>NW_028091359.1:16232876-17604683 GCF_014824575.4 Sturnira hondurensis
TTGATTTGAGTCCCAGTTTTCTTTCCATCACTATTGGTTCCCTGTGCATTTCCTTCATTTCACTTAGTGTAGCCTTCATTTTTTCATCTACTTTGTGACCAAAATCAACCAGTTCTGTGAGCATCCTGATTACCAGTGTTTGGAATTGTGCAGTTGGCTATCTCTTGGTCACTTAAAAGTATTGACTCTGGGGCTTTGATTTGTTCTTCTGTTTTGGGGGGGGGGGGTCTGGTCGTGCCTGTTACATATGAGGGGCAGAGCCTTAGGTGTTCACCAGGGCGGGGAAACCCACGTCATTGGGTTGTGATGCTGTACATGGGGGCGGGGTCAGAGAGGGAACAATGGCGCTTGCTTCAAGCTCTCTCGGATTTCAGTTCCTTCTGCGGTATCCCAGAAGCAAACTGGGCCCTTCTGGTGCTGGTTCCCGGATGGATGGGCTTGTGTACGTTCTAGGACCCTGTGGGACTCTCCCATGAACTCTCCTGTGAGGCTGGGAGCCACTCCCGGCACCTCAACCCCTGCAAGTTTTTTCAGTTGGTGCTTTTAGGCTTTATTTCTCGTTGCTGGGGCTCTGGGTTGCATGGTTTGTCTCACTGCTCATTTTTTGCCTGGTTTATCTGCACACGAATGTGTGTCCATGGTCAGCCAACCGCCTTGCGTGCCTCACTGGGTCTGCTCGATTTCTCCCTGTGCCTGTGTCTGCCAATAACCGCTTTTTCCTGCCAGGACCCCTCTCCACAGGCCACCGACTTCGCCCCTCTTACCAGTCTGGATGAATAGTTCGTCATTGTCGGACTTTGATACAGTTCAATTTTCTGTCTGTTCTGGTTGTGTTTTTGTTCCTAAATCTTTGTGGTCCTTAAATTTGGTTGTGTGAGGAGGCACAGTATTTCCACCTACACCTCCACCTTGGCTGAAGTCCTACTTATTTCTTGTCTTTACTTTTGAATTGCTTGAGATTTCCTACTCCCTTACTCTAATTTGTAAGTTTCATACCTGATTTTAGGTTGCCCTAGAAATTTTAACATTTATATATTTTTCTTTAGTTATTTTTTTTATTTTCACTTTCATTGTACATTCACTACTGTTTTTATTAGTTTCAGGTGTACAACATATTCCTTATGCAGTACTTTATATTTTTGTGACTGTTCTGTAACTACCAATTTGTAGTTCTTATCCCTTCACCTTGCTCAGCCAGTCCCCTAAATCCCCATTTCCTCTGGCCGCTATCAGTCTGAGCTCTTCATTTGTGCCTCTGTCTCTGTTTTGTTTGCTTATTTATTTTACTGTATCTCTGTTAACCCTATCTCATGGAAAAAGAAACACTGAGTCATTTTCTGTACAGAAGCTTGTCTTTCATATTTAAAGTCCATAGGTAATGTATATTGTCTATTTTCAAGTCTTCCTGTCAGTTTTAATAATCTCCTATTTCTGCATCATACTTTTCTAGTTTTTTCTTAAAGCATACAAAAAATACTTATTTTATACTGTGATCAGCATCAGATAATTCTGTTTTCTACAATCTTTGTTAGTCTGCTTCTGTAGTTTGCTAGTCATTGGCTCTACTCATAGGTGGTTGTTTCTTGTGATTTGTTTTTATTGTGAGCTCATGGTCTTTGAAACTTTATTTGTTACAATTTTTTGAGGCTATGAATCAGATTTTTTTCTTCAGAGATAATTTGAGTGTCTAGGGGTATCACCTACTTTTAAGTAAATTTTTACCTTAGTTTTTCAGGCCACTCACTAGTTTGAGTTCTAGCTCTATAGGAGTACAGACTTATTTATAGTTAAGAATTTACAGTGGAAAAAAAAAATAATTTACAGTGGAGACATGTGTCTGTTTAACTGTTCTGTCATGAGCCAAAGCCAATAAAGACCCTTCTTCCTATCATCTCCCTCTGCAGAATGAGTTTTTTTCTATCACCCACTAAGGATGCGGCCATTTGGGGAGTTTTGACATATTCATACAACTGTTGATAATCCAGTCTGTCTCCATGGTGGGGCCTAAGGTAGCCTCTTGTTATCCTTGCAAGTAGCCCATTCAGACCTGGACTTTTGTCCCTTAAGGATTGGCCAGTAACTACAGAGAAAATTCTGGCTATCGTGTTTATTCTTGTGAATTTATGATTTCTTCTTGGTTTTGCCCATAGGAATTCCTTTGCTTCCTTTGTCAAGGTTAGTCCTTGCATCTCAGTCCTGCAGCTGAGACCAAAACTCTTCCCCACATAGGTTTCCTCCCAAAGCATCTAAGGCCCTCTACAGATCCCAGAGAAGTGCAGACCGAATATACAGGCTGCATACAGTATTGAAGGAACGGCTTCCCTTGGCTTTGTAGAAGGCTTTTTTTTCTTGATAGTGTTAATAGGGAAGTAAAGGAATTCACTCATTGAACCACGATTTATCCACCATTTTAAGTCCATTTTTCAGTGTAATTTCCTCTTACCTTATACTCAGTGTATCTTTGGAAGTTGTATCTAGTTGTTTTTGAAGTGTGACAAGGTATAGTATAAGGGGGAAAATAAAGTACCTGTTTAGTCTTATCTCCAACTTGGAATGTCATTCCCCTACTTCCATAGTAGCAAAAGCATCCTATTCTTCACTCACTTCAGATGTTCTTCCTTCTAGGGATTCTCCCCTTCTGGCTCAACTCCCACCCCCATCTATATCCTCAGACAGAATGAACTAATATGTTAACATATAATATCTTTCTTAAAGGGAAGATATTCCTTTAAGAAAGGAAATTTCAAAGACACAAAGCCAGAGAGACTAGATTCTGTTTATTGGGTTGACCAAAATGTCCATGTGGTTTTTTCCATAAAATAAAGACACGTTTTTCATTTCTACCAATAACTTTATTGATTTGGATATTTTGACTATACCAGCTGTCTCCCACGTCATATAATGTTGATTGTTCTCAGTTAATTTCTCGATTTGATTGCTATCAACTTTAACTGGTCTTCTTGACCATGGAGAAATCTCCAGCACAAAACTTCACAAACCACTTGTGACACATTTGATCAGTCACAGCACCTTCTCCATATGCTGCACAAATCTTTTGTTTGCATTTCAGTTGTATTTTTACCTTTCTTGAAACAATAAAGCATAATATGCTGAAAGTGTTGCCTATTTTCTTCCATCTTCAGTATTAAAATAGCTACACAAAAATTCACCAGTTTTGATAAGGCTTTTCTTTAATGTATGTTGATGCAACAGCTGTCACAACAATCTAACAAAATTGTTTGAAATGAAATTAAAGATAACGGAGTGCTACTAGAGCTACCCCCTGGAAAAAACCAAAGGTGTTTCTGTGTCCCTAGCACATGATAGAGACATGCCCTAGAGTTTGAGTTCCCAAAATCTTTATAACAAATCTTGAACTTTTAAGCTTTTATCTAGGACTGTTACAACTTAATTTGCTGTTCATTTTTAGAAAATAACTTTTAAAGCAATTAAACTTTATTCAACAATTAAAAATAAAAGAAGGATATTTGTTTTGTTTTTTAAGATTTTATTCATTTATTTTTAGAAAGCAGGGAAGGGAAGCAGAAAGAGAGGGAGAGAAACATCAATGTGTGGTTGCCTCTTGCATGCCCCCTACTGGGGACCTGGCCCACAACCCAGGCATGTGCCCTGACTGAGAATCAAACCTCGACCCTTTTGTTTACAGCCCACACTCCAGCCACTGAGCTACATCAGGAAAAGAATGATATTTGGTGTTTGGTAAATTGCCTGGGTTGGTCATATTTAAGGAGAGGTTAAAGTACAACTAAAATGTTATCTGTGTTAGCATCTCCAGAGTGGCTGGGTGATATGATTTTGGAACAAATGGAGATGTAGATCTCAATTCTAAATTCTAGTTTACTTTAAAATTATGAAATATGTAGGATTTTCTGGAAGCAGAACTTTGTGTTGAACATCAAAGGGAATTTTTGCCTTTGGGGTACTTTTTCTTATCTTTACCCAACAACACTTTTTCATTGCTTGTTTCAAAGACAAGAAGGGAGAGAGAGAGAGAGAGAGACAGGCAGACATTGATGCGAGAGAGAAGCATCAGTTGGTTGCCTCCTGTACACGCTCCTAGTGAGGATTGTATGTACCTGGACCTGGGACTGAACCCACAACCTAAGTATGTGCTTCAGCTAGGAATCAAACCCATAACCTTTCCATTGTGGGATGACACTCCAGCCAGCTAAGCCACACCAGCCAGGCTGGGGCACTATTTTTAAAAAATAAAAAAAAAAAGAAATTTTCCTAAATGACCTTGATTAGTCTGTGGGTTGGGCAGCATGGGTGGTGTTGTTTCAGGTTGCCTGAGTTTGTCAGCCTATGGTGGATTACATAGTCGTTTTGTGGCTGTTATATACTTGCCCAGCAAAAAGAAAAAAAGTTGGCATCCATTGAAGAAGCTAACTTTATAAACACGTATCCCTCTGCTGAGCATTCTTTCTCGTATTTGAATATGCACAGATGAGGAAAAGACATAACTGGTAATATGGAAAAGAGATGGAAAGAATACCTGGTAGAAAGCAGAGACAGGTTGATGAGAAGACCAGCAAGACGAGGTGGGGGGGATGACTTAACAGTGGGTAAGGACAGGTCAGAGAAGAAAGGTTGGTACATGGACAGCAGGCTGGCTCTTGTTGCTGAAAAGAGCTTGTTTTGTGTACATTTTTCTAATACCCACTTTTTGTCTTAACATCTCCATAATCCAAGTGTTTCTTGCAATCAGTTGTATCCTATAGCTTGATAAACTGTGTTGGTGATTTCTTTTTGGTGGTACATAAAATAGTGGCACCATTGGTGACATCTTAGAGTTCATGAAATGTGGTATAATTTTAAATTATTCATAAGGAGGAGTATTGGCTATATTAACCTGTTGCTTTACATTATGTGATCTGGCAGACAAATCAGTTCTTAAAACATTCAGACACAAACTCTCAGCATTAAATTGATCCCGACAACTGACTCTTGATGTGATTCCAATAGAAACCTCTGTCTAAGGCAGTTTATGTGAGACTAGCAGTTCACTTTGTAAAAGGTCTGCAGCTGAACAGACTGTGTTTGCAATTGCCAGAAATTCGAAATCAAATGTAAGTAATCACTAGACAGAAATTACCTTTCCCCGTCCATATTAGTTGGGGGTCTATTTCCCTACAGCACATATGTATTATTTATTAGGCAAGAACAACTGATATGGCAGCTTCTTAGAATTGCTTAGGCAGCAACATCTCTGTACAATTTGTGCCTCAAGTTTGTCTGTTTTATATTCTTGAATCTCTTGGGAATTTTGACATAACTGTTGAGCTCACAGACTCACTTGTCCTATATGACAAAATTGAGCATTTGAATGAGAGTTCCTCGATTTAAAAACTATTTTTAGTTTTCTTCTTTTGCTCTGGTATAAAGCTTATAGCTGGATGTACAGCTTCCTTGGTTAAGAGATGAAGATTATTTTCACTTATATTTCGCATGTGGACCACCTTCTAGCACCGTCCTTCAACTTTATATCTTTCTTACCTATTTTTCCACTTCCCCCAGATCCTTTATTTCCCCTCTCTTTAAAAAAAAAATCTTATACTGTATGTTTGTTTTGGAATGGGGCGGGATATAAATAAGACTAAAAACATCAACAAACAAAATCTATATTTTAAAAACTTTCCATGTAGTGAAAACAACAAATTGAAACAGGTGACATGGAAAGTTCTTTTTTTCTTGTTTTGTTTTTGTTTTCTTCATATGTGTCAAATGAATAGAGTTGTTTTGAGAAAAAGAGAATTTTATTTTGCAGGCATTTGTGATGGCTCTAGTATTTGAAGATTATGAGCTCTTTCAAGTTATTTCTAATTTAGAGACTGAATTTTTAAAGAGAAGGATAATTAAAAGTTGAATGATTTTTAAAGTTGGTTACTATCGATTAGCTGAAATAATGTAAAAGAACTATATTCTTTTCTAACAGCAAAGGTGCTTTTCTCCTGGTATTTTGCCTGAGAACAGAGGAGGTAGAAGAGCACTCTCATTTCTGTGTATCTGTGTGTATGTGTTTTAAGTTGAAAGTTAATTATGTGAAGAAAATACAGAGAGCCTATGGTTTATAAAACAGTGGAAGGAAAAAAATGAGGGTGAAGGGGGTTAGCTCTCATTAGTACATGCATTTTATTCAAACACTTGTCCTCTAACCAAATTGCGTGCAAAGTGGTAATTGGATTCATCTTACCATTGGTATCTTTTGCTCTCTCCCCATTTTTTCTGCTTATGAAATAATGGTGTAGCATGAAAGGTTGAGAATTATAGTCAGAGATATACATGAAATTATACTAATTTAATGCTGTGTTTCATGCCACATTATTATTATTATTATTATTATTATTTCCTCTTCTCAGGACTTTTGTTAATACCAATGTTCCCTTTCTTTTTTTCTCTTGGACTTTTTTTATTTTTTGTTTTGCCTTCTCTTATGCTAAACACAATCTCCTTTTCCTCTCTTCCCATGTTTGCCAGCCCTTGGTAATAAAAGTCATGCTGGAGAGTTGTCTTGAAATACTTAAATTATGACTATTCCTAAGCCTGTTAGGCATCTGACATTGTAAATTAAACTAAAACATTAATCTAGAGATTAAAATCAGGTATCTTGATCAGTTTGATGCATAGAATACTATTCTATTGAACCTCACATTAATATGGAGGGAGTTAATAAAATATTTGATAACTTCAGCTTGTTTTAGTCAGTGATATGTTATTTATTCATACTGCAGAAGAGAAATAAATCCTAGACATTTATGTTTTATAACATTAACCTCACATCACATTAGTATCATAGGTTTCTCTCCTGTAACCTTTAAAGATTCTTTTTAATAAATATAGATTCACAGAAAATTCCATTCTTTCTGGAGTATTTTACAATTTGGATTTATGGAACAGAGTTCTTATAAGGATGTTCTACCTTAAAGTGCACTTTTGTTATTTAAACAGTGAAAAGAATAAGCAAATAAAGTAGCTTGGAATAAAGCTTATTAATTAAGCTTCTAGTTATTCAGTTAGCCAGAATTATGCATAAAGTACTGATTCAGTCTGTGAAGTACTATACATTATTTTGTTTTCTATATTTGTGGTTACTTTTGGTAAAAGTAGCTGAATGGGAGTTTAGATCATTTCATATCCAATAGAACAAAATTACAATTATTACATTTCCTGAAATAACATGCCTTCTTTTTCAAGCATTGAAATAAATATGATAAAATCTCAATTAGTTATATTACAAAATGGATATGTTACCACTTAAAAAATTAATAGGCTTTATATTTTAGAAACATTTTAGGTTCACAGCAAAATTAAGTGGAATGTACTCCCAGATAACTTTCTCATTCCCCCCCCCAGCCTCCCCACCATCAACATCCCCCACCAAAGCAATATATTTGTTGTAACAAATGGTGAACCAACACTGACACACTATTAGTCAAAGCCCACAGCTTACATTAGAATTTACTCTTGATATTGTGTATTCTGTGGGTTTTGGCAAATGTATAGTGACATATCCAAACTTAAAGTATCATGGAAAATAGTTTCCCTGCCCCGAAATTCCTCTCTGTGCCACCTTGTCATCCCACCTTCCCCCTAAACCCCTGACAATCGGTCATTGCCTTTACACTCTCTCATAGTTTTGCGTTTTCCTGAATGTCATGATTCCAACTATATGATAGTGGCTTGATAGTGTATTTTTGGAGATGAATAGTATTCCATTGTCTGGATGTACCACAGGATTTACGGGCTGCTTCCAAGTTTTGGTGATTATGAATAAAGCTGCTATAATAAACATACATGTGTAGGTTTTTCTGTGGACATAAGTTTTTGTCTCATTTGTGTCAATACCAAGAAGCACAATTGCTGGGTTGTATAATTATGTTACCATTAAAAAGTATATAGAACAGACTTCTGGCCAAGATGGAGGCATAGATAGACACACTGTGCCTCCACACACAAAATTAAGGACAACAAAAATTTAGAAACAAAAAAAAACAACCAGAACTGACAGAAAATTGAACTGTATGGAAGTCCGACGATCATTCGTCCAGACTGGTAAGAGGGTGGAGTCGGCGGCCTGTGGAGAGGGGTCACAGCAGGAAAAAACAGTGGTTGGCAGACTCAGGCACGCAGTCAGGGGCTGGCAGACCCCTGGCATGGGCTGGCAACAAGCAGACCCAGTGAGACGCACAAGGCGGCAGGCAGACCACTGTCACACATTTGCTCGCAGATAAACTGGGTAAATTGGGGAATGAGACAGACCATGCAACCCAGGGTCCCATTGCGGGGAAATAAAGCCTAAAAGCAGCAATTGAAAACACCTGTGGGGGCTGAGGTGCGAGGAGAGACTCCCAGCCTCACAGGAGAGTTTGTTGGAGAGACCCACAGGGTCCTGAAACATACACAAGCCTATCCATCCGGGAACCAGCACCAGAAGGGCCCAGTTTGCTTCTGGGATACCGCAGAAGGGACTGAAATCCGAGAGAGCTTGAAGCAAGCACCATTGTTCCCTCTCTGACCCCATCCCCATGTACAGCATCACAACCCAATGACGTGGGTTTCCCCGCCCTGGTGAACACCTAAGGCTCCGCCCCTCAGATGTAACAGGTACGACCAGACCCCCCCCCCAAAAACGGAAGAACAAATCAAAGCCCCAGAGTCAATACTTTTAAGTGACCAAGAGATAGCCAACTGCACAATTCCAAACACTGGTAATCAGGATGCTCACAGAACTGGTTGATTTTGGTCACAAATTAGATGAAAAAATGAAGGCTACACTAAGTGAAATGAAGGAAATGCACAGGGAACCAATAGTGATGGAAAGAAAACTGGGACTCAAATCAATGGAGTGGACCAGAAGGAAGAAAGAAACAACCAAACAGAAAAGAATGAAGAAACAAGAATTCAAAAAAAACGAGGAGAGGCTTAGGAACCTCCAGGACATCTTTAATTGTTCCAACATCCAAATTATAGGGCTACCAGAAGGGGAAGAGGAACAGCTACAAGTGGAAAACTTACTTGAACAAATAATAAAGGAGAACTTCCTCAATATCACAAAGGAAATAGACTTCCAGGAAGTCCAGGAAGCTCAGAGAGTCCCCAAAAAGTTCAACCCAAGGAAGAACACACCAAGGCACATCATAATTACATTACCCAAGATTACAATGAAGGAGAGAATTCCATCAGAAGCAGCAAGAGATAAGGGGACAGTCACCTACAAAGGAGTTCCCATCAGACTGTCAGCTGATATCTCAAAAGAGGCCTTACAGGCAAGAAGGAGCTGGAAGAAGTATTCCAAGTCATGAAAGGCAAGGACCTGCATCCAAGATTGCTCTATCCAGCAAAGCTTTCATTTAGAATGGAAGGACAGATAAAGTGCTTCTCAGATACGGTCAAGTTAAAGGAGTTTATCATCACCAAGCCCTTATTATATGAAATGTTAAAGGGATTTATCTAAGAAAAAGAAGATAAAAACTATGAGCAATGAAAGGACAGGAAACTCATAGTTATTAACAGCCACACCTAAAACAAAAGCAGACTAAGCAAACAACTAGAACAGGAACAGAACCACAGAAATGGAGATCACATGGAGGGTTAGCAAGAGGGGAATGGGAGGAGGAGAGGCAGGGAGAAGGTACAGAGAATAAGTAGCATAGATGGCGGGGAGAAAACAGATGGGGAGGCCAAGAATAGTATGGGAAGTGTAAAAGCTAAAGAGCTTAAGACACGTGGACATGAACTAAAGGAGGGGAATGTGGGTGGGAGGAGGTGTGCAGGGTGGAGGGGAGTGAAGAGGGGAAAGTGGGACAACTGTCATAGCATAATCAATAAAATGTTGTTGTTTTTTTTTAAGTATATAGAACAACCCCAAAGCTCACTAATTTTCCTCTTGGACAAATTTCCTGTTCCAGGAAAATGTTGAAGACTCTTTTTGTTGGGGGGGTGCGGGGTACGGTTCATTCTGTCTGTGGCACTAGTAAATTATATCACTGTTGTTATCTGCTGCCAGCATTACTGTAGTATTCTCATGGTTGGTATCCTCATTGCCACTTTCACCCACTTCATATTTTACTTTGTACTCATTCGTAGGCTTATTGGGAGATGAAATGAGATGATGTATGTGATGTGCCTAGTGTAGTGCCAGACTCAGAGTAATCATTAAATATTTGGTTTGGAGAACCACTCTATCCCATTCTTTAAATTGTTGGTTAATGAAGTTCACTCATAGCCTTAGCATGGCATTAAAGGACCCCTCAAAACCAATCTTGGCCTCTCTTCATCGGTTTATTGTGCTATATGTTATGAATTCTTTTCTTTTTCTGTCTATTTTTGCTTGTTTAATTGTGAAAACCACAAGCCATAAAATTTACCCTCTTAGCCATTTTTAAGTATCCAGTACAGTAGTGTTAACTCTTTGCACATGGTTATGTAATGGATCTCTACAACTTTTCATCTTGCAGAGCTAAAACACTACACTCATTAAACAACTCCCCATCCTTCTCACTCCGACCCCTCCTGCCCCCTGGTAACTATTCTCCTTTCTGTTTCTATGAGGGTTACTACTTTAGATACCTTATATAAGTGGAATTATGCAGTATTTGTTTTTGTGGTGGGTTTATTTCACTTAGCATAAGGTCCTCAAGGTTCCCTCATGTTGTAACATATGACAGGATTTCCTTCTTTTTTCACGGCTGAATAATATTCCATTCTTCATATACATATTTTCTTTATTCTGTTGATGGATGAATGCTTCCACCTACTGGCTACTGTAAATAAGGCTTTAATGATTATGGGTGTGCAAATAGCTCTTTGAGTTCCTGTTTTCAGTTCTTTTGGATATACACCAATAAGTGGTATTGCTGAATCATATAGTAACTCTATTTTTAGTCTTTGAGGTACCGCCATGCTATTTCCTTAGCAGCTGTGTCATTCCCACAAATAATGTACAAGGATTCCAGTATTTACATATCCTTGCCAGAATGTTTTTTTTTATGTAGTTGCCATCCAAATGGTGTGAGCTGATAACTCAATGTGGTTTTGGTTTGCATTTCCTTGAATGTTTAGTGATATTGAGCATCTTTACATACGCTTGATGCCATTTATGTATCTTCTGTGAGAACTGTTTATTTAAGTCCTTTGCCTGTATCTTTATTTTTAAGTATATTTTATTGATAATGTTATTATAGTTGTGCCATTTTTCTCTCCTATTTATCCCTCTCCAATCTGTACCCTGCCACCCTCCAGCATCCCTGCCCCCCCCTTAGTTAATGTCCATGGGTTCATATAAGTTCTTTGGCTTCTCCATTTCCTATACTATTCTAAACCTCCCTGTCTATGTTGTGCCTACCTGTTATGCTTCTTATTCCCTGTACCTTTCCCCTGCTCTTCCCCCTCCCTGCTGATAACCCTCCATGTGATCTCCATTTCTGTGGTTCTGTTCCAGGTCTAGTTGTTTGCTTAGCTTGTTTTTGTTTTTGTTTTAGGATCAGTTGTTGATAGTTGTGAGTTTGTTGTCATTTTACTGTTCATAGTTTGGATCTTTTTTTCTTATCTCAAGTGCCTTTGACATTTCATATAATAAGGGCTTAGTGATGATGAACTCCTTTAACTTGACCTTATCTGGGAAGCTCTTTATCTGCCCTTCCATTCTAAATCATAGTTTTGCTGGATAGAGTAATGTAGGTTGTAGGTCCTTGCCTTTCTTTTCATCACTTTGAATACTTCTTTCTAGCCCCTTCTTGCCTATAAGGTTTCTGTTGAGAAATCAGCTGATAGTCATATGGACACTGCTTTGTAGGTTACTGTCTTATTTCCTCTTGCTGCTTTTAAGATTCTCACCATATCTTTAATCTTGGGTAAAGTAATTATGATGTGCCTTGGTATGTGCTTGCTTGGATCTAACTTCTCTGGGACTCGCTGACCTTCCTGGACTTGCATGTCTATTTCCTTTGCCAGATTGAGAAGTTCTCTTTCATTATTTTTTCAAATAAGTTTTCAAGTTCTTGCTCCTCCTCTCCTTCTGGCACTCCTATGATTTGCATGTTGGAACTTCTAAAGTTGTCGCAGAAGTTCCTAAGCCTCTCCTTGTTTTTTTCTGAATTCTTGTTTCTTCATTCTGTTCTGGTTGAGTGTTTATTTCTTCCTTGTGTTCCAAACAGTTGATTTGATCCTAGTTTCCTTCCTTTCACTGTTGGTTCCCTATACATTTTTCCTTATTTCACTTTGCATAGCCTTCACTTCTTCCTTTATTTTGCAGGTGTACTCAATCATTTCTGTGAGCATCCTGATTACCAGTGTTTTGAACTCTGCATCTGATAGGTCGACTATTTCTTCATTGCTTAGTTGTTTTTCTGAAGTTTTGATCTGTTCTTTTATTTGGGTCATATTTCTTTGTCTCAGAGCACCTGTTATGTTGTAAGGGGCAGAGCCTTAGGTGTTTGCCAGGGTAGGGCAAACCACTTCATTGTGTTGTGGCACTGTATATGGGGGAGGGGTCAGAGAGAGAATAATTCCACTTGGTTGGCTCTCATCCTGCTTTCTGTCACTTCCCCCACTAACCACAAGTGAATTGGGCCCTTTGAGGTTCTGCCCTGGTGCTAATTCCCAGATGGGTGGGCTTTTGTACAGTCTAGAACCCTATGAACTCCTCCAGTTGACTCTCCTGTGAGACTGACAGTTTCTCCTGCTACTGCAATACCCACAGGTTTTTACACTTAGAGGTTTTTGAAGTTTCTTTTCCCACATTGGAACCCCAGATTGATGGATTCTGAAAGTGATCCATTATTCTCCCCAACCCTAAATTGGGATTTAGTAGTCCCAATTTTTTAAAGGTTTTATTCATTTATTTTTGGAGAGAGGGAAAGGGAAGGAGAAAGAGAGGTAGAGAAACATCAATGTGTAGTTGTTCTCACGCACCCTCAACTGGGCATCAGGCCCACAACCCAGGCACATGTCATGACAGGGAAGTGAACTGGCGACTCTGGTTTGCAGGCCCACACTCAATTCACTGAGCCATACCAGCCAAGGCTATTAATCCTATTTTTTAAAAACAATGAATTAAAAAATTAGAATGTACTTTCTTCCACTACACTCCCCCACCTCTTAAGGAACTCCACAAATAGAAACCACGAAGAACTAGCAGAAAGTGTCTTCCATTTTGGGGTAAGATTAAATAAAGCTTACCTTTGAGGTACATCCTGAAGTCTCCCCTGTTAACAGTTCTCATAGATGGATGGTGTGTATGTTATGGGGAGCAGAAGTAGTCCAGTTTTATGTTGTTTTGAAAGTTGTTTGTTATGAGGATTGCATTTGATATTCACATCTCTGTGCAAATTCTGTGTCCCTAAGCAAATCATTCTTCAGGAGCGTGTGTGAGGAGTGGTGTATACCCCTCATCATGAAAAGTTTGTCAACTGCCCAAGGGAAAGCGTTTCTTCTCCTTAACCCCAGAAAAATTCATGCTGTTTTTAAAGTAACTCTATAAATACCAGTGTTGCATCTGCAACATATTAGGACTGCTTTTCTGAGAGGCCCAGACAAAGAACATTGTTTTCTGTGTAATATTGTGTTTTTAAAACATTTTTAGCTATTAAAAAGAAAAAAAGGGGTGCTAGCATAGCATATAAAATTCATTTGAGTAATCAGGACTGTAAGAAAATATTTTGGCAGAATGCATCTTTACAAGTCCCAGATGCCTAATCATGAGTTTCTGCTAATATGTTCATTTAACTTTTATCATTTCTTATGTGTGAAACTTGGATGCTTTTGAGTCCTTGTGGATAGGAGGCTGGGAAGAGGGGTGGGGGTGTTAAAAAAGAAGCACTATCGCCTGTGCTTCCTACAGCTCTTCTTATTGCAGGGTCAGTTTTGACTGTGAGATGAAATTGAAGAGCAGAATTTAACATTGACCTCTAAAGTTGATTGTTCCAAAAGGGTTTATTTATCTTCACTAAAGCCTGTCAGTTTTTGAATCGAGTAGAGTGCTTTTGGCTGTAAAAGCTTTAAAGTGTAAACACTGAGGAAATAGCACGTTTGGCATATGATTAAGTAACTAACATAGCAGATGCACATCTTAAAACTTTTTTATTTATCCTAAAAGTTACATCTAAATAGTCATTGAAAAGTGAATTTTTACTATTAAAATGGGTTATACTGTGTGTAGCTGAATGTGAAAGTTTCTGTCGTGGCCCTTCCTGAAAAGTATTTTAGTTGATCATAAAAAATTAAATGTAGTGAAATAATAAATATTATTATTTGAAATAATAGTCACATGCTTTAGAAATAAGCAGAGGGAAAAAAGTCTGTATGTTCTAATATTAAATTTGCCCATTCCCACAGTCATTTCTATACCATACTTTAAAGTGCTTGATATATAGAAAATTGTCTTTTGTTAAGTCTTCCATTTGTTTTCAGAATTATGTGAATGATTGAAAAGGCTTGATTTCTAGAATCTTAATTGTATTTGTTTAATTGTTAGATTGAAAAGTTTTTGATATCAGGATGGGATGTGTGTCCCTTTTGTGTACTATCTTTTGGATAAAACTCTTAAACATGAATTTGTGTGTGGAGATTGTTACTACCATGTTTTTGGAATAAAAAGATTTTATGTGGCATTGACAGGAAGTTACCTTTCTCTCAAATTCAGAAAGGAAAAGGTTACTATACTAGATTATTACATAAGTGTGAAATACAGAGTCTAAGCCTTTGTAGTGAATGTTGACCAAGGATGTTCATCAAATGTCTAGTTCTCACCGTCTAGACCCACTTAATCCTAATATCTGAAAATAGAGCTCCTCATTTTTACAAAGCTCTGCCAGTAACTAATGTTTGAGGGTATGTTTTGTTTTAGTTTTGTAGCAATTATTGCTTTGTGTTACTTGGATTTTTAAATATCTGGAGTTTGAATAATGTGTCATGAGCACATTATTTTTTTTTTAATTTAATTGATTTTAGAGAGAGGGGAGAAGGAGGGAAAAGAGAGAGAGGCAGGCAGACAGACCTCAGTTTGTTGCTCCACCTATTCATGCATCCATTGCTTGGTTTCTGTATGTGCCCTGAGTGGGGATCAACCCTGCAAAATTGGCATATCAGGACAACACTCTCGCCAACTGAGCTACCTGCCCAGGGCAGCACACTAATTGTTTTAAATCATACTTACCATTTAATAGGTATTAGTATATATTTCTTATAAAGGTGGTGTGGCGAGGGGTGGGGGGAGTGGGTGCTCTACCCACAGAGCTCCCCCAACCGCCACAGATGAGAATAAGTCTACCAAGACACAATCTGCTTGGGGAGTAAAGGCTGACCAGTCTCTAAGAGGTGAGAGGCCTTAAGCCTTTTTCTCATTGGGCTTTTGTTGGATTTACTTTGCATAGGAATACAGGATATATATATATATGTATATATATATATAAAGTTCATCAATCATTGTCAGGCAATAATGATCAAACAATAAATAACATTCAAAGAACTGTGAGGACTTATTCTGAGTCAGGGTCAGATAGATAGAGTGACATCAAATGGCCATAAAACTTTGGAAAACAAACTCATTTTATGCTTGGACCCTTATCATTTAAATTGAAGGCATTCTTATCAAAGCAGTTTTCACAGGATTTTATGCATTCTTTCTTAGGCCTGAACACCCCCAGGAACCATCTGTTCCTGCACAGGGCTGCACCACCCTCTGGCATTGTTTCAGGCCTGAATCAGGTGGGAGATGTGGGCAGCCAAGAGATTAGGAGACTTTTTACAGGTAGAATGGGCTGTGTCAAAGCCAAGGGATGAGGGTCCATCACCCTTTTTCTATAGTCCCCTAAGTCCTTCCCTAGTGGCCCCTTCGTGACTGTGCCTGTCTTAGGTTGTTCCTCCCTTGAGGAATCTTACCTATCATTGACTATGACAGGGCTTGGCCCCAGTATATGAGAAGACCTAAGGCCTATTTGGCTTAAGTATAGTTGGTTTAATGCTGACCTCCAGCAGTAACCTAGCTTGTATCTAAGTTCTGCATTTAGTAGTTATGTGAGTATGAGTAACTTCTTGACACCTCAGTATTGTTTTCTCATCTGTAAAGTGAAAGTAAAAGAACCTACCTTTTACATGGGCAACATAGAATTAAATGAGATACAGTATGTAAAAAAGACGTTTAACAAATGGTAGGTAGTCAGTATATTTTGCAGCATGCTTTCACTAGCTTATAAGAATGAAATATGTTTCGTGAGTTAGAAAATGCTGTTTTGTTAAATGTCTAACCCCCAAATGTGAGAACTGTTGAGCGAAAGAGCTAATAATAGGAAGAACCCAGCTACCTAACTGAACAGTGATGGGATTAAAATTTTTCAGGCTTCTGAATTGTCTGGGCTCTGACTTGTCGACAGGGTTATAAGTTCTGTATCATTACTTTTTGTTATTTTAGCAGTATTGTACACATTGTACAAGTCAATTTCAGTGCATTAAATTTTAATATATGACTAATCAGAAAAAGTGTTGTTTGGAAAAATTGCTTTATTTCAACTGCTCAAAAATTTTAATTTATTTGATTAGATAAGCAGTATCACATATCTTTTATGCTTTCTTTTTTTAAAAAATATATTTTATTTATTTATTTATCTTTAGAGGGGAGGGAGAGAAACATCAATGTATGGTTGCCTTTCGTGTGTCCCCTGCTGGGAGTTAGCCTGCAGGGAACTGGCATGCAACCCAGGCATGTGCCCTGACTTGTAATCGAACCGAGATCCTCTGGTTCGCAGGCCTGTGCTCAATCCACTGAGCTACACCAGCCAGGGCCTATGCTTTCTTTTTTTCTATTAACACTCTTCTGTTAGCAAGTTTTCTGACTGATATTTATTAATTAAAGTTTACCTCAAACTGCAAAAAGGGAGTTTCTAATCCTCCCCCTCACCCCTCCAAAAGGGATGTTATTATAGCATCATTCATAAATAAATAAACAAGGGAGGAAAGTATATATTTCCATTTGTTAGGTTTATTCTGGGAAAATAACTAGAGTTTATTTTTTTATCATGTTCTGAGTTGAATTGTGAAATGCACTAGTTTGCAAAATGTTTTTGTAACACATAAGATTCAGAGTGCTGAAATGTTTACCTGGGTACTGTCTTGCCTTTAAAAAAGAAATCACAGCTTCTTTCTGTAGAATGGGTGTATTAATTGATTAACTGAGATAGTTTACTTGGCATCCACAAGAAATATCTCTTCTGATAGTCTATAAATACTGAAGTTGCCATTTTTCTTCATTCACCTGTACTGTTTTTTTAAAAAGTCACTTCTGGGCTGGGTTACTCAGTTGGTTGGAGTGTCATCCCAGTACCCAAGGTTGTGCGTTCATTCCCCTGTCAGAGTTCATACAAGAATCACCAATAAGTGCAAAAAACAAGTGGAATGACAAATCGATGTTTCTTTCTCTCTTTCTTTCCCTTCCTCTCTCTCTAACATCAGTTTTTTTAAAAAAAACCACACCCTGACCAGTGTGGCTCAGTTGGTTGGTCATCGGCATGCAAAGCCAAAGGTCGCCTGTGCAATTTCCGGTCAGAGACTCCCAGTCAGGACATAGGTGTGGGTTGCAATTGAGGGCCAAGTTCCCAGGTGGGGCATGATCAAAGGTCAACCAATTGATGCTTCTCTCACATATTGATGTTTCTCTCTCTCTCTTTCTTCTGCCCTTTCCCTCACTCTAAAAATCAATAAATCTTTTTTAAGTTGTCATAATTTTTTAAAAATTAATATATGGTTCTTTTTAAAAAATAACTGAGACACTTTCATTGTTCAAAATTCAAAAGATACAGAAAGGTTTACAAAATTTTCCTATGTCTGTCTCCTCTGTCACCCAGTTACACTTCTTAGAAGCAAAGAAGTAGTTTCCCTTTTAGAATCCTTCCTGGAATTCACACAATAATTCTCATGTGTTTTTCATTGGACAGAATTGAATCACCTGGCCACACTAGCGTCAGAAGTAAAATGGTCTTTTAGCATTGCTTGCCTTGAAAAATATTGCAGTTTGGTTTCCTGGGAGAAGGAGTAGAACATACTATTAGATGGCAACTGGAGTTTTTGCCTAGGATTGTTCTGATTTATATTCACCAACAATGTAAGAAAGTATAATTTTACAATGTTATTGTTTTGTTACTTTTTACAAAGCATACATAATTGAATTTGTGTAAGTGAAATAACTTTTGGGTTTTTTTGCCTTAACTTTAGAATCTATTTCCAGCATAAGATGTGACTTTAATTAAGTTAGAAAGACCTTGCTTACACTTATGTCTCATTAAAAACAAGAGTTAAACTGATATTGTGTATAACTGCAAGCATCATACTTCTTACAAGGGTTATGATTGAGTCTTTTGCATTTAGGCAGGCAAAATAAATGAGTTTTCGTACAAATGGAAAAGTTATGCACCATACATTTATGTGCAAGTTACTACTCCATTTCTAGTATGCCTAGAGTTATACTTACAAATTATGGGTTGATTTTTTAAAATCTTACATAGACTCCAAATGAGAGATTGTTTGGAAGAATGAGTCAGAGATGAATTAGAGCTACCTGGGCATGAACAAGTGGTATTTGAATATAACCTGGAAAGATAGATTTTGTTATATCTTGGTTCTTTTGTGTGTTTTATACTCAATCTTCAATATCAAAGATACCGTAGAAATGCTAATTACTCGCCATGTTATATAGAGATATGTAGATAGAAAAGAAAATTGTTCATGAGCCCATCAGTTGGAATATTTCAGCTGATGGAAGGGGTAGTGGGGCTGTGGCGTGGTTGGGAAACAGGTGTGGTAAGGGCATGTAGTCAGTGGAATAGGATATATATATGCAGAGGAAAAGAGCTGAAACCAGAAGCACAGACTGGGCTTTGAGTGTTAGCATTTTTGTTTTGTTCAAAGTTTTTGGAGAACGAAGTGACCTTGTTTGCATTAAATAAATATATTAGATAGATTGTTAGACTGGGTGATCTCTAAGATTCGTTTTAGTACTATGAGTTTATAACACATGATGAAGTTAGGCTTCAGGCATGTCATCTTTGTGTGGTGTCAGCTTGAGAGATTTAGTCATCAGTCAAGGTTTTTAGCTTAATAAAGTGAATGTTATCACCAAGGAGGAAAAGTCAGATAGAGTAAGCCCACATTAAGGAAGTGGTTCCCTCTCCATATTTCCCCCTTTTCTTCCTTAGAATTTAATTTTAAGGAATCTAGGTGATTTTGGTTTAGAGCTTAATGAGATGTACTGATTGCATCCATGTGATTTTAGCATGTTATCTGTTCTGTTTTCTGTTCATTAAAGTCGTTGGATCTAGAGACTCGATCACATTTATGTTTGATTTTTTTCTCTCGTGTGTGTATGTATGGGCATGACTGCCTCACTAAGTCATGGTGTGTACTTAATCAGGAGGCACATTTATTGGGTTGTCTCTCCCTTTGTGATCTTAGTAAACATAGTTGATTAATGTCTAGACCCACTGATTTGTTAAGGTTTGCAAAATGGTGATATTCTGATTCAGCCATTCCTTCTTTATTTGATAGCTGAAATGCTTAAGTGAAATTTCATCTTTTCTTTGTTTACCTTTTAAGTATATTTTTATAGGAAAGGTAGTATAAATGCATGATTTGTTCCCTTTATGCATTTTTAAAATAATGAATTGGTTCATCAGCATCCTCTAGAAGTGACCAATTAATATTATTGATTTATGGATTTAAACATTTGATATTTTGATCTTACTGCAATTGTTGTCTCTATTGATGTACAAATTATATTATATTGTACAGGTGGCAAACACAAGGCCTGTGGGCTGAATCCAGCCCTCCACCTTGTTTACCTGGCCCAGTACCTTGTTCTACCTGGTGGCAGTGCCAAGCTCTCACTTAACTGTCAAGGAGTAGTTACATTTATCCAGTCCTAAAATTACATTCAGCCCTTTGAAGGCAACTGCAAGGCTGATGTGGGCCCTGGTGAAAATTAGTTTGACACCCCTGCTATATTGGCACTGGGTTCCTGAGACCTTTTGACATAATCCTAATAGTCTAGTGGTCTAGATATGACAAAATGTTCTAGGCCTATACATTTCCTACCCCAGAACTAGAATCAGCTATTTCTCCAAAGTTCCCTGGGTACTAGAGGTACTCATTCCTTTTGGGTTGGTCATTGTTTCTAAGGCTTTTTTGGTAGACAGATCTTACTAAGATAAAATGACATCAGGAGTTCATACTGATACTTCAAATTGAAATTAATTATTAAAATGCTGATCTTAAACTTGTATCTCCTTTCTCATGTATTAAGAATCCTGGTTTTCAATGGCAGCAGAATGACTCAAGTTAAAGATCACATAAATATATATGTATTTGTTTGATCACGTAGAACATACGCTGCACTCAGCATACCAATACCAACAATGTGGTTAATGAAAATACCTAAGACTTTTTTTAGCTTTATTAAGGTATAATTGACAAAATTGTAATACTGTTTTGAAGTGAACAACATGATGATTCCCACAATTGAATTAACACATCCATCACCTCTTAAATTTACCAGTTTTTTGGTTTTTTTGTTTGTTTGTTTTTTAGCAAACACTGAGTTCTCTCTTAGCAAATTTTAATTATAGTATTCTATAATGTTCAACTATAGTTACCATGTTATGCATTAGATTCCTTTCAGAAAACAGGTTAAGATTATTTAAACAGCTTTATTAAAGTATAATTGACTTTAAAAAACTGTACGTATTTAAATTGTACAATATAAATTTGATATATATATACATCCATAAACTGTCACCTCTATCTGAACATATTTGTCACCACAAAAAGATTCCTTCCCTTTGTAACCCTCTCCTTCTATGTCCCCCTACCCCACTCCTGCCCCTGTCTCCAGACTTTTTGTCAATACAGATTAGTGCATTTTCTAGAATTTTATGTAAATGGTATTATACAGAATATACTTTTTCTTCTGACTTATTTCACTCACCATATTTATTTTGAGATTCATATCATTGCACAAATCAATAGTTAATTTTTATTATTCAGTAGTAATCTGTTATAGGGATGTACAATAGTTGGGGGTTATTTCTGGTTTGGAACTATTACAAATAAAACTGCTATGGATATTCATGTCTTAGTCTTTGCACGTACATATTTTCCCTTCACCTAGGAGTGGAATAATTGGATAATGGTAAGTGTATGTACCATTGTAACTTACAGTGATACATGCAATGCTAAGTGTATGTATAACTTTTTAAGTTAAAGTGTTCCAAAGTGGTTTTATAATTGTACATCTTCAACAGCGTATGATGAGTTCCAGTTCCTCTATAATCTTGTTGATATTTAGTAGGGTCAGTCTTTTAAATTTTAGATATTTAATAGGTATTTACTGATCTCTTAGTGCAATTTTAATTTGCATTTTGTTAATGACTAGTGATTTGCCATCTGCATGTCTTTTTTGGCAAAGTGTCTGTTCATGTCTTCTTCCTATTTAAAAAAAATTGTGTTTTCTTCTTACTGATCTTTGAGAGTATTCTCAATACAAATCCTTTATCAGCTATATGATTTTCAGGTAAGTTCTCCAGTTGGTGACTGGTCTTTATTTTCTTAACAGTGTCTTTTGAAGAGCAGAAGATCTTACTTTTGCTTACTTCAGTTTATGATTTTTTAAATGTAGATCATGATTATTTTTATGACTCCAGTTTATCTTTGTTGTTGGCTTTTTTAGCTTAAATTCTTTGCTTTATTATTTTAGTAATTGCTTTAGGGTTTATTGTATTCATTTCTAAGTGGTCACACTGTGCCTTCAGTTCCTATGGTTGAGGGTTCGAATCCCAGTCAGGGCACATGCCTAGGTTGCAGGTTCCATCCCTGGCCCGGGCACATATGGGAGATGACGAATCAGTGTTTTTCACTCATATCTATGTTTCTCTCTCTCCAGAAGCAATGAAAAAATGTCCTTGAGTAAGAATTTTTAAAAAGTAATGACTAAAACCATCATAGCACTCTATAAAAGGAGACCATCTGTTCTGTGAGGCCATTCCTTTTCCTGTATGGAGACCCTTGTTAATTTCACTTCAGGGCATCCCAGAAGATACATGGCAGGTTGTAGGGCATTTATTCCAAGTAAAACGGATCATACTGGGTAATGTCCCCTCCTTAGCCTTTTTGTTTTCATTGCTTATTAAATATCTTCCAAAATAAAGTCTTTGTCATGCTGGCATCAGATTTTTTTTTTTGACAACTAGCCTATCTTTTATGACCTGAGTGTCATTTTATCATTTTTGGAAATGTTGGCAGGTAGGTGCCCCTTGTTGAATGAGAAAGACCTAGAAATCATTATCACTAACAATAAACAAGCCTTTTCTTAAATGTGTTGCCAAAAGCAAAACCTTTTTGGATTGGTGACATGTGGCACCTGCACAGCGGCTTTTCCTTCCCATTTTTAAAGTAAAATGTCCCTTTGTCACAACCAACTTTTTTTTGGTCTCATGCTTCTAGACATAATGCATTAAGACTGGTGTGTTATCATTGCTTTGGGGGGGGAGGGGGAAGAAGGGAAGGGAAGGGAAAGGGAAGGCTTGTCAGCATTTCTGTCTTAGAAAAATAATTTAGGTTATTGAAGTGTAACGTCAGCAGTTTCACAAACCTTGTGGATACACATGTTTCTGTACACAAATAAAAACAGAAAGAGAGCATTTACTTACTATATGGTAATTCTTCCATTTAGTGTTACTTATTTTTGTCTTTAGAGGAAGCCATAGTTTGCAAGGAAATTTTCTCATTCCCATTAACTACATAAATATTTTGCGACAGTATTTTAGGAATTCTTTGTCCCCTTTAAGGTTATTCCATCTGCAAGCTCAGTGAACAACATTTTGTAAAAGTCCTTGTTTTCCAACCAGACTTACATTGGGAAGGCTCTCCCTTTCAACAAACATCTACTGTGTAATAAGTGGCAGGGAGATAAAGCTGAAACAAAACAAACTGTCCTGTCCTTGTGTAGAAACAACTAAGTAACTGAATGGTTTGATTTTTTTGTTATATTTTTTAAGTTTTCCTAAACCAGCTTTCTGAGAAATGTTCTCTCCAGCTAATGAATAATAAGTATCTGGGAAAGGAGTTGGTTGGAGAGAATATATATTAATGAAGCAAAGAACTTTAGTTTCTTTGAAATATTCTTGTGACCAGATGCTGGGAAAAATACAATAAGTTTCTTAAATATAGTTTTGGCTCTGAAATACCTACATACTTAATGAAACCAAAATTGAGCACCTCTGAAGTAGTCTGATCTATATATAATAGTATTTCCAAAAGTAGAACTTTTGTGGGTGGTCCCTATTAACTCTCCCTCCATTTCCTCTCTGCATATTCCCATTAATTTACTCCTTAGACATACCAAAGAGGGTGATTTATATTAAAACGGAGAATTCTGTGAAAGATAATTGTGGTCAAAGGGGTCCTTAGAATGTAGAGAGAGTGAGTTTTATAATCATTGCTTCATAGAACTTCGGAGTTCAGAGAGAGCTACCTGGAATTAAAATAAATAAACAAGCACATATTGTAGAGTCCAACAGACTTTAATCCAATCTCAGCTCTGCCATTTATTCTCTGTAACCCAAGGCAAATTTGTTAACTTCTTTGTGTATCAATTTTCCTTCTTGAAACATGAAGGTAACAATATTTCTTGTGAAAATTACACATCAAAGGCTCTCACTATTTATTTGTTCAGCTAATTTATTGATGTTATATTAGGCTGTTTAATGGTTTCTGCTAGCGTTAATAATTGATGAACATTGTGTCGGGCTTTATTCAGCTGTTAGACTGCCTAAGTCAGGATATGGCCTGACTTAGGGAACACATTAGAATTTCAACCCAACATCTCTAAAAAGAGAATGACCAGAAAGATTGCAAAAAAATATGTATATATAGACTATTCTTTAATAACAAGGGTAGCTGAAAGAAGCTGTTATATTTTACTAGTATATGATATATTCACAAGTTTTGCCAGTAGCAGCTATGTTCTCATGAGATGATGTGAACAAGTAAAATGATTTGTTTTTGTTTATGTGAGGTGAAATTAAGCTCTCTGAAAAGGCTCTAATTTTCACAGCTTCCTAGGGTTTGCTCTAGAGGGAATGGTTAGATCCTTCCTTCAGATTTTTGAATAAAAACGCCACCAAAACCAAAAGTAGTTTTAAACCCAAGTAACTTGAAAATTGATGTCTTATTGTTTCTGTTTGTCCTAGGAACCCAAAAGCAAGAACACATTTCAGTAAGGCTGCCTTTTCTCTTTTGTGCCTTTGAAGTGACTGTTGTGGGTATATGTATCGGGTGCACTGTTAACCCAGTTATCACTGCTTGTCCTTTGTTGACTGGGTCCAAGTCTGGCATACCAGAAAGGAAAGTAGCATTGGGAGAGATGGAGGTACTTCTTCCATCACCCATGGTAGTGTATAATGTAAGGTCAGTCATGAAAAGATTGAATACCTGAAAAGGATTATTTTAAACACTGCCATCTTCTAAGAGTTTTGCTGAAAGAGCAAATTACAGTGTTTATGGTCTGTGAGAGGAAGAGGAGAGACAAAAGCTAACATTTTTATACAGGTGAAAAATGAGCACTTAGTAAAGTTTGGTATAAGGGTTGGGTCTCTTGGATCACAAAAGTTAGACTCAAACTCTAGCGAAAGAGACTTGCTGGCTCATATAACCAGACTTCAAGATGGATAAAGGTAAAAGTAGTCTAGGTGTATCTGAAATGTACTTTATTTGGCCATGTATAATGAGCTCCCATATATAATGTGCACCCACATTTTTGGCCCAAACATTCAGGAAGAAAATCTTTTGTTTTAATATTTTTAATTCAATTCATTTATTTATGTTTAGAAACAAAATTGATTATTGTATTCCAGGGTATTGTTTTGTATACAGATACCATTATTGCTCTCTAGAGTTACACTTTTAACAGATAAGCATAAATAAAAGAATTTAAAATTTTTACATAGATAGAGAATTAGTACTACCCATATATCATGTACATCCTTATTTTTCCCTCAAAAATTTGGGCAAAAAAGTGTGCATTATAGATGGCAAAATACATAAGACTTGAACAGTATCAGGATTTTTGTCTCCATTATCTTTCTCTGCAAATTGTGATGGTTTTCTCCACGTGGCAGAGGCAGCTCTCAGTACACATCCTAGTAGCTCTTCTTTAACCAAAGAAGAAGGGGCACCTCTGTCAGCTCCAGTTTTTTAATTTTCTAAGAAGTCTTTTTGGATAGTGGGAGTTTTGATCTGTTGATGTGAATAAGATGAGAAAGAACATTGGGAATGCACAAATAATAGCCATTAGGAACCTCAGTGGAAATTTTTGCTGTGTGTGCCAGGAAAGGATTGTCCTCACAGGTGAGGAGACCGAGTTTTATGTGTATGGTGCTGTTAAATGACGTACCATCTGCTGTTGCTGCCTCCCTGTCCTAGTTCTCCTGTTGTAAATCCCTCTCCTAAGCAGTGTAGTACCCCTCAAACTAGGAGGGAGGAATCAACTTGCCCAGTGGCCTGGTCCGTATGGAAGTACATGGCAAAGTATCTGATTCATTGCATTTCTCAGGTTAGTAGCTTTTACATGTAATGTAAAAAGTAGCTTTTACATGTAATAGAAATTATTTTACTTTTTTTCTAGACTGTAATTCACATAGTTGTGGACAAAATTTAGTTCTTTAGAAATGAAACCTCTCTCTCTCTCTCTCCAAGTCTTACTTCTGGAATCAAGGGTCCCACTTCTTAAGATTTTAGTATAATTGTATACTCCAGTCTTCAGGACCTTTATTATAATAAAGCAAGGGGCCAGTAGAATTCACTTTTTGATCAAGATGTAAAATATCATATGATTCCAAATTTTCTGCAATTAAAATATATTTGAAGTGATTATCCCATCAGGCATCCCCTTCCCCACCCACCTCCCTGGACTGCATGAGTCCTTAAAGTTACAGATAAAAATTACATCAGTAGTACAGCCAGATGGCATTCTGACAGTCTAAGTATTCTAGGATTTCCTGAAATAGCTGGCTCAAATAGAAAAGTCATCTCTCCCCAAGTATCTTCCTCTCCTTTTCTCTTGGTTGTTTGTTCAGACCACATTGAAATTATCTTAAAAATCATAAAACTGGAATGGAGAATTTAACTTTTCCGGAACTTCCCATGTGTTTCTCTAAGTCTCTCTCACGAATGAAGTATAATTGCACATTTGTGTTGATGCTTTACTTATTAAATAGTGATAATCAAGAAATTGTTAGCACAGGCATTCTTTTATAGGTCAAGACATCAACCTTTTGATTCAAAGGTTGAAAAAGAATAGTAGCTGCTTAAATTATTTTAGAAAAATCTAGTTTAAACAGCATTCTGGACTTTATACTGACTCACTAAAAATAGGAATTAATTTGGAAGAGAATTACAGAATGCCTGAGTGCTTGATTCTACTATAGAAAGTTATAATTTCACACATGAGGAAAGAAATACAATATAGTCCACTTTTCGTCTAGCTTAAATAATTAATCCTAGAAAATGTAGGCTGACCAAAACCTTGCAGAATTATTATTGTGCCTCATTTGGTACAGACTTGAGGTTTTGCAATGAAATGTTCATATATTATTTAAAATCTTCCTACAGTATAGCCTCAGATCTCTAGACCTAAAAGGGATATAATAAAGAAATACTGAAGAAGGAGAAAATGTCTGTCAGACATTGCATGTGGACTGGGAAGGTTACCTGAACTTTAATACTGGAATCCTGGCATGTGAGCATCAGAAGAGAAACTTTCAGAGGGTTGTTAATCTAAACCAGTAAAAAGCCCATATAGCCCTGGCTGGTGTGGCTCAGGGGATTGAGCACTGGCCTGCGAACCACACTATCACGGTTCGATTCCCAGTCAGGGCACATGCCTGGGTTGCAGGCCAGTTCCCAGCAGGGGACTCACGAGAGGCAACCATACATTGATGTTTCTCTCCCTCTCTCCTTCCCTTCCCCTCTAAAGATAAATAAATAAAATCTTGAAAAAAAAGCCCATATAGATCTTGAAGACACTTCTCTAGTTCCTCATTCCCACCTGGGTTTACAAACAGCGGGGAGAAAAGGAAAAAGAGAATATTGAAACATCTTAATTTTCCTCAGTGAAAAATGAGGCCCTAGTAAAAATTTATATTTACAGATCATGGAGTCAGGGAAACAGTTTAAGAAATTCCTTACTATTGAAAGATAATATTGAAAGATTAAAGGACCATTCCCTTTTTAGTTAGAAAATAAGAAGTATATTCCTAGCAGTTGCCTTGTAGAATGCATAAGCGAGACAGTGTGGGGTCTAAACAGTGATAGGATGGAGCCTTTCTCTGTGGAAATGCTTTGTTTTGTCTGGTTGGCTTGTCTGTTGCAGCACCACATCCCATCACTACCATCTTTAGCGATACTTAGTGATAATTTTGTTCTTCCATCTAATGGACCTTTACTTGAGCCAATTGCTTATTTCACTTTGGTTTGAGATATAATTTAACCTAAAATTACGCACCAAGATACAAGGGTCATACAGCAACAGAAGGCAACTGTACAAAAAAAATTGTTTAGATCACAAAATATTTACTTGGTTGCTCACAGAAAATTTGAAATTATGCTAACATTATATATAATTGGCCATTTTTCTAAATGTAATTGTTTCCTTTATTAAGATGATTTAATAAGTGAGTTTAATTTATTGTGTATATTTAACTTGTGTTCTTTGATTTGGCATTAAACAAGTAAAATTCAAATCTTTCCTTAAAGTCAAATTTACAAACATTTTACATGGGTTATTTGCTGTCTTTGAATTAAGATATACAGAGTTGCAGGGCAAATTTGTTAGACATGGTATTTACTGTTTGTTAGGTGGAAATCCAAGTTGTATTTCATTTCTATTAAATGAATTATCTTAATTGATTTGAATATCTGAAACTAGTTGGCTTGGGAAACATTATTAATATTATTTTAAAGAAGGTATTATATTGTGGAGGCTGGAGCAGAGACTTGTTGAGTGAGTTATCAGGGAGGGACTGGAGTGAATCTGTTCCACTGGAGTGATCTGAAATGAGCCTCCTCCTGTTTCAGTCTCCAGCAGTGGAAAGAAATCTCAGGCTATTGAAGCATCATTTCATAAAATGTTTAATAATGGCAATTGGTTTACTAGTTGAACATCTGTAGATTAGCTGTGTTTAAATTTTACAAAATAAAGCCTTGTATATCGTAAAAAAAGGTATTATTAACATTGCATAACTAGTAGTACGCAATGTTAATACCTGCAGTTGTGGGAGTATTAGACATCTTATTACTTGATGCTAATGTGGTTATAATGGCAGATGCTTGTATGTTTTCGTTGTTCCAAGTAAGGTAATTAACTTTAAATTTTAGCAACTGAGAAACCATTGAGGATGTATCTCTTTTCAGCTGTGATTCTTTGTTGGTGTCCTTGACAGATCGAATTTCCATGTTATGATACTGAGAATTTTCCCTTAAATTTACCAGGATTTAATAGATACTTTAGTCTTTTAAATTTTTTTTAAAAGATTGTATTTATTTTTAGAGAGGGTGAGGGAAGGAGAAAGAGAGGGAGAGAAATATCAGTGTGTGGTAAATATCAGTGTGTGGTTGGTTGCCCTTCACAGGCCCCCTATTGGGGACCCAGCCCACGCCCAGGTATGTGCCCTGACTGAGAATCAAAATGGCGACTCTGATTCATAGCCCGTGCTCAGTCCACTGAGCTACACCAGCCAGGGCAATCCTAGTCTTTTTTTTTTTTTTTTAAGCAAACCTTGGTTGACAAATATTTATTTCTTGGTACTTTGCATTTGCCAATTCTATGTATTTTTTGAAGGTGTTGACTGATTTATAATAGATAAATCTTCCTTTGAACTAGAAATGAGCTATTCCCGCACCCTGCCATTTTCCTTTTATAAATAAAGGATTTAAGACCCAAATAATACGAACTGGGTGAAAAAACGGTGTATACTAGAACCTCCTGTTACTTCCTTATCACAGGAAGGAGTGTTTGCCCTTATCACAGGGCAAACTGTAAATAAAAAACATTACAATTCTGGAACAGAGCTCTTTCGAAATGAAATAATGGCTCGTGTCCAATCTTTTTTGATAATAGTAAGTAAAGTCCAATTTTTTCTTTAGTCCCATGAAACTTAGAAAATACAGCCTTATGTGGAATGATTAATTATTTTTCTTCTAATGTTAGAAATCTGACTGTCACAATAGTTATTTGTCACCTATTTGTACCATACCTCCCACAAGTAGAGGATAAGCATTTTTATGGAAGGTACCAGGATAGAATGCAAGAAAGGAGAAGAAGACCGATATTAAGAACACCTTCATACATCAATAAGAACATGTGTATATTATTGGCCATATCATTTTAATTGGATGGATATTTCATTACTTAACCTGCCACCTATTGTTGGATATACAGGGTTTTTTCACTGTTATATTTTACCATTATGAAAAGCTTTTCAATACAGTTCTATGTACTTTTCTTTAATTTTCTCACTTCTGTGTTAAAAATTCCTAGAAATATAATTGCTGGGTCAAAAGGTCTACTCACTTTTCAGCTGTTTAAATATACATTGCCAAATTACTCTCCAGAAGTGTACTAATTAACACCTGTAATTACTATAGTTTTTGCCAAATCTTATTGGAGAAAAAAAACAATAGCTATGGTTTCAATGTCTTTTTTTACTAGTGAGGTAGAGCACCATTTCTTTTGTTTTCTGATTGTGTTTTTTAAAGTCTTATTTACACTTCTTATTTTTTGAGGTAATCCAGTACTGCTTTCCACAGTGGCTGCACCAATCTGCATTCCCATCGACAGTGTCAAAGCGTTCCCCTTTCTCCACATCCTAGTCAGCATTTGTTATTGGTTCATTTATTTATTTATTTATTTTTAAAGATTTTATTTGTTTATCTTTAGAGGGGAAAGGAAGGAGAGAAGTATCAATGTATGGTTGCCTCTCGTGAGTCCCCTCCTGGGAACTGGCCTGCAACCCAGGCATGTGCCCTGACTGGGAATCGAACTGCGATGCTCTGGTTTGCAGGCCCGCTCTCAGTCCACTGAGTTACACCAGCCAGGGCTTGTTATTGGTTGATTTATTGATGATATAGCCATTCTGACAGATGTGAGGTGATATCTCATTGTGGTTTTAATTTGCATCTCTCTGGTGATTAGCGACATTGAGCATCTTGTCATATGTCCATTGGCCATCTGTATGTCCTCTTCAGAGAAATGTCTGTTAGGTCCTTTGCCCATTTTTCAATGGAATTGTTTGTGGTTTTGGTGTTGAGTCTTATAAATTCTTTATAAATTTTGGATAGTAACCTCTTATCTGATGTATTGGCAAATATATTCTCCCATTCAGTGGGTTGTCTTTTTATTTTGTTGATGGTTTCCTTTGCTATGCAAACACATTTTAGATTGATGTAGTCCCATTTGTTTTTTTTTCTTTTGTTTCCCTTGCCTGAGGAGATAAACATATTCCCACTCCTTCGCAGTTGGTTTGCTCTCCACTTGAAACACCAGGCAACCATTGATCTACTCATTTCTTTCATTGTAGTTTTATCTTTCTAGAGTTTCAAGCAAGTGGAGTCATATGGCACACATGATTTGACACCTTGTACTTAGCATAATGTTTTGATTCATCACGTTTTGTTTATTAATATTTCTTTTGTAATATTGAGTTGTATTCGATTATAATGGATTTGCTAAACTTTGTTTATCCATTCGTCACTTGATGGGCATTTGGATTGCACTGAATTGTTAGTTATTATGGGTGATGCTGCTGTGAACCTTTATGTACAAGTTTTTAGGTGGAGATATGTTTTTCGTGCTCTTGGGTTAATACCTAGAAGTGGAATTGCTAAGTCACATGCTAATTATATGCCTACGTTTATAAGATTCCTGCCATACTGCTTCCAGGGTGTCTGTGTACTTTACTTGCCCACCAGCAATGAATGACAGTTCAGGTTGCTCCAGAACCTATCACTTACCATTGTGATTCTTTCTTTTTCCTCTATTAGTTTACATATTATTGGAATAGAGAAATATGTCCATAGTTACAATATAGTGTGATTAATACTAAAAATGTCAGTCTTGTTTAACTTTAGTTATTCTAGTGGGTGGGTAGTGGAATCTCACTGTGGTTTTAATTTGCCTTTCTTTGACTACCGATACGGAATATCTTTTCATGTGCTTATTCTGTCTCTGCATATATTTTATAGTGTACAAATCTTAATCATTTTCATTGTATTGTTAGCCTTTTTACTATGAAGTTGAGAGGTATATGTTTTAGATACAGGCCTTTGTCAGATGTTTTAAAGAATATTTTCTCCCATTTGTTGGCTTGCTTTGGAATTTTCTTAAAAGTTTCTTTGGAAGAGCAAACATTTTTAATCTTCCCATTTTATCTTTTTTTTCTCGCATAGCTTGTTTTTCTTTGTATTCTAAGAAATCTTTGTGTAACCCAAACTCACAAAAGTTCTCTATTTTTTTCTGAGAATTAATAGTTTTAGCGTTTGCATTTAGGTCTGTGATCAGCTTTGAATTAATTTTGTACATAGTGTTGGGTAAGGGATGTGGTTCATTGTTTTACACATGGTTGTCCCATTGTGACAGCACTTTTGGTTGGAAAGAACCCTTGCTCCACTGCTACTGCCTTGGCTCCTTTGTTGAAAATCAGTTGAGATGTAAGTGTGGTTCTGTTTTTGGACTGTACTCTGCTTTATGTTTACCTGTCTATCATTTTGCCATACTACACCATTTCAATTTCTGTAGCTTTATAATAAGTCTTGAAATGAAGTGGTGTAAGTCCTCCAACTTTGTTCTTCTAATTTGTTTTCCATAGTCTAGGTCTTTTGCCATTTCATATAAATTTTAAAGTTAGCTGTTGATTTCTTCCAAAAAGCCTGCAGGATATTAATTGGAATTACAATGAATCTAAAGATCAGTTTTAGCCCTGGCTGATGTGGCTTAGTAGATTGAGTGTGGGCCTGTGAATCAAAGTGTTGCTGGTTCCATTATCAGTCAGGGCACATGCTTGGGTTGCAGGCCAGGTCCCCAGTGGGGGGCATGTGAGAGACAACTACACATTGATGTTTCTCTCCCTCTCTAGCTCCTTTCCTTCACCTCTCGATAGAGTGATTGATAGATGATAGATGATAGATAGATAGATAAAATTTTTAAATAAAGATCAATTTTTGAATGTTTGTTTTTTGAATAACATTAAGCCTTTGAAGCTAGTGGACATGGTATATTAGTTATTGTCTCTAATTTCCCTTTGCAGTGTTTTATAGTTCTCAGTGTATAGATCTTGTATATCTTTCATTAAATTTATTCTTAAGTACATTATTTTCTTATTCTGTTTTATTAAGTGGGCTTTTAAATTTTTTTATCTTTAATTGTTCATTGTTAGTATGTAGAGATAAATTGAATTTTCTATCTTAACCTCATATTCTGGAGCTTTGCTACATTGATTTATTAATTCTGGTAACTGTGTTGTAGATTCCTTATAGTTTGCTACATGCATGATTATCTCATCTGCCATTGAGGACAGTTTTACTTCTTAAATTCTCACCTGTATGCGTTTTACTCATTTATTTTCCCCCTGATTGCACTGACTAGCCGCTCCAGTACAAAAGTGGTGAGAGTGGATATCCTTGCCTTGTTCCTGATCTTAGAGAACATTGAGCTTTTCATCAATGAATATGATTTTATCTGATTAAGGAAGTTATTATCTTCTTAATTGTGAAAGAGTATTGAATTCTGTCAAGTGCTTTTTCTGCACTTATTCAAATGATAGTGTTCCTTTTCTCTTTTATTCTAATATGGCTAATTTTGCATTGATTTTCAGAAGTTAAGCCAATTTGGCATTCCCAGGTTAAACTGCACTTGATTGGGATGAACTTTCCTTTGTATATACCTTGAATCTAATTTATTAACATTTTATTAAGGATTTTTGTAACATGTTTTATGTTCTTAAGAGGTATTGGTCTGTAATTCTCTTTACTTATCAAGTCTGTCTGCTTTTGATATTAGGATAATGATGACCTTATCAAATGAATTGAGTATTGTCCCCTCCTCTTTCATTTTCTGAAAGAGTTTTTGTAGTATTCATTTTGTTTCTTACTTAAACATTCAATAGAATATACCAGGGAAGCCATCTGTGTCTTGAATTTTCTTTAAGGTAAGTTTTAAAATTATGAATGTAGTCTACAGCCATACCACCCTGAACACACCTGATCTCGTCTGAATGTAATTTCTTTAATTGATATAGGGTTATTCGAATTATCTATTTCTTTTAGGGTTAATTTTGGTCATTTGTGTCTTTCAAGAAATTTGATCATTTCATCTAAGTTGTTAAATGTATTAGCAAAAATTTTAATAATATTTTCTTATTATACTTTTTATAGCTGCAGGATCTAAGTGATGTGCCTGTATTCATTCATGATACTGCTAAATTGTGACATATTTTACTCTTTCCCTCCCTTGAACAGTATTGCTAGAGGCTTAGCAGTTTTATCAGTTTCTTAAAGAAGTAGTTTTTGGTTTCATTGATTTTTGCCTATTTTTTAAATTGATTTTTGTTATTATCATTATTATTTACATTATTTTGGAGTCCATTCTTTTCTAGCTTTTTAAGGTGAAAATTTATTGAGATTTTTCTCTTTTTCAATAATTCAAAGCTATTAATTTCCTTATAAAGCAGTGTTTTAACTGCATCCCAAATTTTGCTCTGTTATACATATATTTTTTAATCTTTGCCCAAGGATACATTCATTGACTTTTTCTTTTTTTAAAATCAATTTTATTTTATTTATTTATAGAGAGGAGGAAGTGAAGGAGAAAGAAAGGGAGAGATACACTGATGTGTGGTTGCCTCTTGTGTGCCCCTCACTGAGGACTTGTTTGCAAGCCAGCACTCAATCCACTGAGCCATACCAGCCAGGGCTCTGAGGAGGGTGGGGGAAGAGAGAGAGAAAAACATTGATATGAGACAGAAATGTTGACTGGTTGGTTCCCGTATGCATACAGGTTGAGGACCAAACCCAGAGGACCAAACCCACAACCCGGGTATGTGCCCTAACCCATAATCTAACCTGCTACCATTTCAGTGCACGAGATGACACTCCAACCAACTGATCCACACCAGCCAGGGAACTCTTTGATATTTTTATTATTCTTCCATTCAGAATATTTTCAAATTGCTCTTGGATTTCTTTGATTTGCTGATACTTAGAAATATGTTCTTTAATTTCAAAATAGATGTTTTTCCCGATATTATTATAGACTCTAATATAATTGCAGTGTGACCAAAAACATTCTTTATATGATTTTAATCTTTTTGAATTTATTGAAACTTATTTTACAGTTCAGGATATGGTCTGTCCTGATAAACATAGCGTATGCTCTTGAAAAGAGTGTCTATTCTGTGCTGTTGCATATGATGTTCTGTAAGTACCAATTACGGAAAGGTCAGCCATGTCTTTTCTGATGTTTTGTCTAGCTGTTCACCAATTACTAAGAGAAGTGTTAAAAATCACAACTATAATTATGGAATTGTCTGTTTCTCTATTTAGCTCTGTAAATTTTAGCTTAATTTATTTTGAAGCTGCTACTGGGCACGTGCACACTGATGACTGCTGTCTTCCTGATGAATTGTTCTTTTATGCATATAAAATTTCTCTATATGATGTATAAATTTTGTCTTAAAACCTGTTTTATCTAATATTAATATAATCATTCCAGACTTCTAATGCTTACTGTCTGCGTGGTATACATACTTTTTCATTTATTTACTTTCAGCCTATCTGTCTTTATGTTTAAACTGTGTCTCTTATAGATAGCATAAAATTTGGTATTGTTTTATTATCCATTCTGACAATCTCTGCATTTTAATTGGAATTTTTAGTTCATTAATGTTTAACATAATTAGTAATATAGTCAGTTTTGGGTTTACACTTTTCTTTTCTATCATCTTCAGTTTCTTGTTTTTATATTCCTTTTGCCTACCTACCTTGCTTTTGGATTATGTGAACTATACTTTTAAAATTTGATTTTAATTTTCCTTTTGGCTTTTGAGCCATACTTTTTGCATTATCCCTAATATACACTGTTCACAGCTCACATGTAATTAATACTGTAGTACTTCTCATAAAATATTGAAATCTTGTAACATTATTCCCAAATCATCTTATCCTTTATAATGTAGTTGTTATATATAGTGCATTATGAACCCCAGAAAACAATGGTATAAGTTTTTCTTTGAACTATTTTATGGTTGTAAAGACTTAAGAGGCAAAAGTAAAAACAGGACAGAAAGCTTTTGCATTAACTAGGTGTTTATCATTTTTGTATCCTTTATTATCTTTTTTCAAGTGTCAATCAAGTTTTATCAAGTATCACTTCCTTCATGCCTAAAGAACTTTCTTTAGCATTTCTTGTAATTACATCTGTTGCCAATTTTCTTTTTTAAAAATCCACAAATATCTCTATGTTGCATCTATTCTTGGAAAGATATTTTGACTGAATATATGGATGTTTGGGTTATCATTTTTTTCTTTGAAAGACACCTCAAAAATGTTACTCCACTCTCTTTGGCCCTCCATGTTATTGGTGAGAAGTGGTTTGTGAATTAGTTGGTTTGTTACTCTCTATACAACATTGTTTATCTCTTGCCGCCTTCAATATCTGCATTTAATGTTTGAATAAGATACTTTCTTCTAATTTGGAGAAATAGTAACCATTACTTCTTCAAATATTTTTTCTGTTTTATTTTTTATTGCTTTGTAGCATTCCAATTACAAATATGTTGAACTGTTTGATCTTATCATATAGGATCCCGAGACTGTTCTTTTATTTAAAAATATTTTTTCTGCCCTGGCTGGTGTGGCTCAGTGGATTGAGTGCCAGTCTGTGAAGCAAAGGGTCGCCGGTTCAATTCCCCGTCAGGACACATGCCTGGGTTGCAGGCCTGGTCCCCAGTGTGGGGTGTGCAAGAGGCAACCACACATTCATGTTTCTCTTTCTCACTTACTCTTTCCCTTACCCTATGTCTAAAAATAAATAAATAAAATCTTTAAATGTATTTTTTATCTTCGTCTTCATCTTAGATCATTTCTATTGACCTATCTTCATATTCACATACTTTTTCCTCTGCCTTTTCCAATTGGCTGTTAGGTTTGTTCAATGAAATTTTTTTAAATATATTTTATTGATTATACCATTACAGTTGTTCTATTCCCCCCTTCATTCCCCTCCACCCGCACACTCCCTCCCCCACCATTCTCCCCCCCTTAGTTTATAACCACGTGTCTCAAGTTCTTTAGATTCTATATTTCCCCCACTATTCTCGCCCTCCCCCTATCTATTTTCTACCTACCGTCTATGCTATTTTCTGTGCCTTCTCCCCCCTTCTCCCCCTCCCACCCCCCTGTTTCTAACCCTCCATGTGTTCTTCATTTCTATGGTTCCACTCCTGATCTAGCTGTCCTCTTGGTTTGCTTTTGTTTTAGGTGTGGTTGTTAATAACTGTGTGTTTGCTGTCCTTTCACTGTTCATATTTTTCATCTTCTTTTTCTTATATAAGTCCCTTTAGCATTTCATATAATAAGGGCTTGGTGATGATGAACTCCTTGAACTTGACCTTATCTGAGAAGCACTTTATCTGTCCTTCCATTCTAAATGAAAGTTTTGCTGGATAAAGCAATCTTGGCTGTAGGTCTTTGGATTTCATGACTTGGAATACTTCTTTCCAGCCCCTTCTTGCCTGTAAGGTCTCTTTTGAGAAATCCGCTGACAGTCTGATGGGTACTCCTTTGTAGGTGACTGTCCCCTTATCCCTTGCTGCTTCTAGGATTCTCTCCTTCATTTTGGTCTTGGCTAATGTAATTATGATGTGCCTTGGTGTGTTCCTTCTTGGGTCCAACTTCTTTGGCACTCTCTGAGCTTCCTGGATTTCCTGGAAGTCTATTTCCTTTGCCAGACTGGGGAAGTTCTCCTTTATTATTTGTTCAAATAAGTTTTCCACTCGTGGCTGTTTCTTTCCCCCTTCTGGTACCCCTATAATTCGGATGTTGGAACGTTTAAAGATGTCCTGGAGGTTCCTAAGCCTCTCCTCATTTTTTTGAATTCTCATTTCTTCATTCCTTTCTGGTGGGATGTTTTGTTCTTCCTTCTGGTCCATTCCATTGATTCGAGTCCCAGTTTCCTTTCCATCACTGGTTTCCTGTGCATCTCCCTTCATTTCAATTAGTTTAGCCTTCATATGTTCCTCTAATTTGTGACTATGTTCCTCTAATTTGTTACTATAATCTACTAGTTCTGTGAGCATCCTGATAAATAGTGTCTTGAATTGTGCTTCTGAGAGGCTGGCAATTTCTCGGTCGCTTAGAGTTATTGGCTCTGGGACTTTGAGTTCTTTTGCACCATCTTTTGGGCTGTTCGTGCCTGTTCTGTAGCAGGATCAGAGCCCTAAAGTGTTCACTAGAACAGGGCAACTAAGTCGCTGGGTTGTGACCTTGTATGTGGGGGTGGGGTCAAAGAGGGACAATGGCTTCCCGCCTGCTGCCGCGGCCCCGGCGCCACAACCACCACCATCACCAGGCCCACGCGTTTCGTTCCACTGCACACGAGTGTGCCACCGCCATCAGCCCTCCACCACTGGGTTCGCCCCCTGCGGCCTGTGTGGTCCGTCTCACTGTGCGCGAATGTGCGACCTTGGTCAGTCTGCCCCACACCCCGACTGGTTCCGGGCTGCCTGCACGCCTAGGTCGGGGGATCTGTCCTGCCCGACCCAGCTCCGCTGCTGGCTCCGCCTCTCTTACTGTCCCCGTTGTTCGGTTCATAGTTGTCGGACTTCCGTATAATTCCATTTTCTGGTCTTTGGGTGGGTCCTAGATTCTCCAAACCTTTGTTGTATTCAAACTTGGTTGCGGGAGAAGGCACAGTGTTTCCACCTATGCCTCCATCTTGGCGGAAGTCTCTGTTCAATGAAATTTTTTATTTCAGAAAATGAACTGTTTAACTATAGGGAACCCTTTGGTCTTTTGTTTTTATCTTTTACTGAGATTTCTTATTTTTCTGATGAAATTTTTAATCATTAAAAACATTTTTTTGCTTACTCTGCTGATGATCATAATAACAGCCATTTAAAAATTCCTATCTCTGTGTTTAAACATTTGTTTCATCTCAAGTCAAACTTGAAAGAAGTTTTACTTTCTTTGGTACATGTGTCTTACTGTCTTGGTTCTTCACATGTCAGGCAGTTTGGATTATATCCTGGACATTATGGATGTTGTAGAGAGTCTGGATTCAGTTGTTTTCCTCCTATCAGTAGTGTTCACTCTTTTTAAAGCAGGTGATTTTATCTTAATTATTGTTTTAAGATTTTATTTTTATTTATATTTAGAGAGAGAGGGAGGGAAGGAGAGAAACATCAAATGTGTGGTTNAAGTTTTACTTTCTTTGGTACATGTGTCTTACTGTCTTGGTTCTTCACATGTCAGGCAGTTTGGATTATATCCTGGACATTATGGATGTTGTAGAGAGTCTGGATTCAGTTGTTTTCCTCCTATCAGTAGTGTTCACTCTTTTTAAAGCAGGTGATTTTATCTTAATTATTGTTTTAAGATTTTATTTTTATTTATATTTATAGAGATATAAATAAAAATATATTTATATTTTTATTTTTATTTATATTTAGAGAGAGAGGGAGGGAAGGAGAGAAACATCAATGTGTGGTTGCCTATTGTGTGCCCCCAAGTGGGACCTGGTCTGCAAACCAGGCATGTACCCTGACTGGGAGTCGAACCAGCGACACTTTGGTTCACAGCCTGTGCTCAATCCACTGAGCTATGCCAGCCAGGGCTTTATCTTAATTATTGACCATATATATTTTTTCCTGTGAATTACCTATTTATGCCCTTTGCCCGTCCTTTAAATTGAGCTGTTTGTTTTTCTTATCAACTTGTAAAATTATTTATATATGAAAGGTAAGTATTATTTATCATTTTGAAATGTTTTTCTGTTTTTTTATATTGCTTATAATTCTTACATAGTTAAATCTTAGACTTTGATGACTGGCTTTTTATTATACTTGGAAAGGTCTTGTGCATTTGAATAGTATGTAAATATTCATCTTTAGTTGAATATTAGTTCATTTTATTTATTTTCTCCATTGGTTTTATGGCTTTATTTTCTATTTTTAAATGTACTGTCTTTTTTTTAGTTTGTTTGTTTTGGCATAATATATAAAGTAAAGATGCAAGTCCCTCTTTAATTAATTAGTTGTTCCAGCAGATTTATTGCATAATGTATTCTTTCTCTATTGATTTGAAATACATTTATTATTCTCTAAAATTTTATACCTAATTGGGTCTGTTTCAGAATTTTCCATTTTTTTAAATGATATGTATATCTGCTCTAATACCATATAATATTGTAACTTTTGTAGCTTATTACATTTTAAATCTGGACATCAAAATATCTTCTAATTTGATGATTTTCTTCTCTATCAATATGTATTTTTTCAGATAAATCCTAGAACCTGTTTCAATTACCTACTGCTACATAGCCACTCTAAACTTGGTGACTTAAAACACAATTATTTTATTTGTTCATAACCTGGGCGTCAAGTATGCAAGCACAATTGACTGGGATTGCCCCACACATTAACAAGGATCCAGATGGTGGTACTCACCAGGGAGTTAGTCTGATTTGGAGGGTCCAGTAGCGTGCTCACTCACACGCCACGCAACTTTAGAGGGGATGACTCGGAAGCTGGAGTCGTTTGAGCACTCCACTTCTCCATATGGTCTTAGGGCCTCTCTGTGTGGTCTTTCAAAAGAAGTAGTTTGATTTCTTCCATGGTGACTTGGGACTTTTTGAGCAGGTTATCCCGAGATAAGTAAAATCTTCCTGATTCTGAAGAGCTGGGACTGGAAACTGGTGCAGTGTCACTTTTGCCATATTCTCTTGGTCACAACCATAAACCTTAATGGAGGCTTTGTGGAGAGGTCATAGACCCAACTGTCATTGGCAGGAGGGTATGAGCTAGCATTCGAGAATTTATGGCCATCTTTAATCTGCCAAAGAACCATTGTATCAGATTTTCTCCAAAATCTTGTTGGAGTGTTCACTGTAGTTTTGTTAAATTTATAGATGAATCAATAATTTATATTCTAAATATATTTTTTTACTTAATATGGCTGAATGCCACCTGAAAACTCAGGGCTAAAAATGGGCTTGTGATTCTGCAGTCTAGTAAGGGCTCATTGGAGATAGTTTCTGCTCCATTTGGTGTCAGCCTGGGCAGCTCTAAGGCTCAAGGCTGGAATTATCTGATGGCTTTCTGACATAAATTGTACCGACACTGGGAGGATTCAAACAGCTTGGGCTGGACCAGCTGGGGCTCTTCAGCCGTCTCTATCACTGTGTGGTCACTTCAGCATGGTAGCTGCAGGATGGCCTTATTTCTTACACAGGTTAGCTCAGTTCCAAGTATTGAGAGAGATTTTATTTGATTGGTTTATGTTTGGGAGTTTCAGCATTTGAATAATACTGTTAGTCACAGCCATCCCCCAGATTCAAGGGCAGGCCACAAGGTAGGGCTCATCTCTATGTGAGAGGAATAACAGGTTTTGAAGAACATGTGGGACTGGTAATATTATTGGAGAATACTGGTAATATTATTAGCCATTTTTGGAGAATATAATCTGCTACACTCAGGAATGTGCTTTACTTTTTTTATTCAAGTTCTCTTTTGTGTTTTCAGTAAAATTTTACATTTTTGTACATCTGTATCCATCTATTATATACCTATCTATCTTCATCCTTTATTATTTTATTCTTGTGTATCTTGGATCATTCAGGATCTATTTCCCATGTTTTTAAATCTTTGGTATGATTTTGATATTTAAAAAGGCTTTGATTTTGCAAAGCAGAGTAGTAGAGCATTTCTAATGTTGCATAATTTATTCTACCTTCATTATGTGCTAAAGCTAACTCTTTAGGGGACTCTGAATCCCCATGCTTAAGAATAGTCATTTGAAAAGAGAATAGCACTTCTAGTTTTTAGTTTAACATAAGGAAGCTTAGAAGTTGCTGTTTTGTCTTAAATGTGAAGTGAACAGAAGCTTTATATATGTGAGTCCTACCCTTTTTCTTGCAACACGCACACTATAAATGTTGTGTGAGAGCAACTTGGTGAGTCCTGTAGGCCACTCTGGAAGTATAGGACTTTAGTAAACCAGCCACCATTGAGATTATGCATTGCATGCCTTTTTACTGAGTTAAAATCTTTCTGCTCTCAGTTTTCTGAACTTTGCAACTTTTGTAATGTGAAAATTTTTGTTTAAAAGTAGTTTGTGCCCTGGCTGGTGTAGCTCAGTGGATTGAGCACAGGCCTGTAAAAGCAAAGGGTCACTGGTTCGATTCCCAGTCAGGGCACATGTCTGAGTTGTGGGCCAGGTCCCCACTTGGGGACACATGAGAGGCAACCACACACTGATGTTTCTCTCCCACTCTTTCTCCTTCCCTTCCCCCTCTCTAAAAATAAATAAAATGTTTTAAATAAATAAATAAATAAAAGTTGTTTGTATTCAGCCATATATTAAAAACAATTCAAGGAGAGCTGCTTCAGATAGTCACTACATATTTAAAGTCGTATATATTTAATTAAGGGAATTTTTAATATGTATTCACAAATGAGATAATAATGGATTTGGAAATATGCTTAGATTTTAAAATTTATCTGATTATCACAGTGGTGGCAAATTAATATGTTAGTGGTGAACTTTTGAAACCAAATTCTGAATAAATACTTTTGAAAATAGGCAAAAATCTAGTATCTTCTTAAACTTAGCAGGTTTATAGGTCAACTAAAGTTTCCAGGGAAATAGTTATAAACTTTTTGAAGAACTTATTTTGACCATTTTATTTGCCAATTTTTTGATTCATACATTTGTCATTTTGTATACTCAAACAATCTAATTTTATTATTGGTTGTAGTTGCTACTTAGCAAGTGAACACTTCAGAATTCCTTTTCAACCCTTTGTCTAATGATGGATTTTTTAAAAGATTTTATTTATTTTTTTAGAAGAGCGGAAGGGAGGGAGAAAGAGAGGGGAAAATATCAAAGTGAGAGAAACATTGATGGGTTGCCTCTCGTACACACCCTGACCAGAGACAAACCTGCATGCAACCCAGGCATGTGTCCTGACCTGGAATTGAACCAGTGACTTTTCAAGACAGCGCCCAACCAACTAAGCCACACTGGTCAGGACTAATGATGAATGTTTCCTGCCTGATGTTCCCTTTATTTATTTTTTGATGTATGTTTTATTGATTATTCATTACAGTATTCCCAATTTTCCTGTTGTTCCCTTTATTACATTGTTCACCAAAACTACTATATTTTCTAAGAGGAATAAGTGATTTTGAGATATAATCATGGAATAGATGTATGGCTGTTTTTTCTATGCCTCTTCTCAGTTAGACCTTGGGAGTGTTTCTGGTTTGTTTCTCTTGTGGGTTTGTGTGACCCCAAAACAAATTGCTATCTATAAACGTTTTTCCTTTATCAAAGTGGGTACAGTCAGTGGAATATGGGCTGGGTTTTAGTTATTAATGTTCCAAGTGGTAGTTTTCAGATAGACTATTTTTGGAGATGCAAACTTGACATTTCTCATCCTCATGACTCTGATGGTTAGTCTCATCCTTCCTGAAGTGAACTGCCAACAAGCAAAGCCAAGGCTCTCAAGGAGAGAGACTCAGGGTCCAAGTGGAAATAATTTGCAGTAGGAGATAACAGTGTTGAAATCTTTTTACATGGAACCCTGTAGGTTCAGGAAAGCCTTGCTTTTCCCCTGGGATGGTATTTGGATATAAACAAAAGAAAGACACTATTTGAGAACAGACTGAAGCTGCCCTAGCTCTAACTCTATTTTATGGCTTTCTTATGGCTACCTTCTCTGAACTCTGACTACTAAAAACTGTTGCGCCATCGAATCCCACTTGAATTCCACTTGACTTAGTAGCCTTCCATTCTTCAGGTGGTCTTTTAAAAAAAAATTAATGTATTTTTTCCATTACCATTTATTCACCCTATACCCTCTTCTACCTCCACTCCCACCCCCTGCAATCACCACACTGTTGTCTGTGTCCCTGCATTCTGTCTCTCTCTCTTTTTCCCCCCTTTTTCTTCCATCTCTCCACCCCCTCAAACCCCACCCAGCCCCAGGACGTCAGCCTGCTCTCTTGAGTCCCTCGGGTGGTTTTGTTAGATGTTTCCTCAGTAAAATGCCAGGCATCAGACCATTTTCCTGTATCCAACTATACTCTGCATGATGTCCCTGATTGCTACCCTGAATCTTCTGAGTTCAAGGTTTTCTGTCTTATCTGAAGGGAAAGGAAACAGAGACCTCCTTTCACCCAATGCTGTCTTTCAAATTTATAGCTCGGAGGAGAATTGAAAATCCTCCTACCATGTAATACACAGCTGAAATTCTAGCTGTCGTGTAACAGGTGGCTTCTCTAACATGGCTAATGAGCTGTGTCTGAAGCAAATGCATCCCTCTTTACCCGAGATTTTATAGTTTTTAATTATATAATCTACATATTATATTAGTCTATACATATATTTAAACTGGTAATATAAATTGTTGTTTTATCCAAAGATTGGTATGCTTCAGGTCTAAACCTGGGATGGTGTTTTCATCTTCCCTCCAACTGTCTTTTCAAGTGGGAGAAAATATGCATTACTCTTCAAAGGGTTGCAGATGTCATTTGTTGGTGAAAAATGGATTTGGGAAAAAGTAAAGTCTCAATCAACAGATACACCCCTGCCAGGTGTTTGGGGAGCCAAATCCTCCCCCTACCCTTTGTTAATTGAGCCATGAAGAAGACCTGGTAATTTACCCATAGATCCGCTAGAGAAGAAAGCCCTTGTTATCTCTTACTAGCAACATTTGAGCCCACCCCCATTTCCGCAGGTGGGTCTGGGGTAGACCTTAGCTAATTATGGTCACCCTGCTCATTTGGAGCCATTTTGCTTCTTGCATCATGCCAGCTAGCAGGCTTCAGTGCCCAGAGCCAGGGCTGCATGCAGCCCTGGGATTGAACACACAACATGTGGGGAAAAAATTATTGTTTGCAATGTTTGATGTTCTTGTTGTGGATGATTTCTATCATTTTCTTTATTGTTCTGTTTGCCATGATTAAAAGTTAAGGGTAGACCCCTGGCTGGTGTCACTCAGTGGATTGAGTGCCAGACTGTGAACCAAAGGGTTGCCCGTTTGATTCCCAGTCAGAGCACCTGCCTGGTTTGGGGGCTCAGTGGGTGGCACACAACAGGCAACCACGCATTGATGTTTCTCTCTCTTTTTCCCTCCCTTCCCCTCCCTCTAAAAATAAATAAGTAAAATATTTATTTAAGAGCTGGGGTAAATTACAATATTTGTCATTGCATTTTCCCCAAAATGAATGCTTTCTAAAAGTTACCCTGTATTTAAAGTATGTGGATTGTTGTGTAAGAACCTATGTGAAATACATGGAATAATGATTTGTGTACCTCACTACACCTATTTTTATTGAAAACATATCTCAAACAAGATTGACTTCTTAAAATTTTTAGTTTTTAGAATATTTTTGCATATTCAGAACTTAGTATCCTCGACTAAATTCTGATATGCAGTGCTTTATCTATTGTATATGAACAAAATAGTGTTTTCTAATGCATTGCCTTTTCAAAATGATTTCAGTTCACATATAATGAATATACATAAAGCATTTATTCCAAAACTTCTGTGGTAAAATTGGGATATGTGTTGCACACCATGCTTCTTATCTGCCAGCAGATGTGTTTCAGATTATGTAACAGGAAACCATGGGAAAACTGATAAATGCAAGAACTATACACCAGAATACTCAAGTAGGAGACAATAAGTAACTCATTACCAAAATTTCAATTCAAATAATCCGAACATTTATTGCTCTCAGTAGTATAATAAGATAAATTCCTGAGAGAATGGAATATAAATAGTAAGCATATGTGCTTTATTTTAAATGCACAGATTTGAATACACACAATTCCTTAGTAAATATTTTCAGCATACATTTTACATACCTTATCCTCAGTTTATGGTGAAATAAAATAGATTTGAGTAGCGAAACAGCAAGTTTTTAACCAAATGAGAAAGGGAAACACATACTACAAAAAGCTGTACTACTTGAAAGAGGTAAAAACCTCTTTTAACCTCTTTTACCTCCATTTTACTTAATGGAGGTAAAAACCTCCATTATTAATTAATTCATCTTACAAGGCTGGCAAAGTTAAACTTAAGAGTTTTGTTCAACTGTACATGTCTATTTCAATAAGAAAAAATCTATATATCTCAGAAGTTTCTATCTAAGGATAGAGTGATATAGTAGACAAAATTAAAATGAGAACTACTAAAATGGAAATTTTAGAATAAAAATTTAGACTACTACCCAACTAGATACTTTGAATAAATCAGTTGCAAAAGGAAACAGGAGAAAATTTGCTGGAATTACTGGTGAATATTTTTTTTAATATGTAATACCTGTATCGTATAAATAGCTACCAAACACTTCTAGTCTATTTTATGAGGGAGACATACAGTGACTGGTAAGACCAGGACATGAAAATGAAAGCCAATCTTGTTGATAAACATAGATGGAAAAAAAAATCCTCTAACTTAAAAGTATAAATAAAGTGCATATTAAAAAGTATTTGACATTTAAAAAATATATTCACCATGATCAAGTGAGATTTAGTGTAGAAATTCAAGATTGTTTTTGTATTTGTATTAATTTTACTAACAAATAGTAAAATTAATTACACCGTGTTTGTTGACATAGGATATGGACTGTATTGTTCTAGGCTGTGGGAAGATACAAAGATACTTAATAGTAGAGACCTTGCTTTGAAAGATTTATAACTTGGCAAATTAAAAAAAAAGTGAAAATCATAATATTCCCAAAATATTTTAAAATATTCTAAAAATCAACACCTATTTCTAAAACTTTGAAAAGTATAAAGGAAATAGGTTTTCTCTATATGTTTGTAAGTAAAAGTCAACATTAACCAAAATGGAAAAGGAAAGACATCTTGCATTTTAAAAAATAAAACATTGCTATCTGTTACTAAATGTTAGGCCATGTATAAATATTTATTTTATTTTATTTTATTTTATTTTATTTATTTATCTTTAGAGGGGAAGGGAAGGAGAGAGGGAGAGAAATATCAATGTATGGTTGCCTCTCATGCATCCCCCACTGGGAACTGGCCTGCAACCCAGGCGTGTGCCCTGACTGGGAATCGAACCGCGATCCTCTGGTCCGCAGGCCCGCACTCAGTCCCCTGAGCCACGCCAGCCAGGGCTAAACATTTTTTTTTAAATGCATTGAGGTACAGGTATATGCAAGAAGGAAATTAAATTATCACAATATAAATGATAGTTACATACCTAGAAAATCTAAAGAATACAACAGCATAATTGAATATAGGAAACATTCAGATTTTAAATTAAAAGTACATCCCTGGCTGGTATAACTCAGCAGATTGAGTGTGGGCCTGCAAACCAAAGGGTCACGGGTTTGATTCCCAGTCCAGGGCACATGCCTGGGTTGCAGGCCAGGTGTCCTCAGTAGGGGGCACGCAAGAGACAACCACACATAGATGTTTTTCTTCCTCTTTCTCCTTCCCTTCCCCTCTCTCTAAAACTATAATTACTTTTTTGAAAAGTATAGTACAGACAGGATCCAACTTACGGTTCAACTTAACAATTTATCAACTTTGCAATGGTGAAAAAGTAATGTGTATTCAGCAAAAACCAAACTCCAAATTTTGAATGTTGATCTTTTCCATGAAGTTGGGTAAAGACAATAAGCCACAGTTCCCAGTCCTGCACGACATCACAGGAGTCAATAACTGATACTCTACAGTATTAATCAGGACATAACCCCACCGTAAATTTAGGAGCACCTGTATGTTACTGTATTTTAATAATAGATTATATAAGAATAAATATATACTTACAGTAGTACACATTAAATACCTTAGCTTAATGTTTGTGTATGTGAACAATAAAAGTTTAATGGCAAGCATAAAAGAAGTTTGAATAAATGGGGTATTATACTCTAGCTAATGGGAAGACCAAATGTATTAAAGCCCCGTGTTTACTGTATTAGTATATTTAATATTTAATCAAGTAAGGTACCATTGTGTCTTAAAGGCTTGACAGTAGCAGCATCAGCATCACTTGGGAGCTTGTATAAATGCAGAATCTCAACTCTCCACCCCAGATATAGTGAATCAATCTACATTTTAAGATTTTAAGAATTCGGGGGTATCCTTATGTGCATTAAAGTTACAAAGGCACTGTGTTTAAAGAGATAGTTCTTGAACTGGTCAAAATCAGAGTCATCAACTTACAAAAACAAATTTATTTAGGTCCTGTTACCAGCTTAATGAAATAGAATTGTTTTGGTTCTTGTGTTTCTTTTTCTAAAGCCCACCAGTTGATTCTGATATGTAAATTTGGTAGTAGCTGCTTTAAAGAATTTGGTAAAATGGCAATAAAGTATATATGAAAAAGTTGTAAGACATATTAGGTGGTAATTACCAAATAGTATCGGTTAAAGAGTAAGTATAGAACAAAGTAGCAGTTCCAAAAATTGATTCATGGTTTGTATTGTTATACATGAATATATCATTGCATACATTTTAGAAATTTCTACATGAATTGGAATTAAACAAACACTGATAATAATTTTTTTAAATGACAAATCTTCTGTATTTCTTTGAATAAGTAATTAATACATGATCTAGTTGGATAAATGGAAAAATTTTATAGAGAACAAGGGAGAAAACTGTGCAGCATAAACTCAGAATAGGGGGCTGACAAGTACCTCCAGTAATGTGTAATAGACATGGCTGGAGCAAGACATCTTTGCCTTGTTCCTGATCTTAGGGGGAAGGATTTCATTTTTCATTGTGAAGTCTTCGCTCTATGGTTTTTTATAGATGTTCCTCATTAGGCTGAAGAAGTTTCTTTCTCTTTCTAGTTTAAAACAAATGTTTTAATCATGAATGAGGGTTGAATTTTTTTGTTGTTGGATTTGATTTGTTACAATGTTTTTTTCAGCTGTTGTTTTCATCTCTTGTGATGTCATTGTCTGACTTTGGCCCTATAAAATGAATTGGGAAATGATTTTTTCTCAGTTACTGGAAGAATTTGTGAAGGACTGGTACTTTTCTTCTTTAAACATTTGATATAATTCAGTAACGATGTCATCTGAATCTGGGCTGTTCATTGAAGGAATATCTTGGATTATTGATTCAATTTCTTGTCGTATTTTGTTTATTCAAACTTTTCTCCTGGTTCTTAGGTCATTTTGTAACAGTGAGGAATTGTAACATACCCCACCATTCTTTTGACATTGGTTTTGTAAATTCTGACTCTGACTAATATGTAGTTTAGAGATAAACAGCATGGTTTATAAGAATCATAGGGACTAACTTGAAAAGATACAGACTCCAACCTTCAGTCATCCCAGCTCTAGGAGATTTGCTGGCTTTCAACTGTAAAACCAGGATGGTGCACATCAGACCATCACTTGACCAAATTTCACAATCCTTATCAGGATGGGCTGTGCTGGTCTGTACATAGAGAATTTTTCAGTCATCTCCCCTTGATATCTTTGTTCTGCTTTTCCTCTCCCTCCTTATATAAACCTCTGACTTCACAGAGATGTTGAGATAGGCTTTGAGACAAGAGTCCCCAGTCTTCTCAAACACCTTTCCTTCTCACCAGCACCTGTTTCCCAAGTTTGGCTTTTGTTGAGGCAAGCAGCCGGACCTGAATTCGGTTGCACCATTAGATTTATGTTGTTACCTTCAGTGTTATTGCATAGGTCTCTGAGGCGCTGTTCATTTTTCTTCAAACTTTTTTCTCTCTGTTCTAGAGATTATTTAATTTCTGGTTCATTGATTCTTCTATATTTCAAGTCTGCTAGTGGGCCAATCCAGTGAATATTTATTTATAATGTGTTTTTCAACTCTAAAATTTGACCTTTTTTTTGTATAGTTATGTGTTGAGATTCTCATTTGTTGAGTCATTGTCATTATATTTTTCTTTAATTTTCTAAACACAACTGTCCTGAATTCTTGACCATGTTTATAGTAGGTGCTTTTGGGCACAATATCTGGGCCCACTCAGGGAGTTTCTGTTGACTACTCTCCCCTCTCCCCTGAGTATGGGTCACGTTTTCCTCCTCCTTTACATGTCTTATAGTTTTTTTGTTAAAAATTGGATGTATTTGGCAGTATGTTGCAATTTTCAACAGATGTGCAGTAAGAATTTTTAAAACATGCAATACCGAGGTTCAGTTCCCAGTCAGGGCACATGCCTGGGTTGCAGGCCAGTTCCCTGCAGGCCAACTCCCAGCAGGGGACACACCAAAGGCAACCATACATTGATGTTTCTCTCCCTCTCTCCTTTCCCCTCTAAAGATAAATAAATAAATAAAATCTTTAAAAAAAAAATTAAAAAAAAAAAAACATGCAATACCCAACTATTTAATTGGGGGCAATGATATCTTTTCCCTTAGAATGTCAGATAAAGATATGACAATAGCCAATATAATAATAGCCATAAAGGGTGAATGAATAAAAAGAAAAGTCCATATTTTGCCATGTATAATGTGCACTTTTTTGCCCAAATTTTTGAGGGAAGAATAGGGTGTACAGTATGTATGGATATAGTGATTACATGCCATAGGGTATGATATCCATGGGGTATGCATGGATAATCCCATGTATAATGCACATAAAATGTAGGTGTGCATTATGCATGGGTGCACAATGTGCACTGCAAAATCCAGTATGCTTATTTTTTGGTCAGATAGGCAAAAAATACACATTTTTTTTGGTGTGTTGCAGAATTTTAGTAATTGGTTTATGTGCGCCATAAGATGAAAAGGGTTGAAAATCGCTGGTATATTATAACGGTTTTGGATGTGACTCCTCCCTAGCCCCTCTCCCACCCCTGAAGGTTGTCATTATTGCTATTATGGTGTATGTTTGCTTGTATTCAGTTAACTTGACATGCAGAATCTTTCTCTCCTATGAGGTGCAGCCGCTCAGGTCTCCGCTCAGTCGTTTTGTTTTTAATTGCTATTTTAAATTTTGAGCCTCCCCTCCTTGATGTCCTCCTTGTGTCTACCTAGCTTAGTGGTCAGCAGTGATTTGTTAGAGATCATACTCAACCAAATAAATACCTTGAGCCACTAGGGCTTCTGTCCATCCTTTGCTGATTCATCTGTAAGTGTGTTCAGGAGCCCATCTAGTTTTCAGGTATGCCCCAGCTTTTATTTTCTGCTGGGCCTCACAGTTCTTTTTTCACATGTAGGAAGTCATGGTATGTGGAGATCTTAGACCCTCTTCTGTCAACTCTGAGTATGTACACAGCCTCCAGTTAGCTAGTGATGTGTGTAGTTTACCAAGCCCCCTCCATGGCTCTCATTTCCAGAATCTCTTTGTTAAATATCTTTTATTAAATCATTTTTTATTGTTAATTCTATTACAGTTGTCCCAGTTTTTTCCTCTTTGCCCTCTTCCACCCATCTCACCCCACCCACCCCCTTCACTCCCCCAGTCAACTCCCATACTGTTTGTTGTCCATGTCTGTGGGCCATTCATACACGTTCTTTGTCTAGTCCCTTCCCCTTCTTTCCACCATTATTTTCCTTGATTTCTGTTAGTCTATTCCTCTTCCCGACTAGGACGGCAGCCTCAGGCTAGCAGAGCTATAGGCTTTCTTTGTTCTTTTCCGATGGAGTTTAATAATTTTACTCCCAGTGCCACTGGGTGTGTAGTTTTTGCCCTTCACTTCAGATCACATCAGCAGCCTTTGACAGTGAAACTACTGGTCGGTTTTCATGGCCAGCCCTGTCCAGGTACAACTATGGCATGGTCTCTGCCTGAGCAGGGGCGTGGGAGGTAGGTGAGGAGCAGCCCCAAGCAATATGCCACTGACTCCCACTGTTGTTACCCAGAGTTCCGCAGTTTTTCATAAATAAGTACTTTTAAATTTGTCATTTGATTTTGGTTGTTTTCTGAAGTCCTGAAATGGTTATTTTTGACAGTTTTGTCCAATTTTGTGGTTGTTTGGCGGGGAGAAGTTTTGCTGAACTCTTCAGTTTGCCACAGCTGGAAGTCCTGCCTCCTGTTGGTACTTGCAATATTTTTGGTTTTGGTTATTTTTAAAAGGCTAACTAATTAAAAACCTGAAGCACATTTATATATTGTAGCTGCTTCAGCATTTTGCTTCACAATGAAAGAAGCCAGGAGATTGTGATTAGATTAGGAGCGGGACTGTAATTCTGCTGACATCACTCTCCTGTGGAATGCTTCTTAATGACTTATTCTTGTGTAATGATGAAGAAAACATTTTTTTAAGCAAGCAAGTTCCTTTGGAATTCTACCAAAACAAAAGTATTATGTATACTACTCTTTACAGAATGAACCAGTAGCACAAGGAAAGATACAGAAAAATTCATTGTGCTGGAATAGATATATATATATATCTTTATGGAAAAAAATAGTCTCCCTCTTTAAAAATTAATAATTATACAAATTGCAATCTAAAATGCTTTTTATACTCATATTTAACTGGAAATTTTGTTCTTTACCTTTTTATTTATATAATAACACATGCTGAAATGTACACAAAATGAAATATACAGCCAAGTGATTTATCACAAAGTACATAGCCCTACAGCCACTATCCATTAGAGAAACAGGACATCACCAGCCCCCAGAAATCCCCTCTGCTCCCCGTCACTATCATCTCACCCCCAAACAAGATAACCACTATCTTAACATTTATGGTAACTACTTCCTCTCTTAATAGTTCCTATCTCCAAAGTATGCATCCCTAAACATTAGAATTTAACTTTTCTTGTATTTTTAATAATACAGTATCTATTCACTTGTGACTTGTTTCTTATGTTCAGAATTATAATTATGAGCCCCAGCTGGTGTGGCTCAGTTGGCTGGGCTTTATCCAGCAAACAGAAAGGTCTCCGGTTCGATTCTGGTCAGGGCATGTGCCAGGGTTGCAGGGTTCGGTCCCTGAATCAGGAACTCATATAGAAGGCAACTGATCCATGTTTCTCTTTGCATCAATGTTCCTCCCCCTCTCTTTCTCCCTCTCTTCCCCTTTCTCTTAAATAAATATTAAAATGAATTATATTTGTGAGATTCATTTATGCTATTTCAGTTAGCAATAGTTCATTTTAATTGCTATAAAGTATTATATGAATGTACAACAATTTGTTCTGTTGTTTATAGGTATTTGTTTTGTCCTGATTTTAAGGATATTACAAATATTGCTACCATGAATGCTATTTGTGTTTTAGTGGGTAGAAGTGCACATTTTGGTGTGTGTGTGTGTGTGTGTATGTATATATGTGTGTGTGCATACATTTATACACATACATTGCTAGGTCACAGTGTATACATACTTTATTATATAAAACCAACCTGTTTTCCAAAGCAATTGTAGCAATTTACATTCCTACTGGCAGTCTATAAGAATTTCCATTGCATTACATCTTCACAAACATTTGTTATGTTAGACTTTTAAGTATTGGCCATACTGGTGATTATATAATGTGTTCTTTTTTTTTTTTTAATTTATCTTTAGAGGGGAAGGAGAGAGGGAGAGAAATATCAATGTATGGTTGCCTTTTGTGCGTCCCCTGCTGGGAGTTGGCCTGCAGGGAACTGGCCTGCAACCCAGGCATGTGCCCTGACGGGGAATCGAACCACGATCCTCTGGTTCGCAGGCCCGCGCTCAATCCACTGAGCTACACCAGCCAGGGTTTATATAATGTGTTCTTATTGTGGTTTTAATTTTATTTCCCAAATGACTAATGAGGTTAAGATCCTTTTTATATGTTTGTTGGTCATTTGTATTATCCTTTTTTGTAAAATGGCTATTCAAACCCTTTTTAAAAATTGATTTATAGGAGTTGCATATGTATCTGGATAAAAGCCCTGTGTTCCTTATATGTGTGTTCCAAGCCTTTTCTCCTTATGTGACTTACATTTTCACTCTTAACAACATATAGATAAAAATTTTTCTGACTTTAAAGTGATCAAATATGTCAGTTTTTTTCATCGCGGTTAGTATTTCTTGTGTCCATTTAAGAAATCTTTCCCTGCCCCTATATCATAAAATTATTCTCCTACATGGTATCTTCTACAAGCTATAGGGTTTTGATGTTCACATATACAGCTGTGATCCCCCTGGATTTGTGTTGTGTGTGGAGTGAAGTAGAGGTGGAGGTGCGGTCTGCTTTTTCCTGTGGCTGTCCAGGTGCTCCTGTACCATACACCGAAAAGAGTGTTGTATTTGTCAGAGTCCAATCAGGAAAGAAATTATAACAGAGTTTACTATGGGGGATAATTGTTAATTAGTTGTAAAGTTGTTTATAAGTAAAATTGTATGTGTCTGAAAAGACAAGACAAGAACAGTAGGTATCATGGAAGTAGCAGGTAACACCTCTGCAGCCAGAAGAGTAAAGGGAAGAGGTTGGAATTTTTTTAAGACTTAGGATCCCCATGCAGTAGAAATCCAGAAACCTGAGGAAAGGATACTAGTATTGATATCTTGTGTGGAAGATGCAGTGAGGCTGGTTCTGCAAGTTCTGGGAAAACTATAACTGGGTTCCCCTGTTGTCACAGGAAGGCACTACCATTGCTGGGAATGAAGAAGTGTCGGTAGGGTGACGCAAGAACTAGAGACAGGCAGGAAGTCTGTGGGAAGGAGCAAATCCCTTTTTCCCCCTGAAGCCCCCTATAGGCAAAGCCTAACGTGGAGCCAGTTGGCAAAACCAAACTGGTTTTCAGGGTGTTAGCCCCAGTATTTTAGAGCATTGTTTAGACAGATGGATTTGAAGCTAAGAAACAGTTTAAGGCACCACATTCCTGACTCCGGAGATACCTTTATGATAAGCCAAGTGCCTGTCTAGGCGAGAATCTGTTTCTGAGTTTTATTTCTCTCTCATTGGTCTTTTGCACCCAAATTACAGTCTAAATTAGTAGCTTTATAATAAATTTTTATATCTGGTTGAGCAGTTTTTCCCACCTTATTTTTTTTTCCAAGGGTATCTTCTCTGTCCTTGGCATATATGCATTTCTATAAAAAAAACTTTCAAACCAATCTGCATAATTTCACAAAAAGCCTGTTGGAGTTTAGATTAGAATTTCATTAAGTCTATAAATTAGCTTGGGGATAATTGAAATGTATACAATATTGAGTTTTCTAATCCATGAATGTGGCATGCCTCTCCATTTATTTGTTTTTTATTTCTCTCAGTATTTTTTTAGTCTTTTTGTGTAGAAGTTTTGCATAGCTTTTGTTAGCTTTAATCTCAGATATTGGGTATTACTGATATTATTATAAATAGTATTTTTGTATTTTTTAAAATTTTCATTTCAATTTTATTTTGAAAAATTTCAAACCTGCATTTTTACTTTTGAATAGTCAGACCCCATTCCACCCACCACCCAGATTCAGTAATTATCAAAATTTGCTTTACTTGTTTCAGTAGTAGTTATTGAAGTATTTTAAAACAAAGATTAGATCTTGTCATTTCACTTATATATGTTTAAATATACATCTCTAGAAAATAGGGGCATTTTATTTATAATCATAATTCCAAGCCATATTTAAATTTCACCTTTTATTTCAAAAATGACTTTTTATTGGTATTTTGGTTGGTATGTTCAGACAGTTCGCTTTTAACAACATATTGGGACTTACATTTTATGTTAAGTAATTTAATAATTTCATCTTACCTTCTGAGCATTCACGTTATACTAATAATATTTACTTCCTCATTAAATATTTATTTCCTAAATATTTTAATACTACTAGCTTAGCCAACTAAAATGCTAACTGGTAAAACATTCTTAATGGCAATTAAAAATAATTTTTTTCTGATGATGTGAATTTTCTGTTTCTAAGTTCATTACAATTTTTTATATTGGCAAAGCCATATTGTCGAAAACTTAACCATGTGAATAAAACTGTTCTTCCCTGCCCTGGCTGGTGTGGCTTAGCGTACTGAGCGCCAGCTTGCAAACCAAAGGGTCACTGGTTCAATTCCTAATCAGGGCACACTCCTGGATTGTGGGCCAGGTCCCCAGTGAGTACTCAAAAGGCAACCACATGTTGATGTTTCTCTCCCTCTTTTTTCCACCCTTTTCCTCTCTAAAAATAAGTAAATAAAACCTTTAAAAAGTCTTTCATTTGTCATCTTTGGTTAACAAAAATTGCCATTCTTTAATTTTAAAGAAACATTTGTGTTCCTTTTACAGAACACATTTATCCGGAGATTATCAATAGGATTAAAAGCAAGCACATTTTTGTGTGACATTGTTTTTAGCTTTGGTTTACCCTTTAACCTCTTCTTGCCAAAAGTGTTAACATGTAAGAAGGAGATGCAGTTATGAATTACTTTCCTTTAGGGCTTTTTAAAGAAACCTTTTCCTAATTGCAACTGGTTTTCCTACCCATGCAGCATTCATAGGTCTGCTTCTAGGAGAGGGCTGTAAATAGTGGGCCATGAAAACTTCCTAGACTGGGCAGAGTAGGCTGTGAAAGTCCCTGTGGAAAAGACATTATTGCAGCTGTCCTGCAGGCAGGTCAGATATCTCCTCACAGAGATATTTGCCAGTGACAGAGGAGGAAGAGTCGCTATCTGCGCGGCATCTTCACCAAGAATGGAACTAATTAATTTGTGGTCTAAAGAACAATAAATATTCCCAAGACAGTAGTAATTAGCATAAAATTATTTTCACCTATATTTTAAATTAACCAATGATTATTAGTAGGGAATTGAGGAAGTCTTAAAAGTTAGATCTTATTCACCAGTAATAAGTATTTGAAAATAAATATGACAGCCTGATACTGAGTGGCTTACCTGTTCCTTATTCCTCCTCTCATCAGCACCTGTTTGCGTCTCACTATAGGTCATAGTGGCCCAGTACTGTCTCACCTGCTAGGATGATTGATATTTCTACTTATTTAAAATAAAATAAACACAGAGTTGGAGAATGTTTAAGTTTGTATTTAACTCTTTCAATTAAATGTAGATGTTTTGCTTCTACAAAAATGTAGATGTTTTGCTTCTATCAATAGTGGTAGGATATAAGAAAAAGAATGAACTATTTCACTGCTTTGGTTTAGCTGTTTTATAAAGGCCTTTTTTCCTTGTAATTTCAGATAAACAGATTTGTGGATAAATTTTAGTATACTTTTGAAAAGGTAAAGACTCTCTTATATGTAGAGCTAACTCTGCAAATACCAAATTTGGATAAACATTTAAAAAATCAGAAAACCCCAACTGATGGAACAAATTAAGAAATGAAAGATGAGAATTTTTGAAGTATTTTGGGTATAGACAGAGACACTAGATTAGTTCTACATAGGATGCTGCTCTGTAAATTATGTCAAAGTATAAACAAACTGTAGGCTGTTAAAATTCTGGTTAAACCAAAATTGGCCTAGACCAATTTGGTCTGGTTAAAGACCAAAGACATAAAAATAAATTCCTTATTCCCTATCCTGTAGTATCCTTGAACATACAACAAGGTCTAAGTTACAATAAGATATGTTTTTTAGACTTTGTTGTCAGAAACTTTGCCTCATAATTTGCTATTGTTTTCTCAAGCAGGCTTAATCTAAATACATGTAAAAATAGCTTTCAAGGAAATGAATTTCAAAATGAATATGAAAGCAGTAATCTAAATATTTAGAAATCTAGTTTGGAGGTTCTGTTATTGAGATGTGTACTGTATTGGTACAGTTGACAGAGTAATTGTAGGTAGGGCAAAAAATAGAGGAGTACTGATGACAAGTCTGTGTGGATAGAATTAGAAGAACCTGACTTCTTGGTCCAATTTGAAGCGTTCTCATTGTAAGTTAGTTGCTTTGAATGGTTAAAAACCTTATTTGAAGCGTGAACTTTAAAACTGCTCAAATGTGCAGAAAAGATTCGTTACATAAAATGAATGAGAAGCATGTCATTTCTTGGAGGTTCTTGCTGACTAGTTATACTAATTTAAAGATGTAACATTCTAGTGCAGCGATTTTCATCTCAGAGCACACACAAACTTACTACTAAGATTCAGTGGCACACCCAAAAATTGGTATAATTTTGATTCATTCACACCAGATGGCTCTTGCTGTGTTGGCTGTTGTCATTTTTTTTATAGTCTAAGGGGAAAAAGGTCATTGGCCCTGACTAAAGAGTCACGTATTACATGTTTTAAATTTTTTTGCAGCACACCAGTTGAAAATCGCTGTTCTAGTGCCTGGGAAAGTGTCCCCATAGTAAGTTTCACTCTTGTTTCATTCCAACCCTTCTGCTTGTCAGTAATGTAAGCAGATGTGTGGCCCTGGTTGCAGATTCCTGGGATTAAGAAAACTACAACAAAATTACCACCTCACCTCTAAAAACTTCCTGGTTTTGGTATTGTACTCTTTTGACTGACTCTATATCCTCTGAAGAATGGCTTCTGGGTTCTTCCAGCTGCTTAAAAAAAAGTTGAACTTGTATTCTAACTTCAGAAGATTGATGCACTCTGAGCAGGTGTAAGAAAAGACTTTTTCTCAACCCTTGAACTTTATTTTTAATAAGTGTTTACAGAATCAAACATTAATTTAAAATGAGAAAGTAAGTATTTTTAGTGTAACTTGAATGCCCATGAAGGTAATCAGATGAAATGACAGATGCACTGTTCTATTTAAGACGTCCAGTATTTAGTAGACAAAGTAAGTGACCAGTAAGTGAATTGTAGTTTGAAGGATGGCTCCTTTTTTTCCTGAAATGAAGAAAGTTGCCCTAAATGTTGTTCCTTATCTCTGTAACTGGAGCTTTATTAACAAGTGCAGTTGGAATGACCAGGCTATTGCAGCAGCAGAGAAGCTAAGCACAGCGAGCCTTTCAGTAGCAAAGAAAAGAAAAGCATTCCTGTGTAACAGGCTTCCACACTTACCTGGTGTGGTGCTATTTGTGCTGAACTACAGCATCTGTTTCCTCAGGTTAAGAGAGAACAAACTCAATATGGCATGAAATTACTGCACAGCCATTCACATTCATTAGAGTTATATTGTTACCAGGCACAGGCATGACCGACTTTTGCATGAGTAATGGAGGAGAATGCTGCTTTGTGAATTTTACTTTAAAACAACAAGGCGCAGTACTGACCTTGAGAGAGCAGTTTTCCACTAAGGTAGGGTCAAGACCATTAAAAAGTCAGAAATTGGGAAGAAGTATTGCTTTATGAGGCTTTTGGAAAGGGCACTGGGTTAAATCAACTTACTCTTTTCTAATTGTTTTAAAGATTTTGTTTATTTTTATTTTTAGAGAGAGGGGAAGGGACGGAGGAAGAAGGGGAGAAAAACATTACTGTGTGTTTGCCTCTCACACACCCCATACTGGGGACCTGGCCTGCAACCCAGGCATGTGCCCTGAGTGGGAATCAAACCAGCAACCTTTTGTTTCACAGGCTAGGCAACTTACTCATTTTTAAGTTGCCTGGCTAGGGCAACTTATTCATTTTTAAAAACTATATTGTGCTGGTATTAAAATTATTAAAATACCATTTGGCACTCATTACAGTAATAATTGATTCAGGCAAAAGACATCAATAATAGGTCAAAGTTTGATGAGGAAAAGAATATTTACAGTTACAAAAGGAAAAAATAGTAACTTTGCTGCGGAGAAACCTGACAGACACTTCATCCAAGTGACCAAAGTTATCACCAGTGATGTAGAAAATTGATATCACATGGCTCCCAATGTGACGCATTACAGGACACCACTGCTGTGTTATTACTGTTAAAAACACATGACCTGAGTTTAATCATGAGAAAACACCAGACAACCCCAACTTAAGGACCTCTACAAAATAACTTCAAAAATGGCAGTGTCATGAAAGACAAAGAAATGCTAATTTCCTAGATTAAAGAAGGTTTGAGATACCGAGAATTAAATGCAATATGTGATCCAGTATTTTCCTTCCTTGCTATTTCATTGACATTTTTCTTTTCTAGTTTCTAGCTACAGAAATGGTGTATTTAAACAGAGAAAAATATTTTTAGTATTCTGAATTAAATATTATAGTTACCTTCCTATTTGTTCTAGGTTATAGGATTTTAAGCAGTGTTGTGGGGTTTGGATTGTTTCTTTGTTTGTTTGTTTGCTTTTTAAGCAACTGTCAAGAATGTTAGGGTTTTTTAGCCTAGTTGAATGACATTTCAAACTATTAAAGAGTTAAAAATAATAATACTTCACTGTTTTACCAAATTTTCAATTAATGGAAGAAAGAAGAGTCTTTATGATATTTAAAAATACTAGAATGTACCATTTAAGAGTTTCGTAAGCACTTAGAAAAAGAAGTAGTGATCACTAAAATGAACTTACAAAGAAGTCATGATATTCACAAAGAGGTTTAGTATGGTTTTTAGATCAGTAGATAATAGGAATGCTTTATTTTGAGGAAGGTAACTTGATGGATGTCTGATTTCCTTGTGTACAAGCTACAGAAATAAATGGAGTGACTGTGGTTAATTAAATAATTAATTTAATAACTATATCCAGGATTAATGATTGGATGCCAGGCTCACGGTTTCTTTTTCTTTTAAGATTTTATTCATTTACCTTTAAAGAGAAGGGAAGGGAGGGAGAAAGAGAGGGAGAGAAACATCAATGTGCAATTGCTTCTTGCACGCCCTCCACTAAGGACCTGGCCCACAACCCAGGCATGTGCCCTGACTGAGAACAGAACCAGCAACCCTTTGGTTCCCAGGCCAGTGCTCAGTCCACTGAGCCACATCAGCCAGGGTGCCAGTCTCATGGTTTCTAATGCTATATCTGTTGCAGAGATCTATTCTCAGTTCTATTCTAAACTTTAATTAATAGCTTGGGTAAAGGCGTTGTTGACGTACAGGTGATATTTTTAAATGACACAAATCTGGGAGAGGTAGCCAAAGCATTATATGACTGAAAGATGAACCAAAAGATAATGGTAGCTGGGAATAATAAGCAAGAATCTAGCAAAATAAATCAGATAGGAATAAATTATACACGGACAATCATTCATGGATGATGGGTGGAAGGGAAAGAAACCTTTTATGTTAATTTATGGAAAATCAATTTGCCAAATGGCTAATTGGCCATATTTAGTAAATTTTATTGATTTTTTAAAACTATTTGATTTAAATATGTATCAATTGGGTACAATCAGAAAAATGGAAACCTTTTGTATTTCAAGCATAAGGAAATACAGGGACTGGTTGTACAGGTGTCACAAGACTAAAGGGGAAAAAAGGGAGACACTGAGCTATTAAAGAAATAGTAATTACAGGAGGCAGCGATCACACCAAGTGCTAAGAAACAGAAGGAAAGAGGTCATCATAACCCAGAAGCTACAGCCATAGCGGGCACTTAGGGGGGGACCCTGTCCAACTGCTGGTGGTACAGCAGTCCTTGTCACTAAAAGCTGTTCATTTATATTTTCTTACCCCAAAACTTAAATCATGTTCTCTGTTTTGACCTAAATGTGGTGACATCTGAGTGAAAATCTCTTCTATCTTGAAATTGGTTCTGAAAATAAAGCATATAAAACTAACTTGACCTGAATCACATTAACACTCTGTACTTTCTTCCTCCCATCTTTAAAATGGCTTTGCCACTAATAGTCCTACTCCAGGTGTATTGCTAAGTAACCTCTCGGAAAGAGCAGCTGTTGATAGAACTGTGGACAGGGCTTAAAAATTTTTTAAAGCATGGCAAATGACTTGTGTGGGCTAAACATTCCCTTTGATTATAGGCATGTACTTTTTGAAGTCTTCTTTCTCACTGACATCTTAAGCATTATTAAGTGGGTTTAATATTGAGATTTTAGTATAAAGATATTTGTCATGCTCTGAAACATTTAAAGAACAAAGTTTGGAATTGATTTCTCTGTCTTTTTTTCCTCTCCCCCAAATATTGCTTTTTTAGGTCAGTAACAGATCCAAGAGATGGAAAGAGAGTAGCACTCAAAAAGATGCCCAACGTCTTCCAGAATCTGGTCTCTTGCAAAAGGGTCTTCCGGGAATTGAAGATGTTGTGTTTTTTTAAACATGATAATGTAAGTGAAATTGGTGTTTGGGATAAGCTATTTCCTAAGCATGCTTAATTGTATTAGTAAAGAGCAAAAGAGAGTGAAAAAAGAAACAATCAAGTTATTGAATGGGTTTAGAAACCTGCAACAAATGAACAATGAGCAAGTTTAAGTGAATTCTAAGATTTATTGACAGATAAATATTAATTGATATAAAGCAAATGTTAATATTTAGCTAAGGAGAGGGGAAGGGAAGGAGAGAGGGAGAGAAGCATCAATGTATGGTTGCCTCTCATGAGTCCCCTGCTAGGAACTGGCCTGCAACCCAGGCATGTGCCCTGACTGGGAATCGAACCACAGTTGTTTGGTTCACAGGCCCGCGCTCAGTCTACTGAGCTACACCAGCCATGGCTGAAAAATGTATCTTTTATTTTATTAAGAAAACTAAACAGACTTTTTGGCCAACCCCATAGTCTGGGTGATTTAAGTGAAAATAATTGCCTCTATTTTATTTGTATCCTATAATATTTCTAATCAGAAATTAAGTTATATGCCCTGGCTGGTGTAGCTCAGTGGATTGAGCTCGGGCCTTCGAACCACACGATCACAGTTCGATTCCCAGTCAGGGCACATGCCTGGGTTGCAGGCCAGTTCCCAGCAGGGGATGCACGAGAGGCAACCATACATTGATATCTCTATCCTTCTCTCCTTCCCTTCCCCTCTAAAGATAAATAAATAAAAATATTTTTTAAAGAAAGAAATTAACCCTGGCTGGTGTAGCTCAGTGTATTGAGCGCGGGCTTGCGAACCAGAAGATCGTGGTTCGATTCCCAGTCAGGGCACATGCTTGGGTTGCAGACTGGTTCCCTGCAGGCCAACTCCCAGCAGGGGATGCACGAAAGGCAACCATACATTGATGTTTCTCTCCCTCTCCTTCCCCTCTAAAGATAAATAAATAAAATATTTTAAAAAAAAAAAGAAAGAAATTAAGTTATATGAGGAAACAGATTAACCTCTTAAAAACAGTATAACTCTTAAAATAACATAGGTTAGCTTTTTTTATGGTTGTGTTTAAATTTGTGAAGACTCATGGACAAATAGAATCATTGTGGTTCGAGAGATAGCTTCACTTTAATCTTGAATTAAAAGTTTGATACAATTGCTTCTCAGCTTTTTGTCTGTGGTCAAGTGTAAAAATTTGATGTGTATAAAATTTACCAGGGCGAATGTCAGCATTGGTCTTTTAGTTTTCAGTTTCATGTGAAAAGAAAAACTGCCTCACATTCTCCATTTGGTGCTCAACCTCTGGTATTTTAATTACTGAAGTAAAAACTTTATCAGAAAAATAGTAATAATTTCTTGTGAGTCTGATTGTTTTCACAGGAACCTTTAGAACTTTGGTCAAAGTGTAGTTCTCTCTTTAAGAAAAATTCATTAAGTCCTGGCTGGTGTAGCTCAGTGGATTGAGCTCAGGCTGCGAACCAAAGGGTCACAGTTCAATTCCCAGTCAGGGCAGGTGCCTGGGTTGCAGGCCATTTCCCAGTGCGGGTGTGTGAGAGGCAACCACACATTGATGTTTCTCTCCCTCTCTTTCTGCTTCCCTTCCCCTCTCTCTAAAAATAAAAATAAAGTAAAATAAATAAAATATTTTTAAAAATTCATTAAATTTGAAGTATTTGGTAAAGCTATGAATGAATATCACACTTACGTTTCCTTGAAGCTCCTTTTTTGTGGTAATTCATTTATGGATTACTCCTCTTGAAATCATTTTTCTTAATCTTTTTTAAAAAATTATCACTATCTTTCAGTCAATTGGAACTGCCCAGCAATGTGTTTGTTTCAATAACTTTAAAAATATTACTCATTTCTGTTTTATGACTGGTTGCTCGAATTTGGGGAGTGATTTAAAGTGAATCTAGTACTGGCTTAGTTTTTGCCTCAGTGCCGTCCTAGCAACAAGGAATACACACCTTGTGTACATTGTCAGACATGCAAGTGAAGGTATTCATAATGAAGAAATATTTTGAAGGTGGCATCAGAAATTTGCTTATTAAGGTTTTCAGTGGTTTATTATATTCAGACCTCTCTTGGCTTCTTATAAAGGAGGGATGGTATAATAGACTGCTATTGCTATTTTTTCTCATAACTCATTCCCATGGAGTAACTAATTAAGTCACACAGTGTCAGAATTAATTGAGTAAGAAGAGAAACAAACTTAATTCTTGAAAATCACACCTGTTAAAACACAGCAACCACTGTCTAGAGCTCCTAATAAGCTCAATCATAAGAGAGCGCTTGTGACTTCTGTGGGAATACTCAGAAGCGAGCAGATGGTTGGAGATGAAGATGGCATAGCACCACTGTTTTATATGTAATGAATTTATGTTATGCTTTGCAATCTATCTCCAAAAGCATCTCAGGGCCAGCATACCTGGTATGTGTGTAATGTCTAAGAAGCAACTGGTATTTGATATAGTTAGGGCAATGGATGTTTGTTAATTTATAGAGTGCAGCGCTAGGTTATGTGGAGGGTAAAAAAGTTTAAGACATGGTCTTCTTTTGTTTTGAGGGGAGTGGACCAGGTGCTTAACACATGTTAGTGTGTGTCAGGGAGTATGCTAGATGCTTTACATAAATTAAGTCATTTAATCCTTAAAAATTCTGTCACAAAGGGCTTGTTATTCCTACTTTACAGAGGAATAAACCAAAGCTTAGAATTAAGTAAGTTTCCCAAGGTGGAGGTGGCACCGGATTAGAGTGTAAATCTATCTTGCATCAGAGGCCATATTCATTAATTTGGCAAACTTTTATTGTATGCATCCTGTATTCCTAAACTACATTAGCTTCTAGGGGTTTCTGCCCTCAAGGAGTTTAGTAATGTGATAAATGCTATGATAACAGTGCTATGGGAGAACTGCCTGCGTGGTTAAACATTCATAAAGCACAGTCTGTATTCTGTGCATACTAAAAAAGCTGGGAAAGCAAATCCAGAAGTATTTTAGAATCACCAGTGAGCCTTAAAAATGTGGATTCATGGGTCTTATCCAGACCTGCTAAATTGGGATCTCTGGGATTGAAGCCCTGGTAGCTATGTTGTTTTAAGCTGTTCAGGTAAATGCAGGTGGACAAGTGCCATAATATTAAAGAGAAAGGACAAATTGTGTGGATTTAGAACTTTAAATATGCTTTAAACATGGAGAAGGTAAACCTTAAGATGAGTCTTGCCCTGGCTGGTGTGGCTTAGGTGGTTGGAGCATCATCTGTAACTGAAAGGTTATGGGTTCAATTCCCGGTCAGGGCATATACCTAAGTTGAGGGTTCAATCCTCGGTCTGGGTGCACATGGTGGAAAACAATCAGACAACCAGTCGATGTTTCTCTTTCATTTCTTTTTTTTTTTTAATATTCATTTATCTTTAGAAGGGAAGGGAAGGAGAGAGGGAGAGAAACACCAATGTATGGTTGCCTCTCGTGTGTCCCCTGCTGGGAACTTGGCCCACAACCCAGGCATGTGCCCCAACTGGGAATTGAACCACGATCCTTTGGTTCACAGGCCTGCACTCAGTCCACTGAGCCACACCAGCCAGGGCTGTCTTTCGTTTTGATGTTTTCCTCTCTCTCTAAAAGCAATGAAAAAATGTCCTTGGGCAAGGATTAAAAGAAAGATGAGTCTTTTAAGACTAAGCTTTGATTGAATAGGAGAAGAAAAGAATACCATGATGAAAATGACATTTAAAAAGATTAACCTGGCCATTGTAGGAAGGTTGGGTTTTAATTTGGATGGTTTTGTATGTGTCAGAATAGCTTCAAAGCCGCAAAAGGCTTGTAATTTCTTTTGAACAGAACCTACAAAGTCACTATATCAAATTCATTGGTTTCAGGTGATCTGGCTGATTAAAATACACACACACATTTTTTTTTTCCTTAAAGTACAGTTGTTTGTCATCTTAAGGGATAGGTTTACCGTGATGAGGTAACTTAGGGAAACAGAAATAGGTTTAACTTTGTAAAAATTGATATTTAGATTTATCACTAGCATCTATTCAGAATCTGAGCTATTATAAAATCTGGCAAAATATTCCTTACTTCATCCACCTACACTCTTTTGCATGTATACACACATATATCTTTTGCATGTGTACACATATGTGGAAAAGAGATGATTCAGTTTTTTAAAAATCTTATACTTTGAGACTCTGATAAAAGCTATGAACCCTCCCTTGGAAAACCACACATACACACAATTTTGTGTCATTTTAGGCTTTACCTGGTTCTTTAAAGCCCATTCAGAGCCCCCTTGGGACCCATTGATTTCTGCTAAGACCCCCCTGTAATCCAAGTCTTGGGTTTTTCTGTCCTTGGACAATAGCACCAAGCACACAGTAGACAGTCTGTTTGAAGAGTGAGTGAATAAATGAATAAAGTGATAGAAAAAGAGAAATCGAGGGGTCTAGAATGGTAGATAAACCTCAGTGATCTCTCTCTTAGGGTTACTTTTGCCCAATCTTTTAGTTCCAGAGAACTTTAGAGAAGAGTAAAGGAGGCAAAGAGGAGATAGTGGAAGCAAAGAAGGATCATTCGTTTTCCTTTGTATATAGTCTGCCCTGACTCAAACAAGGCCTCTTTAGGTTCATAAGTAGGACAGAGTCATACCAACATGGGGACAATAGGACCCTTCTCTGAATGTAGACATGCTGTTTATTTGTAGATATTATTAATGCTGATGCCCTTTACTAAGAACCATGAAAAGGCCAAAGATACTGTAGACCAGGTTACTTTTTAGTGGATTCAATTTTGTTTGCTCTGTACCTAAAATTTGTGGTACTAGGCAGGTTCTTGATGCATTTAAAATAATACTATCTCATGTTCATGGTTTGCAATACTCATTGTAGTTAATAGACGTGTTCTCCCCAAATTGAACTGTATATTCAGTATAATCCTAGTCAGTATCCTGGCAAGGTTTGTGTATGTGTGTGTGTGGAAATTGACAAATATTCTAAATTCTATTGAAATGGAAAAGACCTAAAATACTCAAGACAATTTGAAGAAGTTGAACAAAGTTGGAGATGCACACTTCCAGGTGTTGAGACATATGAAACCACAGTGATCAAGGCAGCACAAGGATAGATAAATAGATTAATGAAATAGAAAAGGGAGTCTGTAAACCAACATACACATATTATTTATAAGAGAGGTGGCAATACTACAGTCCAGTGGGGAATGGATGGCTGTTTCAGTATGCAGGAATCAGTTAGCTATCCATGGGAAAAACCTCTACTTCACGACATATACATAAATTAATTCAAAATGGTTTACAGACTTCAGTGTAAAAGGTAAAATAATAAAGCTTCTAGAATAAGACATACAAAACTGTTTTCATGACTTTGAGATAAGCAAAGATTTCTTAGTTGAACAAGGAAAAGATTGACCATTTTTAAAAAGATGTTAAACTGGATACCATTAACATTAAGAACTAATGCACATCAAAAGGGAAGAGAATGAGCCCTGGCTGGTGTGTGTGGCTCAGTATATTGAGGGCCAGCCTGTGAACCAGAGGGTCACTGGTTCGATTCCCAGTCAGGGCACATGCCTGGGTTGCAGGCCAGGTCCTCAGTAGGGGGCATGTGAGAGGCAACTACACATTGATGTTTCTCTCCTTCTCTTCCCCTCTGTCTAAAAATAAATAAATAAAATATTTTTTTTAAGTTAAGGGAATGAAAAGACAGACCTCAGGCATATATCCAGCAAAAACTTATTTCCAGAATATATTATGTGATAGAACAATTTAAAAAAATATTTAGTATTTGAGGAAGACCATTAGAAATACTTACTTGACATTTTCCCAGACTATAAATTCTACATCCAAATATATATCTTATAAAAAGCTTCTACAAATTGAGAATTTTTGCCCATCAACAAAAGACTTAGGAATTTCACAAAAGAGGATGAGCAAGTGGCTAATAAGCATATGACAAAGTACTCTTAAGTCTTTAAGTCATTAGAGAAATGTAAATTAAAACTATAATGAGATACTACTCTATATCCATCAAAATGGCTGAAATAGCAAGGACTGACAATACCCAGTATTGGCAAGGACGGGAACCAGCTGAAAGGCTTATCCTTGCTGAGAGTGTAAATTTGTAAAATCACTTAGGAAAACTTGGTTTCTACTAAAACTAATACACACCTTACCCAATGACCCAGTAATTCTTCTCCTTGATGTACTCAAGATGGATGATTGCATATATCCACCAAATGACCTGTTTGCAAATGTTCACAGTAGTTTTTATTCAAAATAACTAGAAATTGGGAAACAACCCAAATGTTTGCCAACAGTACCCTGGATGAGTATGTTGTATTGCATTCCATTCATATAATGGTGTATTCCATGTAAGAAAACACTTGTCCACATCAACATGGATGTGTGGTTAATAGGCATGTTCCCCCTAAATGAGCTGTGTATTCAGTGTAATCCAAATCATGAATCTCACAGGCATAACAGTAAATGAAAGAAGCCGTACACAAAAGACTCCACTCTATGATTCAATTTGTATAAAGTTCAAGAACAGGCAAAATGAGTGACTTCCAGCCAAGGGGGAGGCATAGGTAGAAATACTGTACCTCCTCACACAACCAAATTTAAGGACAACAAAGATTTAGAAACAAAAACCAGAGCAGATGGAAAATTGAACTGTCCCGAAGTCCTACAACAAGGAACCATTCATCCAGACCAGTAAGAGGGGCGGAGTTGGCAGCCAGCAGAGAGGGGTCCTGGCAGGAAAAGGTGGTGGTTGGCACTTGGGCAGGGGGAGGAAACCAGCAAATCCAATAAGGCACACAATGAGGTTGGTTGACCGTGGACGCACATTCGCGCTCAGATAAACCAGGCAAAAAGCCGGCAGTGGCACACACCGCGCAACCCAAGGTCCCAGTGACAGGAAATAAGCCTAAAAGCACCGATTGGAAAATCTTGGGGTTGAGGTGCTGGGAGAGACTCTCAGCCTCACAGGAGAGTTCATTGGAGAGACCCACAGGGTACTAGAATGTACAGAAGCCCACCCACCCAGGAACTGGCACCAGAAGGGCCCATTTTGCTTATGAGAAGTGGCAGACAGGGTGAAATCCAAAAGAACACAGAACAAACGCCATTGCTCCCTCTCTGACCCCACCCCGACTTACAGCATCACAACCCAGCGACGGGTTGCCCTGCCCTGGTGAACACCTAAGCAAAAATGGGCAGCAAGACAGACCAAGCAACCCAGGGCCCCAGAGATGGGAAATAAAGTGTAAAAGCACTGATCGAAAAGGTGCCGGCTTGTGGGAAGTGGCAGAGGGGACTGAAACCTGAGAGAGCACAGAACAAGTGCCATTGCTCCCTCTCTGACCCCGCCCCTACATACAATATTACAACCCAGTGACTAGGGTGACCTGCCCTGGTAAACACCTGAGGCTCCACCCCTTATACATAACAGGTGCGACCAGACCAAAAAACAAACATAATGGCTCAAATGTAAGAAAAGATCAAAGTCCCAGAGCCAATACTTTTAAGTGACCAAGAGCTAGCCAACCTATCAGGTGCACAGTTCAAAGCACTGGTGATCAGGATGCTCACAGAACTGGTTGATTTTAGTCGCAAATTAGATGAACAAATGAAGACTAAACTAAGTAAAATGAAGGAAAATGCACAGGAAACTAACAGTGACAGAAAACTGGGACTCAAATCAATGGAGAGGACCAAAAAGAACAAACAAACAGAGAAGAATGAAGAAACAAGAATTCAAGAAAAATGAGCAGAGGCTTAGGAACCTCCAGGATAACATTCCAACATCCAAATTATAGGGGTGCCAGAGGAGAGGAGGAAGAGCAACAAGTGGAAAACTTACATGCACAAATAATAAAGGGCAACTTTCCCAATCTGGCAAAGGAAATAGACTTGCAGGAAGTCCAGGAAGCTCAGAGAGTCCCAAAGAAGGTGGGCCCAAAGAGGAACACACCAAGGCACATCATAATTGCATTACCCAAAATTAAAATGCAGGAGAGAATTCTAGAAGCAGCAAGAGATAAGGGGATAGTCACCTATGGGACAATCACCTACAAAGGAATTCCCATCAGACTGTCAGCGGATTTCTCAAAAGAGACTTTACAGGCAAGAAGGGGCTGGAAAGTATTCCAGGTCATGAAGTGCAAGGACCTACATCCAAGATTGCTCTCTCCAGCAATCTAAAGCTTTCATTTAGAATGGAGGGCAGATAAAGTGCTTCTCAGATAAGGTCAAGTTCAAGGAGTTCATCATCACCAAGCCCTTATTATATGAAATGTTAAAGGGACTTATCTAAGAAAAAGAAGATAAAAAATAGGAACAGTGAAAAGACAGCAAACTCACAGTTATTAACAACCACACCTAAAACAAAAGCAAACTAAGAGGACAGCTACATCAGGAGCAGAGCCACAGAACTGGTGATCACGTGGAGGGATAGCAGGGGAGTGGAAGGAGAAGAGGGTACAGAGAATAAGTAGCATAGATGGTAGGTAGAAAACAGACGGGGGAGGGCAAGAATAGTATGGGAAATGTAGAAGCTAAAGAACTTATGACACATGGACATAAACTAAAAGGGGGAATGTGGGCGGAGGGGTATCCAGGGGGGAGGAGAATGAAGGTGGGGAAATGGGACAACTGTAATGGCATAATCAATAAAATATATTATAAAATAAAGAACAGGCGAAATTAATAGCTGGTGATGGAAAATGAGAATAGTGGTGACCTCTAACTAGGAATGGGTTTCGACTAGAAAGGGACAAACGGGCCTTCTTAGGTTGTTGAAATGCTTAATTTTTTAATCTAGATTTTAATTGTAGAATAAAAAATTTTATACAACGTGTGTGTAAAAATAAATTGAATTATACACTTGGTATTTGTGTACTTTAGTATATGTTACAGCTCTATAAAAATAATAGTAATAAACAGAGTCTCTATCTTAAAGACTTTAAAACAGCTTTGTTAAACATGGGGTTAATTCTATGAATAGTTAAATTTCTAGTCTTTGTATTTAGATTAAGATTATCCACAGCAGTTGTTTTATTAATAAAGGACTAACTGAAAAAACTAATCCATTTACTGATCATGTAACCAATTTGTAGTGAATCATCATCACATGTTAAAATTCTAAAAAGCAGCTATTATCGTGAGCTTTTATCCAGTTTATAAGATTCGAGAAATGTGCTGAAACTGTTTGGTAATGACCATTATCTAAGCTTTAATTCATTTTTAAATTAGTCAAGTATGCCTACTTTTTTTTGTATCTGAGATCCTTTAAGGGATTGATAGTATTTTGGGATACATTGACTCTTTACAAACATCCTCCCAGATTTGCAATATAAGGCTAATTTCATACACTTTATTCCCACAAGTAATAGTGGAGTTATAGAGAGAGTTGGGCAATTTAAACAGGGAGTCAGTCATGAAGTCTGAAGTTTGAAACTCTGCTACTCTTCTCACTTCTGAAATTCCTGGATCATTTATGCTGGTCTTAGCTTGGTTTGTGCCCCTAGACAATGGAGAGACACTGGAATGCCATGCTCTGATAACATTTTGAGGTAGAAAGAAAAGGACTGAAAAATAACAAGCAGTTAAAAAAATCCACACAATCTAAAATATTGCACCTTTTAAGCTAATAGTCATAGTTATGTGCTTTAGTGCAAATGTTTAACCCTGTTTATAAGGCTTTCCTACCCATGGCCTCATCAAATTTGAAGTAAGAAAGCCTTATTCTCTGTCAAGGTTTAGATGTATAGTTGTCACTTTCCTCTAGATAACCTCTAATTACAGCGTATAGATTTGAAGTGTGAAATAACTTTGTCTAATGGACGCTGTCACTCACTGCATTCTGTTTTCCTGCAAGACAGGGTGTATGTTGTTCAGATACAGGGTTTAGAGTCCAAAAGATGTCAAGTAAAACACTAATTTCTAACAGCCCTCTTCAGGCATCAGATTTATGTTAAAGATTGTTGTGTCACATAATGAGAAATTAATTTACACTTACTTGTGATACTAGCTGATTATAGGTTTGTTTAAAATACAGAAATGAAATAATTTACCTTTCATCTGTTAAAAGTATTCTCTGAAGAAACTGGATAACCTGATGTTTTTTATTTATACCATGATTCTGAGTATAAACATTTTAATGCAGAAAGGAAAGATAGGTATTTTTTATAATAAACATTGAAACTATTTAAAAACCTTCATGTTTGACTGGTTTTAACATGGGTGAAGGCTTTTTCATTACAGAAGGTTGGGGGTGAGGGATGTTGAAGAAGGTCTTGGAGAATAAATGGTGATGGAAAGAGACTTGACCTAGAGTGGTAAACACACTCAGTACAGTGTCCAGATGATGTATTATAGAACTGTACACTTGAAACCTATATAATTGTATTAATCAGTGTCACCCCACCAAATTCAATAAAAAAATTTTAAGTGGCAAATGCTTGGCTTGGCTGAAAAAAGAATAATCTTTACAATGAAAAAAGCTTCTTCCACATAAATTGCAAGGGGAAAAGAAAAGGAGATGGAAGAGAAATCCATAGGTTAAAACTTAACAACATAGAATGGGAAATGTAGAATTTAAAGAACTTATGACACATGAACATGAACTAAAGGGGGGTAATGTGGGTGGGAGGGGGTGTGGAGGGGAGTGAAGAGGGGAAATGGAACAACTGTAATAGCATAATCAATAAAATATATTTTTTTAAAAACTTAACAACATAAATTAACCAGAATATGTAAATCTTACCTAACTCCCAATTTAGACTAATAATCTTTTTTTAAAAAGAAAATTGGAAGTTTGAACACTGCATATTTGATGATATTAAAAAAATATTATGTATATATGTAGTAGATAGGTCATTTCTTTTTTTTCTTCATAATAAAACTGATATTCAGTTCAAAAATTAAAACATTCAATATTTATATTTGCTAATATTTTTAGTTTTTATCTTTTAGAGATACTTAATGTATGGCTGAAATAAATTTAGTATTTGTTTCAAAGTTATATAGGGAGAGTGGAGGATATAGATGAAACAAGAATGGCCATGTGTAGATAACTACTAAGTTCACATGAGTTATTTATATAATTGCATGAGTATTCTTTATACTATTTTGCCCACTTTTATGTATTTGAAATTCTCCATGATTAAAAAAATTATTTTTCTTCCTTTTTTTTTAAAGATTTTATTTATTTTTGTAGAGTGGGGAAGGGAAAGAGAAAGAGAGGGAGAGAAACATCAGGGTGTGGTTGTCTCTTGTGTGCACCACCCAGTGGGGACCCAGCCTACAACCCAGGCATGTGCTTCAACCAGGAATTGAACCCGTGACTCCCTGGTTCACAGGTCGGAACTCAATCCACTGAACCACACCAGCCAAGGCAAAGTTGTTTTTCTTAATACACTAAGCTAAAGATCAGAAAATTTGAGCTTGTACTACCACAAAATTTACTTCCTGTTAAATAACTCCTTCCATATTCTTTGAACCTGGTATTTCTTATTAGCAAGGTATGTTCGTATTCTTAGGTGTGACATCATAGTTGAGACTTGAAAGAGTAGCTAGACAGCTGGCAAGTGAAGTAGGCCTATTTGTTATGTTTCAAGGGCAGAAGTGACATTGGGAGTATGCTGCTTTTATAAAAGACTTGAATTCCAAATGACTTAAAGTCTTTTTTTCCCCACCCTTAGTGACCTCTCTGTTTTTTGAACTTGAAATAAAATTCAAAATGCTTGACATAATTTTAAAATTTTTTATGTGATATATCCCCTGCCTTTCTCTTCTGTTTTGTCTCGGCCTATTTTCCTCCTACTCATTATGTTCCAGAAGCATTTCTGTTTCTAGAATATTCCTGGTTCTTCCTTACCTCAGTGACTTACATTGCCTGACCAACTTCTGTTCAGCCTTCCACTCTTAGAGTCAGGTAGTGTTACTTCAGAAGCTTTGTCCCCACTCCTCTTTACTTTTTTCCCTTAATAATAATAAAGGTCATAATTATGTGTTTGTGTAACTAATTGTTTAATGCCTTCCTCTTCCCTAGTCATGAGAGCAGGAATATCAGTTTTGTTCATTATAACCAAGAGCCTGCCACAGTGCCTGCCAGGTAGAATACACTTATTAAGTATTTTCTTATTAAATAGTTTTCAAACAGAGGAATAAAGGAATGAAGGTAGGTATGGCTCCTTGTGCTGTTAGAGTGATACCAGTGATTAAAAACAGGACATTTCTTTCCAGTGCTGTCCTATGCAGGGGTTCTGATAGCTTGTAGTATAACCCAGTTGCCTCTCTCATTTGGTTTAGGTAGAACTATCTTTTATTTTTTATTTTTTTTAAAGATTTATTTATTTATCTTTAGAGGGGAAGGGACGGAGAGAAGGAGAGAAATATCAATGTATGGTTGCCTCTCATGAGTCCCCTGCTGGGAACTGGCCTGCAACCCAGGCATGTGCCCTGACTGGAAATCGAACTGTGATCGTGTGGTTTGCAGGCCCTCACTCAATCCATAGGTAGAACTATCTTTTAGGTCACAGGTGGCAAACACAAGGCCTTCGGGCCAAATCCAGCTCCCCACCTTGTTTCTACCCAGTGGCAGTGCCGAGACCCTTGCACCTAGTTAAGGAGTAGTTACATTTATACAGTCCTAAAATTATATTCGGCCCTTTGAAGGCAACCATGAGGCTGATGTGGCCCCCAGTGAAAATGAGTTTGACACCTCTGTATTAGATAGTAAGTTTATAAACCTATGTTAATGTTTAGGACTCTATTTCTTGACTGATAAATTTAGTTAATCTCAGTGGGAAATTGTAACTAAGCCTTAAATCATTTAAGTGTTAATAGTATTTACTTGCATATATGTCCTTTGTTATTTCCTTTTTAGTTCTCTAAATCTTACTTTTCTTTTCTCAGGTACTCTCTGCCCTTGACATACTCCAACCTCCACACATCGACTATTTTGAAGAAATGTATCCTAACCAGGGAATGTGAAAGATGGGGACAATTTTTTAAATTAATTTTTCTAGCATCTTTCAGGGTTCATGCCTTGAGGTGTGTTAAATGTCATCCTTGCAGAGGTGGTCAAGTACCTGAAACCGAGTAACTTTGAAATCCCAAGTATCTGACAGCTTAGTATTACCAACAATATATGGTGAGTGGCGGTACCACACAACAGGACTTATGAGCAGGTATTTTACTTACTCCACTCATGGAAGATAGGTTATTACCATCCCCATTTTGCAGATTAACCAGTGGGGCAGCTGTGTTGAATGGAACTCAATAAAGTGCTCTTGTCACTATACAACAGCAAGTTACATTTCCAGCTTCCTTGGAATCATGGCAGTGGTGATGGTTGTCACTTACGTAAGTTTTATCAGATGCAAGGCACAGTTCTAAGTTCTTTACACATATGAGTTTATTCGACTCCTGTAATAGCCATCCGAAGAAGGTATTACGATTATTCCCATTTAACGGGAAGGAAATTGAGGCACAAAAGATTTTTAAGAAGTAAAAAACTTGACCTAGATCGCAGAGCTGGTAAGTGCTGGGACTGAGGTTCATTTCCAGGCAGTCTGACCATCTAGTCTTGATTTCAACCACTACATACATCATTCTCTCAGGATAGAGGCTTAAACATTCTCCTATCAGTACTACAGTTAACGCATAAAAATAGTATGTCGGGTATCATGAATAATAATGAACTGTAAAATAATGCCTGATAATAGTTCCTGGGACTGTGTGTGGAAAAAATTTAAAAGTAAGTTAGCCCATCTGACATTCCTAGGCAAAGCATCACCATTTACCATTCTGTACTTGATAAAGCTTTAAGTGAAAGACAGAAAATCCTAAGTCATTGAATTCAGTGAGCTCATGGTAGTACTGTTTATTCACTCAAGGATTTTTATTAACACTAGACCTGTGACTCAGAATGGAAACCAATATAATAACAAGATACTTTTTCTGATTGAGCAGTGAGCTAAACGAAAGTCTTATTCTTATGCAGGTGATAGGTAATTTCATATTTAAAGATAGACAGTTATCTTTGATAATTTCCGTAGTAACTGGGAACAATTAAGAGTTCCCCAAAGGGAAAGAGACCAGCTAAACTAACTAGGAAATTGGGGAGTCATGTAAGGTGATAGAATTGTCACTAATTGACATTTCTGAGATGTTTTGATCTAATCAACAAAAAGCTCTTTCTTTTTAAGATTTTATTTATTTTTAGAGAGAGGGAAAGGAGGGAAAAAGAGAGGGAGACAAACGTGATATATGAGAGCAACAGCAATCAGTTGCCTCCCACACACACCCCCAGCTGGGGACCTGGTCCACAACACAGGCATGTGCCCTGACTGGGAATCAAACCAGCAACTTTTGGTCAACAGGCCAGCATGCAATCCACTGAGCCACACCAGCTGGGTCCAGAATCTCTGGGATACTATAATCCTTAATGATACTTTAACCCATGAATCTGTTATGGAAGTAGTCCCTTTGTAAAGGGTTGACTCAGTGGACTTGGGGTACTCCAGCCCTGCACATTCCAAAGAAAAGACAGGCCCTTGACTGACTCTGTGCTGGTAAGAGTGTCTTTGTATACCTGAGGTCTTGGGCCATGCCAGGTGGCTCTGACATACCCTTTTTTAAAAAGTACAAAATTAATGTAAAGATAAAAGAATTGAGAAAGTTCGTTTCTCCTCACCTATATGTCAGTGCTAGCAACTGAAGAAAAAGCATTAATGATTCCTTTTTGTTTTGTGGGAAGGAAATTCACATACTAGAAGACATTCCTGTAAGTATGTACTATTATCACTTCCTCTTTGGAAATAAAGTTGCTGACACCAAACCTTGATTAGAAGAAATCCTCTTTATTAAATAAGAATTTTACTGTATTATAGGTTGTGGAGGGGGTGTGAGGAGTAAGATTACCCTTAGGTTCAATGATTTGCTGAAGGGACTCAGGGGACCCAGAAAGCTATTTTACTTGCAGATTAAAGTCAGCAAAGGAAAAAGGTGCATAAGGCAGAGCTCCGGAGAAACCGGGCGCAAAGTTCTAATTGTTCTCTCCTGGTGGAATCGCACAGGTGGTGCTCAGTTCTCCAAACAGTGATGTACCGACAACACAAACAGTGATGTACCTTGACAACAGTCAGTGTTGTCAACCGGGGAAGTTCACATGAGCCTTGGAGTTCAGGGTTTTTACTGGAGGTCCATCGGGTAGGCAGAGACCACCAAGGAACCTTAGCTACCCAGTCTCCAGCCCTCCACCCTTCTCTCCACTCAGAGTTTAAAATAATATGGCTGGACCAAGGCCCAAGTAAACAAAAACAGGTGTACATCATAAATCACACTGTTAGCATAAACTGTGTGGTGTGGCCAAAGCCCCAGGTATATTGAGATGCTCTTATGAAGCAGGATATTGCAGGGGCGCAAAGGTTATTTTCCAGCAGTGAGGTCAGGAGCCAGCCCTAAAGACTTTAGGAATGTGTGGGATTTGGGCTTCCAGATCTGCTGCATTAACCCTTTGTTGAATGTAGGCCTTCTGTGAGGAAAGAATGTTTTCATGTAAGATAATTGGTGAATATGGGTGTATTTAATAAATACCAAATAGATTCTCTTCACTGAACACTTAGCTATACATTTTCTGTCTTACAGTTTGAGCATGAATTATCTATATCAGGTATTAGTTTTGTGTACTTGGATTTGTCATTCCTTTAAAAGCCCTACATGTGCTTATAAACTATGAGCTCTCAGTCATTACTATTGACCATAATTTAATTGAATCGGGAGATGCTTGATTTGTTATTATTTTAAATACTTACAGACCAAGGAAAAGTTAGCAAAGTTATGATTTAAAACCATGAGTGGCATAGGTGGTGTGGTAGCTATTGGTAGCTGATTTCAGCCCATTTCCTTAGTTAGCAGAATGTTTCTATGAGATTCCTTTCCCCCAAATTGTTAATGAATGTGTAAATAAAAGACTTTGGCATTAAATAGTTATGGAACCGTCTGGTATACCATTTATTTAAATGTTTTCCTTTTTTATTTATTTATTTTTACCTTCAGGTTTAAAAATTGACACTTTTTTTTTAAAAAGATTTTATTTATTTATCTTAGAGTGGAAGGGAAGGAGAGAGAGAGAGAAATATCAATGTGTGGTTGCCTCTTGTGTGTCCCCTGCCAGGGGCCAGGAACTGGCCTGCAACCCAGGCATGTGCCCTGACTGGGAATCGAACCGCGATCTTGTGGTTCGCAGGCCCACCAACTGAACTACAGTCTACACCAGCCAGGGCTAAAAATTGACACTTTTGCTTTCATAGTAACTAGCTGGCTACAGATAGAAAAATGTTTCAAACTTAAACCTCATTATTCTTATTTTCTCTTATATAATTTTTGGTTATATGTAGAATGACGCACAGAAAAAAAGCATTTGTCAGTGGTGGTGCCTTTCCGAAAACACTGAATCCTTTTAACATAAAAAGGAATTAAACCTATAGCTGCCACAAGATTATAAAGACTTTAGGAAGGCATGATTTAGCTTGGAGTACAGGGTACTAAAAATTGTGTTTTTTAATGGAAACATAAGAAATGCCCTAGTTACATATATATGCTCTGCCTTTGCTGATTTATTAAAAATATCCTGAATAGGAATATTCTGTGTCCCATGCTGCTTAATACAAATATATTGTAGCCAACGCAAAATTATTTTTTCTGTAATTTCAGTCTGAAAAATAAGACACTTTCAAAAAGCACAAAAATATTGAGCATTTAATAGGATCTGAAGTTGTTATATGATTTCAATTTAGTATGTTATCAATCTGTGACAGCAGCTCCCTCTGTAGTGTCTCAGAAATACGGCACACACATTACGTGTGGTTCTAGAGGGTGGTTTTTTCTCTTTTCAATTGGGGGATTGTTGTATCTTTGACAGTTTTAGAATGGATAATATTTTGAGTCTTAAATGTATGGTCATGGAATTGTGCTTTAAGAAACTGTTTTCGAGTCTACAGTCATACCACTGTGAACATGCCTGATCTTGTCTGAAGAAACTGTTTTTTTGTTGGGGTTTTTTTGTTTGTTTTTATTGTTGTTTTCAGGTCTGGTTGAGGTTCTGTCATTTTAGGTACCTTCTAAGTATATTGCTTTGCATCTAATGGGTGTTCTAATACTTAGTTGATAAAAGAATCAGTTCATAGAGTCAAAAATATATATTTCTCATATTATTAAGTTACAAAGGGGAGGAAATAATCTTAAGTAATCTTCCATTGTACACACAGTACCACATCATTACACTTTTTTCTAGATGAGAAAATTGGGATGTTATATTGCATATGTAACTTTTAGTAGACAGACATTTTAAACTAGAAGATGTCTTTAAAACTAATTGAATAGTTACTGTATTAGAAAAACTTGAGGTTTTTGCCCAACAAAAATTTAGCTCGGGTTTTGAAAGATATGCATATTTAAATAACTCCTTAAGCAGCTTTTTAAAAAGACAATGTCCAGATCATACCTGTTTACAAATCTACCTACAGATTTAGCAGGTGCAAGAGGTTTAGCAGGAGTTAGCTATGAAAGAAGCAATAAATGTACTATGACCTCTGTATTATTTAGCTTTTTGTTTTCATATTTTTTAAATCCAATATATCGATCTAGAAAATATTTTTTAATAATTAAGAAAGATTATATATTTTTCTGAGCTGAACTTTTAACTTGCTAAAAGATTGCATTATTAACATTTTATACTTTGACTTTCTATTTGGAAATCTGTATGAAAACAGTTTGGCACTTAGTTACTTTGAGCCTACTGAAATTTAATCCAAGAGAAACCAGTTCTAACTGTTTGATTGGAAAGCGTTCTTTATCATGCTTCGGTCAGAATTCTGGGCCGTACACATAAACAAGCCCAAGCTTCTTCCCAGAAAGTACTGGATTACCAGCCTGATTGGGAATTAAAATTTGGCTTGCTTTGGGAAAATCTTATTTATAACTTGAAACACAATCTAAGTATTTTATGGAGACAAATATAGGTGGTACAGGTCTTTGGTGCTAGAAGCAATTATAATCTAAAACCAACAGAAATGAAAAGTATAATGGAGTGACCGTGTCCCAATTTGCCAGGACTTCAGGATTTTACCTGATGTCCTGGTATAATAAGTTCTTCCTTTCACTTTCAGAAGTGCCCCTGTTTGGATAACAGCTTTGGCTTGCACAGGCAATGTTTAAATAGGAATCTCTTGTCATAAAGGCAGTGAGGGAACTTACCATGTCCATTTCAGCCAGTTAGAGCTCTTGATAGGCAGTCATGTAGTTTTTGGCTCTCCAGATGTAATGATTTAATCGATAGTATGGCACACTGTATTTCATAGCAACATTTTATAGTTGAAGGAATATACAATATATGATTCCTGTTGCTATGAAACCATTGTAGGAGTCATTGCAGAGTTAAGAACAAAAAAGAATGAAGTGTGTATATGCATATGTAAGTGAGCTCTTCCTGCAACAGCAGTTACTAGCATCTGCATCCTGGGAGCTTCGAAGATTGCAGTATTGTTAGAATTGTCCAGTATTGTTAGAATTTCCTCTTCATTTATTTCATAAACATAAGAATCAACTGTATTCCCTAAGACCTGAAACGTTTAAAAATTTTGCTCGCTGATATAGTCCCAGCCCTTAGAACTGTCTAACATATAGTAGGTGCTAAATAAATATTTGTAAAATTAGTGAATAAGTTTCTGCCCTCCAGGTTTGTAATCTAATGGGGAATACAATCATATAAATAATATTTATCATCTAGGTTGGAAAGTATAGGAATAGAAAAGAATCAACATATTCTGAGAGCATTGGGGGTCTAATTTTCTCTTTTTCCCCATTTTAGTTTTCCCAGCTGGATTACTCAAAAAGCATTTGATGACTTAAAAAAATTTTCTTTCCCACTTTCACCAATTTAGACTTCTTACCTCTGACACCTAGTACAGGAATGATACATAATAAAGGCAAAACAGAGGAAAAGGAATGCCTGACTCTAACCACCACCTAGATCTCTCGTCAGCTATATTTACTGAGCCAAACTTTTAGTACTCCCATATATATAATATTGTACTAATCTTTGTGGAAAATCACAGATGAAGAAATTGAACCTCAGAAAGGTAAATAACTTATCCAGAGTCACTTAGAATTGACAGAGCTGGGATTTGAATCCATGTTGACTTGTCCAAAGGGCCGGGAGTGCTCAGAACCTAATGCTGCCTTTTAGTACTTTCCCTCAAGAATGCAGTCTGAAGTGAGATAAGATGTAAAGAAATAACTATCGTATATGGTAGAATGTGCCAATAGAATATAGGGAGGTGGTATGAGACTTTTAAAAGAAGATTGCTTAAGGCAGTCAAAACAGTAAGACTTCTTGGAGGAAGAGACATTTTAGATGAGTGTGGAAGGGTGAGAAGGATTTGGGCAGGGAGCATTGAGGAGGGTGGATATTCCAGATGGAGGGAGTATCAGGTACTCCTTTTAGGGAGGGGCAAACCATTTTACAGTTGACTGTAGGTTAATTAGCATGCATGATAATGAGAAATTAAGCTACTTGGGGCCAAGTCATGGAGGGTCTTGAATGTTGAACTAAGGAAATTTGTCTTTATTTGTTAGGCATTTGAAAACCCAATGAAAGATGGTGAGGAGTATGACCATTGAAAAATGTTCTTTATAAACTTAATGAGTTTCTTTGGGGAGTGATAAAGTTATATAATTGTACAATGGTGATAATTCCACAATATTGTGAATGTCCTTAATGGCACTGAATTATACATGCAAAAATGGTTAAAATGGTAAATTTTGTGTTATATATATTCTACCATAATCTTTTTAAAAATTTTTAACATTTTAACAAGGACTTAGCTGAGAGGCAGTGACTGTTGTAAAAGGAAAACAGGATTCTTAGCAGTCGATTGGGACTTTTTTCACTGTTGTACTCAACAGTCTGGGTTTTGATGTTGATGATTGGTTGGGTTGAGTATTTAAGGAAATGAAGAAACTGGGGGTGGGGGGCTACCTTGAACATTACAGAATGGCCACATTGGAAGAGAAGCAATTGAAATTAGAAGAGATGAGATCCAAAAACAAAGCATTGGAGTGAAAGCAAAAAGCAGGTTCAACCGCAGTAGTAGTGCAGTTAGAATATGAGATTGTGTTCTAAGAAAGAGCAAGTTATAATTGCTACAAGATGTAAAGTAGAGCCATGCTTTGAGGTGGATGAAGTGGAATAAAAATGAAAGTCCTTGGACTTCAGATGGTTAAGAAACTGAGAGGTAGAGATTCTCTACTCTGGCTTCACATTGAAATCACCTAGAGAGCTTTTTTAAAAATGCAGATGCACAGACCCTACATCTCAGAGATCTGGATTCTGGTTGTTTTAAGTTGTGTCCTGGACATCAGTAAGTGTGGTTGTTTTCTTTTTTTGTTTTTAATGTTACCCCCTCTCCATGGTCTTAATGTGCCTTCAGGGTTGGGATCCACTAGGCTGAAGAACTAGAGTGATTATCAGCGGGAATGTTGAAGTTATTATTTACCCCCTGAGGGACTTTGAATATGCAAATATAAGCCAGCTCGTTGTTGTCATCTCTGGTAAGACTGGATTGTAAAGGCTGCTAGATGAAACTAGGGTAAGAGACTATGGAATTTGTTACTGGTATGTTTTTCTTTAAAGAGGTCTTAGAGCAATGGCCCTGGGACCAACCATAGCCTAGAAAAGGGATAGGAGAGAAGGAAGCAGCTTATCAGCTCTTTAAATGGAGACCATGTTCCCCATAATCGTGTTCATGCTCCTCTTGTAAGTCCATCATAAATGCTTTTTTAAAAAAAATTATTGATTGATTTTGGAGAGAGAGAGGAAGGGAGAGAAACATTGATTTGTTGTTCCACTGTTTTATGATTTATTGCTTCTTGTATGTACCTTGACTGGAGATTCAACCCACAACCTTGGCATATCAGGAAGATGCTCTAACCAACTGAGCTATCCAGCCAGGGCATAAATGTTTTCTTGACAGCCAATTTAAGTGTGATTGATCTACATATCTTTAATAATTAATCTCAAGACCCAATTCATCTTCTGTTTAAGCTTTAACAATCTCAGAATATATCTTATTTTAGGGAAAAAGTTCTAACTTTATTTTAATTGTGACACATCAACAATGGAAAGGGCGGATTTCAAAATGAGGTATCAAGTTTAAGGCTATAGGTGTCTTTGAATCAGAGCCTTGAGCTAATCACCGAGACTCTGCTTTGTTTATTCTTTGAACTATGAGTTTTTGAACTTATAATAGAGTCAGAGTCATGCATTTAAACTGAAGCATATACAACATGGGTTTGGGTTTTTTTACATCATTAAAAGAGAGAGAGATCATTTAATTAGTTTTTGCTTAATTCCATTCATTTAGCTTATTTTCCAGCATGAACATGAGATAGGAATAAAGACTGTACTATTCCCTCAGGTAATTTCAGCTCTCAGAGGCTTCCCATAGTGAGAGCATTTCACCAAACTGACTGTGATGCTGGTGTTGAGAGAGGTGCTGTAACACAAGGCCTGTTTCATACGGGGTGCGATCAAAGAAAACAGCACTCTGTCCCAATACCAGAGAGCACAGTACTGTTGAATTGAATGAGAGTTAGATATATTGGTCTCCAACATAACGTCTTCCCAGATGATTTTTTGTGAAAATCATGTTTGTTTTATGTCCTAACTTTAGGACTTTATTTACCCTCAGGAAAGATACACCAGCAGGTAGTGTGAACTACAACAGCCATTGCTGTTATCCTTTAGGAGTTCATGGTTTAATGGGGATGATTGACAGTTTGCAAATAATTATAATACCAGGTAATCAGTTTTACAATAAAGATATTAACCACATTTTCTTAACCAGAAGAAACTGCCCTATCCTCCTCTCCCCCCAAAAAAGGAATTTGGAAGACTGATACAGAGCTTACTGTTTTCCTAGAATAAGGCATTTTCACTAGTTCTTCCTACATCAGTCCATAAGAATCAAGTACCTATTCGTAGAATAAATATATTTTCAGTATTTCCAGTATTTCTTGTTTTCTACTAAATTTAGGTGGTATCTGATTTCTGTTGGTGTGTCCATATAACCCTTTTTGCATAGCTGTTGTAATTAAATAGCAGTGGGGACCAATCCTAATAGGTGGCAATTTAAGTGCATAATAGAACATTCATTCCATAAATTTTAGAAAGTGGGGGCTGTGAACAAGTGGATAAGACATGATGGTGTATTATATATATATTTTTCCAGCTTTACTGAGATATAACCGACATAAAACAGATCTATCTGGACAGAGAAGGCAGATCACTTACAATGAAACACTATTTTGTCTCTTCTTAACTGCCATAAAAAGTACTCCGGAACAGACTTCTCTGATATTCCTCTCCTGGATTCTTTCTTCTGGGTTTTTGTTCTCTGTATATTTTGAATCCTCTCTGCCCTGCATAACTATTTGTCTTAATAACTTTGTCTTTTAAAATCTTCAACCAAAAATGAATTCCACTGGTAATGGGTAGCACTGGGTAGATAAGGAAGCACCAATAGCTTGGCATAGTGAGAGGTTTGTCCTTTCTCCATATAATGCTGTTTGTGACAGTTTATGCTGCTGATGGTAATCTACTCTTGGTTTTAATGACATCATTCTTAAATTGCTCTCATTCTGTTGGGCAGAAGGGCATTGGAAACCAGGTTGTCCAGATACAGAAATAAGTTTTTCACGGTTAAGGAAGGGTGAGTGGGTCTAATTTGAGGGCACTTTATCTATTGAAGAAAGTGTTACAGCTTGTTGTATTGGCAGAAAAATGCATGGTACCGTTTATATGACTCATGTGCATCCCTTATCCTCTGAATGGATTAAGAGGTGATTGGAGAATTTACACCTTCTCTATATGAATTTTAAAAGAGAAGTAAAATGTTTTTAAGCTAGGTAGAAGCTCTTCTTTTAAATAGTGCTTTGCTTAATGTTCAGGAAAATGATAGGAAATGGTATTCCATTCATTTCATTTGTCTTCTATTCCTTGGGTTTGTGTATATGTGCATTTGCTTTGGAGCGTTACCATGGTGGGAGATTAGTAGTCACTGGGTTCTACTGTCTGCATTTGATAGACACAAGGCTTGCCCTTGCCTTCTCCAGGGTACTCTGAGAAGAAGAGAGCTGAGGTTTGAAATAACTTCATTTTCTCTAGAATGTTTTTTCTATTTTATTGCATATGTGTTTATAGCCTTAGTGACAAGGACTCAGCCAACGAAACTTTCTGGGCTATGTCAGAGTATATAGAATGATAGCTTTCCAGTTCTTTTTTTCTGGAAAGAAATTTTAAATTTCAATTTAAAGGTAGTTTTAATTTTTTAATATTTGACATCCTGTAGAACAAGTTATTTACCTTAAAAAGAAAGGGAAATGGTCTTTGCCTGGGAAAGAGATTGTTGTATTCAACATTTTAACATGACCTTATATTCCATTGATTTCTATAGAAAAGCACAGACATGCTTCAGAAAAGGTCAGTGATTCTAATTGAAACACACATGGATTTTTTTCCTAGTTGCAAAGGCACTCATGCTTTTGTTGCAAAGATGATGAGATTTAGGACTGACCATTTGTTCCAAGAGAAAGCAGTTCTCTGTGATGCATTGCTTTTTTTCTTTCACGTGGAGAACATTGTTTGAAATCAACAGTATCCATAAACCAAATTTTCATTATCCATGCTATTTAATGCCCTCGTTTTTATTTCAGAGGCAGTTACATGTCTGAGGTCTAGGTTGAAATTTCCTTTCTCTGTGGGCCAGATTTTGGAAGGAAAAAATGTGAGGAAAGATTAAGTTTCATTTTTATGGTTGTGAGATTTTCTTCTTTCAAACAGAATGACAAGATTTCAGAATTAGTGCTTTATGCGGGTTGAAGCAAGTTTTAACTGTCATTCTTGGACTTTTAATATAAGAGAATCCATGGCTTGAGTGAGGAGCTAGGCTTGAGGATCTGCATACTATGATTAAAATTCACTGTGTCCATTTGGAAAAATCACCCAGTTCTCACGTTTGTTCCAACGTGTATTGCGTGAAGTTGAAGACTGGAAAAAAAAAAAGACTGTAGAACTGTTGACCTATGTTGCACCTACTTAATAAATATTTGATATTGCAAGATTCCTTTTTCATAATCTGGCTTAATGTTGGTTTCTATACAATATTAAATGAAAGAAAGAATGATTCAGTTTTCATTATCTGAAATCAGTAAAGTCTATTTAGGGATTAGAATTGTATTTTTAAAGCTTCTGTCCATACTTACTCTGTAGGAAATAATTTAATGCAACAAGTTCTTCATTTTCCTCTCCTAGTCTAGCCAAACCAGTTAAATACCCTATTTTGCTATATGAAAGCTTTTAACACATCATTGATAGTTTTTCACACATCAGTTGTTCATTCTACTTAGAATATTCTATGCACATAAACTCTAAATAGTAAGTTTTTTAACCTAGTGGGTAGTTTTTTAGCATAAGACAGTATCACAAATTTCCCCATGTATACACAACTTGAGCTGTTCAGAATTAATAGCTCTGTTATTAAAGGGCTTATTTTGCCCTGGCTGGTGTAGCTCAGTGGATTGAGCTCGGGCCTACGAAGCACACGATCATGGTTCGATTCCCAATCAGGGCACATGCCTGGGTTGCAGGCCAGTTCCGAGCAGGGGACTCATGAGAGGCAACCATACATTGATATTTCTCTCCTTCTCTCCTTCCCTTCCCCTCTAAAAATAAATAAATAAAATCTTTTAAAAAATAAAAATAAAAAAGGGCTTATTTAGCATAGCTTTCTTGTGACATATTTGCACAGCAACTTATCAATAGTAAGCATTTATTCCTAATAGTGTATAATTTGCCCCAGTCCTTAATGACTATAGAAGCTGTGTAATGAATCAGTCTTATTCTTTCCCCTTTGTCTAAGGAGTGGGAACACTCTAAATCACAGATTGGTTGGAAGGCCTAAACAGGGGAATGTGGAAAATTGACCTTTGTCCCCTATTCTTGGAGGACTGTAGCATTAGATAACTGACAAGCAAATGTCTCCCTTTTTTCTCCTACAAAGCCTTGGTGGCTCCTCCAATACATGTTCTTGGTATCATGCTCTTGGTAGAGCATCTAAATAACAGCACTCTAAAATACTCCTTCTCCAAGATTCCTTCTGTCTGTCGTACTTCATCATCCCTTAGTTCTGCTGCTTGACCACAGCAGCCTTGAGTTTAGTGACTTGCTGTCACAAGGTCCTCATCCTCTGTCTACTTCAAAATCCTTATGGCTGGTTCAGGACCTGTGTAGCCTGCAGATTCTGCCAGCTTGAGGAACTGGAAACAAAATCTATTACAGTGACAAAGAACTTGGAACTTGGAACCAGACTGCCTAGATTTGAGTCTCCCAGCTTTGCCTCTCACTACCTATGTGATCTTGGGCAAGTTACTTAATCTCTCTGTGCCTCAGTTCCCTGGTTACTAAAATCAGAGTGACAATTGTACCTACCTTGTAATTTTGAGGATGAATTGGAATGGAAAGATAAGTAGACAGACTGACTGACTGAGGCAGAACCTAGTGAAGCAGAAAGGCAATAGGAATTCATACGAACTTTCTCATGCAAAACGGAGTATGTCAAACCCACCAACAGATGTCATTGGAAAGTTCTCATCACAAACAAATACTTTCACCATGGCCTAACAGTAACAAACCTAGCCTATTTATAAAGAGGATTTTCTTTACAACAAGATGTGAACTTATAATGAGGAATGTGTTGTTACAGAGAGAGGATTTTTTTTTACACAAGATGTAAACTGTAATAAGAAATAGGTTAACTTTAGCACTTCATATTGCCTTACCTCGTCTCTTCTTCCCAGAAAATCTATTTAATTTTGCTAGTACCTCCAAGCCCTTCATCCAGACTGCTTCCACATTGTATCATTCCTCCTGCTATTTTCATTACCTTTACCAAACTTTTCTTATTAATTAAAAGGATATTACATAATTTTCTCCTTTAGCCTGCCATCCCAAGACCCACTCCCCTTTCAAGCCCTATAGTAGTTAAGTCACGCCCCTAGTAGTGGTCCCTTCCTGGTTACATAAAGGTAACTTACACATATTAGCAAATCCTCAGGTGGTTCTAAGGTTCCAACTCACAATTGGGATTTTTTTTCACTGTGCTTTGAAGAGAGTCACTGTACGTAGCTGAAACAACTTATTCACCACCAGCTCTTTGATCAACCTGTGTTCCAGGTGAGGCCAAAAAAAATCAAAAACTTGAGTCTAGTCTTTCACCTCTCCATGAAAAATAAATATCTCTCCAAAACTTCACAGCTGGTGGGACTGAAATTCTGTCAGGCCTCCCAATTATTAGAGGGTGATATTGAATGACAACAAAACCACACCTAATTTGAGCTGCTGAAAAGACTCATAACCCCATTATCATTCTCCTGAACTGGTTAACCTTCTGGCTAACCTTCTAGTTATTAGCCTCTTGACATATTTAATTCAAGTGTAAGAGTTTAGATAGGCTCATAGGACTACCTATTTGATTTTTTGTTATATCCCACTGTTCTAACTATTTTCTGAGGTTGGTAGACACCAGGAAGCATGTGTTATGTGGAGACACAGAAGTTTCAGAGGCCACTAAATATATTAGACCTTCCTTAATTGGAGGATACCGGGGAGCAGTGGGGCTTTTAGCCACTTCATGGACCAGCTGACTCTCCCTCTACCAACTCCGTTTATTTGAGAGCAGTACTTGAGGGAACTTAGTAGACCTACAGCATACTAACACAAACCTGTATTTTAGCCAGAGTACAATTTATTTATGTACTAATGATACTGGTTTGCTCTCTGAATACTATGTGAATGTCACTATTAAATATTAAGAGCACTAAATTATATAGTTGGTGATAGGTTTAATAATTATGTGTTTAATTGATAGTCTTTTCCTCTTATTGTTACATCGGTTAGTAATGGCAAGAGAGCCAGATCATAGAAAATAGGATAAAGTCAAAATAGCATTTTTTTCCAAAGGAAATATGTCATGCACAAGCCAAGCGAAGTTTTGTTTTGTGTGTATGTGTTTTTATTGTTTTGGAAATGTGGGTGACAGTCTGATAGCTAATTTTTACCACCCTGGCTCAAGACTTAAGATTACCAGCAACCCTTTACCCACAACCAGGGAAACCCCTGTGTTGGGTTTACAGAGATCTCACAGAGCTTAGCACTTGTAATTATTCCCTTTACTTTACAGTTTGTCCAGAACCAACCCAAGGTCTCTCTCGAAAGTAATACGCACCGTAGAAAACTTTCCTGGTCTAAGAAAAGGTTTTTTGTCCTTGTGAAGCAATGTGACTTATCACGAACATAATGCTGTTTGGTGCCAAAAAACCACGTGAGACCCCATTAATAAGTGAATCAAATTGTCTCTTCAGCAGGGATATCCTTTTGAGAGTGCTTAATCTTTCCTTTTAAGATCAAGAGTTTAAAAGAACCTTCTCAGCTGTCTGTTTTGTGTTACTTTTTTACTTATATTTTTGCTTTTTCCTGGGAGGTAGGGAGAAACATTGAAAAGAAATAACAATCGATTTGGCAAAGGCATGGACTTAGCTATCGGGCAGTTCTAAGTTCAACTGTGAATTCTCCACTCCTCCCAACTTACTAGCTTTTTGACCTTGAAAAAGTTATTGAATACTCTTCCCTGAGCCACGGATTCCTCAGTGATAATTGGAGATATTTTTCTTTGAAGAATTGTTGCAAGGAATAAACAAATTGATGTATGTAGGACATTTGGCACAGTGCCTAACATTGATGTTTAATAAACTCAATACCCTTCCTCCCTCTTATGTCGATGATGAGGATGATGATAGCAGCTACTACGTAAGCCCTGTTCACCATGTGCCTGGCATTTGTATGTGATTCACATACAACATCTAAGCCCTGGCATTAACTTGCTTAATGTTATCAAGCTAGTAAATGGCAGTCAAGATTCTAACCTCGTCTGTGATTCCAAAGCCTACACTGTACTTCCTCCCACTCCCTAAATCCATTTAACTCCTTATTTTAAAAATCAGCTTCCTGGCCTTCTCTCTTCCAAGGTAGAATTACTTCATTCACCCTTTTTCTGAGGCGTAGTTAATCTTTTGAAAGACCGCACAGGTTAAGAACAAGGGCTGGGCTCTAGTGCTAGCACTGCAGAATACTAAAATCTTAGAGTAATTAGGAGTAGATAAATAAATTTATCCAGCTAAATTTAAAGCTGGATGCCTAACATGCAGAAAACTCAATACCAGCTGTTTTTCTTTCTTGGTCAAGCTTTCATGGCCATGTACACTGAAATCTTTTTGCTTCCTTGTTGCTTCCTTGTTTTCTGTATTTGATTTTTATGTATCAGTCTCAGTCTTTTCCAGCCTTTTGAAAGTTAACTTACATTCATCCATCTTTTTTCTCTGTTGTCATTGAGGTAGCGTGCTCTCTGCACCCACTTGGTGCCTTTTCGGTATTTATTGATGCTAATGATGATGGTTAAACAAAGATGCTGTTGGCACCAGTCCTGCAGCCTCTGAGACTGCATGAGTAGTCATGACTTCCTAAAAGCAGAAAAGGACTTGATCATCTTACTCATAATTGAGGTCAGAGTTTGGTGTCAGCATTTGTTTCTGTGGTGATTGTGTAGCTTTTTCTGCAGAATTACCTTTGGCAGTTGGAGTAGTTGGGCTTCCTGGCATGGGGCTGATGATCATACATTCTTAAATTACTTTCAAAAGTAGATACAGCCTCCTAGACGTGGGCTAAACAGATATTGATCATAGTACAGATTTGTTTAAATTGGAGCCAGAGGTCGGGGGAAGCTTACCATTGAGTGTAGTTTACTGCCTGGCTCTAGACATGTTTCCTACCTGGTCTTGTAGCCCATAAAAATAGTTGTACAGAACTACAAATATACTAAATACCCCTCACTTTTCTCTGCCTTTCTGACCTGTCTATTCTCACCTCATTTCTTCTCAGAAGAGTCTTTTTTTTTTGTTCTAAACTCTGTCCTATGTGAGCACAGTTCCTTCCTCAGCAACCTTTGTGGGAGTCCAGCAGGGTGTCCTGCATCTTCCGTGTGCAGCACTGCGTACTACCGGCTCTGGTGTGTATCATTCTACAGACTGGAGCATCATCGAGGTTGAGTTTATAACTTATTCATTGTGATGTGTTTCCAGAATTTTCGTATCCAGATTCTCAAAACAGAAGAAGGAAAGAAATAGGGGGAAATTTTTGTGCAAAGAAAAAGATTATAACCAAAAGCAAAATTAATACCCTATCTGTGGTATATTTCATTTAGTAAAAAGTAGAGATTGTTACTTCTTTCTTACCATATTTAATGAGTCCCAAACTTATATTTTCAACTTAGGCCTCGCTAAGGCCTGTCCTAAATTTCCAGCAAGCTCTGATTCAGATATTTTTTTTCCATGTCAAGGACTACTAGCCCAGCCCTCTACCCTGCTCCATACAAAAAGTTAACTGGGCAGGGTCTGTTACACACACACACACACACACACACACTGATTTTTAACGTTCTCATTCATTAAATAGCGAATATGAACCTATTCAAATAAGCATATATGATTCATAGATACAGGGAAATGTTTATTGAATTGTCAACTTTAGCTTTGTGATTTGCCTAAAGGATAAGAGGAATAAGATTTGAAGGAGGTATGTACTCAGGAGGTGGAAAGAGGCAAAGAGAGTATGCAGTAGAAAAGCTTAACTCTGTGGGTTTTTTTGAATTTTTGTATTATTTTTCAGTTGTTGGCAGAAGGAGGATCATTGTTGGCCTGTCATCCTGACAGTCCTTCACCCCCTGTCCAGACCTGTCACATGAGAATGGTCTTGAGTTGTTATGAGGATTAAATGGGGTGAAATCTGTTAAAAGTTGTATGCAGTGGGCTCAGAAATACTTCTCAGCAAACTGGAAGTATTTCTCCTCTGAGGTTGGGGCCCACGAGTGACAGAGCGAAGACTACAATTCAGGTACTAGAAGTAGTGAATAAAAGTACTTGAGTGGATCTGAGCAGTTGCTTCAGAAATCTTCAGATTCAATTCCTTCCACAAAAGGAAGGCTAAAAATGAGAACAATCCATTCTTTTGAGTGACCTGCCGCTTGTGTTGTAAGAATTCGTTGAGACAATTCATACAAAGTGTTTAGAAAGCGCCAGGCACATAGAACTCAGTAAATGTTCATTGCTTTTATTTTTTATTATTTCTCATGTGCTTTTTAAAGAAAATTTTACAGTGAACCATTTTAGGAAACCAAATGTAAGTAAATATGTATGTAAGTGTTTTTGCAGATACAAGTAAATTGCCAGTTAGAATGTGCATGTAATTTAGAAATTCAGTAGTTTAAGAAATCTTAATGATTTCTTAAGATCTTTAAAGGGTTAAATCGCTGTAGTTACTGGAATTTAGCAGTTCTAATAATTTAGAGATTTCTCTCTTTAAAGTGATATGTCTTGGTTATGCTGCTTTCTGGTGGCAGGTCTGGCATGTTCAGTTCCAAAGCAGTACCTATGGGCTTTATGAGGTTAACAACCATAACACTGTTGTGATTGCTTGTCTAATTGTTCATCTCCCTCATTAAGCTGTAAACTCAGTGAGGGCAGTGACTCTTGCACACCTACTGTGTTTCCAGTGATTGCTAGTAAAGTATTGAAGAGTGAACAGAGTGACTTCTCATTCGAAAACACATGGCAGAGGAGAAATTCTGAAAGCTGCACCATGTAATGAAGTATTGAATTTCCTGTTTTTCCTAGAAACCTGGTTTTTGTAACATGAAAGTAATGTCAGTCTCATGGATTTCATTTTCTCTTTTAATAGTAAACCAAGTTGGGGAAAATTTCATGGAAAGGGTCAGGCCTCAGAATCTTTACAACATAGGTTTGAGTCCGGGCTCTGGGGTCAGCAGTTTGACCTCCCCCAGCCTTGGAGAGTTACAAATCAGGCATTATGAGAATTAAACGAGGTGGCACAGAAAGTGTCATGTGGTGGCTTCCTTTCTCTTTTCCTTCTCATAGTACAATAATAAAAAGTCAGCTTTCTTTATTTCAGAGTAATCTGCACACTGGGATGTTATTTGGTTAATAAACGAGAATAGTAGGCCAGCTTCTATGGGAAGCAACTTGGTGAGGTAGAGAGAGCACTAGACCAGGAGTCAGGAAATCCAAGGTAGTCTCAAGTTTGTGTTTTTATTAATTGATGTTCCCCCATAATTAATAATATTTGGGAAAGCACCAAAAGGACTATTTTCTACTACATTATAAAGAAACTTCTAAAATGTCAGTAGTATTTTAAAAATCAACTCTGAAACAACACAAACACTTGTTTTCCTTGGGCACCCGAGACATCAGAGCTGCCATGTTCTCCCCGCCCCCCATACATTATAATTGTTCATTTGCATCATTCATTTTTTGAAGCAAATCAGTACATTTTGAAATACATATTTCATGGAGCTTCTTAACTAATTGCTGCAATCAGCAGCAATTTATTTTATAGCAGGACTATTCAAATCACTCAGGTTGGCATACCATGCGCAATGTGTTTTTTATGGTCACATTCTTAATGATGGGTTTTAATAGAAGAAAATGGTTAACTTTATTAATATTCTCCTGAAAGCCCTAACTTTGGTCCTTTAATTTATCTTTATCCAATGGTAACTTAAAAGGCCATAGCAAAGTGGACCCCATGGGCGCATCAGCTGTTGGAGAGGCTGTCCCATTTAGAAGGATGAGAAAAGGGGAAGAGCACCCTGTTTTTCCTCTTATTTGGAGACCCTCATTAAATTACTCAGAAACAATAATCAGATAGCTGCTGTTCAAGTTAATGGCACCTCTGAGTCCCTGTCAAGAGAGCTTTATTTAATGTGCAACAGACCTGGAGTGATGCAGGTGCCTTTTCAGGCCCTCATTTAATTTAAGCTGCTTTTGTTGGCATGGCAACTAGTTGAGACATCTGGGAGACATTATGCTGGGGATTGAGACTTCAGAGGATTTCTGCTAGAGCAAAGCAGAAACCTTATCATAAAGTGGTATGTGTTGCTTCTAGATTTCTGCACCTGTGTTGTTAGTTCTTCAAATTCAGGAATTGTATTTTCCTGAGAAATAAATTTGTAAAAGGTTGGCCTGGTCATTGGCTTGTTTTCTCTGGAAAAAAAAAAAACCTGCTTGTGGCATGAAAAGTGTGTTTCCCCTGAAGAATTTACTTTGCCAAACTAAAGCTTGACAAAACGTAATCTCTGCTGAGCAACTGTTTTAATCAGTGTGTAAAAATTATACATTTAAAATGTTTCAGTCTCTTACGTTTAAAAGATATCAATGAAGGGGAAAGCAGCCCGGCGCAGAGGTAAACCAAGTGGTAAAGGTAGACGGGGGCTCTGTGTGGTTTTGCTCCGGACTTTCTGGTTCAATTACAGAGTTTATTAACTGACCCCATTCTTTTTTAATCCAGCCTATCATTTTCTCAGGAAGCAGAGATATGAAAATAGCCCTCTTAAACTCTCCTTTCTTAATAGCTGTAACGAAGTTGAATGAAAGGTTTTTCAAGTTCACAGATCCTGAAGGCAGGGACATGGTGATCTAGTTATTTGTGTTTAGCAGAGGGAAAACCTGCTGGTTTATATTTTGACAAATAAAATAAATTATTTTGTGAGAGAAATAAAGTATATATGTATGTGGTTTGCTCTGTGTTAGGTTGAACCACATGAAATTATTAGTTTTGTTGATCAAAAATGATCTAATATTGTCAGTTCAAATCTCATGTTCAGGTCAAAAACACCCTGATATGGAAATACATGTTTTATTGTGCTAAATGAAATGTAATGATTTTTTTTCTGAAATGAGAAATTATTTTTAAAATACCTGGTTAGAACAGGACCCATGCCAGCCAGGCAATGTTTTTATCCCCTTTCTTTGAAAATGTCGTCACTGCTAGAAGAAAGCATGTGAACGTGATTTCATACTTACTCTCTGCTTTTGGCTTTTGTGTCAATTTGTTCCTTTTATAAATCAAAACAAGATTCTTTAAGTACCAGCACTGAATTCAACCTGATAACTTGAAAAGTAAGACGCTTTCTCTCTGCCACCTGCATGCAGACCGACTGTGACTACTAACAGTAAGGGTTCTGGCATCACAACTTGGCTGCCAGTTTTGCAGATGTGGAAGACAAAATAGAATATAACCTGCTCTTCACTTCCATACAAGAACTTTTCAGTCCTGGCAGGAATGAAAATTGTCAGTTAACTCAGCAGACGTGGCTGACATCCCATAGAGATAAGTGCTTTATACTCTACTCTATTTAGGAATTTTTTTTCCTGAATAAAACTTCAAGTTGACAACACTTAATATGGTGATGGTAGTTGTGAAATTTTTCTCCTGTTGTTTTGTTCCTGTGTAATATTTCTTTGTCCCTTGAGATTTCTGGAACCAACTCAAGAATATCAGTACTTCTGCCCGGCTGGTGTGGCTCAGTGGATTGAGTGCCGGACTGTGAACCAGAGGATCGCAGGTTGGATTCCCAGTCAGGGCACATGCCTGGGTTGCGGGCCAGGTCCCTGGTGGGGAGTGCACAAGAGAGAGCCACACACTGATGTTTCCCCTCCCTCTCCTTTCCCTCTAAAAATATAAATAAATAAAGTATTTAAACAAGCTTCTAAAAAAAAAGAATATCAGTATTTCTGATTAAGGCTTAATGGTGAAAAGAGAAGTCTTTCCTGACTCTATCCTATGATTAAGATTCTGGCGGGGGCGGGGGGGTGCTTGGATGGTGTGGCCCAGTTGGTTGGAGTGTCATCCTGTAACCAAAAGGTCACAGGTTTGATCCCTGGTCAGGGCACTTGTCTACGTTGTGGGTCCAACTCTGCTGGAGACAACCAGTCTGTGTTTCTCTCTCTGTGTCTCTCTCTCTCTCAAATGAGAATAAAATAACCCTTTTAAAAAAAGATTCTAGTGGGAAATTTTTTTTCAGTATATATAAGAAGATTAATATCCTTAATTTTTAAAGCAAATATCCTCTTGCAAATAATCACCCAGTAGAAAATTGAGCAAAGGACAAAAACAATTCTCTTTTTCTCTCATACTCACATATTTATGTAGCCAATAAACATGTAAACAATTTTTTATCCCTTTCCCCAACTCGCACAGAACCCTGCAGATCTAAGTTATACTATCGTGTACCCTTAGGCAAGTTACTTGCTTTCTGTTAGCCTTGATTTCCTGTTCTGTAATTGGGGATTTAACCACTGACCTTGGAGGATTGCTGTGAAAATTACGTAATTATGATATTTTTAAAATTCTTAGTGGAGTAACTAGTACCTTGTAGGTGCTCAATAGATCATTTATTCCACAGATATTTATAAGGACTTAACTGTATGCAGGCATTATTTGGGATAGACTTGTGAATGAAAGAGACAAAAATCCTTGCCTTTGTGAAGCAGGGTTGGGCAGACAGATAAACAATAACCATAATAATTTTGTAGAATAATTACTAAAGGGGGGAAAAGTAGAGCTACGTGAGGGGGTGGCAATTGGACAAAGCGTGCCAGATGCAGTATTAGAATGGTCAAGGTACGCCTCTTTTGTAAAGTAAGATTCAAGTAAAAACACAAAGGAGGTAAAAGAGCCAAGTAGATGTCTGGGGAAGCGCAGTCTGGGCAGAAGGAACATCTAGAGCAAAGGCCTAGGCTCAGAGGGTGTCACGTATGTTCAGAGAAGAGCAAGGAAGAGAGTGATGGGAGAGAAGGTCAGAGAAGAAGGCCAGATCATTTATGGCCCTGTAAGGACATCTTTAGGGTTTTGAAATGGGAAGCTTTTGCAGAAGAGTGACATAATTCAACTTTGATTCTAAAAGGTTATTCTGTAAAATGCATACAAAATAAAATGAATTGATGAACAGAAAGAGCCACTGATAAATTTGTGCTAAAACAAATAGGATAAAAGAGTGTAAATGTAGAATCTAGATGATGGGCGTGTCACTGTTTATAATTCTTTCCAATCTTATGTGTGTTTGAAAAGTTTTATAAGAAAAAAATTTTAAACTATTAAACACTAAATCTAACTCATGATAATACTGTAAATTAACTAATGTGTATTATTTTATAGAGTGATGGCATTTATGCTATCATATAAGGAAATACTGAATGCCAAATCTTCGCCTAACCTTCATTATGAAGTAGAATGTATTTTTTTGGAAAGAATCTGGTTAATAAAACTTAAGATAAAAATAATATCTAAGAGCCCTGGCTGGTGTGGCTCAGTGGATTGAGCACCAGACTGCAAAGCAAAGGGTCACCAGTTCAATTCCAGTCCGGGCACATGCCTGGGTTGCAAACCAGGTCCCCAGTATAGGGCGTGCAAGAGGCAACCACACATTTATATTTCTCTTCCTCTCTTTCTCCTTCTCTTCCCCTCTCTCTAAAAATGTATAAATAGAATCTTTTTAAAACAAAGTATAACACATACAGTTACGCACAGCACACAATATTTTATAATAAACAACTTACTGGCTTATGTCTTACTGTAGATGTCAATTCAGAGTGTGCTCTTTATGCTTATAAAAATAATCACTTGGCTATAAAACAGTATGCACTGTGTTATGCCAGTAGCCTCATACATCTCATATTTACCACATCTTTTGATTGCACACTTTTCTGTTGTGCTTCATTTAACTCTGTATTGTTTAATTCATCGTGGCCCTTAAGTGTACCAAATCTGCTAATGTTGCTAATAAGAAGCCATGTCAAGAGATTGACCTGGAAATGAAAATAAAAGTGATCAAGGACTATGAAGGTGGAAAATCAGTGATGGTTATCTGTCAGTCACACACATCCCATTCCAAAGTGACAGAAGCTGTTAAAACATCTGCTTCATTAAAGGCAACAAGACTAACAAAAATTTGAGAAGGGCCTATATGAAACAGAGAAATTTCTGGTGACCTCCATTGATGACCAAACACAGAAGCATGTCCCTCTCAAGCTCCATGATGATCCTGGCCAAAGCAAAAAGTTTGTGATGTTGAAAGAAAAGGCTGAATTCGACTACCATGTTGAATTTACTGCTAACTCTGGGTGTTTTAAATGACTAAAGAATCGTTATTCATTACACAGTGTAAAAGTGAGTGGTGACTCCACAGGTGCTGGTGTGAAGACCACTGAAGAATTTTTGGAAATGCTAGATAAGTGATCGAGGAGGAAAATTACGTGCCAGAGCAAATACAGTAATAGAAAGGAATGTTCATAGTGCATTGTCCGCTTAAAAGCAAATCTGTGAAGAAAAAAGCAACCAAGGAAACCACCATGGATCTATTTCTGAAAAGAACGGCCCCTCCTCAAGAAGAGCCTCCGGCAGGTCCGGCAGGAAGTAGTTTAGAAGAAGGCCTTGTTATCGTTGGGGATGACAGCTCCGTGCAGGTTGCTGCCCCTGAAGACCTTTCGATGGGATACGGTGTGGAGGTGGGAAACAGTGATGTCAGCGGTCCTGACCCTGTATAGGCCTAGGTTAATGTGTGTTTGTATCTTAAGTTTTAACAAAGAAAAAATTTTAATAAAAACATTTAATAAGAATATAATGAAAACTATTTTTGTATAACTGTACCATGTGTTTGTGTTTTAAGCTATTAAGTATTACAAAAGAGTTGTAAAGTTTTAAAAGCTTTTCAGTTGATAAAGTAAAAATGTTGCAATAAGCTAAGGTGAATTTATTATTGAAGAAAGAAAATCTTTTTTTGCGAATGTAGTATGGCCTTACTGTATACAGTGATGTCCTAGCCTTCGCAGTGATTCAGTACTCACTCATTCGCTCACTCAGAGCAGCTGCCAGTCCTGCAAGCTCCTTTCGTGGTAAGTGCTCTATATAGTTGTAGCACTTTTATTTTTATACCATATTTTTACTGCATTTTTCTGTGTTAGACACACAAATATTTACTGTTGTGTTACAGTTGCCTGCAGTGTTCAGTACAACAACATGCTGTGCAGTTGTGATAGATGCCATACAGCGTAAGTGTGTAGGAGGCTCTACCATTGCAGTTTGTTTCAGGGCATTCTGTGGTGTTTGCACAATGACGAAATTGCTTCATGATATATTACTTAGAACGTATCCCCATCATTAAGTGATGCATGACTTTACTTAAATCATAAAATGTGTCCAAACTTAGTAAGTTCTTAACTGCAGGCAGGGTAAGACATGAATCTGTCCTATTCTAGATATAACAAAAGACCCTACCTTTGCAAGAGTTCTGAGTCCCCCATCTGCATTGCTCCCCAGGCCCCAGCCCTTTATCGTTTGCCATATGTTCATTCAGCAAAACTCAGAATATAATAGTACAAAGCATAGGAAGCTTGCAACTTAGTAAAGGAGGTATAAATACATTAAAAAATTAAAAAGTTATTAAGATTGTACAGTGAATGGTTAGTTTGTTAAACTAACCATTTTACGCAGTTTTAGGAGTACCACACTTCAGTTGATAGGTAGTTTGTCATCTTTCCCACCGGTGCCGTGGTGGCCCTATAAGACCGCCAACCCTCCCTGTTTGAAATAGACCCTAACACTGGTCTTCACACTCTTCCTGGCCTGGATGTCGTTTAAAATGTTTAGCCTTATTTTCCTCTTTTATAATGCTGATTATAGAAAAGTCCCTTGGTTGTTTACTTATACTAACTTTTAAACAGTAAATTCTTTAATTTTGGCAATGTTTTATCTTCTGAGGGCTGGATTCTCACCTCTATTGTGCTGTTCTAGAAGCTTTCTTTTACTAAGCTTTTTCCAGCCACAAAAATGGAAATTATTCTTTAAACCTTGGGCCTACTTTGAGGGCATTGGGGGCTGAATTCTCCGAACTCTCCTTAACTTAATGCCTCAAGATATGTTGTCACAGAATTGATGCAGAGTGACCTACATAAAATTATCGTCTCTCCTCAACCACTCAGCTCAGATCATGTCAAAGTTTTTCTTTATCAGATTTTGCGAGGTAAGACTTTCTTTGTAAAGAAAAAGATAGTGTCACTGTGTAAATTAAATGTTTTATACTTTTCATTTGAACTTCAATCTGACCTTCCAAGGCTTGCTTCTTCCCTAAAAGACTTTTTTCTTTTGACCAACGTGTATTTAATAATCTCTGTACTTGATGTTAAATAAGAGGCTTTTAAGGGTATCCAGATGGTCTTTATTTTTAGTGATACAATAGAAGGCCCTAATTGATTAGGGAGTTGAGTACTTTAATCTTCAGAGGTGAGTAAGCAGGACGGTTTGTTGAGCAGCGATTGTTTAGTAGGAGGTGACTAAATTCAGAGTAACTCTGTTCCCTATGGATGTCATCCTTTCTGCCAGCCCGCAGCAGGTGGGCCTGGTCAGAGTGTTGGCTGGTCACACTCCAGTGCAACTCTAGAAAAACAGTGATTGTTCAAACAGGAGTGTGAAGGGGATTGATGGAAACAGCCAGCTAAATAATCCTTCAGCGTGGCTTATTAAAGAGCACAGACTTCACAGAGAAACTATTTGAGCTAATGTTGGAGCTTCCTCTGGCTATTGGATTTGTCCTTCAGAATTTTTGCTATTACAAATGAATTATTTAAGCCGAAACAGCTTTCTGACCTAGTAAACTTACTGCCCCCTCTCCCGCTAAGATTCATATAATTAAGACATTTTTTATAAAGATTGAAAAGCATCAGCCAAAAGGATTAAAACCTGAAAGTTCACCTTCTATAGATTGGTTGGTATTCAGCAGTTGGGGTGGGGGAAGGGAACATTTTGGATATTGGATCTTTTTTTGCACTTGTAAAAAATTAGATTTGCTATATTTTATTCAAAAGACAGCCTTAAAACTCTGACCTTTATCTAGCAGTGCTAAAGCCCTCAGTCTTGTAAAATGTCAAAAGCATTTTAAAAGTAGTTAATTACCCTCTTGATTCTGAGTGGTAGAGAAACTACCAACACATCTATCAAGTTTCTGACTTTTGGTGGATCAGTGAGTATCTGTCCTGGGAGGACTCCCTGCTGGCTGATGGGAACTACTGTGTTGGAACAGGCTGAGTCCCTGGTTGAGGGTAGCAGAGCTCCAGTAGCCACAGTAGCCACACTGACGCGTAATTCAGGGGTATTGGTCAGCCTGAACACCAGTGCCTGAAAAGCCTGTCTATCCTTAAACCCAGTAATCTTTGGAATTGTAGGCATTATCTCTAGACTTTTTAAAAATTACTTTGTTGTTGTTCAGTTGCAGTTGTCTGCATTTCCCCACCACCACTCTCCCCCACCCCCATTATCTCTAGATTTTGTAAACCTTTGATGACATTTTATTTTACTGTAGCAAAATTATAGACTTTTTTATTTTTGGAGATAAGGCTAAGTCAAGCTTTTAATAATTGTTCATTATATAGTTATTTAGGGAACCATTTTAATTCTCTATTTCTGTGGTTTTCCCAGATCAGTGGTTGAGTAAAAGGAATTAAATATCTGCAATGAAATCTGCTTGTTATTTCAGGTTTGAAATATCTCCATTCAGCTGGCATTTTACATCGAGACATTAAGCCAGGGAATCTCCTTGTGAACAGCAACTGTGTTCTAAAGGTAGCTTTTCTGTTTATTTAAATCTTAGGAAAAAATCAGAATGTTAAGGCAGGTTTAAGAAAAACATGTTTTTCTGAAAGAAGTAAATTTATTTTCACCACTTCACCAAAAATTAAAGAACCCAGTCCTCTCTAGTGGTATCACTAGTCATGGCTGTAGTAACTGACTTGGAATGTTGTCCTACGGTTTCTTTGTGATGTTTTGCATATGTTTCGGAAACCCTGAAATTGGAATTACAGTGGAACTAAGAAATAAGAATAGAGAAAGTGATTTCTTTTCAGATTATTCCACTATTAAAGGAAGTGTGTATCAGAAGAAATATTGAAAGACCAGTTAGCTTCTATTTATATGTGAATGAAATATGGCTTATAAGAGGACTGTTTTTGCACAGCTAACATTTGTATATGCTGTTTGACTAATGTAGCAAAGTGAGAAAGTGGAAACATTTAAAAGTGGAAATCCTAAGCCACAAAGGGGTCAAATGTATTTCCACAATATATAGTAACCAGTAATTCCTCTGAAGAATTGCTTACCAAATTAGTTATAGTTAGTAGCCCCAAAGTCTGATGTCATCAATTTCAGGTTCGCTTTTCCTCCAGTACCACCCCGACCCTGTTGTTGTTTTTTTGTTAGTGACTCACAAACTCATAGCAAAATCCACATATGTGCATTTCCCCACCTCTGATAGAACTGTGTATTAGCAGAACTCTGGGGTAGTGAGAAGTCCGCCACATTTTTCCCCATCATAGGTAAGGGCCTTCCTTGAGCTATGTCATTTCTGTGTAAGAAAATTCAAATTCCACTTACTTTGTGAGTAGCTACAGTAATTATGTGGTGCTTCAGTCTACAATAAATGTGAAATATGAAATATAACTGATTACATTTGAAAAACAAAACTTTAAAATGTTTTCTTTTTTAAAAGTAGTCAGGAGTGGGGGAGACAAAAAGTTGAAGGGTATGAAGAGGTGCGAACTTTCAGTTGTAGCCAAGTCGCGGGGACGTGACGCATGGAGTGGGGAACGCGGTCGGCAATGTCGGGGAGCTCTGTGTGCTGCCGGGTGGGTGCCAGACTTGCCGCGATACTCACTTCGGAAGACGTAGAAGTACAAATCATTATGGCAACCAGAACTAGTATAATGTTGGGTGTCAAGTGTAACAAAAATAAATTAATAATTAAAAGTACTCCAGACTATCATTATTGCATAGCATGTTGGCAGTTAAACTAAACATTAAAACCAAATGTAAATAAATTTTATTTTTTATTTTAAGTGCTTTCCTTCAGCTGTGGGCCAGTTTTCTTTAAAAGATGCAGTATTATGCTCCTTTTGAATAAAAATTCTCCCTTCATATATAGCCTTCAAGAACTTTGTTCTGACTCTAAAAAACTCAGTCTTCTGATTCCACAGAGAAATGAATTGTCTCCAAAACCCACTGATATTCCTTCATAGGTCATTGGGTTCATTCCTCCACTACCTATCTCTATAATCCATTTTAATTGTTTTTTTTTAATTTTTTAATTTTAAAACATTATAGTTAGGAATTCTTTGTTCTATTCAGCCAAATCAGTTTTATGACAATTTAAGCCAGTTTCTTATTTCAGATTCTAGTGGGAGAACTTCACAAAGCATTTTTTGCAGAAACTGTCATGCTTGACTCCATTAGCTGCTTGAGGTCCATTTTCCAAGTCATCTGTTACGGTGTTGTAACCTCTGGCTACATGAACGAGTAACTAAAGGAGAATGTCATTTATGAATAAACAATGCATGGATCAGAACAAATTGAAATTTTGCTCTGCGCCCTTGACTTGTTGTCGTGGCCTAGGTGAAAAGGCAGACTAGAGTTCCAGACTACGACACAAATATTCTTTTCTCAAATGTACAAACTCATCAAAAATATTACAGTAAAACATTTCTTTTAAATTAATTTATTAACAATATATTATGAATATATTGTTTCCTATTACGAACAAAAGATCATTTTGCTAGAATTCTTAATATCTTTTTGGTTGTCTGATCATAAGAGCCTTTTATTTTGGGTTTAACTTGTCTTCCAGATAAATTGCCAAAATGACTTCATATCAGACTGATGTTTTTGACAGAGAGCTTGCTTTATATATAACAAAACACTTTTTGGTGGGGGCATGGCTACAGTTGGTTTTATACACACACACACACACACACACACACACATATACATACATACATACATACATACACATACAAGAAAGATAGAAGAGTGGATATAAGTTTTTCACTTTGGTTTTGTTTGGTTTTAAAATATATGCTAAAAATTCATGGGAAGATAATAGAGTTTAAAATGTGTTATTGAACCCTAGCCTTTGGGAGGATTTGAATACCCCCGTATACAAACATGAGTTCATTTGATGGGACCAGACATAATAAATTGGAGACAGAAAGAGAGGGTTGTCAAAAATTAGGGGTAATTTTTTTTTCCTTGAAAGTAGTGGTATTTGAAGGTGCCAAACCTCTTTTTGAATGAAATCTTATGCTGGAGCCTCAATGTAGAAAACAGACACAATGTATTGTTGTGTCACTTATATTGACTCATGAAGTTAACCAGGGAGAGCCCGGGAGCTTGGGTGGCCATTACTGTCTTATCTCATCCTCAGTGCGGGCGATGTTTGCTGTGGTGGCCCAGTATCAAGAAAGTCTTGATTCCTAAAAATAAGCAGAAGTTGGCTGGCACTGCGGCTGTTTACTAACAGCTCACCTTGCGATCTCAGCGTACTTTTCAGTTAAACAGGAATAGGAAGAAAAGATTTATTCTTAGTTCTACATATTAATTAACCAGCCTTTCTCGTTGACTGTTACGTCTCCAGGTTCTAGCATATTGTCTAAAAACACATACAAGCACTCAGTTAAATGTGGCGTGAACAAGCGAATGAACCTGGTAGCGCTGGTATCACAGTGCTCCATTTTAACATTTCACATTTGAGTGTGAATCAATATTTTAAGTAGATACATATGAAGTTTAGGTACAGAGTTTATGGAACTCCTGAGGTAACTCCTCAGAACTATATTTAGCAGGACTCAGTTTGAAACACATAGTTTTAAAGAAATTTTACTATATATATTCTATAAAGATAAAGAACATAGCTCAGGACATCTTCAAGCTACACCTTTTTTTCCCCTTATAATATCTTCCTTGGTAAACCCCAGCCTTGAAAATAGATAGCTTGGTTTCTACATAAAACATAGAAATACACATTCAGATGTTTTCTTTTGATTTAGTCGCCAATCAAAAAGAGGTGAGATACATATTTTTTTCCAATTTTTTTATTTAATTATTTTTCAAGTACAGTTTTCTGTCTATTACTCCCATCCCATCCCACCCCAAGATACATATTTTTAAGATACATCATTTTACATAGAAATGTGGAAATGTAAGAGTTTCTTCACTGTCTTACAAATAAGATCAAATTATATTTTGACAAATGTTCTCTACCTATATCTTTGAAAACTATTCAAAGTTCAAGGGTCTATCAAGATTTTATTTGTTGTTTTGTTTCACTTTACCATTTGTCTGTTTGACAATATTTTGGTGATCTTTTCTATTTAGATCTGTGATTTTGGATTGGCCAGAGTGGAAGAATTAGATGAATCTCGTCATATGACTCAGGAAGTTGTTACTCAGTATTATCGGGCTCCGGAAATCCTGATGGGCAGCCGTCATTACAGCAATGCTATCGACATCTGGTCTGTTGGGTGTATATTTGCAGAACTACTCGGACGAAGAATACTGTTCCAGGCACAGAGTCCCATTCAACAGGTATGATATCCCTTTAGGTTTTTGAAGCTTCCAATTCTGTTACAGATTTAAAGGAAAAATCATCTTGCATACATGTGTTCATCTTATTGTGCTGTCTAAATTGATTTAGCAAATTGAGATTCACTTAAAATTCAGAAAGTTATTAAAAGATTATGGAGAGATTCGTTGTATAACTTACAAGCCTATTAGAGGGAGTGGTCACTATTTCGCTGGTGCACAGCAGCACGCTGCTGTTAACAGTTTGCACAGGTAACATTTTCAGTTGTACGAGGGCCTCTGATCTTTCTGAATGGGTCTGACTTGAAAATGTGTTTGTTGACTTATTATACTTTATGCTTAGAATATAAATTTTGAGTGTTGGTTTCTTTAAGTCTAAACATTTAGAACATTCGTAACATCATGGGGCTAAAATATTTCATTATGTCAAAGAACATCAGAAGTTGATTAAAATGTAGCTTTAACACACCATGATATTTTCATTGTCTGCCTTTATAGATAATCCATTATTACACATTTTCTTAGGGTAATTTCTAAGTACTTTTTACTGATTAATTTTAATAATATTTGCATGATGATAATGTAACAGTGATGAGCTCATGCTGTGGAATCAGGTGGGTTCAAATCCTGGTTCTGCCACTTCACTGTCCATCAGACCTTGGGCAAGTTTGATGGTCTGAGGATTATTGTGCAGATTAAATGAAGTAGTAACATTGAAAGTAAGGCCTGGCACTCAATTAGGAAATATGATGGTGGTGGCCTGCCAGGATGCTAGGGATACAGCAGCAGATAAGACACAGTTGTTGCTTTTGTGAAACTTTCATATAAGAGAGAAATTAAATAAGTAAACAAATAAATACAATCCAAGTAATGATGCATTCTATGAAGAAAAATCAAACCAGGTTAGGGACAGAGAATGATGACAGAGCAGAGCAGCGCTAAAGAGTTCTCTAGAGGAATAACATTTGAGGGGTGACCCAGGTGAAAGGAGGGAGCCAGGTACCAGGGAAGAGTGTTGCAAGAAAAGGGACAGCCAGCATAATAAAGCCCCTGAGGCAGGCACAGCTGTGGCGTGTCGCAGGGATGGCATGATCAGGGAAGAGCACGTCGGAGCTGAGGTCAGAGAGAGAGAGAGCCTGATAAAGACTGATAAAGACTTTGGATTTTGTCCTGTGCAAAGTGTGTTGGAAAGCTACCTGAAGGTTTTGAGCAAGGGTGAGTTTAGATTTGACTGATCACATTTTAAAAGATCACCCTGACTACTGTGTATCTTTGTACATAATTCATGCACCTGACCAAAAATGGAATCATTTCTTTTTATTCTCTTTCTACAAAGAGTTGCTAACTGATTCATTAGAAACCGTATATGCTGTGATCAACATTTGAATTTATTTCTCTATGTATTCAAAGTCTCCTTTTTTAAAGTTTGCATCTTCAAAATTGATCCTAGTGATAAAACTTATGGTGTAATGCTAAGTCCTGTTGCCAGTATCCATCTCATTGTTCGATGCTTTTGGGGAGTAGAGTTTAACAGACTTACCTGTAAGACTGTAATTATCATGTCTGGACATAAGAAGCTGCCATACAGAAAAGCTTAAGTAATATATTAAACAAGGATCTTGGGTTGCTGCTAAAAAGAACATATAAAGGAAAGTGTGAAGCAACTGGAATGGGATTGATATATCTCATTTTTTAGAGAAATACATAGGCCTTGACTTTGCTAGTGAGATGTAGCCACTGAAGGAAAGCTTGAATCTATCATTGGTGTATTTTGGGGCAAAATGTCAAGATGTGAAATGGAAAAAGAACAATTTCTAAATGGAAGTAATTTTCTGTAGCACTTTTTTGTATCTTTGGGAAATAAGTAGCTTACGTGTTGCAGTGCCAGACTTCATTAAAAATGTTTCTCATCCGTGGGTCTGACCCATTTAATACAGTTTCCTGAATGTACCCATTTGCTTTCATGGGCCTATCTTTCCCTTGTGCCTTTGAGTGTAGTTGTTAGGGGTCCAAAAGTGTCACCAGCACACTGTCCCCAAAAACTTTGCATAGAGAGCTTTACTTCTGTGCAAAACAAGCTACTTAACGATCCCCATTAATCTGGAGGGCAGTGGTTCTGATGGTCCCCCACCTGTTTAGATAAGTGGGGGAGAGACTTGTGCTTTGTGTGTGGCAACTCCCACACCAGGAAAAGAGGTATTTTCTAGGTAAGAGTTTTCCATTTTGAAGGAATTCTAATGAAATGTGACTTCTAATTAGGTTATGAGGTTACAACAAATGTGGCACTACAGAACTTTGTGAAGGTGCTTTGGTACTTACAAAGACTTGTTGGTGAGAAGACCCTTTTTATTGGGGTCTTTTATTGTGTCCACTAACTAAATGTAGCCTTAGCCGATATCGTGGTTAGGTCATAAGTGCCACAGTTTCCGGTCAGTGTAACAGATTTCTAGCATGACAAGAATGTAAAGGGGTGTGTGACTGTCTCGAATGTTGACAGCTTAGCTTTAATTGCAGATATACACCTGTATGTATTACTAAATCACAGCTGCCTGATTTGTGGATTATTTCCTTTATGAGCCTGAATCTGTGTGAAGCATCAGAATCTATTCATTAACTGTTTGAAAATAATAGTTATTAGCCATCAGCTAAAGAGCACTTCACCTCTACGAGGATCATTGATGCTGTGGGACCAAGAGACGGGGCAGATAGATGCAGACACCTACATTACTGTAGCCTTAACAGGCCAAAATGTGTTTTCTGTATTTCTACCATATGGGTTCCTAGTAAACATTTTTCCATTTTCTTTAATAGTCTAAGAAGTGAAAATAGGAGCTCCTACTAGTTAATCTGGAACTTTCCTTAGGTTTATTTCCCCCAAATTTGGTCCTCATCTCTAATGAAAAGTTGTTTTCATGAGCTTGCTGTATCCTCTGTATTTCGTGTCTCCTGTAGTTGGATTTGATCACAGATCTCTTGGGCACACCATCACTGGAAGCAATGAGGACGGCTTGTGAAGGCGCTAAGGCACACATACTCAGGGGTCCTCATAAACAGGTAAAAGAAGGAAGGGGTATCTGTATTTAACAACCATCGCTGCTGGCAGGATTTTCCTTCCAGTAGAATAGTGAAGTGAGGATTTTAAACAAAATCGTTAACTTGTGTTATTTATTCTGTATGTTATGTCCATAACTAAGAAAATGTTAAATATTGCCGTGGCTGGTGTGGCTCAGTGGATTGAGCACTGGCCTGTGAACCACAGGGTCACTGGTTCGATTCTCATTCAGGGCACATGCCTGGGTTGCGGGCCAGATCCCCAGTAGGGGGCACGTGAGAGACAGCCACATACTAATGTTTCTCTCCCTCTCATTCTCCCTTTCTTCTCCTCTCTCTAAAAATAAATATAAGTAACTTTTTTAAAAAATGATTCCTACCTTATTAATATAAGTTGTTACAATGATAAAGAGATGCAAGGACAACATGTAATAGTGTCTGACATTCTAAACACTTCATAAATATTAACATGGGTATGGCTCAGTTGGTTGGGCATCATTCTGCAAAGTGAAAAGCCACTGCTGGGTCAATTCCCAGTCAGGCGTGTGCCTAGGTTCAGTCCCCAGTTGGGGTGTGAACAAGAGGCGACTGACCAGTGTTGCTCTCTCACATAGATACACTGAACACACATAGAAGTGGAACAACAAATAAGTATATCTCTTTCCCTCTCTCTCCTTTTCTCTCTCTCTAAAATCAGTAAATAGCCCTGGCTGATGTAGCTCAGTGGATTGAGCGCAAGCCTGCGAACCAAATGACCATGGTTCAATTCCCTGTCAGGGCACATGCCTGGGTTGCAGGTCAGTTTCCAGCAGGGGACACACGAGAGGCAGCCATACAATGATATTTCTCTCACTCTCTCCTTCCCTTCCCCTCTAAAGATAAATAAATAAAATATTTTATAATCAATAAATAAACATATTTTTTACTGAGAGTTAGTCATCCTTAGCTACCTCCCACACCATCCCAGTCTCCTCTGGATAATTAGATAATATCTTTCCAGACATGTTTTTCTCTGTATTTATTTACATATATTTATACAAACAGAAATATGTACTGTTGTTTGTTGGGACTTCTTGAAAACTATAGATATGCAGAGGAACCCAATTAACTATCTTTTTAAAGTCACAAATTATTGCCTCAAATTGACTTGTGTTGGTTGATCAATATACACATTTCCATGCTGTATAACAGGACTCTTTCCAGTGAAACTCAGTTAAACTGGATTAAGCAGAAAGGGAACTTACTAGCTCATGTAACTGATAAGTCTTGAGTTCTAACTGATTTCTGGCCCTGCTGGCTTCGGGTAGTCAAGCAATGTTCCACACCAGGAATCTGACTCTTTCCTTTCCGTTTTCCTGGGTGTCAGCTTCATTTTCAGACAGGCTTTCCCTGGCATGTTGGCAAAAACTGGAACCAGCAGGCCAGGTCTTTGTTCTACTAGCATAACCAGAAAAAGTATTTGGAACTTTTGTGATTCAGTTAGGAATGTGTTTAGTTACAAATAATAGAAAATCGTGCTTACAGTGGTTAAAAGAAATAAGAGTTCATTTTTTTAATGTGTGGCCTCCCAGGTACAAGACAGGCAAAAGAAAAAGAAGAAGAATTTTCTATCTCATATATTGAAGGTAAATTAGGGAGAAGAGGACTGGAGAGTGTGTTGGGTTAGCCATTCCAGGTCCCTACCTTGTTTTAGACCACGTGCCCATCCTGCAGCCAGTCATGGCACCCAGGGGAACGGGCCCTTTGATACCCCAGGCCTGGGTCACGTGCCATCCTTGGTGTTGGGAGGTGGAAATCATGGCCAGCCAAGCCACGTGAGCATGAGAAGAGAGTGGCTCCCTAAAGGTCAGGGAATACTTAGGGGACAAAAACACTGTACGGTATTTTTTTATTGTCATTTTTCTACAACTCAGAATCTTGGATAAAGAAGAGACTCTTGGCTGCCGCAGCCCGAGTAAGTGTCTGTTTAAGTAGATACTTATTGAGGCAGTGACCCGTTGATAGGATTAAAAAGTCTAATTTAGTCTTTCTGTTCACCTCCTTGAAGATTGTCATTTTTCCTCAGATTGTTCCCAGCGAAGTGTGTCAGAAATAGATACAATATTTTCACTGAAGTTAAAATAGTCCTGTCTCCTGCCCTACCTTACATTTAATAGAATCAGAGTGTGTTAGAGAGTTCATTTAGTTCAAACTTCTTATTTTTTCAGGTGGGAGTTTCTTTTATATAGCCCCAGCGCGCTTACTGTTGTGCACTGTGCATTGTGCGTACTCAGTCAGTGTTGCTGGCTGAGTACACAGCATCTTTGCTGCCCCATGAAAACTAAGAGGAGCATCTAACAGGACTCACAAAGGCTCGCCACCTTGACTGCAGGGGCCAGCACTCTGCAGTTGGCTTAGCATGACTGTGGTACATCCATTTAGGGCCCCTCACCCAAGTCCTGAAGCTCATCCTCTCTTCATTTTGCTGACAATTAATCTCAGTCATTAAAAGAGCACTCTTATAACCTTTCCTGTCCTCGTGATTCAGCACTGGCACCCACCCACTCCTGCATTGCCAAGTGACTTATAAATGCGCAGAACAAACAGAAAATGGACTGGTATATTTTTAAAAGGGAAAGTGATGTATGTAATATTAGAGTAATTGGCAAAAACTTTTTTCCAAGTGGGATAGTTAGGGCATATTTTTAAGCGTTCTATTTTTCTCTTATTCAAAGTGATTCCACTACACTTGATGAGAAATATAAATTTGTCTTGTTCTGATACCCTGCACCCAACTGGTTTCAATTGTAGTGGCTGGTGAATTAGAAGGAAAGATCATTGAATTTGAAATGCAGCATCTCTAACGTTGTATCTTTCCTATGGGGTCAATGCTAGGAATTAAATTACTAATGGTTATTCTAGTGGAGAGGTATCAGTGTGGCTGAACTGACTATTCTTTTTCTCTGTGCCTCTTTTTTTTTTTAAAGATTTATTTATTTTTAGACAGAGGGGAAGGGAGGTTGAGAGAGGGAGAGAAACATCTATAGGTTGCCTCTCCCTCACCCTCACCAGGGACCAGGCATGTGCTGAGTTGAATCAAGGCAGCGACCTTTCATTTCAGTTTATGGGATGATGCCCAACCTACTGAGCCACACCAGTCAGGTGTCTCTCTGCCTCTTTTTAACATGTGCATAAACCCAGAAAAGGAGAAAGCATAGAATATGACTGTTCTAAGGTGAAATTAAACTTAGCCTCATTTTTAGCATATCTGTAAAGAAAGATTCAATTTGGGGTGGGGGGATGCTTAAAATTTCAGGTAGTCCTAACATCCATTCATTTGATTTTCATAGACTCCCTGTCTCATATCCAGGTGTCCTCAAGTCTTACAGATTTTGCCTTTTAATTTGTTCTACATCCTGTATTCAGTGGCTCCTGGAACTTCTTGGTTATGTTTTCCTTGCTCACCAGAGAGGTGTTATTTATCTTTGTTTCCCCGGAGCCTAGCCCAGGACCTGGCATTTGGATGTGATGTTAGTAGGTAGGCAAGCCTGTGTTGGTGCAGCCTAATAGATGAGAAAGCCAAAGTTCAGGTGATCTACCCAGGGCTAGTCATTGCAGAGTTAGAATTTGAAACCACATACTCTTGTACTCAGTCCAGTATTCCCTTCTCCAAGCTATACCTCTGAAGGTAGCATGAGGTATAGATTCACTTTGGAAAGTGGAAAGGAAAAAAGAATTGCTTATGGTGAGACATTTGAGTCAGTAAGAATTAGCTGGAATTTGGCTGCCAACCCACACAAGCCAGTGAAAAAGAGTACAGCTGTTCAGTCAAACCAAGAATCTGAATCTTTTAAGAGTATCAAAGTACTTCATTTTATATAACAAAAAATTCTTAGGGAGAAATATGTATCTGTTGAGGTATAAGTTAAAACCTCTTCCTTACAAAAAATACTTTTCTGCCTGCAAACATGCAAATGCACCAAGAGATAATAAGTTGGTCCACAAATATTTGAATGCCAGCTATATATGGGTTCTGTGTACATAAGGCCTTGTCTCTCTGGTAGTCTGGTCAAGTAATACTAAAGTAAACTTAAGAGAGCATTTAGTCCAGCCTCCTCATTTCATACTTAAGAATACTAAGATTCAGACAGGTTGATTTAGCTAATTTGTTAGTGAACTAGGACCCCCATCTTATCTTATACCTATAAGATAAGGGTATAATGAATGAGTACCTCCTGAGGGTTCTGAGGTGTCTAGTTCTTGTTGGATTTTCCTATGTGGCTTTGTTGGGAGGTGGCAGATATGCAAATCTTATAGCAAGATTCTGAGGCTATCATCAAGATACAGTGAGACCTTTTAGTGTCACTTGTATGACAGAGCAGTGACGCCATTCACCTGTTCTGTCCCAACTCTCCACGCAGTGCAGTGGAAGCTTTATAAGCTCTGGCTTTTCAGGTCGTAGGAGCCTTCTCCTTGCCCCAGTGCAGGCGGGTGAGATACGGTCCTGTGGGCATGCCTGCCACTTACGAAAGGCAACTATTGAATGAGAAATCAAGTACTAAGGGCAAAATAGGTGGACCCAGTGAAAGCAATGGCATGCTTTCTTAGAAGATTCTGTAACATCCTAAGTGTCTCACAGCTCCTTTAGGACTGGTGTTTTAGCAGCTTCATGGTAATGTTGCCATAAGATAAAGTTCACATGCTTACTTTTTGCACACTTTACAGGCTTAACTTTGCATGTGGCCAAGGAATTAAGTCCTTTTTCTCCCACTCCTAGGAATGTTTGGTCTTTCTTTCTTGCCAAAGCATTTACAGTACAAGGCTAAGGGGAGCTCCATATTTACAGGATTACCTTTCATTTTCCATAGCTTTAACCTCCAATTCATAATCATGCAAAAAAAATATGCTACTGGAAGTCTGTGACTATTGTTTTTAGAGACTAGTCAATGAGGGAAATATTCCCTTTGAGTTTTGACTCATAGGCGTATATTTTTTGAGCTGCATACTTAACATGTCGTAAATTAGCTATACTCGATATCTATGTATACTCATTTACATATTTGAATTCTTTATTTTTTCACAGCCATCTCTTCCTGTACTTTATACCCTGTCTAGCCAGGCTACACATGAAGCTGTTCATCTCCTTTGCAGGATGTTGGTCTTTGATCCAGTAAGTAGTGTTTATTTTTATATTTTGTAGTGAATTTAAAATACATTTGTTGTAAGAAAAATATCAAGGGATGGACAGTGTAGGTAATGACTTTTCAAAAGATAGACTTTCATCCCCAGTTTCATGTATATCATGCTCACTCCTCACACAAAAGTTTGATTATTACCATATGAGAGCTGAGGTGAAGAGAGATAAGGAACTAACTGTACCATCCTTATTTATTTCTATTTGTAAAAGGAGTTTGACACCAAGTTAAATCAAGGGAAAAAATATTAACATCGTTTGAAAAAATCTGCCCATTATACCGCATAAAAAAATGTTTACTCTTTAACTTGTGAGGGTGGTTTTTTCCAAATGCCATTTTTTGGACTTAACTCTTTTGACTCAGTGCTGCTCTTCATTTATTCATTCATCCAAAGAAGATTTATTATTCACATCTCTGCCAGTAACTATTATCAAAAAGGACTAAAAATGGAAACATTTATTTTTTTAATTACATTTTATTTATTATGCTATTACAGTTGTCCTGATTTTTTCCCCTTTGCCGTCCTCCACCCAGCACCCCCTACTCCTTCAGGCAGTTTCCCCCACCATTGTTCCTGTCCACGGGTCACGTGTATAAGTTCTTTGGCTATTCCATTTCCTATACTGTACTTTACATCCCCAAGGCTGTTCTGTAACTACCTATTTGTACTTCTTTTTTTTTTTAATATTTTATTGATTATACCATTACAGTTGTTCTATTCCACCCCTTCATTCCCCTCCACCCTGCACACCCCCTCCCCCACCATTCTCCCCCCCTTAGTTTATAACCACGTGTCTCAAGTTATTTAGATTCTATATTTCCCCTACTATTCTTGCCCCCCCCATCTATTTTCTATCTACTGTCTATGCTATTTTCTGTACCTTCTCCCCCCTTCTCCTCCTCCCACTCCCCTGTTTCTAACCCTCCATGTGTTCTTCATTTCTATGGTTCCACTCCTGATCTAGCTGTCCTCTTGGTTTGCTTTTGTTTTAGGTGTGGTTGTTAATAACTGTGAGTTTGCTGTCCTTTCACTGTTCATATTTTTCATCTTCTTTTTCTTATATAAGTCCCTTTAGCATTTCATATAATAAGGGCTTGGTGATGATGAACTCCTTGAACTTGACCTTATCTGAGAAGCACTTTATCTGTCCTTCCATTCTAAATGAAAGTTTTGCTGGATAAAGCAATCTTGGCTGTAGGTCTTTGGATTTCATGACTTGGAATACTTCTTTCCAGCCCCTTCTTGCCTGTAAGGTCTCTTTTGAGAAATCCGCTGACAGTCTGATGGGAACTCCTTTGTAGGTGACTGTCCCCTTATCTCTTGCTGCTTCTAGGATTCTCTTCTTCATTTTAATCTTGGCTAATGTAATTATGATGTGCCTTGGTGTGTTCCTTCTTGGGTCCAACTTCTTTGGGACTCTCTGAGCTTCCTGGATTTCCTGGAAGTCTATTTCCTTGTCCAGACTGGGGAAGTTCTCCTTTATTATTTGTTCAAATAAGTGTTCCACTTGTGGCTGTTTCTTTCCCCCTTCTGGTACCCCTATAATCCAGGTGTTGGAATGTTTAAAGATGTCCTGGAGGTTCCTAAGCCTCTCCTCATTTTTTTGAATTCTCATTTCTTCATTCCTTTCTGGTTGGATGTTTCGTTCTTCCTTCTGGTCCATTCCATTGATTTGAGTCCCAGTTTCCTTTCCATCGCTGTTGGTTTCCTGTGCATCTCCCTCATTTCAATTAGTTTAGCCTTCATATGTTCCTCTAATTTGTGACTATAATCAACCAGTTCTGTTAGCATCCTGATAAACATTGTCTTGAATTGTGCTTCTGAGAGGCTGGCAATCTGTTGGTCGCTGAGAGTTATGGGCTCTGGGACTTTGAGTTCTTGGGCCATCTTTCGGGCTGTTCGTGCCTGTTCCGTAGCAGGATCGGAGTCCTAAGGTGTTCACTAGAGCAGGGCAACTAAGTCGCTGGGTTGTGACGCTGTATGTGGGGGCGGGGTCAAAGAGGGACAATGGCGTCCCGCCTGCCGCCTGCTGCCGCGGCCCCCACCGGTGCGGCAGCTGCCACAGTCACCGGGCCCACACATTTCATCCCACTGCACGCGAGTGTGCCACCACCGTCAGCCCTCGCCCCCTGGGGCCTGCGTGGTCCGTCTCACTGTGCACGAATGTGCAACTGCCAGTCTGCCCCACACCCTCACTGGGTCCGGGCCACTTGCACGCCTGGGTCTGAGGATCTTTCCTGCCCGACCCAGCTCCACTGCTGGCTCTGCCCCGCTTACCATCCCCGTTGAACGGTTAGTGGTTGTCGGACTTCTGTATAACTCAATTTTCTGTTTTTTGGCAGTGTCTATGTTCTCCAAACCTTTGTTGTATTCAAACTTGGTTGTGGGAGAAGGCACAGTGTTTCCACCTATGCCTCCATCTTGGCGGAAGTCCCTATTTGTACTTCTTAATCCCTTGCACCTCTTCACCCATCCCGCCATACTCCCCCTTCCGTCTGCAACCATCAAAATATTGTCTGTATCCATGGTTCTGTCCCTGTTCTTGTTTGCTTAGTTTGTTTTTCAGATTCAATTGTTGATAGATTTATAATTTTTGCCATTTTATTGTGCATAGTTTTGATCTTATTCTTTTTCTTAAATAAGTCCCTTTAACATTTTATATAATAAATGTTTTGATGATGGTGAACGCCTTTAGTTTTTTCTTGTCTGGAAGCTCTTTATCTGCCCTTTGATTCTAAGTGATAGCTTTGCAAGGTAGAGCAATCTTGGTGGTAGGTCCTTGCTTTTTATGACTTTGAATGTTTCTTGTAGCCTGCAAAGTTTCTTTTGAGAAATCAGCTGACAGTCTTATGGGAACTCCCCTGTAGGTAACTAATTAACTGCTTTTCTCTTGCTGCTTTTAGCATTCTCTCCTTATCTCTAACCTTTGGCATTTTAATTATGATGTGTCTTGGAGTGGGCTCTTTGCACCCATCTTGTTTAGAACTCTCTGTGCTTCCTGGACCTGTGTATTTTCCTTTACCAACTTAGGGAAGTTTTCTTTCATTATTTTTTGAAATAGATTTCTAGTTTCTTGCTCTTTCTCTTCTCCTTTTGGCACCCCTATGATGCAAATGTTGGACCTCTTGAAGTTGTTCCAGAGGCTGCTTATACTATCCTCATTGTTTTAGATTCTTATTTCTTCTTGTTGCTCTGATTGGTTATTTTTTGCTTCCTTATGTTCCATGTCATTGATTTGATTCTCAGCTTCATCCACTCTCCTGTTGATTCCCTGTAAATTGTTCTTTATTTCAGTGAGTGAATCCTTCATTTCTGACTGGATCTTTTTTATGCTCCTGAAGTCCTCACTAAGTTCCTTAAGCATCCTTATAACCAGTGTTTTTAACTCTGCAACTGATAGCTTGCTTATCTCCATTTCATTTAACTCTTGCTCTGGAGATTTGATCTCTTCTTTCATTTGGGCCATGTTTCTTTGTCTCCTCGTTTTGGCAGCCTCCCTGTGTTTGTTTCTATGTATTAGGTACAGCTGCTATGACTCCGTGTCTTGGTGGTGTGGCCTAATGTAGTAGGAGACCTGTTGGGTCCAGTAGCACAGCCTCCCCTATCACCCTGCCTGGGTACTTGAGGTGTGCCCTTTGTGTGGACTGAGTGCACCCTCCTCTTGTAGTTGAGCCTTGATTGCTGTTGGCAGGTCAATGGTAAGATTTACCCAGGCCAGCCTGCAAGGATTGACTGTAACCATTTATCACCAATCCCTGCCCTGCGTGGAGGGTGAACTGTGCAGGTGCTTGGTGGTGGTGCTCTGACATCTGTAGCCGTGCAGTGGGCACACTCTCCCTGGGATTTCCTGGGTAGTGCAGGCCAAAGACCGCCCCCACCTGTGTTTTGCCCGAAGCCACCATGCTAAGCTATAAATCAATTTGAGATGGCTGCTATTTATGCTGGGCTTGGAGATTCCCAGGCAAAGTCAAGCTGTGAATCAAATCTAGGCTAACTGCTGCTAGTGCCAGGCCTGGGACCACTTTGTAAGAGGTATGGGGCCCCAAGGGCTTGCTGACGCTGGCTGTTAACTTGTTTGAGAGGATTTAGGAAGTTTTGGAGCATGAGCCAAGACCATTCATCCATATGGAAAAGCAGCTTGGGTAGACCCATAAATTAGGTGGGGCAGAGTCTCTGGGGATCTCCAAGGCAGGTCCAACAGTATAGCCAGGTTGATAGTGTCTCAGGTATGGCACCAGCTTGCCAGCTCTGTGGGGGAGGATTTAGAAAAGGGACAGTGGCCTCTGCTTGCCTTGATGGCGGGCACTTCAGTTTCTCCCAGTATGCCACTGGTAACTTTCAAGCTGCTACCTCTGGTGCCGGAGCTTAGAGGGAGTGAGTCTGAGTAGATGAATCCATGTGCAGGTTCTTTAAGAGGAACTGCTTGGGACTCCAGCACTTTCTCCCACCAAGTCAACTCCCACTGGTTTTTGCAGCCAGAAGTTGTGAGGACTTACCACCCTGGGCTGGGGGGCCTGGTGTGGGCCTGGGACTCCTCACTCCCAAGACATCCTTCCTGAATCTTACCCAATGACAGTGGGGGAGGGACCAGCCCGTCTGTGCCTCTGCCCCTCCTACCAGTCTGGATGATGTGGTTTCTTTAATACTGTAGTTGTCACACTTCCATTCAACTTGATTTCTGCTGGTTCTGAGTGATGGTTGTTCTCTATTTTACTTGTAATTTTGATGTGGTTGTGCAAAGAGGTGAGCCATGTCTGCCTGTGCTGCCATCTTGACAAGAAGTGAAGTTGGAAGCATTTAGAAAAGAAAATTTTACTTACCAACAGTACAAGGAAGTCACCAAATACAAAAACAGTGGGTATTTAAAGGGGGGAAATAGCCACAAAATTAACAGTTAATTACATTTACATTGGTCTGTTTGTGATGAGAAAGCAGCAACTGTCGCACATGAGTATCAAATCCACAAAGGTCAGAACTATCTGTACATCAGCGTAACAAAAATTAGGGATAAAAATGTTTTGTTAGAGAGTACATGTTTGTGAGAAACAGTCAAGGTTTATTATTTGGGGGGACCAGAACCAATCAGAGCAACAAAGTTATTTTTGTTACATCTCAGGGTGCATAGTAGACCTTTATTTGTTTGGTGTTCATTTTTGTTTTTCTGTTTTTTATTTATTTTGTTATGTGAGGTGCTTAGTTATACAGAAGCAAGACAAAGTCGCAATTCTCAATTCTAAGGTCCCTTCTTGTGGTCAAGTTCCTGCCATTAAGGACAGTGCCAGCCACATAACTTTCTCAATGGGATATGATTTAGCATCATTAGTTTGGTATTTTGTTTTATTTGGCAAGTTTATGTATACAGCTATCAGGAGATGTTGATTAATACATAGAGACCTTTTGTATGGTTAACAAAACTAGAGCCACATGAACTTCAAGCTTCAGAGTCTGCCCACAGAGGATTTTGTAAAGGTCCTGAGGTTGAAATTTACTTTTATGTGTCAGAAATATCTTAGTCTCTATATTAGTTCTATTTACATTAAGAGCCAAGAACCATGTACCAGTAATTCACCTATACTAGGTTTTTCTGTATGTATATCTGTAAGATGTCCTCTTCTCAGGAAAGATCCCATGTTTATTAATGCTCCTGACCTGCCAGGAGCTCATAGTCTTTGCAGCCTTAAAGCCGGAAGGTCCTCAATCATAGAGCAGATACCACACACGTTATCCTGGGAGGCCTTTTAGATGTCCGTTCTGCATGGAAATGCAGTCCTTACTCTTTAACACTGGGATCGTCACACCTAATTTAATGAAACATGTGATGTCATATTTACAGATCAGATATATCTATAAGAAGGAGGTAAGATGTATCTGGTAAAGAGAACAGATTCATATTGAACCTAAGTAAATAACTACTGAGTCATTAAAAAAATAATAGAGGAATTTAGTTAAGGCACACTACATAATATTTAACCATTTTTACTATCATTTTATAGAATAAGGCCAACCAATAAATGTAATTTTTAACAGAATTATTATTTTTAAATTGGCTTGATGCTGTATTAGTTTATGATTACCATTTTAAAAGAATGTTTTCACCGGTTAAATTGAGGGTTAGCAATAGAACATTAACCATAATTAAATCAGTTTATTTAGCCTGCAGTAATTAATTAATTCTTATTTTGTTGATCTTGGGTTAAACAGTCTGTTGCCACGTGTCTGCTGTTGGACTGAAACATCCCGGAAATCCTGACTCAGTTACTTGGTTCATACTAAGAAGTGGCTGTCTGTGGTGATGATCTGTTACACTCATTAATTTATACCGTGAAGACCATGGTCAGGAATACCATCTGATAACAGTCCTTTACTGAGGTCCTCGTGATATTTCTTAAGGAATACTCAATTCCTGAACTTTTGCTTATAGCAGGAGGGAGCCTTTAGGCAAATATAAGAAAAAAGCAACAACTGTCTATATCAAAGGATGATTAAGATTAAAGGTCCCTCATTCTTTTATGATAATAATAACAATATTGGAGAGTGGGTTATAACAATAAATTTATAAATATGTAATTAACCTCAAAATAGTAAAGACATTAGCCCTGACCGGTATCGCTCAATGGGTTGAGCATCGTCCTGCAAACCAGAAACGGTCCCCAGTTCAATTCCCGCTCAGAGCACAGCCCTGGGTTGCAGGCCAGGTCCCTGGTTGGGGGTGTGCAAGACGCAACCAGACAATGTTTTTCTCACTCTCGTTCTCCCTCCCTTTCCTTCTCTAAAAATAAATAAAATATTTTTTAAAGATTTTATTTATTTATCTTTAGAGGGGAAGGGAAGGAGAGAGGGAGAGAAATGTCAATGTATGGTTGCCTCTCATGAGTCCCCTGCTGGGAACTGGCCTGCAACCCAGGCATGTGCCTTGACTGGGAATCGAACCATGATCATGTGGTTAGCAGGCCCGCGCGCTCAATCCACTGATCTACACCAGCCAGAGCCCAATAAATAAAATATTTTTTATAAGATGTTAACAAAATCTCCAGAGACCTTAATCTATCTAAATGCAGTAGTTATAAGAAATATTTTTAAAGCACAACAATAGTTATTAGGAATTTAGAAAAATTATTTTTCCCCTTGACAAAAACACACCTATTATCTTGCATACACATCTTCCAACCATCACAAATTATTTTACATTCTTTAAAAAATATATGTGTAGCCCTGGCTGGTGTGGCTCAGTTGGTTGGAGAGTCATCCCTACACCAAGAAGTTGGGGTTTCAATTCCCAGTCAGGGCACATGCCAAGGTGGCCATTTCAGTCTCTGGTCAGGGTGCATATGCAAGGCGTCCAATGGATGTTTCTCTCTCTCTCTCTCTCTCTCTCTCTCTCTCTCTCTCTCTCTCTCTTCTTTCTCCTCCTCCCCCTCCCTATCTATAAAATCAACAAACATATTTTTCAAATTTGTTATAAAATATGTGCACTTGGACCCTGGCTGGTGTAGCTCAGTGGATTGAGCGCGGGCCTGCGAACCAGAGGATCGCACTTTGATTCCCAGTCAGGGCACATGCCTGGGTTGCAGGCCGGTTTCCTGCAGGCCAACTCCCAGCAGGGGACGCGCGAAAGGCAACCATACATTGATGTTTCTCTCCCTCTCTCCTTCCCCTCTAAAGATAAATAAATAAATAAATATCTTTTTTTTTTAATAGATAAATAAATATGTGTACTTGAACCCAAAGATACATACTTGCACATCTTTTTAGCCATTTTATTATTGGCTACTCTATAATGTATTAATGAAGAGCCCAGGTATATTAAAATTATGTATCCAAAGACCAAGTATTAACTCAAATTAATATTAGTAAAGTCTTAATGTTAACTGAGAATCAGAAGATTAAAATTAAATTGATACATTAAGTCCTTATGATGTGTAAAAACTAATTTGTTTTTAGAAAGAAATTAGCTATTACCATTCATCTAATTTAGTTGAACACATAATTTTGAAATTCCACAATCTTAAACTATTAGTTTATCTAACTAGCAAAACCAGCAGAAAAAAAGTCAAATTCAAAGTGATTAGGCTTTTTTGAGAGAAATTAACCCAAAAGTTGTATAAACCAGAATATTCTACATATTATTATTTGTACATGGCAATACAGTCAGGGAAAAAACAGTTTATTTTTGCATATGCCATTTTTTCTATTATAGTTTACATTCAATATTATTTTGCACTAATTTCAGGTGCACAGCATAGCAGTTCAACAGTCATACTCATATACTTTACAAAGTGCCCCCCCCTGCTATTTCCGGGACCCACCGGGTTCCACACATTGATTATATTGTTGACAGTATCTCCTATGCTATACTTGACATCCCTGTGTCTGTTTTGTAACTGTCAGTCTGCACTTCTCAGTCCCTTCACCTTTTTCACACAGTCTCCCAAGCACCCTCCCAAAAGCAGAGATGGTTTTAAATTTTTGTAAGTATTAACTTAGGCTGATTTATTCGAAGAGTCATTTTGTGTGGAAATATCACATGACCTCTTTATCTTGCACAGTTACATATTTTGCTTCATACTTTGTAACCTACCAAGGGTATGATTTTAACTCACAGGTAAAGCTTTTTTAATCTTTGAGTTACAACTTTAGAAAGAAATTTTTCTAAGAGCTAATATATTTCATATACAAGGAAGAATAATATTTTTAAACAAACTTTTTATTTCTTTTTGTTCTAGATATGTTAATATTCCTTCTAAAAGCCAATTGGAATGGAGTTTGCTCCATTTTAAGAGATATCATAATATGACATATTAACTCCCTCCAGAAGTGTATTAATTTGTTTACTTAGAAATATTTTATATCTATAACATGGAAAATTTTATCAATTCTATCAAAACTAGAAGAGTCAATTATAATAAAGCAACAAAATCTAGAATAAGAACAGCTGTCTGTATCTGCTACCAATGTTGATCAGTTTAAAGAAACAAGGTACATATGATATGTATTCTTAAGGTATGTAGGACACAATTAAGCACCATTTGGTCCTTCAAAAGAATACCATTACTGAAAATCTGACTAAGTGTGTGATTCATTTCTCAAATTAATAGGACAGTTGTTTTATCCTTTTGGTATCCATACTCTTTACAAAATGACTGTCTCCTTTCTTTGACCTTGTTTCGGAAGTCCTCAATAGACTTGGTTGGTTAGAGAAGTGAAAGTCGATCACTGCATGCCAGGGATTTGAAATACTTTTTGTTCACGGGCTTCTCTTAGTTAAGAACTGTCAGAAGGCCTCTTACTGGTACAAAAAGATTTTTCAAATGCAGAGCATACTATCAGTAGTTGGGAAAACACCAAAACCTTTTCAACTTTGCATTCTCAAATTTTAGGAAATACCAGAACCCTCGGACAAACAGAGAAACAACAAAAGACCAACAGGGAAGTCAGATTCCAGCTGCTAGTGGCAACTCACAGGACCCCAATTTCTGACATCTACCACCTGACAGAAATGACTTAATAGTCAGATGACAAAATTAAAACCCAGACTCAATCACTGCTTCCACCAGTGTGGACACCATCAGCCATGTTAAATTGGCAACAGAAAGAGAGTTGGCCAAGAACCAGACTTAGCAAAAGCTAGAGAGCTCAGGCCCACACACAGGACTGCCAGAGACACAGTGTGGAGGAGCCCAGTCCCGGGCGAGGTATGCTGTCAGCCAGCTAGTGTCTTTTGAAAAGGTTCTGACGGTAGATCTGTATCCCAGTGCAACCTCCAGAAATAGCTGGACTCATATAGAGAAAAAAGGAAAAATTCCCTTGCTAAGTTAATCAGACTTCGTCTAGATCACCAAGTACAAAAACAACGGGAACAAAACCGAGGCCATCAAGTTTACGTTGCCTGTTCATGGTGGGTGGGCAGCAGCTTTCCTTTGTGATTGTCACATCCGGAAAGGCCAAGGCACACCTTTAACATCAGCACAGGAAAATGTTGGAGGTGAAAATGTTTTGGGGGAATCCAGGTTTATGGGAAATAGTTAACATTTTATTATTTGGGGGACCAGAACAAGTGAGGATGATTTGGGGGTTCTTGTTTGTTTGTTTGATTGCAAAATGGTTTTCTTCTTAAAATCATGTTGTGTGAGGCATTTAATCATATTGGAGCGGAGTCTCACTTTTTCTGCTCTCAACTATTGAGTCCATCCTTAAGTCCTTTAAAATTCACTTCTCTCGGTGGTATTTATATGTCCACCAGGCTCAGTTTTTTATCAACCTGAAAACTAAGTATATCAAGTATTCTGATCCGAAGTGTCAGAAACCCACAGGCTGCTGACATGCAGACTGAGATGGGTATTAGACCCTGGCACTCAGACCGCTCTCTGCTGCCTGACCCCACCAGCTTTCAGATAGGCCTTTGCCCTCGTTGATTTGTTGCTTTAACAGAGTAAGCTTCAAGCAGCTTTGTAAAATTGCCACTGTGATCACATCTCTTCTAAATGCTAAGGCATGTTTAGAAAATGTAACTGATACTTAAGATGCAGACTTTTCCCCTTCAAAGCATTACATATTTAAATGTCATGATATTTGTCATTTTTGACCCTGCATACATTTATTGCAAGGTAGGAACTTTTCAGGATCTTAGCAAAAAGTCACTTCATACTCTCAACTGCTGCTTTACCCACCTCTGAATTTCAGTTATCCCCCTAAACACAGGATACACCATAAAACATAAGCAGTTACTCTGTTTTAAAAACATCTTGTGTAGACAGTCATGTTTATCTGTGGTGTTGATGTGCTGGTCTCTAAATTTGATTGCAGTCCAAAAGAATATCCGCTAAGGATGCCTTAGCCCACCCCTACCTAGATGAAGGGCGACTACGATATCACACATGTATGTGTAAATGTTGCTTTTCCACTTCTACTGGAAGAGTTTATACCAGTGACTTTGAGCCCGTCACCAACCCCAAATTTGATGACACTTTTGAGAAGAACCTCAGTTCTGTTCGACAGGTTAAAGGTAAGTGTGGGGTTTTTTGCCTTCAGCCTGGAGGGATCACTAGTAACACTTCTCATTAGGTGGCCATGAAAAGCTGGGACCTGGATGGTGTGACCAAAGGTACTCTGTAGGTTTATTTCACAACCCTGTGTATAGCCCTTTTGTTCAGGGCTTGTGTGCCAAGAAAGCTATGTGTTACAAAAATGCTGATTTGATGCTCCCATCCAGGGGAAGGTCAGGCCAAGGAAAGAATCTTTTTTTCTTGTTTTCAAAGTTCATTTACTTTTGACTGTAACTCAGTATATTTAATATCTATTTGCTCAGTGCAGTTTATTTCATTGAATGAAATACATTGGACTTTTTAGTATAACGCAGTTTTTTTAAAAGATAAATATTCACTGAAGGAATCATTCCATGGATGATGACAAAAGAAGGAAATTTCTGCTAGACTCGTAAAATTTCCTGATATGATCTCCTATTGGGGTAGGGTGGAATGGGGGTTTTGGACATCCAAAATCCTGAATGATTTGAGTTGTGTTCTAGGGCATTTTAAGAGAAAGAGTAGTCCCCGAAGTAACCAGCCCCGAACTGTGTACCTAAACATCATGGTTTTTGAAGTGACTTTCAACAAGGCAGTAATTTAGACAAGTTCACTCATAACGCCAAACCTTGCGGAGTCGCTCTCAGTCTGTGGACCATTTTCCTCTCCCACTGTTGGGACTTCTGCCCGGTGTAATGCCACTTGGGGGGTTTGGCCCGTGTTGAGCAGCAACTGTCATTTTGGTTTCAGGGAAGCCCCGCTGGATTCGGCCTGATAGATGGCGTGTGTCTGATTAATAAACCCGTAAGGAAAGCCGTTCCGATGCCAGCCAGCGTTAGCTGAGAACCCACCGCTCCCAGACCTGCAGATCGGCGCGCCTTATGTGATGTTTGTTTTCTCCACAGAAATTATTCACCAGTTCATTCTGGAACAGCAGAAAGGAAACAGAGTGCCTCTCTGCATCAACCCTCAGTCTGCTGCTTTTAAGAGCTTTATTAGGTAACTGTATGGATGTAATTCTAACTTCCTTGTTAGAATTGAAAGGATGCCATTGTGATTTTGTTACTCAGCATATTTCTGTTTTTGTTTAGATTAGGTAACATAGATAAAAGGTCCAACCGAAAGTTTCTGTTAGGAATTTTGGCTTTAGTCCAAAGCATATTAAAATGGAAGCCTTAGTTCTTACACTGCGGCCAGTTCACTGCGGCTGCTCGGGCGGTTTTTTCCCAGATGACCATTGTGCCGCCCGATCGTGTGCATGGGGGTCCTCCTGCAGCAACAGTGCGCCCACTGTCCTGGAGTCAGACACGTTCGTCCGGGCTCCCACTGCCATCCCCACCACCGCCATAATAAGTGCAGGCAAGAAAATTGTTTCTACGGGCAGACTGCTGGCTTGTCCCATGGGCTTAGTGCTTAAAGAGCTATAAGCCTGCTTTGGAACCTAGCAAGCCTCATTCTCTTTGTCCTTGCCTTCTCAGTCTTTTTCCCTAACTCCTTGTGTATCAGTCAAGGTTCAGACACTAGAAAGAAACCACACCCAGTAAAATTTAATAACGAGAAGCATTAACCTAAGGAAAGAGCATGAACAAGGAGAAATGAAGAACTTAGAGGAGGCCCCTTGAGTGGACCTCTTTGGGGAGGGTACAGTTCTCAGAGACACACCCCCTGAGGGTGGTGCAGAAACTTTCCAAAAGTGGGGACAGGACTTGTCCATCCAAGAGGCCTGCTGGGTTGCAGAGAAACTTGCCAGAATGTGTGGGTAGACCGATGCTGGGCCTTTCACATTCAAAAAAAAAAAAAAGGCACCAGAACCAGGGAGGGCAGCTGCTTCCTAATGCTGTGGCCTTGCAGTGCCTTCCCAGCACCCTTTGTCAACAAAGGCTCACAACAAGCCAGATGGCAAAGGAGAAGTGCAAACGGGGTCTGGCTCGGGGGTCACAGAGCAGGACAAGGAAGGGTGGGTTTGAGTCTGAGGGGTTAGCTCCTTTCTTCCCTGCCTGCCTTTCCCCCTTCTATTTCCCTCTTCTCCTGGCTTCTCTTTCCCTTCCCCTCACTTCTGCTTTAATTGGCCTGTGGGATTGAAGTTAACCAAAGTCGAGATTTTTTGTTTAGAATTTTTAAGTCAGGGTGACTTTCATTTATTCTATGGATATGTCAGTAAAATAGGGAATTAAGTTGTATTTTTATACTTCTCTGTGGTTTAAAATTACTTTGTTTTAATTTTTTCCCCTAAGAGTCAGTGACCCAGTCAGTCAAGTATTTTTAATATCTTTCCAGGTGCAAGTTACTCATTATTCTGGGCCCCAGGGGAGCAAAGGAATAACATACCCTCCCTCATGTTTATAATCTAGCTGGCAAGGTTAGACAGACATGCGAAATAACTGATCAAACGAATCTGTGGGTAACAAATGCCAAGTGATTATCTATTACTACTCAGTTAATACTTGGTTAAGAGCTTATGAGGCTGATTCAAAATAGGTGCTCACCAAACATCACTGTATTTTCAGAGGCTACTTGTTTTTAACTTTTTAAATTGATTTTATTTATTTATCTTTAGAGGGGGAGAGAAGGGGAGAAATATCAGTGTATAGTTGCCTCCCATGAGTCCCCTGCCGGGAACTAGCCTGCAACCCAGGCATGTGCCCTGACTGGGAATCGAACCGCGATCATGTGGTTCGCAGGCCTGCACTCAATCCACTGACCTACACCAGCCAGGGTTTCAGAGGCTACTTTTAAATGGATAAGTCTGCATCCTTCAGGATTGTTTTTCTGCTCGCTTATAAGTATTATTATTTACAGTAGCTACCATTTACTTTATATTATGAAATAGGCACCGTGGAAGCACTGCACATGCATTGTCTCATTTATTTTTTTTTCTTATTTTTTTTTAAATTTATTTATCTTTAGAGGGGAAGGAGAGCGGGAGAGAAACATCAATGTATGGTTGCCTTTATGCGTCCCCTGCTGGGAGTCGGCCTGCAGGGAACCGGCCTGCAACTCAGGCATGTGCCCTGACTGGGAATCGAACCATGGTCGTGTGGTTTGCAGGCCTGTGCTCAATCCACCGAGCTACACCAGCCAGGGCACATTGTCTCATTTATTCATCACAGTAGTGTTACCGCTTTCCGAAAGAGGAAAGATGGAGGACTTTGCTATGTCACGCAACCAGTAAGTGACATGTTGTTTTCAAGGCCATGCATTTCTTAGGCACTGTACCATGTCACCTCACTAAAACTGTAGATTCTTAAACTATTTGGAACAAATACAACTTGAGAGAAGTTAAAAGAAGCAGAAATAGAAGTCCACAACTGGACTTCACAATTTTTTAAAGAAAGAAAGGAAAACAGGCAGCTGCGAGTTGCCCTTTGCGCCGTTACCAATGTTCTCACCGTGTCTCCACTTTTTTCCAGTTCCACTGTCGCTCAGCCGTCTGAGATGCCCCCCTCTCCTCTGGTGTGGGAGTGACGGTGGAAGATAACGTACTACTGAAGATGTAATGTAGCTTTCCACTGGAGTCTGGGATTTGCAATTCTGGAGGTTAATCATGCTTGTACTGTAATTTTACTAATGAAGTTTTAAATTAACAACCACTACTTGTATGATATGAATAATATTTAGAAATGTTACTAGACTTTTAATCTTGTAAAGTGGTTGTGCTTTTAGAAGAAAAATATTTTACCCAGAGTTGCACATGTTTTATGAATTTAGTGCAGCTATTATGGCTCACCTCAGAACAAAAGAGAATTGAACCAAATTGGGGAGTTTGGGGTTTTGCGTTTTTGTTTTGTTTTGTTTTTCTTTTTTAAAATGAAGTGAGATTGTTCACACATACACACACACAAAGATAGTCATACCTTTTGATATTTGAGCCATTCCTGAAAATTATGGGTTTTCTAAAATGAAAGAATCTAGAAACCTTGCCTGCGACCAATCATGGAGCCACGTGAGCTGATCGTGGCTGCACCGGGGGGAGGGGCGGGCCACCTAATGATCAAGCCCTATAATTAGCTTCTCATTAGAGCCGTGACGGTGACGTGTGCTGTCTCAAATCCAATGTTGTGGGTAGAGAGAATGAGTTTGTGACTAGGAGAGACTAAACTTCTGTTTTCCTTACCCAGTATAAATATATATATATATTTAATCTATTTTTATTAGAAGTTTTTCTGCTCTTTCTTACATAAAAGAACCCCCAAGCATGCATCTTTCATGTGTGTAAATAACTCATTTCTGGGCTAATTTCAAAAGAACCCCAACATTGCTGTATAGAGAGAGAACTAGCTTGCACATTTTAGGTCTGTGAAATTTTGTGAGACTTTTCCTGCACTGGACAATAAAAATAAATAAATAAATAAAAGACAAAAACAAATTAAAAAAAATTAAAGCCACAAAAAAGGCACATAGGGAATTATGTCAAATGTGTTTGTGTCCTTAGGCAAAGCTGTGGGAGTCTTGAAAAGTCACAGTAGTAAATAACTTATTACTTTTTGACAATTCTTTCTTCTGTTGGAACACTGAACCCTCCTGTGCATATGTACATATGAGTGCGAATCGAAGGCCTCTACCTCCTGGAGTTACACAACTTGGCTTGTTTACCTCCGCGTGCTGATGATGACTATTTTTTTTTAAGTTCAATGTGGAGACTTGAAACTTGAATGTCCCTTCCAACTTTTATATTAAAAATAAAAAGACAAGAAAATTGAAGAGCGTTTTTCACCTGTACAAGGAATATTAATGGATCGTCTTAAAATTGGTTTAGGAAAAAACCTTGGTGTGTGTTATGGACAGTTAACTGTTAAAGTTATTGTAAGTTATCTGTATTTAGCAGAGAGTATTTTCATCTTGAGTGATCTGAGCTGAATTTGAAGACTATTAATAAGTTATGTTTGGAAGTTTTAACTTCAATGAAGTAATTATTTGCTGTGAAAGAAACAAACATTACTAAACAAAGATGGTGCAATATCTTTGTTTTTTTTTCATGAGGCTCCTGAGAATCAACCCAACTGAAGCATTTCAATTCACTTGAATGAGAAACGTGTTTAGTATCAAAAGAGCCCAAGAAGACACTGGTGTGAAAGGTACAATCTCAGAGGTTGGTCAGTTACCGTGGCACACTTACTGGTCACTTTGTACAATGTAGATTTGAAGTACAGTGGTGAAAACATTAAATGTGACATTTGAAAAAGACGTGTCATCTGTTTTATTTCAGTTCCTATTTTTTTGGTTTGTCTTCAGTGCAACTTGTCTACACTGAATTTGCAAAGTTTTGAGACATTTCCTATTTATATTCCCACTTAGATCATTGAGGAAATTAGATGTGCTTTTTTTTTTAGATTTTTTTTTAATTTTTTAATTTATATTTAGAGACAGAGGAAGGGAAGGAGAGAAGCATCAATGTGTGGTTGCCTCTCATGCGCACCCAAGTGGGGACTCGGCCTGCAACCCAGGCATGTGCCCTGACTGGGAATTGAACCAGCGACACTTTGGTTCGCAGCCCATGCTCAATTCACTGAGCTATGCCAGCCAGGGCTCTGCTTTTTGAAAATCTTCGCAGAGCCCTGGCCAGCGCAGCTCAGTTGGTTGAGCGTCCTTCCGCAGCAAAAAGTCACCAGTTCCATTCGTGGTTGGGTCACATGCCTGGGTGGTGGGGCTGGTCCCAGTTGGGGCGTGTATGAGGGGCAACTGATCGATGTTTCTCTCCTTCTTTTTCCCTATACCTTCTTATCTTTCTAAATAAATGGATAAATTCTTTTTAAAAAATAAAACTCTTCCCAGAAACTTTAGCTTGCCAAAAACATTTTGAAAACTTAACTGATATCAAAGACACTGTGCTTTAAATATATACAATTTGAAAGTCTTTCCAAAACTGGAGAGCCTAATCTAGTGGTTTGCAAACTTGTTAAAATCAAGGAACCCTATTTTCATGTGAACCCAAACTCTGGCATAGTAAACAAAAGGGGACTGCTCTAAACGAAGCAGACTGCTTGGGGGACTTGCCCCTCCAGCTTCCTGTCTGCTTCCTGGCCCTGGGAGCCCAAAGGTGCTTCCAGTTTAGGAAGAACTCCCAAGTCGGGGTGTGATTTAAGACCTGACACCAGACTGCCTGACTTCAGAATACCTGCCTGAGGCTCAGTAAAGCCACATTGCTCCTGGGTTTGGAGAGGGCATGTCCTTCTCCCTGTTTTTTCTTGATTTAGCAAAATGGGTGGATTTTCTTTTTCTGATGCGGCGGGGAGTTGACTGTTCTAACTCATCTAAATATAAATACACATATTAGTTTATTCACTCAACAAACTTCTGAATACCTGCCAAGTGTAAGAATTGCTTATAAGGAAGCCTTGTTTAATAGCAGTGCATATGTAAGAAAACTAGTTTTCATCATTTATAGGAAAGCATTATGAATTGCACGTGTAACACTTTGAAAGTAAAGTTGTTCGCAGGTAGATAGTAGAGAAAATACACTGACCTGTTCCCACTGGGACCTGCTCAGGTAACCAGGGATTATGTGCCTTATTTAATTTAAATTGTCAATAATCACACAAATGGGCATTTCTCCAGCCAGTGGAGTCAGTGTGGACAGTAAGTTAAGGCTCTGTTCAGCTGCACTTTGCATGAGTTTTGAGATTAAGGTGGCTGTTGGGAGCGACCTGTGTCCTACTATGCCCCAGTAACATCTAGACATCGTGTTGGGAAATGGACTCTTCTAGCGCCTTCTCCGAAGTCTTTGACTCTCCACCTCTCCTTCTGTAAGCAGTCTTCCCTTGGCTTCTGTGACGCCGCTGTTTTCTCCACTTTGGGGACCACAGCTCTCCCTAACGGTCTCCTTCTTCTGCTTAATCGTCACACTTGTGTGTTCCCTGGGCTAGGGACCAATCCTGGGTTCTCTTTCCACTCCAAAGCCAAGGGTTGTTGACTTTGCTGCTTGGTAGAATTGCCTGGAGAGGTTTCAGAAATCCCAGTGCTTGAGCTACATCCCAAACCATAATTAAATCAGAATCTCTGGAGGCAAGGCCCAGCATCGGTTTCATGCCATGGGTTGGGTTGGATTTGGTTTGGTTTGGTACAGCCAGGGTTGAGAGCCACTGTTGGACACCTGTGACATCTACCCTCCTCACAGCCTCAGTGATTATAAGAGAATAACTCCAATCTCTTACCTCTATACCCCGATGTTTCCACTCTGTGCCTATTAGAAATGTCTGCTTGGGTACTTATAGGCACCTCAGACATGTCAAAAATGAAATTAATGATGTTTTCTCCCCACAGCTTTATTATTAAGTCATTCTCACTTTTTCCCTCTGGCTTCTTTTTTCCTCTCCCTAGACTAGCAAAGTGGTTGAGGCGTACGTAACCAGCCAGGGCTGTCCTCAGCATTTCATGAGGAATTGTGGGCGGGGGAGGAGTTGCATGTTTGAGGGTAAGGGGGACAGGGTTGTTGGCCGGCCCACGCTGTGCAGCTGCCTCTCTTCGCATCACTTAGGACCTGTGCCCGGGTGGTACTCTTGACAGCTCAGCACCAGGTTTTTGTTTTTTGGCGGATGAGATGGAAGAGAATGGCTCTGGTTACTGTACTCCATCTGCTCCCTACCCCTCCATCCTGAGCCTGGGTGTCACCATCCACCCAGGTACATCAGAGTCCGCCCTGCTCCCATCTCAACTCCAGAATTCATTCACATTTTGTGTTCCATTCTTGAGTATACTTTTATCTTAATGTTTTTAATGATGTACTATAAAGGAAAAAATAAAAAAAAATTTTTAGTTAAAGAGTGAGATGCTGTTGAATCTCATTTTCCATTTCAGAAATCACCAAATTGAAGAGACTGTTTAACATGTTGTTTCTTACTGAAATTAACATCTAGTGTTTCCTCTCCCAGGCTTAAAATATATTGACAATCAAACACATTAAGTGGTAATATTTTCCCCTGTACTTTTAAGCGACTTCTATCACTGAGTGAACAATGCCAAGATACTTGGAAAGAAGTGGTAAATTATGTTTTCAGGTTGCTGTAGGCAGAATTTTTAACAAGTGGACCTTGTTACTAAGAGGTCAGTGTTCATGGTAGGTAGCCAACTTCAAAGGTGTCTGATCCAGTGGTCAGTCTCCTACTTGTAGGGAAATACCAAAGATCTCTAACTAAAGAAAGATGGGTTTATTTTACCTTTAATTTTGATGTCAACACTGATTTTTCTGCTCACCATTTTCAGTGCCAGCTATCTTTATCCAGTTTTTAACAGCAGCAATTATGTCATGCTTTGAACAGCTTTACCTTCAAGTTTGTGAGAATGCTTGTTCTTGAAAAGGAAAACCTAGTAAAGACAGTATTACCCTGGCTGGTGTGGCTCAGTGGATTGAGTGTGGGCCTGCAAGCCTGGGTTGCAGGCCAGGTCCCAGGTGGGGAGTGTGCAAGAGACAACCACACATTGATGTTTCTCTCTCCTCCCTCCCCTCCCTGCTCTCTAAAAATAATTAATTAAAGTATTATGAGTTCCTTTTAAAAACTGGTGGTTTGGAACACAGAGGGACTTCCGACCAAGATGGAGGTGTAGATGGAAACACTGTACCTCCTCTCACAACCAAATTTAAGGACAACAAAGATTTAGAAACAAAAACAACCAAAACAACAGAAAATTGAACTGTACTGAAGCCCAACAATAACAGACCATTCATCCAGACTGGTAAGAGGGATGGAGTCAGTGGCCAGCGGAGAGGGGTTGTGGAGGAAAAGCGGCCAGACTGGCCCAGGTGCACAGGCGGCAGTTGGTGGATCCCAGGTGTGGGGTGGCAACAGGCAGACCCAGTGAGGGCACAAGGCAGCTGGCGGACTATGGTCACACATTCATGCGCAGATAAACCAGGTGAAAAAACACAGACTGTGCAAAGCAGGGCCTGAGCACTGGGAAATAAAACCTAAAAGCACTGATTGGAAAAACTTTCGGGGGGTTGAGGTGCTGGGAGAGGCTCCCAGCCCCACTGAAGAGACCCACAGGGTCCTAAAACATACACAAGCCTGCCCACCCAGGAGCCAGCACCAGAAAGGTCCAATTTGCTTGTGTGAGGTGTCAGAGGGAAGAGAGAGACCGCGCATGAGCACTTGGAGCTAACGCCATTGCTCCCTTTCTGACCCCGCCCCCACATACGTCACAACCCAGTGTTGTGGGTTGCCCCCCCCTGGTGAACACCTAAGCCTCTGCCCCTCATACCTAACCAGTGTGAACAGAGCAAAACATTATGGCTCAAGCAGAAGAACAAATCAAAGCCCTAGAGCCAATACTTTTAAGCAAAGAGATAGCCAACCTATCAAATGCACAGTTCCAAACACTGGTGATCAGGATGCTCACAGAACTGGTTGATTTTAGTCACAGATTAGATGAAACAATGAAGGCTACACTAAGTGAAATGAAGGAAAATGCACAGGGAACCAATAGTGATGGAAAGAAAACTGGGACTCAGATCAATGGAGTGGACCAGAAGGAAGAAAGAAAGAACCAAACAAAAGAATGAAGAAACAATTCAAAAAAATGAGAGGCTTAGGAACCTCCGGGACATCTTTAAACATTCCAACATCCGGATTATAGAGGTAAAGGGGAAGAGAGAGAGCAACAGGTGGAAAACTTATTTGAACAAGTAATAAAGGAGAACTTCCCCAGTCTGGCAAAGGCAATAGACTTCCAGGAAGTCCAGGAAGCTCAGAGAGTCCCAAAGAAGGTGGACCTAAGGAGGAACACACCAAGGCACATCATAATTACATTAGCCAAGATTAAAATGAAGGAGAGAATCTTAAAAGCAGCAAGAGAAAAGGACAGTTATCTACAAAGGAGTTACCATAAGACTATCAGCTGATTTTTCAAAAAAAAAATCTTACAAGCAAGAAGGGGCTGGAAAGAAGTATTTGAAGTCATGAAATGCAAGGACCTACATCCAAGATTGCTCTATCCAGCAAAGCTTTCATTTAGAATGGAAGGGCAGATAAAGTGCTTCTCAGATAAGGTCAAGTTCAAAGAGTTCATCATCACCAAGCCCTTACTTGAAATGTTAAAGGGACTTACCTAAGAAAAAGGAGTTAAAAAATATGAACAGTGAGCCCTGGTTGGTGTAGCTCAGTGGATTGAGTACGGGCCTGCGAACCACATGATCACGGTTCGATTCCCATTCAGGGCACATGCCTGGTTGCAGGCCAGTTCCCAGCAGGGGACTCACGAGAGGCAACCATACATTGATACTTCTCTCCTTCCCTTCCTCTCTAAAGATAAATAAATAAATTAAAATAAATATGAACAGTGAAAGGACAGCAAACAACCACACCTAAAACAAAAGCAGACTAAGTAGACAGCTAGATCAGGAGCAGAACCATAGAAATGGAGATCACATGGAGGGTTAGCAACAGGGAAGAGGGAGGAGGAGGAGGGGGAAGAAGGTACAGAGAATAAGAAGCATAGACACTAGGTAGAAAATAGACCGGGGAGGGCAAGAATAGTATGGGAAATGTAGAAGCTAAAGAACTTGTGACAAACATGAACTAAAGGGGGGAATGAGGGGGAAGGGTGAGGGGAATGAAGGGGGGAAATGGGACAACTCTAATGGTGTAATCAATAAAATACATATTTTTTAAAACTTGGCTTTTTTGGTGTGTTGATAATACAGTCACGTGGTACAACCTACAAAGGCATGGTGTAGGGGAATCATTCTCCCTTAAGGCCCAAACCACTGCTCCAGGTTCTGTGAATCATTCCAGAGGCACTCTACATAATCAGGCTTACATTTTTATAGGGATGATAGCATACGTGCACTGTCCTGCACCTTGCCTTTTCCATTTGATGTATGTGGGTGGTCATTCCCCAGGAAGAATGTAGAGCTAATGCTTTTAATTTGAGCCACTTTTTTAAAAGGAGTATTTTTTAGAGAGGGGGAGGGAGGGAGAAAGAGACGGAGAGAAGCATCCATGTGCATGAGAAACATCAGTTGCCCCTCGCACACTCCCAGCCAGGGACCTGGATGCAACCCACGCCTGTGCCCTGACTAGGTATCAAACTGGCAACCTTTCAGTTTGCGGGACAACACCAGCCTGCTGAGCCATACCAGCCAGGGCTCGAGCCACTTTGTTAACTATGGAGGTGAACAATGAGTGACTTGAATGCATCACCCCTTACCCATGTATTTATCCTTTGTCATCACATTTTTCTCCGTCAGGACAAATAATTAAGGTAGAACCAACTAACCAGTTTTGCCCCAGTTAAGCTATTGCTGATATGTGTAGTAGTACATTTTTAAAAAATCATTTTATTTTATTACAGGTTTTCTTAAGAGAAATATTCAAACCACATGTTTAAGAAACTAACCTTTTTTCCAATCCCACTAAACACAGAAATAAAAGGAATTTGAGTGTACAAAATTCCTCACTTTTGCAAGATTCAGATATGGATCTATAGTCTCATTTATGTACTTTTTTCATTCTGTACTTTTAACCAAAATCTACATCATTCCAGAGTTCTTCAGCTATTTAACCAAGTGCCTTAAAAATTACTAAGACTTTACATACATCATCGTGTATATGGCAAGTAAACACCAAAAGAATGACCAAATCATTAATATCCATGCTTTCATCTACCAAGAATCAGGGTAAGCTGAGTTTCACAACCAGTTGTGTTCATGTGTTTTTAAGTACAGCAAAAACATTTGAACTTTTATTTCTAGCAGTATAAGTGATTAGATATTCTTTAAAACCCTCTCTAAAGATAAATTAGAGAATTCCTGGGAATTCCTTTTTTTTTTTTTTAAGACTTGATTTTTGGACAGGGGAAGGGAGGGAGAAAGGTAGAGAGAGAAACGTCGATGTATGGTTCCTCTTGCACGCCCCCTACTGGGGGCCTGGCCTGCAGTCCAGGCACGTGCCCTGCATGGGCAACCATTGGTTTGCAGGCCAGCGCACAATCCGCCCAGCCCTACCGACCAGGGCTTAGCCCTGGGAATTCTTGACGAAGTGTAACAAACATTCAATGAATAGCTGAGCTTACAGAAAGGGAATCCCAAGTACCAACAACAGAGGGCACTGGAGCCACTGCCTCCCTAAGGTCATTTGCCAATTGGTAAAAATGACAGCTACCACTAATAGCTAATGTTTATTGACTAATTACTATATACCAGACCTTGCTCTAACTTCACAACAATCCTGTAATGTGAGTGCTTTATTAGCTCTGTCATTCAAAAGATGAAATAGACTCAAAGAAACAAGAACCTTAGGTGGTAACAGCTACGTGTGAGACAAGAGTCTTGGCCTTGGCAAGATATAGAATGAAAACACTCCCACGTACAGATGAGACATTCAAAGGTCTATACCTTCGTGAAAAGGCTGTAGGGGTGGGGCGGGCAGAAATCCTACCTGACTCAAGGAACTTTGTTAAGAGTATTAGCTCTAGGTGGGGAGGGGGTGGGGAGCAGGGAACAGTCTTCCATAAGAATTTTTTTTTTCTACGAGAATTTTAAACCACAAGACACATGTCTTCAGAGTTCAGATCTGTGCTGCCATCAAAAGCCTGGGAAACCAAGATACTAAAGTCGTCTTCAGGTGACAGAGCCCCAGGGTGAATGGCAAAAGCAAACACATTCTCCTTTGGGCAATGCCTACCCCACTGCGACTGCAGAGGTTTCGGGAGGTAAAGCCCACTCAGATATGATCTCACAATCCCAAATTACAAAATACGAGAAAACAAGCCACTATACATAAGAGATTATTGCAAACCGATTACTTTGCATACTGAAAATATTGGATGCAGAATACAAAATGATTGTGCTCTAAAAATTTAGGAAAATAAAGGTATAAACACCAAGCAAGGGGTGAAAGTCATTGAGATATGATCAGGCAAACTTGAAAAATAATCAACTTACGCAAATGAAAAAGTCACTCAAAGTGGGAGTGTTTAGTAACAGAGTTTCAGTTTGAGATGTTGAAAAAGTTCTGGAGACACGTGGTGGTGGTGGCTGCGCAACAATGTGTATATACTTACTGCCCCTGAACTGTGCGCTTAAAATGTAAAGTTTCTGTTGTTTCTATTTTACCACAATTATATATGCAAGGCTGTGCTCTGCTGGAAATGGAAAGCTGCACAATAGATCATTTATTTTCATTCTTTTCTAAGTAATAAAAACATTTTATGGACATAAAATCGATTGATTGTAAATGCAAAGGTTTATTTCTGGACTCTCAATTCTACCCCCCGATCTGTGGCTGTCTTTCTGCCATTTCCTGCACTGGCTTAACTAGCTTGGCAGTAAGTTTTGAAATCAGGAAGTGTGAGTCCCCCAAATTGGTTCTTTTTCTTTTTCTAAATATTTTATTTATGTATTTTTATCCAGAGGGGTTGGGATGAAGAAAGAGAGGGAGAGAAACATCTATGGGTGAGAGAAAGATTGATCGTTGGCTCCCATACACACCCTGACTCGGAACCAACCCACAAACCTGGCATGTGTCCGGACCAAGCATCAACCAGTGACCAGCCACACCAGTCAGGGCTGTTCTTTTCCAAGATTATTTTGGCACTTCTGACTGCCTTGCATTTCCATGTGAATTTTAGAGCCTTTTTTCAAAGGGGCCAGCTGAGATTTTGATAGGGATTGCATTGTAGATGAATTTGGGGAATATTGCCATTTTAACAATATTCAGTTTTCTGATCCATGAACATGGGATGTCTGTCCATGTATTTATCTTTTTTTACTTTTCCAGTGTTTTGTAATTTTCCATGTATAAGTCATGTGCTTTCTTATATTTATTCTCAAGTAATTATTTTTGATGGAATTGTTTTCTTAATTTCATTTCCAGATTGTTCATTGCTAATATGTAAAAATATAGGTGATTTTTTGTATGTTGACATTTATCCCACATTCTGGCTGAACTCTCTGTTTAGTTCTAATAGTTTTTTAATGTGTTCCCCATAGGGTTTTATAATGAAGTTTAACATCATCTGGAAAACATTTTAATCTAAAAGTTACATATAAAGCTTATGTGTTTTTCCCTGAGGGTAAAAAGAAATAATGAAGTTTCCAGTTATGTTTTTTTAAAAAATTGACGATGACCTTTATTTACAAAACCTTTTTGTTTTTGTTTTTGTTTTTTAGGGCAGTTAGGCTTGGCCAAAAACTATTGTAAAAGATGTCAAACTGCCCTGGCTGTTTAGCTCACTGGATTGAGTGCAGGCCTGCAAACCAAAGGGTCACCAGTTCGATTCCCAGTCAGGGCACATGCCTGGGTTGCAGGCCAGGTCCCCAGTTGGGGGCGCATGAGAAGCAATCACACATTGATGTTTCTCTCCCTCAATTAAAAAAAAAGATGTCAAACTGTTGAAAAGTAGAGATAGTATAATGAAAACCTATATACCCTTCCCCTAGATTCACCAGTTTTTAAACATTTGCAACATTTGCTTTATTAATCTATTTATAAATACATATATATTATATATAATCTGTGTACTTTTCATTTCTGCTGAAACATGAAACTTCACCCCTACTACATCTCCTAAAAACAAGGACATTATCCTACATAACTATAGTTCCATAATCATACCTAAGAAATTTAACAGTTGCTACATTATCTAATGTACAGGACACTCTCAAATTTCTCTGACAAAATGAAATTGACAAAAATTGTATTTAGAGTTGAGGGGGGTCAGTTCAGGTTATAGCCAGGATCATATCTTACATTTGGTTATTGTGTCTTGTTGGCATCCTTTAGTGTAGGAGAACCTGACTTTCCTATCCTTTTGGGATTTAAGAAGGTGCAAAGCCAATTGTCACGTAGCCTGTCCTACAAAGATTTGGATTTTCCTGAGTTTTCCTTGTGATGAGACTCAGGTCGAAAAGACTAACAGAGGTGATCTGGGGTACTTCCCAGTCCTCCAGTTCAGGGGGCACACATGTCCTGTTTTTGGTGACACCAAGTTCGGTCATTTGCTCAAGGCTGTGATTGCCAGATCTTGCCATTGTAAAGGTGTTTTTTTCCTTCGTCATTAATAAGTAATTTATGGAGAGAGATTTTGAGGCCACATCTTACCAAACTTTAACCCGATGCCATTCATTGATAATCTTTGCCCCAAGTACTTATTACATTATTGTTTGGAGAAAAGTGATTTCCTAATGCTATCATTCCTTCTACCTTTGGCATTTTCTTTTCCACCCCAAACAGATTCACTCATGTTGAAGGATTCATCAAAAGTTCTTTTGAGTATGTGGACGTACCCTCCATGAAGGTTCTGAAACTGCCCCTAAAGGAATCTGGCAAAGACTGTTCATGGACCACTGAAATCTCCCCTTGTTCCCTGGCTCAAGGCTAGATTGTGTTCCCAACCCCCTGGTGGTAAGGTGGGGACACGTGTCTAACTTGTCTCCAGTGGAGTATGACTGGGGGGGATGTGTGCCACTTCCTGGCATAGCTTCAGGATGGTGAGTGCACACCCTCTATGCTTTCTTTTTTTAAAAAGTCACTTTATTGATCATGCTATTACAGTTGTCCTAATTTCCCTTTGCCCCCCTCCACCCAACACCTCCCATTCCCTCCAGCATTCCCCCTACCTTAGTTCGCGTCCAAGGGCCATGCATATTAAGTTCTTTGGCTACTCCATTTCCCATACTGTTCTTAACATCCACCTGACTATTCTGTACCTACCCATTTGTACTTCTTAATCCCTGCACCTTTCCCCCACTCTTCCCCTTCCCCTTCTCAACTGGTAACCATCAAAATGATCTCCATATCTATGATACTGTTTCTGTTTTTAAATCTTTATTGTATTTTTCTTTATTACCATTTAGTCCCCTTCTACTCCCTACCCCCATGATTCTGTTTCTGTCTGTGTTGTTTGCTTAGTTTGTTTTTTAGATTCAGTTGTTGATAGTTGTGGGTTTATTGCCACTTTAATGTTAACAGTTTTGATATGCTTTAAAAAAATAAGTCCCTTTAACATTTAATATAATAATGGCTTGGCGATGATGAACTCCTTTAGCTTTACCTTACCTGGGAAGCACTTTATCTGCCCTTCCATTCTAAATGATAGCTCTGCTGGATAGAGCAATCTAGGTTGTGGGTTCTTGCTTTTCATTACTTTGAATACTTCTTTCCAGCCCCTTCTTGCCTGCAAGATTGCTTTTGAGAAATCAGCTCTATGATAGTCTTATGGGAACTCCTTTGTAGGTAACTGTCTCCTTTTCTCTTGCTGGTTTTAAAATTCTATCTTTAATATTTGGCATTTTAATTATGATGTGTCTTAGTGTGGTCCTCTTTGCATCTATCTTGTTTGGGACTCTCTGCATCCTGGACTTGTATGTTTATTTCCTTCATCAAATTAGGGCAGTTCTCTTTCATTACTCTTTCAAATAAGTTTTTAATTTCTTGCTCTTTCTCTTCTCCTTCTAGCATCCCTATGATTTGAATGTTGATATATTTGGAATTGTCTTGTCCCTGAGGCCTCTTACTCTATCCTCATTTTGGGGGGGATTCTTTTTTCTTCTTGCCGTTCTGACTGAATGGGGTTTTTTTTCCTTATGTTCCAAGTCATTGATTTGATTCTTGGTTTCATCCACTCAACTGTTGATTCCCTGTAAATTTTTCTTTATTTCACCTAGTGTAACCTTCATTTCTGCCAGGGTCTTCTTCATGCTATTGCTGTACCCAGTGATTTCTTTGAGCATCCTAAGTTCAATGTTTTGAACTCTGCATCTGATAGATTGCTTATGTCCACTCTTTTTTAGTTGGTTTTCTGGGGTTTTGTTCTGTTTTTTTTTCACTTGGGCTATATTTCTTTGTATCTCCATTTGGCAGCCTCCTGTGTCTGCCAAAGACAGGAGGCTTTTCTATGTATTGGGTAGAGCTGCTTTGCCCTTCTGTCTTAGTAGCGTGGCCTAATGTAGAAAATCACACCCATAGGTTGGATGGGGTGAAGCCTTAGGTAATCGCCAGGGTGGGGCAACCCAAGTGAACCAGGTTGGTGGAGTCTCTGATATGGTGCCACAGCTCTGTGGCTCTGTGTCGGGGAGGGCTGCGAGGAGGAGCAATGGCTGCTTCCTGGCCTCTGGAGTTTTGTCCAGAAGGGAGTTGTGCCCCAGCACTTGCCCTGATGCCAGACACTTCAGTTTCTCCCCATACACGACTGGTGCCTGCCCCGGTGCCGAAGCCCAAAGGGAGTGAGTCTGAATAAGTCCTAAGTCCATTGTGGACCCTTCAAGAGGAGATGCCTGAGAATCCAGCAGTTTCTTCTGGCCCCCAACCCCCCACTGGTTTTTACAGCCAAAAGTTATGGTGACTTACCTTCCTGTCACTGGAACCCTGGGCTGGGTGGTCTGGTGTGGGGCTGGGATCCCTTGCTCCTGAGATATCCCAGTTTTTATCCACTACACATGTATGCGGGACCAGCCCGTTCCACATCTCCATGTCTCCATCCCCCTTTACCCATCTGAATGAATGTGACTTCTTCAATTCCTTGGTTGTCAGATTTCCATATAACTTGACTTTCTGATAGTTCTGGGTGATAGTTGTTAGGTTGTTGTAATTTTTGCTGTGGTTGTGCAAGGAGGTGAGCCGTGTTTACACCTCCATCTTGACTTCACTTTCTTTTCACTTACTAATTAAATGTATGGCCATGAACTTGGCCTTGAACATGAAGGCAGCAATGCCTTAGAGCAGGGGTCAGTAAACTATAACCACCACAGGTCAAATTAGACCCATTGTCTGTTTTTGTAAATAAAGTTTTATTGGAACATGGCCATGCTCACTCATGTACGTATTGTCTATTGCTGCTTTCACACAACAAATGACAGCATTGAGTAGCTGGGGCAAAGACTGGCCCACAAAGCTTAACATTTTTTCTGTCTGGCCATTTATAGTAAAAGTGTGCCAACGCCTGCTCTGGTTTGCAGTGGGCGCTTTTTAAGTGAGTGAGAGGTGTTCACTCTTCCATTAAATGGACCCATTTACTTCCACCACCAAATGTATTTGAGACGCGTCTATCTTGAAAAAAAGCCTGACCCTAACACCTCTAGTTCCTTCCTTCTTTAACTGCTAAACTGGAAACACATGATCCTAGTATACAAATTCCAGCACCTTGCTTCCAGCCTTCCCTCCCACCCATTCACCTTGCACATTGGGGCTCAGTGAATACCAGGTCTGTCCAGAAGGTATCCAGCCATGTAATATGAAAGATAGAGATATTTTTTTAAAAGATACAATTTCTCTCTTTCTCCCTCCCTTCCCTTCTGTCTAAAAACAAATAAATATTTTTTTAAAAGATACAAGATACACGAAACACTGTGCTTAGGACAATGACACGTCAGTCCCCATCAAAGTAAGCACATTGGGACCTCACACAGTTCTTCCAGTTGCCATCAGCTGCCTTATCATATTTTCCTGAATCTCATTGATGGTCTGAAATCTCTTTTCCTTCAAAGGTGACTTTAGTTTTAGAAAAAAGCCAGAAGTCACAGGGCACCAAATCTGGGCTGTAGTGGGGGCTGAGTAACCTGGGTGATTTAATGTTATCAAAAAATCCTGCGTGACATGTGATGCATAGCAGGCACACTGTCATGCTGAAGCTGTCGATCACCAGGTACCCATAGCTGTGGCCTTCTGAATCAAGCAAATAATTTCTGAGGGAGAATGTTCTCCCTCAACACAAAGCGGAACATAAAATTCGATGCAGATTTGCTGCTCTACTCAGTCACTCTGAATTCGATGGCCACACAGTACATGTGCTCACTCAGGGATGTCTACCACCTCCACTGACTAGTACAGTGAAGTCGTCATTGTTCACACACGTGCATTCCAGTTCGTTCTCCTTGGCTGCCAGGTTACATCAATGTCATGCAAACCATTCTCATTATATTAATAGTGGCTGGACTTTTTCTGGACAGATGTCATATTCCTAAAACAATATTGCCTTGCTCAAGATCTCCCACTGTCTCCCTACTGCCCTGATACCAAATGTATTGGCTCTTAACTTTCCAGGTCCAGGAAGGGACTCCCCCTCCCACTACCTGACAGCCAGAGCTTATGACGAGGGTGAAGTAAGACAGGTGGGCACCAAAATAACTCAGTAATCAGGATAAATATTTTCATGCAATATTTCTAAAAATCAAAATGCAAAAAGGTCTATGAACCACAAAATATCCGAATTTTAAACTGTTTTTCAGGATTAACCCTGACCTACTGTTCCTCCACCCAAGTTCATAGGCTCTTTAATATGAGAAGGAGGTAATCACTCAAGAAAGCTGGTCCACTGCCCTCTGCCTCCGTGGGACCCACAGATCTCGAGAGAGATCATTCTGAACCCCCACACAGCCACCTTACTGCACCTCCGGGACTAAAAGCTTAGCTTTTACTCATGAATGTATGTATAAGGTTTTGGCTTTGAGGTGTGAAGCCATCTGCTGATTCTAGAGTCTCAGCAGCTTTCTGGGTCATTTTCCAGGAACCTCTTGAAGTTTGATATAGCTCCATCTCGCCATCGGCTGGCTGCACTTGCACCCGGTGTTCCCTTCACAATTTCACTGCTTGGCAGTCTCCGTGTGGCAGAGGACCCTGACTTTCACATTTAGTTCACTCAACAGGGGCCCCAGCTCTGTGTTAGTCAAATAAAGATCCCAAAGACAATCTTTGCTGTCAAGGGGCCTCCAGGGTAAACAGGAAAGGTACTCAGGTCAATGCTGCTCATAGTGAAAGGAGTCAACCTGGCAGAGAAGAGATTCAGAGAAGGCAGCAATGCCACCAAATCAGGGCCATTAGGGGAGGTGGCCTTCAGCTGAGCCTTAGAGCATTTTAAGGGATTGGGACATGGAAAGACTAGAAGAGTGGTGCATTTTTAAATCTTGAATATTTCATATATTTGAGAGAGAGAAAAAATATCAGTTTGTTGTTCCACTTGTTCATGCATTCATTGGTTGATTCTTGTATGTACCCTGACCGGGGATCCAACACACAGCCCTAGGGTAGTGAGATGACACTCCCTGGCCAGGGCAAGGGTGGGTGCATTTTAAAGAGAGAAAAGTGCAGCAAAAGCAAAGTGGAGAGGTCAAAACTGTGTAGAGTTGCTGCCAAAGTGGAAAGCAGTGGGCCTAGGACTAGCTCGGGTCTGCTGGGCTTGTGGTGTTTGCCTCATAATTTGCAAAAGGTGCTATGTGTTTCCTCTTCTCCCTCATCCTTTCGAGTAACACTTGCTTCCAATGAGGAATCTGATTAGCCGTGTCCTCCACCCCAGGGCCATTTGCCTCCTACCACTTATCTGACTTCCTGATATTAAGAGCTTTGGTTTCCCCACTAGAGGAATTTGGATGGAGGGGCCTTCCACTGAAAGTGCTTGGCCTTGAAAATCTTTATCTGCAGATAACAAACTTGGCTGGGTGAACAGCCACGTTAACAGCTGTGCACTTACCACGTTCTCTGGGCAAATCCCATACCCCCTTCCCGCAGCAAGCAGCACAGTTTAAAGGTGCTGCCGTGTCCTGAAAGCCATCCTGGAGGGAAGCGGGGACATACTGTTGCCGGGTTCCTCCTGAGTACAGCTGTGTACAGAGCGTGCCAGGCTGCCCCTGAGATGCCCTGGGGATGCCAGAACTTTGTGTTCTGACAATGATCAGCCACCCACAACCTTCATTCTTGCTCAGTACCCCAAAAGGAACCTCCACCTCCCTCTCCTGCTGTGCTCTCCTTCACCCTGCTCTGACTGTCCTCCCTAGTAAACCCCCTCTCCTTTCCATAGCCCCGGCTCGTCTAGTACGGAGCTAACAAACCTCTCCACACCCTCAGCCTTTGCCTCCTGCAGTAACTGACACCTGGCTCCTTCTACTCAAGGTCAGCTTCCCCACAGTGCTCTCCAGGGCAAGCTGTTTATCTTCTCACGCTCCACAAGCTCAGGGTCAGGAGATGGGGTCACCTGCCTCCCTGCTCCCCCAGACCACATCCATCCATTTCCCCTCCACTCTCTGAGGTTTGAACCATACCTCAGCCCATGCCCACTTTCCTGCTGGCTACTCCCCTTATACACCCAAAGCTTTTGTGATGGGCTTACAGTCTTCTCTCCCCCTGACTGCCGCCACCATCCCAAGTGGTCCTTGCAGTCAATTTACCTGACGGTCTGGGCTCTGTCCCTTGACCTCATCTCCAAAAACTTCACTCCATTTGCTCACACCTTCCCATGGACAGAACCTCTTCCTGACCCCAGGAACTCAGGCACTGCACCCCCTTATCAATCACCCAACCTGCATTCATCCAGTTACTCCCATCACACCAGCGCTGCCTCCTCAACCTCAGATCCATTCACTCCTCCACATTTTCTACTAGCCCTTCGGGCCTCACTCCCGATGTTGCTCACTCCCAATCCAGCTTGAACTGAATGCTGCATCTCTTCAATCACTGTTCAACTCCTCAAAATCACAACTGTCTTTCTGAATGAAGCCCCACCTGGATGAGTCCAACAGCCCTCTTTTGAGCAGGTCTCACTATGGAGTAAAGCACACAGCTTAGGAGATTTGGACCTCCAGACCAACGGGCACCCAGCTCAGCTGGGTGCTCCGCACTGCCAACAATTTCTCCGCCCTGGGAAGCACAGAGCTCCTCTGACCCAACCCTTCCATTCTCTCCAGTTTCTTTCGGGGGCCCAGAGTCACATTTCCTGCTCTCTTCCTCCTGTATGGACAACCTCTGCCCTGTCCCAGAAACTTCCAACAGCCTCCAAGCGAGTGAAAGTACGGTAGTACACCCTCATCTGAAAATGAGGAAGTCCTCTCTCTAGAGCACATCTCCCTGCAGCTACTGCCCCCTCTCTCCCCTCCATAACCGCGTGCCTACTCTCCCTGCCTCCACTTCCCTGCTTCCTTACTCCTGGCCCTGCTGTCATCTAGCTCCTGCTCCGCCAGCTGCCACAGGGCCACCAGGGGGTACTATTCGGTATCGTTGACACAGCCGGCCCTACCTCTGTCTCCGTTTTTGACATTACACTCCTGTTGTTCACTTGTATGTCATTTCCCTCCTCCCATGAATCCTGAGGTTGGGCCCCTCTAAGTTCCCTTCCGGGCTCTCTGAAACCAGAACTTCAACTCCCACCAAAATCTAATGCTCACAAATCTCCATCTCCGGACATGTTCATCCAAATGCCTAGGAGACTTCACTCAGATGCTGCAGGGACTGCTCAGTGTCGACATGGCCGGAACCAAAATTCCTTCCCTTCAACTTGCTTCTCGTTTGTGTCCCTCTTATCTGCGAAAGGCCACCCATTCCATCCCAGAGCAGGCCTGGGTCCAGAATATAAAGATCACTATTTGCTGAATGAATAAATGAATCTTTCATACTCCCTCATTCTCCACAGCCAATCACCAAGACCTGTCAATTTTACCGCCTACTATAACCCTCTGCTTCTTTTTAAGTTGAGGCTGGCTGCCTCCTCTGCATGATTCGGGAGGCTTCCAGAACCCCTAAACTCCGGCCGGACAAAGACCTTGCTTGGTGTTCCCAGGGTCCAAAACTGTCGCGCACGGCGCAGATCACCTCGCACTGCCCGGAAGGCCGTGGTCTATGACGCTCCCTATGCCCTGGGGGCTCCAACATCCATGAAGGCCCAGCACCCTGGAGGCGCTCTGTAAGCGCTAAATGGAGAGAATGAATGAATGGAGTGAACGAAAGCGGTCACGGTGAGCAGCCGCCACTGAGCTCAGTGCCCCTCGCGGTGGGCTGTGAGAGACCAAGCCCGCGGCTGCCCCCCGTGGCACACCCCTGGGTCCTTACACTCCGCCCGGCCACGAGGAGCCCCTCCCCTGCTCGACTCACACGCTATTCCCTGACGAGCCAATGGACACGCGCTCCTCCTCAGCAGCCAATAGAAGCCGCTGACGTACAGCTGAGGGGCGGGGCCAGCGGCCGGGGCGCTGGGAGACAGAACCACGCGCGTGCTGAGGCCTTCTTCCCACGTCTGCCGTGCCACCCCGGCGAGTGCGTCCTCCGACCCAACCCTGACCGGCCTACAAGATAATGGGGATTCTGAGCGCCCGGCGCGGCCTGGAGTGGCTGCTGGGCTTCTACTTTCTTTCCCACGTCCCCAGCACCCTGCTCTTCGACCTGCAGTTGGTGCTGCCGCGCGATTTCTACCCCATCCAGGTAAAGGCGCCGGCCGCGGGTCGCCGAGTCTGAGACTCGTCTGCGCTCTGCGGTTGTGCCCAGCCTCCCATGACTTCTCTCTGCCCTCGTCCCAGTTTTGCTTCCCTTACCCTCCTTCCTTCCTTCCTTCCTTCCTGCCAGTGCTCCGGCCTTCCTTTACCCTTCAATTCGACATCTTCCTCGGGGTTTTCTTTGTATATCTCAGAATCTTCCCCCCAAGTTGCTGGCGGCAAACACTTTGTTCCTTGTAAAACCAGTGGTTTTCCAGGTATGTTTACCTCAGGTCAGGAAACCCCCCAACCTAGGTATGTGCCCTGATTGGGGATCACACCTGCAACCTTTTGGTGTATTGGACGTTGCTCCAACCCACTGAACCACCCAGCCAGGGCACATTTGCAAACTCTATTTTGCCAAGTAAGGTAACATTCACAGGTTCTAGGGATTAGGGGGTGAATATTTTGGGGAGACATTATTCAATCTACAACACAGGCCCAGGTAGTAATACACACTTTCTAAACGGGTCATCAAAGCTCTGCATTAGCCATTATTTGCCTTGAAGAAATGTCTGTGGTTTTTTCAAAGTCTGCGTGGCCAACAGAACTCAGGCTGGAGTTTACAATCCGTGATGTTAAGAGTCCTTTTAATATTAGACAAACATGTTACTCCAGATTATTCCAGACTTAACAGCTGTTGGTTTCTTTATCCTTTCTGAACGTTCCATTCCCACAAGTCCTTGCTCACCACACACACACACACACACAATTAAAATGTGTCCAGCATAATGACTCATTTATATTTCTCAGACTTATTTAATGTTGACTTATTGTAAAAGGTCAAGGGTCAATGCAGGTAGGATCTGGCCAGAAACTCTGTGTGTGTGTGTATCTTAGTGTCTGATGCTATTTTGAAGGCATTTGAAACGTGGACATCCTGGCTTGGAAGTCCTGTTGTTTCTAGTCGTTCTTGCTCTAGGGCGGTGAATGATACTTTAGTTGCTTCTCTTTGGGTAAAATAGTGATAATGATATGATAGCCTTCAGTTATTCTCAGGTTCTCCTTGAAAATATGCCAAAGCTTAACATCTGTTGTTTTTTTCTCCTTAAATAGAAGGAATTTTTCCATAGAACTAAAATGCCCACATATTTGGGCTAAAATTCGCAATTTAAATCTTTCTTGGTTCAAACCAGAGCAACACTTAGAAAAACTGTAATGAAATAGTAAGAATTAGTTTGGATTAGAACAGCAATTTCCAACCAGTGTGCAGCAAGAGATTAAAAAAAGATTTTTTTTTTTTAGCTCTGGCTGGTGAGGTTCAGTGGATGGAGTGCTGGTCTGAGAACCGAAAGGTTGCTGGTTCAATTCCTGCTTGGGACACATGCCTGGGTTATGAGTCAGATCCCCAGTTGGGGGTGGGTAAGAAGCCATCGATGTATCTCTTGCACATCGATGTTTCTCTCTTCCCCTCGCTCTAAAGATAAATAAAATATTTAAAAATTTTTAATTTTTGAGAGAGAGACATTGATATGTTGTTCCACTTATTTATGTATTCAATTGGTTGATTCTCATAGGTGTCCTGACTGGAGATCGAACGCGTAACCTTGTTGTATTGGGATGACTCTCTAACCAATTGAACTACCTGGCCAGGGCCAAAAAATTTTAAAACATGCAATATCAGACTAATTCAGTCAGGGGCACAGACCTCTTTTCCTTTAGACTGTCAAATAAATAACAATAGCCCTAGCTGGTATGGCTCTGTGGATTCAGTGCTGACCGCCGAACTGAAAGGTTGCCAGTTCGATTCCCTGTCAGGCCACACACCTGGGTTGCAGGCCAGGTCCCCAGTTGGGGGGGGGGGAGTGTGAGACACAACCGATTGATGTTTTTCTCCCTCCTTCTCCCTCCCTTCCCCTTTCCCTTTCCCTAAAAATAAATAAATAAGATCTTATTTAAAAAACAACAAGAAATGACAATAGCCAACACAATAGCCGTCCAGTGTGAGTGAATCAAAATTATAACTAATTTTTGTCAGTTGGCAGAAAATATATTTTTTGGTGCACTGTCAAATTGTAGTGATTAGTTTATGTGTAACATGAGATGAAAGGGGTAGAAAATCACTGGATTAGAACTTGGAGAGAATGGGAAGCATTTTGAGTTATCATTTGAGGCTGGGCAGCATTGCTTCTCTTAAAATAAGGAAAACAGGCAGCATCTGGGTCTGAAATCAGTCTGTGCTCTCATTCTAAGCTAGAGAAGTGCAAAATTGTTTAGCAGCTTCTGGTTTAGAATCCCGCGAACACAGGCCCAGCTGAATATTTTTAATGGATAACTGCTAATTTGAGTCCACTGTGACTCGGGTATAAATGGAAACAGTTTTATTACCTTTGCGGGGGGGGGGGGGGGGGGGTTCTTATTAACTAAGAAGAAAAGTTCTTGCCCTGGCTGATCTGGCTGTGTGGATTGAGCATCAGCCTGCGAAACAAAAGGTTTCTGGTTCAATTCCCAGTCAGGGCACATGCCTGGGTTGTGGGCCATGTTCCCTGTTGGGGGTGTGCAAAAGGCAACCGATTGATGTTTCACTCTCAACGAAATTTGCTCTTTCTCCCTCCTGCTCTTTCTTTTTTTTTTTTTTTTTTAAGATTTTATTTATTTATTTATCTCTGGAGGGGAAGGAGAGAGAGAGAAACATCAATGTATGGTTGCCTTTTGTGCATCCCTTGCTGGGAGTTGGCCTGCAGGGAACCAGCCTGCAACCCAGGCATGTGCCCTGACTGGGAATTGAACCACGATCCTCTGGTTCGAAGGCCGGTGCTCAATCCACTGAGCTACACCAGCCAGGGCGTGCTCTTTCTAAAAAGAAATAAAATCTACAAAAAAGAGAGGAAAGAATAGTTCTTATTAATGAGCAGTTGCATGCCAAGATGTTAATAGGATTAAACTTGAACCTCTCCAAATATATATTAATTGCAATCAATCTAGTAACTTCAGTGCTAGTCATTGTTCCAGAGACTGCACAGATGAGCTGGTTTTATCTTGCCAACGGTGCAGCAGGTTCTGTGATTGCGGTGGAACCAAACTTAGTGAGACTAAGTGCTTTGTCTGGAGCCGGCACACCAATCCAGGCGCTCTGCCACCAAGGCCTGAGCTCTTCTTCACTCTGCTGAGGGCCTGTGCCTTGCCTTCCAGCAGCCTTCCTACTGACGTCAGGTGGCTGTTAGGAGACAGCGGACAGGTGATTGTGTTCTAATTGATTACAAGAACAGGCTGATTATTTTAAATTTTACTAATCTCTTACAGCACTGTATAAAATCTACCTAGATTTATGAAATAGGAGGACCAGAGAGCCTGGATACAAATTGAATAGAAAATGAAGTTGACGTGAACCAGAATGCCTTTTAAATTACGCAGTAAATGTTTTAAAGTAAATCTAGAAAAAAAATCTTAAAAAACCACTTAGTCCAAGTTGCTTGTTTTACAGGTGAGGAAATAGAGCCCAGAAGAGGTGCAGTGACCTAACCTTTATGACTGTTTTCTACCACATTACTGCCCTGAAAAGTGCTCAGAAGGAAGCTAAGGGTATTGCCGTAAATTTAAATGTCAAGTCAAGTACAGATTAAGAACTTACTTGGCCAATACGTTGGTTATGCAGCCAGAGCTTTTCTGAACTTAATGTGCCAACAGAATGTTTGTCTCTGGGTGTTTGCTTAAAGCTCACTCACAGCAGTGAGGCCTCTATTTAACAATATGGAGCCTTTATCTTTTGATTAAAAATTAACAGGAAAAGTATCTTTGGATTTTCCATTGTAAGCCAAATTTTTACTTTGGAAGTTGCCTTTGTTAATCGTAATATAAAGATGTATTTGGCTTTGAAGGCAGGTGTGTTGAGATAGTGACATTTCCAGGAGGTTCAATGCAACAGACCTTCATGTGAGCATTCCTGGGCTTTGTCTGGGCTCCTTAAAAAGCCTCCATCCCTCTCACTTCCTCTCTCCGCCTGTAGCCAGGTCAGCACGGATCTGTATCTTTTGATTTGACAGCATAATTATGGGGTGGGGCCCAAGCTAGAATGTGACTGCCATCTCAAGCTTTGACAGAGCCTAGAAGCTATATAGTTTGTGGTTTGGGGCAGAGCCTGTTCTACAAATATCTTACAGGTCTAAAAGAAAAAACCTTGAGAACTAGGGGGTTAGGAACGATAAGGAACTTGAGGTTTGGGGATTATTTAAATTGTCTAAAATTGGCCCTGGTTGGGTGCTGGCCTGCGAACCAAAGGATCGCTGGTTCCCAGGGCACATGCCTGGGTTGCGGGCTGGGTCCCCAGTGGGGGGGATGCATGAGAGGCAATCGCACATTAAGTGCCAGATACTGCTTTTGACAATGGGCAGCACATCTGGATAAGGGTTATCATGGAGTCACAAATGCTGGGTAGCACAAAGGAGCTGGAAGAGCTGAGGAAAGCTTGGAGAAGCTACCATTTGAGTTAGAGCTAGTCAGTTTTTATTTATTTACTTATTTTTAGAGAGGGGGAAGGGAAGGAGAAAGAGCACAAGGGAAACATCAATGTGGGGAATTGAACCGGGAACAAACCGGTGACCCTTTAGTTTGCAGGTCAGCACTCAGTCCACTGAGCCACATCAGCCATGGCGTGAGTTTTTATTAAATGACCATCTTGGCTACATCTCAAAAGCCAGCTGGGTGTGCCATCTGCTGCCAAGGGGGTTGGGTAAGGAAAGACTCTTCTAGTGGGTTAGAGCTGCTGAGCCTGTCCCTGCCAAGTGGTTGTATTCATTGTGATCTTTATCTTTTTCCAGTTGAGAAACCTGCTGAAGTGGTACACTAAAGAGTTCAAAGACCCTCTGCTACAGTACCCCCCAATATGGTTTAAATCCTTCCTGTTTTGTGAGCTTGTGTTTCAGCTGCCTTTCTTTCCCATTGCAATATACGCCTTCTTCAAAGGTTGGTAAATGGGGAAATCGCATTTTTGCTCTGAAATCAGGTCCCAGAAATCTTACGGGAAAGTCACCTCCCAGGGAGAGAGGGGTGGTTCCTGCAGTTCGTGTGAGAGCAACAGAGAGTCTGGTTGGTGGGAGAGGCCAGGACAGCTCCTATAAAGGGACTCGAGTGTGGCTCCACTAATGCCTGCGGTCAGCGGGGCTGCGTGGCCGCCTCCATCCACTGGGTACCTCTCATACATGGGAAACCTGAGACTACTGAAAGACTGACCTTGTTGCTTTTTCTTTTTTTTAATCACTGAATTTTTCTTTTATCATTGGCTTTTATTTTTCTGTCTGAGGTAGTAGAATAAGCAGTAGCATCAAGCTAATTCCTAAAAGGCTTAATTCTTATTTAAAAATTATTCTTAGTGTCCCCATATGACTGATGCTTTTATAAAGGTGGTCATACCGACATACCTGGTAACTAAGCTTGTACAGCGTATTTCCCACTGGAGCCTCCCAAAGACATCTCCTGGCAGCATCTACTGATCTGCTCACCTACATATGCTGTGATTACTTAACAGATGCTTCTGGCTGCACCCCCACCCACACATTTAGACCAAACAGGATTAACTTTTACTGGCCTAGCGTTTTTCTGAATTAAAGTCCAACCCCCACCCTTGGTTCTTTGGCAGTGTGCTAGGGCCCCGGTTGTCACGTGAATTTGCGCAGTTAGGCAGCATTAGAACCCATCTGGTGGTCCATTTGTTTCCACCTGGAAAAGGAGGTGGAATGATTCAGCTGAAGGGAGCAGGCAGGACAACATGGGGAAGGTCATGGGCACCCTGCCGTCAAGAGCAGACCTAATGCTTCTCTCTCTCTTCCCCCGACCACTTCAGGAGGCTGCAAGTGGATCCGCACCCCTGCGATCATCTACTCGGTCCACACCATGACAAATCTAATTCCCATTCTCTCCACGCTTCTCTGGGAGGATTTCTCTAAGACCAGTGCTTTCAAAGGGCAAGGACCTAAGACTTTTCACGAACGACTAGCCCTCATGTGTGTCTATGCCCCCTACTTTCTGATTCCTCTTATGCTTCTGCTTTTCATGTTGCGGAGCCCCTACTACAGGTATGAGGAGAAAAGAAAGAAAAAATGAGAGCGAGAACTACTGGCCCAGCAGAGAGATGCCCACAGGACAGTTTCCTATTGGACCCAGTACAAGGAAAACTGCTCAGAACCCACGTCTCCAGTAGCATTTGAAACACGGGCAGCAGGAGCCACATCAAACCATCACCTTCCAAGGGCACCAGCACAGATCACTCACCTGAGGGTGGGCAGGGGGTGTGGGCTTGGTAATAGGGAAGTGGTGCCAAGGATTTCACTATGTGCCCGGGTCCCACTGCAGAATTACTAACAGCAGCACCAGACCGGAAGCTGGATAAACTGCTAAGAGACACGTCCTGCTCGGCATCTTCATGCCTCACTTGGTCCACAATGTACATGTGATTAATCCCTTGACTCATGATTCCATTCCATCACTATTCATTCAGCAGAATGAACAGTGGGATGTTTGGGGCATTTTTAAGTTTGAAATTATGCCTCTTTAATATTCATTAAAAACTCTCTCTTTCTTGCCCCCACCCTGCTGGGTAGGGGGCAGCAGGAGAGAGAAAGTAATCTGATTCTGAGAGGTTTAAACTTAAGTGTTCCTCAAGGTTCAGCCCTGGCATGACTTTCAGTCAGTAATAGACAAAACTAGACATCTTGCTCCTGTCTTAAACAGCATCTGAGGAGGAGATTTTTTAGTCTTGTTTACCCTCCTGCTGAACCTTAATCCTGTATTTTTACGTACCACATGACAGAAGTTTCCTTCCTCTGAGGTCTGGTGTCTCAAACCCGACCTGAAAGTATGCTTCCTCCTGAGCATAACTTCGCCTGTGCAAAGCATTCCATCTCGCCTCCCCATTCCATCTCATCAGAACGGGCCAGCGGGCCTAACATGTCCAGTGTGTGCATGGAGGGTGTCTTCACATCAGTGCTTGCTGTTCTGTTAGCTTTCTCTAAATTCGTACTCAAGGCTAACTCCAAAAAATAAAACTAAAAAACCCTGTCTGGTGTGGCTCAGTGGATTGAGCGCTGGACTGCAAAGCAGAGAGTCCCAGGTTCCATTCCCAGTCAGGGCAAATGACCAGGTCGCGGCTGGGTCCCCAGTGTGGGGCACGTGAGAGGCAACCACACATTGATGTTTCTCTCCCTTTCTTCCTCCCTTCCCCTCTTTGAAAATAAATAAAATCTTTTTTAAAAAAAATAAAATTAAATTTAAAAAATAAACCTTGTGAACACACATACACAACAATAGAAATTGGGATGGTCCCAGTTCTGTCTTTGCCTTTCTGCTCGCATGTTATATTGCTGTAATGGTTGGGAGTATCATGTGACTCGTGTCCAGTCCAAATAAAGGTAGCTGCTGACCACTGCCTGGTTTTGTGGGCTAGGGAGGGGCTCAAGTCCAAGGTTCTTTTATAAAGGTGTTAAGTGTACATTTTAAGGGCACCAGGAAAAGGTAGATAAGCCACTTGAAAACAATTTATTGCTTTTTCTTCCAAAGGTTTATAAATTTACAAAAACAAAACCGTTTACAGACTTTTCAGACAAAGAATGTAAGAGGTGGAAACCTGGGCTGCTGTGGTCACCGGGTGTTCACCAGATCCGCACGGGCATCTGAAATAAGCCCCCCCTCCCCCCGCCCCCCCCCGATTCATTTCATTGCCTTCAGAGGCGCTGCCCTCCTTTACGGACCCTCTCAAAATGACGCAGTAGGTCATTAGTCAAAGTTACTGGAATGGTACAGAGGTTTTGGTTTGTTTTTTTGCCCTCCTGCTATAAAATGAAATTTCCAGTTCATTTCTGAAAAATAAATTGGTCAATAAATTCATTTTGTTCTGCTTCTACTTTACACAAAGCTTCATATTCAACTCGATACCTGAAAAACAAAATTGTTAGAAGCCCTAAAAATGGATGAAATAAACTAGGCACTTAATTCTCCTCGAGAAGAATACAGGTGATTTAAATGACTCGGAGAAACGGTGTTAGTGTGGAATGAAGTAGTTGGGGCAAGCAGAGGACTGTATGTGCAAAGCCCTTCCCGGGGCCGCGCACGACAGACCTTCAGCCCTGGCAGTGCTCCCGGAGCCGGCCAGCCAACTGCACGTGCACTCATTACTTGGCTCTCATGCCCCCACCAACTACAAGTGTTTTAACATTAGCACGTTTTCTTTTTCCTCCCCATCAAATGTAATTTCATTTTTAAAATCTCCAAATTAGGACAAGTGACACTGTTCCTGGGAGAAGGGTGATAAAAGAATGAGGACTAGAGGTGACTGTTAAGAAGGAAAAGGAGAGCTGCAGTTGAGAGACCCCGCTTTACCTAACTTACCTTTCGAGCTGCATTTTCTTTTCTGCTATTAGTGCTTGGAGTTGCTGCTGTTGGGCTTCTCTCTGCTTTGCTATAGATTTGAGCAAATTCCGAGCACCAATGGCCTAGAAAAAGTGTCACCACAGAAAGTCATGGCTTCATTAAAATCAACTTCAGCATTTCAGTCCTCGACTGTGTGAGGGCCATTTGGGGGCTACCTCACTGCCCAGCGGGAAAAGGCTGAGCCCCAGAGCACCTCCCGACTCCAAAGTGGGCACTGGCCTGGAGCTCAGAGGCAGGCCCAGGAGTGTCCCCAGAGTGTGGCGTGCACGTGTTCAGTGGCCCCTCTGGGTGTGTCACTTTGCTTTGTGTCCTTTGCCAAGTCATCTATACTCCACACGCCTTCACCTCTTCATTTATAAAATAAGGACAAAACCATGTATGTCATGGTGATGTCAAGATTAAAGGAAATGACGGCTGAAAGTGTACTGGCACGTAAGAGTCCAACAGTAGGCTAACGGGACCAGGAGCTGCTGCTGTTTTAAAAAAACTGTGGTACAACTGACATGTAATTTTCAGGTATACAACATATGAGTTAATACTGGTACAGGAAATGCTATTTAAAATCTTGTTTTAATGAAGAGACTCCCCCCTCCGTCCCTCCACACAGAAAAGTCAAGGGGGCAGAAAGATGACAGACTGGTGACCAGGGCCCCAGGCGAAGACTGAGATTAAACACATGATGATCTTACCTTCATCTTCTCATTTTCTGCTTCTTTTGCAAGTTGATCAACAAGCTCAATTAAACCACCAACTATTTTCTGAAACTGGCCAATTTCTTTTAGGGAAAGAAAAAAATGTTTTTATTTTCTCAGCGTCATGGCTGTCCCTCAGCATTCCCTTTCAGCAAGACGGCAGAACTAACTGCCCTTCCTAATTTGTGTCAAAGCAATGTGCGCCTGTTGGCTAAAGCCTGCCACCCTCGGTCTGAACCTAGAGATGAGGAGTTGGGCGTCCAGAGTAGCCTGGGAGCTCCAGGATCTTGAGTGCCCACTGAGCCAGCCGGCTGCCGTCACATCAGGCTGAAAGCTCCCAGTGGGCCCATTCTGTGGATGGACCCCATCCTACTTTCCCAGGAGTGACAGGAGACACAAAGGGCCATGTTCACAAAAGGACTTCTCAGGACCGAAACACTGTCTCCTGACCAGCCACAGACACACTACATTTTAGTTAATGGTGGGGTGGTGGCTATCCACTCGTGGCCACAGCTAATAAAGAGCTCAAAGCATTTACGTGCTTAATCTCCCATTCCCTTTTGTTCAACATCCGTGGGTAAGGCAGAAGCCCATTCCACTGAGGAGTAAACTGAGGCCCAGAGAGGCTGCACATAGAACTCACGCTACCTCTCACCAGGAGGCACTCTCCACAGCAGAGAGTCCCCAGGAGGCACAGAAATCCCTACTCCAGCTAGAGCTCCTATATATTCACCGCCACTGGGCTTGCTTGGCTGCTGAACAGGGCATATCCCGAGTCTCTCTAGTTAAAAAATGACTAAACGAGGTCTGTTGAGCTGCTTCTAGAGACGCCAGTCAATCAACTTTCCAATACAGATAAGCCTACCACTGAGAATACGATTTCTCCCAAGAAATCAAATCATCAGTACATAACTATTTCCCACCCCCAAGCCATAGTTCTGCCTCCAAGAAGTTTAAGATTCCTGAGAGCAAAAAACTCAAAGACGGCGTATCTCAAAAAATACCCTCCTCTATGCATCCCAGTGTCTGTTTTGATTAGTGCTCGGTGTGGGACCACATGAGAGCATAAGAAGACGGTGCACAGGTCAGGCAGGTGGCACCCGGGAATCCCCAGAGCCTGGGCTTGACCTCCAAGAGCCAGCAGCTCCATTCTGGCAGGGCCAGGAGCAATGGTTGGGAGGTTGGGGTGTGGCGCAGCTGAAATAGCTCAAAGCTGAGCAGCAACATGCCTTCCCAAATGATACTCACTGTCCACAAAGTCCTTGCACTCTTCCTTGAGTTCTATGGTCTGCTGGGTAACCTCAGGGTCCAACACCCGCAGCTTGTTCAGCTCATCGAAGTGCAGCCCTGCTTCACCGAGGATGTCCTTGGCCATTGCTGCAAAGAAACCAATCCTGATCCCTGATCACTTCCCAGCCACCCAAGGAAATGCCTGCTTCCAGCCCAACCCCACTCTTGCCCCCAGATACCAATACAAGAAACCCGGAAGTTCCAAAGGCTCCCCCCACCCCTCTGCCTCCACCTTTCTAAGCCTCACCTGTTTCCCTTCCAGCTTCTCTAGAGAAGATCTGTTTCTGAAGGAAGGATAGTGGCAGCCAGGAGGAGGTGTGTCATAGGAGCAAGGGTCAGGAAAGAATAAAGTCCAGTTGCTTGTCACAGGCATCGTTCAACACACATTTCTTGAGTGCCTAGTACATGCCAACTTTGCTAGATGTTGGGGGTACAGAGATGAGTGCAACATGGTACCGGGCCTGGAGAAGCACAGTTTAGCTGGAGGAAGACAGACATGTAAGCTGAAAAATCACACTGTTAAGTGCTTTTACAGAAATATCACTAAAGCGCTAGAGGAGAACAGAGCAGTTGACTTGGGGTGAGGAAGCTGACATTTCAACTAAGTTGTCAGGCAAGCCATAAGCATATTTATTTATCCCGAGTTATATACTCAAAAGGACACAAAGAAGCTTTTCAAATACATTACTGTATTAACACAAAAAGTAAGTAAAAGAAAAAAACAGAGTAAATTAAGTATTAGGCTTAAAAAAATAAGAAACCAAGAATATTACCCAAAATGTATGCCACAGGACTCTACACTTGCCTGAACTGGGACCCAAAGTGGGGTCAGTCTATTTCTAGCAGAAAACACAAAAAGGAATGAACTATCAGCCACAAGGTTTCAAGCAGGAGAGTCAGGGAAGGCATTCCAAGCAGACCGAACAGCCTGAACAGAGCCTGAAGCCACTGAGAGGGCCTTATCCTGCCTAGAAGATGAAAGGACAAAGGATGACCCCTGGTTGGTGTGGCTCAGTGGACTGAGTGCCAGAAATCTGGATTTATGTATCGAATCTGATTGTTAAAGGAAAGCATCCAACTTAAAATTTTAAAGTAAGGGAAAAAACACACCCAATTCTGTGTGGGCTAACTAATGCATGTCTACAGGCTGTCTGTGTATGACTGTGGCCCAGAGCCCTTGGCCTCCCTGGAATCCACTGAAATAAGTAGGCTGACATCTTCCTCTTGAAACATTTGAATGCCCCAGAGCTCCTTATGATCAGGCCTTTTCCCATCCAAGTACTAACCAGGCCTGACCCTGCTTAGCTTACGAGGTCAGACAAGATCAGGTGCCTTCGGGGTGGTATGGCTGTGGACTGATCAGGCTTTTTAAAAAAAGATGTTTTCCAACTTGTTACATGTACAGGTATAGTTTGAGCATTTAACACCTATTGGGCCATTAATCAGACCAACTGCTCTATGAAGTTTCATGTAACCTGAGGGAGCAAACACCTTCTTCAACTTTCACTCCCTTCCCTGAGAGCATGTATTTATTCAGAAACCTGCTCTGGCCTTGGTTGGTCAGTGAATTCAGCACTGGCCTGGAAACCAAAGAGTCACCGGTTCAATTCCGAGTCAAAGAATATGCCTAGGTTTTGGGCCAGGTCCCCAGTTGGGGGCGCTCAAGAAGCAACCACACACTGATGTTTCTCTCCCTCTCTTTTTCTCTCCCTTCCTTTCTGTAAAAATAAATAAATAAAATTTAAAAAAAAAGAATGGAGCTCCCCCTACATACTAAAAAAAAAGAAAAAGAAAGAAACCTGCTCTGGAGATAGAGTAATGAAGAAAATGCTTTGATGCTTCAGTTCCTGACCAGCACACAGATATTCAAAAATGGGGGTAACAGTATGAGGAAAAGCTCATGGTGCTAGGTGAAGCTGCAGCAGTAGGACATATTGTGATGGGGACAGGGATGTCAACAAAAAGCAAAAGTGACACTTAAGCTGAGACCTAAAAGATGTCCCAAAGTTTGCCAAGTGAAGGAAGGAAGAAGGCAGGAATCCAGGCAGAAGGAAAAGCATGTGTGAATATTCTGAGGCTGTAAGGAAATAAACGCACAAGAACCGAAAAGCCAATGTGGCTGAAACAGTGAGCAAGAGCGGAAGAGTGTCAGGGACTATGAGGCTGGGTGAGGAGGCTAGAACTGGCTGGATCATGAAGGGCCCTGAAAGATGCAGTAATGAGCTTGGAGTTTGTTAAAGCAGTAATGGGCGGCAGTGGATTCTCAGCAGAGTGACATAATCAGATATGTCTTTTAGAGAGATCACGCTGACCCAGGATGGAGAACAGTTTGGAGGAAACAAGAGTGTGGGGCTACTCCTATCTTGTTCATCACTGTAACCCTACCATCTAGCATGGGAACCGAACATAACTGGCACTCAGCAATTGTTTGTGGAATGAATGACTGTGAAAACAGAGGAGGTAATTACAGTAACCAAGGCTTAGGGCTGCAGAAAAGTTTCCCAATTTGAGCTGCTTTGTAAGTCAGTTGTTAGGACTTAGTAAAGAATTGATAGAATGTAGTAGGGGTTTGGGGATGAGTGAAGGAAAGAGTCAGACAAGATGCCCATGTTTCTGGTTTGACACAACTGTATGTCTGAATGAGGTGGATAAGACCAAAGGAGTGGAGAGAGGGGGTTCCCAGCTGACTATCAGATTCTCTCCCAGCTACCCCCACACGCGCGCCTGCGCATCAGAGAAACACCGGGCACAAAAGCCAGACGGAGCTCCCTGGAGATGAGGGCAATGACACCCTCTCCGCCCCTGGCTCTCCCAGATCCACTCTAGGCACTATGAGCAGGCTCCATCGATAGAGTGTGGGGACGGGCACTAGACCAGAAGTTAGAAAGATGTGGGTGTTGGAACTGGCTGTCCTCACTACATAAACTCCTTGAACTGATCTGAGAAGCAGTTTCCTAAGATCGTTGTGAGCATCAACGCGTCGGGCTCCAGGCCCAAACTGCGTGTAATACCGCTCCCAAAGAGTCGGGTGAAATTTCCACGTTTCTGGAACTGCCTTTCCTCGGTGCGCGAGCGTGTCCGGATCGTCTCGCCCCGGCCCCGCTCGTGTCCCCCGACCCGAGTCACGGCCTACCTTTGGACCCCGTAACAGCGGCGCGCTGCAGCCCGGTCTGAAGTCGGCAGGTAGCTCCTCTTTCCGGTCCCCGACAGCTGGACTTAACCAGCCAGACCTAGCCGCTGCCACGGCTACAGGACCTGTTTACACAGAACGTCACTACTTGACACCGGAAGTATTTACACCCGACTAACCTGCAGAGCCTGCTGGGAAACAAAGGCCGGAGATGAGGGCCGGCTGCCTACAAAATCCAAAGGCTTTTGCACCGGAAAAGCTTCCGGAAGTAGTGGAGTGCTCCCTGCGGAATAGGGGCCGTTTCCTCTGGCCTGATTGGGTGCTGGGCATGCGGGGCTTTATAGTCTCAGGCTCCTGGGCCCGCCCAGCTGGGCAGCAACTCCAGGCGGAGTCTGCGGTGGGAGGATGTGATTTCACCGCCTGGGATTGCGGTCGGACAGGCGGCTACAGCCTAGGGGCGGTAAAGTGTGGGCCTGCAACCCACCTGAAGAGACGCGTCTCCGGGGACGGTGAGAACCAGGCCTGCTGATACCCTCGGGGACGGGATGGACGGGCCCAGGGCTGGAGCAAAGAGAGCCCCACCTAGTCCTGGGGAGACGGGGGAGATGGAGAACTCAGATCCTCCACTGGTGGTGTCTGTGTGTGTCAGAACTGGTCTCGGGTTCTCGGTAGTATGAAGGGGTACGGGCTGGAGAAGACCACACTGGCCACAAAGAGGTTGGTTCTTGAATTTCTCCAGATCCTTTGGATGAAACCTAAGATTTTTACACTTAGGATTTTTCTAGACCCGCCCTCTCTAACCTAGATCGGCTCTCCCCACTTCCTATTTCTCCTGATTTGTAACTGATTTCTCGGTCTTCTTCCTTTAGGACCCCCACCTCCTTCCACCGCCGTAGTTGTTTGCCCTTTATTCTGCTTGGGTTCACCTTAGCTTCACTGACACGGATACGCCCCTAGTAGCTTCAGGCATCCCCAGGTACCCACACACAAAAGTCCGGAAGGAAGAGCAATGAGGCTGCTAATGGAAACTCCATTCTCACTGGAAGTACTTTTCTGGGCGTCACCTGCCAAAGAATTCCCGGAATTCATTGGTATGGGTAGAATCGGAGCTGACGTCATCCAGGGGCTCATGGCAATTGCTTTGTGGGACAGGAATAGATTAACTCTGGATTTGTCTTTCTCTGTTGACAACAACCTAACCTTTGAGTCCCTTTGCTGTGGGAAAATATGTATGTGTGCTTTGATCCTGGAGAAATTGGTGCTAGATACAAAATACATAGGAACGTGTTTAAAACCTGTTAAGACCGTTAAGGGGTGGATGTATTTCTGCAGGGTGGGCTGCGGGAGGTGACGTGATCTCATAGTATGTCACTGATTGGACAGTCTTCTGGAGAGGGTTCATTCAATCCTTGAAGCAAATCGAAAGAATCCTGTACCTCACGCAGCACCTGCTCTGGCCCTTCCTTAGATATTCTTCCCAGGGACCTACCTAAATCTTGCCAAGAACAATTTCAGTATAACAACAAACATATATTACATACTTCAAAATGTGTATGGTGCCGCTGTGCGAAGTTTGGAGAATGCAGCAGTAAACTTGGGGAAACCAGTGCACTGCTTCTGGGTTCCACAGTTTCCAAGAGAGGATGGACGACTGTAAACTTCTGCACGTTGTGTGATTAAATGGGGTGATACCACTTGTTTCTGTCCCCACTATCACCACTGTGGTCCAGGCCTTCACCCTCTCTTGCCTAGACTACTGCCTCCTCTGGTCTTCCCAATCTTTCTCTGGAACCCCTATGATCCATTCTCTACACAGCAGCCAGAGTGATCTTTCTGAAATGTAAATAATTCAGATCATATCAGTCCCCTGCTCAAAACTCTTCGATTCATTCCCATTGCAACTGGGGTGAGATCTGAACTCTTTAATATGATCTGGGCTTCCCTTCTTTCTATGCACCAGCCATTGAGGCCTTACCTCTGTGGCTAAAAAAATGTGTCTGACTGATGTTTTGACACTTACCTTTTCATCTGTCTAGAACACTCTTCCAGCCCTCAGCTAGAATGCCGCCTTCCCGAAGATGCTCTCCCTGGCCCTCTATCTCTACATTAGCACCTCTCCGTAGTTACTTTCTTAATCACTGTTTTATTATTTTTATTGCATTTCTCACTTTTGTAATTACCTGCATATTTATTTGTTTTCTTGTTGTCTGTATCTACCAACTAGAAAGCAAGTTCCATGAGGCCTTGTTCTCATCTGTGTCTCCAGTGCCTGGCACATAGCAGGGGCTTAGTAAATGCTGACTCTCACTATTTTTATTCTTGTTAACATTTGAATTTCTTGAAGGCAAGGATGATGTCTTCTTCTTTGTCTTTTATTTTTATTTTTATTTTATTTTTTAAAATATTTTATTTATTTTATTTTTAGAAAGAGAAAGAGAGGGAGAGAAACATCAATGTGTGATTGCCTCCCACATGCCCCCTACTGGGGACCTGGCCTGCAACCCAGGCATGCACCCTGACTGAGAATGAACCAATGACGCTTTGGTTCGCAGGCTGGTGCTCAGTACACTGAACCACACTAGCCAGGGTTCTTCTTCTATTTTTTAAAAAGATTTTATGTATTTTTAGAGAGAGGGAAAGGGAAGGAGAAAGAGAAGGAGAAATATTAATGTGTGGTTGACTCTTGTGTGGTCCCCACTGGGGACGTGGCCCATAACCTAAGCATGTGCCCTGACTGGGAATAGAACTGGTGACCCTTTGATTCACAACCTGCACTCAACCCACTGAGCTACACCAGCAGGGTCTTCTATTCTTTATTAGAAGACTAATTGCTTTATTTATTTATTTTATTTTTGGAGAGGGTAAGGGAGGAAGAAATAGAGGGAGAAAACAGCAATGTGTGGTTGCTTCTCACATGCCCCCAACTGGGGACCTGGCCTGCAAACCCAGGCATGTGCCCTAATGGAGTTGAACTGGTGACCCTTTGTTTCCCAGACCAGTGCTCAATTCACTGAGCCACACCAGCCAGAGCACTTTTTTGTGTTTTTTTTTTAATCCACATCTGAGGGCATTTTTTCATTGCTTTTAGAGAGAGAAAAAGGGAGAGAGAAGTACCGATTGATTGCCTTCTTATAGGCCCCCAACCAGGGTACATGATCTGACAGGGATTGAACCTGCAAGCTGAGTATGTGTCCGGGTAGAGAATCGAACCCACAACCTTTCCGTCAGCCTGTGGGATGACGCTCCAACCAACTGAGCCACACTGGCCAGGGCACGATGATATCTTATTACTTCTCTCTCCCTACTGCTTAACAGTACGCACTCACTGCTGTTGCATTGCTGAATGAATTAAATGAGCTAATAAATATTATTAAATGCCTGGAACATAGTAAACATGCAATGAATGTTTTGCTTTTTTTCCTTCAATAAGTAGACTTTAGTGATTCTTTAGGAAACCAAAACATATAATCTAAGTCACAAGGGGTGACCTGGCTTTGCCTTCCTTTGCTTTCCTTGCTCTTCTCTCCCATGAAATCTTAGTGTTTCAGTTTCCATATTACTTAATTGACTTCAGATTTATCATCTTGTCTTTTCTAGCCCTTTCTCCCTACTCTGTTGAGAGGGAAGAGAGGAAAAGATAAGAAATCTTCTTTTCCTCTGAGGAAAAAGAAGCAAAAATAGCCATCTTGTAGTTGTTCAGTCCTGAAAAAATGGTGACTTAGGACAGAGCCAGTGCCAGGAAAGCGGAATATCAGAAACCCCCGCTGGAGCCGGGGTCCCCTCTGCCAAGAACACTGGCTGGTTCCCTGCAGCCTGGCTCATTCCACAGTCTCCTGAGCCGCTTTTACGTGCCTTCCTGAAGCCAGACTCCGGGTGTTAGTTACTCAAAATAAAAACTGCTGCAGACTGCTTCTGAGCCTGGAATCTTTAGGAAGGAAGTGCATCCTGTCCCTTGGGCTCCTGGGACACTCCTAGGCTGGCTGGACTCCCAGTAGGTTTGGCTGGAAGTCTTGGACTCTGGGAACCTTGAGAAGAACATAACTGGAATCTGGCTGGTAGATCCCCAGGGTAGAGACTTCTGCTCTGCCCAGTCTGTCCCTCTGACTGGCTCCAAGGGCTTCTTGGTCTTCCTCGCCACCCAGAGCTGAGTCTCAGGGAGGCTGGTGAAGAGACCATGCTCCCAGACCTGGTTCCTGGCACCATGAAGAACAGCAAGAGCATCCTTCCCATTGCCTGGGATCTTCACCTCTGCCAGGGAACCCCGTCAAGGGCCGATCGAGGGGAGAGTGACTGGATGATCAGTATTTCTCCTTCTGTCCCCTCCTGGCTGAGGGCTGTCCTCTGCTGACTCTTATCTTCTCTCCCATCTGCTTACAGTGTCGAGAGTATGAGGCTCTCGCCTCCACTGGCCACTCACCCGTGACCCTTCCACCACGGCGGAACCCTGCAAGCCCACCTCCTGCCGTGTGGTGATCTACCTGAAGCGGGAGATGTCAGGGGACACCTGTCTGTGCCCAGCCTCGGGGGCCAAACCCAAGCTAAGCGGCTTCAAGGGAGGCAGCCTGGGCAACAAATACGTCCAGCTCAACGTGGGTGGTTCCCTGTATTACACCACTGTGCGGGCACTGACCCGTCACGACACCATGCTCAAGGCCATGTTCAGCGGGCGCATGGAGGTGCTGACTGACAAAGAAGGTGAGGTATCGGGGCTTGTTGGGCAAGGTGGGAGGGGAAGGAATGTCTGGGGTATGCTTACCCATTTTCCAAGGAGGCTATCCACACTTTTTCTAATTCGCATCGGACCAGGTTCTCAAAAGGAGCGTCACCATAGTGACTAGGCAGTGGGTGGAAGGCGAGCAGGGCCTGGCGGTGCCTGCATTGTCAGGAGGTGGGCCCGAGCGTTTCTGGGCCGAGTCCTCTGGAGGGCCTGTCTCTCCACTGCATGTGCCAGTTCTCTGCTTCAGGGAGGAGCAGTGAGAGGAACCCTGGGCCCGAGAGCTTGAGGTTCCGTTCCCACTTCTGTTACCCTGTGCTGCATGCTCTTTGCCACCTGTCACCAGGCTCATCAGGTGGCCTTTGCTACTGCCTACTTCCCAGGTACCTGGAGGTAAACAGTAACCCTCCGGGACCCATCTGAACCCCTAGGCTGGATCCTCATAGACCGGTGTGGAAAGCACTTTGGCACCATTTTGAATTACCTCCGTGATGACACCATCATCCTCCCTCAGAGCCGTCAAGAAATCAAGGAATTGATGGCTGAAGCGAAATATTACCTCATTCAGGGGCTGGTGAACATGTGCCAGACTGCCCTGCAGGTACGGAGGCCAAGCCCAGGCTGGCTGGTGAGGTTGGGAGTTGGCCCCCTCCTTCGGGACGTATGGGTTCAGTTCCCGGAAGGCTGTGTAGCAGGTGTGGTTGAGGAGTCCAAACCTGCTTAGGTACACCGGCTGCTGCCCAGGCCGAGCAGGTGGGCAGCCAGTCAGTGTGTAAGGTGACAGTCTGAAGCAGTGTGACTGGGCCCTGCCCCTGGTTTATAGCCCGGATGTCTGGATGTTTGGTTTTCTGGAAATGGGAGTCTGCTTGCCAGCTGGCAGTTCTGTTACCAGGGTCCCCTGCCTCTCTGGTGCGTCCACAGCAAGCAGGGCGGGCTGGCCGTGGCAGAGGGGCTCTGACAGGTCCTGGGGAAAGCCTGGCCAAGGCTGGCAGACAGGATCTCAAAAAGGATTCTCGGCTGTGTGTCACCAGGACAAGAAGGACTCCTACCAGCCAGTGTGCAACATCCCCGTCATCACGTCCCTGAAGGAGGAGGAGAGGCTCATCGAATCTTCCACCAAGGTACTGGGTCTCTGCGGGACCTCTGAGGGCTGCAGGCAGGGGGTCCTGGGACCCGTGCCGGCCCTCACGCTCTCCTCTTTCACAGCCGGTAGTGAAACTGCTGTACAACAGAAGCAACAACAAGTATTCCTACACCAGGTAGAGTGGGCGTCCGTGGGGTGCTGGCAGGGGATCTTGGGGAAGGGCTGCAGAAGCAGCTCAAAGGGCGGAGCAGCCAGAGTGGAACTTTGGCAGACCACCCGAGGGAAGCCACCTGCACCCCTGCACCCCCGGTGTGGTTGGCACGGTCCTGGGTCTTGGGAGGGAGGAGAAGAGAGTAGAAGGGGAATCGGGCAGAGGCTGTTGGAACTTGCTGCAGGGCACTGGCTGGGATGTAGGCGAGACAGAACATGCAGCACCCTCACGGTGTCGTGTCGGGCAGCAAGCCAGGTGTTTTCCCAGCATTACCTTCCCAGGTGGAGGAAGGACACTGGGAAGCCAGTGAGCTGCGACCCCTCCTAGCTCCTAGGCCAGTTTCCCCCTTACCCCCAGTGTCCTCTCAACAGGCCTCAGGTCTGTGCGGGAGGCTGCAGGCTCAGAGTCCCGACCCTCTCAGTGACTCCTGGTGAACAGACATGTTGCTAGCGTCACAGCAAGGGAAGGAATCCTACTGAGGCAGCGGCGCGCCTCCTTCCTCCCAGGCCTAATGAGAGAAGATCTCCCTTCCTCAGTTCTCTCTGCTTTAACTCCAAACCAGCTCGACTCCTTTCCCACATAGGCCCCCAGACCCAGCCGGTGCCCCTCAGCCCTTTCTCTTCCATCCTGTCCCCTCTGGCATCTTGACTCTCCCTCATTTCAGCATGTCAGGGGAGGGGCGGGGAGAGCCCACCTAGTACACTCCCTGTGCTGGAACTGCATTCCCAGGCCTGCGGGCCCCATGGGTTTTCCAGCAACTCCGATGACCACCTCCTGAAAAACATCGAGCTGTTCGACAAGCTCTCCCTGCGCTTCAACGGCCGTGTGCTCTTCATCAAGGACGTCATCGGTGACGAGATCTGCTGCTGGTCATTCTACGGCCAGGGCCGGAAGCTGGCCGAGGTGTGCTGCACCTCCATCGTGTATGCCACGGAGAAGAAGCAGACCAAGGTATGGGGGCTTCCCCTGCGTGGCTGGGGCAGGACACTCTCCAGGGGCTGAAGGGGGCATCCACTTTGCTCTCTTGTCTTTCCCAAACTCACCGGGCAGGGATCAAGGCCAGTACGAGGGGCTTGGGGAAAGGCACGGAACTCTTTGTGCTGGTCAGCTGACAGGCAGGGGCTGTCGGGAAGGACCAGATCTTTGGAATTGGCCCAGTTCAGGTTTGAATTCTAGTCCCACAATTTACCAGTTTTCTGACTTTGGATAAGCCATTTGAACCATTTAGGCCTCAGTTTCCTCGTTTGCAAACAAGGGAATAATGGTGTGAATTTAACAGAGTTGCTGTGAAAATGAGATGGTTCTGAGGAACAGCGGTGCGGTGTAGTGGGAACAGCTGTTCAGATCTCTCCTCTGGCCCCTGCCGGTGGGGTGTCCCCGCTCGCTCAGCTTAGCTCCTCAGTGACAACACAGCGCCAGGCATGTGTGAGGGGATTGCCAGGTGATAGTTAACATAAGCTCAGCCAACCCCACTTTCCCAGTTCGCCAGTGTCAGTGCCCTACCCAGAGTAGCTGCCCGCCCTGCGTGTGGACTCCAGAGACGATGGGGCTTTGCTGGCCTGGAAGGGCAGCCCACCACGGGGAGTCGTGTGTGAGTGAAGGGCTCAAAGCAGCAAGCTCACATCGGACCCTCTGCCCCCAGACTACTGAAGTGCTGCAGCTGGGCTGTCTGAGGGTCAGGGGAGGGCATCTTAAGGAAGTGGTCCTGCTTCCTCCTGTCATTTTTGGGTGTGGGAGCTCCCGAGGGCAGGTACCAGTGGAGTCAGGATGCAGGGGCAGGTCTGTGCGGGGCTGGTTATGCTGTGGAAGTGGCAACGGCACCTGCCACCTGCCTAAGCACCTTCTCTTTCATGAACTGTGTGACCCCACACACCACACCCATGAGGGAGCAGGGCTAGACTGTTCCCCCCATGTGGCAGATGAGGGAACAGAAGCTCAAGGTGACACAAGTTAGGCTAGAGTCCAGGTACCTTGAATGCCATCCCTATCCGTCTTCCAAGTAATGTTCACAGCAACTCTCCAAGGTAGGTGTTAACCGTGATCTTACACCGGTGGAAACAGGCTGGGCAAGGTTATGCCCAAAGCCCCGCAGGTGTTAAGGACTTGTGCGTATCTGTATAACGCCGGGGCCTAACCCAAAGCCAAGGCCCTGGCCTCTGCACGTGCTGGTCCACTCATCTGCGGTCCAGAAGGAGGTGGAGAGGGTGCGAGTCTTCACACCCTCCCTTATGTGCATAGGGTACATCTTCACACCCCCTTCAGAGGGGAGCCTGCCCTCAGCCTCAGGCGACAGAAAGCCATCTGTCTCCCGAGAGAGTTCAGGAGGCTGAGTGAGCCAGCACGGGGTCAGGGACCCTGCTGTGCTGCTGTGTCTTTGGAGTGAAACCTCATTCATTCAGTCCGTCCTCTTGGCCCCCTCACCCCAGGTGGAATTTCCAGAGGCCCGAATCTATGAGGAGACACTCAACGTCTTATTGTATGAGACCCCCCGTGTCCCTGACAACTCCTTGCTGGAGGCCACGAGCCGCAGCCGTAGGCAAGCTTCCCCCAGTGAAGACGAGGAGGCCTTTGAACTGCGGGACCGTGTCCGCCGCATCCACGTCAAGCGCTATAGCACTTATGATGACCGGCAGCTCGGCCACCAGTCTGCCCACCGTGACTGACGAGACCCTCAGGGAGTCAGGGCATGGGGCACCCTGTCTCCCCTGCTGTGGAACCCTGCCCCATTGGCCACCGCACACTGCTGCTGGCTGGGGCTCTGCTCCAGCACCCAGAGGCACCACAGGTCCTGTCTGGGCGGGGCAGAGGGCCTGAGTAGGGGAGGGACCCCATTCCTTCGCCCAGCTCCCCAAGTACTTAAGGATGACTGAGTCCTGGCCCCTTGGCTCAGTGACGCCCTGCCTGCCTGACAGGGAGCTGCTTCTGCCCCTGGGGTGAGTGGGCCAGTCCGCCCACCTCCCGCTGAGGACATCCCGTTGGCCCTTTGCCGAAGGCCCCTTTGCCCTGCTGAAGGGCTGCTCTGGGCCTCAGCCGAGGGCCCTGGGGAATGGGGCCATTCTGCGGAGAAGGCGGCTGCTGGTGCTGCGGAGGCCCAGTTTCTTAGAAAGTGGGGCTCCTCTTTTCCTAAGGTGTTTAAGCACAGGGTTGATGAGTGTGTTTTTTTTTTAATTATCTAGGAATCGAATAGTTCTAGGTCTAATACTGAGGGGACTGGGTATTCCTACTACCCCTCCAGGATGCCAAGACTTTAAAGCACTTTGTACTTTCATTTAGGAGAGCTGTATTTCTCCCTGACTCATGTTGTCTTTTTCTGACCCTAATCCCCTCTTCCATGCAGAATCAATTTGAGGGAGGGGATAGAAGAAGCAATAAGAACACTGACCAGTTTGGGCTTTGCCAGGAAGGAGGCTGGCCGAGCAGCCTGCCCAGAGAGCACTGAAGGAGGATGTGTAAGTTGGGGCCACGGTCCTAATGCTCCTGCGAGAAAGGGCGTTTTACCCCAAATTCTTAGAGTCGCGTGACTGACTCTTTGATTCTCCTACCCTCAGCTCCAAGGCACGCTGCCCTTACTGTAAAGCCAAAGAGCCATTTAGGGCGGGAGCCACCGCAGGAAGGTTGTGGAGCCCATGGCACTGGGCACAAAGCCCTGCATCCTTGATGGCCCTGCGAGGAGGTGGCATAGGCTTGGCCATATACCCTCCCACTCCCCACTCATGTTGGTTTTGTGTCCTGGCTGGGGATGGAGGTTCTTTCCAGGGCGGGTCTCTAGACACAGGATACTGTGAGCAGCCTAAGCCCCTTCAAAAGTTCCTTCATTTCTTTCTCGTTCGATAACTTGGCCATAGCAATGCCAAGCACCAGCTCTTGGGCAAGGATGCGAGTTCCTCTTCAGGCCCTTGGTTTTTGTTCCCTTCCCTTTGGCATGGTTCTCGGCAGGCTGCTGATCTGAATTCTTTTCCAAAGGAAGGCCATCAGGAAGGGAATGTTCAGCCAGTTTAACAGATAACAAAGCAGCACGGCCACTTAGCAGTGCTCACTCGTTCGGGAAAGGACATAGGTTATCAAGTTCATCTCTCAACTACTTTTACAGTAAGTCCCTAAGTGGCTATTCATGGCTGACTTCAGTCTATGGGCAGATGCCAGGCCAGGGTTAGTAGACACTCAACAAGGACCTGAAATGACATGAGGGGGCAAGAGAAACGTGACTTTAATCAGATAGTTTACATTTGTCACAGTCTTGAATGTGTGAAGACTTTCAGATGACGCATCCTGGTGATCAGCTATGAACAGTTCTTCAGCATTCCATGGAGTAACGAGATAAAGACAAATCAATTTTTTTGGCCAGATAGATTCTGGCTTTGGCCGTGTGCCTTTCTCAGCCTGGAATAATTCTGAGGCCGGTGGCCTCCTTCCTCAGCTGCCCTCCAGAAGCCCTTTAACACTCAAAGCCTCAGCGCCCCACTGGAGTATTTTAATGATTGTCCCTTGACCTTCACAGCCCCTGTAGCCTCTTTACAGCTGGCTCAGTGACTGATCTTTCACAGAAAGCATAACAGTCTGGGACTCTAGACACTTATTCTGATTTAAAATAATCTTGTTCTTAAAAAACTACTAACATTGAGCTCATTGAAGCAATCTCAGCTCTTTACATCAGACTTTGTGGTGTAAGCGCTTGGAGGATTTTGAGCTTCCCAGCCCCATTCAAAAAGCAACTCTTGGTTGTATGAATTTTTCAACTCTGAGCAGCCCAGGGAAAAGTAAAGTGTGGATGAAGGTCAAACCTTCTCATCAGTTCCTCAGAAAACTGGAAGCCTGCTGTTAAGGACACGTACTGGTATTGGGTTTTATTCAGTTTGTTGTCTGACCAAGGTCTGCCTACAGGATGACACAGGTGCTGGCATGAGAACTTCTTTAGCACATAGCTACAGTTGTCATTGGCATAGGTGACGGAAACACTAATTTCTAATAAAACTGTATTACACTGCAGTGTGCAGAGCTATGCTTACAGTGGGTACGGCTTGGTCAGCTCGCCGCTATGGCCGTGGCTCTTGCGGCACGTGCGTGTGTGCGCGTGTCCCTGACCTGGGTTCTCCCAATCGGGCATCCCCTTGCACTCAGTTGTCCTACAACCCAGGCTCCCCCTGGTGGAGGATTAAGAACAACACTAATAGGGGCTGGAACTGAGATTTAATATTAATTCAAGAATAAAACAACCTCTTTAACAATCACTAGGGTAGCAGGGAAGCAGGAACCCTAAGAAACAGGGCAAAATGCAGCATATTTCATCTCTGGCTCTTGGAGATCAGTGAGCAGCTCAGAAAGCAGCTTGGCTTAAGCACCACCCATAACGTAAACCTCAGCTGAATTTCTGCATTTGTAGTCTGGAGGCTTGGCAACCTGTGCTCACCGCTGGCAGACCCATCATTCTGGGAAACCTAGCCAGCTTGCTTCACTCCTCTCCCTGGCCCCAGGAGGCTAGAGATGCCAGTGGTTGGCCAGCACGAAGAGCCAGGCCACTCCTTTGACCCTGAGGTTGGCCTCCCCCTATGCAGCTGGCGGAAGGTAAAGAAGAGAACAAGTCCAGCCCAGCCCCCACCCCACAGACTGAGGCACAGTGGTAACTCTAAGACAGGTCCAGCCAACCCCAAGCTTCAGAAGGGAAACACACACATTCTAGGAGTGGGCCCCTCCTGGAAAGAGCAAGGAGAGTGATCAAGGGCCCCCACCAGGTCAAAAAGGGAGCCTGAGGCCCTAGGGGCAGAAATGGCGAGGGTGGCCAAGCGTGCACTGGTTTATTGACCAAACCTCACATTCCAGACAGGCCAGGAAACTCCTCCTGGCCTGCAGCAGCTGGTCAGAGTTCCTGGTGGAAAGGTCTACTGGAACACAGTGTAGGCAGGGCTTGCAGGGGAGGCTGGCCTTGGAGGAGTCCTACATGGATCTTCTGGAGGAGATGGGTATAGCCCACCCACCAAAAAAAGAACCCCACGTTGAAATGGCGCACACGATGAAGAGACCCACTGCGTCCCTCGATGGAGAGAGTTCTGCAGCAGTTGCGGGGTGAGAGCCATTCTTCAGGGACCGGGCCTGACTATGTGGGGTCTCAGCTGGCCTACCAGTGAAGGCCTGAAGGTGGTGTCTTCTCATCTTTATTGCTTTCCAGAGAGAAGGGAGGGATCCGGACATCAAAGTGGGAGCCATCAGGCCTCTCGAAGCGGAACGTGCCCCTGTGAGTCAGAGAAGCTAGTTTAGAGGGAGTGTGGGCTGAGGCCATCCTGAGGACCCGGATAGCCATGTGTCCTCAGCTCCAGAACCCGAGCAGGATGAGGCAGGCCTGGGCTCTCTTCTGCCTGGTCCATGCCAGCACAACACTGGTCCAGGGACCCTGGAGCCCTCCCCGGCCCTACATGAAAAGAAAAAATACAGCTGTCCTGACTCTGCCCCTTAGATGCACACTGCATAAAAAACCCAACTACTGCCTGGCTGGTGTAGCTCAGTGGACTGAGCTCGGGCCTGTGAACCACACGATCGCGGTTTGATCCCCAGTCAGGCCACATGCCTGGGTTGCAGGCCAGTTCCCAGCAGGGGACTCACAAGAAGCAACCATACATTGATATTTCTCTCCTTCTCTCCTTCCCTTCCTCTCTAAAGACAAATAAATAAAATCTTTAAAAAAAAAACCCAACTACTTTCCGGTTAAGGAGTGAAATACCAGGAAAAACCAATTGTGTAGTCCACTCTGTGTCATCAAGTCACCAGACCTCTTTGGCTTAAGTCCTTGGTCCACAAAACCACAGCTAACTGGGAAACAGACATAAAAAACCAGGCAAGTCCCAAACAACGAACGGCAGGTAAGGCTCAATCTCAGGGCTTAACTTGGCCCAAAATTAATTGCAAGCTCTGAGCTCCCACTTTTCTGACCTGCAGCCAGAGTCTGCGGAGTTGAGCTGACCCACCCAGGCACACACTCACCACATATGCCCACTGGAAGCTTGCAGCGAGACGTGACTGCTGTACTGGAACGCGGGCTGCTCCTTGGACAACACTGGTTCCTGTGAGGGTTCAGGGAAAATTGGTCAGGCCAGACGAGCTCCCTGTGCTTGGGGACCAGACGCCAACTACCAGCTTCTCACGACTACAAGGCCCCTCGTGCCTCCCCCACTGCACAGCCACGGTCCTTGGCCTTTTACTCTAGGAAAGGTCATCTTAGGCTGCATGTCTGAGGACACTGGGCCAAGATGCCAGGCACAGAACCTACTCTGCAGATACCCTTCCCAGCATCCATTCCAAGTGCCTGAGTGCAAGGCACCATGGTGGTGCTCTGCAAACCTTTGCTGACTTACATTTCCAAGTACAAGGCAATAGGTATGATCCCCATTTCAGCATTAAATGGGGAAACTGAGACTTGGGTTAAAGAACTTACCCAAAGTTACACAGTGAGGAAAGAACACAGCTGGCATTTGAAGCCAGATTATCTAACTCCAAAGCCCCCTGTTCTTTTTTTTTTTAAAGATTTTATTTATTTATCTTTAGAGGGGAAGGGAAGGAGAGAAGTATCAATGTATGGTTGCTTATCGTGAGCCCCTGCTGGGAACTGGCCTGCAACCCAGGTATGTGCCCTGACTGGGAATTGAACTGTGATCGTGTGGTTCGCGGGCCTGCACTCAATCCACTGAGCTACACCAGCCAGGGCTAAAGCCTCCTGTTCTTTCTTAGGACCCAACCCTGCTTCCCCCAAGTCCCTGCTGACTTGGATAAATGCTTGTTAAATGTGGCCTCTGGCCAGTTCCCATGACTATTTCTTAGGAGAGAGTGGAGCAGTATGGGAATTGCAAAGTCAGGTCTCCTCAAGAACCAGCAGAGGATGCGAGCATGTGAAGAAGCAGAGGAAGGACAACCGGCAGTAGCGGGGCGTGCCTGTCCCACCTAAGAGCATTCAAATTCAGAATTTTTAAAAGGCGCTGTGCTGGCAACAAAAACTCTCCACCATCTTTGAAGTCAGACTCACCTGGATTCAAACCCAGGTCCTGTCCCCACCAGCTATGGGACTGGGCTAGTTATCTAACTTCATAATCTCACTCCAGTCTCATCGTCTGTGAAATGGGCTGTGAGAAAGCTATCTCACAGGGTGGTGGTGGGGTTTCTCACCAATGCACTCATACTTGGAGCCTCTGCCCCTAGCACAGAGGAGGAGGGAACCACACACTAAGCCCCAAGCCTGCTGGGCAGGACCAGGAATTGGGCAGCATTGGCCAAGTGATGATAATGCTCACCCTGCCCACCACCCCTCGGCCTCGCACTGTCTCCAGGGTGCCAGAGAGACTGAATATCCTCCAGTGTCGCTCCCGGAGCTGTACCACATCACTGTCAAGGTTCTCCAAGCGGATACAGTAGCGCCACTGTGGGAGTGGGGAAGAGAGAATTCACAGCTGAGGCAAGTACACTCTGGGCTAGCCTGCCCAGAATTCTAAGAGAGCAAAAGGCAACAAAGGTTGACCCCTGCATTGCACAGGCCCCACTCCCCAGAGGTAAAGTCCCCCACCTGCCAACCTGCCCCCACCATGCATCTTTCCTAAGCTCCACCTCCTGGAGGGAGACACTCACCCAGTACACATGGGAATTCTGGGCTTCCTGGAGGGAAAAAAACATGAAGAATGTAAGTATCAGAGCAGAAGGCAGAATCAAGTCTGTTCCAGTTGACACCTCTCCCATGGAGCACAGGCATTCCAGGAAGGCTGCAGAGACCGAATGATGCTGAGAATGCCTATGGGTCATGACGACTGAACTGTGGTATAGGGGACCATTCTGCATGGCATGAGGAAGGTAGCCCAGCCCAATTCAGAAAACCGACGAGGAGCGAGGTCGGCACACAGGACCCACGCCCACAGATAGGTTTTCCCGTGGGGAGTCAGGCCTGCATTTACCTAGGCTGCTATGAGGCTTGCTTTGGCTAAAACTCCCTCACCCTGAATGGAGGCAGCAAATGTTTACTGCGTATCTTCAACTCTCTAAAGTCTGTGCTAAACCTCCCAAGTATGGAGTGTAACCAGTTCAACTCCTCTTCCCCTTGATCTGAAACATCCTTCTCTTTGAAGTAAAGAGCAACATTCTTTCTTTTGTTATCTGTAAAAGGTCATCACCTCCAGTGAACCTGTGCATAGTACTTGAGGACCATCCTCAATGGAATGTACCCAGAGAAGCAATCAAGGCCAGTACAGGCAGGGGTCAGGGCCCTCTCCATGCTGTCCCTGTTTCTCCACAGGACTTCTACAGTCCATGTGAATCTGTTCATCGCAGCCACAACACACAGACCCCTCAGGCCGGGGTCCACATCACTGTGGCCCACAAGCCACGGTGGAGGGCAGCCTTGCCCGGGTCCATCCCTGGCCTCCCTCCTCCTTATCCTATCAGACACAGGGCTCTCCCCTTTCTCCGGACCACCCTCTCCCTGTCACTGATGCTCCCCACTCACTGCTGGCCCAGGCCACTGCCCTCGTCTTCAGCCCTACACAGCCCAACCTTATCAATACTGGGTTTGGTGTATACTGACATCCCTCTTTCCTGTGAGCTCTGGAAGGCAGGGACAACGTTTCATTCTTATCTATATCCCCAGGACCTAGCTTACAACCAGGCAAGAAATAGCTCAATTAATGTTTGACTCATGTGTGACTAACTGGACTGGGAGTTAAGAGCCTATCCTACACTGATTTGAACAAGTATGTGTATATTCTCCATAAGCGTGGCTCCCTTTGAGCCAGAAGAGAAGAAAGAATCGGCCTGGAGCAAGGAGGAGTCCTCCTGGGACACAAAGGTTTCCCTGCTCTAGGTCCTGGTGTCAGCCATTGCCAAAAGGCTGCTCAACCCCACCCCTTACAGGGAGGGCTGGGAAGTGGAACCACCGGCACGTGGTTGACATGTGGAACCTGCTCCAGCAGTCACACCGGGAATGCCGCGCAGAATTGGGGGCCCAGCCCTGGGTACATACCCTCATGCCCATGTAGAAGGGGATGACGGTGACGCGGATGTTCTCGGTTGTTTCCCGATGGACATCAGAGAGCTCCAGCCAGGGGTGGTTCTTCTCTTGCCAGGCCCGTAGTGTCTCCCGAGCCACAAAAGGGGGAGCTGGGGCAAGGGGATGACTGGTCAGTCCAGGCCAGACCCCACAGCATTCCCACTTTCCAACTGCCCCTCCTAGAAAACCCTGTCAAGTGGTGGCCCAGGTAAACAAGACACCCAAACGTGAAGCAAAAGCACCAGCTGGAAGAAGGCACAGAGCTGCTTCCAAAGATAAGCCCTGGGGAGGCATGTGGCATCGTGGGAAGGGAACTGGACTGGGAGTTAAGAGCCCTGGTTGTCAGGCCTCGCTCTGCCACTAACTACAATCTCGAGTCCCTTCTCATGCCCTCTGAGCCTCAGCTTCCATATGTGGAGATGATAGCCATTGACCGGATAGGCCTAATGGGAAGTTGAATGGGACTATGGAAACAGCTTTGAAATTACTTCTATAATACTGTGTTTGAAGAAAGGGCTGTCCCTTTCCAGCTTCTCTTCTTGAGAGAGATTACCTTTTGTCTGGTCATAGAGAAGAAATCTTTCAAAGAGCTCGTGCTGGATGGGGACCTGATCAGTGGAGGTGTAGGGGAGGATGTCTTCATGGCTGACATAGTCCAGGCCTGGCACAGAGAGGCAAAGAGACAGTGAAACTCGTGTAGGAGAAGGGGAGGAACAGGGCTGAGCAGAAACACAATTCCTGGTCTTGTCTCAGGGTGGGATGACCCTGGTACCATTGCGCTCAGCATCTGTAATCCCTCCCGGCCAATTAAGGACATCAGAAAGGCATCGGAACCCTCTCCCTGAGACACTCAGCACTCCTGATGGACAGGCACCATTTAGGTGCGTGTACTCACCTGGGATGGCATAGAGGGCCCGGCTGTCATCATGGTTGGCCAAGAAAGTCACAGCTTCTGTCTGAGATCTCTGAGACTAAGCAAGAAGTGAGTCAGACTTTCTTCCTCTCTCTTTTTTAAAGACTTTATTTATTTTTAGAGAGAAGAGAAGGGAGGAGGTAAGAGAGGGAGAAAAACATCTATGCACAAGAGAAACATCAATTGGTTGCCTCTCCCATGCCCCCAACAGGGAACCTGGCCTGCAACCTAGGCAAGTGTCCTGACTGGCAATTGAACCAGCAACTTTTTGCCTGAAGGAATGATTCTCCAACACAACTGAGCCATGCAGCCAGAGTGAGTCAGACTTTCTTAGTCACTATCCAGTCCTATGGTCTTGGTCTGTCTGACCCCTCTCCCTCCCTTTGCCCCCATCGGGGTTCAGGCCGTTCCCATGGAGAACCCCAGGCCCAGCCATCATTTTACTTACTATATGTGGACAGTCTCGGGCATCAATCAGCACCTGATAGTAAGTGTGAGTTTTGCCTTTCACCTCCTTAGAGCCGTGGCCAGCAGGATTCTCTGCTCTACAGGGTAGGAAACACCCAAGGTCACCCAGAGAGCAACGGAAGCAGTGCCTGCCCTAGCCCCTTACCCCAGCCCCTCCTCATCTAAACAGACAGGTGCCTTATCTGACCGGCTTTAGCGACACCCAGCCCAGCCACTCCCCAGGCTGGGACAAAGGATCATGTAGGGCCCATGGCAGAGTCATCAACTGTCCTACTTTCTGGCTGCCTCTTGGAAGAAGGGGGAGATGCTGAGAAACTCAAACGCAGGCCTCAGTCCCCAGAGCCCAGAGTACCCCATTCTTCTCACAGCCCCTGTGATCAGTGAATGAAGCCAAGCTTTTTCCTTTTTAATGTACTCTAATGTAATGATGATAAAGAGATTAAGGGAAGGATTCTAAGTGAACATCAAGTAATCAAGAAGCATAATCCCCCACTGCCTTCAGCGGTAATTATAATGCAAGCTGAGAAGAGCTTGGGAGACTATCCTGGGGAGGCCTAAAGGGACCCTCTGGCTTCAGACTGCCCCTGGCACTCAGCACTGTCTCCTCAGTTATTAGCAGCAGGCGAGCACTTGGGCATTCCTAAAGCCCAGGAGGATGCTATCTTCACCCTGGGGTCCCAGGGACCCCAGTTATGTGTGTCTGCCGTGAGTCAGGCCTCCTCCTGAAGACATTGTGTGGCACAATGCAGGGCGACTCACTTTTCTGGAGCTGCAGAGGCCACATCCCGGTCGTACAGCCTGGCCTGCCAGGGAAACAGGACGACACCTCGGTAGCCGAAAACACTATGAAGGAAAAGCTGGGGGGAAAGCGAGGCCTCAGTGAGTCTGCAGCCCAGCAAGTCCATCCGGATGGGACGCAGACCACAAAACAGCACAGACGTTCGAACTCCTGCACAAGGTCTTGCCACTGTTTTCCTTAAACTCTGCAATCCTCCCAGACCAACTTCAGAACACTCTTACCCTCTCTCCACCTGGCTGGCCTCTACTCATCCTTTAGGCCCCAATGCAGGCCTCTAGGAAGTGTTCCCTGACCTCCCCTTCACTTAGCACAGTGCACAGCTGTTGGCCACTTGCATAACATAACTTGTTCCTAAACTGTCAACTCCATTAGGCATTGCTTTCTGATTTAACTCCAATGCACAATGTAGGCACACCGAAAAAATGCTGAACACACAAAAAGTCCTCCTTACCTACATGAAGGCTGAATCAATCTCAGGGGATCTGGCACAAAGCTGATTTAGAAAAAGCCTCACACCCAGAGCTTACTACTCTGCAAAGAGCTGAACTATGACAAAGCACCAGGTGTATTTTTCTGAAAGCTCCCTCACTGGCATCCCACCACCCACTATGTTAGAGGACTCTTCAGTAACTTAGCTCTCTCCTCACTACAGTCCAAACCATCTCTGTCTATACTAACTTGGAGAGAGAACCCATTGACACACGAAATGCATTCGAATCCAGGAAAACAGAAACCCACCTTTATTTATTTATTTATTTATTTATTTATTTTTAATATTTTATTTATCTTTTTTAGAGGGGAAGGGAAGGAGAGAGGAAGAGAAACATCAATGTATGGTTGCTTCTCGTGCCTCCCCTACTGGGAACTGGCCCCTGCCAGGAACTGGCACCTGCCAGGAACTGGCACCTGCTGGGAACTGGCCTGCAACCCAGGCATGTGCCCTGACTGGGAATCGAACCGCAATCGTCTGGTTCACAGGCCCACGCTCAATCCACTGAGCTACACCAGACAGGGCTTATTTTTTTTTATTTTTAAATATATTTTCTTGATTATCCTATTACAGTTGTCCCATTCCCCCCCCCCTTATTCCCCTCTGCCCTGTGCACCCCCTCCCACCCGCATTCCCCCTCTTTAGTTCATGTCCATGGATCAAACATATAAGTTCTTTGGCTTCTACATTTCCTATACTACCCTTAACCTCCCTCTATCTTCCACCTAACATTTATGCTACTTATTCTCTGTACCTTTTCCCCTCTCTCCCCACCCACTCCCCCACTGATAACCCTCCATGTGATCTCCATTTCTCTGGTTCTGTTCCTGTTCTAATTGTTTGCTTAGTTTGTTTTTGTTTTAGGTTTAGTTGTTAATAACTGTGAGTTGGTTGTCATTTTACTGTTCATATTTTCTATCTTCTTTTTCTTAGATAAGTCCCTTTAACATTTCATATAATAAGGGCTTGCTAATGATGAACTCCATTAACTTGACCTTATCTGGGAAGCACTTTATCTGTCCTTCCATCATAAATGATAGCTTTGCTGGATAATCTTGGATGTAGGTCTTTGGATTTCATGACTTGGAATACATCTTTCCAGCCCCTTCTTGCCTGCAAGATTTCTTTTGAGAAATCAGCTGATAGCTTTATGGGAACTCCTTTGTAGATAGCTGTCTCATTTTCTCTTGTTGCTTCTAATATTCTCCCCTTATTTTTAATCTTGGCTAATGTAATTATGATGTGCCTTGGTGTGTTCCTTCTTGGGTCCAACTTCTTTGGGACTCTCTGAGCTCCCTGGACTTCCAGAAAGTCTATTTCCTTTGCCAGATTGGGGGAGTTCTCCTTCATTATTTGTTCAAATAACTTTCCAAATTCTTGCTCTTCCTCTTCTCCTTCTGGTACCCCTATGATTCGGATGTTAGAACATTTAAAGATGTCCTGGAGGTCCCTAAGCCTCTCCTCGTTTTTTTTGAATTCTTGTTTCTTCATTCTGTTCTGGTTAAATGTTTCTTTCTTCCTTCTGGTCCACACCACTGATTTGAGTCCAATTTCCTTCCCTTCGTTATTGGTTCCCTGTACATTTTCCTTTATTTCACTTAGCATAGCCTTCATTTTTCCATCTAGTGTGCAATCATATTCAACCAATCCTGTGAGCATCCTGATTATCAATGTTTTGAACTGTGCATCTGATAGGTTGGCTATCTCTTTATCACTTAGTTGTATTTTTCCTGGAGTTTTGATCTGTTCTTTCATTTGGGCCTTTTTTTTTTTGTCTTGGTGTGCCTGTTAAGTAGTAAGGGGTGGAGTCTTTGGCATTTACCAGGGCGGGGCAACCCCCACCCCTGGGTTATGACACTGTTTGTGGGGGAGGGGCCAGAGAGGGATCAGTGCCACTTGTTTCACTCTCTGCCAGTTTTTAGTCACTTCCCCCGATACCCACAATCAAATTGGGCCCTTCTTGCCCTGGCTGGTGTAGCTCAGTGGATTGAGCACAGGCCTGTGAACCAAACAACTGCAGTTCGACTCCCAGTCAGGGCACATGCCTGGGTTGCAGGCCAGTTCCCAGCAGGGGATGCACAAGAGGCATCTATACATTGATATTTCTCTCCCTCTCTCCTTCCCTTCCCCTCTAAAGATAAACAAATAAAATCTAAAAAAAAATTGGGCCCTTCTGGTGCTGATTCCTGGGTGGGTGAGCCTGTGCATGTTCTAGGACTCTGTGGGGTCCTCCAATGAACTCTCCTGTGAGGCTTGGAGTTTCTCCCACTGCCGCAACCCCCACAGGTGTTTTCAATCAGAGGTTTGAGGCTTTATTTCCCCACACTGCAACCTTGGGTTGTGCAGTCTGTCTCGCTCCCCAATTGCTCCTCCCAGTTTGTCTGCATGCAAATGTGGGACTGCCCAGTCCACAATCCACCACCTCACCAAGTCCACTAGCCACCGCCTTGCCCACCAGCTGCAGCCTTGCCTGCCCCAGTCCTCCAGCTGCCACCTTACTGCAAGTCCTCTCCACCTGGCTGCCTGTTTCCACACCTCCTACCAGTTTGGATGAATGTTTCTTCTTTAACTCCTTGGTTGTCGGACTTCCATACAGTTGGATTTTCTGGCAGTTCTGTTGTTTTTGTTTTTAAATTTGTTGTTGTCCTTCTTTTGGTTGTGCGAGGAGGCACAGTGTCTACCTATACCTCCATCTTGGTTGGAAGTCCCCCAGGAACCCACCTCTAAACATCTGTGGTTCTGATCTGGCACAAAACACCACAGCACAAAACCGTAACATTCAGCCCTATGACTACATCTGACCCTCTTGGCAGAGCACACCATGAAAAAGGAAAGATGACCCAGCCCAGCACTCACCTGTCCAGTCTCATATTTTCCATTCTGTTTTGGCACCTCAAACACACCAACTGTCTCCAAAACTTTGCCCTCTGGTCGGTTTCTGATTAGGAACAGAACAAGCAGATGAGCAGATGAAGAGGTACCAGGACTTACCCATCAGAAAAGGCTACTAGAATACCGAGGGACCAAAGCTGTGACAGCAGACAAGGGTTAGGGGAACTGGCTGAAACAGGTAAGGGTCCTGCCAAGTCACCACCCCACGCTCCACAGAGCCTGTCCTGTTCTGAGGCCCAGCCACAGGCCCCAGGTTTCCATGCCAGGGCCACCTGCTCCCAGGTCACTTTCTTCTCTTCGCTCTCAGCATGCCTCACACCGTGCCCTCTACCCTGCCCAACAGTGCTCCTTGCCTCCCTTTCCTCCCTAAGCCACCCTCCTGACCTCCCACGGCATTTTAACTGTCCTTCCCACCTTGCATTTATTTCAGTTATTTGTGCCCATGTCTTATCTCCATTAGAGACTGTAAGCTCCCTGGGAGCAATGCCTGTGTTTGATTAGCCTAATGTATACCAGGAGCTCAAAAATATTTGTTCTGTTATAATTTTATGTCCATCTCCCGCTCTGAACTGCAGTCTTCATCCTGCCCTTGATGGGCTTAACCATCCTCTCTAGAGTTCCTCCTGTATTCCCTACAGTGCACCCTGCAATCTCTCAATCCAGTTTTTGGTCAGATTTACATCAATTTTCACACAAGTATGAAAATGCAACTAGTTATCTCTCCCCAGTATGAATGTCTAATCTCAGCTACTAAAAGGTCCATTCTCTCAGCGACCTCTCTGCAGAGGTGCTCTTTACAGGAGCTGTTCAAAGCACTGCTCTTCTTACTGTTTGGAGACGTAAACATCATGCTTCCTCCCACTTGATCCTCTGGCCCCAATTCAATCTGTCTGTCCCATCCCTGGAAACAATGTTCACACCATCCCCATGCCTCAAGCCCTCTTCCCCAAATCACATCGAGAGAACCAGTCTGTCCAAGGTCACACTGAAACCGGGAACCTAGCGGAGCTCAGACTCAAGAGCCCTGTTTCCCACTTCGAGCATCTTTCTGAGAGAGAACTTGACGCAACCTGGGGCTAGGGAGATCGAAGTCAAAAGCCCTAGGGCTTAATTAATAAGCTGCCCACTAACAGCGGCGCTCGGAGATCCCCACTCGGGAGGTAGGATTCACTTTGAGAGGATTACTAGTTCCCACTCAGAGCCAGCCCCGCATAACCCAGGGCTCTGGACCGCGCTCCCTTCTCTGCTCCTGGCACACATCCCAGAGAGCGTAGATCGGCTTCCGGCCGGGACCCCGTCGCGGGTCGAATTCCCTCTCCCGGCCGGGCCTCCTAGTCTCCTCCCTGGCCAGGAACACGCCCTCTAGGCTCCGGGCCCCTGCCCCTCACCGGGACGAGAGGTGCCTCCGCGTCGTGGTCGCTGCAGGGAGGAAGGGCCCAGCTCCACCCGCCGCACAGAGCGGCCTTGGCCCCCGAGCACCGGTCAGCGACCGGGACCACCAGCGGCTGCCCACGGCCAGGGCCCGCCGGGCCACACAGCCAGCCATGTCCCCCACGAGCGCCCGCTGGGGTGCTGACACAGGGCCCGACCCACGGCCCGGCGGCGTCCCGCCCCCGCCCCACACTGCCCCGCGCCGTGTCCCGCCCCCTTGGCCCTCTGCCCCGCCTCCTCTCACCCCACAAGCTCCGAGTTTCTTCCGGTGCACGGCTGGCGGAAGTCCCCTCGGAGTCACCTGACCATAGAGTGGGCTAGAAATGGCGTCTTGCCTGATCGCTGGAAAGCGGTTGATGCGTGCTCTGGCCCCCGGCGGGGAGCTGGAGCGAGAGCAGTTGCCCCAGAAGCTGCGGGCAGAGCTCGAGGCCGCTTTGGAGAAGAAGCACAAGGGTGGTGATCGCCCCAGTGGTCCCGCACACCTGGTTTCCTTCCGCCTGATACGGGATCTGCACCAGTACCTGAGAGAAAGGGGTGAGACCCATTCTCCAGCGTGGAGTTGCCTCCTCTTCTCCAGTCTGTTCCCTGTTGAAGTCTCTTCCCCACCTCTAGCATCTTTATCCATCACTCTCCTTTGATGACCTCGGAACGTTCATCGAGCCAACCCAAGCGTCACCCCAGAAATCCTAGGGCAAATCACTCCCTTTATAACTTCGTGGGAGTTCCTCCTGGGTTACAAAATGTACTTGTGCAGTTTCTGCTTTCTTGAGAATCTCCGCTTCCAGGCCCAAGTAGACCCACCTGACCCTTGAGGAAGTACAAGTTTTAACTCAGTACCTACTCACAGGGTCAGTTTCTTCCTTTTAAGCCACATTAGAAACCAACCAACAGGTAGCTCCGTTGGTTGGAGCGTGGTCCCATACACCAAAAGGTTGCAGTTGAATTAATTGGTATAGGAATGACCGTGCTTTCTTTTAGTAGAAAGAACAGAAAGACTTCTGTTCTTCTCTGATCTTAATCCTTCCAACTCAACTTTGTGGATCATTACGTTTGTGGACGTATTTTCTTCCCAGATTCCACTCTGTACCTTCATGAGCTCCTAGAAGGCAGTGAAATCTATCTCCCAGAGATGGTGAAGCTTCCTAGGGTATGTAAGGGATATATTTGTGAGAGTGGATGTTGGCTGAGTTGAGCTTATCTGTGATACATCCAGACATGGGGGTCAACTTTTGTGTTAAAAAACTTAAGTCTGTGGGAGATGGGGTGGGTGGGGAAACCAGATGTTGTCCTCCTTGTTTGGCAGCTTGGAAAACTGATCCATTAAAAAAAAAAGAGTTTTCAAGGCAGTGGAGGCAGGACTGGGACATGGGTCTCCTGGTCCCCTTAGCAGTGCTTTGCCCCCTGAAACCAGTGATTGTTACATGCTTTCAACCAAGCTGGAAATGTCATTCTTCTCATTTGATTTTTCTGCCTTAGAATCCAGAGCTAGTTGCCCGTCTGGAGAAAATTAAGATACAGTTGGCAAATGAGGAATATAAGCAGATCACCCGCAATGTAACCTGTCAGGTAAGGCCCTGCCCTTCAACACGTGGACTGGGTAGCCGCGGAAAGCAGGGCACTGCCCTGGGAAGAGGCACAGAGGAAAGAAGCAACATGGAACGGTTTGTATACTATTCAGGGACCAAAAAAGTTTTGTGTTCCATAGAAACCAAATAAAATTCCGAATTCATATCCTGAGTCTCTGGGCTTAGATAGTAACTGATTCTTAAAAGTTATAGAGGTGGGACATGAGCATTGGAGCCCTCCTTCTGGCAGGGCTCCCTGCCGTTCTCCACCATGCTCCTGCCCTGGGGCAGTGGGGGGGTAGATGGGTACTGGAAGCCTGTGTCTCTTCTTTGAAATGCCTGATCTTGGTCCAGAAAAGAATCCAACTGGTCCCAGACAAGAGAATCCATGGAGAAGAAAGAGTTAATGTTTGGGCGAATAAAAACGGACTGAGCCCAGACCAACAAATGGACACTCTCTGGGCTGCCTCTGAGCTACTTGCATTCTGAAATCATTTGCTTTTGCTTTTTCCCAGGATTTAAGGCATGGTGGGATTCTGAGTGACCTGGGCAAGGAAGGTGAGATGCTAGGATGTTGGGTGCTAAAGTCTGTCCCTGGGAAGGGTCAGTCATGTCACTCCCAGTGCTCTGGGGATGAGCCTGAGCTACTCAGGGTTGCTGTTTGAGGGAGACCCAGTGGATGGGGAGGCAGCCATGAGATAAGAGGGCCTCCTAGAGGATGCTGACTCAGAGGTTTCCTCCCTGGGTTCTTCCCCAAAGTGAGGTCAATGAAGGCTTTGGTCATCACCATCTTCAACTTCATTGTCACGGTGGCAGCTGCCTTCGTCTGCACTTACCTTGGAAGCCAGTATGTCTTCACAGAAATGGCCTCGGTGAGTAGGCACTGTGGTCCGGGTAGGATGCTTCAGATGAGGGTGTTAGTGGGAAAGGGAGGAAGTATGTTAACATGCCTTGGCATAGGTTAGGTATGGAACAAATATTTATGCAGTGAACAAGAGGGGCATTTGAGCTTTTCAGTAGTGTTGGGGGTAGGTAATAACCTCAAGAGAATCCATATCTTTTCTTCCCTCCCCTGCCCAACTTACAGGCTGGGTTGGGGTCCCCTTCAAACTCATCAGAGGTGTTGGGAGGCTGCCAAGCCGGTGGCTGGCCTCCCTCCCCTGAGCCCGCTTCTCCCTCCCCAGCGGGTACTGGCTGCATTGATCGTCGCCTCTGTTGTGGGTCTGGCCGAGCTGTACGTCATGGTGCGGGTGATGGAAGGCGAGTTGGGAGAGATATGACTGGTACTTCATCATCAAAGTCTGGAGACAGTTTGAAGGGGTTGCAAGCTCCCAGCTGGTCATCACTGACTCGGTCAACCCATCAGGTTCTTTGTACTTGGCTCTGGTTAGTCAGGGCCAAGCCCAGGCTGCCTACTGTTTTTTTGGGGGGGCATCATCTGTTAATTGCCAGAGGGGGCAGTAGAGGAGACTCGGCCAACAACTGAAAAGAACTGGTCTGTCAGTACCTCTTCCTGGTCTTGCTGCCTCTCTGTCTTCTCCAGTCCATCCAGGGCACTGTCGGTGCTGGGGTTTTCTATCCGGAGTAAATAGAATACAGGCCTTCCCAGCAGCGGATCATACTGCCTGAACTTGCCCGAGTGCACAAATCACTCATTATCCTTGTTCCACACATGCTTGATGCTGACCTACAACCTAGCTTTGAAACTTCCAAGAAAGCAAAAAGGATTTCCTTTCTCCAGGTTATGCTGGAAGAAGTACTGATCAGAGGACACCAAATAAGAAAAAAATGAGGGGTACAGGATGGTGGGATTGGAAGTAAAGCAGCTACCTTTTTGTAATCTTAGTTTCTATCTTCATCCTCTCCTGCTTGCCTTTTTCAGGTTTTCCGTATGCTTCTGCCTGTCTCTACTACCCACCAGCCCTCTTTAAACTTCCCACCTTGTCTCCTTTGCTCTGCCTCCAAAAATGAAAACAATCTTGGCCCTAGCTGATGTGGTTCAGTGGATTGAGTGCCAGCCTGTAAACCGAAGGGTCACCAGTTTGATTCCCAGTCAGGGCACGTGACTGGGTTGCAGGCCAGGTCCCTGGTTAGGGGCATGTGAGAGGCAACCAACCAATTGATATTTCTCTCCTCCCACCTCTCTTCTTTCTCCCTTTCCCTTTTTCTAGAAATAAATAAAATCTCTAAGAAAAAAAAACAATTTAGGTGGCCAAACAGTGTATCTGCTTGTAATTGCAAAATCCCTTATACTTGAGTTTATAGAGAGAGTAAACCTACTATGGATTGTCTCAACTAGTAAAGAGAGGCATAGGGACAAATTTCAGATTTAACTGTATGTATGAATATGAATAAACATGCACATGAATATGTATACATTTTTATACATGAACCTAACATAGGATATTTAATATGGGTTTGTAAACACATTTGGGTGAGTTTGAAAAATAATATTAAATGCTCACAGTTGACTCATTTTACACAGTTGCTCTTAGTCTTTCCAACAACCCTGGAGTGTGGAGAAGGAAGATTCTTAGACCCCTTTTCCAGAAGACAGAACTGAGGCCGGGAGAGATCACAGTGGCCCACTATGGTCTTCCCTCTGTTAAATGGAGCCAAAGACTCCTTCCTGGGTGGTCAAGTCTCCATGCGATGTTAAATTTCTAGAACTTAGATTGGTGGTGTGATGACAGAATCTGTATAAAGCACTTAGAAAATGATATCAGTATCAGTTATTTATCCAATAAATATTTATTGTATTGTACTTTTATTTCAAATCTGTGGCAACACAAAAGCCCAAAGATTTTTATAGCCCTGAGAACTGTGCGGGGTCTGCTCCTAATGATGGACTCCATCTTTTTTCATCTGTTCACTGCGTGAGCTCTGGTGGGCCCCCCTGCACCCCCACCTCAGGCACTCTGCTGTTCTTAGAAATTGGCTCAGTAGACATTTCCTTGGTGACTTTGCCAGTTTCTTCTGGATACGGAGCAAGTATGAGCCTCTTAGGGCAGTGTTCTACAGGACAGGGGGAGTTTTAGGCCATCGCTTTGTTGAGAAGGCTTAGGATTTCTGTTGTTGGTTGACAAATGAAAACTGCGAGGAAAAAAATGCAGGTAGCATTTTACATTGGTTAAAGTTTATGTTTAAAAAGCTCTGTGGCAGCCCTGGCTGGGTAGCTCAGTTGCCTAGAGTATAATCCCCATATACCTAGGTTGGGGGTTCAGTCCCAGGTCAGGGCACATAAATAAGCAGAATAACATATTGATGTTTCTGTCTCCCCCCCCCACCCTTAAAATAAATTTTAAAAACATCTCTTTTAAAGCTTTGTGGAAATTCTGGCTCTGCTTATCTGTGCTGAACTCCCTGTGCTGGGGATGGGCCAGGGCATCCCTATCCTCGTGATGAGACGGGTCGTTCCACACACACACCTTTCATTAGAATGTGGTCTTTCTCTAATCCCAACCCCAAGGCCACAAGCCCAAAGGCTCCTGTGGCCTTTGAGCACTTGCTGAAACCGTTATGGGCCCAGTCCTGTGCTAGCTCCCAGGGATAGAGAGGTAACCGGCCTAGTTCCCACCAAGCAAATGGTCACTGTGCAAGGCAGTTTCAGTCTGTGGGAGCAGTAAGAAACGGGACTCGGGTGACTGTCTCCTGTTCTCATCACAGAGAATGGAATTCTGCCCCCCCTCAGTTACTTCCTCTGCCTCACCGGACCAGGCCTTCTCTGGTCCAGTCTGGGTCCAGGGCTTCCCGGGGGGGAAATGGGGGTGCTTGGCAGGAGGCCAGAGGAACAGGAAGTTTGGGGCCTCCCCAGTTCCTCGTGGCTGCTGTGCTGAGAGGGGAAGGATGTGTTGAGAGCTTTTATGTATCACACATGTGAATCCCTTCACCTACATTATTGCTCTCATTTCCAAAGTGGGGAAGAGACCGGTATTATCCCCACTTTCGGGCTCATAGGCTTTGAGAGAGTTGCAAGGTTACATAGCAAAGTCAGGATTTGAATCCAATTGCAGACTCCGTGCTTTTCTCTGAAGCAGAGCAGCCCCAGCAGTTGAGGCAGCTGGACTGGCCCCAAGGGAGCCTAGTGGCCAGCAGGTTCCCTGCAATAGGGTCTGAAGAGCCCTAAACCCTTCAATTAACTGTCCGTCTTAACTAATCCCAGCAGAAACCTGGGTAATACCTCCCACCCAGCCTATTTAGGGATTAGGTGATGGAGATAAATTTCAAAAGCAAACAGCCCCGCCCAGCCCCGTTCATTTTCATTACACAACAATCCAGATTAAAATACAGAGATAGGGTTTTATTTGGAGATTTGTTGGTATTACAGATGGCCTGATACCGAAACTCTGCTGCTGCCTTCACTCCCACCCTACCCCATCCTAAATCCAGCAGGTTGTCTCCACAGCCTCAGATGGGAGGGCAGCCAGCCTGATCTTGATGAAAATTAAACCACTATAAGCTCCAAGCTCCTATTTCTACTTTATTACTTCAATATCACTTCATCTTCAGACCGATGGTTTGGATTTAATTTGTCCAGATGGTAGGAGGTCAGGAGAGACCCTCAACTTTGAAAGGGTTGAAATGTCCTTTGAAATGTCCCTTACAGTCTAGAATTAGGGTCAGCACACTCTCATCTCCTCACTCACTTAGCAGTTAGTTTCTGGTCTGAAGGGCAGGGGCAGCTACCCATTCTCTTGCGGGGAGGAGGTGTCTTTGGCTTGGATGAGAAGCACTGAGAACCAGGTCTCGCAGGAGAGGTGGAGAACATGGCCCCAAGCCTCATCCCTCTGAAGGTACTTCCTGCCAAGACAATGGGCATATGTCCCAGGAGGTGCAGGGTCCGGGGTAGCAGGAGCCAGGCCCCAGTCACTCCATAGGACCCGCATCTAGGCTGGCCTGCAACAGTGGAAGGGAGAGATCTCTGAGCTAAACTTCCTTTCTGTAAGAGAGCACCCTTGTGTGAAAGAAGGGGTGCAGGGGTCCACTTCTGATGTGTTCAGTCGTAAGGGGAAGGTGGGCTACAGGGGCTGGAGGTGGGGTTTGCGGGTCCTGGACCTAAATTAGGAGTGGTCAGTGTTGGTCACAACAGCCGAAGCATAGATGAGGTCAGACAGGCTGCCCAGTGAGGTCTGGGGAGTAGCTTGCTCTGAGGAAAGGTGGACCCCTGCAGCCCCAGCTGACCCCAGTGGAACTGCAGCTTGAACCCCCACCTGGCCCTGCCCTGGCCCCAGGCCTGGAGCCGGACAGCAGGCATGCCAACACCCTGTGGTGCACCGAGGTGCGCTGCTGGGGAGTGGGAGCTGGCCTAGTGTTTGGGGCTCCCAGGGCTGCTGGGTGGTATCTGGAAGAAAATGGGACCTATGGGGGGCTTCAGGCCTAGGGTTTAGGCTTCCTGGCTGCCTATTCTTGATTCTCTTGGCCCGCCGATTCTGGAACCACACCTGGTAAGGGAAGAAGAAAGGGTCTCTTCTGACTCCAGTACCCCTTCTCCACTAGTACAGGACAAGCAGAACCCAGAGGCAGGATACCCAGGGAGAAGGAGCTGTGGGCCAAGGCCAGGAGCTGGCTGTGTGAGAGTACCCCGACCCTGAGAGGAGGTCATAGCTCACCTGTATCTTGGCCTCGGGAAGGCAGGTGACCCGGGCCAGTTGCTCACGAGTACCAATGTCAGGGTAGGGCCATGCTGCAAACACCCGCTCCAGCTCCAGCAGCTGCCCTCTGCTGAACGTAGTCCGCCTTCTCCGGTGCGGACCCAACCCACTGGCATGGCCTGTGGGCCGGGGTGGGGGTCAGGCGAAGACTCCCTTTAAGAGCTCCCACCAACCTCAAAGCCCCCAACAGTCCCTGAAGCATCTGTGCCCCTGCCCAAATTTCCCGCATCACACCCTCCCTACATCCTTCCCCAACCACCATTTTCCCACCAAATCACCTGTTGGAGATACATCCACAGGATTGGCCATGGAGCTAACAGAGAGTGAGGAGCCAGAGGGCCATGCCAAGGCTGCGCCTACACCACACTCCTCCATTTGGCGTTTTATCCAGCTCAGAGGGATGGTCCCACCTCCAGGAAGGGAGAGGTTTACCATCCAGCTTGAGAGAAGCAGAGAAGTCCAGGGGGAAAGACGGCTGGCCAGGTGCAGTGTTGGGGCTTGGCCAGATATAGGTAGGACAAAAGTTTGGGGGCCCTTGCTCCTTCAGGGCTTCACAAAGGAAGCTGGTCTCAGCCCCCCTCCTTGAACTGTGAATTCGGGCAGTCTGTCCGAAATCTTGGTACTACGTGAAAATTCTCCAGGACTCCTTCCGGGAAGTCAAAGCAACACCTCCCTCCAGAGCTCCCAGGGCTCCACCTGCCCCTCTGGAGTACTCAGCCCTGATGCTGGCTGGCTGCAGGGAAGAGTGGGTGAGGTCCTGTCCCACAACTGGAGGCTGCTAAGGCTGGACAGGGTGTGGGGGATGACAGAGAACAGCAGATGAGCAGGAGCCACCCCGCCCTCAGAAGGGCTGGGGAGCAGCTGTTGCCACTGGATCTCCCTCAGCTCCGCTTTAGGGCTTTGCCTGCATCTAACCCTTCCTCCCTGGGCCCTGGAAAGCATGGGTGGCTTCCTAGACTCCAGGACCCTGAAACCAGAGGTGGTTCCACAGGTACAATTAAGGGGTTTTAAGATGTTTTTACAATGTACTCATCCTTGGAAATCTTCTGGCCCACTTTCTAAGAGAAGTACAGACATTTGCATTTCCTTTGAGTTCCTGCCCTCCCTCTCTCTCCTAACCTCAGTGCCCTGCACCCTAGACCCAAGACAGAGTCCTCAAAGAAGGCGTCGTCTAGGGATCGGTTCAGGGGAGCATGGTGACCTGCTCCCTAGAGACTCAGGTGTCTGAGCTAACCATGTTTCAGGCACAGGATGGCCAGAAAACTTCTGGAACCCCATCTCTTCCACCCCTTCTCTCTCCTCCAAGACCCTAGAATTCAGCTCCAAGTGGTAGAGCAAGCTACAGGTTGAGAGGGGACCCTTGGTAACTCCTGGCATTATCAGAGAAGTTCAAGCTCCTGCATAGACTCTGGTGGCTTGTTGAGGGCTGCTTGGCTCAGGAAGAGGGCTGGCACTCATGAGCCTTCCCCAGCCTGCAGCCTTTAGGGTTCACAGAGTACCTGAGCCCAACGTGGGCTGGACACAGAGAGGCTCTTCTCTGTCCACTCCTCCAAGCCATCCTGACAGCCCAGCTTCCCCTCCTTTACCCAGGCAGATCCCTGCCTCCTGCCTGTCTACCCCAGTCAGGACAGTGGTCTTAAACTCGGAGCCAAGGGATCTTTATTGAGCTGGGAGGAGGGGGTGGGAGGAGCAGGTGGGAGGAGGGAGCAGCAGAGGAGGGCCAGCTGTAGGGGCTCAGACTCCTGCTACTGACCAGGGGCTCGGCAGCCCAACCAGTACTGGGCGATGTTACGTGGGTAGGGAGGGCTCACGGTGTCGACTCGCCGAGTACGAAGGTTGACTCGGTAGTACTTGTCTGGAAGAGAGGTTGGGAGAGAGTGTGTTAGACCCAGCCTGGCCCTACCCACTCCTGCCCTGAGAAGGAAGACCCAGGTGTCTCCTGGAAGGATAAGTGAACATCACAGTGCAGCCAAAGGACTCCTGGCCTGGCTTTCTGGATCACTGCTCAAGGGCTCCGTTCCACTCATGGGAACCAGAGAGAGTAGGGAGGACCACTGCTAAACAGCTAAAGGGGCAGCAGGGGCTCCCACCTCCTGAGAAGAAGTAGACATTCTGGGTGGGCTCGCAATTGGAAGGCACAAGCAAGTCTATGTCGTAGTCATAGTTGTAGTTTCCTAGGTCACTGTCCTCACTGGAGAACAAGGACAGCCAGGTTGAACGGGACTTCCGGTGGGGGTTCTGGCTTTGGCCACGGCTGCGGCGTGATCCGTAGCGTTTACGGCTGCGGCTGCGGCTGCGGCTGCGGCTGCGGCTGCGACTCTTAGTCTTATCGGTCTTGAGCCAGGAGGAGCGGGGAGCTGAGCCCGAGATGTAGATCCTGCCGGTCATGGCGGCATCCACTTGCTCGGGCACACCAGGCCAGTCCTCGCTGATAAACCCAGGCTCTCGGGCACCACCTGTGGCAGGGAAGGGGTTTATGGGAGCCTTGAGAGCCTTGAGAGCCTGGACCCTGCCCACAGCAGGGAGGGCTTTTAGCGTTGCCTAAGGACACACAACAAGCTAGTGGCACAGCCCTTTCCCCTGGCCTCCCTCCACCACATCCCTCCCCATTTGCCTCAGCTACAGTCCCTCCCCCTGCCGGCTGTGCCCTTGGCTGTGCGAGGCAAAGTCCAAGGTGTGGGGTCCAGTTGGAGGCAAGCCTTCCCCCAAGGGTGAAAACAGATGCAAAGTCTGGCCTGAGCAAACAGCTTTTGATCAATAGCTCTACAGTCACAGCCCCCTCTGGCCAGCCCAGTCCTCTCCCACCCGAGGAATCCCAGCCCTCCTGAAGGGAAAACAAGACCTGCCTGCCCTCCATACCAGGAGATCTGCCCCAGAAGAGAATCTCAAAGATGTCCTCCCAGCTCTCCCGCTGCAGCAGGGCAAACTGTTCAAACACGGCTGACAGGGAGCTGCCTTCACACTCCTCCCGGCTGGGCTGCTGCTGGAACTCGTACTCCCAGTACTGTTTCCCTGGGGAGGTAGTGCGCAAGCGTAAGGCTGGAAGGCCTGGAGGCTGTTGAAGTTAGGAGCGCCTGGCAGGTGGCAGGTGGCAGGGGTGGGGGCATCACCTAAACCTGTGCTCAGTGAAGTATGAGAAGAAAAGTGAGACTGCTCCACTGCCTGCTCACTGCCCCCTCCACCCCCTGAGTACCCTTGAAGAAGTAGACCCTCTCTCGTCCACTGTAGCTGTGAGCAGGGAGGGCCAAGGCTGCGTCCACATTGTCCGGAATGCCCTCGAAGCCTCTGGAGATGTTGCGGGGGTAATCAGGCTCCAAGACACCATCCTCGAAGCGCCAGTACTGACTACCCTAAGGGGCAGGGAAAGAGGAAGGAAGTGAGGTGGCACAGAGGCAGAGTCCCCCACCCGAGGCAGCAGTCTCAGTTCTAGGCTGGTCACCCAGGACCTGGAACCTTGGGCCTCCCTTTCCTCACAGAGCCCCAGCCAGGGACCACAGGTTGGTATTTAGATTTCTTGCCAACCCTGGTCCTGGGCACAAAAGCCATAACTCCTGCCTGGATACTCTTGACCCTGACCCATAGCCCCTGGGCCTGGCACCTTAAAGAGGTAGGTCTTCCCCTGACAGTTGATGCGGGTGAAGGCAGCATCAATGGGGCCCTCTATACCCCAGACGTCTCGGATGAGCTTGGGGTACCCAGGCTTCACTGACTCGTCATCCAGCTCATAGCAGTACTGCCCTGGAGTGGAAGAGGCTGTGTGAGGGAGGGGATGTTCCTGGGCAGACCCCCACCCTCAAGAACTGCCCCTGGAGTCACCTCGGAAGGCAAAGAGGGAGCCATTCTTGAGGTCAGTGAAGGCATCAAAGGGTTTCCCACTGCACAGCTCCTCTGTCGAGGACTCTGAGATCCCTTGATCTGTGGTCTCTGGCCCTGGGGCTTCCTGTCCTGGTCCTGGGACCTCTTCCTCAGGGTTCCGAACAGGTGCCTCCTCGGGAGTCAATTCAAACTCAGCCTGCAGGTCAGAGCTGAGGTTGACCCGCTCTTCCTGCATGTGGATTCTGGCGTTGTCTCTGGTCCCCTCGGTATAATCAAAGATCCCGTAGTCATCTTCTGGCAGAGTGAACACGTCCCCACGAGTCACTGCAAGCAGGGTGGGCAGTGGTGAGTCTCCAGCTGCAGAGAGCACCCCAGGCTCACCCAGCCATTCTGAACGCACCTTGAGGCTTGCACTCAGCCATGTAGTCAGCACAGCAGCTCTGGTAGTAAGAGCAGAGCTCATCACATTGACACTTCCTGTTGGCGTTGAAGCCCTCGGTGCAGCGGTCCTTGCATGACTCTGTGGGGAAGGAGTGTCAGTTGGCACAGCCAAACCCAGACCACCCTTGCCCAGTCCACCCTTGCCCACCCTATTGGCCTAATTGGCCACCAACACCCTCCTGCACCTTGGTCAGCCACAGCAACCCACACCAGCAGTGCCAGCATCAGAAGGGGCCTTGGGGGTGCCATGGCAGGGCTTCTAGCCATGAGCCTGGTGTACTGGGCTCTGTGCTCTCTGCTCTCTGCTCTCTGCTGCCTGAGAAAGGACGGAGAGGGGGGCAGGGAACCAGAGAAGAGGAGCTGCCTTTTCTGCTGCTCTGTTTGCTCAACCTCCGGCCCAGCCCCTAGTGCCCCAATGCCCAGAGGTTGCTGTAGTGCAGGGTCACATTCCTGAAACTCTGGGCCTGGGAGAGCAGGATCCTTGCCAAGCTCGGGGCCACCTCAGAAGAGGAACAGCACAGTGGGCCTAGAAGGCAGAGAGGAAGTCCACTCTGCCACTTACTGGTTGTGTGACCTCAGGCTAACTGCCTTAGTGCTTTCTTCTTTTGCTTTTTTTATTTTTTTAAATGAGACTAATAATTCTTGCCTCTTGGGGCGTTAGGGGATTACATGAATTGAGCAGAAAAAAAGATCCGGTGCCTGGAGTAGCTCTAACTTCATTATCCATGAATGGTATTGATCCATGGTCTGTTTGATCAGGCACGTCCCTGGCTGTGTGGCTCACCTGCCCTTTGTATATTTAGGACAGCGAAGGGGGGAGGCTAGGAGGGATGCTGGTGAGCACTCTGGGGAAATCTTTTTATCATGAAAGAACAAAGTTTCATTTCTAGGTTCATCTCTTGGGCGGATTGATTTCCCCAAGCTGACCTTCACAATACAGTAAGTTGGGTGAATATTAATCCTTTGGACTGGATTTGGTTTCTGAGTGTTCCACTAATTCACCACCCCTGCCCCACCCTCGGTCTCCCCATAGGTAAAGAGTGTTCTAGTCCCCTACTCTTCTGGACCCTGGTGGGAAGTAGGCTCCCTCTCGCTGGAAAGCGCCCTAGCACAGGACGCCTGGTATTACGCCTCCTTTCAGGGGTCCACAGAACTCCTGAAGTCTCCCCACCACCTGGAGGAAGTGACCTCAAAGTTCCCAGCTGATTTTTTCTGTTCTGTAATCAGACGGGAGTGTAACTTTGGCAATCTCTTTTCCATGGGCCCAAGTCGTTAAATGGGAACACTAATTCCTACCTCATAGGCAGGTTGTAAGGCTTAACTGAGAAACAGGCATTAAGGGCTTCAAGAGTTGTACAGAATCCTTATTAGGATCGCTTTAACTACTAGCAGGGGAGGGAGCACACTCAGCTGTGCGGCTTGCCCTCCCATACCAGCGTCACGGTTGAAACCGAGGCAGTGTTCTCGCTCTGCAACCCCTAGGGCCACCCTGCATCCAGGAGGGCCCAGGGATGACACTAGGGGGAGAGGCCTGACCCGGGCGTGGGCGTGTCGGGGGAAGGCTTGGGGGTGGTTACGCAGGAGGCAGAGGCGGAGCCCCGCCAGACCCAGAGGCGGGACCTCGGCTCCGGTCAGCCGCTTCTCAGGGGCGGGGCCGCTGCGGAGCACCCACGCGGGCCGTGCCTGAGCTGGAACCTTGCTTTGTTCTGGCTGCAGCCTCCTACATCCTCCGGCGTCTGGATCCGTAATCTCGCCTCCCAGCTCCCTCCTCCCGCCCATCCTCCTGCGTCTGGGCCTGCATCCCCTTTCCTAACCGCTTCATCCCAGATCCTGCCCTCACCCTCCCCAAACTCCTGGCCAGCGCCCTTTCCTGGTACCCTTCTCTCCATCCCTCCCTCCTGCATCTTTTTCCCCCTGACCTCCTCTAGGTCCTTCTTTCCCTGGGTCCAGATCGCTTCGCTCGGCCCCGCCCCTCCAGACTAGGGATGTCCCCAGCAGCTCCGCTCCCATGGTCCTGACGCTGCTCCTTTCGGCTTACAAGCTGTGCCGCTTCTTCGCCATGTCAGGCCCACGGCCGGGAGCCGACCGGCTAGCGGTGCCGGGGCCGGACGGAGGTGGCGGCGCGGGTCCCTGGTGGGCCGCGGGAGGCCGCGGGCCCCGGGAGGTGTCGCCTGGAGTTGGCACCGAGGTGCAGGGCGCCCTGGAGCGCGCGCTACCCGAGCTGCAGCAGGCACTGTCAGCGCTGAAGCAGGCGGGTGGTGCGCGGGCCGTGGGCGCCGGCCTGGCCGAGGTCTTCCAGCTGGTGGAGGAGGCCTGGCTGCTGCCGGCCGTAGGCCGCGAGGTAGCCCAGGGTCTATGCGACGCTATCCGCCTGGACGGCGGCCTGGACCTGCTGTTGCGGCTGCTGCAGGCCACGGAGCTGGAGACGCGAGTGCAGGCCGCGCGCCTGCTGGAGCAGATCCTGGTGGCTGAGAATCGGTAAGGCTTCCGGGCAGCGGGGAGAGCGCCACACGGTGTGGGGCAGCGAGGGCGGTCGGGTGCCCGGGTCTGCCGTGTGCCTTGCCCTGTGCCTTCCCTGCCTCACGTCACCAAGTCCCTGCACTACCAGTGTGTCTGTTTTACAAAGTTTAGTGACTTGCCCAGCCTCACACAGTGGACTAAAGGTGTAGCCAAGACTCACTCCCAGGGCTGGTGAGGTGAGGAATGAGACAGGGAGAGGAGGAACGGCCCAGTAGGACAGGAATCTGTCTCTGCTTCTGAGATTGGAGATGGACTCCTACTGCCAATGCCACCCCCCAAGCCCACTGCCTTCTTCCCCACAGGCCTGAGTGCCTTTATGTGCAACCTTCTCCCTCCCATACCATGTCCCTCCCACTGAGAGAGGGAGAGAACGCAATGCTCAGGAAATGGGGGGAGGGGTGAGTCCTCTCCTCTCTCCCCAGGCTGAACCGAGTGCCAATCTGAGGGTTACCTGCCCCCCTCATGCCATCCCAACTCCACCTCCTGCTTCCTCCTTCATTTTGGTCCATGTAACAGGCCACACATGATCTCATTCTGCAGCTGCTGATAGGGATCAGAAGGTTTTCTGCTGGGATGCAGGGGTGTGGGAAGAAGAAGGCGAGGTGGGGAGCTAGGCTTGCGCCAGACACAGAATGTGTGCTTCACCCCTTTCCCACATTGAGCCAGGATACAGCAGTTGGGGCCGAGGGAGGGCTGGCTGCCGCTCTCTTGCCTGGCTCTTGGGATCTCCCCTAAAGCGTGATGGGCCCCAGCACTCACTCTGTCTCTTCTCTGGCGCCAGAGAGGATCAGGCTGTCACACTCCAGTGTCACACTCCTGACTCCTCCGGCCCCTCAGGTTTAGAAGGGTTTGGGAAAGGTCACGTTCAGGTCCTGCAGCTTTCACGAGTGTGATGGCCATAAGTTAGGGTGGCTTCCCAAGCCACTTTGAAAAGTAACAATAACTTTGTGGGTGGTGGCAATGATACAACTCTCAAAAATGCGCGAACAAAACAATTTAAATCGGGAAACCGGGTTAGGGTTCTGCTTGTTCATAAAATCATGAATCTCTCACCTAACATCAGGCACCCCGATGGGGATGAACTGTAAATTTAAAGAGCTAGCAAACAGAGTGGGTGCTCACTGAATGTGTGGGCGCTTGTCGGTGCGTGTGCCCTGTAGGCCTGGTATGTGGGACGGAGGGGACAGCAGGAACTAGAACTCCTGGGGAAGAGGAGCAGCCAGCACCCTGGGAAGGGGGCCTCCAAGATGCAAATAGCGCTGATATTTTTGAAGGCTGAAAATAACAGTGCTCACGTGGTTCCAAATTACTGAGAGAAGCGTCACACTCATCGGTGTTCCTGGTCCCAAGAAACCACATACTGGTTCAGGCATCGGGTCAGGCGTCACTTCAGCACCAAGGACAGAGCCCAGCGCCACTGGTGGGGATCAAAAGGCTTCCAAAGAAAGACAAACTCCTCGCCCTTCTGGACTGTGCAGGGGGAAGTCTGGAAGGGAAAACAGAGGGTGACACGCAGATCGTTTGTATTTATCACATCTTTTTCTTCCTGTACCAACCAACCTTCTGTTAAAGAAGGCACTTCCTTCCATCAGCGTACCCACTCCTTTCGCCTTTCCCTGTCCTGCCGCTCTCCTCTTCCCAGGGTGTTGCCACACCCACCACCCAGGAGCCCCTGAGTGCCGGAGCAGTCCATCAGGGTAAGGCCCTCTGAGCTGGGTCCCACAGCACGCAGTGAAGGCCCCATCTGACTGCTGGCCCTCTGAATTCACAGCCCACCCCATGGGGGCGGGGGGGCATACTGAAGTTAAATGGTTTAACTCAGAGAGGTTAAATGTGTTGTAGTTTTGTGGGTTTTTTTGTAAGAATACACAGTGAATAAGTGGAAGAGACAGGTTTTTTTTTAAACTCAGAAAACTATTGTTCATTAAATTTAAAAGTTCAAAGGTCCCCAAAAGATATGTATTTACAGTTCTTTCCACCCAGACCCCCGCCCCTGGAGACAAGCCACTGGAACAAGTTTCTCATACATCCTTCCAGAGACAGTCTGTGCATAAAGAAGCATTTACATGTAAATGTATATACACACACACAGATACTTGAATATGTGTGTTTGTGTACAACTTCCCCTCCCTTTAGAACTGGCATTGGAACCCAGACCCACAGCCTCTCAGGCTGCAGGAGAATTGGGAGCTGGAGGAATAGTTCTCACAACAAGCACACAGTTCAAGTTCTGTAAAGGTGCCAAGTGCACAGGGACAGGCGAGGGCTGGGGGGTCGAGGGACTCGGGATAAAGCCCTGTCTCGGAACTGATGCTCCTGAGCAAGCCCTTCCCTGTACCAGGAAGTGAGGTGTTGCGTTAGATGACTGCTCGAGCACGTCCTGGTTCTGATATTCTCCAAGTGCATGTAGTCGGATTGTTCTGGAAGCACAAAATACAGACAAAGGATTTTTTAAAATATTTCATTTATTTATTTTTAGACAGAGGGAAAGGGAGGGAGAAATAGAGGGAGAGAAACACCAATGTGTGGTTGCCTCTGCACGCCCCCTACTGGGCACCTGGCCCACAACCCAGGCACGTGCCCTGACTGGGAATTGAACAGGTGACCCTTTGGTTCACAGTCTGGCACTCAATCCACTGAGCCACACCAGCCAGGGCAGGATCTTGAGCTCTGAAGATAGGCAGATGTGAGTCCAAAGTCCCAGCTGTTTCTCACCAGCTGTGTAACCCTGGGCTTGTCATGTAACTTGTCCACGCTTTGGCTTTCTCATTGGAAAAAGGAGCAACTGTGGTGCCAGCTGCCCAGGTGGATGATTAGGACGCACCTGTTCCTTTGGACTGCAGAGAAGCTCCGTGATCAGCTCAGCAAAGCATTGCTGGCCTTACGCCGTGTTCTGGGCTTAGCTGGGCTCTGCAGTGGACATGAAGTCACAGGCACTGTGGTTGTTGTGGCACTCACTGGGCAATGACTCTGTGGCTGGCTGGGTCTCTAAGCCTTCAGTCACCTGTGGAGGCCATCATTTGCGAGGTCAGGAAGACAGCAAACTTTCACCTTTGCCTGGAGTGTAGCATCTCTCCTGTGTGCTCTGCTGTCCTAAAGGTTTTCTCTTTTGGACCTGTCCTCCCCACAGAAGCCAGAGCGAGTTTCCTAAAACCCATGTGTGACCACGTCACTCCCCTTCCTGAAGCCTTTCAGAGACTCCTTATTGCCAGCCAGATAAATGCCTTGAGATGTCTCAAATGGCCTCCAGGACTCCTTTCTCACTCCCCCCTTGAATCCTCACCTCAGCCACTTGAAGGAAGTGGTTTCCCTTCAGGTCATTGGGACAGGTTCCCAACTACATCAGCTCTCCGGTACCTCCAAGGCTTTTCACACACCTATACCTAAAACCTTCCCTTTTCTTGATTGATGTCCTCACCATCTTTCTGACTTAATCCCATAGGTGACCATTCAATATATTTAATGTGCTTCTTTCTCTCTGTGTTCTGGTAAAATCTTTGTTCTTGTTTTGCGCATATGCTTTTAGTTTACACAGATTGTGCTGTGTTGTATAGCTCATTCTGTTTCTCACTTTCCCCTCTCAGTGCTGTGTGAGGATCTTTCATGTTACCGTTATCGTCTGCTCCATTACCTGTAACTGCTCCATAACCCTCCAGACTGGGCACCTCTCTGCTGTCCTGGGCATGACCCTGGACGGTCCTCAGTTTCTCCCACCACAAATAACACTGCAGAGAATGGCCTTGGCTGTGTCCTTTTGTGGATCTGGTTAGAACCTCTTTGGGATAGAAACCCAAGATCCCCAGTTTCTGGCTCACAGGGCATGTGTCACCTTCATCTCATCCACACATCCCAGCCTACTCTCCAAATTGACTGCCCCAGCCTGCACCTCCCACATGGACCTTCAGGGTGTTCATGGCCCTGCACCTCCCCAGTCGTTAGTGTTACCCAGCTGCTGAGGTTTGCTTGTCTAATAGGTGTAAAGTCATTGCTGTTTTAATTTTCGCCCCCTGTTTACTGAAGACTTAGAGCATCACTTTGTTAACATCTTGGATTTCCTTTTTTGTAAATCGCTTGTTTATATCCTTTGCCCATTTCCTCTTGGATGTACTACCTTTTTCTTATGGATTAGAATATTTATTTATATATTCTACATATGAATCCTTTGTTGGTTTTATCTTTTTGTTTGTTGGTTTGGGACCTTTCAAACATCTCTGGCCTTCTTTCTGTTCCTCAAACACGCCGAGCCCATCAGCCCTCAGGGCTTTTGTCCTGGCTGTTCTCTCTGCCTGTTATATTCTCCCAGATCCTTGTAGGCAGCACTCTCTGTCTGGACATTTAATCCTCAGATGTATCCCTGCACCTGGCTCTCTCCATTACATTGCCTGGTTTTGCTATCATTATGACCATGTCACTATTATCCTCTTAATTCATTGTTTGCTTGCTTATCATTTGTCTCCATATTATCTCAGTCACTCTTAGCCACTGTTTAACTTCAGCCCCTAGCACAGTGCCTGGCACCCAGTGTTTCTCTATAAATGTTGAATGAGTGAATGAATAAATACACCCAGTCATGCAGCATGGAGTGAAGAGAAGTTGAAGGCACGGCTAAGAGTGGTGTGCTTCAGGTGACACTTCAAATGATAATAACATCATCATTTATTCACCCTTTCCTATGTGCCAGGCACTGTGTCAAGCACTTTGAATGGATCATCACATTCATTCTCATAACAATTCTATAGAGTAGGTATTTTAAAAAAGATTTTATTTATTTATCTTTAGAGGGGAAGGGAAGGAGAGAAATATCAAAGTATGGTTGCCTCTCATGAGTCCCCTGCTGGGAACTGGTCTGCAACCCAGGCATGTGCCCTGACTGGGAATCAAACCGCGATCATGTGGTTCTCAGGCTCGTGCTCAGTCCAATGAGCTACACCAGCCAAGGCGTTAGAGTAGGTATTTTTAAAATTCTATTTGAGACAAGTAAATTAAGGTAGAAAGATAAACCAAAGTCCCGCAGCTAGAAAATGGCAAATAATTTAAAACCAGAACCCAGGGGATCTATTCCAGAGCTAGATTTCTTTTCTTTTTTTCGTTTAAGAACTTATTTATATATTTTTAGAGAGAGGGGAGAGGAGAGAGAAAGACACAGTGAAACACCAATGTGTGGCTGCCTTTCACCCGCTTCATACCTGGCCCACAACACAGGCGTGTGCCCTGACTGGGAATCGAACCAGCGACACTTTGATTCACAGCCTGGCACTCAACCCACTGAGCCCCACCAGCCAGGGCCAGAGCTAGATTTCCTAACCAGGACAGTGCAGCTTCTCCAGGGGAGGGTATAGGGAAGGAAATGGGTGTGGCCAGAAGGAAGCACCCTTATAATCCGAGAAGTCTGGTCCTGCCAGGCAAGAGGGAGGAGGGAGGCAGGGAGCATAATGCTCTCCTCAAGTCCTATATGACCCTAGTGAGGCCCACAGAGGATAAGTGACCAGGGTTCAAGCCAAGCACTGCAGGCCCGGCCACTCCACGGTTCTCCCTCCACTTTCTCTCCACAGGGACCGGGTGGCGCGCATCGGGCTGGGCGTCATCCTGAATCTGGCAAAGGAGCGTGAGCCGGTGGAGCTGGCGCGGAGCGTGGCAGGCATCCTGGAGCACATGTTCAAGCACTCGGAGGAGACGTGCCAGCGGCTGGTGGCGGCCGGCGGCCTGGATGCGGTGCTGTACTGGTGCCGCCGCACGGACCCGGCACTGCTCCGCCACTGTGCTCTGGCGCTGGCCAACTGCGCGATGCATGGGGGTCAGGCGGTCCAGCGGCGAATGGTGGAGAAGCGCGCCGCCGAGTGGCTCTTCCCGCTCGCCTTCTCGAAAGAGGACGAGCTGCTCCGGCTGCACGCCTGCCTCGCGGTCGCGGTGCTGGCCACCAACAAGGAGGTGGAGCGGGAGGTGGAGCGCTCCGGCACGCTGGCGCTCGTGGAGCCCCTCGCGGCCTCGCTGGATCCCGGCCGCTTTGCCCGCTGCCTGGTGGACGCCAGTGACACAAGCCAGGGCCGCGGGCCCGATGACCTGCAGCGCCTAGTGCCGCTGCTCGATTCCTCGCGCTTGGAGGCGCAGTGCATCGGGGCTTTCTATCTGTGCGCTGAAGCTGCCATCAAGAGTCTGCAGGGCAAGACCAAGGTGGGTGCGGGTGTGGTGGGGGTGGGGGTTAGACAGCGTATGGGAAGGCTTCCCAATTCATCCTGGACTTGAAGTACACATTAAAGTTGGAAGCAAGGAGAAGGATGAGGGGCAAGACCAAGATTTTAAAGCAGGGGACACGTGGGTTTTATAAAGATTACCCTGGTGCTGCGTGGAGAGGGATTGGCAAAGGTGAGGATGGAGGCAAAGGGGCCAGACAGGAGGCCACGGCAGGGGTGCAGTTGGGATGGTAGAGGCTGGGACTAGGACAGAGAGGCTGAAAGAAGTAGAGGTTCCAGGGGTGCTGAGGAGCTAGAATTGGACTTGGTGGGTGGCTGGGTGAAGGAGAGGGAGGAGCGGAGGATGTCTCCTGACTTGGACGTAGGCAATCCAGTGGATGATGGCGACAGGTATTGAAATAAGGTGAACTGGGTGAGAGACAGTTTGGAGTGGCAGAGGAGAAGAAAGTGACTTCGCTGGGAGATTGAATTTGAGGTGCGTGAGAGATGACCAAGTGTGGAGCTTCAGTAGGCCATTTTGTCATTTGCATCTAGAGTCCAGGAAGGAGGGGGAGTGTGGAGACAGAGTCTTGGAGCAGCTTGTCAGTGTGTCAGCCAGACAGCTCCCTTCCGAGTGCCCAGAGGTCCCCATGCCGAGGGCCTGATCTGAAGCCTTCGCCCTCAGCTTTAACTTGCTGTGTGAACTTGGCCATCTGGCTTCCCCTCTCCAGGCCTCTATATGTCCCAATTTCAGCCTCTGAAAAATGGAAGAAGTGGACCACAGCAGCAGTTCTTACGCTGGATGTGGCACTAGTAAGAGTTACATTATCAAAAGTTTGCATTCTTATTTTTCAAAATATTACAGGATCGAGATTATCCCTATAATGTCACCCTCCCCACTTTGCATTGCTCTGGGAATTGGGGGGGTTGGTGACAGCTGGTGCACAGGGAGCAGCGCACGCCCACGAACCATCCCATCTCTTCCACAGCGGTCATCTGGGGCTGCTCAGACTAGTGCGTCCTGCAGATGACCACCACACTTAGTGCATGTCCCCGCAGATCAAGGAGACACTTGGGATTAGGGGTCTCTGAGGCCTCGTCCAAAAACCAGTGTTCTAGAGTTTCTGGCTCTCCTCTGTGCCCCAGCGTTGGACCAGCGTTGGGCTTTACAAAGCAAGTCATTCTGCTTGGGGGGAAGAGCCTTGAAGGCGAGTTGGGAGCAGGGAACTATAGGGTCTGGGCAGCAGCCATGACCACCAGCTCTGGCACCCCTTCCCCAGCAAGGCCAGAGAGTGCAGTTCAGTAAAGACATGGTAAGCCCCCACTCTGGGGCCTGGAGTGTGCCAGGTACAGGACTCCAGGGGTGACTAAGACACAACTTCAGCTTATCACCCAGTGGAAATCGCATTGTGAACTAACAAGAGTGGCATTCAGAGTGTGGTACAAGGTCTAATGGGAGATGTGGGCCAAGCTGTTGGGGGAATCAAAGCAGGCTGCACAGAGGAGATGCTAATTAATTTGGATTCCAGTGGATGAATAGGATTCTCAAAAACAGGCTAGAAGAACTAAGGATCTGGGAACACCATGGGTCAAGGCTCAGAGGTGGGAGAGCCTTCATGGGTGGGTGTCAGACAAGTGGGGGTTGGTGAAAGGGGAGGTGAGCTGGGGGTGATGGAAGGGGTGCACTGTGCCAGCCCTGATGGCCATACTGAGAGCTCAGACTTTATCCCAGGATGGATGGAGACTGTTGAGGGGAGACATGAAAAGGACCTGCCTGCTCAAGAGCTTTGAGAGAGCTTCGGGAAGAGCAACCCAGAGGTCTCAGTGATTTATCAGATGGAGGCAGGGCTAGGGCAGATGGCCTGACTTCAGCAGTTAGAAGAGGCTGGTCACAGGGCACATTTTGGGGTGGCTGGCTGAAAAGCTGGTGGGTACAAGACACCCTCTTCTCGCTAGGTGTTCAGCGACATTGGTGCCATCCAGAGTCTGAAACGCCTGGTCTCCTACTCCACCAATGGTACCACGTCGGCGCTGGCCAAGCGCGCGCTGCGCTTGCTGGGCGAAGAGGTGCCGCGGCCCATCCTGCCCTGCGTGCCCAGCTGGAAGGAGGCCGAGGTCCAGACGTGGCTGCAGCAGATCGGCTTCTCCCAGTACTGCGAACCTTTCCGGGTATAGCCACTCAGGGCTGCCACCCGGGAGTCAGAGCCAAGCATTCCCTGAAGACCCTAAGGGCCCTGTGCACAAAGGCAACCTTGCACCGTCCTGTCCCGTACGCCCGCAGTGCCAGGGTGGCCCTTTGGCTTGCAGAACCCGTACTCGGCAATTTTCTGGATCTCTTGGCTCCAGTGTGGGTCTCATCCACTTCCCTACTGGTGTCACCAGGTCCCTCCCCTTGCATCTTGGGCTTGGGGTCCAGAGCTAAGGAAGGGACCCTTTCCTTCCTCCTTTCTTACCTTTGACCCCACCCCCAGGAGCAGCAGATAGATGGCGACCTGCTTCTGCGGCTCACGGAGGAGGAACTCCACACTGACCTGGGCATGAAATCAGGCATCACCCGCAAGAGGTACGGAGACTCCCGCCCACCTTCCACGCCCAGTCTAAAGACTCCATGCCCGCCTGCCACCCCTTAGGCCACCACTAGCCAGTTTGAGTCAGGACGTCAGCGTCCTTTACTCCCTGGCTTTCAGATTCTTTAGGGAGCTCACGGAGCTCAAGACCTTCGCCAACTACGCTACCTGCGACCGCAGCAACCTGGCTGACTGGCTGGGCAGCCTGGACCCACGCTTCCGCCAGTACACGTATGGCCTGGTCAGCTGCGGCCTGGACCGCTCTCTGCTGCACCGCGTGTCAGAGCAGCAGCTCCTGGAGGACTGCGGCATCCGCCTGGGCGTGCACCGCACGCGCATCCTCACGGCCGCTAGAGGTCAGCCTGCCCCATCTCCATCCTGGAGGGGTGGGGCGAGGCAGAGGGTGGGGCCTCAAAGCCAGACACCGAGCCAGCCTGCGTTCTGAGGATGCAAAGATGAATGTGTTGCACTTTGCCCTCAAGAAGTTCTCAGTCTGAGGTGGGTGGGTAGAGAGGAGGGAGGAAGGCAGGCATGTAAACAGAAAGGTGAGCACAATAGGAGGCCTGCCCGGGACTCCCGTGGGAGCCTAGAGGAAACATTGCCTACTCTGTTCCCCCCAGGCACTTAGAGGATGGGGTGGGGGGGTGAGGGGGTGAGGGGAGGGGCCGGGGGGAGGGGCGGGGCCGGGGGGCGGGGCAGCAGCAGGAAGAGCAGACAGGCAGAAGGAACAGCCTATGCAAGTATGGTGAGACCGAGGGTGGGGAGTTCATTCACAGGACATGGGTAGGGAGACACGTGGCTTACTCCATTAGCCAAAGGCATCCACAGTGTGGGTTCTAGAAGGTACTTTAGGGGAATCATGAGGCAGGGTGGACCCTAAGGCTCTGGCAACCCTCTTTACTAGTTTACTTTAATTTACTAATATACTTTTTAGCTAACATTTATTGTCAATTACTCTATGTCAGGTCCTGTATTAAGTTCTGAAGAGGTATTATCTCATTAATCTCTACATCCATTTGATGCTGTGGGTGTTAATTTTGTAATCAACTTTTTAAAACTTTTTAAAGAATGAAAGAGGTATAACTTAACTTCAAGGTGTCCACTGTGAAGGGATTGGGGAAGCACTTGCTCCTTGGTCACTGTCCCAGAGCCCCATAATCAAAGACAAAGGATATTTCCATCAAAGGTGTTAATTTTAAATATGACAAAGCTAAGATTTAAAGAATTTAAATACATTCTCCAACTTTTAAAAATATGTATTTTTTTATTTATTTTTAAATATTATTTATTTATTTATCTTTAGAGGGGAAGGGAAGGAGAGAGGGAGAGAAATATCAGTGTGTGGTTGCCTCTCATGAGTCCCCTGCTGGGAACTGGCCTGCAACCCAGGCATGTGCCCTGAGTGGGAATCAAACCGTGATTGTGTGGTTTGCAGGCCCGCACTCAATCCACTGAGCTACACCAGCCAGGGCAAAAAAATATATATATTTTATTGATTATGCCATTACAGTTGTCCCATTCCCCCTTCACTCCCCTCCCCCACACACACCCCTCCCCATCCCCCCTTTCCTTCATGCCCATGTGTCACAAGTTCTTTAGATTCTATATTTCCCATAGTATTCCTGCCCTCCTCCCTGTCTATTTTCTACCTACTGTCTATGCTACTTATTCTCTGTACCTTCTCCCCCCTTCTCCTCCTCCCACTCCCCTGTTGCTAAACCTCCATGTGATCTCCATTTCTATGGTTCCACTCCCGATCTAGCTGTCTTCTTAGTTTGCTTTTGTTTTAGGTGTGGTTGTTAATAACTGTGAGTTTGCCGTCCTTTCACTGTTCCTGTTTTTTATCTTCTTTTTCTTAGATAAGTCCCTTTAACATTTCATATAATAAGGGCTTGGTGATGATGAACTCCTTGAATTTGACCTTATCTGAGAAGCACTTTATCTACCCTTCCATTCTAAATGAAAGCTTTGCTGGATAGAGCAATCTTGGATGTAGGTCTTTGGATTTCATGACTTGGAATACTTCTTTCCAGCCCCTTTTTGTCTGTAAGGTCTCTTTTGAGAAATCAGCTGACAGTCTGATGGGAACCCCTTTGTAGGTGATTGTCCCCTTATCTCTTGCTGCTTCTAGAATTCTCTCCTTCATTTTCATCTTGGTGAATGTAATTATGATGTGCCTTGGTGTGTTCCTTCTTGGGTCCAACTTCTTTGGCACTCTCTGAGCTTCCTGGATTTCCTGGAAGTCTATTTCCTTTGCCAGACTGGGGAAGTTCTCCTTTATTATTTGTTCAAATAAGTTTTCCCCTCGTGGCTGTTTCTTTCCCCCTTCTGGTACCCCTATAATTCGGATGTAGGAACGTTTAAAGATGTCCTGGAGGTTCCTAAGCCTCTCCTCATTTTTGAATTCTTTTTTCTTCCTTCTTTTCTGTTTGGTTGTTTCTTTCTTCCATCTGGTCCACTCCCTTGATTTGAGTCCCAGTTTCCTTTCCATCACTATTGGTTTCCTGTGCATTTCCCTTCATTTCAATCAGTTTAGCCTTCGTATGTTCCTCTAATTTGTAGCTAAAATCAACCAATTCTGTGAGCATCCTGATCACCAGTGTTTTGAACTGTGCATCTGAAAGATTGGCTATTTCTTGGTCACTTAGAATTATAGGCTCTGGGGCTTTGAGCTGTTCTTGAGTCATAATGTTTGGTCTGTTCACACCTGTTATGTATGAGGGGCGGAGCCTTAGGTGTTCACCAAGGCCAGGCAACCCAGGAGCTGGGTTGTGACGCTGTATGTGGGGGTGGGGTCAGAGAGGGAAAAAAATGGCGCTTTGCTCTGCTCCGCTCTCTCAGATTTCTGTCTCCTCTGCAGCTTCCCACAAGCAAATTGGGCCCCTCTGGTGTTGGTTCCCAGGTGTGTGGGCCCGTGTACTCTCCAGGACCCTGTGGATCTCTCCAACGAACTCTCTGTGAGCCTGGGAGCCTCTCCCAGCCCCTCGACCCCAAGAAAGTCTTTCCAGTTGGTGCTTTCAGGCTTTAGTTCCCATCGCTGGGGCCCTAGCCTGAGCCGTCTGTCTCACTGGTCGCTCCTTCACTTGGTTTATCTGAGCGCGAATGTGTGACCGCAGTCAGCCAGCCGCCCTGCGCCCTCACTGGGTCTGCCTGTCGCCACCACAAGCCTGGTATCCACCAACTGCCTCCACCTCCGCTCCTGGGGCGGTGGACCGAACGATCTTTCCAGCCAGACCCCACTCCGCTGCTGACTCCGCCCCTCTTACCAGTCTGACTGAGTGGTTCATTGTTGTCAGACTTCCGTACAGTTCAATTTTCACTGTTTTGGCTGCGTTTTTGTTTCTAAAACTTAGCTGTCTTTAAATTTAGTTGTGGGAGGGGGCACAGTGTTTCCACTTACGCCTCCATCTTGGCCAGAAGTCCACATTCTCCAACTTCTTAAAGCCATTAAATATCAGAGTTAGGATTCGAAACCCTCCTCCCATCTTTATAAAGAGACGAGTGTTGTCTCTGAGTGTCAAGTCTGAGTGTTATGGGTAGGCGGGCTCTTTTCACTCACACATTCACTCAGCCAGTGCTCACTGAGCTCCTACCAGGGCCGGGGAATGGTCCTCAGCACTGTGCTGTTTCTTCAACCAAAGCAGGTCAGCTTCTGCCATTTTTACACCGCAACTCCCAAGAAAATCTTAAGATTTCATTTTTCTTAAAAAAAGAGTCCTACCAAAAAATTAGTTTACAAATTCTTTCTACAGGGAGTAGGGAGTAGTGAGTGTTTTTTAAGGGGAAGCAATGACATATTCAATCTCTTTGGTAGCTGTGCAGGCAGATTATATGGGACAAGTGTGGACTTAGGGAGACCACTGACGAGACTGGAGTTGGGGGACTGGACACAGGGAAAGCCCTGAGGCTGGAGTCTGGTTGTTTAGCAGGAAGAATCTGCCAAGCACGGTGCCTGGGCCTGACCACTGAACATCAGCTCCGTGAGGTAGGGTTTGTTTATGTTAACCGCTGTATCCCAAGGGCACACATTGAGTGCTTAGTAGATATTGTTGAATGGATGAATGGGTGAGTAGGTGAATGGATGAATGGATGAATAAGAGGCAGGAGTTGAGGCTAGTGCCCAGGTTTCTGACTTAAGTGGGAAACTAGGAGGAAGGGTCCATGGGAGGATTTAGAATGTGTAGGGTTCAGAGTGCCTGTGGGCAGCCGGCTGTGCCGGTCTGGAGCCAGAGAGAAGCCAGAGCTGGACGTATCTCTCTCTCTCTTTCTTTTCCTTCCTTCCTTTTTTTTCTTAGGCGGAGGTACATTTTAATGTTCCTAAAACATAATGACTGTCTTCTGAGAGGAACTCACCCTGTAGACCCCTGTCTCTCCACCTCAGCAACCCTTTTTGGAGCAAGCAGCCTGCCTAGGCTGGACTGGGCTGGGCTGAGAGGCAGGGTGGGCAAGGAATGATGTGCCTCACTGTGAGTGGTGGGGAAGGGCCACCTCACCAAGCTGTCTCTTGTCCCCCTCAGAAATGCTACACTCTCCACTGCCCTGCACTGTCTGCAAGCCGAGTGGGGACATTCCGGACGTCTTCATCAGCTACCGCCGGAACTCAGGCTCCCAGCTGGCCAGGTGAGGAGGAGCAGGTGAGGAGGCAGCCTCGGGCTTTGGGGCAAGGCCAGGGCAGTGACGTGGACCTCTTCACAGCCTCCTGAAGGTGCACCTGCAGCTGCACGGCTTCAGTGTCTTCATCGATGTGGAGAAACTAGAAGCAGGCAAGTTTGAGGACAAGCTCATCCAGAGTGTCATGGGCGCCCGCAACTTTGTGCTGGTGCTATCAGCCGGGGCGCTGGACAAGTGCATGCAGGACCATGACTGCAAGGACTGGGTGCACAAGGTGGGTCCTGGCCTCCGTGGGTCCAGCGTGGGCCTGAGGCCCAGGGGGCGGGGTTCTCCTCCTGTGCCTTCTCCTCTACAGCCCCAGCGACCTCCATGGCCCAGCGGGAAGTCAGGAGTCACAGCTTTGACTACAAAAAGATGCTAGCCAGCCACTTAGGCTCTCTAAGTCCATTTCTCTCCTCTACAAAGTGGGGATAATTTTCCTGTCTTACTGGCCTTGCAGGATTGTTGTGAGGGTGACAGAGAGATGAAAATACTTTGAAAAATAACCTCCAAGCAGGAAGGGGGGGCAGGGAGCATAGGGATGGGCACAGTGGAAGCAGGAAGAAACCAAATCTATGAGTCTGAATCCTGGCTCTGGCCTGGAGCGCATTACCTCATACCAGTGAGCTTCATGTTCATTACTGTGAAGTGGATAATTACAGTGCCTATTTCCCTAGGATATTGTTATAAGGATTAAAAGAACTAAAACTTGTGAAGGGCTTAGCAGAATTCCCGGATCTATAGCAAGTGTTCTATAATGGTAGCAATTACTATTATTAATATAATTATTATAAGTGTTGTTTAACACACCATTTTACCCGCAATGCCTGACACATGGGAGGAACTTATTGAATACTTGTAGGACAGATGGATGGATGGACCCACATCACATCTGCAGGTTATTAATTGCTAATCAATGAATAGCAATTGGGGCCAGGGATGCAATAGTCACCTGAGATGGGGCCCTGGTCCTAGAGCAGCTAAGGAGACAAGACTATGCCCAGAATGACGAGATAAAGGATAAAGTGGTGTCACTGCTGAGCTGGCTGGGTGAACTGCTTACTTAGCATAGAAGTATGGAGAAGGGAGAAAACATCAAGGGCAGGTACAATCAGGGAAGGCTTCATGGAAGAGACAGGACTCGAGAAGAGTCTCAAGAATTTAGCTAAGTGGAAGAGAGGCACCCCTGGCAGTAAAACAGCATGAGCAAAGATCAAAAGTAGAAATGAGAAAGGTGCCTCACTGGTATTGCTTTCTCCATCTCACAGATGAAGAAACTGAGGCTCAGAGAAGTGGAATAATTTTTGCCACGGCCACACGGATGTAGAGATCAGAAAAGCTGGGCCTTGAGCTCCGTCTCTCTGACTCCCAAGCTCGTGCTCTTTCCCAGGACCCGTGCTCCATGCACGGATCTGAGGGGGTGGGTGTGTGGGAGGTGCCGGAGCAGGGCTGGATTCACCTGAGATGATTGTCTGCATTTGTTCTCAACTCCGTGTTTAGGGATGTTATGTTGGCAGCTTAAAGTCAGCCATGGAGGTAGTATTTACACTAAGGAAATCAGTAAACACTCCAAATCAGGGGTGGGTTGGTTTGGTGGGTGGGTTTTGTTGTTTTTCTCTCCCTGGATAGCGGGCTAAACATTTATCAGCACAACACTGGCTGGATAAGAACTATGGGACGAGGTTGCGGAGTGCCCACAGGCAGGGTAAAGACCTGTGCTTACCCTGTGGGGGTAGCAATGCCACGCCAGGGGCTTTAGGGTGAAGGCTCCACACACGATAGTGCAGTCCCACTTGACAGTGGGAAAGAGGGCCCAGCTCCTGAGGCGGAGTTTTAGGGGCTGAGCACTGGGCATGGTTTGGGGGGGTACTGGTCTTTCAGCCTGGAGGACCACGCGTGAAGACCCAGAGCGGGCAGCAGGTGGCTTTCTGAGAGACAGAAGTGTCCGTGACAGCTCAGACCTTGCCTTATTCACATTGTATCCCTGATGCCTAAAACCATGCACAGTCCAAAGTAGGTTCGTGAAGATTCTACAGAATACTTGAATCAATGATAAAACAGATGAGTGACTCTGATGAAGCTGAGATGACTGGGAAAACCATCTATATCTACTAGATATACCAGGTCTGGAGACTTGACTCTAATCAAGTCAAGTCCACCAGCTGAGCGATCTTAAATAAGCCACTTTTCCCTTTTTTCGGCCAGCCTCTGAACCTGCGCGATGAGCAGCATGCTATCTTTGGTTCTGGGTGGTTCTGGATGAAGCGAGTGTCTAAGGTTTTCAAATAAGTTGCTGCGGGGTCAGAGTTCATCCAAATTCTCAGCAGAGAGGCAGAGGGCTTGGTCGAAATAACCCAGGACTTGGAGTCTGGGTTCCAAGGTGTGAGCCAGAGCTGGCCACCTCCTCGGCCGGAAGTGTGTGGACTTGGGAGCAAGTTCCTTCCCCTCTCCGGGCCTCCTTCTTCCCATCTGTAAAATGGGGAGGTTCCCGGAAGTTGAGCAAGGTTGAAGTTGTGCGGTCCTTCCCCGAGGAAGGCTGTGCTCCAGAGTCTCCCCCCTCCCCGCCCCCACCCCACCCTTTGTCCCAGCAGACTGCAGGGAGGGAGGAGGCAGGCGGGGAGGGGGGAGCCTTTGCCTTGGACCAGGCCCAAAGGCTCCATCATCTTTCCTTGGTCATTTTTAGGGCTTAATTGACTTTGGTTTTAAAACTCCTTTCCCTGAAGCCACATTTAGGGAGTAATCAATATGGAAAACCACAGTGAACTGCACTCAGGAAAGTCCAATCCCTGTGGTTCCCCTTGGAAAGGAAAAAAACGTTCAAGAAGCACTTGCCAGAGCACCCATTAATAGTAAACAATGTCCTCAGGACAATTAACCTTTCTCCTGAGGTTGGTTCATTAACCCCACTTTCCAGAGGAGGAAATAATAGCACTTAGGTGTCGAGCGAGCCCCAGGCGCTGGGTGCAGTCCGCATCGCTTGCCGCAGGGTATCGCAGCGATTCCTCCCAGTGGTCCTACAAGACAGTGACCACCATTCACCCTGTTTTGTACATGAGAAGACAGAGGCTCTGAGAGCCTGTTTTAGCCTCAGATCACAAAGCTGGTGTCAGAGATTCAACGGGAACCCAGCTCTGACCATCCCAGAGTGCACCGCTAACTGCTGTGCCGTGTTCTCATTCACTTGTTCGTCCAGCCACCCATTAAGTACTTAGCCAGGGCTGACTGTGGGCATGGCTTCGTGAAGGATGCTGAGATGTAAGGTGAGTGAAAACCAGACATAATCCCTGCTCTGTTGTCTGGTGGGGAAGGCAGATATTAAATCAATTACTCATTAATGAATGTAACTCTGCAACTGTAGCATGTGCTGCAGAGGCTATGAGAGCCTAAAATAGGGAAGACCTGGCCAGGGAAGAGAGAGAAGCCTTCCCTGGGAAAGGTTGACTGGGCGCAGATCAGAAAAATGAGTAGGTTATTAGCCAGGTGAAGGGGCAGGGACAAGTGTTCCAGACAGAGGGAACAGCATGTGCAAAGGCCCTGTGCAGGGAGGGAGGGGGGCAAAACTGAGGGGCTGCAAAGTCTGTGAGGCTGGGGGCACAGTGCAGACGTGCACTTTGAGAAGTGAACTGTGGCTAACTAACTATGCAGGACCCTCAGCCCACACTTAGGAGTTTGAACTTGATTCTGAGAGCCATGTAAAGTCTTGAAGAGTTTTAAGTAGAGAGTGACATAATCACATTTTCATTTTGCAGAGTAGCTGGGTGAAGGGGCAATGTGGAGAACAAATTAGAGGGGGCGAGTAGTGGGTGAGACCAGACCTGCTGGAGGATACAGATCAGGGGGGCAGATGGTTGAAGTGGGAGAGTGGTGGGGTAGAGAAAAGCAGGTAGGTTTGAAAATAAGTTAGAGTAACATTGGTAGGGCTCACGACGGATCAGTTTGGATGCAGGGGTGTGATGTTTTTCCTCTGCCACCACTGTCTGGGCCACACCAACAACCAGTTCTCCAATTCACCAGCACCAGTGAGGTGTCCCACGATTCAAGTCAATTAAGTTCTGACCCTAGCCACGCAGGGCAGGTGTCAGGCTCCGCAGGTAGAAGGGCCTGCCCCCACGCCTGCCCTCACTTCAGATACCAATTGAAAGTCCCAGGTTCCCAGGCTACCCACACTTCTCTCTGACTCGGCTACAAATTCAGGGGTTCCCATGACCCTCCGCCCTGCCCAGGTTCAGTAGTTTGCTAAAGTGACACGCAGAACTCAGGAAAGTGACACACACACACACACACACACACACACACAGGGTCCAGCAGAAGCAGCGCCTGCTGGATTGTGGTTGGTGGGGTAATAATATGGGTGTAATAATTTATAGTTTTAATTTGAACATTTCATCTAAAATGTCATCTGGTATGTGTGCTTGAGTGTGATACTGTTATGTTACACAATTACATGCTTATGAGTTTGTAGTAAAAGAGGGGTGTTATTTGTGCCAGACCCAGTACATAAGGGACACGGGGGCCAGGGGTGGGGGTGGGGCGCAGGCAGGGAGGCACAGGGCTTCCGTGCCATTTCCAGGCTGCTCCCCCAGCACTTAGATGTGTTCACCAACCGCCCCCCTTTTTAGGGCTCTCTGTGGAGGTTTCGTTTTTGTGGGCGTGATTAAATCATTGGCCACCGGTGATAGTACTCAAGTCTCCAGCCCTTCTTCCTTCCCTGGGTGTGGGCGAGTATGGGGTGGGCCCTTGAAGTTCCAACCCTCTCATTGATCTTTCCTTCAACCAGTCTCCATCCTGAAGGATCTAGGTAGCCCCCACCCGTCATCTAGAGATTATAAGGGTTTTAAGAGCTCTGTGCCAAGAACCTAGCACAAAGTTGGAATATTAATTTTTTAGTTAAGCCCCAAAGGGTGCCAGAGAAGTCAAAGGTGGACTTCAGTTCATTGTCCCACTGGGTTCAGCTTAGAGCCACCATCGGCCCCCAGTGTCTGCCTTGCCCTGGGGTCCCTGGCTGGGTGCCCTGGTCTCTTCCTCCTCCCTTCTTTCTCCAGGAGNCCCCACCCGTCATCTAGAGATTATAAGGGTTTTAAGAGCTCTGTGCCAAGAACCTAGCACAAAGTTGGAATATTAATTTTTTAGTTAAGCCCCAAAGGGTGCCAGAGAAGTCAAAGGTGGACTTCAGTTCATTGTCCCACTGGGCTCAGCTTAGAGCCACCATTGGCCCCCGGTGTCTGCCTTGCCCTGGGGTCCCTGGCTGGGTGCCCTGGTCTCTTCCTCCTCCCTTCTTTCTCCAGGAGATCGTGACTGCTTTGAGCTGTGGCAAGAACATTGTGCCCATCATTGACGGCTTCGAGTGGCCCGAGCCCCAGGCCCTGCCTGAGGACATGCAGGCGGTGCTCACCTTCAATGGCATCAAGTGAGCAGGGGTGGGTGGGTGGGCACACGGGCCCTGCAGCCTGCAGCTCCCTCTGCCCAGCCCTCCGACCCATGGCCTCTGTGCCCACAGGTGGTCCCACGAGTACCAGGAGGCCACCATTGAGAAGATCATCCGCTTCCTGCAGGGCCGCTCCTCCCGGGACTCATCTGCAGGCTCCGACACCAGTTTGGAGGGGGCTGCACCCATGGGCCTTACTTAACCGGCCCCTAGTTTTCAAGTCCTGCTGTGACCCCCATTTCCATTCTCTATCTAGAAGGAGCAGCCCCTCACACTGGGCTCCCTGGGCCGAGACAGCCTGGGCCCTTCTCAGGAAGTGGCTGTCCCTCTCCCAGGCCCCCCAGGCCCTCATCGGCCACCGCAAACCCAGCTTCCTCAGTATCTAAAAAGGGAAGGAAAGCTAGGCTTTGGGGTGGTAAGGGTTAGACTGCCCCTAAGCCCTGTCACAAGGTTCTCTGTCTCGGGCATGGGAGGGTCACTGGTCAGTTCTGGAGACACTGAAGAGCGAGGGTTCGCTGCACACTCCTACCCCCTGTCCTGCCCTGACGATAGCCAGCTTCAGGAGGGGCGCAGCCGGCAGCCTCTGGGCACAAATCCCTCCCAGTGGCAGGCAGCCTCAGACAGGAATGGGGGCAATGCCCAGCCCTCTCGGCCAAGCAAGGGTCTGGGCCTGGGAACCAGTGGGGATGAGAGCCCAGTGATGGCCCCCCACCTAGACTGTGCCTGGTCCCTTGGCTCACCACTTCCTGCCACCCAAGGGCCTTGCCTGCAATCACTCAGTGCACTTAGCCAGGCTGGCCTGGTCCCAAGTGCCCTCCCAGCCTTCCTGAATACAGCCTCTTTTGCCACATACAGGGTCAGGGCCAGGCTGAGCCAGCCCTTCCTCTGGCTGGTTTGCAGCTGTAGGTGGGTTTGCAGCCCTCCCCAGCACATGGGAGCTCTTGCTTGGGCCCAGGCGGGAGGCGCCATGCCTCTAAGGGCTGCTAGCCGCCCTCCCCACGCCTTGGTGCTGTGCCTCAGGCTCCTGCCCCACCTGGCCCAGCTGGCTTCCCTGGCCCCCACCAGCAGTAGCCTGGGCAGAACTGGGAGCTCCTTGGAAGAGGCAATGTCCTGAAGAAGGGTAGGGAGTGCATTCAAATCATCCGGGAATTTTGTAAAAAGTCCATTCAGGAGACCTGGGGTGGAGCCTGAATTTCCACATTTCTCAGATCCCCGGGTGAGCCCATGCTGGTGGTGAAGAAGGGATGCTTTAAGTAGCAAGGCTCCAAAATACAAATCCCTCACACACCTCCAGCATGGCCTCAGTCTCCCACTCCATGGTCTCTGTAATAATCATCAGAGCAACCCTGCCCAGTATCATCTCCATTTTACAGAGGAATCGAACGATGTGCTGTTTTCTGTCTTGAGCGGCAGCCCAGGACCCAGCCCCGGCCTCCTGGTGCTCAGCCCACAGCTGGTGGGGCTGCTCTCCTGAGAATCATCCTTGGAGGCCCTGACCGGGCTGGGCTGCTGCTCCGCAGACCGCTGGCTTCTTCCTCACCCCGAAGGACCTAGAAATGCAGTTAGGTTCTTAACCTGGGGCCATGCAGAAATAAAGGAGCAGGGCTATCCCTCTGCCCCTTCCCCCAGAAGGGTAGGGAGGCCCTGGCTAACCAGCCCTGCCTCTTCCCTCCTGAGCAATGGGTTCACACTTTGAGGCTGGCCCAGTGCCCAGAGGGCCTCCTGCTCTTGGGCCATAAAGTCAGGAAGTCAACAATCTCACGCCAGGCTGGGGACTTCTTGCTTCCTCTCTCCTCCCTGCCAAAGATGCTGTTCAGCTGGTCTTAGCTCCAACTCTGGCTTTCACTGCACTTCCTCCTTCATGCCACCAGAGTGCCCACCAGGGCCAGGCCCTGGGTAGGAGGGTGACTGAGGCAGACTGACTCTCACAGAGGAGACAGTTAACAATACAGTGTGACAAATATCCTCTGGGGAAGCTTTCTGTCTTTCTGTCCTCAGCCCACTCCCTCCTGAGGATCCCCTGAGGACAGTATTCAGACAGCTTCCCAGCCCGTTTTTTCTGTTTGGTGCACCTGCCACTGACACCCCTCTGGTCTCTCTGGGGAACCAGTGCTCAGCCTCTCCCCTCCGCAGCAGCGTAAGTGCTGACCCTCCCCCAGCCAGGCCGGAGTGCCCTGGCGACTGCCTCCCCGGTGGGGACAAACCACCCAGCTCAGGCCCCTTGGCGCTCACCTTCCACCCAGGTTTGGCCTCATAGGGCTGGTCCTGAAGCAGAGGGCTGAGACACGGCCCTCCCCAAAGCCTGCTCTGACCCGGGCCTGCAGGGCCAGGGCTTCTGCTCCGCTGGACTGGAGCTGCTGCCCCCGGGGTCCAACCTGAGTCAGCCAGGTCCCTACCCCACCTCACCCTGCCCTGCCCCAGGGACCGGAAACTACTCAGGGACACCCAAAGATCAAAAGTCTAGCTCTGCCCTAGCCAGTGTGGCTCAGTTGGTTAAAGCATTGGCCCATAAACCAAAAGGTTGCAGGTTCGATTCCCAGTCAGGGGTGTGTACAGAGGGCAAACAGTTGATGTTTCTCCTTCACATTGATGCTTCTTTGTCCCTCTCTCCCTTTCTGTCTCTAAAAGCAATGAAAAAATGTCTTCAGGTGAGGATTAAAAAAAAAGAAAGAAAACTCCAGCCCAGCTCATTTGTCCTTCCCCAGACCCATGAAGAGAGGCATCTCATTTTAGAATGTATGAGGTGGGAAAGATCTCAGAACATTATCTAATCCAGTGCTGGCCAACCATGAGTGGACAGCGTGGGATATCACTGACCTAGCCCTTCACAGAGGGGCTTGCTCAAGGTCACCCGTGAGCCCAAGGCCAGCCCAGAGCCTTCCCCTTTTGCTCCCCCACCTCGTGCTGGGCCAGTCAGTGGAGGGCCCTCTCTTTGCTGCAGTCTTCCAATGAGCATGGACTGTGAGGTGGGGACCCAGACACAGGCCCAGGCTGTGGAGGCCACAGTTGACCCTGGTTTGCCCTAGGCTACCCCCATTTTACCCGTGTGATTTCCAACCAGAAAACTGGCTGGCAGGGCCAGTGACAGAATGGGGTAGCTCGGGCGGTATGGGGCTGAGCTCTGTGGCCAATTCTGCTTTGAAGAGTCAAGTACCACCTGATTTGGGTCCGCTTGGAGGCTTATGGCCCTCATCAAAGCCGATGCCTTAATATTCAATCCAATTGTGCCCTAGAAGTGGCCCCCTCATTCTCAGGGACCTGGGGCCCCTGGATCATGGGAGTCAGGTCCATCTCCAGGGTTCCATTGACTTAGATGCATGCGGGGGTTCCAGCACAAGGCCCTGCTAGAATACCCAGCAATGGGAGGTGTTGGAGGGCTGAGCCATAAAAACTGAGTCTGCTTGGCTGTTGCAGCCAGAAGACTAGTTCAGGTGCCTTCAGGGAGTGGATCTCTGACTGACCCTCTGGAATGGGTGACCAGGGCTCTCTGCTTGGCTCCAAGGAATCCCAGCAGCCTTTTGCCTCCCAGCAGCTCAGAAGAGAATGGGAGGTCAGAGGCCGTCTGGGCCAGCCACACCGAGCACCAATCCCAGGGCACCTCAGGGGCTCTGCTCAGCCCAGCAGTTGCCTGTGTGACCTCTGGAGGACAGACCGGGAGCAGGAAAACAGTGCCCCACAGCCCCATACCGTGGACGCTGTAAGATTTACACTTAAATTTCCTTACACTGCTTTATTATTATGTGCTTATACTGCTTTATTATTATGATTGGTACTGCAAGGCCCAGGGGGTTGATTCCACTAAGCCAATAGTCCTCCCCCTCCATTCCCACAAGCCTTCCTCCCCGCAAGGTACACGGTGTTAAGGGGCAACTGGCGGCTGCCCACCATGGACTGCGCACTGTGAGCTGTGCGGTTCTGGGTGGAAGCAGAGATGCCAGCCCGAGGCATCACCCCCGTCAGGACGTCTCCTCTCCCCACAGGGCTTTATGTGATCGATGGCACAAAGGGTAGACAGACCCCTGTTCCAAAGGGCTCCTCCGATGCCTGCCCTGGAGTCAGGCCATCTGAGTCACAATCCTTGAGTCACAGGCTGGCACAGCCATGGGTGAGGTGGGGGCCCTGGTCTAGCCTGACCACCTCATCCAAGGTGAGCACTGCCTTTGAGGGGAGCTGCTGGAGCTGCCGTGGGGGCAGTCTCCAGTGTACACTTCCAGTCGGTCAGTGTTCACTTCGCTTCCTCTTGCCCTCCGTCCTCAGGCCCAGGCCGATCAGGGGCTCTGGGAAAACTACTGGTATTCAGAGCGAGGAGCAGCCTTTCCCAGAATCCTGTGAGAGACCAGAGAGGGTTTGGATTTGACATGGGGGGCCCTCACCTCCTGCAGGGGTGACACCAGCTGTACTGGGTGGGCTGGGATAGCTATCCCCCTCCCGAGGCAGAGGCGGTAGACAGTGTCCAGGGAAGAGGACTCTGAAAAGGGACTATGAAGGCTTTGGGGGAATGAGTCAGTGGGGCAGACTGGCCTGGGGCCCAGCCTGTCACCATAGTTCCATCTATAAATTGCAAATGGAGGACAGGAGGGAGAGAGCAGCCTTGCTTAGAAGCAGTGCTAGCCTGACCCCTTCCCTGCTGCCTTCTGCCCCTCTGCCCTGCCCTTGGGAAATGGCTCCCAGAGAACCAGACAGCTGTCTGCGAGGGGAGGGTCAGGCTGGGGCTGAAACCCTCCTGGAGGAAGGGCTCCAGGAACGAGGCAGCCATTTCTGGTTGGGAGGAGAAAGAAGAGGAAACTTTTGGGATAAAGGGCATCTGAGCCGGGGTCCAAGTTCTGTGTTACCCAATCAGGATGGCAGGGATGAAGAGGAGGCCAGCTCCCAGGAGGAAGGGGAACCCCTTCATGAAGTTCAGGGTGGCTGGGTAGAGCGAGTTGAAGATGCTGGAGGCCACCAGCATGGCCAAGCTGTTCACACAGGCCACAGCAGAAAAGAGAGCACCTGTGAAGAAGTAAGTATCACGCCAAGGAGTCTGAAGGCCTAGGTTCAAATCCTGGCACCACTACCTCACAGCTGTGAGACTGGGATGGGTCACTCAATCTCTCGGAGTCTCACCTTCCTCACCTACAATCCCGACACCCTGTGCTGGTATGAGGACTCAGCGAGGTCGTGCATGGAAAGCACCTGCACACAGAGGCCATGAAACAAATGGCTGTTACAAGTACACGTGACAGCTTCTAGCAAAGGCCTGAGAAAAACGTTTTTGGGCTTCTCCCCTCCAGAATCATGTCCTGTATGAGGTTAGCTCCGGGGCCAACTCCCAGTTCCAACACTCAGAGCTGTGTGGTTGCTGAGCAAGTCACTCCTCCTTCTGGGTTTCTGTGCCCCTTCTATTAAATAAGGATGCTACCTATTTCACAGATTGTTGGCAACATGGCTTTCCCATCTGTAGCCCATGACAGGGCCTGGCCCCCTGGAGGGAGCCAGTTAGTGAGGGCTGTTCTTCTCTCTTGTTCCCCCTGGCACCTCTGGGCACAGTGCAAGTGCTAGGTAAAACCTTATCAGGTGAATAAATGAAAGCACACGGGACCTGGGGAACAACAGAACTGGCAGCAGGCACCAGGTCCTCCTTTCAGGGTAGACAGGGAAAAGGGGATGGGCCAGATGTTTCCCCATTGGGATCTAAAGACCCAGAGGCCTGAGAAAAGCTATTTTTTATAGATATGCGGGCAGAACGTTAAACTGTCAGAGCTGGAAGGGCCTGCAGACGTCATCAAGAGCAAACCACTCGTACAGAGGAGGACATAGGCCTGGATGGGGGGGAAAGGCCCTGCCCGAGATCACACAGCTGCTGGGGCACAGAGCCAGGACTAAAATCAGAGCCCAAGACCTGCTGCTCTTAAAAACAAACCTGCGTTTGCATCCTAGCTCTACCTCTTGCTGAGTGACCTCGGGTGAGGCCATTCAACCCCCTGGGCCTCTGCTTCCTCACCTGTCACTTTCGGACAATGAAACCAACATCACAACGTTGTTCGCTCCCTCTGAGCTTACACACTCCGACGCTAACGAAGCAGGGAATTCTGGCATCGCCTCATCCATTTCACAGACAGAAAAGCGGAGGTCCGGAGAGGGCAAATCCTCTGCTTTGGTTACCCCAGAAGAACAGTACTGTGCTCTGCTCACCACAGATTCCAACCCTGTGACCCGAAAACCCCAGGCACTGCTGCCCTCTGCCGACCTGGGATAGCCTGTTCAGGGACCGCGGAGCACAAGCAGCCAGATGTAGTTGGCCATAACACTCACCCTGCTCCGACTTGCTCACCAGCTTGGAGAGCTTGGCCCGGACAATGGGTGTGATGACTAACGACAGGAAGAGGAGCCCGTAGCCTGTGGAGAAACAACAGTCAGGAAAGTGGGGTCAGGGTGCGGGCTGTCCACACAAGATGTAGCAGAGCGCCTGCACGCGCCCCAGGTGGGACTCAGGTTAGACACAGAAAGAACTTCCGTGATGGTGAAGGACACAGTGACTAAGGAGCAACAGAGACCACCCTTCTCAAGCTTTGGCCTACCTGCTACATCTTTTATGAATGAACACTGACTCCCCACCAATGGCGTTCTCGCCGGAACACCTCCTGTGGTCCTAGCAGGTATCACCCACACAGCAGGGAGATGGCAGGGCACAGAAAACAAGAGGCAGCCCCCAGTTCAAAACCTGCGCCATAAAACTGTGTGGGCCTGCCTTGGGCCTGACTCCCACCTTCAAAAAAAAAAATAGCAAGGCCTTCACCACAGCATGGTTTTGGGGTGTAGGAGGCTGAATAATGGCCCAAGACATAGATCCCAAGGCCTGGAATCTGTAAATGCTGCCTCATTTGGCAAATGGGTCTTTGCAGATGTGATCAAGTCAAGGATCCGGAGATGAGAAGATTATCCTGGACCATCAGGCTGGGCTCTAAATGATTGCTTATAAGAAGGAAGCAAAGGAAGATCTGGCACCTACAGAACAGAGGAGAAGGCACTGTGACTGCCGAGGCAGAGAGCACAGCGACGCAGTCAGAAGCCGAGGAACGCTGGCGGCCTCCAGAAGCTGGAAGAGGTGAGGGAGATTCCCTTCCAGAACCTCTGAAGGGAACAAGGCCCTGCTGATGCCTTGATTTTGGCCCAGTGACACAGATTCTTGACTTCCTGCCTCCTGAACTGTGAGAAAATACATTTCTGTTGTTTTAAGCCACTGAGTTTGTGGTAATCTGTTACAGCAGTCGTAGAAAATGGACACATCAGAAAATACCTGTGAAGAGCACCACACAGCAAGCACACGGTCAAAGCAAGTTCCATTTCACTTAGCATTTTGTGGCTGTTTCCTTCGTAACCATTTCTTGCACTTGTGTGACTACTGCTTCCTCCATTACACTGCAAGCCCCTACAGCGGTGTGCGCCATGGGAATTTTTAAATCATGCAGGACCTACTTAGTCGGGGGCACTGACCACTTTCCCCTTAGGCTGTCAAACTGAACAATGACGACAGCCAACACAATAGCTGACCAGTGTCAATGAATCACAATTATACCTAGTTTTTTTTTCATCAGACTGGCAAAAAAGCATATTTTGGGGGGCGTGCTGCAGAATTTTAGTCATTAGTTTGTGTGTGCCATGAGATGAAAAAATTTTTAAAAAGTTGAAAATCACTGCCTTAGAGGACAGCGAGTCCTCCGAAGTCAGTATACGATGAGGCACCCCAGGGCACTTCAGCTGTCAGGCCCCCAAATCCCACTCTGCTGAGACTCCCCAGAGCCAGGACAGGGTCTTTATCACCTCTGCAGCCCTGAGGGCTTTGCGTCCAGCACTGAGTCCAGGGGAGACACAGTGGGCAGAGGAGAAAGGTACCTGGTCCCCTTCAGCCTCACCATCCAGGCAAGCAGCCAAATTAATAAATATGTGATTAGTGAATGGCTGACTTTGTACACAGTTTAGAGCTTCATCAAAATAAATCTGTTCCTTCAAAAAAGTTTACTTCCTCATTCCCAGCTGCCCCTCTCCCACCAAAAAAAGGGAAGAACTAACGCAAGCAGTTCTGTGGTTATCTGTGGTAGGAGAAGACCGGATTTTTAAAAAACCAAAGTAGCTGACCAAGGATATCTGAGGTAGGTCCTGTGATCATCAGAGAAGTGAGTATTAAGACACTAACAGCATGGACTTTGTCTAAGAACACCATGATTGCAGGCTGCGGGAGGCGGAGGCCGAGGACTGAAGCAATTAGCGTATGGCCCATACTTTTGCCTGATGCTCTATCTCACTAATATTTATGATCGATCATGTGGATTACTTTGGGTACTGAAGTTTTATATTTTATGTATAACAAAGATGCCATTTTTATGAGTTTCTTACTTGTCTTCCTTCCAATGCAGGCTAGGAACATAATGTGTCCAAAAGCATGAACCAGCAAGTGGCTGGTCCCCAATTTTCACCCAGCACCTCTGGGACAAACTGTCCTTGAGCCCACACACATTACCTGTGAACATAAGAGCGGTGTTGGTAGCAAATGCAAAGAACACCATTCCCAGGATGTTAAAGGCCAAGCCAATCTCAGCCACCCAGGTGTCGTCCAGGCAGGTTTGCAGAAGCCGCAGGCCCAGCAGGCTGGTGAAATACGGGAGGTGCCTAGCCGCAGAACCGTAGCCTATCAGCTTGGAGTCCCAGCAGAGGGGTCTGCTCAGCTCGTAGATGGTCTGGATGTCCTGAGCCCCAAAGTGCACAGTGAGCACCACAAAGATGACCAGTGAGTACAGGGCTAAATGCTTCCTGGACTTCTCCGGGGCCGGAGCCATGTAGAGCTGGACAATGGATCGATGGTGACGAAGCGTGAAGAGCCGGGCAGGTGTTGGCTCCTTCAGTGTTTCACCAAAGCAGAAAGCGGCGTAGAAAGCCATGGATATCAGCAAGGCCAAGGCCAGCCAGAAGGGGTTGGCGTAACCTTGGGCATGGAGCCAGTAGCCCCCAAGGAGGCTCGCCAGCATCCCTGCCACCCCGATGCACGCTTCCAGCAGGGCCATTCGGACCGTTCGGCTGTGGTGGGAGCTGACATCTGCCACGGAGGCAAAGCCAGCAGCCAGGAGGCCACTGAAGTCACCAAGGAGGGCACAAAGGATGCGGCCCAGCACGAAGAAGCCAACATGTAGCTGCAGCTGCACCACAAAGATGTTCACCAGGGCCTGGACCAACAGGCCCAGCGAGGCCAGCACCAGCAGCGGGCGACGGCCCACACAGTCACTCCACGCACCCAGCAGGGTGGACGAGAAGAGCCCCACCAGGAAGCCGCCCACATTCATGTAGAGCGTCCAGTGGGAGGTAAGGGTCTCCACTTCCTGTGGGGGTATGAGTCTTACCAGGGTGTTGTCCTGCCTCTGGGTTTCCCTTCACCCCGTCCCACCAAACCCCCACCATCCTGGGAGATACAGGGATGAGGGCTTTCTCTGGAGCCCTAAACCTTAGAGACTTTCGGTGCAACTCTCAAACACTGGCCCTGGAAGGGAGTTGCGGGAATTGGACCTAGGTCCCTCCCCTCACTTTTACCCCCTTTCGTTAACTCCCAAAGCTGGAGGACCTTGCCTCCCTATACTGCAGGCCTCGGTCAGGCCCACCACCCAATGCCCAACCCCCCCTTGGCAGCGCCATCTTCACGCGCGCCTCGCCCCGCCCCGCAGCTGCCCCCAGGCCTTGGCTCCGGCGGCTCCCAGCTTCCCCCGCCGCCGCCGCCGCCGCCGCCGCTACCTGCACTATGGGGTTCACGCTGTGGTTGCTGCAGCCACCTCTGTCGTGGGTGCCATTGTAGCCCAGGTCGGCACTGAAGCGGTACCAGAGGTACTGCGTGGTGAGCGGGCCCTGCAGGACCAAGGCGAAGTTGGCGAGGAAGATGAGCGGCTCCACCGGGCCGCGGAACAGCACTCGAGGCGCGGGGAGGGCGCGGGTGGCGCCGGGGGAGCTCGCGCGCCGCTCCATACGCGCATGCACCGCAGGGCAGCCGCGAGGCGGACGAGGTAGCCTTCTGCGCCTGCGCCAGGCGTCCGTTTCCCTTTTTAAAGTCCAACCGGGCGAGTCCACGGCCCCTGTCTCACTCATTCTCTCCCCGCCCTGTCTGGACAGGCAAGGGCCAGCGCCTTGCTCACAAGGTGACCTTACCTGTCAACTGTGCAGGTCTCCTTCCCAGGCTCAGAAACACTCAGACCATTAACGGCAATACCAACATTTAACATTTATTGATCGTTCACGGTGTAGTGGGCACTGTACTAAACTGTGCTTTAATCTCCCAACAGTCCTATAGGCTAGCCACTTTGAGTGATCCCAACCTGGGGATGAGATAACGAGGCATGGGGCGCTCAAAGCCCGAGCTAAAAAACACATGACTTCTGACACCTCTGCTGATGTTCTGCGCTGCAACTCAGAGTAGGTCAGAGTGCACCCTCGAGCTTTATTTACTGATCCTGTTCCATTACATGGGCTCTGCTACTATCTTGGACATGCGGCTTACCTCCCTGTGCCTCAGTTTCGTCACCTTTAACATGGAGATGCTAACAGAACCTGCCTCAAAGAGTTGCTATGGAAGAACAGTGTCTGGTACACTGTAAGTGCTATTATTGTTACTGACAGGCTGTCACTAGCTCCACTCCTGCCCCCAGGATCTTTTCCTAGGAAATTAGTCTTGCTTTGGGGCTGGAGGCTGGCTCTGAGATGCCCTTGGAGAGGCAGAGAGGACCTTCACCCCCAGCAGGGTGATGCCCGTGGAAGACTACCTTCACTGCCTCTGGGAGAGAGGTGATTGCAGAATGGCCTCCTCACTCAAATGGCAGTCTTACAATAGCTTACACCCAAAGCCTGTGCTTGCTTCCTGCATGTTTAAACTGCTGACCATGTTTTGGGATATTAAGAAGAAGGGAGGAGGCCCTGGCCTGGTGGCTCAGTTGGTTAGAGCGTCGCCTTGATATGCCAAGTTTGCGGGTCTCTCTCTCCCTACTTCTCTCTTTCTCTCTAAAATCAACCAATACGAGGAAGGGAAGAGAGAGCATGAGGGGAAAGCCAATTCCTGTTTTTTGTTGCTTCTCACATGCCAACTCTAAGAGTCAAAGCAGCATTCATGTCACAACTGAGGGTGTTCATAGCCCTGAAGTGGAAGCTGCAGTCATATCCATCTCACTGTGAGACTCCAGCCAAATCTTTTTCTGGCCTCCATTTTCTCAGCTGTGAAATAATCTCTGGCCTCTGTTTCCTGGTCTGTGAAAAATGATGGAATAATGTCTACCACCCATAGGACGGGCATTAGGGTCAAATAAGAAAACGCATGTGGCTTTGAGCTTTTTGCAGCATGTCCGGCTGCCAGAGGTGGTGGCTGCTGTTGAGCTGAGCTTGAAGGCGGGGAGGAATTTCACCGGAAGGACATGTCGCTGTACGAGGTGAGGGTCAGACAGACACCATGTCCAAGGTGAGCCTTGGAGAGGAAGGCTGTTGGAACCCAGAGATGTGCAGGGCTGCAGATGCAGCTCCCCAAGCACGGGCCCCACAGGGGAGAGTCCCCAAACCACTTCCTGGACTAGGGCTCCTACCTGTGCTTTGCTTTTGGTTTAAACACTTCATTCTTTTTTTTAAAATCCTCACTCGGGTATATGTTTATTGATTTTAGAGAAAAAGGAAAGGCAGGGTCGGGGAGAGAGAGAAACAACTATATGAAAGAGAAACATCTATTGGTTGTCTCCCTATGCACTCCAACCAGGGATTGAACCTGCAACCTAGGTATATGCCCTGACTGGGAATCAAACCTGCAACCTTTGAATGTACAGGACAGTGCTCCAACCAACTGAGCCACCCAGCCAGGGCTAAACACATTTGTTCTTTTTTTAAAAATATATTTTATTGATTATACCATTACAGTTGTTCTATTCCCCCCCTTCATTCCCCTCCACCCACACACTCCCTCCCCCACCATTCTCCCCCCCTTAGTTTATAACCACGTGTCTCAAGTTCTTTAGATTCTATATTTCCCCTAATATTCTTGCCCTGCCCTTATCTATTTTCTACCTACCGTCTATGCTACTTATTTTCTGTACCTTCTCCCCGCTTTTCCTCCTCCCACTCCCCTGTTGCTAACCCTCCATGTGTTCTTCATTTCTATGGTTCCACTCCTGATCTAGCTGTCCTCTTGGTTTGCTTTTGTTTTAGGTGTGGTTGTTAATACCTGTGAGTTTGCTGTCCTTTCACTGTTCATATTTTTCATCTTCTTTTTCTTATATAAGTCCCTTTAGCATTTCATATAATAAGAGCTTGGTGATGATGAACTCCTTGAACTTGACCTTATCTGAGAAGCACTTTATCTGTCCTTCCATTCTAAATGAAAGTTTTGCTGGATAAAGCAATCTTGGCTGTAGGTCTTTGGATTTCATGACTTGGAATACTTCTTTCCAGCCCCTTCTTGCCTGTAAGGTCTCTTTTGAGAAATCCGCTGACAGTCTGATGGGTACTCCTTTGTAGGTGACTGTCCCCTTATCCCTTGCTGCTTCTAGGATTCTCTCCTTCATTTTAGTCTTGGCTAATGTAATTATGATGTGCCTTGGTGTGTTCCTTCTTGGGTCCAACTTCTTTGGGACTCTCTGAGCTTCCTGGATTTCCTGGAAGTCTATTTCCTTTGCCAGACTGGGGAAGTTCTCCTTTATTATTTGTTCAAATAAGTTTTCCACTCGTGGCTGTTTCTTTCCCCCTTCTGGTACCCCTATAATCCGGATGTTGGAACGTTTAAAGATGTCCTGGAGGTTCCTAAGCCTCTCCTCATTTTTTTGAATTCTCATTTCTTCATTCCTTTCTGGTGGGATGTTTTGTTCTTCCTTCTGGTCCATTCCATTGATTTGAGTCCCAGTTTCCTTTCCATCACTATTGGTTTCCTGTGCATCTCCCTTCATTTCAATTAGTTTAGCCTTCATATGTTCCTCTAATTTGTGACTATAATCAACCAGTTCTGCGAGCATCCTGATGACCAGTGTTTTGAACTGTGCATCTGAGAGACTGGCAATCTCTTGGTCACTTAGAGTTATGGGCTCTGGGGCTTTGAGTTCTTCTTGAGCTATCTTTTGAACTGTTTGTGCCTGTTACATATCAGGATTGGAGCCCTAGGTGTTCACCAGAGCAGGGCAACTCAGAAGCTGGGTTGTGACGCTGTATGTGGGGGCAGGGCTAAAGAGGAGCAATGCGGATCCCGTCTGCTGCCTCCCACTGCCGCCACCACAGGTACTGCAGCTGCCACCGCCACTGGGGCCCCAGTGCTTCATCTCCCTGTGCGCGAATGTGCCACCGCCGTCAGCCGTCCACCACTGGTTTCGCCGCTGGGGCCTGCGCGGTCTGTCTCACTGTGCGCGAATGTGCGACCGTGGTCAGCCTGTCCCACACCCTGACTGGGTCCGGGCTGCCTGCGCGCCTGTGTCGGGGGATCTGTGCTGCCCGATCGTGCTCCGCTGCTGGCTCCGCCCCTCTTACTATCCCGGTTGAACAGTTCGTTGTTGTCGGACTTCCGTATAATTCAATTTTCTGTTCTTTGGCTGTGTCTTTGTTCTCCAAACTTTTGTTGTATTCAAACTTCGTTGTGGGAGAAGGCACAGTGTTTCCACCTACGCCTCCATCTTGGCGGAAGTCCACCTTGTTCTGGACAGAGCCTTCTCATCTCTCTGGCCTCCATCCATCCCTTCAGCACCTGCTGCTTGCCAGGCCCACCCCTAGGAGAAGACGAAAGCTTATACAATCTCTTCCTCAAGGAGTTCCCGGGCCAGGGTTACACAAACCCAAAATCACAACAATCAAAGTATACAATAGCTTCAATCCGTTCAGAGTGTCCTCAAGAGGAAGTCAAAAATATTCAGAGCCAAGGAGCTGAATTTTGAAGCAGGAGCTGATGAAGGAGTTCCCGGGAAGAAGAAATGGGGAAGGGCTTTCTGGAAAGGCGGGTCCACGTAATTATCCTGTGAATAGCACTGTTGAACAGCCCTGTAGTGTATGTGTTAAAATGTGTTCGCTTGTTACTTGTAAATGTTTAAAACATTCTATAAAAACCGGTCTTGGCAAGTGTTTGTTTTTACTTTACCTAGATGAAATAAGGGAAGTGGCCCAGGCCTCTCGCCTTCTCCAGGAGGCCCTGCAGGAGCTCCTTAGGGCTGACACAGTGTGGGGGTGACAATGAGGGTAACATCTAGGGGTTCTCAGGAAGGACATCTTTTAGTCAGGCCCTCCCTCCAGGGCCGGGCTCAGAACCCCAGCTGTGACAGTTGGTCTGGAGCACCTGGTTCTTCTAAGGGCAGCAGGGAACTAAACCCAATGGACAGTGGGGCGCCAGCCAGCAGTCTGTTCAATGACCATGAGGGCCACGTGGCTCATCTAGAGCCACCATTCCCCGTACCAGGGAAGCAGGCAACAGAATTCCAGGTCAGAAAGGTGCTGCATAAGCCAGGAGTCAGAGCCCAGGGAAGAGAGACGCTTTGGTGGTATTTTCTCCGTGCACAAGGGAAGCCGCCACTGAGAACTGCTGTTCAGGCCAGACGTGCTTGCAGCGCCGTCAGCCGGGCTCAGCTTCCCCTTCCTCGGTGGTGTTCCTGCAGTTTCCCTACGCTGATCAGGTGAACATGTCCTTGTTCTAAAATCCTCAACTGAGGATATGTTTACTGATTTTAGGGTCAAAGGGAGGGAGAGAAACAAAGACATCAATTGAGAGAAAACATCCATCAGTTGCCCCCTCTTATGTACCCCAACCGGGGATCGAACCTGCAACCTTTTGCTGTACATACAGGACGGTGCTCCAACCAACGGAACCACACAGCCAGGGCTAAACATCTTCTTTTTATAGCTGTGTCAACAGTGTTCGTTCATTGAACTCCATGAGGGAACTGCTCTGTGCTAGCCATTTCACAACTATGATCTCTTGTCCTCATGATAACCCAGTGACAGAAGAATTGTCACCCCTGTTTCGCCCTTGGGGAAATTGGAGAGGTCATGTGACTTGCCCAAAGACACATGGCCACAGAGCAGAGAATTGGTTGGAGTCGGTGTCTGTCCCGCTGCCTAGCCTTGGCGCACTCTTCTCTCCCCAACACACGCCCTGTGGGCTGAATGTGGCCACAGGTGTGTTTTGCTCAATTCACTCAATGTTTTTAAAAAAAACAAAAAACAGTTGGCTCACAGCACATTTTAAAGTTTGAATTAGTTGCCAACATTTACCAGTGGGAAGAGTCACATGAAAATTCGGATTCCTGGATTCTCTTGAAAACTGAGAAATCATGGCAATGCCCACACAATCCCACGCCTGGCTGAAGCTGGAGGGGACTCCCCCCTGCCCTGAGGTGGGGCTCCCATTCCCCAGTTCACTGCTCCACTGCCACTCCCCTTGACTCAGATAAAAACCACCTGGCCCTGTAGGTTGTGGCGCTCGCTGCCCCTTCTCCAGGCGCTGCTGCTGCCTGGGAATAGCATCCCGAACTTTCCACAGGGCCTGTGCTGAGGCTGTGTGAACATAAAGCAGGTGGAATCGCCGTGACGCTATGCCAAGCTGCTGTCCCAAGGGTCTGAAACACCTTCTGTTTCCCCTCATGTTAGGTTGATTTAATTCACTCTGATCTAATCACCCCAGTTTCCAATCTGGTGTTGCTATACCTTACAGCAATGGAGAGGGGGTATGAAGCCAGAGAAGTCAGCAGGGACCAGATGACACCTCTAGGGAGTTCAGTGGAGCTGTTACTGAGCCTGAGGTGCTTGTGTGACATCCTGGTGGGGGGGCTCTCATGAGCATCTGTCCCCAGGGCTCAGGAAGGGCAGGGTGGGGAGTCATCCACATATGTGTGACAGAGTCATAGGAGTGGACAGATGAGAAGTGACGTGGAGCCTGGGCAGGGGTCAGTGAGGAGTACAGTCGATTCAGATGGACAGAGAACGCAGGGCAGGCAGCGAGGGAGGGGGAGAAGAAGCAGGAAAGAGCAATGGAAGCCAAGGGAACAGAATTTTCAGGCAAAGGGGGTGACATAGTGGTCACTAAAGAGAGGTCTAGGGAAGCGTTGGCAATTGAGGGGCAGGGCTGGGCACCGCGGAAGTTTTCACAAGTGAGATAAGAGAAGGAAAACACATAAATCGGATCACAGGCCTGGCAGGCGTGGCTCAGTTGGTTGGGACATCATCCCATCAACTGAAAGGTCACGGGTTTGATTCTCGGTTGGGGCACAGGCCTGGGTTCAAAGTTCGGTCCCCAGTCAGGCAGCAAGCGGGAGGCAGAGGATCGATGTTTCTCCCTCACACTGATATTTCTCTCCCTCACCGCCTCCCTCCCTTCCCCTATCTCTAAATATGTCCTTGGGTGAAAATTAAAAAAGAAAGAAAGAAGGCAAAAAAGGAAAGAAAAAAGTTTAAAATGAAAAAAGAAAGAAACTGAATCACAATGGGTTATGTAAGTATCAAACTGGACACTCAATACCAAGCAATGAAGCGGAGCTGCCCCTTGACAGGCTCAGCCTTGGGGAATGAAGAGAGCAAGACGCGACGACGCGTTCTGGGGAGACACTGGCTCCTCCCTCCAAGTGGGGGCTGAGGAGCTTTAGGGACAGGCAGGCCTAATACCGTGACCACTGGAGTCCCGGAGAAGCGCATCCCAGGCTGAAACTCAGGGGAACAAGAAAGCGAAGGCCGCAAGGTTAGCCGACCCAGCTGGTTAGGTGGATGAGAGCGCAGGCGCGTCCTTGCCTTCTCCACGGAGTCAACCTGCCAAGGCAGCCAGCTTCTCCAGATGGTCAGAGCCCTGCCCCTTCCATACGTGTGCTCCAGTATGCCTAGGTCACCTGTCGCAGTCAGCTAAGTGGGGACATCTTCACAGCCTAACCAGCATTTCAGCTTTCCAATGGCGCCTTCCCCACTTTTAGCTTTCCTGAGTTATTCTGGCATTCAGTTGGCATTGGCCCCTGTTTTATAAGCCTGGGTGGGAAAAAAGAAAACACTGGCCATACACTGCAGGTAAAAATGTGTCACCAGGCCCCTGAAAGCCATGGGTTTGAGTCTCAGGTTCATTGCCCTGAGGGTAAATGACGGAAGTTCCGCAACGAAGGAAAAGGGAACATTTAAAGAGCTCTTGAGAAATGATGAGACTGTGTATCCAGGACTGTGCCTAAAACATGGAGAAGTGAGATATCTCTTACAGGATGAATTGAGAATCCAAACCATCCACCTGGAGCATAGAGTAAGCCACCTCCCACTTCAGGACGTGGACCCTAAACCAACGTCCAGGAAGGTGGCAGTGTGGAGAGATCCCGGGAGAGCCCCGTGGGTACCAGAGACCCCATAAAACTGATGTGAGCAGGCATCCAGCTCCTGCACAGTGGGACCCCCAACCACACACACCTTTTTCTGGATGCATATGTTTTTAGGAAATTGAAAAAGTCATATAAAAAAATAGCCCTGACTGGTGTTGCTCAGTGGATTGAGTGCGGGCCTGCTAACCACAAGATCACGGTTCGATTCCCAGTGCTCCCATTCGATTTCGTCGGGAACCTCCCACAGCCCCTACGCCCGACTCATTGTTGATGGTGCTCCTGTTGCTCGCTTGCTGTGGGGTGTCTGGGCCTGCCCCTGTAACATGGGGGTGTCCACAGGTCTGAGTTAATACTGTTAAGTGTTTAATACAGCAACTTCCCCTCCTCCTTCTCCTTTTCTCCTTTTCTTTTCCTTTTTAAAATAAAAAAAATTATTGTTGTTCATTTACAGTTGTCCCATTTTTTCCCTATTACTCTCCCCTGCTCTACCCATTCCCCCTTCCTTTCTTATTTTTGAGAGTGAGGTATAGCCCTTCTTCTGGGAATGCCTAGTACATGGGGCTGAAAAGGGCAGGTGGTGGGTCGAAGGCTGATGCGGTCTGGAGAAGAAACGCTAACAGTCCCGTCTGAAGGGGGTGAGAGGCCTTGTGCGACCAAGGGAACCCGGAAATGGGGGTGTGTGTGCTGATAATGGAAGTTCCTGGTAGAAGGGTACGTGATGTGTCGACAGGCTGACATTTCGACAGTGCATGACTCTCTCCCCAGGGTAAGTCCCACAAGAGCCAAGAGGGCCATTGACTCCCAGGGCCACTGCCACTGTGGTCTTGCGTTTGAGGCATTCCAGCAGTGTTCTTGGGTCACACACCCCCAACTCTTTTCAATGCAGACGGCTTGGAACGTAGTTTGTGAGATATAATTGTTGGCTCATACTTTTATAGGACTTGCCATTATGTTACATAAAAAAACTCATTGAAAACAACTTCTGCCAACAATTCTTTGTTTGGAAAGTGTACCTGCTTAGTCTGCTGGGCTCACTCTTAGGATGCAGAACTGGGTCACTATCTGCAGGTTGGGGACTTTTCCTCAGATTGGAAAGCACTGTCATACCAAGCATAACCACCAGGAGGCAAGCAAGACACTCTGGCAGTGTCTAGATTCACAGGGGTGTCCAACATTTTAGCATCTCTGGGCCACACTGGAAGAAGAGTTGTCTCGGGACAGACATTAAATACATTGTGGCATGTAATCACCAAAAAAATCCCATAATGTTTTTTAAATATATTTTATTGGTTATGCCATTACAGTTGTTCTAATTCCCCCCTTCATTCCCCTCCACCCTGCACATCCCCTTCCCCACCATTCCCCCCCTTTAGTTTATGTCCACATGTCTCAAGTTCTTTAGATTCTATATTTCCCCTACTATTCTTGCCCTCCCCCCATCTATTTTCTACCTACTGTCTATGCTACTTATTTTCTGTCACTGTTCATATTTTTTATCTTCTTTTTCTTAGATAAGTCCCTTGAACATTTCATATAATAAGGGCTTGGTGATGATGAACTCCTTGAATTTGATCTTATCTGAGAAGTACTTTATCTGTCCTTCCATTCTAAATGAAAGCTTTGCTGGATAGAGCAACCTTGGATGTAGGTCTTTGGATTTCATGACTTGGAATACTTCTTTCCAGCCCCTTCTTGCCTGTAAGGTCTCTTTTGAGAAATCTGCTGATAGTTTGATGGGCACGCCTTTGTAGGTGACTGTCCCCTTATCTCTTGCTGCTTCTAAAATTCTCTTCTTCATTTTAATCTTGGGTAATGTAATTATGATGTGCCTTGGTGTATTCCTCCTTGGGTCCAACTTCTTTGGGACTCTCTGAGCTTCCTGGATTTACTGGAAGTCTATTTCCTTTGCCAGATTGGGGGAGTTCTCCTTTATTATTTGTTCAAATACGTTTTCCACTCGTGGTTGTTTCTTTTCCCCTTCTGGTATCCCTATAATTCGGATGTTGGAATGTTTAAAGATGTTCTGGAGGTTCCTAAGCCTGTTCTCATTTTTTTGAATTCTTGTTTCTTCATTCTTTTCTCTTTGGTTGTTTCTTTTTTCCGTCTGATCCACTCCCTTGATTTGAGACCCAGTTTCCTTTCCATCACTGTTGGTTTCCTGTGCATTTCCATTTGTGACTAAAATCGACCAGTTCTGTGAGCACCCTGATCACCAGTATTTTGAACTGTGCATCTGATAGGTTGTCTATTTCTTGGTCATTTAGAGTTATCAGCTCCGGGGCTTTGAGTTCTTCTTGAGCCATATTTTGGCCTGTTTGAACCTGTTATGTATCAGGAGCCGAGCCCTAGGTGTTCACCAGGATAGGGCAACTCAGTAGCTGGGTTGTGATGCTGTATGTGGGGGCAGAATCAGAGAGGGGCAATGGTGGTCCCCTCTGCTGCTTCCTGCTGCTGGGGCCTGTGCGGTCTGTCTCACTGCTCGCTCCTTTGCTGGTTTATCTGAGCACAAATGTGTAACTGTGGTCAGCCTGCCACCTTGCGCCCTCACTGGGTCCGCCCGTCGCTACCCCACACCTGGGATCCACCCACAGCCACCAATGCATCTAGGTCGGGAGATCTTTCTTGCCCCACCCTGCTCTGCTGCTGGCTCCGCCCCTCTTACCGGTCCTGTTGAATGGTTCGTTGTTGTCAGACTTCCATACATATAGTTCAATTTTCTGTGTTTTGGCTGCGTTTTTGTTACTGAAACTTTGTTGACTTTAAACTTAGTTGTGAGAGGAGGCACAGTGTTTCCACCTACGCCTCCATCTTGGAGGAAGTCAAAATCCCATAATGTTTTAAGTAAATTTATGATTTTGTGTTGGGCTGCATTCATAGCCATCCTGGGCCACATGCAGCCCACAGGCCAAGGGTTGGACACCCCTGGTAGACAGAGAGAAATTCCAGTAAGAACAGGACCCAAGGAGAAAAGGAAGAAGGAGGCAGCTAAGGCACCAGAAAGCAGGAAACCCTTCCGGGCCTTGGAGATTGGAACCTTCTCTGCTGAGGCCTGGTCCCTGGGGTTAGTTGCAGGGTGGTGAGCATCGAGCTCACGGCCACTCATCAAGTCCTAGCCTGCCCCTTGGTGGGTTCACCTCTGAAGGGACCACTGTCATAGTGCCTCACCAGCTGTCCGGCTGCCTTCACGATCACCTGCCACAGGCTGTGCTGGTCAGCAGAGAGCCTTGGGTGGGCTGCTGGAGCCTGCCCCAAGTTTTCCCTTTGCATGCTGCGCTGTCCTGAATCCCCCCCATCCTGGCTTCCTTTGTCTCTAGAATTCGTCCAAGTTATAACAAAAGGACAACAGAATGGAGATCGGTGTTTTCCCCTGACTATCAATTAACTCACCATCTGCTAACAACATCCAGCTCAGTCTGCCCCACTGGGTGAAGCCTCAGAAGGATCACAGTGCCTCCCTCCTTGCCAAGGGGTGGGCATGCGACCCAGCCAGGCCAGCCAGCCTCTGTCTCCTGGGAACAGAATCTTGGGAGTGATAAAATAGGATGACAGCTGATTTCTCCCAACGGCAATGACCTGTAAAGTGTCTGATGGTTCCTGCTTCCTGGATTCCAGAGCAGTTTTGCTTCTTGTCCTAACTGTGACCTGGCTGTTCAGCACTTTTTTGTGTTCCAAGAGTTACCCTTCCAGAATCTCCAAACACATTCTAGTTAAAAAGACGGCCAGAGGAAGCGGCGGAGCCAGGGCTGCTGCTCGGCCAGCAGAGCCGCAGTCCGGAGTCCAGCGTGTGTTCTAAGCTCTCCGCCAGCCCCGCCCACCAGCCCGCAGCCGCAGCAGCAGTGCCCGGGTCCTGAGGGAACGCCTATCTCGACAACCTCGTGGCAGACCAGACCTGTCAGGACTTGGCTGTGTCTCCTATGAGGACCCACTCTCCTCTGGGCTGCCATTCAGGGAAAACTTTCATCAACAGCATGCCTACTGAGGCTGTTCTAACTGGCAAAGAGCGGTCAAGTTCTCTGGAGAATGGGTTGACATTTGGTGGCCAGCAATGATCTGCAGTCTGGGACTTGCTGCTGCAGGATGGGGAACTTACCATGGATCTTCCTACCGAGAGCATCGGGCGAGCCTCCACCTGCGACGTCACTGTCCCCATGACGGCCAAGGTACAGTCCTGCTGATGGACGACCAAGGTGTGGGATCAGTACTGCGTATTGACCTCCCGCTGTGGTGTCCCCAGTGCTGAACTCATGTTGCTCCTCCTCCCCCCACTCCCCACTGCTTGTGTGCCCCTCTCCTTCCCCACCCCACACACTGTTTTTATTTGGGGGGCCATCATCACACACCCCTTATTGCTGCCCAAACCACATGGACTGGGTGGGGGTCAGGGCTGAATGCACAGACACCTCCCTCTACCCATACCCTTCCAGTGGGTGGTTGGAGAACTTTTTTTGTGTGAATAAAAAAGATTCTACTTAAAACAGAGAGCTAGAATTTGTTTCTTTTCCTTGCAAACAGAAAATGCTAAGTCACACGAAGGGGCTGAATCTAACAAAGTGACATTACATGTAAGGGATGCCTGTATGGGCCTGAAACTTGACCTGTACATGGGCCGGATGGTGGACACAGACCCAGGCAGGAGCGGAATGGGAGGGGATAACTTTGGCATTTCAGGAAAACACCGCAGGCTCCAGCAGTGAGTGTTCTTTCTACCCCAATTATGGCTTCACTGGTGGGGCCTATGCCCCATTTGGACAAGCCAGGATACACTTGCGTGGTGTCCTTCAGAATGCTCAGGAAGGCCACTCGGGGAAGGAATCTGGAAACCCCACCAACGAAGAGGAAACTGAATATACAGAGTTGTTCAGCCTGGAGCAGAGAAGGCTTGCTGTCTTAAAATATTGCTTTCTCAGTCACCTGACCATTGTTCCTGGCATGTAAGGCACTGCTGGATAAGGCCAGACACATATTTTCCTTCAGAGAACCAACAGCTCAGCACCCTGATGGGCGAAGCGCAGGGCTCTGTGGCGGTGTGTGCTGCAGGTGGGAAGTGGACATGGGGCTGTCTAAGGTGAGTCCAGAGGATGTGCAGGAAAGAGTTACTCTAGCCGATGGGTGGTCAGGTGGGCCTGGGATTGGGACCATCTAGGCAAGGGCAGGAGGAGGCGCCTGTGCTGTATGGGGGGTGGGGGGTGGCCGCACTGTCTTGCAGGGAGTGGGGACTGTGTGAGGGACCTGCTGCCAGGTGAGAAAGAGCCTCAGGTGTCAGGCCAAGGAAACTACTGAAGGCTTTTAAGTAGGAAAGTGATACATGAGATTTGCATTTTTTTTAAAGTTTTTTTTTAAAGATTTTATTTATTTATGTATCTTTAGAGGGGAAGGAGAAAGGGAGAGAAACATCGATGTATGATTGCCTTTCATGTGTCCCCTGCTGGGAGTTGGCCTGCAGGGAACCGGCCTGCAACCCAGGCATGTGCCCTGACTGGGAATCGAACTGCGATCCTCTGGTTCGCAGGCCTGTGCTCAATCCACTGAGCTACACCAGCCAGGGCTTAGATTTGCATTTTTAAAAGATCACCGTGGGAAAAGATTTGGTAGTAGAGCGAGGCTAGAACATGGAAGGGAAGTTAGGTTAGTCCGAGGAGGGGAGGGGCTGGCTGGTGGAGTGGCAGTAGGGATGAGGAATGAATGGACAGGAGGGTTGTTGGGGTGGTAGAAGTAGGGGGAGGAGCGGAAAAGAAGAGGTCACAGAGGACCTCATTCGCTAGGTAACACATCTGGTGGTGAGGGTGACAGCTGGTCTTCCAAAAGAGCCATCGTGGCTGCGGCCACAGAGCCTTGGGCTGCCGAAAGCCGCTCGTCAAGACAGCCCGACTGCCTGGTTGTCGGGGGGCTGCCACATGGCAATCACGCCCATGAGGGACAGCCTCACAGTTCCAAATACCAGGGCGTTAACTCCCAGTAGAGAATCAAAGTTCAAAAAATCTGATAGACCTTCCCAGAGGGACCAGACTACACGTGCCAGTCAACAGGCACCTCTGCCCAGGCAGCAAGGGCCCTTCGGGCTGCAGGGCTCCTCAGAAGTCACAGCGGGAGGGAGGGAAAGAACGGGGGTGTGGGGGGGGGGTGCTGTGCGGAGACTGCAAGGCTCTTTACGACGACTGTGAGCTGATTTCTGGCGAGGACTGTGACCCAGTGCCGTGTCCCTGCTGCCTGTGAAGCGAGTGCTGCTGTCTTCCGATTCAACGCCTCCCACCTGGGGGGTGAAGAAATGACCGAATGGCATCTTTGCCTTGGGTCTCGGCGTTCTGCGCATCCCCCCAAACTTATTTTGGACCACTCTCTTCAACTGATGCATGTTTCCATTACAAGCAGAATCTTATTTCTTACCTAATGTAGATGTTAAACATAGAAAAGCTGAGCAATGATTTACACGTCCTCGTGTGGAGTCCTAGAGCTTATACATGCTGTGAAACTGCCATGTGTTACATAAATGCCATGGGTGTTTTATTTACAGTGTAGTCTTATTCACCTTTGGGGGAAACATTGCAACACTGATTTTGCAACAAGCCAGTGGCATGGAAAAAAGCCAGTGTGGGGGACGGAGAGGAATGGAGAGACTGTTCCAGCACAAAAAAATTAAAGAGCCACGACATGCCCTTAAAATGTATCATGTGGGCTTGTTTGAAGTCTAATTCAAGCACACAAGTCATAAAAAGACATTTTTGGACACAGTTATTGAATACTCAGTATTAGATCATGTCAAAGAATTGTTATTAAATTTTAAGATAATAACGTGCTTATGTGAGGAAAGGTGTATATATTTTAGAGATGTAAAGTATGGGATGTAATGACAGAACATCGTAACATCTGGAATTTGATTTGAAGTGCTTCAGCAAGGAGCAGAAACAGGTGAATCTGTGGCAAGGTTTTGATCATTGTTGAATCTACGTGATGAGTAATGAGTGTTCATTGAACTACCCTTTACTTCGCGCGAGTGTGTAAACATTTTCATAATCATTAAAAAGTTAAAGATAGATTAAACAATAGAAACAATAAAAATTAAGTTTCTAGGGTCAATTCTCATTCTTTCCTCTTACTTAGGAGATAAGAGAAGTCCACGGTAAGGTTGGGAACCCGGGCCTCCTAACGCTGAGTTTTCAGCAGGGGTTTTGTAGAAGACTGAGTAGGAGAGTGTGATGTGGATGGGTTTCTGTGACTTGAAAACCTTCAAGAGGCTATTGAATACTAGTTTCTTTGATGGAGGGAGGGCTCTGTAATGAGCTGTCTGTCGGCCAATGGTGTCCACGCCTGGGAGGCAGCGGAGGGCAGAGGGGAGAAGTCTGGTTGTAGAAGCAGGCAGCTGGTCTTCCAGTCCCGACTCTGACCCTTAATTACCCACGGGCTCTTTGACACGTCACTCAACCTCTAAAAGCCCCAGTCTCCCCTATAAATGGAAACAATAATAACCACCTTGTAAGGATTTATTAGGATTAATTAAAATATTTCTGTGCTTGGCACACAGTAAATAATGATTAATCATTAGCTACTATTCTTCTTCTTCTTATTATTATTCTGCATATGAGTCACTGACATTTCTTTACCATTATTTTTTTAAGATTTTTATTTATTTATCTTTAGAGGGGAAGGGAAGGCGAGAAGGAGAGAAACATCAATGTATGGTTGCCTCTCGTGAGTCCCCTGCTGGGAACTGGCCTGCAACCCAGGCATGTGCCCTGACTGGGAATCGAACCGTGATCATGTGGTTAGCAGGCCCGTGATTAGCAAGCAAACAGCTGCACCCTCTGAACTAGTCTTGTGCAGGAAATCCCACCAGGAGAGTCGTTCCTCTTAGACTTCAAGGCTTTCTTTTTGGGGAACACCTCTTAAAAATGGTCATTGACTGCCAGCCAAGATGGAGGTGTGGGTACACTATGCCTCCTCGCACAACCAAAATTGAGGACAACAAAAATTTAGAAAGGAAGGGGGAGTGGGTATAGCAGGGGAGAGTAATAGGGGAAAAATGGGGACAACTGTAAATGAACAACAATAATTTTTTAACAAAAAACAACCAGAACTGACAGAAAATGAAACTGTACAGAAGTCCAACAACCATTCATCCAGACCGGTAAGAGGGGTAGAGTCCGCAGCCAGAGAAGAAAGGTCAAGGCAGGAAAAAGCAGTGGCTGGTGGACCCAGGTGCACAGGCCGCAGTTGGCAAACTCCGGGTGCAGGGAGGCAATGAGCAGACCCAGTGAGGCACACAAGGCAGCTGACTGACCGAGGTCACACATTTGCATGCAGATAAACCAGGTGAAAATAGGGAGTGAGACAGACTGTGCAACCCAGGGCCCCAGTGCCAGAAAATAAAGCCTAAAAGCACCGATTGAAAACACTTGTGGGGGTTGAAGTGCTGGGAGAGACTCCCAGCCTCATAGGAGAGTTTGTTGGAGAGACCCACAGGGTCCTAGAATGTACACAAGCCCACACACCCGGGAACCAGCACCAGAAGGGCCCAGTTTGCTGTGGGAAGCAGCAGAAAGGACAGAAATCTGAGAGAGAACGGAGCAAGTGCCACTGTTCCCTCTCTGACCCCGCCCCCACATACAGCATCGCAACCCAGCAACTTGGTCGCCCCTGCCGTAGTAAATACCTAAGGCTCTGCCCCTCATACATAACAGGCAGGACCAGATCAAGAAACAAAGCCCCAGAGCCAATACTTTTAAGTGATAGCCAACCTATCAGATGCACAGTTCAAAGCACTGGTAATCAGGATGCTCACAGAATTGGATGATTTTGGTTGCCAATTAGATAAAAAAAAATAAAGGCAACACTAAGTGAAATGAAGGGAAATGTACAGGGAACTAATAGTGATGGAAAGAAAACTGGGACTCAAATCAATGGAGTGGACCAGAAGGAAGAAAGAAACAACCAAACAGAAAAGAATGAAGAAACAAGAATTCAAAAAAAATGAGGAGAGGCTTAGAAACCTCCAAGACATCTTTAAACATTCCGACATCTGAATTATAGGGGTACCAGAAGGGGAAGAGGAACAGCAACAAGTGGAAAATTTATTTGAACAAATAATAAAGGAGAACTTCCCCAATCTGGCAAAGGAAACAGACTTCCAGGAAGTCCAGGAAGCTCAGAGAGTCCCAAAGAATTTGGACCCAAGGAGGAACACATCGAGGCACATCATAATTACATTAGCCAAGATTAAAATGAAGGGAAGAATTCTAGAAGCAACAAGAGATAAGGGGACAGTCACCTACAAAGAAATTCTCATCAGACTATCAGCTTATTTCTCAAGAGACCTTTGAGGCAAGAAGGGGCTGGAAAGAAGTATTCCAAGTCATGAAATGTACGAACCTACATCCAAGATTGCTCTATCCAGGAAAGCTTTCATTTAGAATGAAAGGGCAGATAAAGCTTCTCAGATAAGGTCAAGTTCAAGGAGTTCATCATCACCAAGCCCTTATTATATGAAATGTTAAAGGGACTTATCTAAGAAAAAGAAGATAAAAATAGGAACAGTGAAAGGACAGCCAACTCACAGTTATTAACAACCACACCTAAAACAAAAGCAAACTAAGCAAACAGCTAAAACAGGAGCGGAACCACAAAATGGAGATCATATGGAGGGTTAGCAACAGGGGAGTGGGAGGAGAAGAAGGGGGTAGAAAATACAGAGAATAAGTAGAATAGATGGTGGGGAGAAAATAGACAGGGGGAGGGCAAGAGTAGTGTGGGAAATGTAGAAGCTAAAGAACTTATGACACATGGACATGAGCTAAAGAGGGGGAATGTGGATGGGAGGGGGTGTGCAGGGTGGAAGGGAATGAAGGGGGGAAATGGGACAACTGTAATAGTGTAATCCATAAAATATATTTTTAAAAATGGTCATTGAGGAGAATTGATATTTTAACTACGGACCTAAAAGCAGTGTGTTCATTTGTGATAGCCATCGTTGAAGTGAATGTCTTTTTGGAGTGGGTGCCTTGGCAACCAAAGCTTAATTTTGGGTGATGTCACTGTGAGTCCTCTTCGTAGGTGGCCAATTTCCTTCCCAAGGTGTCCCAGGAGGCCTCGCTGAGATTGGGGCCTGCTTCCACTGGTGTGATGTGCGCAGGGTCTTTGGGAACGCCCTAGGCCCCAGAGCACAACACTGGAGTCCTGGCCTGTTGGTGTGTGTGGCACCGTTGTGCCCAAGAGGTATCCATGGAGTTTTCCATTTACCAAGGAGCTGGCGTGCCTACCTCCTCAGAGTTCTTAGTAGACACTGGCACCAGATGTTCAGAACATTTATACTTGTCCATTGATTTTTTTAGCATCGTCACCCCAGGGATTGGACCCATAATAGCCCATCAGTCAGGGGATGAAGAGAGACGGCAGTGGGTGGAGTGCTGACGGAGATCAGAGGCCTCTGTCGCACTTTCCCTCTGGCGGTGCCACTGGTTTCGTTTGTCAGGCAATTTCACTCTTGCAGACCAGGACAGTAGTCTGAGCACAGCCCACTTACTCGGTGGTCACAGCAGAGGTCCACCATCCTCCTCACCCCCCCCCCCGGGAAACTTTCTTGTGCCTTTAGCCCAGAGCCCCTCCTTGGGCAGTGACAAGAGCCTTGCCAGCCAATCTGCCCTCCTTAGCTCTGCTGAGCTTTGAGAAGTGAGCAACCCTTACCCTCATGAATAGTCACTCAAGGCCTTTATCATTAGTGAGCTATTCTTCTCATTAGGTCGTAGGGCCTTGATTACACTGCTCTGAGGAGGTGGTTGGGTTATTTTGAAAGCCAGGACTTTTGGGGTTGGGTACCACAAGCAACACGACAGAGGCAATATACGAAAACGAAACAGATCTCCCCGCCCCCAGCAAGAGGTGCTCCTTTCCTTCATGGTGTCGTTCACATGAGTGAGGCGGTCAATAAGCAAGTTGCAAGCAAAGGGCATTCCCCTCAGTTAATTGCAAGGGCAGTCATGCAATCCTGCAACTACGTCAATTGTTCTGTGCTGGCCTCAGCCTACTAATAATAACTGAAGTTACTGGCTTGAGCAGCCCCTGTGGTTCTCACTATGATTGCAAGGTGTCCCTCAGCAATAATCATCAGGAAACTTCTTTGAAAAAATAAAGGTTTATTACTGACTGGACCTGGAAATTATATGACACATCTTGGGGCACCCAGGAAGGTCACAGGTACTGAGAAAGTGGACAGGCCTGGGGTCTGCTTTTCTAGTGGTCCAGGGTGGGGGGGTCTGGAGGTTTGGCAGGTTCACTCCTTACTGATGAATGCAAAGGTGAAAGCAGGAATTTAAAGGGAGGGTAGAGAAAAAAGAAAAAAACAAGTGGCCCAGATGGTCAGTTGTTGAAATCAATGCGATATCTAGAAGAAAGGAGCCACAGTGGCGGGCAGCGGGGCGGGGCACCTGGCTCTTTATCTGCTGGATATAACCCTTCCTGAAGTGGTGCCTCAGGAACCAAAGGCTAAGTCAGGTACTTGCATTTTAGCAACAACTGTCAGGACTTCCGCTGCACGATTAAGATATGTTATTTTGATCAAATAAAAACTAACATGGAAATGCCATTCAGTCCCTAAAAAGGCAGGGAGAAAATAAAAACAAAACATTAAAAAAACTGAGAAAATGTCATTACAAAATAATATGATAGGAATATTTCCAAGCATATAATAATCATAGTAAATATATATGGACTAAAATCATCAGGTAAAATATAGAGCACGAGATTAGGCTTTTTNGGGGCGGGGCACCTGGCTCTTTATCTGCTGGATATAACCCTTCCTGAAGTGGTGCCTCAGGAACCAAAGGCTAAGTCAGGTACTTGCATTTTAGCAACAACTGTCAGGACTTCCGCTGCACGATTAAGATATGTTATTTTGATCAAATAAAAACTAACATGGAAATGCCATTCAGTCCCTAAAAAGGCAGGGAGAAAATAAAAACAAAACATTAAAAAAAAAACGAGAAAATGTCATTACAAAATAATATGATAGGAATATTTCCAAGCATATAATAATCATAGTAAATATATATGGAGTAAAATCATCAGTTAAAATATAGAGCATGAGATTAGGTTTTTTAAAAACTAAAACTAAAGTCCAGTTATATGAGATTTACAAAAGATAAGCCTATGACATAAAAACACCTCAATGTTGAAATTAGAGAATGGAAAAATATACATGTAACACACAAACATCAATGAAAATAAAGCTGGTATGGCTATAAAACTATCAGACAGAATAGGCTTCAGCCCACGAAAGCCCTTCTGTGGATAAGTGGAATTACTACGTAACGACAAAGATTCCATCACCAGGGAGATCCAACTATGACCTCATATGAACCTACTGCAGCCTCAAAAGAAATAGGGCGAAAGCTATCAGAACTACCAGGACAAATGGAGAAATGAGTACAGCCGACAAATATAAATCTCCATCATTATAGGGTATTTTAGCATGTATTGCTCAGTTAAGTTATAGATCAAGGAAACAAAAAAATTAACAGATATGGAAAACGTGAGAAATAACAATGAACAAGCTCGATCTAATAGACATTATATTTAGAAACTATACCAAAAATTCAAGAATAAATACTTTTCTCAGGTATACATGAGTCATTTTTGAGAGTTGACCATGTATGAGGCAACAGTTTTCAACAAATGTTTTTAAAAGTGACAACATACAGATGATGTTCTCTGACTATAATGCAATTAGGTCAGAAATTAGTAACAAGAAAATTTTAAAACATTCTGTCTAGAGACTCCACGGAAGGGGCCAGCAAACATTTTCTCTAGGGAGCCAGTTATAAAGTACAGCGTTGTTAAAAATTAAATAACAATATTTTAAATTAAATAAATTATACTAAAAATGAAGATAACAAACACTTAAAACTCAACACTTCTTATTAATGTTATGATATCTTTCTATAATTGGTGGTCTCAAAGTTACATCTGCTGTATCTGTATGAGAGAAACACTATATAATAGTGCACTCTTGACCCTGTCTTCTCAATTGTGGGTTCAGTGGTGCCACATTGATAGTGTGAAATCAGACATGATGGAAATATCTACACAATGGAAATTGATAAATACTACAAACCAAGACATATTTTTTTAGAGATTCAGTGGTTAAACATTTACCATCATACTGTTGGATGCAGTATTTTTATTATTTTAAAATATATTTTATTGATTATACTATTACAGTTGTCCCATTTTCCCTACTTTATTCCCCTCCGCCCTGCACATCCCCTCCTACCCGCATTCCCCCCCTTTAGTTCATGTCCATGGGTCATATATATAAGTTCTTTGGCTTCTACCCCACACTATTCTTAACCTCCCCCTGTTTATTTTCTACCTACCATTTATGCTACTTATTCTCTGTACCTTTTCCCCCTCTCTCCCCCTCACTCTTCCCCGCTGACAACCCTCCATGTGATCCCCATTTCTGTGATTCTGTTTCTGTTCTAGTTGTTTGCTTAATTTGTTTTGGTTTTAGGTTCGGTTGTTAATATCTGTGAGTTTGTTGTCTGGATGCATTATTTTGATATGCACAACTTACTTTGAAATCCATTAAATAAGTTAGATAGACTGATGGATGGATAGAAGGATGGATAGGCAGATAAAATATCAAAAACATATTCAGTTAACCCAAAAGAAGTCAAGAGAGAAATTGAAAAACCAATAGAAAACAAATAGCAATATGGTAAACTTCAACTCAATCATATCAATAGTTGCAATATAAATGGACTATGCACTCCAATTAAAAGGCAAGAGATTATCTGGCTGGGCAGAAAAAGTAAACCTAACTATTTGCTATCTACAAGAGATATACTTTAAACATAAAGAAAGGAAAAGGATATACCATGTTAACCATAAGCATAAGGAGGTTGATATGACTATACTAATATCATAAAATAGACTTCAAGACAGGATTATTACCAGAAATAAAGGGGATTTTTCACAATAATGAAATGATTGATCCATCAGGAAGACACAACAATGTTAAATATATTTGCACCTAATAACAAATTCAAAACATATAAAGAAAATAATATATATCAAGCACTAAAAGTAGAGATAAACAAATGTACAACCATAGTTGAAGTTTTTTACTCTCCTCTCGGTAATTGATTAGAATAAGTGATGATAACTCAGAAAGCATATAGGGGCTTCTGGCCAAGAGGTGGTCTAGGTAAATGATATACTCGCATCTTCCCACAGCTAAACTACAGAACCACCATAATTCAGAATGGAATGGAATCTAGCTGAATGGAAGTCCTACAACTAAGGATGTAAAGATGAAGCTACAACGAAACTGGTAGGAAAGGAGACTGGTAGGAGGGACGGAGATGCAGAAGGGGCTAGTCCCACACCCATGTGTGGCAGATAAAAGTCAGGAGGAATGTCTTCGCTGCAGAGGTCCCTCCTGAGGAGTAAGGGGTCCCAGCCCCACACCAGGCCCCCAGCCCAGGATTCCAGTGCCAGGAAGAGAAGTTCCCACACTGCCAGCTGTAAAAAACAGCAGGGATTGTAGCTGAGTAAGACAGAGAGCTGTTGGAGTCCCAGGCAGTTCCTTTTGAGTTTAATCTTCACCCAAAGATATGTTTATTGAATTTAGAGAGAGAGGGGAAGAAAGAGAGAGAGAAACATTGATGCGAGAGAGAAACATCCATTGGTTGCCTCCCAAACACACCCAACTGCAGATTGAACCCACAATCTAGGTATGTGTCCTGACCAGGGATGAACCTTCAACCTTTTGGTGTACAGAACAATACTCCAACCAACTGAGCCACCTGTCCAGGGCTCAGGTACTTCCTCTTACAGGTCCCATGCATGGATTTACTCACTCACTCATTCTGAGGTCCAGCAATGGGTCAGCCCCTTAAAAGTCACCAGGGACATTTGTGGAGAAACTAAACTGTCTGAAATTCAGGGTGAGAGCTTGGAGGGGCAACTTTTTCCCAGACAGAAGTTCTGGCAAAGGCCATTATTCCTTCTCTAAGACCTTCCCCCAAAGAACCAGCAGGTGGGCACATATCTGATCTCCATCAACCTAGCCATCACTTTTTGCCTTGCCCTGGTGATTCCCTGAGACCCCACCCCACCCAAATTTCAGGCCCACCCAAGCTGGTTTCTGTTGGCTTTTTAATGTGAATGGCCTGTCCTGGCTCATGCATTAGACTTTCCTAAAATCTCTCAAACAAGCAGCATCTGATCTCAGTGTGTCCAGTACCTCTCACTAAGTGGCCCCAGGCCCAGCACTAGTGGCAGCCAGCCTTGGTTCACAGCTTGGCCTCTCCTGGACAGCTCCATGCCCAGCATGGAAACAGCCATCTGCTGATCACTTTGTAGCTCATGCTGGGTGGCTCCGGGCAGAACATAGGTGATGGCTGATCTTGACCTCCACCTCCAGCAAGGCCCCAGAGTCAGCACACCTGGTACACAGCTTCAGACAACCTCAAAGCAACACCCAACCACCTCCAGAAGTATAACACACTTGAGGGGCAGACTCGGGGGGCGCCAGAACCCCACTGAAGTAAGTCCTGTTCCATGGGATTGGCCCCTCCACAGCTGATCATTCACAATGGTTGCAGCTGGTTGGCTTGGGGGTAAATCCCTCACATTGATGTACCAACAGCAATAGAGGCTCAACTACAACAAAAGTGAGTACACAGCCCACATGGGAAGGCGGGACACCTGGAGAGCACAACTAGGGTGAATAGTTAGGCTGTGGAGGCCACTGGACTGACTTGACAAGACATCTACTACATTAGACCACTCTAGTGAGCCCCCAGGAGATGTAGCAGCTGTGTCTAACTAACACAGGAAGGCTGCCAAAACGAGGAGCCAAAGAGATATGTCCCAAATGAAAGAATAGAACAAAACTCCAGAAAAAATACTAAGCAGAATGACACCAGCATCTACTAGATGCAGGGTTCAAGATACTGGTTATAATAAAGATGCTCAATGACCTTAGAGGCTGAGTAGCTGAACTTAAAGCAGTAATTTGGTGTGTCACAAGAATTTTTAAAATGTGAATGATTACCAGACTATTTAGTCAAGGCTGATCTTTTTATCTCTGATTTCTTTTATTGTCAAATAAAAGAAAAGTCAACAGCCAACACAACAATAGCCATCCAGTGTGAATGAATCAAAATTATACCTATTTTTTGCAAGATCAGCAAAAAATACATATTTTTGCTGTGTCACAGAGTGTTATTAGTTTATGTGTACCATGAGGTGAAAAGGGTTGAAAATCACTGACTTAGAGAGAACTTCAACAGCATTAAAAAAAGACATGAAAAAGAACCAGTCAGAAGTAAAGTATACAGCCCTGGATGGAGTGGCTCAGTGGATTGAGTGCTGGCCTGTGAACCAAAGAGTCACTTGTTCCATTCCCAGTCTAGGGCACATGCCTGGGTTGCAGGCCAGGTCCCCAGTAGGGGGTACACAAGAAGCAACCACATATTGATGTTTCTCTCCCTCTTTTCCTCCATCACTTCCCCTCTCTAAAAATAAATAAGTAAAATCATTTTTTAAAGAAAGTAAGTATATATTAACCAAAATGAGGAATAATCTAAAGGAAATCAACAGTAGAATAGATGAAGCCAAGAATTAAAACAGTGATGTGGAATATAAAGAAGCAAAAACACTCAAACAGAACAGGGAAAAAAAGAATTAAAGAAATTAGTATAGTTTAAGGAACCAGGACAACTTCAAAACAGATGACAACTTCTAGGACAACTTCAAAAGGCCCAACATCCACATCATGGGAGTGCCAGAAGGAGAAGAGAAAGAGCAAGAAATTGAAAACCTATTTGGAAAAAATAATGATGAAAATTTTTTTAACTTGGTGAAAGAAATAGATATACAAGTACAGAAAGTACAGAATCCCGAACACCAAGACACAACATAATTAAAATGGAAAAGGTTAAAGACAGAGAGTGAATCTTAAAAATAGCAAGAGAAGCCCTGGCTGGTGTAGCTCAGTGGATTGAGCTCGGGCCTGTGAACCACATGATCGCAGTTCGATTCCCAGTCAGGGCACATGCCTGGGTTGCAGGCCAGTTCCCGGCAGGGGACTCACGAGAGGCAACCATACATTGATATTTCTCTCCTTCTCTCCTTCCCTTCCCATCTAAAGATAAATAAATAAAATCTTTTAAAAAAATAAAAGAAAGCTCTCCAAAAAAAAACTTAAAAAAATAAAAATAGCAAGAGAAAAGGAGACAGTTACCTACAAGAAAGCTCCCATAAGATGGTCAGCTGATTTCTCAACACAAAATTTGCAGGCCAGAACAGATTATCATGAAATAATCCAAGTGATCAAAAGCAAGGACCTACAACCAAGATGACTCTACCCAGCAAAGCTTTCATTTAAAATTGAAAGACATTAACTGGACATTAATTGGAGCCATGGAGAATATTTCCTGGGTGGAAATGATCCCTGGGTCCTACCCAGCCCAGCACAAGCAGCATGCAGACATCCATCCCACCATAAGTTAACTTTGCATATTAAGTTGAGTTCCCGTGACAATTTTCATATGGGGAAAACATTTGAGTAGTTCGTTTTCATTTTGTAACTTGATTTTTTATTTTGGTGTCACTATAAGTTTATTTTCAGGTCTCAAGCATTTTTAAAATATATTTTATTGATTATACCATTACAGTTGTTCTATTACCCCCCTTCATTCCCCTCCACCCTGCACACCCTCTCCCCCACCCTTCCCCCCTTTAGTTTATGACCACGTGTCTCAAGTTCTTTAGATTCTATATTTCCCCTACTATTCTTGTCCTCCCCCGTCTATTTTCTACCTACTGTCTATGCTACTTATTTTCTGTACCTTCTCCCCCCTTCTCCTCCTCCCACTCCCCTGTTGCTAACCCTCCATGTGTTCTTCATTTCTATGGTTCCACTCCTGATCTATCTGTCCTCTTGGTTTGCTTTTGTTTTAGGTGTGGTTGTTACTAACTGTGAGTTTCCTGTCCTTTCACTGTTCCTATTTTTCATCTTCTTTTTCTTAGATAAGTCCCTTTAACATTTCATATAATAAGGGCTTGGTGATGATGAACTCCTTGAATTTGATCTTATCTGAGAAGCACTTTATCTGTCCTTCCATTCTAAATGAAAGCTTTGCTGGATAGAGCAATCTTGGATGTAGGTCTTTGGATTTCATGACTTCTTTCCAGCCTCTTCTGGCCTGTAAGGTCTCTTTTGAGAAATCCACTGACAGTCTGCTGGGAACTCCTTTGTAGGTGACTATCCCCTTATCTCTTGCTGCTTCTAGGATTCTCTCCTTCATTTTAATCTTGGCTAATGTAATTATGATGGCCTTGGCGTGTTCCTTCTTGGGTCCAACTTGTTTGGGACTCTCTGAGCTTCCTGGATTTCCTGGAAGTCTATTTCCTTTGCCAGATTGGGGAAGTTCTCCTTTATTATTTGTTCACATAAGTTTTCCACTCGTGGCTGTTTCTTTCCCCCTTCTGGTATGCCTATAATTCAGATGTTGGAACATTTAAAGATGTTCTGGAGGTTCCTAAGCCTGTCCTCATTTTTTTGAATTCTTGTTACTTCACATTTTTCTGTTTGGTCATTTCTTCCTTCCTTCTGGTCCACCCCCTTGATTTGAGTCCCAGTTTCCTTTCCATCACTGTTGGTTTCCTGTGCATTTCCCTTCATTTCAATTAGTTTAGCCTTCATAAGTTCCTCTAATTTGTGACTATAATCAACCAGTTCTGTGAGCATTCTGATCACCAGTGTTTTGAATGTGCATCTGAGAGGTTCGATATTTCTTTTTTGCTTAGAGTTATCGGCTCTGGGGCTTTGAGTTCTTCTTGAGCCATGTTTTGGACTGTTTGTGCCTGTTACATATGAGGAGCAGAGCCCTAGGTGTTCACCAGGACGGGTCAACTCAGTAGCTGAGTTGTGACGCTGTATGTGGGGGCAGGGTCAAAGGAAAGCAATGGCAGTCCCCTCTGCTGCCTCCTGCTGCCTGGGGTCCGCACAGTACATCCCACTGAGCGCAAATGTGCGACCACGGTCAGCCCACCGCCTTACACCCTCACTGGGTCCACCGCTGGGGTCTGCACGGTCTGTCTCACTGCTCACTGCTCACTCCTCTGCTGGTTTATCTGCGCGGGAATGTGTGCCCATGGCCAGGCTGCCACCCTGCGCCCTCACTGGGTCCACTCGATGCTGATGCTATCCTGGCTGCCTGGGCCCCTGGGGTGGGGGATCCTTCCTGCCCGGCCCTGCTCCGCTGCTGGCTCCGCCCCTCTTACCGGTCCCAGTTGAACTGTATCATTGTTGTCGGACTTCCATAGTTCAATTTTCTGTTCTTTGGCTGCATCTTTGTTTACTAAACCTTTTTTGTATTCAGACTTGGTTGTGGGAGAAGGCACAGTGTTTCCACCTAGGCCTCCATCTTGGCAGAAGTCCAAGAGTAGAAAGTCTCAAGCACTGTCATCATCTATTGAGAAGTGCTTAGGTCCCAGGCACTCTGGATAACCTCTCCCACCCAGCAGGGTTTGCCTTACCAGAGACTGACTCCCAGTCTCCAGTTGCTACCAGGACTTGGAACTCCTCCTAGGAGGCGATGCACTACGTGGGCTCCAATACACTAATTTTAGGGAAGAAACCTGAGAAGAGAAAGGAAATTTCTGGCTTTTTGTACTTCCTACCCCAAGTAGATCTGGGGTTGCAGGTAGACTCTTAACAACCCACTTTGCGGGGCTGCAAGGCAAGGCCTGGAGAATACAGATTTAAATAGGGTACTTCTTTGACTGGCAGGGCTGAGTTAGGCACTGTTAAATATCCTGTAACCCACTAAATATGAGTCCTAGCTCTTAGCATGGCTTTTTAATTGCATATTTTTGTCACTGTTCAACAGTCTGTCTCACTCACCTACTGCATACTCCTTGAGGACAGTCCTGGGTTTGTCCCACTTCCTGGCACAGTGCCTGACCCTCAGGGGCATGGCTGTCGTCAGTGTCGGGTCCATTTGCTCACTACCACAGGAGCACACACACCAGGGGGAACTGTGTGACATCCTAGTAAGTAAGAGACGGGAGGGCCTTGTTACAGGATTTGAGATTGTGCTGGGCAATTCTGGAGAGTACGGAAGGAAGCAAAACTTTGCCCAGGGCTGAATGCTGTCAAGAAGCAAGGGGAATCTGATGGTTAGGCCTCTTAATTTTTAAGTAGGAGGCGGGAGGAACACAGCCAGGCTAGAGCTGTCATTGGTGATGAAGCGGCACTCACTCCCATCAGCTGAGAAAGATGTTTGGCCGTTTTTGAATTGCATAGTGTCCTTATTTATTTATATATGTATTTTTTAGCATAAACACATTGATTTACTAACCAAAAGGTTGATTCTATTTAAACCAACACTCAGAAATAGTTGCATGGAACATGTTTGTGATAAAGAGAACAGAACAGAGTAATGAAAAAAATGCATGAAGAGATTTGTTCATTGAACTGAGCTTGTTTATCCTCACAACTAATGCCTGTTCAGAAGGATGATGGAATTTTTTCTCTACTTTTTTACAGACCCGAGCACAGGTTTATGACACAGCCCACCACTCATTTTCCGTCTTCCAGTTTTCTCGTTAATTGTGCTTTTCTTCCCATCCCCTTCCTGTTGTTGAATCAGTGTGCTGTTTATAAATTTGCAAACGGTCTGAGTTTTCCTGCCATCAGCTGTGGTTTCTTCAGACTTCTCTCCCCGGTTACATGAAAACACGTTTTCAACATGCTCTCAGTTTTAGGGTGAGGTTTTTGCCATCAGAGGTGAGGACACCGTCTGGTGTGGCCATGGCACCCATTTTCCACACGGCCATTCCTCCTCCTCCCCGCTGGGTGGGCTCGTCAAAGCCTTTGACTTTCACTAAGCTCCATCTTCCTACCAGCTGCTGGGCACGGGTGGTGGGTGGTGAGGGGCGCGTGGCTGTCTTCACTCTTATCTTGTTCTATCGTGGTCACAGAATGACCTCATCTGATGCTGATCTTTTGTGGATTGTTCATGTTCAGCAGGGAAAACAGCAGGTTTGGGGCCAGGCCAGGAGGGTGATCAGCCACCCCAGTTTGCCTGAGACTGAGGACTTCCCCAGGATATAGGACTTTTGGCACTGAAACTGAGATGATCCTAGGCAAACTAGACCATTGGTTACCTTATTGGCCAGCTACCAGCTGCCAGGACGTTTTCGTCTTTCTCACTGGGCATAATGGCACTTCATGAATACTTGTCAAATCCGACCTTTTCACTAGAAAGTATGTACGTACACACGTGCATTTTACTATGCACATGCACGCATGCACCAGATAACACTAGCATTTATAAACGTGTTCACATGAACACATCACAAATACAGATGCACTATACTCACTCTTCATACACATATACATATGCTTATATATAAATCACAAATCCCTATACATATAAATAGGGGTCTCCAAACACACACACAAGTACACATACATCCAAACACAAGCACATACATTTGGGCCATTGGACGGATGGGGAAGCATAGAAGAGACGAGTGAGTAGGGCTGGGCGGATGAAGCTGGGATTGAAAAGGGAAGTTCAGGCAGGTTCTGGAGGAAGGACTTTGAATAGCAAATAATAAGAGTGTCATGATACCATGGGAAGAGCCCTGGATTTGAAACCAGATGATCCCGAGATTAAACCACAGCTCTGCCATTTATCAGCTGTGTGACCTAGGCAACTGATTGAACTTCTCTCTGCTTGAGTTTTCTTATTTGCAATGCGATCCTGTAACGACGTAAATAAGTTCCAGAATGTTCTAGGTGCTTAAATCAAAACTGTTGTTATTATGAGCACGTGGGGACCAAAGGTATATGGATGGAGCCTTGACCTCTACAAAGTGATATTTTGGGGAAACAACCTTCAAATGGACCATTATCATCATCACCCCATTTGAGACCAGGAAATCAAGGTCCAAAAGAGGTAAAAAGTATTAGCCCGAGGACTGGGTGTGGATGGTGCTGCGTTGCAGGAAGAGTCCAGCAGGAGACTTGAGCCAGGCCTGGGCTGAGGGTGTGGGACCCAGCTGCTATCAGAGGTAGCCTCACTGGTCAGGGGCTCTGCCTACTCTCCACTACACTGAGTTGTCCCACGGTATTCCTGAGGACTCTGAGGCCCGAGTGCATGCTGTGCAAACTAGGGTCGTATTTTCCCAGGAGGTGGTTGTTCCAGCCCCTTGCCTTCATCTGTGCCCCAGAATGTCTCATTGTGGAACAACAATCCTCACCTTTCCTCTGGGTGTGCGTGGCAGCTCTTCTAACATCCTTTCCGTCTTGCCAACAAGGGACTGCGGGCTCGGTGGAAAGGGTGCTGAGCTGACAATCAAAAGGTCTGGGTTCAAGTTCTGTCTTGGCCACTGACTAGTTATGAGGTCCCGGGCTAGTCATTTCCCTTTTCTGAGGCCTGAGTTTGCCTCGGAAAATAGCTACCTCAAGCAGAATTCAATGTAAGAATGAATATGAAAGGGCCTAGCTAGGGCTTGACCCAGAGTGGAGACACATTAAGGTTGGCAGAACAATTATAGTAAAATTAACAGAGAAAGAGACCTGCATTTTAGTACAGGAAGTACTAAGTGTGTGTGACCTTTGAAAAGTCTCTTAACTTCTCTGAGTCTCAGTTTCCTCGGCATGAAATGATAAAACTGACCTGGATAGTCTCCAGCCCCCTTTCCGGTTCTGTTGTTCCGGAACCACGTGACCTGAACTGTCAGGATAGCTTCTTCGGATCCTTAAGGAAACATATCTACCTAGTGTGTGGAGAGTGTCAAAGTTGGGGACAGACACAGAGCAAGAACCTCGACACCTACTCTAGAGACCTGTATACTGTTTTTTTAAATCCTCACCTGAAGACATGCTTATTGATTTCAGAGAGAGGGGCAGGGAGGGAGAGAAACATTGATGTGAGAGAGAAACGTCACTCAGTTGCCTCTTGCATTTGCCCCAACCAGGGACTGAATCCAAACCTTAAGCATGAGCCCTGACTGGGAATCGAACTTGCAACCCTTCAGTTTACAGGACAAAGCTCCAACCCACTGAGCCACACCGGCCAGGCCAAGACCTATATACTTTGCAAGTTAAATGGTAAGGGGTCCTTCTCTGACAGCTTGTTGAGGGAAGCAAGTCTTCAGATCTCTGTTCCTAGAAGAGAGAAGAGCACTGGGTTACACATTGAACTACCAACCTAGATGCGCAAATCAGATCCCCACTCTGCTCCTCGGGCTCTCACAATCCAGTGAGAACCTGTTAGGGACAAATATTACCCTTAAAGGCACAATTTGTGCTAAAAAACCAGGGTAACCAGTATGTTCTAAAAGTACTCTGGGTACAATGTGGGCCCTAACGTCAGGCAAGGGTGGCCCGTGTGATCTCGTCTTGAGCGAGGGGGAGAGTTTTCGCGGAGTGGAAATGGAAGGGGGGCAGCCTGCACATTTCCGAGGAGGTCAGAGAGTTGAGTAGGTACCAGAAGCTGATGAGGAAAAAGAGAAGGAGGAAACCAACTTTTGCCGCAGAACCTTCTATGTGCCCTACATCCTGTGACCCAACCCTCACACTAACCCTTCCTGGTAGGTTTTTCTCAGGCTCATTTTGGAGATGAGGCACCTGAGACTCAGACAGACCAAGATCTGGTGGCACGGCCGGTGAAGGGCAGAGCTCGAGGTGGAAGTGGGGACCAGAACCCCAGCCTCTCCTCCCTCCTTTGCCTCTTGGAAACCGCTTCTAGGCTCCTCGGAGTGAAGGAGTCTTCGGCAGGAGGGCAAAGATCCGTTCGTCCCAGGAAGGACTGAGAGGGTGTCCCTCTTCTCCTGGGCAGCCTTCCAGTTGCTCTCCTCGTCAGAGAGTTCCATAATCCAAACACCTCGACCTTTCTGTTAGTCTTATCACCACTCCCGTACCCAACAGAATCTGATTAGATTAGACCCTACCCTCATCAGTGAAAGGTCTTTCATAAAAGGCTCTGCTCTCTACAAACACAGGCCTTGCTTCCTCCCCAGGCAGCCAGCCTTTAAGGTCAGTACATATGACAGGAGGGGAACTTTGTCACCATCACAATGGGGAGAGGCTTGGGCAGGCAGAGTCCCGCTTAGATTTGTCAACAACTAATCGTCTCTTAGGTAAATAAACTAAAGCTGAACCCCCAGAGGGCACATCTGTTTCTTGATCCCGAGACTAAAGGAAACCTGGAGATGGGCTGTATCCACCCAGCTCTGGCCACCAAGAAATAACAATGGCTCCCATTTCTTGTCTTTTTTTTTTTAAGATTTTATTTATTTATTTATCTTTAGAGGGGAAGGAGAGAGGGAGAGAAACATCGATGTATGATTGCCTTTCATGTGTCCCCTGCTGGGAGTTGGCCTGCAGGGAACCGGCCTGCAACCCAGGCATGTGCCCTGACTGGGAATCGAACTGCGATCCTCTGGTTCGCAGGCCTGTGCTCAATCCACTGAGCTACACCAGCCAGGGCACAATGGCTCCCATTTCTTGCGTGTCCACCCAGGGTGGGCCCTTTGCACTGTTTCTGGTTCTTCCAACAATTATGTAAAGTAGGTCCAAGTCCTCTCTTCTAGCTACATTTTCAGTTTCCCTTTTGTTTTACAGAGACAGAACTGAAGCTCAGAGAGAGGGGTTGCTCTGTCCAGGGTCACATAGGCACTAAGCTCACAGACTCAGGATTCACCCCCAGGTCTGTCTGATTCAGTTCAAAAACAAAAGTCGCTGCAGAGTCATAGTTACTGATTTCATTTTCAATAAGCCCAGGTTTGCCACATTGGTTCCCCAATAAAAATAAATGAATAAATGTTAAGAAACAACAATATTCAAATGAGCACATTGGAAAATCTAATTCGTTAAGTGATTCGTGAGCTGGGCAGCACCCCATCTAGCACCTAGAAGGGGCCTCCAGGATTCTCACTGGAAGAAAGATGGGTTCAGCAGAATGAAAGGGTTATTTCTAGACCAGAACACAGGGAAGACAATGGCAAGGGTTTTTATCACACCAAATGAGCCCAATTCGTTTAATATCTCTCTTTCATTGAGAGTTTGTCCTGTTGCCCCCCTTCTATTTTGCCTCTAATTAGGGTAAAATTCTTTTCTTTTCTCTCAATAAATTGTATTTCCATTTCTTAAACCTTCTTTTGCTGAAAACACATCTTTCCACTCAAAGTTGTTATTATCCTAGCCATTTGTATTCCATAGATTGTCATTTTTAATCCTTAAAAATCTTAATTTCTGACTTCTGGCCAAGATATGACATAGGTAAATATAGCTCACCTCTTTGCACAGCCACAGCAAAAATTACAACTAAATTACAAAACAGCTAACACCCAGGACTGTCAGAAACCGAGCTGTATGGAATTAAAGAAGACACGTTCAGATGGGTAGGAGGGGTGGAGATGCAGAGATGTGGAATAGGTGGTCCAGAGGGATATCTCAGGAGAGAGGAATCCCAGCCCCACACCAGGCCCCCCATCCCAGAGATCCAGTGCCAGGAAGATAATTCCCTGTAAGTTCTGGCTGTAAAAACCTGTGGTGTTTGGGACAGTGGAAAAAACCTCAGGATTCTCAGGCATCTCCTCTTAAAGGGTCTGCAATAGACTTAGGACTTATGCAACTCACTCCCTCTGGGCTCTACCACCAGGGCAGCAGTCTGAAGGGTGCCAGTGGCATACAGGGAGAAATTGAAGTGTCTGGCATCAGACAAGTGCTGGAGGACAACCCCCTCCTGGACAAAACTCCAGAGACCAGGCAACAGCACTGTCCCTTTTCTGAGCCCTCCCCCACACAGAGCCACAGAGTGGGTGACACTATATCAGAGGCTCCATAAATTGGGTTCCCAAGGGTTGACTTGCCTGGCGATTACCTAAGGCTCCACCATCCAACTTACAGGTGTGCTTCTCCACAATAGGCCACGTCACTAAGACCGTGAGTTGAAGCAGCTCGAACTGATACATAAAAACAAATACAGGCAGGCTGCCAAAATGAGGAAACAAAGAAATACAGGCCAAATGAAAGAGTGGATCAAGACTCCAGAAAAAGAACTAAATAAAATGGAGCTAATAATCTATCAGGTGCAGAGTTTAAAACACTGGTTATAAGGATACTCAAGGAGCTCATTTGGGTACAACAACAGCATAAAAAAGGCCCAGGCAGAAATGAAGGTTACACTAGGTGAAATAAAGACAAATTTACATGTAATCAACAGTGGAATGAATGAAGCTAAGAATCAAATCAATGATTTGAAACACAAGGAAGAAAAAAATTCAATCGGATCAGCAAGAAGAAGAAAAAAGCCAGACTTCCAGCCAAGATGGAGGCATAGGAGGAAACACTGTACCTCCTCTCACAACCAAGTTTAAAGACAACAAAGCTTTAGTAACAAAAACGCAACCAAAACAGAGAGACAATTGAACTGTATGGAAGTCCGACAACAATGAACCATTCAACCAGACCAGAGGAGCAGAGTCGTTGGCTGGTGGAGCAGGGTTGCACAGGAAAAAGTGACCAGACTGACCCAGGTGTGCAGGCAGCAGTTGGCAGATCCCAGGTGTGGGGTGGCAACGGGCAGACCCAGTGAGGACGCAAGGCAGCTGGCTGACCTCGGTCACACACTCACACGCAGATAAACCAGGTGAAAAACAGACAGTCAGACAGACCACACAACACAGGGCCCCAGAGCTGGGAAATAAAGTCTAAAAGCACCAACTGGAAAAACTTTCGAGGGTCAAGGTACTGGGAGAGGCTCCCAGGTTCACAGAGAGTTCGTTGGAGGGACTCACAGGGTCCTGGAGGGTGCACAGGCTCACACACCCGGGAACCAGCACCAGAAGGGCCCAATTTGCTTGTGGGAAGCAGCAGGGGGGTCAGAAATCTGAGACAGAGCAGAAAAAACCATCATTGCCCCTCTCTGACCCCTCCCCCACATACAGTCACAACCCAGCGACCTGGGTTGCCCCACCCTGGTGAACACCTAAGGCTCTGCACCTCATACATAATAGGCGCAAACAGACCAAAGCATTATGGCTCAAGAAGAAGAACAGCTCAAAGCCCCAGAGCCAATATTTCTAAGCGACCAAGAAATAGCCAACCTATCAGACCCACAGTTCAAAACACTAGTGATCAGGATGCTCACAGAATTGGTTGATTTTAGTCACAAATTAGATGAAACAATGAAGGCTACACTAAGTGAAATGAAGGAAAATGTACAGGGAACCAATCATGATGGGAAGAAAACTGGGACTCAAATCAATGAAGTGGACCAGAAGGAAGAAAAAAATGACCAAACAGAACAGAATGAAGAAACAAGAATTCAAAAAAATGAGGAGAGGCTTAGGAACCTCCAGGACATCTTTAAACATTCCAACATCCGAATTATAGGGGTACCAGAAGGGGGAAAGAAACAGCCACGAGTGGAACACTTATCTGAACAAATAATAAAGGAGAACTTCCCCAGTCTGGCAAAGGAAATAGACTTCCAGGAAGTCCAGGAAGCTCAGAGAGTCCCAAAGAAGGTGGACCCAAGGAGGAACACACCAAGGCATATCATAGTTACATTAGCCAAGATTAAAATGAAGGAGAGAATTCTAGAAGCAGCAAGAGATAAAGAGATAGTAACCTACAAAGGACTTCCCGTCAGTCTGTCAGCTAATTTCTCAAAAAAGATCTTACAGACAAAAAGGGGCTGGAAAGAAGTATTCCAAGTCATAAAATCCAAAGACCTACATCCAAGATTGCTCTATTCAGCAAAGCTTTCATTTAGAATGGAAGGACAGATAAAGTGCTTCTCAGATAAGATCAAGTTCAAGGAGTTCATCATCATCAAGCCCTTACTATATGAAATGTTAAAGAGACTTATCTGAGAAAGAGAAGATAAAAAATAGGAACAGTAAAAGGACAGCCAACTCACAGTTTATTAACAACCACACCTAAAATAAAAACAAACTAAGAGGACAGCTAGATCAGCAGCAGAACCATAGAAATGGAGATCACATACAGGGTTAGCAACAGGGGAGTGGGAGGAGGAGAAGAGGGGAGAAGGCACAGAAAATAGCATAGATGGTAGGTAGAAAATAGACAGGGGGGAGGGCAAGAATAGTATGGGAAATATAGAAGCTAAAGAACTTGTGACACATGGACATAAACTAAAGGGGGGAGTTGTGGGGGAGGGGCGTGCAAGGTGGAGGGGAAAGAAGGGGGGAAATGGGACAAAGAAGGGGGTAATGGCATAATCAATAAGATATATTTTTTAAAAAGAGAGAAGAAAAAACAAGGATAGAATAAGGAGTCTCTGGGACAACTTCACACAATGACCAACATTCAAATCAGAGGGGTATGAGAAGAGAAAGAGCAAGAAATTAAAAATTTATTTGAACAAATAATGAAAGAAAACTTCCCTAATTTGTTGAAGGAAATAGATATATAAGTCCAGGATGCACAGAGAGTCCCAAACAAAAGGAATGCAAAGAGGCCTACTCCAAGACACATCATAATTAAAATGCTAGAGGTTAAAGATAAAGATAATTTTACAAGCAGTAAGGGAAAAGGAGACACTTACCTGCAAAAAAGTTCCCATCAGACTGTCAGCTGATTTCTCAGAAGAAATTTTGCAGGCTAGAAGGGACTGGCAAGAAGCAGTCAAAGTAATGAAAAGTAAGAACCTACAACCTAGATTACTCTATCTGGCAAAGCTATCATGAAATGGCATGATAAATTGCTTCTCAGATGAGGTAAAGCTGAAGGAGTTCATCATCACCAAGCCATTATTATATGAAATGTTAAAGGGACTTATTTAAGAAAGAGAAGAAGATCAAAGTTATGAACATTAAAATGGCAATAAATTCATAACTATCAACAACTGAATCTAAAAAGGCTGAGCAAAGAAGCAGAACAGAAACAGAACCATAGATATGGAGATCATTAGGATGGTTATCAGTTGGAAGGGGGAAGGAAAAGAATGGGAGGAAAAGCGTAGGAATTAAGAAGTACAAATTGGGCCCTGGCTGATGTGGCTCAGTGGACTGAGCGCCAGCCTGTGAACGAAAAGGTCACTGGTTGAATTCCCAGTCAGGGCACATTCCTGGGTTGTGGACCAGGTCCCCAGCTGGGGGTGTGCAAGAGGCAACTGATCCTTGTGTCTCTTGCATGTCAACCGTTCTCTCTTTCTCTCTCCCTTCCCCTCTCTTTAAAAATAAATAATCAAATCTTAATTTTTTTAAAAAAAGAAGTACGAATTGGTAGGTACAGAATAGGCAGGGGGGTGTTAGACAGTATAGGAAAACAGAGGACTTCCGCCAAGATGGAGGCCTAGGTGGAAACACTGTGCCTTCTCCCACAACCAAGTTTGAATACAACAAAGGTTTAGTAAACAAAGACGCAGCCAAAGAACAGAAAATTGAACTATATGGAAGTCCAACAACAATGAACTGTTGAACCGGGACCAGTAAGAGGGGCGGAGCCAGCAGCAGAGCAGGGTCAGGCAGGAAGGATCCCCCGACCCCAGGCGCCCAGGCAGCTGGGGTAGCATCAGCATGGGGTGGACCCAGTGAGGGCGCAGGGCAGCAGGCTGGCCGTGGGCATACTTTTGCGCGCAGATAAACCAGCAAAGGAGTGAGCAGTGAGACAGACCAAGCAGGCCCCAGTGGCGGACCCACTGTGGGTATAAGGCAGCAGGCCAATCGTGGTCACACATTCACATGCAGATAAACCAGCAAAGGAGTGAGCCGTGAGCAGTGAGACAGACCTAGCAGGCCCCAGAGGCGGGAAGTAGCAGAAGGGACCACCATTGCTTCCCTTTGACCCTTCCCCCACATACAGCGTCACAACTCAGCTACTGAGTTGACCCGTCCTGGTGAACACCTAGGGCTCCGCTCTTCATACTTAACAGGCATGAACAGTCTAAAATATGGCTCAAGAAGAACTCTAAGCCCCAGAGCTGATAACTCTAAGCAAAAAAGAAATAGCGAACCTCTCAGATGCACAGTTCAAAATACTGGCGATCAGAATGCTCACAGAACTGGTTGATTTTAGTCACAAATTAGAGGAACATATGAAGGCTAAACTAATTGAAATGAAGGGAAATGCACAGGAAACCAATAGTGATGGAAAGGAAACTGGGACTCAAATCAATGGAATGGACCAGAAGGAAGAACAAAACATCCCACCAGAAAGGAATGAAGAAATGAGAATTCAAAAAAATGAGGAGAGGCTTAGGAACCTCCAGGACATCTTTAAACGTTCCAACATCCGGATTATAGGGGTACCAGAAGGGGGAAAGAAACAGCCACGAGTGGAAAACGTATTTGAACAAATAATAAAGGAGAACTTCCCCAGTCTGGCAAAGGAAATAGACTTCCAGGAAATCCAGGAAGCTCAGAGAGTGCCAAAGAAGTTGGACCCAAGAAGGAACACACCAAGGCACATCATAATTACATTAGCCAAGACCAAAATGAAGGAGAGAATCCTAGAAGCAGCAAGGGATAAGGGGACAGTCACCTACAAAGGAGTACCCATCAGACTGTCAGTGGATTTCTCAAAAGAGACCTTACAGGCAAGAAGGGGCTGGAAAGAAGTATTCCAAGTCATGAAATCCAAAGACCTACAGCCAAGATTGCTTTATCCAGCAAAACTTTCATTTAGAATGGAAGGACAGATAAAGTGCTTCTCAGATAAGATCAAATTCAAGGAGTTCATCATCACTAAGCCCTTGTTATATGAAATGTTAAAGGGACTTATCTAAGAAAAAGAAGATAAAAAATAGGAACAGTGAAAGGACAGGAAACTCATGGTTATTAACAACCACACCTAAAACAAAAGCAAACCAAGAGGACAGCTAGATCAGGAGCGGAACCATAGAAATGAAGATCACATGGAGGGTTAGCAACAGGGGAGCAGGAGGAGGAGAAGGGGAGAGAAGGTACAGAAAATAAGTAGCATAGACAGTAGGTAGAAAATAGACAGGGGGGAGGGCAAGAATAGTAGGGGAAATATAGAATCTAAAGAACTTGAGACACGTGGTCATAAACTAAAGGGGGGAATGGTGGGGGAGAGGGTGTGCAGGGTGGAGGGGAATGAAGGGGGGTAATAGAACAACTGTAATGGTATAATCAATAAAATATACTTAAAAATAAAAATAAAATTAGTAAACATATCCTCAAGTGAGGATTAAAAAAAGTCTACTGTTCACTGGGCAGTTATGAAAACAGGAAGATTTCAATGTGCTGATTTGTAATAATCTCCAAGATACAATGTTTAAAAAAAATAAAGTACAGAATTGGGGGGGGGAGGAGAACAATATAGGAGCCATGGCTGGTGTGGCTCAGTGTATTGAGTGCCGGCCTGCAAACCAAAGGGTCGCTGGTTCAATTCCCAGTCAGGGTACATGCCTGGGTTGCAGGCCAGATCCCCAGTAGGGGGTGTGCCAGAGGCAAGCACACGTTGACATTTCTCTCTCTCTCTTCCTCCCTCTTCCCCACTCTCTAAAAATAAATAAATAAAATCTTAAAACAAAACAGTATAGGAAATGGAGAAGCCAAAGAACTTATATGCATGACCCATGGACATTAACTAAGGAGGGGGGTCACTGGAGGAAATAGAAGGTACTGGGTGGAATGGGGCAAAGGAGGGAAAGTTGGAACAACTGTAATAGCATAATCAGTAAAATATATTTTTAAAAATCTTAATTTCTAATAAACACTAAGAGGTAAACAATTCTGAACTGTCTTTTATATTAGCATTCTGTGGCTTTGCAAATTTATAAATACTTTTTATAATTTATAGGAATGTGTTTTTTCATGAAGAATTTCTCAGTGTGGCATATAACATGTTTGCTAGTAGACCCAATTTGATCTTTAATTTTTCTGCACTAAGAAATCAAAAGTAGGTAAAAGTAAGTTCAATAATTAACATTCCAGTGTTTTTTCTTTCTTGTTTGGAAATGATCTAGACATTTAGTAAATTCTTTTTAAAAACTTTCGGGATTCCTCCTTCGGTTTAGGAAATTCTTTAACTCTGTTTTTGACCATACAGAATTTAGTTTTTGACCAAAAGGTGAAGGGCATCTGAAGGGGCTCGTCTGCAACCTCGAGTAGTTTTATTTTAAACAGCAACTGTCTAATAGTCTCTTGACAGAGGAAACGTGGTTCAGGCAGAGAATTAGTAAAACATGGGTACTCAGGTGAAAAGTAAGGAGTAAGGAGTGTAGGAGTCACATCCGCCTATTATTTTTGTCTTAGATACTTTTTGTATATTTAATCTTCCATTAGCATTTTAATGTCTTTTAATAAACTTATTTTGATATACTAAGCTTTTGTAAACTTCTGCATGCCAATTAAAATAAGCATGTCCTTCTGTTTGCTCAGTTTGGGAAGCCTTACTTTCAAAAGTGCAGCTTTTAAGTGATTCCATTAAACAAGAACACTCCTCACCATGCCCATTATAACTCTAGGCTGTGTCCAGAAAGATTTTGCCTCTTTTGCGGATATCTGCAGCTTCCAGGACTACTGTTCTCAAACAGACAGCAAGCAGGCATGCTAGATGGTGACACACTCAGTTCTTCGGATATAAAGAATCCTGTTTCTTTAATATTCACCTCAGACCTCCTGCTGGACCCAGAACAGCTCAGATTAGACCCAGTCCAATGTTGGACTCAGTCTGGTTCTGAAATTGGACCCAGTTTCATTCTTAAGTTGGACCGGTCTAACTCCAGCCAGTAACCACCACCAGTTCCCATGGAATCTTGGATTTGGAAAAGGGTTGGGCCAGAAAACCCCAATGAATGAGGATTCTGGACTGATTTCAAAATAAATGGAGAACTGCAGCTGCCAACAGTTCTCAGCCTGGAATCTGGGGGCTGATTTCAAACAACTGGGGAATTGCAGATGAAATCGCCAGCGGATCTCACCATGGAATCCAGGGACAGAGCTAAGGACTGGGGTTTTCCACTGGGAAGTTGTTGTCTTTCCACTGGAAAGGGACCGGGACGGAGGTAGGTCTGCCCCTGGCACAGTCTGGAATGAGTAAACCATTTGTTCCTAAGTATCCTTGGTTAGGGGAGATACTATCTTGTTATTTATAAGCTGGCTGTAATTGCTCAGCCTGATTTAACTATCTGTCTTCATTTCCCCGTTCCACTTGCCAAGAAATTGTTCTAGCTTCTTATTAACCTGCCTCAGTCTAAAAGGCTAGGGACTTGCTCTGGGCAGAACCATCTGCCACCTCAAGTTTACCTTCCCTGTAAATGCAAGTCAATCAAACCGGGAGCTTAGACACAAGGTGGAGTGGAGCTCATGCCTAGAGGGACTTAGCAGCAGCCCTCGGAAAGAGCGAGAAAGACAGTGAACTCAAAATGGGGTTTGCGGGTGCCATGCCTGTGTTTCTTGCAGTCGCCAAATGCCATCAGAAGTTCCCTTTGGTCTCGACACTGCCACCAAATCTGTTAAAGAACAAAATTCAACAGTAAATTTGAACATTAATCAGCTTTATTAAGTAGTTCATGGATTGGGCAGCATCCCACCTAGCACACAGAAGGGTGTTCCAAAGCCTGTGCACAAAATGGAAGGTGTTTATAAGAAGAAGGGTGGGCAAGGGAGTATTAACAAAAGAAGAGAAAGGATTACTTTTAGAACAGGACATCCTTTGGAGAGAAGGCAACAATAAGGGTTTTTATCACATCGCTTTCTTCTTTCTCCTGGGTGGGAGTGGACATTGAGGCAGAAGACGAGTTGGAGAGGGTCCATGTGACAGATTACTCGGTGGTGTTGACCAGAAAATTCCAGACCAGTTGATTAAAATTACATTTCTTGGAGAGGTTAAAACAGCAATTAAGTCAGATAGTAAATCTATGTTCGGTATTAGGAACTTTAGCACAAGTGATGCCATTTTGGGCCAGCTTCCTCTTTAACAGTTCCAATATTCTGCCATGCTCCCCTGTAACTGTTTGAATGAATGAATGAATGAATGAATGAGTGATAAATGGATGGGGTCAGGTTCAGTGACCCAAAGATTGGAAGCTAGCATTAATCTTCACATCTCTTTCCATTTCTGTGGCCTTCCCACCATACTGATAGAGATAAAATCAGGTTAAAATAAATGTCAAAGGAAAGTTCAAACGAGAAAACAGAAAGGCCTCAAAAGAGCTGAATATACATATCCAAGGATACAATAAACAGAGTGAAATGGCAACCTATGGAATGAGAGAGAAATATTGGCAAATTGCATCTCATAAGGGGTGTGTGAAGAATCTGTGAAGAAAACCAGTAACTCGACAACAGCAGCAGCAACAACAACAACAAACAAATAACTTGACTTTAAAATGGTCAAAGACCCTCGACAGACATTTCTCCAAAGAAGATGGACAAATGGTCAAGAAGGATATGAAAAGTTGCTCAACAAATCATTAGAGAAATGCATATCAAAACTGTTACAGAAAGGGGACCTGGCCCTGAGCGGGTCTGCCCAGGGCCAGCCAGCAGTGTGTGGGTTCGTGACTACATGCAGGAAAGATTTCACAATATGAGTCCAGGTGATTTTTAAAGGGTGCTTATTAAAGCTGGGGGCCATGAAACAAGGAAAGGCCAAGGACAACAGGAGAGGGACTCTGTAGGGAAATGAGCCTGGGCTGGGCTGCTTTGGCTCACTAAGAAGTCAGAGAAAAGGGGCCTTGGGGACAGGGTCAGGGGATTAGCCTGGGAAGAGCTGCTGCTGCTGCCCATTGCTCCCTGGTTGCAAGCCTCATCATGGCATCCCTTAGGGTTTCCGAGATGCATGCCTGTGGGGGAAGAAGCGGAGGAAGGGAAAGGCGTGGGGGTGGTCCTGGGAGGGAGAATATGTGTGTGGAGACCTTTCATTGGAGGGGCGTCAGAGGCTGGGGATTTAAGGGAAGTCTTGGGAAAGATCTCAGTAGAATATTCATCAGCTTTATGCTGATGTACCAAAATGAGATTCCTTTAACTTCATCTGTCCTTGGGTATGGTTGGCAAATGGCACTCACCGGATTTCTGCTCTCTGTCTCCCTGAGCTGTTTATGGTAGACATGCAAGTGCAAGACTCTTGTGTGTCTTCGGTGTAGGGAGGATAGGATTTACCAGATGGCTGCAAACTGCTTGTTGAACCATCTGTCTCTGTTTCCCTCCACTGCCTGCCCTGGCTCACTAGCTCGTCTCAAAACCGCAATGAGCCCTGAATAGTACGGCTCAGTTGGTTGGACACCATCCCGCAAGGCGAAGGGTCGCCAGGCAGGGCACATGCCTGTGTTGGGTTTAGTCCCCAGTCAGGACGCATTCCAGAGGTGGCCAATCGATGCTTCTCTCTCACATCGATGTTTCTCACCCTCTCTTTCTCACTCCCTTCCCCCGCTCTCTAAAAACAAATAAATAAAATCTTCCAAGAAAAAAATGCCCCACAAGGGTGACCACTATTTAAAAAAAAAACAAGAAATACAAAACAACAAGAGTTGGTGAGAATGTGAGGCAATTAGGGCCCCTGTGCAGTGTTTGTGGAGATGTAAAATGATGTAGCCGCCATGGAAAACAGTGTGGAGTTTACATGGAAAAACTGAAAATGGAATTACCATTTGCTCCGCCGATCCTACTTCTGGACATCTATGGAAAAGGATTGAAAGTAGGGTCTCAGAGAGGTATTGGCACACCCAGGTTCATAACAGCATCATTCTCAATCAGCAAAAGGTGGAAGCAACCCAAGCGTCCATCAACAAATGACTGGGTGGGCGATATGTGGCATACACACATCGTGGAGTATTATTCAGCCTGAAAAGGGAAGGTAATTCTGACACATACTATAACATGGATGAANTAAAAAAAAACAAGAAATACAAAACAACAAGAGTTGGTGAGAATGTGAGGCAATTAGGGCCCCTGTGCAGTGTTTGTGGAGATGTAAAATGATGTAGCCGCCATGGAAAACAGTGTGGAGTTTACATGGAAAAACTGAAAATGGAATTACCATTTGTTCCGCCGATCCTACTTCTGGACATCTATGGAAAAGAATTGTAAGTAGGGTCTCAGAGAGGTATTGGCACACCCAGGTTCATAACAGCATCATTCTCCATCAGCAAAAGGTGGAAGCAACCCAAGCGTCCATCAACAAATGACTGGGTGGGCGATATGTGGCATACACACATCTTGGAGTATTATTCAGCCTAAAAAAGGAAGGTAATTCTGACACATACTATAACATGGATGAACCTTGAGGTTCTTGCTAAGTGAAGTCAGCCGGTCATAAGAAGACAGATACTATATAATCTCACTGAGATGAGGCGTCTAAAGTAGTCGGACATACGGAGTCGGAAAGTTGAGTGATGGCCGCTGAGAGCTGGAGGAAGGGCAGGGGGATGGAGAGTTACTGTGTCACATACAGAGAGTTTCAGTTCTGCAAGATGAAACAGTTCTAGAGATTGGCTGCAAAAGAACGAGATTATATTTAACTTTACTGGGATGTACACTTAAAATGGTAAAGATGGTAACTTTTATGTTATGTGCATTATATCACAATTAAAAAAAAGACACCGGGCGTGGAGCCTTGGAAGAAGGAGGGGTGGGCTTGCTGCACGGTAGTACAGGGAGGAGGTTTGGGGCTGACTGCATCCAAATGAGCCGCCAGCCCCTTTCAGCATCAAAGCACCCCCTGATCCCTGCGCAGCCTCCCACAGCCAGAGCACACGTGTTACTGGGGAGACCCCAGTCAGGGGGTTCCCCATCCTCAGTTCTTGTCTCACAAGAGATGAATTCAGGCAATGAGATAGCAAGTTTGTTTATGAAATACACTGGAGCATGAAGCTGCAAGTGGGCTCCCAGCTAGTCTGAATGCCCTGACTATTGGGGTTTTAGGGACTTTGTACTTGTAGTCAGTCTCTAGGTTCCCCCTCCCCCGCCTTCTCCGGACCTTGGAACCAACCAGACAGCTTCAAAGGCTTCCTTTCCCAGGTAGTGGAAATGAAACACATGCAGAATTCCAAAGGTTTCCCCCACCTCACCTGCACTTATCATAGTTTCTCTTGTGATCTTCTGAACACCTAGCAATCTTTTTAAAAAGATTTTATTTATTTATTTTTGGTGAAAGGGTAAGGGAGGGAGAAAGAGAGGGAGGGAAACATTGATGTGGGAGAGAAACGTCAATCAGTTGCCTCTTGCATGCACTCGGACCTGGGATCCAACCTGCCACCCAGGCATGTGCCCTGACTGGGAATCCAACCAGTGACCTTTTGATTAGCAGGGTGACACGCAACCAACTGAGCCACACGGGTCAGGGTAGGAAAACCTGTTTACTTTTTTGCCTTGGTACCTGACTGATGGCCCTCATCTAGTCTATCTAAAGAACCAGAGACCAGCTCCAGAACATGCTGGAAGGAGGGCTTGGCTCTCTGACATGAACTTGGTAAATCTTCATGTGGGCAGCCCATCTACCCACCCACCCATCCATCCATCTATTCTTTCAACACATATTCATGGGGTGTCCACTGAAGAGGCTGAAGAGGTGCATACAGACAATGACGCACACAGACCCTGTCCCTGTGGAGTTTAGAGTCTGGTGGGAGATATGAGCAGGTTATCAGGAGAAAAAAAATGCACTGTGACGCGTGCCATGATTGGGGTCATATAGGGCACTGAGTAGGGAGCCTGAGTTAGTCTGTGATGAGAGTTCACAAAACAAAGTTCAGTCTTAGGATGACTTGAAAGATCAACCAGACTTAACTGGTCAAAAGGAGAGAGGGAGACGGGGAGAGTACGCCAAGGAAAAGCAAGAGTGTGGGCACTTCCTAGGGGTTTTAGACAATGCACGGTCGGGTGAGGATCTGTGAACAGTTGAGTCAAGGCAGGAACAGTGAGCACTGAGGCAAGAGAGGGAGGCAAGGATGGGATCTGGCAGGGTCCCTTAAGCACCTTCTGAGCACCTTGCAAGGTGCTGAACAGCTATGAAATGCGTCCGACAGAATGAGTGGGCCCGGGTGGAGCGGCAGTGTGAGACAGTGAGGGGCCCGGAGTCAGGTTCTGTTTCCAGCATTCTCAGAGCTCTGAGCAAGATGACTCAGAGCTTCCAGCTCTGTGTGGAGTCCTCTCCACTGCTCCCTACTGTCTCAGGGCAAGCTAGCCACTCAGGAGGGGCACTTTCGGTGCTGGGGAGTACATCGCCTTTCACCTTTCACCTTTCACCTTCCACTGTGGAGTGGGGTGGAGCTGTCCTTGTCAACAGCTCCAGGGCACCTCCTCAGCCTTCTACCTTAGGTCCTCTCTCTGAGAGTGTTATTGTCCTTTTCTTCAATCAGGATTTGACCACCATCCCTACCCTGTCGTCTCTCCTCTGGGCTGGGCAGCCTCGAGTTTCAGTCTCACAGATCATTCCTAGTGTCCCCCGCCAGGTGCAGCCATCCTTGTCTTTCCAAGACCACATCCTTGTCTTTCCTGTGGGCCCCAGGCCCAGCCTGCTCAACCCCGGTTGCCTCAGGGGTCTCTGTCCAGGCCTGCCCCACAAATTCGGCTCTGAACTTTCTAAGAACTACCTTTGGGCCTCAGCTCCGGCTCTGTCTCTAGTTTATCTGCCACCTGTTTCTGAAGATCAGCAGGTTTTTGTAAGCTGGGGACCACCTCTGCTCTCCCCCAGCTGTTCTCGGGTGGCCCCCTCCTGTAGCATCAACGATCAAAGTGCAGGACAGGTGTTTTCTGAAAGGACTCCTCCCTGAGATAGTGCAAGCACCTGTCACAGGAGGGACCCCAAGAAAAACAGAAGGACAACCCCAGCACCTGCCACAGTTGTCCACAGCCCCTTAGGAGCTGTGAAAAAAAGAACAGTTACTTTCACGGTTAATTGAAAGATAAGAAGGTGGGGCAGACTGGGAAACGGAGTAAAGTCTGGCAGAGTGGGATCCTGGCTGTGACCGCCTGGCAAGGGAAAAGCCCTGTGCTGCTCCTGACGGTGGGAGAATTCCCACCGGCCTCAGGACACCACTTCTGATGTGAATTCACCACCGATGGGGCCTCGCCGCTGGGATGTGATAGCGCCCCAACACTGGTCCTCAGAAGAGGGTCAGCAAGGGTCCCAAGAGCAAATGGACCTTGAAATGGGCTGTAGATGCAAAGCCGGGGTGCAGGTTGGTGTTTCAGGAAAAGAGCAGCCACCTAATTTGGAAACACCGAGTTTTGCCATCACAGGGGTCCAGGGCACAGAAGGGAGGTAAAGAGTATGGACAGTCTTGGCTGTGAATCTGGGCTTTCTCTGTTACCCACAAGCTGTGAGACCCTGGGCAAGTAACTTCACTGCTCTGAGCCTGCATCACAGCGCTAGTGTAGAGTTGGTCCTTTTCTGCCAATTACACATGTAGTGGATGTCATTCTTCCGGGGGGAGGCCCCAGCACATTCCCCGTGCCCCAGCACATTCCCCAGCACATTCTCCCTTGGACTGGGGCCAAGGGAGAGGCCTCGTCCAAGGTGAAACAGAGCTGGGGTATTGTCTTGGCTATGTGAAACCCTTTGTTTATCCCTGTGTTTCCTGACTCTTCCTCACCCGGCCCGGAGCAGGTAGCAGGTTGGCTTTGTGGGAGTGGGGAGGCCACAGTCTGCGTGGAGGCGTGGCTGTGGCCGGTCTGTCCTGTCTTGCGGTAGCCTTCCACCCCGCCCGGTGCCAGGAGTCCTGCCACCGGGATCTAGCCATAGCCCTCCCTGCAGGAGGCGCTGCGTGCCTCCCTCACGCGGACATCAGGGCCTCCCGGAGGATCTCACCGGTGGACAGCCCAGGTCGTGCACGCTGTTGTGCACCCTAGAAATGTGGTTGTCGGCTCTCGGTCTGGGCCCCCACACTGACCCGTGTGTCAACCACACAGAAGCTTCTGTTCTCTAAAGTTCACCCCGCTTCCACGTTTCCCCCCAGGCTGTGTCTACTTCCTGAAGTAGGTGGTACGCTGCCTGCTTATCTTGGCACGCTCAGATAATCACACTCAACAGAAATATGGATTGAGTTTCTACTGGGTGCAATGTAGGGTGGGGAGGGGCAAAGGCACCAAGAGACAGAGGCTCTGGCTAGACAGATGGCATGCAATTCCTTCCAGCCCACAACCGGCACCTGCGACACACGCATGTGCACATACGTGTCATTCTCCAGGCCTCATTTCACTCTTCCACCTGCTTGTGATCTTTCCTCCATCGCCTTGTGGCCAAACGAGGCTTAATTTTCAAGTTTTAACTTAGGCTGTCTGGAGCCCTTGCTCCACCTTCCCAGGAGTCTCCTTTCCCCTGGTGCTCCCGTGCTGGTGTGGGCCTCCCTGGGGCGCCCACGAAGCACACAGCCATGCTGCTTAGTGATGTTTGCAGCCACGACGGACCACACACACCACAGTGGTCCCACAGATTACAACAAAGCTGAAAAATTCCCGTCTCCCAGTAATGCCGTAGCCATTCAGAGCACCATCAGTGCCAGTGTGCAAGCGCTGCAATTGCCTACAGTAGTCGGTACAGTAACGTCCTGTACAGGTTTGCAGCCTGGGCGTTATGGGCCGGTCCACAGAGCCTAGGCGTGTTAGTAGGCTAGGCCACCCCGTTTTGTGTACGTGCGCTGCGTGATGTTCGCACAATGACGACATCGCCTAACAACGCATTTCTCAGAACACGTCCCTAATGTTAAAGGTCACCTGACTGTGTTTGAATTCTGTGTCCTGGGGCCTCAGTTTCCCCACCTATAAAATGGAATAGCAACAGCTAACTCATGGTATGTGCTTTACCAAGTAAATAGAATAGCACACTAGACAGCGTGTACTAAATGCCGAATGAATGTTAACTATTGCCAGCAGCATTTTGGCCCTGAATGGGGCTGAATTCATAATCAGTGCCAAATACTTGTTTGGTGGATGGGTGGATGGATGGATGGGGTGGATGGATGGACAGTGAGTAAATGGAGAGATTCTTTCCCAAATATGAGACAACCTTTGCTGGTTCCCCATGGCAGTTCAGGAAAAAAACTAAAAAACAAAAAACAAAAAACAAATGAACAACAACAAAAGAAAACCCTAAACTTTATTGTATACCTACCATATATCAAAGCTCGCCTTACCATCAATGGTCTAATCTGAGCCTCATGATAGGAAGAGATTGCAGCAGAATGAGGAGGAAGTGGCTATTCTGAGAGGTTAAGTCAGTTGATCAACATTATGAATTTAGTAAGAGACGGTCGGGACTGATAGATTTAGACAGCCTTTAATGCAGTTTTCTAAATGCTGAGAAGGAAGAAGAGGGCCCGCTCTGGGCCTCGGCTTCCCACCATCTTAGACTGGAAATTACTAGAGGGCAAGGCTGCCCCGCCCAGGGCCCTGTATAAACAGTTCACGAGAACCTGGTTTGGGGAATGAAAGGAGGGAGTGAAGGCTGGGCTAGGGGGAGAGCTCAGGGAGTTGCCCTCAGGAGCCCAGCTGTGGGGATTCCCATGTACCCTTCCTTCTCCCGCTCCTCCAGCCAAAACCCTTCTACAGCCTTCATAGACAGAAGGAGTTAATTCTTGTAACTTCTCAAAAGAGCCTGAAGCTTTTACTCCTTGATCTCACCCTCCTCCCTTTCTCTGCAAAGCCTTCCTGGTCTTTACACTTCCTGCAAGTCCCTCCTCCTTACTCTCACCCCCGGACTCCAAAAACACTAATTGCCAGGGTGGGTCAATGGTTAATGCGCCACCAGCTTTATATAAGCCTGCCCTGGCCACCTACCTGCTTTAGTCGGCCCTTAGTTCCCTGGAGTCCAGAAGAGACCGTGCCTCCAGCAGCCCTTCTGGGTCCACACCATGGCCACCTGCCGGCAGGCCCTGTGGGCTTATCGCTCCTACCTGCTTGTGTTGATCCTGCCCATTCTCCTGCTGCCTCTGCCCATCCTCATCCCCAGTAAGGTAAGAACTTGGGGCAAGAGAGGGACTGTTTGGGCCAGGGTTGGGGATCCTTAAGGACAGCTTAACCTACTCATCTGTCCCAGCCTGATAGTGAGGCTACAGTCTCCTGGCCTTCCGGAGGGGTAAAGGTTAACAGATCGATCAAGGCAGGCATTTGCTTGTCACCCAGGACTAGGAGCCCAGTGTGAGCTGTTTAGGTGCACTTGCAATTGACTGCCTTGGGAGTTAGGAAGCCAGTCACAGTAAAAGAGGTGCAGGTGGGATGGTGTTAGGCAGATGGTGTTATCTGCCTCCTATGTGCCCACGCTGCCCCGGCCTGGGCTCAGTGGCTAATGAGCAGGGCGAGCCTCTGGAGGGGACAGAAGGGGAATAGGGTGAACCTGGCCTCAGGCAGTCTGTGCCATTAAGAGTGTAAACAAATAGTGTCAACAATAAAAATAAAGAAAAAATAAACACGCTCAAAAGAAAAAAGAGAGAGCATATAAAGAGAAAGAGAAGGTACTCACCTGCGACCCTAAAAGCTGTCGGCCGAGAAGGAGGTGGGACCTTGTCCGTGGGCACCACAGACAGCTGGGTGGAGGGGAAGGGTCCCTTTCTCCAGCCCCCTGACCCCAGGTATTTATACACTTTGGGGGTCCTCTTGAAAGTAAAAGAACACAGAATTACAAATCTAAAATTAGTGCAGGGCTTGGGGAAGGGTCTGTTCAGGACCAGGGCCTGGAAGCTCAAGCTTCACAGTAAATCTCCCTCGGGCAGGTCCCACGATTAGAAAGCAGCAGAGCTGGGGGTGTGGCTCAGCTCCAAAGCCCGTGTTGTCTTCTGTCTACACACGACCTCTGGAAGGCTGGCAGAATCGTGGCCCAGGCCCACCCCACAGCCCCAGAACTGTCTACTGAGCCATATTCCTCCTTTGGTAACAGCTAGGGAAATTGAGGCAGGCTTTTTATTCATGCTGTCCAAAGGGGATGGGAAACTGGGGGTGGAGGGGCGCAGCCACTGGGCCCCTGACATCTGCTAAGTGACAAGGCTTGGAGGACTTTTGAAACAAACTTGGTCTCAGAAGTGATTCTCATTTTACCCTCAGGAAAGCACAGCCCAGAAAGAGTCAGCAACTTGCCCAAGGTCTCACTGGAAAGCCTGGGTCAGTACTAGAAGCCAGGCCTGCTGGTGGGCGTACAACACCTCAGGAACCTCCATCTCCCCTGTGCTGCACCCAGCTCCTGCCCACAGACACGCCTCCCCTGCCCTGAGTCAGATGACCTATCCCCAGTACTACCTAGGGAGGTCAGCCCCTCCGCTGGGATACTGGCTCCCAGCCCCATTCTAGGGCTTTGTCCCTGTAATTACCTTCTCTCTTTCCTACATCCAGTTCCCCTTCTCTGCCTGATCTCTCCCATTAGCACACACACGTGCTATAATGTCCCCCGTCTTAAAAAACAAGCCAACTCTTCACTGACCCTACATCCCCACCACATATGCTTCCATTCTCTCCCCTCTCACAGGGAAGGCCCCCAAGACCATCAGCATGCACACGTCTCTCCTGAGACCATCCTGGTCTCCAAGACCCTACCTACCCAGGGCTCTTCTTTGAGTCCCATTCACTTCCCTGTCACCAAACCTCTGGTCCCTACCCACCCACCTCAAACCCTCAGCAGCATTGCTCACAGCTCATCACCCCCTCTTTGCAATCCTATCATCTTTTGGCTTTGGTGACACCTTCTCCTGGTTTTCCTCCCCCCTTAACTTTTTCCTGGCTTCTCCTCCCTGTTCGTTTATTCTCCCCCAGGTGATCTTTTGCTGTCTCCTGCTTTAAAAAAGCATCTCTGCCTGGCCAAGTGGCTCAGTTGGTCAGAGCATCCTCCTACATATACGTCAGAAAGGTTGCAGGTTCAATCCCCAGTTGGGGTGCATACTTAAGTTGCCATTTTGATCCCCAGTCTGGGCACATGTGGAAGGCAACTGATGATGTTTCTCTCTCACACACCTCTCTCTCTCTCCCTCTCTCTAAAAAATCAATAGACATCTCCTAGAATGAGGATTAAAAATAAATAAAGGAACGTCTCTATGCTGATGAGTCCCCAGTCTGTAAGCCTAGCCCTAGCCTCTGAACCTGCATTATCCGACTAACACTAGACTCGTCCACCTGAGTACTGTCTTTAGGCAGCACCCACTTCCACACGTCTAGGACACAGCCCTCGTTGCCCATCTTTCCTAACTCGCTCCTCCTGCAGACTCACTCATCAATCAATATGTGTCAACCCTCTGTGTTGGAGCCGTTCCTGATTCCTCTCTTTCTGTCATCTCCACACGCACCAGCAGGTCCTGTTGCCTCAACATCCCCCAAATACTCTGAATGGGACCACTTTCCACTGCCTCCTCTCTTGTTCCGGCCTCCATCATTTCTCGCTTTTCCCTGTCCCTCCCCACACCATCCTTCACCCCACCACCTGGTCTTTTCAAAATGTAAGATCATGTCGCTAGCCTGCTCAAAACCCCACACTGGCTTCCCACCAAACTTCATATGAAATCCAAACCTCTGAGGGCAGCCACCAGTCCGTGGGGCTCCGCCCCCACAGACCCCTTCATCTCCACGCCCAGCATCCTGTCTCCAGTCCGCTCTGCTCCAGTGGCCCCACTTTCTCTCTGCGCCTCAGATTGCTCCTCTCCCTGCCTGGAATGTTCTTCTCCCAGATGCTTCCTTCTCCTCACCCCTTAGGTTTCAGCTTAAATTCACCTCCTTAGAAAGGCCTTCTCTGATTACCCCCAGTCAATCTTTATTACAGAACCCCGCGATTTTATTTAGAGGGCTTTACCGTCTGGAAGATGTATCTGCTTACCTTCTATCTACTCTCTGACTTTCTACATTAGAATGTAGGCTCCATGAGGACAGGGACTTTGTCTTTTTCCAGGCAGAGTCCACAGGGCCTGGCACATGGTGGATGCTCAGCAAACACCTGTGGAAGGAAGGCAGGGAGGGAGGGAGGGAGGGAGGGAGAGAGGGAGGAATGTGGGCAAATAGGGCCTTGTCCTGAATTCTGCTGAGTCCCTGCCCTCTGCGGTGAGTTCCTAAGCTGACTTCCATGCCCCTGGTCCCTGGGAAGGAGTGGTTCCAGGGTAGGCTCTGACCTGTGTCCATATGATAATGTTGACATTTATTTATTGAGTTTTTCTATTTTTTTAGATTGATTTTAAAGAGAAAGAGGATGGGACAGGTAAAGAGGGGGCAGAGTGAGAGAGGGAGGGAGGGAGACCGAGAGAAACATTGGTTTCCCGTTCCACTTATTTCTGCACTCACTGGTTCTAGTATGTGCGCTGATCAGGGATCAAACCCGTGACCTTGGGATATCAGTACAACGCTCTAACCAACTGAGCTACCCAGCCAGGGCTTGAATGTTTTGATGTGCTAGTCCTTGTGCCAAGCACCTTGAAGCACTAATCCACTTTACAGACTGTAAAGTTAGGCACACAGCAGTGATTTGCCTGAAGTCCCAACTAGTAAAAGGCAAAGGCTGGACTGGAACCTGATCTTGGGGTCTTGGTCTGAGGCTGTTCAGGGGTGCAGGGTGGTGGCCCTGCTGGGAGTCGGGCCTTGAGCCATCTGCCCCCACGTTCACCCAGCTGTCAGCCAACCCTCCCGCTGCCCATCAGTCTGGGATGTCGTTGGGTGCCTGCTCTGTGCTGCAGGTTACCGAAACAGAGTGCAGACATCTTGCCTTCGAGTTGTTCTCAGTGTAGAGGAACGTGTGTGTACGCAGAGGTACAGCCAGAGGCCTGCGGGAGCTCAGAGGAGGGGAAAGTTCCTCCAAGTGAGGCAAGGGAGAATCCTAGGTACGAGGTATTTGAGTTGAGCCTCGAAGGCTGAGTGAGATTCCAACAGTCAGAAGCATCTGTAGAGGGAAGGCCAGGTGAAGGGGCTGCAGGAGCAGAGGTGCAGGGGCTGGGGGACTAGCTACGGAATCCTTAAAATGTCTGTCACCTTCTGGTGGTCCCAGCAGGTGGGGGACAGCGGACCTGAGGCCTTCTCACTGCTCCCCCAGCCCTACAACCATACAGTGAAGAGGCATCATCCGTTTGCCAGAAACCTCGCATCCATTCACCCATTCATTCGTTCATCTATTCATTCACTTCTTAAGGGACACACTGTGTGTGACAGCACTGTTTAGGAGCGTTGTTGGGGGTGTGGTGGGAAAGCGGAAAGACACACAAAAAGCCTCATTGTCCATGCTGTGAAAACCAAACAGCAGCAGAGTCTGTGGCTTAGGGAGGAGCTGCTCTGGGTGCAGCGGTCAAGGGAGGCCTCCTGGGTGCTGATACTCACCGGAGGACCAGAACGGCAAGTAAGAGCCAACCAAGCACAGCTCGGCAAAGAGCAGTTTGAGCAGAACACACAATGCAAAGGCCTGAGGTCAGGGCTGGGCTCGAAAGGTGGAGGAATACACAAGGCTATTATGGCTGGGGGGGGGGGGCGGGGGGGGAGGGCGGCTCGAAGGGAGGAGACCACAGCTTAAGTTTAGTTTATTTATTTATTTAAAATTTTTTTATTTAATTATTTTTCAAGTACAGTTTTCTGTCTATTACTCCCATCCCATCCCACCCCCCTTAAGTTTAGTTTAGAGAGGAGGCAGGAAGAGGTCAGCCAATGTCAGCCCTTTAAGGCCAGGGTAAGGAGTAAGGGTTTTACGATGAGGGCCCATGTTGGGGTGAATACTTGCTCAGGAGTCAATCAGCTAGTAGGTTAGAATCAAAACCACAGATGTCTCCCAAGACCCAAGGGGACCTAAAAACAGCCTCCCAGTGGCACAATGTCTCCTGGGACAAAGCTTAGCCGAGATCTACATTGTATTCACAGTGAGAACAGAAGGTGGAATTCCTTAATCTGGATCACCTGTCCCCCTAAGACACAAACGTGTGCGCGTACACCCACTCAGAAATCTGTGTGACTGAAATACCCTCACTGCAAGCTGTCCCTGCACCCCAGGGGTGGGCTCGGGACTCAGATGACTCACTGCGGGCATGAAGACTGTCCGCACAAGGAATTTGGACCCCAGTTCTGGGACCCACCTCTACCTTTAGAGACTTCCTGGCTCTTGTCTGAGAAGGCAGAGTCCAGGGACCAAAACAGGGATTTGGGAGCCAGAGAGACGTGGGTCAAAATCCACTCTGCAGCGTGTGCGGTCGCGTGACCTTATCAGGCCTCTCGGAGCCTCTCACCCTCCAGGGGCTGTGGTGGGAATGAAATCACATAACCTGAACAGGTGCGGTATCACCAGCACTCCGGGCTCAATAAACAATGACTCCTTCTGCCCTTGGCCTCTTGTCTGAAGTCCTCGCCCCTGAAAAATAGGACTAGCCTCAGGCACTGTGTCGATGCCTGGCCTCTATACCATAGATGACTTTTGTTCAAACGAGCCATTGTAGGCCTCGGCGATTTCGCCTATGAAACAGGAAGACGAAGTATGCCTGGTCATCCCCACCAGAATGGTGAGGCGGGGTCCCTAAGTGTGACCCAGAGCAGCACTGGGACTGTGTGGAGGCAAATCTTCTGGCCTCTTGGGTTTCTGGGAGTAGGATTAGGAGAAGGAGCCAACCTCCAGGGCCAGGGGAATCCCTGGAGTAGGGACAGAAGGTTCCCCAACTTGAACTTCGCCCCAAGATGACCAAATCTGTCCATGTTTCTTGGCACCTGCTAAGTGAAGGTCGGGAAGGGGAATCCATGGTAGAATCTTCCACAGCACAGTTTCCTGGATACAATCCAGCAGTGAGGCCCAGGGCTGTTGTGGGGCTCAAACACTCAGAGGAGCGTGGGAATGCTTCGCTTGTCATCTCAGCTGTTTGGCTCTTTAGTGGACACAGGCAGGCCTGGCTCTAGCTCAGACCATGAGGTCAGGATTCTTTCTTCCACTGTTGTTTTCTCTGACACTCGGAAACCCATTGTTTTCCTTTGGCCTCTTAGAGCAGAAGATGATGCAACAAATTCATAAACATTAAGGTGCAAAAATAAATGAGATAACCCAGATGAGATCAGGCAAAGAATAGGAAGGGAGTCCGCCACCACCACTCGCTTTAGGCAGAGTCTCGAAGACAGGTAGGCAGGGGCTGGAGACATGTCCGAGTGGAAAAGGGAAGGCTTCGGGTGTTCCCTGATTAGAGGCTGTTGGCAGCGGGGAAGCTGGAGGCGTTGGGGTGGGAGGTTGCTGACTGCAAGCAGAACGTCCAGTGTAATGGGTTAGGGGAGCATATTTGGCTTTCACTGGTTGGTGCTGAGCTGGAAGTGGGGATAGAGAGTAGGGGGTACCATGAGGGAAGCTGGTGGTCCCTGAGCCAGTCCTGACTGTTTGGGGCCAACTGCTAGAGAGGTTGTGGTCCAGCTGCCCAGGCTGGTTGCTGCGGAGTTTGTATTTCAATCCACGGACTGGCCGTCTTTCCCTCTGTGTATTCAGTCTCTCAAAGGCAGTAGGCATTTGGCATGGGCCTGATATTCCTAGAAAGGCTACCACACCCCCCTACCCACCCTGGGCCTCCTTCCCCAAGTCTCCAGCCTGGCTTCTCCCCTCGTGGTCACTGCCTTGCAGGACAGGGCCCCGGGAGTTTCCTTCCTCCCATTCCTCCTCCTCACCTCATCAGCCACCACCCGGACCCTCTGTCTTCCAACTCCTGCCGTCTCTGGAGTCTGGCTTCTCTCCCCATCTCCACTGCCATGACCTGCCCTGAGCCCCTGCCGCCCTCTGCTGGACACCCAGCCCTTCCTCCTGGGGCCTCCCGGCCTCTCATCCTGTGTCTTCAGGTCCGTCTGCCATGAGACAGCGGGTGTAAGTCCTTATTCCCATCTCTATGTGATTTATTTTTTAGGTGGCACATGCACGTCATACAAACTTCAAAGCACAAAAAAGTGACATGGAGCGGTCCCCGTCCTGCACTCTGCCCCAGTGCCCGGCCTAAGGGCAGTCTCAGTGACCAGCATGGTGTCTGTCCCCCAGAGCAGGGACTCCACACCCTTGGGGATCTGAGGGGACAATTCAGGAGGGCTGTGGCCTTGGATGGAAAAAAGTACATTTTATTGCCAATAACCTCAATGAAAATTTAGCATTTTCTTCTGTTAGGGTGTAGATGACAAATCAAAATAGTATAATGATAGCTTTGACTTTGCCACCAGAAGAAACCACAAATAGTTTCATATCACATTGGAGCTGTTGCTGGTACCTTGAAATATATTGTTTATGTTCCTCATGACTTTCAAATTACAGTAGCTGGTAACCAGTGAAGGTCTACTAACTAAGAGAGAGTCACAGATGTCACTTTCTTACCCATTTTTATATTTTAATCACTCTATTTCAATACAATTAGTTTCCTTTGTAATCCTATGTATTTCATTTAATTCATTAAAAAATGTATTTTCTAAGGGGGTGGAAGTCTTCATCAGGCTGCCAAGGGCACCCTGGTACCAAAAAAAGGATAGGAACCTCTGAACCACACATTTAAAATACACATGTACATACGAGGTCTGTCCGGAAAAAGCCGAGCCATTGTTAGTGTAATGAGAATGATTTGCAGCCAAGGAGAGTGGACTGGAATGCGCATGTGTGAACAATGACGGCTTCACTGTACTAGTCAGTGGAGATGGTAGCTGCCATTGAATGAGTACATGTACTGTGTGGTCGTTACATTAAAAATGACTTTTTCCAAACAGACCTCGTGTGTCTCTGTGTGTATATACTTTCAAATGTATTTTTTAAATCACATGTGATAGCATCAGTGTAATCTTTCAGTAGAAACACCAATGTAACCACATCATTCTCTCTGCTTAAAACCCTTTGAGGGCCTCCCATCTCCACCTCTGTCTTCTGGATGAAGTCCTAGAGCCTTCTCAGGGCACAAAGGGCTCTTTCCAAGCATCACACCCCTCCGAGAAAGCACCTGGATCCTTTATGCCTCATTCTGTTTCCTCTGTGCTTATTCCCTCACCCCAGCACCTCTTCCCTCCCACCGAGCTCCTCATCCCTCAGTGCCCCCACAGCGTGTCCTCTCAGCCCAGAAGGAGGGAGACTCAGGGAAGGGGGCCCTTCTCCTCTATGACCCCACTTTTTGTCTTCCCTTTGCAGTAGGGCTTGGCAGTCTGCCACCCAGTGCCTTGCCTCACTCCTCAGACCCAGAAGTGCTTACTACCAGCAGCATCCCTAGTTGCCAGGGGCTGAGGGGCCAGTGGGAGCAGCCCTCTATGTGCCAGCTTGTCCCCCACCCTGGGTTAACCTTCAATGACCAGGGGAAATAAGTCGTGCCCCCTCCAAGACTGTGGGCATATTTGCCGCTGCCCAACAGCCACAGGCTGCTCTGCACCCATAACGAACGGGTAAAGGCCGCAATGCCCGCAGGTCCCACACCTTGCCCACAGCCAGGGTCCAGAGTCTGCCCTGGATTCCCTGGCACCGTCATCTTCATTCTGACCTCTGGCATTCACCCTGGTTCTCCAGCAGCCCAAGACGTTTCTGTCCCAACACTAGTGCTGCCCCCTACTGACTGCCATCTGCAGTCCGTTATAGTTTTCAGCTACATGTTCACATCCCTCGTTCTTATAACAACCCGGTAAAGAGGGTGTTTCTCTTATCTCGTTTGTGATAAAGAAACCTCATAACGGAGGTAAATGCGTCTACCACTAAAAATGCTCAGGGCTGCGCATCCAGAAAAAAGGCCGAGAGAACCCTGGCTGGTGCAGCTCCTCAGATTGAGTGCCCCTTGCAGGAATCTTGGAGACAGATGCTGCGGCTTGGACCAGGCTAGTGGCCCAGAGCTGGAGAGAAGTAAATGGGAGCATCTGAGGCAAAGGACTGGCAGGACTGGAGACCTGGAGCGGGAGCACATTTGTTAAATGAGTGTCTGGTGAATAGGTTTGATCCCCGAATTCCCACTTCTAAAGACGTAGGTGTTGACTGACATGAGACACATGTGAGGCCAATAGGAAAGGACCCCCAGGGCTCTCTCTATGGGAGGCCCAAGGGGCTGGCACCTGACTCAGAGTACAAATAGCTCCCCAAATCAAACCCAGGCCCTCCAAGGTTCAACCAATAAATGTCGGCAAGGCAACGCCAGCCTCCCTGAGTCTCGGTTTCCTCACCTCTCAATCCGGCTACTGAGGCCCGCTGTCACACGGAGATGTGATTGGGGAACGAACTGAGAGAGAACCTCTGCCTGACCCCGGAACTCTCCACCCTGGCTCACCTCTGTGCTGCTGCGGCTTCTAGAGCTCCCTTCTCCCTCCCACATAGGGGTGGGCCTGGAAGTTTAGGAAATTCCCAAAGCGATTCAGAGGGGCCACAGTAGTTGGTACCAGGTGAGTGTTTTCTTTCTCTCCTCTCGGGAATTCTAACCCATTTCTGAGCCACAGCTGCCTTTGGTTGTCTGGTGGACTGTGGCCCTTCTCGGAATACTGCTTTGAAATGCACAAAATAAAATGCATAGAATATCATAGGAAACCCATTATTTTGAAATTCAGCTATAAAATATGAAGAAATGAATTGCCATTCAGATATAGGTGCTTCTTCAGGAATGTGCTGAGTAAGATCTAGTGTGGGTTTAGGGACAACCATGATTTCAAAATACTGGTAAATGGAAACACTACTTTGAGATCCATTCTGAGATAACTGTAGCAACTGACCTGTGTGGGCATCTAACAGCTAACAGCCACAGTCAAGTCCCGTGAGGAAATCACCAGCAGTACCATTAATAGTTTTGTTGCCTAAGTTCATAACCTTCGGTAGCTGTTAGCAAAAAAGTGAGAGTTTTCCCACTGGACTTCACGGAGTTTGGGGATTCCATGCCCAGTTAAGAACCCCATGAACCAGGAAGAACAGGTCAGCAAGTTTTGCCACAGCTGCACAGACTCCCCAGGAAGGTGGGATGGGACGTGGGGCCAGAGCCACCAGGGCCAAGGAAGGCTCCTGGATGGAACTGTGAGACCAGTTCTGGGCTTTGATCCAGAGAGGGAGGGACATGGAGAAGTTGCAACACAGGTAAGGGAGCCTCAGACCGATCGCATCAGAGCTCCCAGGGGCAGGTTTGCCTACTAAACAGGCCCCTTCGGAGTGTGGAAATGGGGTCTGGGAAGTGAAGGGACTTGCATTGAGTCAGGTAACAGGAAGTGCCAGGGCCCATGGCAGATAGCTCTGTTTGGATTCTGTGCCCCCGACGCACCAGTAGCTACCGTGAGCCTGAAGCTGGGGGCCACCCCTCCAATGCAAGGGATTGAGCTCAGGGTAGAAGGTAAATGCTGGGGCTCAAGAACCTATGGCCTGGTTTCTCCACTTGTTTGTGTGCCTTTGAGACATTTATTCAATGTATTTGCACACTGGTTTCATACCTGTGAGATGAGAACAGTTGTCGTTACCTCAGAAAGCAACTAAATGCCATTAAAACACCTCTGAAGTACAGTGTGGAGAGCACAGTGCTTGGCATGAGGCAGTCCCCAGGACCCTTCTGCTGCGGTGATTGGCAGAGCTTCCTCCCTGATTCAGCAGAGTGATGGCCTCCCCAGCCCCCCTCCTTGGAGGGATGACAGGGTCCATGGGGCTGGCCTGCCCTTAGCCCCAGGGGAGGACGAGTAACTGGCTGCTTCAGTCTTTGCAGGTGAAAAAGTGATTAAGGAAACAGCAGCCTCAGCAGAATCAGCCTCCTGCTGGGGGAGGAGTAGGGGTGGCTCTCTGGTCAAGGGTCAAGGTGGCCCCACCCCTGGAGCCCAGGAGTTCAAGTTCAGGGTGAGGAGAGGTGGTAGGGGTTTGTTGGAAAGAGAGGGAGCCAGATATGAGATAGACCTGGCTCTCCGCCAGGGCCGTGTGCAGTACCGCTCTGGGACTGCTAGTTACATGCTACGTCCGACTTGGTGGGGACAAATCTCCTGGGGTTGTGCGGTCAGACACCTTTCCCAGGTCCCTTGCTGCCTCTGCTGCTCCCTAGTTTTGTGGCCTTGAGCCAGCCACTTACCCTCTCAAGCTCATCTCTGAGGGGACCACCATGCCCGCCTTAATGGCTATTTGAGTTTCTGTAACAACAAAAAAACAACAAGCTCCTAAGAATTGCTCCAGAAACAGCAGCTTCTTCTTCCCCCAGCCCCACCCTCACCCCCCGCCCCCGCCGAGGGACACACCCCAAGCTTCAGGGTACTAAGGGGTCGCGGTACTAAAGGGTGAGCCCAGCACGTAGCAAGGTTGTGGGGGAAACAAAGAGCGCAGGGCAGCTGAGGCAGGTAAGAGATGAGGGTCCCCCTAGCCCCACTATCCCAGCCTGCAGTGCCTTCTTTTGGCAAAGAATTGGCAGGTACCCCTGAGGAGGCAAGGATATATGCACCAGTCTCCACCCGACACAGGCTTCCTTCTGGCTGATTACCCCCCTGCCCCCTTCCCTGTCAGCCCCGCAGAGAGGCTCTGTCACTGAGGGTGGGCCTCTGACATCAGGTGTTGACTGTCCGACTCTCATTTCTGCTCCAGGCCTGAGGTCAGGTCTCCCTAGATTTGGAGGCCTCATTGCAGAAAGGGGGGCCTCTGGTACCCAAAGACTTACAAGACTACGACCCAGGGTTCACCCCACAATTCCCTACACAAACCTTTCCCATACTCTATCAAATGTGAATGGCACCTCCCAGAGTTGCACCATGCGATGCCCATGCCAGGTTACTGAGCGCTGCATGGTGATCCTGGCACATTTTCTTGCCATTCCCAGAGGGGATTCCCAAAGGGTTTTGCACCATTCCCAAAACTGAGTGACCCCTTTATGCGGGAAATCTTTGCCCGGAAGCCTGCTGAGTCTTGAGCGCGGAGGAGTCAGATGCCACAAAACTGACTGTCCTCACGGAGCTTCCCTCATAGCAGAGGGACCAAACGAATTAAATCATCACACAGATAAATACATTCTACAGGCCCTAAGAAAGCTAGGAAAGCCAGAGTACCAGCCAGGGGCCATGTTGCCCAGGCACCAGCCTGGCAGCCCCCCATCTCATCAAGGCCCCCCCCCCCGGGCCCTCTGCAGTCTCCTGGGGCTGGGGGCGCCTAACAGCCAACTCCAGACTCTCCAGCCCCTTCTGTGGGGCTGGATCACGATGTCTGGGTGCCCCAAAGTCAAAGCGGGGAGTGCCTTGCTTTGTTTTCCATTTCCATTTTGAAATGGAACCAAGGACTCAAAGATCGGTGACAGTGGGATTCACAGGCTCTCTCCACACTGTCACGGACGGCCTGTTTTCTCTGGGGAAAGGAAGTGACAACTCTGGGGTATAGGCCTGTCCCCTGCAAAACCTCTGTTGCTCTCCTCCTGCCCTCAGCAAGCCTACTGTGGCTACTCCATCATCCTCATGGCGCTCTTCTGGAGTATGGAGGTTCTGCCGCTGGCTGTCACTGCCCTCTTGCCCCTCATCCTGTTCCCCATGATGGGCATAATGACTGCTTCTGAGGTAAGCCACCCTCCCCCCCCCACCTGTCTACATGTGGAAGGGCTCTGGGGAAGGAGGGGTCTACTCCTACATGCTGGGGATCCAGGAAGCCCCTCAGAAGCAGGCCACACAGAAGAGGCGTCCCTGTCTCCGCCTGGCAGGTCAGAGAGCACTGAGGGAGGCGTAGGCTAGAACACAAAGGGGGAGGATATTCTAGAGGCGCCAAGTGCAAGGCTAGTGTCGCCAGCTGATGCAAAGTGGGAGTGATTAGGGTGAAGCCAAGGAGTTGGAAAGGCCTGGTGACAGGGGAAAAGGAGGAATCCCGCCAAAGAGCTTGATTTCTCTAGTTCAGTGGCTCTTCAACTTGAGTGTTCTTAAACTGGAGGGCTGATTAAAACAGAGATTGCACGGCCCCCACCAGAGTTTCTGATTCAACAGCTCTGGGCCAGGGCCTAAGCATCTCATTTCTAGCCAGTTTGAAGAACCACTGCTCTGGTTTCTAGAAACAACACTAAATGACCATCTCCCCGTCGGTGGCTGTAAACAGGACAGGGGTCAGGCTGGATTCTCTCCCAGGCACTCCTGAGGAGAGAAAGGGTGAGTTTGGCAGGAAGAGAGGAACCTGTTAATACTGAATAACAGGCAATCCGAAGATCATTTCCCTTTGGTTCCAAGAGCCCAGAGACTGACCTGTGTCTGTGGGAATGTCATGGTTGTGGCTGTACCCTGTAAGCCCAAGGGCCCCGGTAGGAGGCCCCAGGGTCTTCCTGCCTCTCAGCTGTCCCTGCCTACCAGGTCTGCCTCCTGTACCTCAAGGACACCAATATCCTGTTCATCGGCGGGCTGATGGTGGCCATTGCGATCGAGCACTGGAACCTGCACAAACGCATCGCCCTCCGAGTGCTCCTCATTGTCGGGGTGCGGCCCGCTCTGTGAGTTCCCACAAACCAGGCCAGGAGAAGCCAGTGCCAGGGGCGTTCTGGGCATCCAATCCCTGAAGGGACACTGGGACATCAGTGAGGCTGTCTGTCTGTCCCCAGGCTGATGCTGGGCTTCATGCTGGTCACAGCCTTCCTGTCCATGTGGATGAGCAACACGGCCACCACAGCCATGATGGTGCCCATTGCACACGCTGTCCTGCAGCAGCTGCACGGGGGCCACACGGACCAGGACCTCGAGGAGGGCAGGGACAACCCCACCTTTGAACTTCAGGAAGCAGGTCCCCAGAAGGAAGTGACCAGACTTGGTGAGAAAGATGAGGCTGGACCTTGCCCCAGCCCTTCGGCTCCCAGGGAGGGTCTGAGAAGACATCCATTCCCAAGGGTGGTCCTCTTGGATCCATTAGGGAAAGAGGGAGGCAAGAAGCGCTGTGGCCAACTTGTCCTGGTTTTCCTGGGATTTTCCTGGTTTTCAAATGTGGAGTCCCATGTGCTGGGAACCCCCTCAGTCCTGGCAAAATCGAGATGCTGAGTCACCTTGTGAGCGGAGCTAGAGTCTGAGTGCACGATCAGGGGTCCAGGCGCTATTCTTCCTGTGCACTTTGGATGATCCTGTGCCCTTTTCTAGGCTTTAGTCTCCTTCTCTCAAGAGAGGTTGGGCCAGATGGTGTCTGAGGTCATCCTAACCCGAGACCCCAAGGAGTGCTGGGCCCTCGCAGACCTGGAGGCAGTCTCTGCCCCGCAGCAGCCCAGGTCTGGGCTTCTCACCGACAAGGTCCCCTGCCTACACCTGAGGGACCCCAGAGCTCCAGCCACGATCCCCGGAGCTGACCCCACTCACACTTCCCAACCTGAGCTCTCTCTTGGTCCCAGATAATGGGCAGGTCCACCCTGGTCCTTTGAAGCCAAAGTCACAGAGGGACCGGGAGCAGCTCCGCTTTTCCCAGGGCATGAGCCTGTGCGTGTGCTACTCGGCCAGCATCGGGGGCATCGCCACACTGACTGGCACCGCCCCCAACCTGGTGCTGCAAGGCCAGGTCAATGAGTGAGTGACCAAGACACTCTCACTGGGTGGGAGGTGGGGCCTGGTGGTCATTGGCAATGCCAAGAGCAGCCTGTGTCCTTCTTCAGGCTCTTCCCGCGGAATCCCAATGTGGTGAATTTTGCCTCCTGGTTTGCCTTTGCCTTCCCCACCATGATCATCTTGCTGCTGCTTTCCTGGCTGTGGCTTCTGGTCCTCTTCCTGGGGTTCAAGTAAGTGTTGGAATGGGTGAGAGAGGCCCAGGTCCCTGCCCTCATCCCCCAGGAGCTTTCAGTTAGGTGCCCAGATGGCCGTGGTGGAGAAGGGTAAAATCACCGTCCCAGTGGGAAGCCCTCTCCCTCCCAAGGCCCCTCGGTGCACTTGGCCACCCCTCAGTCCCCTACCCTGTTTGAGGTCATTATTGGGCCAAGAGTGTTATTATCCCAGTTAGCAGATGAGCAAACTGGGTCTTAAGGACTGGTATACAACCAGATTTGGGTACTAGTGCTGTGGTTGAAAACCGGGTCTGCTGCCCAGGCCAGGCCCCGTTCCACAGCACCCCGCGGTCCTTTGGCTCCCCCGCAGCACCTCAAGGCACTGAAGGAAAACACACCGGGTGTGGTCAGTTGCAAAAGCATTATTGTGTCCCTGCTGGATGCCTGGTCCCATGCCGGGCACCTAGATCACTGAAAGGCATTGGGCACAGTCCCTGCCCTTGGAGCTGCCCCTCTGGTGGGTGAAGGCATGGTGGGGCAGTGACACTGGGAAACCCAGGTGCTGTGTGAGCACAGCCCATGAGTGTGGGGGCTCCAGAGCCCCTGGAGGAGAGGATGCCTGAACTGAGTCATGTGAAACTAGAAGTCAGCCAGGTAGAGAATAGGAAAAAGGCATTCAAGGCAGTGGGAACACTGTGCACGGAGGCACAGAGGCAAGAAAGAACACACGTTGGGGGTAACTCTAGTTCTGTGTGGCTGAAACATAAAGAACAAGAAGGAGGTCCTGGCTGGTGTGGCTCAGAGTCTTTCTCCCTCCCTTCCCCTCTCTCTAAACAATAAATTGTTTTTTAAAAAGAGAACAAAAAGGAGTATCAGGAGATAAAGTTAAAGAATACTCATGGGAAGGATTTTGGATGATTTCCTGAGCCATATAAAGAGTTAGAACCGCCCTGGCTGGTGTAACTCAGTGGATTGAGCACGGGCCTGCGAACCAGAGGATCACGGTTCGATTCCCAGTCAGGGCACATGCCTGGGTTGCAGGTGGGTTCCCTGCAGGCCAACTCCCAGCAAGGGACGCACAAAAGGCAACCATACATTGATGCTTCTCTCCCTCTCTCCTTCCCCTCTAAAGATAAATAAATAAAATCTTAAAAAAGAGAGAGAGAGTTAGAACCATGCCCTAGATGGTATGGCTCAGTGGATTAAGTGCCAGCCTGCAAACCAAAAGGTCTCAGGTTTGATTTCCAGTCAGGGCACATGCCTGGGTTGCAGGCCAGGTCCCCAGTTGGGGGTGTGTGAGAGGCAACCGATCAATGTATCTCTCACACACAGATGTTTCTCTCCCTCTCTTTCTCCCTTCCTTCCCCTCTCTCTAAAAATAAGTAAATAAATAGAATCTCTTTTTAAACTATAGTACAACTATATATAAGGAAAAAAAGTTGAAAACTTGTCCTTGAGGCCGCGTGCTAAATAGGTTTTATTCCTACTAATAGCCCTCGATTACTGTAGCCACTGGAGTTCTGAGCTGAAAATCACGTGAGACCTTGCTAGCTCTCAGTAGGAATAGAGTCTGGGATTGATTAGTCACGTCTGCTAAAAGTACAGGGTATGAGAATGGGTATGAGTTATATTGTGGTATGAGTTATTTGCCCTTCCTGCTTAAGCAGTGGGGAGCCACAGAAAGTTTTTAAGCATTGTTGCTGTGCTTTCGAAAAATCACTTGGGCTGGTAAGAGGAGGATGGATTGAGGTTGGGGGCTCATACAAGGCAAGATGGTAGTCAACGGGCCCAGCACAGTGCCAGGCACCATGTGGGATTCAAAGATGAATGAAGCATGGGTTTTGCCCTTGAGGAACTCACCATCCAGCAAGGGAATTGTGATTTGCCCAAGTGAAAAGTTGAAAGTCACCATGAGTTAAGTAGGTGGCATACAGAAATGGGCTAAAGCCTTTTTGGGGTATGATCTTGGTGGGGCTCAGGCTGGCAGAGGATGCCCAGAATCTGGCTGGAGAGGGACAGGAGGATTTCCTGAAAAGCCGTTGGAGGTGGGCAGCAGTGAGTCAGAGCCAGACAGAGGCATGGGATCGGGGCCTCCAGGTCCTCCTCACTCTGGGCAGCGGAGGACTTGGCTCAAGAGAAGCTTGGAAGGAACAGGGGGTCGGTGGGGCAGATGGAGCAGGGCCAAACATGGGAAAACCTAGCCCCCAGCCCCAACCTTGTCTCTGCCTCACGACCCCCCTCCCCAAATCTCTGCTCCTCTCCCAGAAAGTTGGGCGGATCCAGGGCCTTGGTGTAGCAACTCTGAGAAGGCCTCTGCAGGGCCTCAGCCTCTACATCACATGCACTCAGAGCCCCTTGCTCCCCTGCCTGGTGCAAAACCTTCATGGGCTGTCCCTGCCCCTCTACCTGCAGCTTCCGGAAGAACTTTGGTATTGGGGAAGAGGTACAGGAGCAAGAGAAGGCGGCCTTCCAAGTCATCAAAAAAGAGCACAAGCAGCTGGGCCCTATGAGCTTTGCAGAAATTGCTGTCACAATCCTTTTTGTCCTGATGGTACTGCTCTGGTTTACTCGGGACCCAGGCTTTTTCCTCGGCTGGGGCAACCTGGCTTTTCCTGATGACAAAGGGAATAGGTGAGCATTCTTGGGGGAGGGAATACTTTCAGGGGCTCACCTAGCTGAAGGAGGAGGGAAGAGAGCAGGGCCCCCAGAGAAGAGCAGGAGGTAACATTGGAGGGAAGGAAGGGGACACTTGCCAGGAGCTGGCACACCTGTGGGAGGGGCTCCTCTCTACCACCTCCTCCACCTTGCACCCATGAGCACCCTGAGCATCCCTGAGCCACTAAGCCTGCCCTCCCTGCCCCACCTGTAGCGTCGTGTCCGATGGGACAGTGGCCATCTTCATCTGCATAATTATGTTCGTCGTGCCCTCCAAGATCCCAGGGCTGACTCAGGATCCAGGTAAGCACCTGGGCTGCTTATTCTTTCAACTTAAGCAGGGAAGGGCCTCCGGGCATCTCATGCCTTCTGGCATGAAATGCATTTAGACCATATTTGGCAGGAGTAGACAAAGCCCTGAGAAGCTGGTGTGACTTGCCAAGGACACAAGGACTCAGGGACCCTCCTACACACATTGAGCTCTGATAGGGACCCGCACAGGAGGCCCCAGATGGAAGGGAAGGAAGGCCTGTTGACTCTTGGTGACCCATCCTCTTGTGCCTGGGGAGCAGAAAAACCAGGGAAGCTGAAGGCCCCTCCTGCCCTTCTCAACTGGAAGACAGTGAATCAGAAAATGCCCTGGAATGTCATGCTCCTGCTGGGCGGAGGCTTTGCCCTATCCAGAGGCAGTGAGGTGAGAACCCCAACCCTTCCACAGCCCGTTTGAGGGAGACCCTGTCTCAGGGAAAGAGGGGCCTTGCTTCTGTCCCTCACAGGAGAGACTTGATCCCCACTCTGGAGTGCCCTGGTGGTAGTCTTTGCAGCTGCTTGCTGGAGAGAGGTTTGAGTGTCCTCTGAGAGAGGGGGAAAAAACACCAGCCACAGGGATCTTTCCCCAGTTGGGTTCTCAAAGCCAAGGGGAGGCAGGTTCCTCTGGTGGACGGAGACTGTTCTCCATAACCACTCACCCACCACACTGCACCCTCTCATCCCTTCCAGGCAGAGAAGGACTAGAACCTGGGAGTAGCAGGCTTTGGGTTGAAAAAGGTCAGCCTGCTGCAGCCACCAGGGGGCGCTGTGATCACACCCAGCCAGGCTCTGGGACCAGGGCATCAATCATTTCCAGGGCCTCCACCCAAGAGGGAAATCCTGGAACCTGGACCCCTGGGCCCCAGTGTTCCGGCTAAGCCCATTCACTGCACACACAGGAGGCAACTTCCCAGGGTCAGGGATTGGTGCTGGGGACTCCTAGGTCTGAAGTTAGTTCATCCATCAAGCATTCACCAACTGTGCCATGCCCTGCCCTGGGCGCTGGGTAGCCACCCTGGAGCTCAGTCTAGTATTACAGATATGGACAGCACAAGACCTTCTGGCTCTTCTGACCCTGTGGACTTCTCCCAGGCCCCCTGCCTCCCCGCCCCACCCTCACCCCATCAGTCTCTGCTCATCTCCACCAGGACCCTTCCAGGCTCTCCCTCCTCTGGGACTGCCGTTAGTGCCTCTGGGCTTGAGGGGGCAGACAGAGGGTAAGGTTGGCCAGGGACCTCCTGAGAGAGGTCAGGAGAAGTCTGTACTCCCACCAAGTCCCAGGTTTCCCAAGAACGTCCTTTGACCCCCTTTCTGAGTTTCTTGTCTGCCCCTTCTCCCCACACTCTGTTCTTCAAGAGCAGAAGAAATGGCCTCTTGATTCTAGCTGGGTTTTCCCTCCCAAGATGCTCTTGATTTTGAAAAATCGTGAGAGGCATGGACAGGAAGGGGACCCTCCCAGAGCCTTGGCAGGGGCTCTGGGAGCCCAGACAGCCCAACCTCTCACATACCACCCTCTTCTGCCCACAGGAATCGGGCCTGTCAGCGTGGCTGGGGCAGAAACTGGCCCCACTGCAGGATTTGCCTGCTCCCACCATCATCTTCATCCTCTGCCTCCTGGTGGCCACCTTCACCGAGTGCGCCAGCAACGTGGCCACCGCCACTCTCTTCTTGCCCATCCTGGCCTCCCTGGTGAGCGAGTCCTGCAGGCCCTCCTCCTGCCCACCGTCACCCAGAGGCCCCACCTGTGGGTCACAGTGACTTGTCTGCACCTCCTCTCATTTCCAGGAGGGGACCTCTGAGCTACTACTACCTTTCCCCCGGGCTCTCCAGGTTCTTGGGCCCAAAGCTCCCTGGTCCTTGACTCACCCTATCCCTGGTGACGTCACCCCTTGAGTATCCTGATGAGGCCGATGGCCTCGCCCACCTCCCCAGCCCAGCCTCTGTTCTGGTCATTCCTGAGGTGATGGGGTGACATTGCTCCCAGAAGCGTCCCCAGCCCCTTCCTCCCAGGCGCGTTCCTGCAGCCTTTGATGATACCCCGAGCCCCTTTGAGATCTATTTTATGAGCCCCTCCCCTCACCACGTCCCACAGGGCAGGGCTGCACAGTCATTCTTTCCGGAGAGGTCAAGAGGCCCTTGCCAGGTCACCCAGTGCCTTCTGGCAGAAGTGGTGGGTTCATGGCCAGAGTGTGTGTTTGGGGTGAGAAGCAGGAGAATTGGGTGGCCACACCTTCCCCTCTGGGATGAGGACGACTAACAGCTCTTCCCCGATGTCTCCCCCTCCAGGCTCAGGCCATCTGCCTCCACCCTCTCTATGTCATGCTCCCTTGCACTCTGGCCTCCTCCCTGGCCTTCATGCTGCCTGTCGCCACCCCGCCCAATGCCATCGCCTTCTCTTATGGAGGCCTCAAAGTGTCTGATATGGTGAGTGGCAGGGGCCCCAAACGTCTCAGCACTCTTCCTGCTCTGCCTCCCCATCTGGGCAGACTACGAAGTAGCAGAAAGCCCCTGAGATTGTCAGAGTTCAGAGTGGACCCTGCCTGAGGTAGGGAGCAGCAGAGAGGTTGGGACATGACCCCCAGTTAGAGCACCTGCCAGGCAGGGTCCTGTCAGGCCCTGCCAGGCCCAGTCCATGTGAGTGGCAGAGATAGGGATGAGGGATTTTTAGGGAAGGTTCAAAGGTGCCAAGCAGCCACACCCAGGGAACTCAGAGGGAACAAGGCCCAGGACCCTGGAAGCTCATGAGGACCTTCTCTTTCTCCTGTTCGCACTGGGAGTAAGGCAAGAGGCAAAGGCATTGCCTAGTAGTGCAGGTTAGACACAAGGGAGGACTTCCTAAGAAAGAGTTTTGCTAGTGAGAGCTCCTGGACACCTACGGACACCGAAGGGCTGGGTGCTGGCCCAGCTCAGCGCTGGCTCACTCACACTGACTCTCTGCAAACCAGGCTCGGACAGGATTCATGCTCAACATCACCGGCGTGCTGGTCATCATGCTGGCCATCAACACCTGGAGCTACTCCATCTTCAGCCTGCACACATTCCCCTCCTGGGCCTACTCCAACACCACCTCCCAGTGCAAGGGCACACAGGCAAACGCCACCCTTAGACCATAGACCAGGGTATAGTCGGGCCGAGACCAGGAAGACCCTGCCCGTCCCTACATCTCTGAGTTGGGTGGAGACACCCAGGCTCCAAACCAAGCAGTGAGAGAAAGGGACATGTGCACACAGCCTGGAGTGTGTCTGTCAGGGGCTGTGTGTGCACTCAGTCCTGTGCGTCTGAAGACAGTGTGTATATAGTATGAACATGTCTGTGTGAGCATGTCTGAGAGGGGGTTGTGTGTGTGTATGTGATCCTAGGGGTACATGCTTAGCAGTACATATATGTAAGTTCACAGATGGTATTACATGCTCTCTCTGCACCCCAAATCTTGATCTCCCCAGCTTGGTGCATGACCCCTTTGTACTATATTTATTGAAGCTCAAGATTGGTGTGGCCTGTATAGCAGGGCCTACCAGTGGTTGCCATGGCAATAGCCTCTGGGACCTGCCCAGAATACTGTGCTTTCCCAGCCTCTCTGGTTTGGGGAAAGGGCTCCAATACTAATCACATTAAAGCTTTTTTCAGTCGAGTCTGGAATGGTTTTTCATAGCACTTTCCAGGGCTGGTCCAACACATAGTTCAAGACCTAGGTTGGGGATTATGGTGGGAAGGGGCCTGGCCTGTGTCCTGTATGGTGGCCCCCTTGGCACCCCTCCCACCCTGGGGAGAAGGTAATGGCCAGGAGCCCTTGCCAAGGCCAATCGGAGTGGGCGCAGCCACCCAGGAAAGCAGCACTGACGTCACCCGGCCTGGCTAATTGGGAGCTGCCAGTCCCTGCGTGTCTTTGGGAAAACCGGCCTCCAGGTTCCCAGAGCACTCCCTGGGCATTTACATAAAACCCTCGGCCCCTGCCAATTCCTCACCGACCCTTCATCCGGCCGGAAAAACCAGTCCCACCAGGCCAGGGGAGGCAGGCTGACCCATGCTAAGTGCCCACAAAGATGGACCCTCACCCACAATGGCAGCCTGCAGCAAGAAGGATGCAGGTGAGACTCACAGGAACAGGTTCAAAAACGGGCACAGCCTCCAGAGTTCAAAACCCGAGAACACTCTGGATCATTCTGCCTCCCCACCTCCCCACTACCCGCCCTTGCCTCCCCGCCTTCCTGAACTCTGAGTTTTTTCTACCTGGCAAGGTGAGATACGGGAATGGAGAAGGGCCGTACCACACCCACTGTCCTGGTAGACCGACATGCCTTCCTGGCTGGAAGGTCATCTTTATATCAGTCCTAAGTCTCCCTCATTGTGGACAGTGGTATCCAGAGGGAAGTTTCCAAGAGTCTTGTTCACTTCCCTCCTGTTACAGTGGGAGGAAAAAAAAGATTATTTGCCATCACTCTCATGCCCAATAAATGAAGGCTGAGTTGTAAAGAGAGAGAACCAGAAAGAATTTAATTCTAGATTTTCTCTGGTCTGGGCCTTCACTCAGCACTCCTGGATCTGGTGCTCAAGGGTGGTGGGCAGGCACAGATGGGAGGGACCTGCTGCAGGAGGGAGAACATGGCTGTCCCCAGGGGACAGGGGATCCTGACAGGACATGCCAGACAGCCAGTGGAGTGAGGAGTGTCAGGAGAATGGCTCCACCCCCACCCAGCCCCCCAGGCTGGCATTCCTCATTTATGAAGTACATCATAAATCACCGCTCCCACCCAGACCCACACTGAGACCCGAAAAGGCCCCAGGCAACAGCTCCCCCTGCTCCCCGCACCCCTGCCACCACCACCACCATTGGGAATGGGCCAGAGGCAGAATGGTAGGACTCCTTCAGAGGCTTACCCACAATGCAGTGGGTTTCTAAGGAGCAGCCCCAGCTTCATCTGCAAAAAAGACCCTATGCTACCACTTTCTTCTAGACCCTGGTTGGGTCCCTTAGTCCAGCCCTGGCTGGGGAAGAGGTGAATGTGCTTTTCAAGGGCACATGCCCCCCCCATTATCAGCTCCCCTTCATGCGTATCCTCTGACTTTCCCCTCAGTACTGCTCAGAGAGGACCAGAGGTGGACTAAGGTCACACAGGAGTCCCAAAGGATAAAGACCGGGCTGGCCCAGCCTTCTCCAGGGAGGAAGTAGGTGAAAGCTGGCCTGGGGTTTGGGGATCAGCTGTGGTGGGTGCCCTGGCAGAGCTTGGGGTCCAGGCCTCCCCCAGGTGCTCAGAAACCCTCCTCAGCAGGTGGGAGGGCAGACAGGAGGCAAGTGGCACCTGTCAGCATAATCACCGTCATTAGCTGGGCAATAAAGCAGCACAGACCAGGCCAGCCTTTGAAAGAAAGGCCTGTCAGCCCAGGTCAGGTGTGTGCAGGCTCAGCCCTCCTGCACACAAACTCAGGGCTGTGGCAGGTGGACAGGGCCCTGGGGGGACAAGGGTCTGCATCCTCTCTGCCTGGGCACCCACGCCCTTCACCTATGGCTTCCACAAAATATCCCAGCTGCTTTGGGTGTCTCCAACCAGCTGAATGTGTGCAGTGAGGGACTCAAGAATGGCCACGGAAGTGAGCTCCTCATTGCTGGAGGAGATCCACGAGGCCAGAAGCAACTGGAGGACAGTCTGCCTGATGCAGCTGTGTCCTCAGTTGTTCGCACAGGGCTTGAACCAGTGACTGTTGTATCATTGAGTGAATGTATCAGAGGTAGAGGGGGCTTCTTGCTCCTGGAGGGAAGTTGGACATGCTGCCCTCAGAGCCCCTTTCCAGGTTGCCGTGTGTGACGTGCTGTGTGACCGTGAGGCATCTTGGTCTCTCTGGGCCATTGTCATCTTAGGCTCAGCATAGGTCCAGACTTCTACTGGAGCCAACTCCTACTGTCTTCCCCTGCCCCTGTCCCCTGGGGTCATGGGAACGGCCCTGTTTGCCTCACCCTTCTCCTGCTGGCCAGCCCCAGCCCCAGAAGCCACTATGGCAGCCAGAGTGCCTGGGAAAAAGATATCGAGCCAAGGTTTTCAGGGAGAAAGGGGTAGAGAGGGGGCCCTTGTTATGAGATGGAGAAGGTGGGAGCGGGGCTACTGACCCCATTCTCTGGGTTCACCTTGACTTGGGCTTGGGTGAAGGGCAGCTCTAGCAGTTAGTGTCCTCAACTGCAGAGTAGGACCCTTGGGGTTTCAGGCCATGACTTCCCTGTCTCCTCAAAGCCTCAGAAGGGAGGCTGCTTCCTGAAGAGGGAGGGGTGAACTGTGCGGGGGGGAGGTGGTACAGCCGGGGTATGGAGTGAGGGGTAAGGGGTAGGGTAAGAATGGTATGGGTGAGGTTCTGGTGGGAGCCAGCCTGGGGAGGGTGCCTCCACCCCGTCAGGGCCCCATGATTCGTGATTAGCAGCGCCAAGAGGTTCTACTGGGGCAGGGTCCTGGGGAGCCCTTAACCTCAGGAAAGGGATCGGGGAGAAGAGGGCAGGTGGAGGTCAGCGAAAAGGACCAGAGCAGGTTGATTGGAAAGACTGACAGGAAGGAGTTGCTCTTAAGGGTGGGAGGCCCACAGAAATGCACACGCAGAGCTATGAATGCTCAGGTGCACACAGAACAACTCCCAGACCCAAGCACAGCGATGGATGCCTGCACACACAGTTACACACACAAACACTCGGTGTGCACAGTTACGGGCACACGCAGCTCTTCTACACCCAGAGTCATTCACAGACACACACACACACACACACACACACACACACACACATGCACGCCCTTGGTCGCACCTGTGAGCCCGAGAACAGAAGTATCAAATCTCACACACTCACTCTCACACACAGTGAACACGCACTCACAAACAGCAAACACACACTCTGGCACAGCTCCTCCCCGCCTTCATGACTGCACCTCCCTGTAACAGGAGGGATTAAGACAAGACAGGAGAAGCCTGCCCTCCCCACCCACAGGACTCTAGATCTGTCCCTCCCCACTGGACCCCCCCCCACCACCACCACCAAGCTCAGCAGTTGGAAACTCCCTGGATTTCCCAAAGGGTCAGCCAACCAGAACAGGCTCAGACCTCCCAACCCAGCGCCCCTGCCACACACCCTCCACAGGTCCGCCAGCTCTCCTCCATCACCCACAGCCACCGTGCTGCCTGGTCTCCCCACAGAAGCCTGTTCTGAGTAATCTCAGACCTCTCCAACCCTTCGTTGACATGGGGTGCTCCGGCCTCAGGGCCTCGTGGCAGCTCTGCTTGGGCCCAGACCCTCCACAGATGCTCTTAAGTGTCTTCTGTGCCAGTGGAGTGAGACGGAAGGCCTGGGAAGTAGCAGGCCCAGTCTTGGAAACCCATTCTAGGAGACAAGTCTGGCTCGCATTCAGCAGAATTGGACAGAAGATGGCCAGCCCTGATGTGGGGCATAGGGAGGGGGCCCTCCACCAGCACACTGGGGCTACCAAGGGTGGGAGCAAGCTCTTCCTTTTCCCTGGAGTCACCAGACTGGAGCCTGGCAGACATCGGTCCCCAGGGTTTTCATCCCTCAGCAGGGCTGCCACTGGCTCAGAGCAGCCCAGCCCTGGGCAGAGCCCAGCCGCAGACAGTGAACCAGTCCTGACCTTCAGGCTTCAGAAAGACAGAGCCTCCCCGGCCCAGGATGTATAACTGACTCCAGCTCCAGCCCATCCAGGCCAGAGCCCAGCTCAGCTACAGCTGCAGGCCCTGGATGCTGGAGTGTGGGGCCCCAAACCTCCAGCAAGAAGTCCCTTCCAAGGGGACCAGAGCCGACATTACAGCAGCTAGAGTTGAAGCTAGACACCAGAACAGACTTTCGGGGTCTAGGAGAGAATTCTGAGGAGCTGGCGTGATGAGAGAGGGAGAGGATGGTTCTGTCTGGGGGCAGAGAATGAGGGGAAGGACCCCCCAAAACCTCTAGCATTCCAAGGTTCTGTGGAATCCCTGAAGCTCCGGCTTCAACGCCCAGACCTCATGCAATGAGGAGACAGCTTCCCAGAGGAAAGAGGGAGCCAGCGTCCGCACCCACTCCCGGGGCAGAGGTGGGTCCCGTCTCAGGAGAGGGAGAGGCTCCTCTCACCCCTCAGAAGCAGTCTCCCTGTGGGAAGGGGGAAGCCGCCATCTTTCCTATCTCCCCATCACAGCCTTCCTGGGACCCTTGGGCCCTGAATTAATTTGCAATTCCTTGATTTTTAATGAAGTTGAAAAACTTTTCATTTGTTTACTGGCCATTTGCATTTTATCTGTGAATGCTTATTCATATCCTTTGCTCCATTATTCGGTGAGATTGTTCTTGCTTATTTAGAGGTGCTCTTTATATATTATGGGTATCACCCTTTTGTGATGTGTGTGGCAACACTTTCTTCCAGGCTGTTTTTTCACCTTTTAGCTTTTTTATGGTATCTTTCACTGTAATGAAATATTTAATTTTTACTTAGTTAAGTTACATATTCCTCTACAGGTTCTGGATTTGATGTAGTACTTTAAAAATGCCTTTTCCACTTCCTAATTATAAAAAATGTTTCCTATATTTTCTATTTACTTGTATGGTGTTCATTTTATATTGATCTTGAGTCCATCTGGATTTTTTTAAATGGATAGTGTGGAGTAAGCCCATCATCCCAAGTCCCCTTAATGAATTCTTTACGTTCCTGCCACTTTAAACCACTGTATGATCACACACCCGTCTCACAAACACCCAAGTTGACTCTGAACCCTGCTGTCTTCCATTAATGTATTTGCTAATTTGCACCAAAATCACACCATTTTAATTGCAGAGGGCTTTTGAGCACCTTCATATCTGGCAAAGCGGGTTCCCCCCTGTTAGACTTCTTTTTCAAAAACGTCTAAGCTCAGCTCATGTATGAACTCTCCCCCAAACTTTGGAATCCACTCGTGGAGTTGGGGGAGGGGGGGTTAGACTTTCGATCTGAATGGCCTTCAGTTTATAGGTTATTTAGGTCACAGTTGACATCTGCATAACATACTGAGCTTTGCAGTTCAAGAACGTGATATGCTTTTACATTTTTTCAGGTCTCACTTTACATCTGCCAGTAAAGTGCTATCATTTTGCTCATGTCGATTTTGTGCATTTCTTATCAAGTTTATTCCTGGGGATTCTGTAATGTTATTGCTACTGTGAATTGGATCGTTTGTCTCCTCACATTTTCCAATTGGTTATTTTAGTTGCATAGAAATGGGATTGGTTTTTCTATACTTAATGTATATCCTGCTGCCTTACTAATTTCTCTCAATAGTTCTAGTAGTTTTTCAGTTGATTCTCTTAGATTTCCTACGTAAACAATCACGCCATTGGTAATTCTTGAAGATTTTGCCTCTTTCCTTCTTAATGCTTGTGTCCCTTATTACTTTTTCTTATCTTATTGCACTTACCAGGGCCTTCACAACGATGTTGCCTGGTAGCAGCACTGCACTACTCCAGTTACCACTTTCCTGGTTCTCTGTGCCCAGATTATCTGGAATTGCCTGGGAGTCTAGAAGCAACCATTAGCCCTGTGCACATCAGACAGGAGCAAGCAGCAAACACGCTAGTAGGTCCTGCCCTTTCACTGTGAAACTTCACCAATGATTAGGTTAAGGGAGCACAGTTTTGATTGCTAGTGTGAGACCCAGGGAAAGGTGGGCTGAGTCAGGGGCCTTGTTCCAGCCCCAGAACACAATTCCCATTCCCAGGTGGGCAAACCAGCACACCCTCATGTCCCACCTAGCACCACTGGGCTTGGCGAAAGGGAGCTCACATTTATTGAGCATCTGCTATATACGAGGGATTGTCTAGGAACTCTAAACATTGTCTTCTTTAACCCCGCAACAACTCTGTGGGTAAATAATACTATTCCTTGTGAACAGATGAGGAAACCAAGGCTCGGCATAGTGCGCATGGAAGGAGCCACAGCTAACCACCCCTCCCAGATGGGCTCATTGTTATCTGCCTCCGCACCCCCTCTTCTGGGATGAATACTCCCTGCCTAGACAAAGAAGTCTCCAAATGCTTTAGTCTGCCCACACCGGTGCCAGGAGACTACCACCATCCCCTAGCCGAGGCTGACATTACCTCTCTCCTCGGAATGAGACAGAGTGAGCGGGGAGGAGCCGACCTATCTCGCCCTCAGGCCAGAAGCCAAGGCCCAGGTCTTGCTGGGCAGCAGATCTACTTCCACTAGGTCCCTGCAGCCTTCAGCTCTGGGGAGGCATGAAGTGGGCTTAGAGGACAAGAGGGTGTGGGGAGGAGGGAAAGAGTGGCCAGGGACAGGAGACAGGGGTGGGATACAGAAGATGACAACGGAAGCGGTGGGAACGTGGTAGGGGCAGGGTCTGGGCAGAAGCAGGGAGGGCTGTCAGGGACCCGGGACAGGCCCGAGGCTCAGTCCAGGCAGGAACAAGGGGCGGACTCCCAGGGCTCACCAGGCACTCTGCTCCCAAGGTGGACTCTGGGGGCCGGGACCAGAGCCCCCACCACGTGGGTTTGTGTTTCTGTTCTCTGGACCGCAGAGAGTGGCCCTGAGACTGGGACACAGAACCCTGGGGACCCTGATCTTCACATACTCGGTGACACAGATACACACACAAGGAAGAGGGCCAAGCCAGAGCAGAGACAGGGGGCCAGACGCGGTGACACGCAGGAGGACGCGGGCACAGGCCAATGCAGGGACCCAGAGCCACACACAGACCCGGAGAGGAGTGTGCAGGCACAGGAGAGACCCACATGCCACAGACACGTGCACACATGGGTGTGCGCACACCACACACAAGGAGACACCCCAAAGGTATCAGAGGGATCCCAGCAAGACACGGAGATGACCAGACCCCATGGACAGGCCATTCTCAGCAATCCGTGCTCATGCCTGGCCCTTGAGGGGTCACAACTACCACCTGCCCCCTAGGCCTCAGGGACCCCTGGACCACCACCTAGAGCTGCTCCCTAGAACCCTCTCGTCAGCCCCATGAACACACATGTTCACCCAGCTCTACTGACACGAGTGCATGTCCCAACAGGCCTGTGCCCCACCTCAGGGGGCTGACATCCCCCTTCTTGGGTGCAGGTGGGGGCCACAGGACAACCCCCTCCTTCATAGGCCACAGGCTGTGCCTGCTGGCAGACACAGGGGACCTGGGCTGGCTCAGGAGGAGGGAGGGGCTAGGGGGGCCAGGGCGCGGCTGGGGCGGGCACAAGAGCCCGTACCTGTCAAACAAGAGCCAAGGAGCAAACTAGCTTCTTAGTCACCTTGCTCTTCTCCCCGTTTTGGCAGCAGCCCCTCAGGGCAAGGGGAAGCTGATATCATAATTATTGGCTCACCCAGCAGCTGCCTCCCCTCACCTGATGTCAGCACAGACCCGGGACAGCCGAGCTGACGGACTGACAGACGGACTGAGCTCTTGGCCCCCCAGCTGCGGGCCCCCACGCCGACCTGCTTCATTGAGCAAGTAAGAGGAGACCCGGCCCAAGTCAGCCGTGGAGGCCAGCAGGGCCGGGCCAGGGCATGGGGTGGGAGGGGTTGCTTTTTTAACGGGCTGGGAAGTGACTAAGAGCGCTGGGGTCCTCCCCATCTTCTCACTGCAGCTCAAGGGAGACTCAGGAAGTGGGTGAGTGCCTGGAGGCCAGAGAGGACCCTCTCCTCCATGCTCGTCCCTCTTGCTCCTGTCTCAGGTTGTCTAACTTCAATCCTTCTTGCTGTAGCAAGGTTTTTCATTCTGGTGTTTGATGGATTTTGTGTGTGCCTCTGGGTGTTGAGAGGGTGTGCTTAGCCACTCTGTGCTTGAAGAAAATGAGGACTCGGAAGTGCTAGGACTGGAAAACTTGAGCTGAAAGACAGGGAGGCAGATTCCCAACATAGTGGTTTTTTCAGGTAGAGAGGGGAGAGCTCAGATCTGGAGGCTGGTGGTGCCAAGGGTGTGTTTTGACCAATGAATCACTCAGCACCTCAGGGCAGCCTGGGCTGGGGTCTAGATGCCTGGGGTCTTGGCGGAAGGTCTGACTTGTAGGAAGGAGGTGGTGCACCTGGCAGAGAAGCAGACAGGTGGCAGACAGGTGCTGTGACCAGTACCTGATGCTGAGCTCAAGGCAGAATCCCCCAGCAGCCTAGGACCACCTCTGTCCCTGAAGAACCCTGAAGCCAAGAGGCCCAGTGAGCAGACCTGGAACTTGCAGGGAGCTCTCAGACCCTTCAAGCCTAGAATTGGGGTCTGGGAAGTGAAAGCCCCTAGGGAACTGGCTGGAGCAGCAGGAAGCCCCCTCTGACTCCCACGGCTCCTCCCCATCCCCTCCCTGATCAGGTAAGGTTCCGGCATTCCCCGTGGAGTCCCCCAGGCCCTCCCTAAATGTCCAAAGAACATGTTAAATTTAGAAAAGACTCTACCAAGTGGGCGTGATTGCCTCTCCTCTCTGCACCTACAGGTGTGGGGGGATACCCTTGTATGTGCTTTGTGACCAGAGACAGCTGGTCGGAGGGAAAGGACCCGGGTGGAGAGGGCACATTCTCTTGAGAAGTCCTCTCACCTATCCTCCTGCCTCTAGGTTGGTCATTTCCCACACTGCACAGGGCAGTCCCCTCCTCGATTTCCTAAATGTGAGGAGGAAACTCGATCCACTCCCTCAGGGTCATGAAGTCTTTCTTGGAGTCTCAGGTCTCTGGTACTGCAGGGTCTGGCTCTGCTTGCCCTCAGAGCCTTCTCTTTTCCCCACTGAAAAACCCAGTTCCTCTGGGCTGACTGGGGAAGGGAGATGGGGGGACCATTACTCTCCAGGCTAGTCCCCATCACACCTGGCTCAGCCCTTTCACCCCCTCGGTCATTCCCTGACCCCCAGGATGCGGGCAGTAGAAGGTCACGCGGCACGGTTGGAGAGCAGCACCTCCCAGCCTGGCTCCCGTCTCCTGGCCGGCCAGGCTGGGCCTGCGTTGTGCTCGGGATCCTCAGAGGCAGAGGTGCCACTGGGAGAGGCACATGTCCTCCCAGCTCCCGCCCAGCCCCGCCCGCCCTGCCTCTGCCGAGCTCAGCTCCGGGCTCCAGGGCCTGCCGAGGCACGCTGCCCCCCCAGGCCCGGCGCCTCACTCACCTCCCAGGGCCGGGAACCTGTTCTCCCAGGAATGCCAGGGAGTTCTCAGAGGGTTTTATTTCCCAAGGGCTCAGAGAGTCCCAGAATCCTGTTGATTCTGCTCCTGGGAAGGCAAGAGAAAAATTAGGGGGGGTTGGGATCCCTCCCTGTTCCCCATCTTTGTCTCATCCACACACTGACCCCACATGGCCCCCGACTAACAGCTTTCATCATTCATGTGAGAAGGGAGAAAGCCTGATACAGTTAAAGACAAAGGGAAAGCCCACTAGTAACACACGCCTTCTGGGGAGCTGGCATGTATCCCCTCCTTGAGCCCCCATACAGAGTCCCATCTGCCCTCCAAGAAGGCAGTGCAGCACCATTTCCCATGGGCTGTCCATCCTTCCAAGCCAGGAAGTCCTTTTTGATGTCTAACCTCCCTTCTTCCAGCTTGAGTTTCGTGGATCAGAAGAACCCCCACTGCCTGCACAGGGCTCAAGCATATAGCCAGAGACTATTACCAAGTCACAGTGAAATTTCCTGGGAGTCTGTATACAAGAAGGGACAGAAAAAAGACCCCATGCCCAATGACCCTCTATTTCTCCATCTCCATACTCTAATGAGGAGAGGGCTTTGGAAGCCACTTCTGCCTGCCTCCTCTTGTTCCCCCATAATAGAGGGATTCAGGGGACAGAGGTCCTGCAGGTATGCCCTCCTGTCTTTCCTTCGAGGTCACAGCCCACCCTGGGGAAGCCTGAAGGTGGGAGCCCAACAACCCGAGATTGGCTTCTGCAGCAGGAGAGGTTGTCATAGGTCTTCAGAAAGACGTTCCAGCATCTTAGAGTGAGTTTGGCTGGACGGTGTGACCACAGGAGGTGGTTTCCTGAGTAGAGAAGCAACCATTGATCTGGGGTGGGTGTGGCAGGGCTGGCAGCATGCCCAGGAGCAGGGGAATGACAAGGTGACCTCCAGGACAGTGCATCTCAGAAGCATCAGTCAAAGGTCCCTGAGTAATTTTAGTCTTTCCAGTTGATCCATTCCCACCCTTTGTCCCTTCCTCCATCTCTCTGCCCATCCCCAGACTCAATCCCCACCCCACCACTCCATCCCAGTCTCCCTTCACAGCCCGACCCCATCCCCCGTTCCCATCTCCTACCCCAGCCCCACCCTTTTCCTATCTAACTCCCCATGCCCAATTTCACTTCCATCTCCAAACCCCATCCCTCACTTCTCTTTCCACCTTACCCCCTCAGCCCGGCCTCCATCTCCATCCCTAACACCATATTCTCATCCCCCACCATCCATGCCTCCCCAGGATGGATCTTTCCATACTTTGCAGATCCCCCTTGGGGTTCAACACCCGTCACCAGCGCCCACCCCAGGTGCTGGTCTGTCTTCCACCTTCTCCCATTTTTTGGGACAAGCCCAGAGCCAGGCTGCTGGACAAAATGGATGGGATGGGATCATCCCTGGAGGAGCCCTCAGGGATCCTGTCTGGACCTCAGGTCGGATGCCGGACAGACAGTTAGAATGGATTTGGGTACAACAAGACAAGTGAGGTCTGATGTCTCTACACTGCAGGTGGGTGGCAGGTAGGAGGGGACGTGGAGGCAGTGGCACCTTCCTCCGGAGGCTGGGAGTGTAATTGCTCTAATTTGCATGGCCAGTCCCAAGGCAGGGAAGGGAGAGGGACAGAAGCTGAAGCAAGGAGGCCTGCTGGGTTATTTAAGAGTGACTGCCATGGAGAGCATCCCCCGGTCTCTACCCCGCCTCTGGCTCTTGCTTAGTCAGCTCAGATTAATGGGGCTGGGGAGAGAATTAGCTGAATCGGGATCTCTCAGGGAACTTGACGAGAGAACCAGCTCTGAGTCACGGAGAAAAGGGGACCCATGCTCTCACGACTCCTCTGGAAGGGGCAGGGTGTAGGCACCCCTCAAGATCCCCAGAAATGTCACAGAGAGACCACTGGGAGGCCTGACCTAACCCTCCACCTCGGGCTCCTAAGAGCATGCATGGTCTGTCAGCTTCCAGCCCCGCTCTCCTACACTGAAACTCCTGCTTCTGATGAATTGCCACTGTCCCGGGCATCAACACACACACACACACACACACACACACACACACACAGAATGGGGCTTGTCTATGGAAACTGATCACCAGGAGGAGACAGTTGGGCATCCCACCTACACTAGTAAATTCCACAACAACGTCCCAGACGATACCCGCTCATCAGCCTTAGAAGGCATAGGTTATGCGCATGGACACGTGCACACACCCCCACTGTGATCAGAAAGTCTGATTACCAGACTCTGTACTTAGCACAGAAGTGTTCACTGCCCGAGGTGTCCCCAGCACCTCTCTGGGGAACAGGGGAGCCCACATGGGGCCTTGCAGGGCATGTGGCTTTGGGGAGAGGTCTCAGCCTGTTTGGAGCTTTCTATGAGCATGTCCAATCTGCCAGAGGTGGGATGGGCTTTGGAGAAGAACTTCTCTGGGACGACCATGCCAAGCCCAAGAGGCTCAGGGGCGGTCAAGAGAGAAAGGTGGGGTTGGGAGCCCAGGAGCTAGATGGGCTCAACACGCCCAGAACCTGCCACTTTGCATCCTTCTCCTCGCATGGGCACAAAAATGATCAAGTGTGCAGGGCTGGCTTCACCCAACCCAGGTGCCCGGGGGAAGGGCCAGTGTGCAGGTGCTGAGTGGCAGAGAACAGTCCCTTCCACTGGTGGGGCCTCAGTTTCCCCATCTGTCAGGTACAGAGGGGCTTGGGTGGGAGGGCCTTCCAGTGCTTTTCTCATTCCGGTGCTTATCAGTCCAGGCAGTTAACATACTGCATGCCTAACTCGTGCCTAGTACGTGTGCTAACTCGGCTCAGAGGCTGTGGGGGGGAAGGGCCCAGTCAGTACTTGTTTGTTTTGTGCTAGATCTCTATTATTAGTGGTGCTGGCAGAATTAATATCCTTAAAAATAGAAGGCTAATGATGAGCAGTCCTTCTGATAATGATATGTATCGAGTGTGAGAGGTCTGTGGCCCAGGGAATGGCAGGGTCCTGTGCCATCCCATGCCCCCACCGAGGCAGCAGAGAGGGGCGCAGGGGCTGGATGTGAGCGTTCTTGGCCACACCCGTGGGGAGCACCCTGGGAAGGGCAAATGGTTGAAGGGGAAAAGATCTCGGCCTCCACTCCCCTCCTGCAGTCCCCCGGGCCTGGGACCCCAAGGGAGGAGGCAGGAGCCCCAGACGAGACGGTGTTGCTTTATCTTCCTCAGAGCGTTTTGGACATTCTGGTTCTCACTGAGTCCCCAGGTCAGCTAAGCAAGGTATGTAGGGCAAAGATGAGGACCCCATTTTATAAAAGAAGAAACAAGGCGCATTCCTGTGGCTGTCCCACACTGATGGCAGAGATGGGAGAGGATGCTTCTGGAGGTCTTCGGTCAGCAGGACTCCCTGGGAGGGCCACGGGGGTGCAGGGGAGGCTTCTGAGATGATACAAGCCAAGCTAGGGTATAAGGTGAAGCAAGGTTCTGTCAGCCCTTTTGGTCTCACAGTTCAAATCCTCAGCTGCCAATCACCACCACAGCCAATCAGTTCTGTAGCCAGTTTTTTGCCAGCGCAGCCCACAGGAAGTTGAGGGTGGGACCACCGGGCTCAGCCCTGAGTGACTTCATATCGAGGAGGGACTTCTAGACCACAGGACAGCCCAGCTATTGGGCACTCAGAGTCATGGGACTTCCTCCCATTCCCCATCCCATTCCACCACCATGCTTCAGTGGGTGTGGCTCAGGGAAGGTGATGGAATTCTTCCTTTCAAGAAGGATGAAGACAGTATTTCATAATATGTAAAAAATCCCCTTGTTCCTTCAGTCACTCCCAATCTCACCATCCATTCTTTGGTCCTTTTCACAGCTGGGCAAATTAAGGGTTAGAAAAACCCTTCCTCTCTGGAAATCAGTGTGCGGACCTCAGACCTGCATTCCGCACACTACCCGCTGGGAGGATTGAGCAGGGAAGAAGTCCCCACCCCCTGGAGCCCAGCCCTCCAGTCAGGCCCCCAGTAGTTCTAGGACACTTTGGCCACCTGCATGTTCCTTGCCAGGCCTGTACACTCGCCATCAGATTCAGTCATGACTTTAAAAAGCCCTGGGGAAGATGGGAGGTTCGGGGGCATCTTCTCCTTAAGTTGCCCGTCTAAGTGTTTCATGTTCTTGGAATTGAGGAGTTTACTTCCCCCTCCCCTGCTCACCTTGGAGGGCAAGTGCACCTTGCTTCCGGGAGCAAGATCTGAAGCTGGGCTCACAGACACAGAGCTGGACTCCAGAGTAGGCAGGAGCGGGGAAAAGGCAGACTGTGAATGACGCCTAAGAGCAGCAGATCCCTGGGGCTGGGATCGTTTAGGGGGGAGGTCTCTGAGGAGAGGCCTCTAAGGAGTAGGGGGAGAGCCAACCTCTCAGACGAGGCGGCCATAACAGAGGAGAGAAGGGGTCCTGATAAGTGTGTCTCAGAACAGGATGGATGGGAGCTCTGAGGGTTAACATTTCCTGGTTTCCTTGAAACCAAGCATCCTTTCCTTCCCATCTACCAAATAAGCATCCACACGCAGGTCGAGGACTCCCATCGATCTGCCGTGTGTTCACCCTTCTGTCTGTTCATCTATCCATGTGTTCATCCTTCCATCCAGTCGTTCGTCCATCCATCAGTCTGTCCATCCATTGATCTGCCAATTCCACTTATCCATCCTCCCAATTCATTGATTCACCAATCCGTCCATTCATCCAACCACCCATCTGTCATTGTCCATCCACCCAGAGAGGTCAGGCCCCCGTTGGTCTCCCCAGCGGTGCTGGGAAGGGCCTGTGGTCCTGTGGCATTTATGGGGCATGTGACCTGCCTACCTGGCCTGGGGAAGCAGCCCCGCCCCAGCCCTCAGGCAGGGGGCTGGTCCAGGCATGTGGGAGTATTTATACCTCCATGGAGGCTCCTGGGGTGTTGCTGGCCTGATGACTCCCTGAAGCCGTGATGGTGGCCATGGCCCAGAGCCCACTGTGAGTGCTTGGATTCAGCCCCATTTGTCCCGAGGCTGGGTGGCAGGGGCTGGGGACAGGCTGAGAGATGGAAAGCTGCCCGGATGTGGTCAGGGATGGTGGAAAGGAAGGGGTGCTAGGCAAAGAAGAATGGGAAAACAGGGAACTGTTGGAGCCGGGCATCTGCAGCGAGACTGGGACCCACCCTGCAGGAGGGATGAATCCCTTGACGTTTACTAACCTCTGGAGGGTCCCACGAGGAATGGCAGGAAGGATAAAGTGAGAGGACTAAGATTAGAAGGGAGATTAAGGTTGGATATCTGGAAGAACTCCCAAATCAGCCCCGGGCATAGAAGGTAGTACAAGTGACTTTTCAGGATGGACATATAGAGGATGCCCTGGGACTAGCCTACTTCCAGAGGCAGGGGGGTGACTGAAGTGGCCCTGGAAGGGCCCTGGTTAGGGGGATGAGTGTGACTCTGCTGCAGGTGCCAGTGGCTCAGATTTGAGGGAAGCATCACACAGAGACCAAGTTATTCATCTTTTGTTCTTCTTCACTTCACCCTTGTCTATCTGTCTGTCTGTAGCTGCTTCTCAAAGCGCTGTCATCAGATCTCAAGGCAGGGGCAGCTGACCCATTTTCTAAAACCCAGGCAGGGTCAAGAGCCATAGGAGCCAGAATTTTGGCCTCAGAAACCCCAATCTTGGTGAGAGGAGAGGAGCCAGAGACACTCTCCTTCTTGGCACCCTCAGATTCGCAGTATCCTGGGGTGCCCAAGCCTCAGGAGGGGGCCTTCAGGCCCTTCCCTGCCCCCACCCCCAGGTAATTACTGAGCTGCCCCAGGGGACCCCTCCCAGCAGCCAGGCAGGCGGAGCCCCGGGTGGGGCCACAGGCAGCACTGGGCACGGGCCCCACCCCTCGTAAAACATGCTGCCGCAGCCAGCAACAGAAACCATTAAGGCGGAACTGCACTGTCTCCACCTCACTCATAAAGGGCAGGTAGGAGGCACCCCAGGTAGGATGCAGCCCAGGTGGGAGGGAGTGAGGAGAGCCCCATGAGGGTTCTCAGTGTCCCCTGTGACTCAGCTGCTCACAGGGGATACAGGGACAGACCCTTCCAAGGACACCTCCCACCTTGCCCCCGCCACCTGCCACTCCGGCTTCCAGGTGTGAGCAAGAAAGCTGAGGTGTTCCTGAAGCGAGGCCATGTGGCGTAGTGGTTAAGCCCACTGGCTTTGAAGCCTGTTTCTGATCCTGGGGAGCATAATTTACTAGCTGAGTGAACTTGGGCAAGTCTGGGTAACCTCTCTGTGCCTCAGTGTTCTCATCTATAAAATGAGGATGACAATACAGCACCTGCCTTCTGGGGTGTAATAACCTAGCCAGCTGATCCTGGTCCCCCTGAGGATTTCCTCAGGAAGGCCCCTCCTGAAGGCAGAGCGGGGCAAGGGCCCAGCTGACAGCTCTGTGGACTGCAGACGCCTCCCCCTGACCAGCGTCAGCATCTTTACATGCAACTTATTCCAGTGCCTCATTGTACTTATAAGCCAACTGAGTACAGAAAGGGGAAGTAACTTGTCTAAGGTCACACAGCCAACAAACCAGGTGTCCCCCGACCCCCACCCCCAAATGGTCCTTTTGGCCTGAGTCCTGACGTGCTGGGGAAACGGTCTTCTGGAGGTGGGAAGACATGCCAGGTGGAGGGGGCACAGGTCTGGCTGTCTGTGAGACAGGCACAGAGCAGGGGTTCCAGAAGGATCGCTGTTGACCCTGGTGTCATGCTCCGGGGGAATTTCTCACCTGCCACGCTCCTTACTCAAGTTAGAGGGCCATTTCTTTCTTTCCCCTGGCTCCAGGGGAGATGTGCTTCTCCCACCACGCCCCCTGCCCTCCCACTCCCCAGGGGTCATGGAAGAAGTTCCGAGAGCAGAGGGTGGACAGAATACCCAGACACTGAAATGGCAGGCCGCTAAAGTTTTTGCCGAGGTTGTACCCATGCAGTGTGTGTATGGGGATGTGGTTGGGGCTCCTGAGGCCTGAGAATCAGTAGATGTGGTTTTCCGTTTTAACTATGTGGCCCTGGGCTTGCTGCTTCTCGCTGGGCCTCGGTTCTCTTCCCTGAAAAATGGGGGTGATGACCTTACTTGGTGTGCTGATAAAGGTTCACCAACCAGCTCTCCAGAAAAAGGGGGCTCCAATTTATTGTTTGTAGTATTTACTAATATCTGTAGGAAACAACCCCCACCAAGGCTGATTTGGGCTGATTTCACTGAAAAGAGATCTGGAAAGAGACGGACACAGTTGGCTCTCGCAAGCCCAGAGCTGCCACCTCCAGCACACCACTGCCTGCTCCCCTCTGGGGCAAAGGGCAGGTGAAATGAGATGAGAGATACAAAGTGCTTTGTACACGGCAGAGCGCTTTATAGATGTGGAGCTGTGATGATGATCATCCTTGCAGTCAAAGGGACCCCGGGGCACATGGTGAGCCCTGGCCTAGCTCCACCCCAGAAGGCAGAGGGAGGTTGTGGGTTGTGGGTGCCCACACTCAATGTCATGTAGGGTAGCTCCTGGGATCTGAGCAAGGAGGAGAGCTGGCTGGACCTCCTGCGTTCATCTGCTGGGATTTGCAAACCCACGTCCCACCGTGCTTCCTGAAACTGAAGTGGGTAGCATGAAGGTGAGCTGTCAGTAAAGGATTCCTTCTGAATGCAGACGCCATCCCCAGGACACAGGGGCCATCAGAGAACCTCCTGAGGGATCCCAAGCAACCGTCACTCCCTCCTTACTCTAATCCCCGTGAGTTTCTTAAAGATTTATTTGTTTACTTTTAGAGAGGGAAAGGGAGGGAGGAAGAGAGAAAGAGAAACATCAATGTGCAAGAGATACATCAATCAATTGCTTCTCCCACATCCCCAGCTGGGGACCCGGCCCACAACCCAGGCATGTGCCCTGACTGGGAACTGAACCAGAAACCTTTGGATTGGCAGGCCGGTGCTCAGTCCACTGAACCACACCAGCCAGGCCCCCCATGAGTTTTTTCAGCCACTCCATCGCAGGGGGATGGCTGAAATGATCTCTGAGACCAGAGAATCAAGAGGAGGGAAGTTTAGTCCTGACTGGTGTGGCTCAGTAGATTGACCTTGGGCCTGCAAACCAGAGGATCTCGGTTCGATTCCCAGTCAGGGCACATGCCTGGGTTGCAGGCCAGTTCCCAGCAGGGGACGCACAAGAGGCAACCATACATTGATATTTCCCTCCCTCTCTCCTTCCCTTCCCTGATAAAGATAAATAATTTTTTTTAAATCTTTAAAAATATAATTTTTAAAAAGAGGAGGGAAGTTTAGGTTTTGCAAATGGGGTAGGAGGATGTCAGGGAGATGGAGGTCGGGGGGGGGCAGGAAGAGGCATTTCCTCTACTCTGTCTGCCCCCACACCTAGAGCTCATGCTTTAAATTAACTTTGCCCCACTGTTAATTATTAATAATAGCTATCATTTATTGAACACATACTACACATTAAGCTATTTACAAGCAATATTTCATCTAATCCTCCAGAGAGATACATATTATTAGCCCTATTTTACAAATGAGGAAACTGAGGCCTAGGCAAGGAAGTCGAGAAACTTGTCCCCCGAAGTCCCACAGTCACTGGGATTCAAATCCAGCTCTGACTCCAGAGCTCCTCAACTAGCTCATCCAACCTCGGAAGCTCCACCGGCCACTCTGGGTTGGAGTTGGGATCCAAGGCAGCCTCATCCCCTCCCTGCAGTGAGTCCCTCCCTGTGATGGACAGGTCTCCGTATATCCACCAAGCAGAGCCCCTCGGCCCACCCCTGAAGCAGAAGGGTCCTTTGGAATGAGGCTGGTGGAGGACCCCCTCTTTCTGGGACTATGTGATCTTAGGCAAGTCACTTAACCTCTTCTCTCAGCCTTCTTTCCTCATTTGTAAAATAGAGCTCTGGCTGAGGTCACCAAGGGGGTGCTATGGTCCCAGAATCAGGAGTCATTATTATCACACCTTCCCGGAGGAAAACCTGCACAGAGGGACTTCTGTATCCTCCATGCAAAGCAAGAGAGGGACCTCCAAACTCTGCATAGCCTCCCTAGCTCTAATCCTGCCCCAGGGGCTTGGAGGAGGTGGGGTGGTGGTTTGGCCAAGCCAGGGTATGAAAGTCAAGACTGTGAACTGAAGCTTGCAGTTAAGGCCTCTGACATGCAGGAGCTTAGCTAGAGCTACATACAGGCAATGTCCTAGGACAAAGGGACTGACACAGGGATGAGGGTTAGACAGATGCTACAAGGATCCTTCTGGGAAGGCCGGACCCTCAGCAGGAGATGCAGCCCAACCTGGCTCAGAGAGGCCTCCTCAGGGTCCTGTCTCAGAGGAGCAGAGCTGGGGTCTGAGCCCCCAGAGGCTGGGTTGAATGAAGGCCAGGCAGACGGGGCAGAACTGGCAAAGGGCAGCTGCCACCTCGGCATGGAGCCATTAGCCAGTCTCTCCAGGCCTGTCAGGCCTGAAGCAGCGAGGCCATCAGGAAACTGGAGTCTTGGGTCAGAGATGACAACCGCATTGGGCCAATGAAGCAAGATGTGCCACATGTGTCCTTAAGTATTTTCTATGTGTGGGGCACTTTATACACATAATCTCTCTTAATCTTCTTGACAGCCTTTGAGGTGGGTTCCCAGTGCCCATGGATCAGAGGAGCAAGGAAAGATACAGAGAATCACACAGTTTGTTCAGAGTCACCGAGCCAGGAGGTGACACAGCTGGGATTCAGACTCAAGTCAGCGGAAATCCTAATCCCTTGCTCGTAACCACACTTTATTCTGCCTCTGGAGAGGGGGCTGACCACCGCCCCACAGATTACACAGCCTGAGACCCGTGGGAGGAAGAGTCCCCCCACCCCCACCCTTGCCTCTGCAAACTCTGGGTCACAGCCAGGTGTGACAGGCGGGCCCCAGCTGTCCAGGAGCTGTCCAGGGAGTGGGGGCCAGACCAGGCGGTCATGCGGAGCCAGAGATGGGCCGCCCTGCACCTTGGGCCCCATGCCTGCTCCATTTCGGTGTCCAGTTACGGCCAGCTCTGCGCTTCCGCGGTCACGCCACATTTAGCATTGCCGAGTGAGCGGGCGCCTGGACATGGAGAAGGGGCGGTGGAGACTCTTGAAGGGGCGGGAGAGCCTCCCACCAGGCCCTTGCTGGACCCTAGCTGTCAGCCCCCTCCACCACTGATCCCCTGAGGGACTTTGGGCAAATGCCTTGTCGCTGTTAAGCCCCTGTCAAACGAAGGAGATACGTAGTTTACTGAGCAAAGCTGTGCTAACCCCAGGCTGGGCACCATGGAGTCACCAAGGCCACCCCTCCTTCCCAGAGCTCCTAGGAGGGCACAGCCGGGGAAACGTGGGGTTAGCCTGCTCTGCCTGAGTGGGTCTTGGGTAGGAGGCATAACCTCATGCTTTTCTTGTTGCCTGCCCCAACCGCAGCTAATCCCACCCCCACTGTGACCCTCACCAAATGAAGAAACTGTAAGACCAGTGCAGCCTCCAGAGTCAGACAGATTTGGGTTCAAATCCTGACTCCATTAAGGTCTAACTCTACGACCTGGTCAAGTCACATAACCCCCCTGGGCCTCAGTTTCCTCATCTGAAAAGTGGGATTAATAATGTACTTTCCTCTCAGAGGTTCTAATAAAACAATGAGAAAAATACTCCAAATCATTTACACAGTGGCCAGCCTGGATCGGTCACTCAGTAAACGGTAGCCTTTGTCAGAGATCATTTAGGGAAAGAGGAGTGAATTTGAGAGAAACTGCCCTTTGCACATGGTGGAGAAGGAGGAGATCTGAGTATGATAATGATAGTAAGAGCCATATAATAAGAATATTAATAATGACAGCTGGTGTTTACTGAGCACTGCCTACATGCTAGGCGCTGGGCTACGTTGTATGCATGGTTTTATTTGGTACAGCATGCCCGAGGGGGAGGCCCTAGCTCTCTCCCCAGTTTGGGGATAGTGATGCTGAGGCTCAGGGAGCTTTGCTGGTGCAGCCAGCAAGGAAAGGCCAAGGATGTCTTTGAGTTGAGTCCTCAACCGCATAGTTGTGCTGGGCACAGTGTACTCCTACAGTTCTAGAAGGTCTGAACAGAAAGAGCCCTCAGGTAATGTGTAGTCTAGCCTGTCGTTTTTTGAATGCTGAAACTACCGCTCAGAAAGGGCAGTGGCCTGCACAAAGCTTGGGGAACACAGGAGAGAACAGCGCATGCCAGGCACACCGCAGTGGACCGGTGATGGCGTCTTCTGTGCCGTGCCAGGTTTCCAAGGCCACCAGCAGTCAGGTCCCCTCAGGTCCCCAGTTCTACAGTGGTCATGCCAGCCAGGCCAAGGTGCCCGAGGGTGGCACCACAGGCCTGGCCTCTGCTGAGGGCTGGTCCCCTGCAGTATGAGGGTCACTCCCACCCCAGGCCTGGGCCTGGCCCACTTCCTTCCTTCTTCAGCTCCCCTTCCTCTCAGGGCCACCCACTCAGTGGCCCTTCCTCTCAGGGCCACTGCGCAGGGGCTGCTTGCCTCAGTTGCCTAGCCGAGTCCTTTATTGTGGAGACAGGAGAGAGAACAAAGGGGCCTGAGGCAGGGTCTTGCTGGGAACTGCTAGTTCACTGCTCTGTGGCTGCAGAGTCTGGGGCACCTCCCTCCCTAGTGGGCATGGGGGGCTCCTAACCCGTTCATTGTGGTCTCTCCCCAGGAGTCTTCTCTCTGTGTGTATTTTCCTAGTTCTGTCTCTTAGGTTGTTTACCTCCTTACCTCTGCTTCTGATGCTTTTCTGTCTGTCTGTCTGTCTGTCTGTCTTTCTCAAGATGGCTGGTTGGAGTCAGGGTACCAGCCCAGGGATGGGGCGGGAGTGGAGGTGGTGGACTTGGGATTGGTCACTCCTGGATGCTGGTTCTCATTCTCATCACAGCCAGCTTTCTTCGAGGCCAGGACTGGGTGATGGTGTCGCTACTTCCGCCACAGTCTGACGTCACGCTGCCGGGCCCCACCAGACTGGAGGGTGAGCCCCAAGGGGACCTCATGCAGGCCCCAGGCCTTCCAGGCTCTCCTGCCCCACAGAGCGTAAGTACCTGGCACCCAGGCCTGGGCCAAGGCCAGGGCTGCGGGCTGCATGGGAAACAGGTGAACAGTCACCCCGACTCTCCAGGGTCCTCCCTGGGGTCTGTCTTGTCCCTTCCACCAGCAAACAAATGCCCAGTGACTCCAAGATCCAGAAGTACTCAGATATACTTGCACCTTCAGTCTGGGACTTTCCCAGGGCAGGGACATGTGTCCACTACTGGGCACACCCCAATTTAAGAGCAGTGTACACTAATCAGATTGGGGTTTCCAAGGGCAGGCTGGGTCTCCTCCATCAGTTGGAGACTCCCCAGAGCTCAGCCCCAGCCCCTCTCTCCTAGCACAGAGTAGGATCCTTGTCCAGCCTGCGCTCACAGGTCTCTACCTTCTGTCCACCCCAAAGCACGCCGGCTTCAGCTGCTCGTCATTTGTGCCCGATGGCCCTCCGGAGAGGGCACCCTCACTGCCCCCCCACAGCCCCAGCATCGCGTCACCAGGCCCCGAGCAAGTCCAGTGCCCAGCTGGCCCAGGCCCTGGCCCTTTCCGGCTCTCCCCCTCAGACAAGTACTCCAACTTCAGCTTTGAAGACAGTCCAGCAAGCAGCCCCGGGCGCTTCCTCAAGGGAAGCCACGTGCCTTTTCACCCATACAAGCGGCATTTCCAGGAGGACGTCTTCCCTGAGGCTCAGACTGCCCTGGCCCTAGATGGGCACTCCTTCAAGCCCCCAGGGGTACTGGAGGCCTACGAAGAGATCCCCGTGGATGTGGGGGAGGCCGAGGCCTTCCTGCCTGGCTTCTCAGCAGAGGCCTGGTGCAACGGGCTCCCCTACTCCAGCCAGGAGCACAGTGCCCAGGTCATGGTAAGTACCAGTGGTCAGCCGGCATCCCCCACCCCCGTGCTTTGGGCCAGCTCCTAGCAGCCCAGTTGAGTCTGAGATCAAACTTCCAGCCTTCCCTTTCCAGACTTTTCCTCCCAAGTTCAGTGTATATCAGGGAAGCAGCAAGCTCAGAGACTAGAGGTCTCTTGGCTTCATTCTAGACCCCCAGGTCAGCTCGGGAGGAGATGCTGGCCTGGCCCAGTAAGGAATGGACAAGCGAGGTAGGCAGGCCAGGCTAAGGAAGCTGGCAACTTCCCAGTGGCTCCTGAGTCAGGATTCCAGTGTGTGACTTCTGTTTGTTTGAATGTCAAGAATCCCCAGCCAGACCTATACGCCCATATGCAAATGTGAGAAGAAAAACACATTCCAGAGGCCAAGAGAAAGGATGCAGGGAGGAGCCACAGAACACAATATTCCCTTCTGAGCATCTGCAGGCAGAGCTGAAAGAGGGCTCAGGTCTTCTCAAAGGACCTTCCTGTCCCCATTCTTTGCCCAGGTGGGGCCTGGGTACATTCATAAAAATATCTTGACACTTTGGGAGGTCAGCATGTCCTTCTACCACTACATCCACAAGCTGTGTGATCTTTGGCAAGTCACTTAAGCTCTCTGAGCCTCACTCGAAAAGTATGTATAACTGTCTACTTCATAGGCTTGTTGCCTTGGGATGAGGAAAGCCAAAAGGAGCTTTGCTCCCTGCTCCCCAGCTTTGGAGATCCCTGAGGTGGAATGCCCTGAGTGGGCCCAGCCCAGCCCATGCCTGCTAGATGCCCACCAGCCCTCTTCACCTCTTACCTTCAGATAAGCTCCCATGCATCACCCCCCCCCCCCCCGCCAGCCACGCCCAACAAAGGCCTCTTTCCAGGCCTCTTTCCTGTCTCTATCCCTGGGAGACAGAGACAGGTGTGGCCAAAATAGGACCTTGTTCTGGTTCTGGTTCTGAGGGCTCCTCCTCAGGCTATTGAACACGACAGCAGCTCACAGTGAGGGTGCCGTCATATCCGATGCTGCCCCCCACCCAGTGTTCACTCAGTGCCAGCCCCCGGCCACTCTGCCAGGTGATAGCTTTCAAGTGCCCTTTTTAATCCCCATGACAAACCTCTAAGGGCTTTCCACTATCTCCATTTTGCAGATGGGTACACTGAGGCTCTATAGAAGCCAAGTGATTTGTCCCTTAGCCTATAACAGGTGAGGCTGAGACTTGTGCCCATGCCCTTACCACCCGTGTGCCCACCACTGACAGTGGAGAAAAGCTCGAGCCCAGAGCCTCTCAGCTACCTACTTGACTCTCCAGCTGACCTGAGCACCTCACTTCTCCTTCATGGGCTCAGCCCCATCATCTGCCAAATGAGGGGGTTAGACATAGTGCTCTTGGCCCTTCCAGGCCTGAGATTCTATGATTATGGCTATCTTTGCATCAGCAACCCCAGGGCACACCCAGAAAGAGCTCACAGCTGATTTGACCCTCTGGGCCCAGATGCTGGTTCCCAAGTACCTTTATAACCCCTGGAAGGGTAGTCCACCTCCTCCAGGCCTTGTTCACCTTCCAGCCTAACTGTGCCCACCTCTCCCAGCCCCACTCAGGATAGAACTCTGTGCTAGGCCCTGAGGGCTCTGTGTGGGGCTCACAATTCATGGGAAGCCAGAGTCTGTCCAGCACCACTGGCAGCAGCTGCAGGCTCCTTGAGCCAGTTTGAGAGAGTGCCATTGTCTTGTGCAGACCAGGGATGGTGGGGCAGACTCCCCGGAGCAAGGAGCAGAGATTAATGGGGGGACAGAGCAGAGAGAAGATGCACCAGCCCCTTCCAGGGAGCCTGCTAGAGCTTCCTTGGCCTTTGCAAAAGAGGAAGTGTCAGGGCCTCAGGGGGCCCTGGTGGACCAACCCGTCTGGCCAGTTCCTGCGCTCACCTTACCATGGCTCTGCAGTGGGAATTCTGGAACTGTGGCCTTTTCTGTGGTGTTCTCTGTGGACCTGTTCTGAGAGGCTGGGGGCTCTGAACCAGCGAGCAGGCCCTGGGCTCAGCTTGGTGAGTTGGGCCAGGAACTGGCCCCACCCCAGCCTCAGTGAAACCACCGACAAGCCTCCCCAACTTCTCCAGACCTCCCACCCTCAGTCTCACACCTGCAGTGAGGTGGGAAGTAGTGAGCATTGTCAGTTCCAGCCCCAGCTCCACCACTAACTTGCTGAATCCCTTTGGGAAGATTTCTGTCCTTCTCTGTTCTCTGTTCTCCAGGAACAAACTTTGGGGGAGGCAGAGTAAAGGTTGTTTCTTTGGAAAGTTTAAGACGCAACAGAAGAAGGAAGAAAAACGTCTAGCCCAGTCATCTCTGCTTTTTTCCTCCATCAGGGATCAGAAGTCAAGGTCAAGCCTCCAGCTCTGGAGAGTGTTCCTGGCCTGTACTGTTTCCAGTCCCCCTTGCAGCACATGTATTGCCCCTCCCAACCTCCCTTCCACCAGGTGGGTCTGGGGCAAGCGGGCACACTTCCCCAGAGTCTCAGGGTATTATGAGGGTGTGCATGCACCTAGGTGGGCAGGTGAGGGCAGCAGGGCCCCAACCCTTGGCTGCCAACTGGGGTGGGGGACAGTGGTTCATGGGAAGGAAAGCAATTGCCCTTCTGGAGGATTAGGTGGGGCTTTTCTGAGACCTAGGCAGGATCTGAGAGGTCTCAGAAAAGAGAATGGGGCTGAGACGGGGGCAGGGCCCAGATATGAATGAAAAGGGAGGGTGGAGAGAACCAGACACAGTCGAGGGAGAGAGGAAAGGAGTATGTGGGGTGACACACCGGATGGACAGGGCTGGAAACCATGTGCTGCCGTCTGGGACAGCCACTATCTTGCTACGTGTCCTCAAACTTCCTTTTAGCCTGGACAGTGTGGGACCAGGGGTAGGGCTAGGGGAACTTCCCACCTGGAGGATCCTAGTCCCCATCGTCTTTGGCCCTTTCTCCCCTCCCCACCTCGCTGCCCGGCTTCAGCTCCTCCTAGATGTACCAAGTAATTAGCCCACACTGGCACGGGATGGAGGTTTTTAAAAAGAGAAAGAAAGAAAGGAGTCCCAGAGTAGCTAAGCAACTCCCAGGAGTCACTGGGCAAGACAGAGCAAGTGGCTGCCCAGCGCCCAGCTCCATCCACCTGCAGCCTGGCACTGAGACAGGCCCTGCCTGTGGAGCAGGTTCTACTCCCAGCCTTTGGCATTGGCCCTGATCGTGGCCCAGCCAGGGAAACAGGCACGTGGCAGGGGGAGGTAATCAGACAGCTTGCTCTGTGGGAAGAAAGAAAGAGATGGAGGGAAGCAGAGGAGACACATGAGTGGCCATCCCACGAGGGGCCCAGCCGGAACTGCCAGAGCCATCCTGAGGCTCACGGTCTGACCCAGAGTACGGGACGTGTGTCTGAGGCAGCCTGGCCCATCAGGAGCTGAACCACAGCAGGGTGAAGGGGCTACCACAGCCCTGTCCTCACTTAAATGTCCTCACCATGCCCAGCCCTGCTTTGATGCCCTCTACGTTCTGCACCCCATCCTCCGACAAAATGGCCGCACCCAGGGCTTTATGGAGCCTGCAGAGAGGGTGACTCAAGCACTAAGTGCCTCTCGGGTGACCTGGAAAAAGCACATCAGCTTGGAGCAGATGGGGGGGTCAGAGTCTCCCTCCCCCCTCGCCCCCATAAAACACCATCCCTGGCACCACAGCCACTCCCTTTGCTGTAAAACCACCTCCCACCCCCACCTGCCCACCACCATGACTGACCCGTTCAAAGAGCCACTGAAACTCATAAAAGGTGGCAGTGCCCAGCAAACGCCCAGACTGGACATCCCACTTCCTGCCGGGATGCTCCAGGAGAAGCAAGGGAGGCCTAGAGTGCCTGCCCAGGAGGGTTCGGAAGCCAGGACTACCCTTCGCACTTCTGGACCGGCCAGGCTGCTCTCCCAACACCACGGCAACCAGAGTACCTAGAGGGTCTGAGAGGGAAGAGCTGCAGGGAAGGAGCTTTGAGACCTCTGAGAGCCTGGATCCTAGAATGTGGCCCTCCTCACAGGCACTCAGAGGTCCACGCCCCTGGCCAGCCCCCTCAGATAGCTCTGCCACTAGGACCCACGACCCTGAGTAGTGGAGTCTAGGACTGGGGAGAGAAGAATCTAGCCTCAGCTCTCTCTCTGGGGGAAGGGGACCCTTCCTTGGGAAGGCTGGTTACCATGGCAACCACTCTGCCCCCTTTGACCTCAACAGTACTCACCAGGTGGCGGCAGCTACCCTGTTCCCTACCTGGGCTCCCCCCACTATCCGTACCAGCGGATTGCACCCCAGGCCAGCACCGATGGGCACCAGCCTCTCTTCCCCAAACCTATCTACTCCTACAGGTATGTCTCCCAACACTACTGGGTGGAACAAAGAGGGGTGAGAGGACCCCTGGGTAAACTGAGGCATGGTACAATGGTAATGGGGGTTATAGTCAGCGGGCTTCCAGAGCATGTTGGAGAAGGGGTTTTTTTCTTGGGGACAGGGGGACAGACTAGATCACCTCAGACCTCTCTCCTGACCCTGGGAGCCATGTCTGGCTCAGCTTAGCAGACCTGGTGCCCTGCGGTGAGCCTGCTAACTTCTAGCCTCCTGGGCCCCAGGGCCTGAGACTGAGAGTTGAGGAGGGATGCTTGCCCCATTTCCCCCCATCCCTCCCCAGACACAGAGAGAAGCCCCACCCCAAAGCTCTACTGAAAATAAGTGAGGAATGACGACTGCGGGTGTGACTCAATTATCCAGCATCTGCCAGATGGGGTGCACATGCTGCGGCGCCGGGGTTATAAGCACCAGGCCAGCAGCACCCAGCCTCTCTGGGAGACCTTCCACCTGAACCTTCTTTCATTCCAACAACAGTGTCATTCGACTTCCCGGGTGCCAGGCCCCACATGGGGTCGGGTCATTAGCCAGTGTGAGCTGGGGGTAGGAGAAGGAATTTAAACATCATCCAGGAACACAGAGGAGGGGTCTGTGGGAAGCACAATGATGCGTGGAAAGAAGCACACACAGCCCTTGGGGTCCGGCAGAGCCACGTTCAAGTTCAGGCTCTGGGATTTACTAGCTGTGAAACCTTGAGCAAAGTATTTCATATCTCTGAGCCTGTTTATTTATTTTTTAAAGCAATATTCAGGCCTTTAGAAGGATTAAGTGTGGGAATGTACCTGGCACATTGGAGAGGCTCGAGAAACCTTAATTCCCTCCCTTACTATGTAACATTTATGCAGTTGGCTGAGGGATGGCTGGTAATGACAGCTTCCATTTAATGAGTGCTTCTATGTGCTAGGCATCATCCTTAATCCTCACAATTCTGAGGTAGCTATTACATTCTTCATGTCAAAGCTGAGGAAACCGAGGCTCAGAGAGGTTTAGGCACTTGCCCAAGGTCACACAGCTAGTGAGTGGCTAAGCCAGGACTGCAACCCAGGTCTCTCAGATTCCACGGAATCCACATACACCTGTAATTCCCGGCTTCAGTGGACACTTTTTCATCCCTTCTCCTTTCGACCTCAGACAGCCTCTCACCCACTAATTCTGCAGAAGGCTATTGGTCCTCAACTACTCCAGCCAAGGCAGGGCAGGGCAGGGGGCTGGGGGAGTCTCTGGGCCTAGTCAGAGGTTAAAACTCTCAGGGTTTTCTCTGCCTTCAGCATCCTCATCTTCATGGCGCTTAAGAACAGTAAAACCGGGAGCCTTCCAGTCAGTGAGATCTACAATTTTATGACGGAGCACTTTCCTTACTTCAAGGTGAGCCCAAGGTCCACTCCCGCTCCCCCACGCCCAGATTCTGGGCGAGTCAGGCCTCTCTGGGCCAGAGGATCCAGTCGGGAGGTGGGAGAAGAGTTAGAATGAAAGCCAGCAGAGGGTTTGCTTCCTCTGCCAGCCCCCACATGCTTCCCCTTGTCTCCACTTCAGAAGGACAGAGTTCCACTTGAGGAAGAGAGCGAGCTCAAGCCATCCGCCCAAGGTCACAAAGCAGGCTGGAGTCAGACCCTATGCTGGTGGGAGGTGGACGCGCCAGTCCTGTTGGGCTTCAAGGAGCATCCACCTGCACCAAGTGGGGAGAGAGAACTGGGGAAGAAATGAGAGACTGTCCCCACCCTTGCCCCCGGGATGCTGTAGGGCTGGAGGAATTGGGATAGGAGCTGGCCAGCCAAGGCGCCATGGATGCTGGGACTGCAGAACCCATTGCCTTCCAGGGAGAGATTAGGATCTGCCTCTGTGGGCGGCAGGCTCAGCTGCAGTTCTGCCAAAAAGCGGGGTGTGGGCTTCATGGTCTCCGAGAATCCCAGGGAACTGGCTGGTTCACCTAACCTTCCCATGTACGGGATCGAGTTCCCATTATCCACAGAAGGGGCTTACGGGAGCTCTCCCAGACTCCCTCCCTAGAGGCAGGGCAGATGCCCTTCTCTCCTGATGGGCAAACACATCAGAGAGATTGATCCATCTGTTCAAAGTCACTCAGCAGGTGGGACCAGTCGCTGGCAGCAGCTGCTTGGCTTTCCCTTCCAACCCCAGACCCTGGAGTTCAGATCACCCCTCCTGGGGGGGGGGGAGGGAGCTGGGGCCCCGGCGATCCCCAGCTCCACTTGCCAGTGAGGGATCCCGGTTCCACATCTCTGCGGCTGTCCGGCCAGGGGATCACTGGAGGCTAGATATTCAAACAAGTTTGTACTTGCTGAGCTGCCATCAGAGGAGGAGTGGGCAAGATGGCCAGAATGGTCCTGCCAGGAATGGGAAATTAGGGTCATCTGCCAAAGGTTCTGGAAGGAAGAGGAGGAGGGAGGAGCGTAGTCTTTGGGACCCGAGAAGCGTGAACGCAGGTCCCCAGGGCTGCCCCTGTACCCCAGCAGGTCAGGAGCCAAGCTCGCCCAAACCCCTAAAGCCTTTGGAGGGTCCTCTAGGACCTTAAGGGGCCAGGCCCAAGAGAGGGAAGTGCGGGCCCTGCCCCACGGCTCTCAGCCTTTCCTCCCTGCCAACTCCCAACCTGGCCCAGCCCCTCCCTGCATCTCATCTGCCTGGCTTAATTATTTTTCCTGGGAGCTGTGTAATCCCTGTTTTATAGGGCTGGAGAGCAAAGAGGTCTGGCAGCTTTTTTTTTTTTTTTGGTTCTAGTTGTTGCTCTTAGCAGTTGCATCACTCCCTCACTCCAGAGTTTACGTTTGACTTCAGAGAGAAAGCATCTTTGAGGATGGCTTCACCCAGATGGGGAAGCCAGCCCCGTGGGGTGACCTGGGCAGGGCCCTTAACTATGGGACACAGTTGAAGTCTGGGCTCTGTCACTGCCTCCTTGTGTGATCAAGGGCTGGGCCCTTTCTTTTCCAAACCTCAGTTTCCCAATCTGTACAATGGTCCAGTTGAACCAGATGGCACATAGCTTCCTTCTCTCTCTGACACTTCCCCTCTGACCCACCTAAGGAATGAGTGCAAAGATCCCCTGACCCCTTCTCTCTCTCACTCCCCATTTGAAGATCCTTCTTCTGGGCAAAGACAGAGTGGACCCTGGGGTGGGCAGCACTCATGCCGAGGTAGCTGAGGTGGGTGTCCTGCAGCCCCATGAGTCAGGGCTGTAGGACTGGGGACATGTCCAGCCACTGGACATAATTGCTAGTGCTGACCGTCCTTCTTCCAAACAGGAAGTGGCTGGGGTGGGAGCTGCCCTGGCATCCACATTCAGATTTACGGGGCTATAAAGGGTCCAGTGCCCATTAACTCTGCCCATCGGGTGATACAGCCTTGACTCCTAGTAGGGACTGTCATGGGAGTTGAAGGTGGCTGGCTGGTCTCCCCAGCTGGCTGGCTGGTCTGGTGGCTCGAGAATTCTTCCTTGTGACCCTGGGAGCCTTGAGGGTCATCTCAACCAGCCCCTTGCCCCCAGGCCAGCTGCCCTTAAGAAAGTTTCTGGTAGCTCCTGCCAGCAACTTGCAGTGACTCGGGCATCAGGGCCCAGTTCTGCTGGGCATGATTCAGCCGGGCTGCTCCCTGGGGCAAGTGAGCTGGGGAGGTGGGAGTGGCCGGCCCTCATTAAGCAGAAACTGTGAGCTGAAAGGGAGAGAGGCCAAGGGGAGCGGGTGAAGGGCCCCCACCCCGAAGCAGGAACTCTCTCCACAGTCACCCCACTGGGTCTGGGACTGTCACAGAGCCCAAAACAGAGCTGGAGGGGGAAGGACTGCTGGCACCCCCACCACCGCCTCTCACCCAACTGAGTCAGCCTAATGGTTTTTACAACCCTCCCCAGGCACAATTACCGCACTGGTGGCAGGACCAGGCCTCCTAATGGGTGTTTATTTTGTGGGCACGAGCACCCCCAGCCTGAGGGCTGGCCTCCCCACCGGGGCACACCCCTGGGGCATGATCCGGTGAATGAACACTCCCACCCCCGTATGCATACAATCGTGGATACCCACACACCCCAGAGAGACTTTCTCACACACACACACACACACACACACACACACACACGTACCTTCAGGAACACACATCGTCACACTCAGGAATTCACAGACTCATACCCTGGAGACAAGCTCACACCAGGGAGAAGCACTTAGGGATATGTGCCTGCTCATACACAGCCTCTCTGTCTCTCTCACACTCACTCACACACACATTATACAGATAAACACACCTAAACTCAGATAAACATACCAGTTTATGTGCAACAGTGCACAAAGCCAAACACCAACCTCACCCACCTTTCTCTTCTGCCACATTTGTCCCAGTGGGAGTGTGACCGACCCAAGAGAACATTCCATAGCTTTGCCCTCAGTCCCTCTCCAAAGTTGGCACCAGAGACCTCAGAGCAGGGAGTTCTTTTTCCACAAAGGGCTCAAGCACAGGCTCCAAGACCCATGGGGAGCCTGATTCCAGGGGCGGGAGAAGCCAAGGCCTCTGTAGCACTCACCAGCCCTTTCCTTATGAGCCACCTCGGCCACCCTCACAGTCGGCCAGGGATGGGGTAGGAGGAAGGCAGTTATTTTAGGTGAAAATAACTTGTGGTCAAGGTCCCTGCCACCCCTCCCCCACCCCTGAAGGGCCGGAGCCTGGGCCGGGTGCTGAGGCAGATGAGCCCCAGTGCGGGGTGGGTGGTAGTTCTGTGCACTGAGTGGAGTTTTCCTGGAGCCCAGACCCAGAGCCGGCTCTGGCTGTCTGACCCTGGCCCAATTTCTTGTCTTCCTCTGCTCCGGCAGACGGCTCCCGATGGCTGGAAGAATTCTGTCCGCCACAACCTATCTCTCAACAAGTGCTTCGAGAAGGTGGAGAACAAATCAGGGAGCTCCTCTCGCAAGGGCTGCCTGTGGGCCCTCAACCCGGCCAAGATCGACAAGATGCAGGAGGAGCTGCAGAAGTGGAAGAGGAAAGACCCCATCGCTGTGCGCAAGAGCATGGCCAAGCCAGGTGAGGCTGTCGGGCTGCGTGAGGCAAGGCCCAGGGTCCCCACGCACCAAGGAGAGAGAGAGGAAAACTGGAAAAGGAGGGTCAGCGAGGAGGGAAGGGACCTGAGTGTAGTTCTAAGGCTGGGGAGGGTTTGTGGGGAAAGTGAAGTCTCATGATGTCCCTCTCTCTTGGGCTTTTTCAGAAGAGCTGGACAGCCTCATTGGAGACAAGAGGGAGAAGCTGGGTACCCCACTGCTGGGCTGCCCACCCCCTGGGCTGGCAGGGTCAGGCCCTGTCCAGCCTCTGGCACCTCCAGTTGGGCTCTCCCAGCCACTGCACTCAATCCACCCAGCTCCAGGTCCCATTCCTGGCAAGAACCCCCTGCAGGACCTACTTGGGGGGCATGCGCCCTCCTGCTATGGGCAAACATACTCACACCTCTCACCAGGCCTGGCCCCTCCTGGACCGCCCCAGCCATTGTTCCCACAGCCAGACGGGCACCTAGAGCTGCGGGCCCAGCCAGGCACCCCTCAGGACTCGCCTCTGCCTGCCCACACCCCGCCCAGTCACAGCACCAAGCTGCTGGCTGAGCCTTCCCCAGCCAGGACCATCCATGACACCCTGCTGCCAGACGGAGACCTTGGCACTGACCTGGATGCCATCAATCCCTCTCTCACCGACTTTGACTTCCAGGGTGAGCTGGGGGTGGGAACGGGGAGGTGGGACAAAACTGGAGATGTACACCTGGTGGCGTGGCCCATCCCCACCGAGTCTCCAGGCTGCAGCCTGCTGGCTACCAGGATTCCAGTGGACCGAAGCACAGAAGGCCCGAGCAGGCAGAGGTGTCAAGGCAAAGAGGAATGCCCTTGCCCTCCTCCTAGTGCCCCTGAACATGTTCCCACTGACCCCATCATCAACCACTCTCAGGTCTGGATAAGCTGGAAGGACCATACTTGGTGATGAGCAACCGATAGTCCTAACATTCCCAGAAGCAATTGTGTCTTCTGAGTTAACCTTTTCACACAGAAAAAGGATAGAGATCTTCCCCCTCCAGGACCTGTCTGCTTCTGAGGAAGAATGTGAGGCCTCAAAACAGGCAGGTCCTGGAGACATTTGGGGGTAGGAGTCTGGGGAGAGGTTCTACCCACTCCGCTCCACCTTGTCTGCTCCAACTCTGTATGTGGCCAGGCCCACCCATTTCCACCTGAACTCGTGTCCCCCGGGCCCTAGTTCTGGCCACAGGAGGTTCGGAGGACAGCTGAACCAGGCCTTCAGCACCCTGCGTACACGGAGATGAAAACATCCACAAGCAGGTGGAGGCAGCTGACCTGCGAGAGCTCCCGGTCTGACAGGGAGTTAGATCCTCAGCCCTGTCCAGAAGTGGGAAGTAGGGCTCAACAGCCTCAGAGGAAGCTACAAGCATGAACACTTACTTGACCTCCATTATCACACAGCATGCTAGTCGCTTTACATACACTCCCTTGGGGTTTGTGGGGTAGGAGGAACAATTAAACACATTTCGCAGAAGCACAGAGGTTAAGTAACTTGCTCGGGGTCACTTAGCTAGAAAGAGGAAGACTTAGGATTGGAACCCAGGCAGCAAATTTCAGTATATAGTCCAGCCTCCTTCCACCAGACCCTGCAACCCCGACACCCAGGGCCATCGCCAGGTCCCGGCTACCATCATGCAGGTCACTCGACGTAAAGAGGGGCATTAGGCAGCCGCTCTATTTTCTCGTTGGAGTAAGGTGTGCTTGTTGGCTCTGCTGCTGGTCCTTACCCTGCAGCAGAGGAGGCCCAGGAAGCCAAGTGCAGCCACCTCATCGGGCCCAGAAGTGCATCGTGGGAAGATCTGTGGTCTGGGCTGCAGATCTACTTTTCCTGGGAGCCTGGGTAGCAGCCAGGGAAAAGAATTCCTGGGGCCCCTCCACCAGGTGACCCTGGAGTGCACAGCAGCTGCACCAGCCCTTTCAATCAGCAGCTTTCAAATCCCCACCCCACTGTCCCCAACCCAGAAAGAGCCCCAGAGGCCGTCTGGGCTGTGGCTTTTAGGCCATATACAGGAGGAGGAACCAGAGAGGTTGGACAACTGCCTGGGGTCACACTGCTAGTGCCAGGGTCTGTTTCCCAGCAGATGTCACCCGAATCCCACTCTGTGTAGCGTGTGACAGTCATGGGGTGGAGGTCAGACAGGGCCCCTCAGGTGCCTCCCAATGATGCCTGTTCTCTCCCCCAACTAGGAAACCTGTGGGAACAGCTGAAGGATGACAGCTTGGCCCTCGACCCCTTGGTACTGGTGACCTCATCCCCGACATCATCTGCAATGCCACCACCTCCACCACCATCCCACTGCTTCCCCCCTGGGCCCTGTCTGGGAGAAACAGGCAGTGGGGCAGGTGACTTGGCATCACCAGGCAGCGGGGGCCCGGGAGCACTGGGTGACCTGCACCTCACCACCCTCTACTCAGCCTTCATGGAGCTGGAGCCCACGCCCCCCACGGCCCCTGCTGGCCCCTCCGTGTACCTCAGTCCCAGCTCTAAGCCCATGGCCCTAGCGTGAGCCACGCCCAGCAACAGCTCCAGCCTTTTCCTGGCCTGGAAGTCCTAGCTGACCGCCCACATCGGGCTCACCTTAAAGGTCAAAGAAGGAAAACTCCCAGTCCCCTATGCCTGTAAGCCAATTGTTTGTTAGCTGGCACCTGAGAGTGAAGACGACACCACCCAGGATGCTGCCCCTCACACATTTCTGCCACCTGGGGGCCAGTCCCTCAGGCAGAGCCCCTGGAGAGCAGTGTCTGGGCGTGAAGAACACACTCTTCTCCACATGCAAGGCTCCACGCAGGTGTGCACAGGCATGAGCACACACTTTTCTGACATACACCCCCACATACCTATGTCCAGAGGAATCAGAACTACATCACAGAGCCTGACTTCATTTCTGGGGCAGCTGAAAGCTGAGGGCTTCAGTTACCAAAAGCTCAGAGTCCCCATGCCAGGTCCAAGACCCCTCTGAACACTATTTGACCTCTGCATTCCCTTCAGGCCTGGCCCCCTGCAGGCACGATCCTTCCCAGAAGTCCCTGTATTTATTCTCCCGCCTAGATCCCAACAGCCCACAAAGGAGGCAATATGGAGCCTCTCCTCAAGCTGCCTGGAGACTCCCCAGGGGGCTGCTGTGCAACAGCCCTGCCCCTGCCAGGCCCTGCCCAACCTCAGCCGATGCTCTGTCCAGCCCCAGGGTGACCCACAGGAGGGGCCACGTCCACCCCAGGACCAAACTGAGCCCAATTCCGACACGAAGTGTTTGGAAAAGCCCCTGCCCTTGGAAACTTGAAAGTGTCCTTTTCTCCCAGCCCTGGGTGTAGGAAGGGTCCCTCCATGTCACTACAGTCTCACTCCTTCTCTATAAGAAGTTCAAGTAGTTTAGGCCCCAGCTTATTAATTACTTCTAACTGTCTGAGGCAGCCTGGGCATGCAGGGAAGGCAAGCCTGGCACAGGCTGGCCGGGGGAGCACCCACGTGGGTTGCAGCCCAGTGACCTGCTGTGCCCCACCTGAAAGCCCAACCCCCACCAAGTGGGGGCCTCAGCCTACCCTGGGCCGGGGGACAGCCAGAACCCCTCAGATGAGGCACAGCAGATCCCTCAGTGGCCCGCCATTGTCCCCTGTCCTGGAACAATAAAGCAAGTGTCTTTTGATCTCAGCTACTGAGCCTTCCTTTCTAGACCTCTCCTCCCTGGGGGGAAAGGTCAGGCCACACTGGTTATAGATATCCTGGGCCTGTGGCTTCATTCCACCGTCACCCAGGACTGGGAAGCATCTGGGAGGACTTCCGGACCAGCCCGAGGATGAGGGGCAGGCGGGCAGACTCTCTTCCCAGGAGAACTTGCACAGGGATGCGAAGCAGCAGCTGCCCTGACCAGAGGAAGAGAGGGGAAGCCCTCCCTGACATTCCTTCCAACTGCGGTTCACCCCTCCCTCCAGCAACCCTCATCTCCTTGCACAAGACGGGGTCGCTTCCGTGTCCAGGCTGTGGACACGGCTGTGCCTTCCTGCTCCTGCTCCTTCCCTGCCTGGGGCTCTGGGTCCCACAGGAGACATGGTTGGAGCACAGCCTGGGGCTCTGCTCCAAGGGGCCTGGAAAATGGCGTCTGGAGGATCAGGGGCCTGCTCCATCCCGCTTCAGACTCACCTCCCATGTGCTACCTCCAGGCAGGCGGCTACCACCAAAAGGCAGCCCGAGAGGCAGCCCCACACTCTGCCTGAACGGGGATGAGGAAGAAGTAGGAGCCAAAAGCAACACACGGGCCTCAAGTCTCACAGCAGCTACTGGTGGGGCCTCTACTTAGAAAGTTCTTCCAGGGACCAGGCCTGGAGGACAGCCAACTTCACCTGCCACCCCGGACGGCAGTTCTACAGGTCCCATAACAGAACCCCACCCTGCATCAGTACCCTCCCTACCAGAGGCTCTAAGGCTGGGTCTAGCCCAGAGGGATAGGGTGGGGCGAGGAGTAGAGGAAGGCATGGCCAGCTGGTGCACCCAAGAGGAAGATCCACCGGCCCCACCCCAGCCCTGCCTGTACAGGAAGAGGGTAAAGGGTCAATGTCAAGCCCCCAGATGATGTTGCACCCCAGTCCTGACCAACCCTGGGCCTGAGTCTTGATGCCCAAGCCCCTAAGAACAAGGCAAGTGTTTCATGGGAGAACTTTACTAGGTCCCACTTCCTTGCCTCAGACTCAGACCCTGGGGGCTCAGACAAACCTATTGCACCTCCAGCCTCTTTGGGGAGAAGAGGACAGCTCCAGGGGTCCTCGGTCAGACCTCAGTCCCACAGCCCATTCATCACACCTGTGAGTGCACTGGCCCCCCCACTGCTGAGTCAGGTGGCAAGCACACAGGACTTCAAGTCTCCTTTTTGTTGTTGTTGTTGTTTGTTTGTAACCAGGCTGGCCCTTAGGCTTTTAAAACTGAACAACGGTGCCTCTGTGAACAGAGCTCCACTATCCTGCTCATATGCTGCCCCCTGCTGGCCACCTCACATAAGTGTTCAACCACTATTTTAGGATGAGCAAGTCTCAAGGGACAGTCTGGAGGTCCCTGAGGGGAAATTACCCCTTTTGTTTAGGGGCTCTAAACCTGAGGGTTTTAAAACTGGTTAGAATTCATGGGTCTAATGAACTTTGATAAAGAAGTTATGGGGACTTCCGCCAAGATGGAGGCATAGGTGGAAACACTGTGCCTTCTCCCACAACCAAGTTTGAATACAACAAAGGTTTGGAGAACAAAGACACAGCCAAAGAACAGAAAATTGAATTATATGACAACAGTCCGACAACAACGAACCATTCAACCAGGATGGTAAGAGGGGCGGAGCCAGCAGCGGAGCAGGGTCGGGCAGGAAAGATCCCCCGACCTAGGCGCGCAGGTAGCCTGGACCCAGTCAGGGTGTGGGGCAGACTGACCGAGGTCGCACATTGGCGCACAGTGAGACGGACCACGCAGGCCCCAGGGGGTGAGGGCTGATGGCGGTGGCACACTCGCGTGCAGTGGGACGAAACGCGTGGGCCCCAGTGACAGTGGCAGCTGCGGCACCTGTGGCTGCGGTGGCGGGAGGTGGCAGACGGGATGCCATTGCTCCTCTGTGACCCCGCCCCCACATACAGCGTCACAACCCAGCGACTGAGTTGCTGTGCTCTGGTGAACACCTAGGGCTCCGATCCTGCTATGTAACAGGCACGAACAGCCCAAAAGATGGCACAAGAACTCAAAGTCCCAGAGCCGATAACTCTAAGCGACCAAGAGATTGCCAGCCTCTCAGATGCACAGTTCAAAACACTGGTCATCAGGATGCTCACAGAATTGGTTGATTATAGTCACAAATTAGAGGAACATATGAAGGCTAAACTAATTGAAATGAAGGGAGATGCACAGGAAACCAATAGTGATGGAAAGGAAACTGGGTCTCAAATCAATGGAATGGACCAGAAGGAAGAATGATACATCTAACCAGAAAAGAATGAAGAAATGAGAATTCAAAAAAATGAGGAGAGGCTTAGGAACCTCCAGGACATCTTTAAACGTTCCAACACCTGGATTATAGGGGTACCAGAAGGGGGAAAGAAACAGCCACGAGTGGAAAACCTATTTGAACAAATAATAAAGGAGAACTTCCCCAGTCTGGCAAAGGAAATAGACTTCCAGGAAATCCAGGAAGCTCAGAGAGTCCCAAAGAAGTTGGACCCAAGAAGGAACACACCAAGGCACATCATAATTACATTAGCCAAGACCAAAATGAAGGAGAGAATCCTAGAAGCATCAAGGGATAAGGGGACAGTCACCTACAAAGGAGTACCCATCAGACTGTCAGCGGATTTCTCAAAAGAGACCTTACAGGCAAGAAGGGGCTGGAAAGAAGTATCCCAAGTCATGAAATCCAAAGACCTACAGCCAAGATTGCTCTATCCAGCAAAGCTTTCATTTAGAATGGAAGGGCAGATAAACTGCTTCTCAGATAAGGTCAAGTTCAAGGAGTTCATCATCACTAAGCCCTTATTATATGAAATGCTAAAGGGACTTATATAAGAAAAAGAAGATGAACAATATGAACAGTGAAAGGACAGCAAACTCACAGTTAGTAACAACCACACCTAAAACAAAAGCAAACCAAGAGGACAGCTAGATCAGGAGTGGAACCATAGAAATGAAGAACACATGGAGGGTTAGCAACAGGGGAGTGGGAGGAGGAGAAGGGGGAGAAGGTACAGAAAATAGCATAGACAATAGGTAGAAAATAGATGGGGGGGAGGGCGAGAATAGTAGGGGAAATATAGAATCTAAAGAACTTGAGACACGTGGTTATAAACTAAGGAGGGGAGAATGGTGGGGGAGGGAGTTTGCAGGTGCAGGGGAATGAAGGGGGGGAATAGAACAACTGTAATGGTATAATCAATAAAAAATATTTTAAAAATTTAAAAGAAAAGAAATTATGCCTTCATAGCCTTGGCTGTGTAGTTTAATTGGTTAGAGCGTCATCCCAATACTCCAAGGTTGTGGGTTTGATCCCCAGTTAGGGCACATACAATAATCAACCAATGAATGCATGAATGGATGGAACAACAAATCAGTGTTTCTCTCTCTCTCTCTCCCAAATAAATAAATAAATAAATCTTTTAAAAATCTAAAAAAAATAACCAGAAAGACACCACACCTTCATTTTTATTCATCTCTACCTCAAATTTAGAATGCCCCTTGATTTTGAACGCCAGTGACAAACCACAATAGCTTTAGCAACCTCTGTGACTTCACCATTAGGAAGAGAAATCGCAAATGTTTAAATATTACATTATAGTGATTGCAGAATGGATATGGATAGAGGTGTCTATACACAGTTTTTAATTCCCCAAAATATAGGGTTACAGTATGTTTTATGCACATAAACACCTTACTGTCCGTGCACTCCAGCAGACGATAACAAAGGGGTCCAGGACACAAAAGAGAGTCAAGTATCTTTGCACTAGTTGCCAGATGGTGGGGAAGTGGTGGGTGGCTCTTAGACGACTCGGGAGGAAGGCCCAGGGGGGCTTGAGACAGCGGTTCTTCACCAGCTGGAAGGGAAACATCATGGTCTTTTACAGTGGGCTCAGCAGTCCCAAGTTCAGCCTGCAGCCAGCCCAGGTAAGCATGAATGGGCTGTCCCCCTCTAGTATCTGGGCTTTCCTGCTCAACCCAGTGGTAGGGTCTTCATGACACCCCTGAAGAGTCAAAGTAAAAATATCTGGCTAACTTCAAAGTGACAGAATCCAAGTGCAGTCCAGAACAACCTTCAAAGTCAATAGCTCGAGCTAATCACAGCCAGGACTAGCCCCACCCCACTGTGTCTTCCTCCTTCTACTGTCCAGGAATCCCCTAGGTTCTGAGGGAAAGTGCCAGGAACCAGACGCAGCAAGTGGCCCCACTAGCAGCCAGACAAATGCCAGAGACATAGAGACTTAAAAGGTGACAGGGGGCCAAGGGACACGGGCTTCTCTGGGTAAGTGCCAACTGGTACCTGGACACAGGCCTCTCTGGGTGAGTGCCAACCTGGTATCTGGACACAGGCCTCTCTGGGTGAGTGCCAACCTGGTACCGTGTTCTGAGGATGAGGACCTCAGAACATGGACGGCCCTCCCTGCCGGAAGGTGGATGTACAGCAGGCCCAACCCAGGCCCTCAGCCCAATCTGGCTTATAAGGCACGGTGGGGACTGTTATCCGGTGGCAGGAGAGGGTCCTCTTCCTGACACCAGTGTAGGCCCAAGAGGCCCTCTTATTCACCATAACTTCTCGTGTAACCCCACAAACGCCACCTCCAACCCCAAATACTGCTCTACTTATATAGCCTCATCTGCCAACCAGTCCCCAGCCCCACCCCATGCCCCTGCCTCGCCTCTGTGGCAACTTCTGACCCCCCACTTCTTGGTGAAATTCTTCGTTCCCTTTGCTTCAACATAACCAGCTGCTCTAAAGCAAGCTCCTGTGCCCACCGTTCTGGCCGCTGCCCCTGTCTCCATTGTCACCTCCTCCCCTCCACCCCGCTCTCAAACACTCCCCAGCCTTCCCTAGGGTTACACGCTCTTCTTCAGTGACCCTCAATTGCAGGTGTGGACTGTTGGCACTAAGTGCCCGTTAATTAGAGGACATTTGGCACTTCTGCCCCCTGCTCACAAAACCCCAGTAGTGCCAGCTGGGAACCCTGTAACCTCAGCCACCCTCATAATCACCAGCAATCAACTGTGACCACTGACCTCCAGGCATCACCGTCTCCAGCCTTCATCCCCTTCCGGGTCTCAGTGCCCAAATTTCCTGTCTCATGATCACCTCCACAAGGACACGTGGACCACACCACAGCAGGTTCCAACTTGAACTCACCACCTCTCACCAGCCCCCACCATGATCCAACCTGGGTTCCCAGGTCCGGGAACAACACCCCAATCCACTTGAACCCTCAGGTCAAAACCAGGGATTCAGCCCTGGCTGGTGTAGCTCAGTGGATTGAGCACGGGCCTGTGAACCAGAGGCTCGCGGTTCGATTCCCAGTCAGGGCACATACTGGGTTGCAGGCCAGTTCCCGGCAGGGGACACACAATACATTGTGTGTCCTCGGCAGAGGCAACCATACATTGATATTTCTCTCCCTCTCTCCTTCCCTTCCCCTCTAAAGATAAAGAAAAAAATATATATATATATACTTAAAACCAGGGATTCAACCTCGGCTCCTCCTTGTCTCCAAGTCCCTCACCCCATCTACCACCAGTCCTGGAGATTTCACCTCTTAAAAATCTCAGCTTCATGTCTTTCTCCCCATCTCCATGCATATGGGCCTGATTCAGTTCGCCTTCATCTCTCACCCAATCCCTGCTCCTCAGTGCACCCTCTGCCTCTGGAGGCAGAACAGACTCGGGGTCAGGCTGCCTGGATTCGAATCCTGACACCGCCACTTAACTGCAACGCGGGGCGAGGCAGATTAATCTCTCTGGGCCTGCATCTTCTGCAAAATGAGCATAACAGCGCCTTCCTCAGAAATTACTGAGCCTTCTGTTAACATATACAAAGTGCCCAGCTGTGGGCTCAGCACTCAATGTTATTTTTAGTCTCACTCTTTCCAATCCACCTTCCACTCAGCCAAAGATAATCTGACCACATCCTCCTCCTCTGTGCCCCCCATCTTCCTCAGGAGAAGCCCCAACATCTGACCAAGGCTCCACAGATCTGCCTTCCTTTCACACTATACTCTCTCTTGAACACACCTGACAAATCTTGCCTCCAAACCTTTGCTTTACGCTGTTCCCCGGGCCCAAACGTGCTCTTCCCCGTCTCTTCCCATCAAAGTTGTCCTGAGTTCTCTCACTATTCCAACCCTGCCTCCTCCAAGATTCCTCCCCAGAACCCTCCAAGCAGGTGGCTCTTGCTCCCCTATATGTCCAGCCCATTGCACTCTAGGGGCAGGTATTTTTTCCGTGTCTCACTCATTTTGGAATTCCCAGAGTGCAGCCCAGGCCCCGGCCCCCAGCAAGGGCTCCACAGGAACTGGCTAAATGCCAGTGCATCTAGGCCCCTTAAGGATTAGGTTTGACTCCTCAGCCCAGAGATGACTGGCACCAGACATATCCAAATTAGTGCCTGGAACAGTAGATGTGAATCCTGAGATAAACTCTCCACCTACCCGAGTTCCTGAACTTCCTCCATGAAGGAAATGAAGACCTCCTCTGGGGCTGGAGGCTGTGTTAAATGCAGGGGGCCCCACAAGGCAGCTGAGAGCAAGAGGGCTCCAGGCCCTGAGTCACAGCCCTGTCCACCTCCTCTCTCAGATGAGGACTGAAGGCACAACCTACTGGTCCTAGTGGCCTCAGGGGGTCGGAGAAGGTAGGGTGAAGAACAAGACCACCTCCCCGTATCTTCCCTGCCACCCGAGTTGGGGCCCTTGACCCACCAGCCTCTCTTCTGTCAGGGTTGGCTGTGACTTTGACCTAAGCTTCCCCTTTTGGGGTCTGAATCTCCTCCCCCCCTTTTTAAAAGATTTATTTATTTTTAGAGAGAGGAGAAAGGGGGAGGAGAGGGAAACATCGATGTGTGGCCAACTGGGGAGTGGCCGACAACCTAGGCATGTGCCCTGACCGAGAATCGAACTGATGGCCCTTTGGTTCACAGGCTGGCACTCCATCCACTGAGCCAAACCAGCCAGAGCTTGATTTTCTTTTAAATTATTGTTGCCATTTAGTCTTCTTACACCCCCTCCCCGCAGCAATCACCACACTGAATCTCCTTTATCAAAGGAAGAACCCTGTCCAGCTGTAACTAAATGCTGACTCTAGGTGCTGAGAGGATTAGGGCACAAGAGGACCGGGGACAACGTTATCACCTGATCCCCACCCCCACCTCCCCAACAGACATACACTGGTCCACAGCCAGAGAACAGAAAAGGAGAAAGAGTTTATTGAAAACTATATACAGTCGGTCTAGCCCCTACCACAGGTGGCAGTCTGGGCCAGTCCCTCCCACACCCCAGGCAGTGTCTTGGCCCCTGATGGAGGAGGCTAGGGCTGGGGCCAGGGCCCAGGCTCCCTTGGGAAGCTTGGCAGCCAGACCCTATCATGGATCTTCATCTGTGAATTAACGAATCTAAGTGGCCTGCCGGTGGTGGGCAGGAGACAAGGAACGGGCCCCTGCCCTGACCTAGTCAAAGCCTGGATAGGTGCACACTATTCTGAAACAGCCAAGAGGCCCAGCTAGGCTGTCCAGAGTCCCGTCTACTCCCACAGGAGGCCTTCCTGGACACGGAGGCAGAGAGCCTCCCTACCGCCTTGCCCCACCCCAGGTGCCAGAACCCAAGAGCTTTATGGGCTTAGACTGAGGACATCAGACACCCACCCTCCCAACACTGACTCAGGGTCCAGGGCTCCTGGGACGCTCCCCAGGCAGAAGACTTGGGGCTAAGAAGTGAGTGCTGGGGCAGTCGCAGCCGAGGGCCCGGGACTCTCCTGGGGCAGGGAGCAGCTGCGGGGTCAGGGTGTCCCACTGTAGGAATAGTCTGCTTTGTTGTGCATCACCAGCCGGTCGTCCACGAAGTAGAAGCTGTCAGACTGCGTCTCATATGGGTGGCGGATCATCTCATTAACTGCAAGAGAGGCCCAACCATGTGGGGCAAAGCTCAGGAGCCAGCTCCAGGCCACCGTAGGGCCTGCAGGACCATGGGATGGGGACCAGCCGGACAACCTCACAGGCCTCTTTGAGCCTGAGTTTCCCTATAGGTGACGTGGGAATGGTGGCCAGACACAAGACACCCGGGGTGGGAAGCAAGGCGGTCAGACCCAACCTCCCCCCAGCTTGGTCTCCCTGAGGCCCCTGCCCACGGGGCCTCGCCCACTCACTCAGCTCCTCAGACAGAGGCGGGAAGTCGTAGATGTGCTCGCAGGTGTTCTTGCTGCTGGGGATGCAGAAGCCAAAGTGGAAGTCAAAGCTTTTGAGCAGCTGGTTTCGGAAGTAGTGCCTCTCAATCATGCGGAAGTTGTTGACAGGCTTGTCTCCCACCGTGAACTCCACCCTGAGTGAGAGAAGGGGAGGGCTGAGCTCGGCCTGGGAGTCCGCCAGCCAGGTTCAGCAGACTGCCCCTGAGAGAGGCTCAGGGAGAACTCAGGAAGGGCTCACTTCCACCCACCCTCACCCCCGCCCTTGCCCCCCTGGCCCTGTGACTCACGTGGCTCCCACCTGCCTCAGGCGGAGGAAGGCAGGCGTGAACTGGTAGCGAACAAAGCGCCCGGCATTGGGGTCCAGGTCCCGCCGGTTGATGGGCAACTGCTCTGTAAGGCACCCCAGCTGGGGCTCAGTGGGCTTCAGATGGGGGCCCATGCCCACCCAGGGTTTCACCCCAGGGCCCCCATCTCTCAGAACTTTTAAAAATCCCAGGAGATTCTGATGCACACTGAGGGTCCAGACTTTCGGCTCAATGGTTCCATCTGGGGGTTCCAGGTCAGCAAGTCAAAATTTTCAACTGAGGTTCCGAGGGGCCACAAGCAGACACAAGGCCTGGGGCCTCTAGGACTGTAGTTCCCAGGAAGATCTTCAGAGGGCAAGCTGGCAGGGACTGAAGGGACAGAACTGTCCCAAAATGTCCAACCCCAAAAGCGGATGAGAAGGAAAACAAGAGGCGCGCCCTGCCCGAGGACTCCTGGGAATAATGGGGTCCAAGCCCAGCTCCGCTCTGACTCCTCTGCAGCCTGAACGGTCCCTGGGAGCCCACCTCACGGCTCATATCCACTCCCTCTGTCCATGGCCCACCCGTCACTCACCTGAGGCTGGGGGCTTCTTGATTTCAAAGAGGACAGTGCCTGAATCCATGTCCCGAATCTTGAACCTGATGAAGTCGATCTTATATATGTTCTCCTCTGGGGAGCACAGGTAGTCTAGGGGAGACAGATGGCTGCTGCCAGCTCAGCTTGTGTGGGACCCCGGACTAGCTACTACTTTCTCAGATCCCTAAGGTCACTCCCTTCCAAATAAAGAGAAATGAGCCCCTGCCCTTGAGGAACCCCACCGTGCAGAGGGAGGCAGCTCTGTGACTGGGATCTAATGGGGAACAAACAGCTCCTCCTAGTGGCCTCTGGGGGCAGGGAGGGGCAGGGCAGAGAAGAGTGGAAGACCCACTTTATCCCCACTTTATCCCTCCTACCCTGGAGCTGAGAGGGCCCTTATCCCAGACTTCGCTTTGCCAGGGTTGGCTTGGTGACTCTGAGTGAAATGGGTCTCCATTCTCACGGCAAGCTCCCAGCATGACAGGGCGGATACAGCCCTGCCTTTGGGAACCTTACTCTGAAAGGACACAGCCTGCCCTCAGGAGACATGGTGGTTCTCTGGGGGACACCCTCACCTCCGCCACATGCCTGCCCCTGGTGCCACATCTAGTGTGTCAGCCAAGGACCTCCCCTGGCCTGGGTAGTGATGGGGCAGGCGAACAGCCCTTCCCTGTTCTTCCTGAACCCTGCCCCCCTCCCCCACCCATCATCACCTCCTAGCCCCATAAGCAGCTTATACAAGCCTGGCTCCCCTAAGCAGCTTAGCCAAAGCTCTGCTGACTCAAATCCAGAGCCTGGAGTATTGGGGGAAGGGAGCCATCTCTGCCCCCCTCCCCTGTTGATCTCCAAATGGGAGGAAGTCTTAGCAAACAGAGGGAACCCCTTCAAAGGTCATTTAGCCAGCCTGGGCTCTGAGCCACTCCCAGAGAGAAGAGTGTGGGGGGGAGGGGGACAGGAAGAGGGTGTGGCAGGTGCAGCAGAGGGTGTGCATGGGGGTAAAGGGGAGTCTTCAGTATTCAAAAGAGGAACCAGGAACAGGGGTGGCCCCGCCTGAGGAAGCTCAGGAATACCAGGGCCTGATCCAACCCTCACCACTTACAGCAACTGCAAGTGCTCCTGAGGCCCTGGAGACAAATAGGAAGGGGCAGTGAGGGGCAGCGAGGGACTCTGGTGCTGTCAGCCTGTACAGCACCACATCCTCCCCATAGAGGCCCGGAAATCGCCACCCCCTATGGGCCACCTCCTATTCCTCTGGGGCAGGAAGAGGAAGTAAATGTAAAGTCATTCTCTCTTCCCCAAGCCAGGGGCAGCACCCTCCAGGAAGCCCTCCTGGTAGCCACCTAGCACCAAGGCGTCCAGCAGAAACTGCACTGGGCTTGGGAGGGGGCCTGAGCTCAGGCCTGTCCACCACAGCCCGTGCTGGGGAGAAGGCAGAAGGAGGAAATAGGAGTGGGCATCTCACGCTGTACACTCGTTATTTTCACAGAAAGTAAGCACTAGTCCAGAGATGTAGACAGAAGGTGCTGGGCGCAGGGAGAGGAGGCGGCAAAACTGGGAGCAGGATCCCAGCTCCATGTAAAACATCCCCTTCCTCTAGTCTCCAACTTTTGGAGCTTCTCCTCTCATTTGGGAACTTCCTGCGGTCTGATCTCAGTCTCTCCTACTGCAACTCAGCCTATCAACCCCTGGGTCCTCAGTGGAGGTGAGGGAAAGGGGATGCCAATGGCTCAGGACACCACAGCCACTCCCTCCCCCTCAGCCACAAATAGCTTCCTAAGCTGGATTCAGGGACCAGTAATCCAGGCGGAGCAAACCTCCAACCTATGTGATTAGGGTCAGAAGAAACCAGGAGGTGCCAGGATGGCAAGCCTTCGCACCCTGCCCTCAACTTCTATAGAGAAAAGAGCTTCCTCTATAAGCTCCTTCCTCTACTCATCCCCCACAGATGCCTCAGCTTAAGGTCTATGAATTTCCTCCAAGTGAGGAGACAATAGTGGTGTGTGGGCTGAACACCCCTCCCCCCCAGTAGGTGCAAAATAACCTCTAAAGTTACCTAGGACCTGTACAGGTCAGCCTGACCTCCAGACATCCTATAAGCAAGTTCTGCCCCAGAGCTAACCTGGATCCCAAATGCTGCTTTTGCCAATTATAGCCCAACTGGCACCAACATCAGACTGGTCCAGGGCCCCTCTCACTACCAGTGTCTACTTGAGCAAGGCAGTTCAGCACTCTGGAGGCCCAGCCAAGAATGGCTGCTGCCTGGCTCAGAGAGGAAGGAGAAGCTGGTCCCCCAGGGACCCAGATGTACAGGCCCAGACCTGCCATCATGGTCCCCTCCTCAGCTCTGTCTGGCAGCCCTGGGCCCTGCTGCTCCTACAGCTCCAGAGCTCAGGCCTGCACCTCCACAAAGAGGCCCCGAGTTGCTCATAGAGGGAGCCAGGGCAGGGTCACTGATGAATGAGGCCACAGCAAAAGGCAGTCAACTGCCTTTCCAAATGCCTCCTTCTGTTCTTTGAGGCTCAGCTACCACTTCTGCCATGAGGCTTCCTAGCCCTGTTCCCTGCCTATGGCGACCCCCCTCTGCTGCTCTGAATGCCCAGTTGTCTGCTTCCAGGCAGCAACCAGTAGCAGTCCTCTGGGGCCCTCAGTACTACTCACAACGGAGCCCTGTCACCAAGCATGCACAGCACACCAGGCACTGGTGCAAAATCAGAGAATTTATTTTCACAATGGCCCTGTAAGGTACATGCTGTTATCCCCATTTTACAGATGAACATGCTCAGAGAGGTGAGGTTACTTGCCCAAGGTCACACAGTAAGTTACATGGCACAGCTGGGACAACCCACGCAGTCCAACTGGGAAATTCAACCACCATGGAGATCTCTAGGCCCCCAAGAAGGGGACTGGGCCTGGTCCAGGCTAAGGTGGGTGGTAACCTACTCCCTTTGGAGGGCCCAGGCCCAACCCACTAAAGCTTCCTCCTCAGGTCCTTTCCTGGGGAGGGAGATGGCCCCAGACTTCCTAGGGGATCCAGAGTGAGAGCATTAACGATCAGGGAGACCTGAGGGTCTTCATGTTACCTAAGTAACTCAGCCTCTACGTCGCCTGCAGGCTGGGGACTGAGGACAGACTGCACTCAACCTCCCTCCTCATTACTGCAGAGGAACGACTCAAAGGGCTCTAAAAAACCTCCTGGGGAAGGGGTCGCAGTTGCAGCTGCTGCCCCACCTCCACCACGGGAAAGAGGGCTGGACTCCTCAAAAAGGAAGGAGTGGGGTGGAAATAAGTCTCTAAAGGGAGAGGAGAGAGCACAGGAGATCAGGGAAAGGGGAGACATGGAGATCTCAGGCTCAGCGGCAGAAGGGTACAGAACTCAGGCGAGGGGTACCCGGTGGGGGAGGCGAGGCAAGGGGAAGGCGGGAAAGGGGGCGGGGGGCGGGGTTCGCGAGGGCCCCCTCCCTCCCGCAGGCACGCTCCCTCGCCGGTGCTCACCGCCTGTGATCCGCTGAAGCCCCAGCACGTCCTCCGGCCCGATCGGCTGCCTTCTCTGCAGCGGCCCTGGCCTGGGCCCTGGGCCTACCTCAGGTTCCGACTCGGACCCGGATTCGGATTCCGCCTGAGGCTGCGGCTCTGGCTTTAGCTCCACGGTCAGGCCCGAGGTCCCTGGAGCGGACTCCGCCCCCGTTCCGGCCCCGCTGCAGCCCTGCTTCACCTTCATGGCCTCGTGGGGCCGCGGCTTGCCTGCTGCCGCTGTGGCTGCCTGCGCTGGCTGGAGCGAGCAGGGGGAGTCTGCAGCCCCACCCCCCGCCAGGGCCTCAGGTACCGCCCCGCCCCGCCCCTGGGCCCGCCCACCGAGCTGAAAGGATGGGGACGCGGGGACCCGACTTTCCACCCAGGGCAAGGTGGGGGCTCGCCCTTTGCTTCACTCATTTTTTCAAGGGGTCCTGGCTACCTTTCCTGTGCCTCGCCCCTCTGCCCTTCCCTCTGCCCACAAAGCGAGTTACATCTCAGGATCTTTGCCTGGAATACTTTTTCCCCAAGGTGGCCTCTTCTCCTGGTCTCAGCTCAAAGGCTCTCACACCTAATCCAAAGTACTCATGCCAGTCAGTACCTGACCAGCCTAGTTTTTCCTTCTAGTGCATTATCCAAAATGTTTCACTTGTACATTGACTCTTCCGCCTAAAACAACAGTTCTGAGAAAGCAGGGATCCTGCCTTTGCTCTCTGTAACTCACCACTTGGCACGGTACCAATGCTCAAAATACTTTAATTTGTTTAGGTTGATTTTTAGAGGAAGGGAGAAAGAAACATCAATTTGTTGTTCCACTTATTTATGAATTCATGGATTGATTCTTGTTTGTACCCTGCCAAGGGATCCAACCTGCAACTTTGGCACATGGGGGATGATGCTCTAACCAACTGAGCTACCTGGCCAGGGCAATATATTCTTTTCTTGAATTCATAAATGAGTTAGTTTCTGAGGTCTTACACTCATACAAGCCATTCTCTCCCAGACCCCCAGCTAAAAAGCAGAAGTAGATGTTAACAGCCTTACTGGGCAAGCCAGGACATGCCAAGGGACAACTGCCTAGTTGTCTAAGCCACCACAGGGCCCCCAGGACAAGGAGGCAGGAGGTCCCACGGCCAGTCAGAAGCATGATGGCCTGTCAGCCCAGGAGGAGATACTAGGGGACCATTACTTACATATGAATGAACCAAAGCTCTGCTCACACTTCATGTCATTCCAATTCAGTCAGTATTTATTGACAGCCTAGAATATGCCAGACACTTTCAAATGCGTATCACATTTAATCCTCACAACCACTTGGTAAGGGAAGTATCACTGGTGTTCTTTTAACGAATGAAAAACTGAGGCTCAGGGAGATTAAGTAGCTTATTCAGAGACCCCCAGATGGTAAGTACAGAAGCCAGGGTTTGAATTCAGGCATGTTTGATCCCAAGTCTCTATGAAAGGGTGAAGGGAAGCGCTGCCATACACAGCACCAGGCTGTACTCAACAGGTGTAACTAGCCAGGAGGGAGGGGAGCTCAGGAGGCGCCCCCAGAGGTGACCTGTGCCTGGCCCTTCCCCGAGAGCAGTGCTGGGCTCTCTCTGAGGGGCAGAAAGAAGCATGGAGGGGAAGGGGCTAGAAAACCACCTGGGCTTTTCCCTGATGTTCTCTCCCAGTGCAAAAGGGCTGGAACAGGGCAGAAGTACAAGCTGCCTCTGCCCCAGAGATAAGGGGCCTTCAAGCTCAGCCAAAGGAGGAGACCAAGATGACACATCTCTTGAGGACGGGGGTGGGACATCTGAGCCAGAAGAATGGAGTATTACACTTGGTGGCTGGAGACAGGTCATTCACGGCAGGCCCCATTTATGTGCCTCTCAATCTAGCATCTGCCGCCCTGGCCAGAAGGGAAGGCTTCCTACTGAGATGCTGCCCTGCTCAGTCTATCCTCACAGGCTTTTTCCAGGACTCGTGGATCTCCAGGAAGATCTTGACCAGAGACAGGATGATGGGCACAGCCATAGGCAGGAAGAGCGGGATGTAGATGGCAAACTTCTGGTCATCAGGGAAATAGAGGAGGTGGAGGAGTGAGGGATCAAAAAAGGCACGCTCCGAGGATGTCACAGCTTCCCGGCTGGCGACGAAGGCAGAGGCCAGGTGCCCAGAGGTCAACTGCAGTGCTGACTCATAGACTGCATCTACAGCCCTGTACACCTAGGAAGGGGGCAGGGGATTACCAGTGAGTCCTAGGCACTTATGAAGAGGGTGGGGGTGACAAGCTTCGCTGTTCCTTCCATCTACCAGACAGGTTACCTGGAGTTTGCCCAGGTTATAGGGAGGCTAGTATAAAAGGGCTGTGGTGTACTTTCTTAGTACCTTACATCCCCCCATCTGCACTCCTGCTGGGGGCTGGCACTGCCCTCTAGAGGAAGCCTCAGGCACTCAAGGCTGGCATGCCCACACACACCCTAGACCCCAGCTGGCTCTACTTTCCCCATACCCTGACCCTCAGTGGCCACTGCAATCCTGGGCCACTGAGTCCATTCCCCGCCCGCTTACCTCGGATGCCACATTGTCCTTAATGACAATGTTGCTGATCTTGCCCAGAAGCTGGGCCAGGGAAGTGAGAGTGGTGGTGGCCGTGGCCAGGTTCTCCACTGACCGAGCCCACAGGAGCCGATCTACCTCCCAAGTCATTAGCCCTTCACTCTTGGGCCCTGAAAACAGGCATTTTGGAGGCAACTTGGGCTGAGAAATTCCAAAGAGCAGCCTGTAGGAACAGCAAAGAGTGTCAAAGGGGCTGAGACTAGAATGTGGGAGAAGATGGCTGCAAGTCCTAGAATGACGGATTTTCAACCTCACCCAGACCCACAGGGGCTGCAGGGAAGGGCCTGGGGCTTCCTGGGAGGCCGGTGGCAACACTGAGCAACCCGGTGCCCCAAACTCTGGTTTACCTGTGCTTTAGCTTTTCCCTGTTTTACACTGGACTTCCAAGATCTTGTTTGACAAAAGGTCCCACGACTAAAATATTTCTGATAACACCAACTTAGTTTAATCCTCTCGCCTTATCTACCCTGTCTTTGGACAAATGGGGCCACCAAGCCTTCGTGAACGGATGATCCAGGACCACCTCTTAAAGATGCGTGTGCTGTGCCTCTCCATTCCTGCACCCATGGCAGAGACTGCTCATCAATCAGGATCCTCTTTCCTAATGAGCCCAAAGAATCTTTAACACAGGGCATCAAGCAGCCACTATCAATAGATCAGTTGGCATAAGAATTAATAGCCATTTTTCTTACACACCCCTAATTCCATCCCAGGGACCTGACAATTCATGAGCCTATTTTTTCTTAAAAGTTTTTGTCGGCAACTAGTTCTTCTTAGGAGAAAAACCAAGTGATCCTTGGAAACCTTTCTTGGTTTCCTGGGGTTCTAGGCACAGCTGAGGTGACCCTGCCAGGTGAGGTTTTACTGGAGTCAGCCCAGGAGGCTGTGGTCAGTCAGCAGCCATGTCCCCACGTGGATCCCCTAGGACCTCACCGCAACTGAGCCAGGAACACCTCCATCACTCGCTCCATGTCCACCTCAACTCGCACAGGCAGCTCCGAGGCATTGTAGGCTTTCGGGTCCACGTTGTACACCTGCACGGGGTGGGGAGGTGGCCTCACATCACACCGGGGCCATGCACAGCTGTGCCCTAGACGCTCTGGTGACCATGAGAGAAAAGACAGGCACAGTCTGTGCTCTCCAGAAATTATAAACCTGATGGTTCAGCTAATATTTTTTGAATATCTATTAGGAGCTTTCCATAAATTATCTTCATTACCCCCTCAAAAATCCTATAAAAAAGGTAATTTTTATTCCATTTTAGAGAAACTCCTAGTCTAATAGAAGAGACAAAATTCCCAAGTCTGCAAGAGGCCCACAAATAGGTCCAAGATCTAAGATGTACACTGAAGAGTCCTCAGGAAGTACAAACTGCTACACACAAAAAGGTCATACTTTAGCCCTGGCTGGTGTGGCTCAGTGGACTGAGCACTGGCCTGTGAAGCAAAGGGTCAACAGTTCGATTCCCAGTCAGGTCACATGGCTGGGTTACCAGCTAGGTCCCCAGTAGGGGGTGTCTGAGAGGCAACTACACATTGATGTTTCTCTCCCTCCCTTCCCCTCTGTCTAAAAATAAATAAATAAATCAGTCAGTCATATTTTAGAAAATATTGACATAATAAAAAACAGCAGGGGCTGGCAGAGGAGGGGCACGAGCTCACAGTACCCTCACTTCCTCGGTGCCTGCCCTCCGTGGCTGGGCCATGGACGATACCAGAGGAATAAGAGAAGAACCATCTCAGGGAACATCTGTGTGCCCCCAAAGCTTGGGCTCTGGGGTCTGCACAGTGCGAACATTACCATAATGCCACCCCAGCGGGGACTGTGGAAGGCGTTGGTGGCCACCGGAGCCCCATCCTTGTCCTGAATGTACAAGGGGGAGTGGGCAAGCTCAGGTACATAGAGCAGGAAGTTGAGCACAGGGTAAAGGGAGGCAGCACTGGACCCTGCAGTACAGAGAGAAGGGCAGTCAGAATGGTCAACAAGTCCGACCTAGATCCCAGTTCTAGTTCGGCCTCGAACACACCGTCACTGACTCTGGGCTTCATTTTTCCCAAATGAAAACCACTGGGATATTCTCCAGTCCCGAGTTCCTGTGGCAAAGAACCTCTGATCATTCTCCCAAGATGTATCACGTGCCTGAAGTGCAGTCCTTAGCCCCAAAATGCCCCGGAATCTCCCCTCCTCCAACAGGCCTCCCTTCACTGTCTAAGCGAGCTCTGGGGACTCCGGCCATTCACCCATATTATTGTAACTCGTTTTATGCACAAGTATAAATGTGACATCACGTCAGTTCCCTGCTTAGCACCCTTCCATGGCTAGCCACTCACGCCAAGTTAAAGTTCAAACTCCTCAGTGCAGTCCTTTATGATCTGATGCCTGCCTGCCTGCCTTGCCACCATCACCTTGGTCACCCTCTCGCAATTCAGCCACAGTAAACTTCTCTGAGCTTCCTGAAGGTCTATGTGCTCTTACTCTTCTACATCTAAGCTCACAGACAGTTCCCTTGCCTGAAATCTACCTCCATACACAGCACTGCTATAAAGCAGTCCCTCATACTCTGCTGAAAAGACAGGGTAGAATTTGCCAAGACCTCCCGTTCTGCCCCCGGGCCTAGCCCTGATGTCTTAAATTTCACAACTAGTGATACACTCATTTTCGTTTTCCTGTTTTGCAGTTCTTGGTGACACCTACTTTTCCTAGGTACACCCCCAAAATGAAAAACTGGAATCCTAGTTTCAAGGTTCCCCATTCTGCCTTCATGTACTTTTGCTGTTATCTTCCCTACATGTGTAACCTATTTTTTTCCTGGGTGGTTTGCAGGGAGAGAGACACACACTATCTGTTCATTTATAAAAAGTGCTGGAAACGTGTTTAATAAATGCTTTTGGATATGGTGATGTGGGGAGGGAGTACCACGATAAAGTAGCCTAAACGCCCAACACTCCCTTGACGTCCTCAGACCAACCCAACCTGGGGACCATCGCTGTACACAACCCACCTATGAGCGCAGGCTGAGGCTTCTGGGTCCCTCCCTGACCCAGCAGAAAGACCCCCAACCTCAGGAGCTCACCTAGGCGGGACTCCACTGGGTTGATGACATGGGGGAGGTTGTGTGCGGCCAAGTAGTAGCTGGAGGAAGCTGGGTCAAAGCGGGGGTTCACCCCCAATGCCGCATAGTAAAGGATCTAGAGAGCAAAGAGAATCTTATTTCATTTATTGACTTATAGTCCACTCTGTCCCAAAAAAGATCTGAGGAGGCTTAAAAAAATAAAACGATGACAAGACTAAATGTAATAGACCAAATCAGGGCTGAGAGAAAACAGGTGCAGGAAAAAATAACAAAGCCAAGGGTAAGGTTAGAATGCTAAATATGTTCTTTGAAAACCACAGTTTACCAGCCGTTCTCACAGCCTAAACAAAGAATAACAGAATTCAGATCAAACAGAATTTGGATCAAATCAAGTCGGTCAGTCAGAAGTACTTCCTCCCACTACCAAGACCTGAGAGAAATTTCCCCTAGATTTTCCCTCACTGTATTACACAGAAAGCTACATTCTTCTCTCTTTATTGTTACTACATTAGCGCAGTTCAGGAAGTTTTTTTGCTGTTGTGAGGACAGCATGACTGGTAAATACGGCTCTGGAGGGAGCCACAAGGAAGCCAGTTTTTAAACAAGCATGGATGGAACTCCCTGAGCTGCTCACAAGGAGGGGAAGTAGACACCAGTCACATACAAAGGAAATTCCTAGCCAGTCAACAAGCTCAAAGAGCTAAAAGAACACACTACACCTGTGGATACTAAATACGGATGGACTTTGAAAAGGACGGTGCAGTCCAGGAAAAGGACTCTTCCGCCTGCTCCAGCCTCACCTGAGAGTCCACAGAGAAGTTGCCGGCAGCACTGAGGGCATTCAGAAAGGGCTGCACGTAGCGCCGGACAGCTCCCTCAATGTCCCAGTGCACGTCATGAGACTTGGGGTCTGGGTTGAGTAAACTGAAGGTGATCTCATAGCCTAGGGAAACAGGAGTCAGGGAATCCAGAGGCTTTGGTGGATGAGGGGCAAGGCTGCCCCTGGCTGAGCTGAACTTGTTTCTGCTCTGCAAAGACACTGACTGTCATCACAGAACCAATGGGAGGGTAAAACTGGGGTGAGAAACACTGGGCGCTTTAAGAAAAAGCTACAGCCCTGGCTGGTGTAGCTCAGTGGATTGAGCTCAGGCCTTCGAACCAAAAGATTGTGGTTCGATTCCCAGTCAGGGCACATGCCTGGGTTGCAGGCCAGTTCCCAGCAGGGGACACAGGAGAGGCAACCATACATTGAGGTTTCTCTCCCTCTCTCCTTCCCTTCCCCTCTAAAGATAAATAAATAAAATCTAAAGAAAAAGAAAAAGAAAAAGCTACAGAAGAAAGAAGAGTTGGCATGCAGGTTCCCCTCTCGCCCCAATGCCTCCACATAATTCATTTCCCTCTCCCTTCCCGTAGTAAAGCCCGGTCACTCTACCCAAACTGGACTTGAGAGGCCGCCTCTTATCCGAGCTCCACTTGTCCTCCGGGAGGTGGTCAGCCAGGGCTGCAGCAAGCACATCCTCATTCAAAGACATGGCCTGGGCTATTTGGACTATGCGGCGCCCAATGATGTTAAAAGCCTGCCGGTGTATTATTCCCCTCATGAATGCTGTCCTGTTAGGCCCAATGTAGCTCATCATGTCCTACGAGGGGCAAGCAAGGAACAGAATGCCCGTGGCTCAGAGAAGAAAGCAGAAGAGCACTCTGGCTCCTGCTTCTGCGAATCTGGCCTTGTGCCGCTGACCAACAGGCATGCACCTCTTTAGATTCATAGTAACTGTTATCTCGGTATTTCTGAGCTATGGGTATATATGAGCGTCTTCCTTCATTTCAGTCCCCTCCTCATTCCCAAGAGACACAGTTCCAGGAAGTATCAAATCTTCACAGGCTGGAACTAAGAGACGGCATGCTGAACAAAAAAAGCAGGATAAACAGACGGTCTGATCTAGGGAAATGGCACAGGGCAAAGCCTCAAGTACAAGAATTCTCCCAGCAGCGCTATTTAAATAAAAAAAAATTAGCCCTGGCTGGTGTAGCTCAGTGGATTGAGTGCAGGCCCGCAAACCAGAGGATCGCGGTTTGATTCCCAGTCAGGGCACATGCCTGGGTGGCAGGCCGGTTCCCAGCAGGGGACTCACGAGAGGCAACCATACATTGATATTTCTCTCCCTCTTTCCTTCCCTTACCCTCTAAAGATAAATAAATAAAATATTAAAAAAAAAAACTGGAGACAATCCAAATGCCCATGAACAACAGAATGGATAAACTGTGATAAACTACAATGAAACACTGGGCAGACTTAAAAATGAAGCCACACATATTATCATGGATGATTCTCTCAAGTATAAATGTTGAGCAAACTGAAAGTTGCAGAATATGTGCTGTATTATACCATTTATATAAAGGTCAAAATATGTAAAATTAAAGGTACTGTTTATAGAGATGCAACAAATGATAAAACTTGAGTGGCCTGTAACCACAGAGACACATGGAGCTCCAACCATATCACTTTAATATTATAAGCTGAGGCTGGGTACTTAGACATTCATTAAAATTCTTCCCTCTTTTTATAGGAATTAAATATTTCATTATACATTCATAAAGAAAATGGTGCACAGCATAGCTTCCATGAAGCCAATGGTTCATGAGAAGTTCAATGTATTGCCCATGTTACCATCACTGCCCACTGAAACCTGCTTCTTTCTTTTATTCCTACTGATTTATTTTCCACTTTAAATGGTCACTGGAACTGTAACCATATAAAAGTCTTGGATTTTGAAAACCAAAGTTAATGAAAAAATTCGTATTTGCATTCTTTACAAAATATATTTGGAGAGTTTCCCATAGCAAATGGAAGAAATGGGCGGCAACACTGCAAGGAGTGACCAGGGAGAGGAGGAGCTGACGGGGTCAGGCAAGGCCACGGCCTCTCTGCTCACCCTACCTGGGGGAGAAGTGAGGAGCGTTCAGAGATCACGTACACATTCAGGGAGCCCACTACTTGCTCCTGCGACTTGGCTAACATGGTTTCTGCCTCTGGGGACAAGAGCAGGTGGTGTACCAGGAGCAAAAATGCCATTCCCTCTCCCTCTGGCCCCCATGGAGTGCCTAAGCCACCCCTCTACCTCCCACTGCCAGCCAGCTGACACTGTGGGCAGGCTTGGCCCTCGGTGGCCCAAGCTGCAACACATGTCATATACAGCTTTCCCAGAGGGATTTTGGAGTTAAGACAAGGTACAAAAACGATACCTTTAGGGATCAGAAGGGAACACAGGCCTTCATGTTAAATGGTGGGATCTTCCCTTCCAGTACCTTGCACACTGCTCAATGACAGGGCCTCTTCCTCATGGTCCAAAGCCATCCGATAGTCCTTCTGGAAACGGCACTTAATTTTCATTTTGTCTGAGGAGAAATGGAAGCAGCACGATGGGAGGAGCAAGTGTCAGAGCAATTCTAACAATTTCTGCACAGATGGCGTCAAACACACGACACTCCACCTCTTCCATCAGCCTGTGTACACTCTCCCTTCATCCTGAGGTCCTCTCCCACAGGGAGATCTACTACAATATTCATTACATGAATAGGTGAAAGGAGAAAAACCGTATGACCACTCTAGTAAGTGCCCCAAAGTAATTAAATTCAGTGAACATTCTGGATAAAAACAAACAACACAGTTAATAGAAAACACTAAATAAAGTTCTGCTAAAATTAGGAATAAAGCAAGATGCCTGCTAGTTCCTCTATTATTCAGCACTATTCTTTCTGAAGTTCCTGACCAATGTAACAAGAAAGAGAAACAGCCCTGACTGATATGGCTCAGTGGATTGAGTGCCGGCCTGCAAACCAAAGGGTCACCTGTGCAATTCCCAGTCAGGACACACACCTAGGTTACAGGCCAGATCTACAGTAAGTATGGGGTGCGTGAGAGGAAACCACACATTGATGTTTCTCTCCATCTTTCTCCCTCCCTTCTCCTCTTTAAAAATAAATAAGTATTTTTTTAAAAAGAGAGAAATACCTGGTCGGTGTAGCTCAGTGGATAGAGCACAGGCTGTGAACCAAAACATCACTGGTTCGATTCCCAGTCAGGGCATATGCCTGTGTTGCTGGCCAGTTCCCTAGTGGGGACCACATGACAGGAAACCACACATTGATGTTTCTCTCCCTCTCTTTCTCCCTACTTTCCCCTCTCTCTAATAAATAAAATATTTTTTAAATTAAAAAAAAAAGAAATAAAATATATTTGAAAGAAACAGACAAAATGGCCACTTTTTGTTGTTTTTTTCTTTAAAGATTTTATTTACTTATTTTTAGACAGGAAGGGAGGGAGAAAGAGAAACATCAGTGTGTTATTGCCTTGCACACACCCCCACTGGGGCTCTGGCCCACAACCCAGGCTTGTGTCCTGACTGGGAATAGAACCAGTGATCCTTTGGTTCACAGGCCAGTGCTCAATCCACTAAGCCACACCAGCCAGGAAAATGGCCCGTAGTATAATTTTTGAAGTAGTAAAATTATTTTCCAAGAGAATCCACTGAAAAACTATTAGAACTAGTGACAGTTTGGTGAGATGACTAGATACAAGAATCAGTAACTTTCTGATAAATGCCAGCAATATCTAATTAGAAAAGCAGGTATGTTTAAAAATTCCAACCGCAATAACTATAAAAAACATAAAGATACCCAGGAATGAATGTACAAAATTGTAAGAAAAACCCCGGAGACTTTACTGAAGGACATAAAAAACCTGATAAATGGAAAGCACATACAAGGCTCTTAGATGAAAAGATTAAATATCCTAAGTATGTCAATTCTCCCTAAGTTAATCTATACCTGTAAGACAATCTCAAAGTGATTTTTTTTTGTCCCTGAAACTTGACAAATACAACCTAAAATTTATTGAGAAAGTTCTTTATAGAATTCCAGGCCACATAAGCAGAAAAATGTCCCTGGCTGGTGTGGCTCAGTTGGTTGGGTATCATCCTGCAAACTCAAAGGTCACCAGTTCGATTCCCAGTCAGGGCACAAACCTGAGTTGCAGGTTCCATCCCCAGGTGGGACGTGTGCAGGAGGCACCAATTAATGTTTCCCTCCCTCTTTCTCCCTCCTTTCCCCTCTCTCTAAAAACAAATAATATCTTTTAAAAAAAAAGACAACCTTCAATGGCTTCCCTTCTCATCCAGAATAAAAGCTGTATGTGAGTCTGACCCCCTTTTGCCACTCTAGTTTCATTTTATTTCCTCTTACACTGTCCCTCATTCACCTCACTCTAGCCACAGTGGGATTCTTACTGTTCTGCAAAGAAAGGCACTGCCCCTCCTCCTACCTCAGAACCTTACACTTGCTTTACTCCCTGCCAAAATGCTCTTCTCCCAGATACCTACACAATTTACTCCTTCATCTTTTCCTTTTAGGTCCCTACTCAAATAGCCTGTTTTCAAATGATGCCTCCCCTGGCCACCCTATCTAAAATAGCCACGACCTCCCCATCTCCCTCAAAATAACCCTCCCTATCTCATTACCCAACTCTATTTCAGTCCTATCACCATTTAACATACATTTCACTTGTTTATCTTTTTAATTGTCTGTCTTCTCTGTCTATTTTGTTCACTGCTATATCTCTAGCAACCACAAAAATATCAATAAATAAATATCTGTTGAATAGATGAACAACCCTATTTCTATCCCTATTTAACAGATGAGAAAACCAAGGTTTAGAGAGGTTAACCTCACCCAAATTCACACAAACAAGTGGCAGAACCAAGCATTTAGTACCGCACTCTTAGACCAAAATTTCATACTCCTTGCCACTCCACTATTACTGAATAAATACTATGTCACTAACTATGAAGAAGTCCATAAGAAACTGACAATAATCAAGGTGCAATCTAACATGTGAGATACAATCCAATTTTTGTTTTGAGAAAGAAAAAGTATGTGTGTGTACATTAGGTTGAACCACATGAAATACTATTTATTTTTAAATGTGTGACCCAGGTTAAAGAGCTAGAAAGTAAATGGCACACAGGCACTTCCTGGTCCGGACTCAGCCTCCATCTCCCTTCACTCCCAGTCTTTCACTCCTCACTGGAAAGGTAAAGCTGCTTATGGACCGTCCCCCACAACATGCTAATTGACCCCTGCATGCTTTTATGCAGGAGGCAGCCAGCACAGTTTGTTGGTGAAAAGCTTTAACAATGGAATCAGTCAGGCCTGGGTTCAAACCTAATCCTACCTCTTACTAGCTAGCTGTGCGATCTTGTACAAATTAAAATCTCTAAGTCTGTTTTGTTTTGTTTTGTTTTTTCATTTACAAAAAAAAACATCCATTTTTTTTCAGTCTGTTTTTTCTCCATTTTTTCAAAGTGGAGATCATAATGTAAGAGGGTATGAAACGAGACAGCACATGTAAAGTGCTTCACCTAGTTTTTGGCATATAGTGAACAATGACTAATAATAGCTATCATTACTACTGGCTCACACTATTCCCTCTCACCTCCCCATTTAAACTGAATTTCTACACATCCGTTAAAAATCCAACTTAAAAATTACATCCCTCAAAACTTTCTCTGCCTTTCTTTCCTCCTAGAGAGCTAAAGGCTTTCTTAACTGCAATCTTTTTCTTATACATTCCTGTTTTCTTTTTTTAAAAGATTTTATTTATTTCCTTCTTTAGAGAGGGGAAGGAAGGGAGAAAGAGAGGGAGAGAAACATCTAGGTGTGGTTGCCTCTCTGGAGCCCCCAACTGGGGCTCAGGCAACCCAGGCATGTGCCCTGACTGGGAATTGAACTGGTGACCCTTCATTGAGCCTAAGCTCAATCCAGTGAGCCACACCAGCCAGGGCCGATTTCTTTATCTAAGTGTCTTTCTCCCCTACCAGAATATGAATTTTTTGAAAGCATTATTGGTTTCTCAGTCATCCCCAAATTCCTAGTACCTAATACTCAGTGTTTTTATTTATTTCCTAAGTGTTTAATGTTAAACTGAATGAGGTCTCTATACAAGTTCAACTTGATTCCAAATCCTGTATTCTTTCTACTACATCCCACTTCCTCCCCTGTCCTCTAATGAGCATCAACTAATTCTGATCAGGTTGCATGTTTATGAATAAAATTGCCTCCTTAATGCTGAATACTGAATTTAACGTTGTTTTTCTTCTAACCAAACACACTGTTCATTCACAGGGCCCTTTTCCTAAGTTTTTAACTACCTTTATGGGACTCCTACACCCCTACCCAATGCATATCTGAACTGAGCTCAGACCGAAAACGCAGCTCTGACTCCCCATCCCACCCCCCAGGAACTCACATTTCAGAGGGATCTCTCTCTCATACACAACGGTGAAGGGCAGCTTCACTGCATCGTCCAACGCCAGTGAATCTCGGGTAAACACGACAGTGACGGGCACCCGGAGCCGGAGCTGCGGGAAGGCGCATCAAGGCCATCAGGTGAGTCTGTACCTTATGGATGGGTTGTTCCCTAGCCCTTCCTCATCGAGGTCTCACCCGCAGGGAATTCAGCAAACTGATCTCGGAGTAAGGCAATGGGGCCCGGTAGGTCTCCGTGGTCTTCCACCAGAGCGGCAGCCCCAGCACGATGGCCACCGCCGCGAAGAAGAGAGCGGCGCGCTTGCCTCGGACCACCTCTGGAGGTACGCGGGTACAGAGTGAGGCGCCGGAAATGGGCGCAGGTGTCGGCCCCACCCACGACGCGGAGGGGCCCCTTAACCCGAAAGCGGAGGCCCTCGGCCAGTGCTCGTAGGAAAACCCGTGCGACCAACCGGCTTGGGCCTAAAGACATACTGTCTGCAACGACCCCCGACCCCTAATCCTCAGGACCTCTGGCACACCACAATCCCCGCCCCCTCATTCTTCCCTCGCACCCCGCGAATCTCACGCCCCAAACCGAATGTCACCACCTAGGTCTGAAGCTGCAGCTCCTGCAGCCGCCATGCTTGATTCTGACTACTCTAACCCTGGGGCGGAGCTGCGAAAGCCTCCCCCAATCAGAAACGGCTAGGGGGCGGGACAACAGGCTCAAACGCTGCCAATCGTGAGCGTCGCGCCGCACATCGTAGTAGTTAAATACTGATCTGGGTGACCACAAGAACCTCTATGTCTGTTTTTCATCTGAAAAATGGAGCTATTTAATAAAATGAGATCACTCATGTAAAGAACCTGACACATGGAAATGACTCAAATGTCACCCGTCACAATCAGTGCTTATCATCCCCATCATCGAGTTTCTCTTCCAGGTACCCTATCCTCAAGCCTCAAACATGGAGGTGGCGAGCTAGTGGTGCCTGTCTAGCTGTTTGACTCACTCGGTATTTTTAAAAAATCCTCACCTGAGGATATGTTTATTAATGTTTAGAGAAAGAAGAAGAGGGAAACATCCGTTGGTTGCCTCCCATCCGTGCTCCCACCGGGATGGAACTAGCAATCTAGGTATGTGTCCTGACCTGAGATCTAACCTGAAAACTTCTGGTGTACCTGACACTGCTCCACCCAACTGAGCCACCTGGCCAGGTTTAATTTTTATTCACTTACTGATTTGTGAGAGATCAGTTTGTCTTTCCACTTATCTATGTATTCACTGGTTGATTTATTTGCTTGTTTGTTTATAGAGAGGGAAGGGAGGTAGTAAGAGAGGGAGAGAAGCATTGATGTGCAAAAGAAACATTGATCTGCCACCTCTCACACGCCCCCAACCTGAAACGGCCTGCAACCCAGGTATGTGCCCTGACCAGGAATCCAAATGGCAACTCTGGTTTGCAGGAAGACACCCAACTGCTGAGCCACACCAGTCAGGGCCATTGGTTGATACTTGTGTGTTCCCTGACCCCCTATCCAATGTCCATCCTTGGTTTATCAGGACAATGCTTTAACCAATTGAACTATGCCACCAGGGCACTCATTCAGTACTTTTAAATTTTTCTTAATTCATTCCCAACTTGTAAATATCTGAATACTTAAAGTTCATAAGCACGAAATCTGTATTCTGATCACTTGGGTTCAAGTCCTGGCTTCACCCCTTCACCTGAGTATTCTTGAGAAGTTAATTAACCCCTCTGTGCCTATTTCCACATATTAAAATAGGGATAGTATATACTTTATATAGAGTTCTAGTAAATGAGTTAAAAACATAAAATGATTAGAATAGGGCCTGGCAGGAGCACATAGAAAGCAGTCGAAGTACTAGCTATTTTTGTTAATATAAAGTCAGCTCACACTGGGCCTACATTCCCATATTGCAATAATTAGCTGGTATAGCATTGATTGTGCACTTTACACACAGCAAGGCCTCTGCAGTTCACACAGGACACACCTAGAAGGTTTTCTTATCTTTTTATCTGCTCAGATAGACCCAAATGCTCACCCTAACCCCCACACCCCAGCCAAGTGGTCAAAGTTCATGAGAACTCACCAGAACTGCTCTTGCCTAGATCCTTAAACTGGGACCCCCTGTGGCCCCATCTACCCGAAATGGGAATGGGCAATAGATACCCTGATAGATATGCTGCTCAGTCTGGCCTTCCCAAGCCTTGGGGTTTCCCCTTCTTGGGCAGGAATCCAGGTGCTCCTCCTGCAGTGGCTCCCTCTAAGCAGAATGTGTCAAGCCTTGGCAGAACTCAACACAGCTGAGAGATGAGACTCCCAACCCCTCCTATCCCAGTTTTGGGCCTTGCACAAAAGCTGCCTTTAGGAATTGCTCGAGTCTTGCACCAAGCTGTCCTGCTACAGCTGCAGCTTACAGCCTGTAACTGAAAGCAGTTACTGAAAGACCTGCAGCACTTCATACTGCCACACTTCAGCCTTGGGCAGCAACAGGCAAGAGCCTGAGATGGGAATGGTGATGGGTGTGCCTTTCCCCCATGAATTTAAAAGCCCAGTGAAACTCAAAACCCATCTCTCCACCTCCACAGTCAGAGGACCTGGAGACAAATCAGCAGAGATCAGAAACGAGGAGGTAGGGACTTGATGTGTAAAACAGACAAAATAGCATGTTTTGCTATCATTTATTTGCAATGTGCTATGTACCCAAAGTATAAGTCAGGTCTAGTGTCCTACCCTCTGATCCCAAGAGAAAGGGCAGGCAAGGAGAGCCCAAGGACAAGCTACCCCATCATGGGGAAATTGCAGGGTCTGGCAAAGGCAGGGGGAGACCTGGGCATCCTGCTCTGACTTCTGGCAAGTTCTCCTGCCCTCAGCCATGAGGGGCTCCCTGCCCTCCCATCTAATGGTCCCAGGTGCAGCAATGGGAGAGGGGAGGAGAAGAGAAAAAGGAAGATGACTCAATGCTGGATGAAGGCATCTTTGCTCTGCAAGGCTATGTGGCCCAGGCTGTAAGTAACTACAGGCAAAATTGGGTGCAGGTGGCTAGGCCAAGAGCTGTGGAATCGAATGACTACTCAGTAGGCATGATTGGCAATATAGAGGGACTGTGCTGCCGCTCCACCATCTTCTCCACTGCCTTCATACTTGCCCTGGGCTGCAAGCCCATTCACCTGCAAAAGTGAGGGGAGGGAAGGTGTAAGCAGGCTAAGCCAGCCCACAGTTGCCAAAGGCTGTAGTCTCTGGGTGCTAGCCCCCCTGCCTAGCTACATACCCCCACCCCTAGCTCCCAACCTCAGCTCGCTTGACGAACTCCTCAGTGGCAGCCTCGGCATTGTCTCGTTGCCCTCGCCAGGCATTGAGTGCAGAGGCCTGCAGGGCACGCCCATAGGAGAAGGTGAGGGCCCAGGGCCTCGGTAGGGGGCAGCGGTTGATAGCATTGAGGTTCAGTGATGCCTCCTCTTCACTCTGACCTCCAGAGAGGAAGGTCACTCCTAGAGAGGAGAAAAACTGATTAATCACTCCCTGTTTTTCCAGGATAAGGGACTCTTGAAGGCCACAAGAAGAACCTAAGGACGGGTCTTAAGGATAGGAGCAGGTTTGGAAGCAGAGTGGTACCTGGGACAGCTGGGGGCACAGTTCGACGCAGGGCCGTGACAGTTGCCATGGCAACCTCCTCTGGGCTATACTTAATGGGACAGGCATGGCCAGGAGTCACCATGTTGGGCTTCAGCAGGGTCCCTTCCAGGTACACATGATGGTCATTCAGAGCCTTGTACACAGCAGCCAGGACCTAAGGATCAAAGGAGGTTCACTAAGGTCTGGGTCCTTGCCACTTACTGCTCTGTGCTCCCTGTCTAGGGGTGGCTGCATGGGCATGACTGTCCGGGCTAGTACAGGCTCACATTCACAGGTCTGTTGTAGGACCAAGTGAAAAAGTGCTTGGTAAAGTGCCTGCATCTGAACCAGAGACTGTGGCGAACAAGCTTCCTGTCAGGCTGTCCCTGTGGTAAGTGTCTGTGCCCAGGTTGTGGACCCACCTTCTCTGTAACATACTGGCAACGTTTGAGGTCATGGTCTCCATCAGGCAGGATTTCAGGTTCCACAATAGGCACAATGCCATTCTGCAGGTAAGAGAAGAGTAGCTTGGCAGGGGCAGCAGGTAGGATGGAAGAAAGTTCTCTTTCCACCAGGCACAGGTCCCCCACCTGAACCCCTCACATGTGCACACACACCTGCTGGCAGATGCTGGCATAGCGGGCCAGCACATTGGCATTCTCCAGAATGGCCAGTGCTGAGGGCGTGCGCTCACTGATTTTCAGCACACAGCGCCACTTGGCGAAGTCGGCGCCATCCTTCTTGTACTGGGCGCAGCGTTCTGAGAGCCCATCCAGCCCTGCAGGCATAGTGCCAGTCTCATCACTCTGCCCCTCTTTGCCAGCATCAACCACCCACTAACCCTGTGGTCCCGAAGCCCACCCATCCTGTACCTTGAGTGGTAGTTTCTCCATCAGTCCCAGATAGAGGCACTACACCTTTGTCAACCTGAAAGGGAAACAGGCAGAAGGCTAAACCCAGACAGGATTCTCCTTACCACCACCCCCCACACACACACACACACAACTATTTCCACACCCAGCCCCCATCCAGGGCCAGTGGCTGCACCTTGATGCCAACGACAATGCCCTTATCCTGGATGGTACGGACGAAGGGGACACCATTATCATCTTTCTGGTAAAGTGTCTCATGAAAGAAGATGACACCCCCAATGCACTTCTTCACACGGTCATCAGCGCTGAATAGGACCTGGCGATACAAACGGCGGTTCTCCTCTGTGTTCTCCACCCCAATCTGGCTCAGCCGCTTGGCCATGCTGCCTGGGGGCATACAAGGATGGGTCACGAGATCATCCCTAGGGCTTCCCGGCTACTTCTACCCTACCCAAACACAGGCCCCCACCTACCTACAGACTCATCTGCGGCCAGGATGCCTTTGCCTGGGGCCACAATCTGGAGGGCAATGTCAGACAACTCCTTTTTCTGCTCAGCAGAAAGGGCTGGGTATGAATGAGGCATGGTGACAGCTCTGTGGAATGGAGACAAGATATAAAAGCTGCACCCCATCCACTACCTCCTCTGCTTCCTCCCTTGGCCATATGGTCCAAGTGGCCCTCCCCACTGGCCCCCAAAAGCATGAGGCTGAGAACAGGGCAGCAGTCCTTGGCATGGGTCCTGGGCATCATCAAAGTGGCACCAATTTCTCTGACAGCTAGCAGGCTTAGTGCCCCAGTTCCCACATCTCCCTTTGTCCGTGATGGGCATCCTTCCCAGTCCCAGAGAAAGATGCATCGCGGGGGTGGGGAGGTAAGCAGCCCTGAAGCTACAGGTCTTCTTATGAAACTACTGCCCAAATGAAGATGCCAATCCNTCCAAGTGGCCCTCCCCACTGGCCCCCAAAAGCATGAGGCTGAGAACAGGGCAGCAGTCCTTGGCATGGGTCCTGGGCATCATCAAAGTGGCACCAATTTCTCTGACAGCTAGCAGGCTTAGCGCCCCAGTTCCCACATCTCCCTTTGTCTGTGATGGGCATCCTTCCCAGTCCCAGAGAAAGATGCATCGTGGGGGTGGGGAGGTAAGCAGCCCCGAAGCTACAGGTCTTCTTATGAAACTACTGCCCAAATGAAGATGCCAATCCTCCTTTCATTGAATTTGGCCCCTTCTTCAGGTAGGCATGAGCCCTGACCTTCAACTGCCTTTTTCTCATCCTTAACAGAGCCTCTAGGAAAAGTGCACTTACTTCCAACCCTTCAGAATGAGGCAAAAGGACCCATCACCCTTCTTCTCTTGGCTTGTGGAGGAAAAGGTTGGGAGCAGGAGAGTAGGTAGGGAAGAGTGGCAAGCTTCTATAACCTCTGCTTTCTATACCCCAATGCCTCTGCAGTCAGGAGATGGGAGCAGAGGATCAAGATGGAAAAGAATGAGCCCTGGCTGCTGTGGCTCAGTGGGTTGAGCGCCAGCCTGCGAACCAAAACGTTACTGGTTTAATTCCCAGTCCAGGCACAAGCCTGGGTTGCCGGCCAGGTCCCTACTTAGGCAACCGATTGATGTTTCTCTCACACATCAATGTTTCTCTCCCTTTCTTCCTCCCTCCTTTCCCCTCTCCCTCTAAAAAGAAAAGAAAAAAGGAAAGGAATGAGTAGAGAGGCTGAGGAAGGGGGAGAGAGATGCAGGAGGAGAAGGCAGGGTGATAGTGAGGCTAGCCAGTCAGGGTAAGGACCTAGAGAAAAGGCAAAAGAACTATAGAGGAAACTTAGCCAAGGAGAGAGAGCAGATGAGATTAAAATGGTCTTGGTGGCCCCGGCCAGGTGGCCTAGTTAGCTGGAGTATTGTCCCGTACACCAAAAGGCTGCAAGTTTCATTCCTGTTGAGGGCACATACAGAGATTTCGGGTTCGATCACCAGTGAGGGTGCGTTTGGGACGCAACCAATCGATGTTTCTTTCTCACATCGATGTTTCCCTTTCTCCCTTCCTCTCTGTCTAAAATCAAGAAACATATCCTCGGTGAGGATTATTTTTTACTGTTTTTTTTAAAGAATGGTCTTGGCGGAAGAGGGTGACCCCAAGAAAAAACCCAGTAGGCAGAGGAAGATTTGAATTGGAAAAACTGAGGTCCCAGCCTAATTGCTTAGAGGAAGGGGTGTTATGGGAGGTCTGAACCGTGGGTGGACAGAAAAGAGAGAGGATGTAAGGGAAGATGTAAGGATGTAAGAGGAAGCTGAGAAGGCACATCCAAGGGCCCCAAGGGGCAGGGCAAGGATGGCAGGGGGAAGTCAGGAAGAGGAAGCAGGGATGCTGAGCAGCTCCCGCCTCGCCCGGGTCTCACCTGTGCGCACTGAGTTAACGGCGGCAGCACATGAACAGACCAGTTTCAAGCCTGCAAGAGCTGTGGCTTCAGCCCGGGCTCCTGTAAATGAGGCTGAGGATGCCGCAGAGCTACGTGACTGCCAAGGGGGCGGGGTTGTCACCTCCCCGCCCAGGCCACGCCCCTCCCAAGGACTGGTGTTCTGTCGAAAGCCACGCCCACAGAGGCGGAGCAACGAGGTGGAGTGACTACCCTGCCAGGACCTTGGAGGCTCTAGTAGACTGTCCCCCTCCCACCTCTTGGATCGCTGCCACCAGGGCCCCAGAGGCAGGAAATGGCCTTGCCCTCATTTCTGCCACAATTGCCTTTACCGTGTGCTGGAGGTTGGGAATTAAGCCTGGTCTGGTGAAGGAGAGTTTCCTGAACAGTCACAACAGGTAGGGTAGGCAGCACAGAGGCACAAACACAATGTCAGAGCCCAGGACAGGGAGTAAGAAACTGATTTCCTCCGCCCTCACCCCCTTATTCACCAGGGCCTACCCTTGAGGGGGATGGAGAAAGTAAGAGAATGAAGCCTTGTCTGTCCCCCACACCCACCCCTCAGGCCGTAAGCCAGGGAACAAGCAGTCCAGTGCCCAGCATATTAGGGGAAGGGAGAGAAGGGAGGAAGGCAGCCAACTTTGGCCCTGGAGGCAGCGGAAGGGGTGAGTGGCATATCCCCAGGCTGCAGGGTGGGCCAAGCTGCTTCTCCCTGACTTTATCCATCCCCTCTCACCCAAGAAACAAGATTCAGTGAGCCTGAAGACATACATTAAATATACTTTATTTAAATAGCATTAAATCTAGCTGGCTCTATGCCAGTTGGTCCTGGTGTTGGGGTGAGGAAATATTGAAGGTAAAGAGGGGTAAAACAGATCCAGCTTTTAGTTTCTCAGCTCAGAAATTCCAGCAGTCCCTGTAGCTCCTTGCAACCCCTCACAACCTCTGGGATGGACAGCAGAGTCTGGGAAGAGAGGCAGAAAAGGCAGCTCAGAGTCACAGCCCCAGGAAGCACCCAGTGAATTAGAGGGGAGAAACCGAAGCCATAGCCACACAGAAGCCTGCAACAGTGAGCCAGACCCAGCTGCCAGCAGTCTGGGAACCAGAGCTATGTTCATCAGTATTTCCTGGGGCCAGGCCTTATACCAGGTGCCTCAGTTCAAGTCCCTCCCTCCTTTACCTCATAAATATGCTGAACAATGTCATCTAGTTTCTTTAACTCCTTGTCAGAGCGCCGAAGATTCTCCTCCAGGATGTTTCTCTAGAAAGCAAATAAGTTGCATAAGTCATATGCTTAAAAGAACAGTATAGCTTGTGGGGAAAGTAAACTATGGCAGGGCACTTGCTAGTGGTAATGACAACTGGCCCCCCAAAGGCATGGGAATTCTTACATGGCTCTGAAACTTGACCATGAGTTTTGCCTTCTCATTTTTCATCTCCAGGAACATCACCCTTAGTTTGTCTACCTGTAGAGAGATATGTTCGGCTCAGTAGGGGCACAGCCTCCAGTTCCCACCAGCTGCCCAGCTCCTGTGTTATCTCTGAGTCACCTCCTGGGAGAGCCACACTTTCTCCTGGATCCAGTTAGTGGCCATGGGCTGAGAGTTGGGGTCCAGCTGGCCTGCCAGAGTCTCTTGGAGCACCTTGGTCTCTGTCTCCGCACGCCGAAGCGAGCGAGTGAGCTGAGTCACCTCCTCTCTAAGACTCTGGGGATGAACATGGAGAGGTATTCAGTAGCCCTCAAAGGTCCTCTCCATCAAACTTATTCCATTCTGTGAACAAGGTAGACCAGCGGATCCAATTCCCATATATGAGACCCTGGCTACCAGTGACACATAAGGCAGAGGGCCAGGCATCATGATGAACATACGATGAGCTCGCCACTCTTGTCAATCTGCTCTAGAATCTTCTCATTCTGCTGCTGTATCACTTCCTGGAGCTCCTTTTCATTCTGTGAGGAAAATGGAGGTAAGAGGGCACTGAGAGAGCCGACTTCTTTGTAGCCTTTGCCAGGAGATAAGATTTAGTACCTGACCCATACTCAGCCCAGGTTGCTACCAAATGATAACACTCTTCTTCCTCTAGGGCTAAGTCAGGCTAGGCACATCCCAGTGTCGAAAGAGCTCTGCTAAGAGTTCCTGACTTCTAGGTCAGCCTGGGAGATGTGTCAGCCCATAGCTGATTCCCAAACATTTGAAATATCTGACCCCATGTAGGGCAAAACTAGGGCAGTGGTTGGAAAATCCCTACACCCAGATTCCCAGAGAGATGGAGAGACAATGGTTCCCAGTGGGCCAGTACCGCTGCCCCAGTTCTTCATCGCCCCACTTCTAGGCCCCTCCTTCACCTTGTAGCGCAAGCACAAGGCCTGGTTCAGCTTCTCTATGTCTGCTTCCTTTGCCTTCTGGGCTTCCTGATGCTCTTCTTCCTGGGCCTGGAGCCTCGCCTGCAGATCACAACTAGGGGAGAGACGAATCCAGCATTGTTCCTGTCTTCTCAGGAGCTGGGCCCTTGATATAAGGGGCTCTTTCACCAAGACTGTACCCAACTCACATCTTCTGCTGCAGAGCTCTGATGGCTTCTTCTTTAGACTCTTGCAGCAGGGAACACAGGCTCTGAAGCTCCAGAGTCGTAGTACTCATTTCTTCCAGGCTCTTTTCCATGCCTGGGATCTCTGAAAGAGAAAGTCCTGATAGAGGTGGGGCCCTCCAGCTCTGGATGGAAGGAGTGTGTGGTCATTATTTCCACAACTCTTATCCATGTTCCCTACCCATAGGATTTGAGTGTCCGGAACACTGCAGGTCCCAAAAGACAGAAATAAAATGAGCCCAAGTAGAATTGAGGTTTTTAGAGCAAAGCACTTTTCACTGCTTTAGTTAACTTTATCATCACTACATGATCTAGAAATGAGGCAGAATCCCTGGAGCCCACCCTAACCTGTAGGCTGAAGGGAAACCACTGATGCAACTCGGGTGAAAGCACTCTTGTCACTTCCAAGCAAGGACACAGGAGCCGATTCTGACTCTAAAACAAAAACAAACCATGGTAGAGGGCCTCTCTGGTGACCCAGTCAAGGTCCACCATAATGGAAGCCTGGGAGAGATAGGTCTGTTGGTGGGCATCTTTAACAGCTGAAGATATCAGCAGGGTAACAATTTTCCCACCCCTGAACCCCAGGGCCTTTAACCTCTGTCTGCCGTTACTGTCGATATGTTTCCCAAGAAGGTGCTGTTGGAGGGTGGAGAGTGTTCCTGGGCAGAAACACAGGCTGTGCTTTTTAGGAGGATCTCCGGTTCAGCCTAAAAGCAAATGAGAACAAAACATCAGCTGCTTTTCAGGCTTAGTGATCTCCCTAAACCACCACGTACTCACTAGACACCTCCTCTAGAATGTTGTTCTATTACCTCTCTTCTCTATCTTCAACTTCTCCCTTATCTCCTTTTCCTGAACTTAATTTTCTCTCACTAAAGCAACAACAATCATTTTTTAAAAAAACCTCTTCTTAACCCTAAATCCCCTTTTACCTACAGCCTTTTTTCTTTCCCTTCAACTACAAAGAAAGAAAAACCTACATTTCTTGCCTAAAATCCTCACCATCTGTTGACTCCCCAGCCCACTATACTAAGGCTTCTGCAACACTAATCCACCAAAATTCTATTATTTGGGTCAATGGCATCCTTACTTTCAAATGCAATGGACATTTTTCAGCTCTTATTTTACTTGACCTATTTGATAATCAATGACCATGTTCTTTAGAAACTTTCTTTTCTTAGCTTCTCGGACATGACTCTTTCTTCTTCATAGGTAGGCCTTATACCTTTCTGATATTTCTTCTCTCTACCCACAGGTCCTTAATTGTTGGGGTCCTCCTGGTTAAGCCTTAGCCCTCTTTACCCTCTAATCCACAGGTGGCAAATACAAGGCCCGTGGCCCTCCATCTTGTTTTCTGGCAACTTGTTTCTACCTGGCAGTGCCAAGCTGTTAAGGAGTAGTTACAGTTATACAGTTGTAAAATTACATTCGGCCCTTAGAAGGCAACCGCGAGCCTGACGTGGCCCCTGGTGAAAATAAATTTGATACCCCTGCTCGAATCCTTTCCCCAGGTGGCCTCGCCTTAAGAGCTCTATAAAAATATCCATTTCTACATGGATAACGCTTCACTCTGTTTGTCTTAACTGGATTTTTCCCCCAATTTCCAGACCTAGAAGCTCAACTGCCTGTGAAAAACCTACCAGAATGTACCACATTTCACCTGAAATTAGTATTCATAAAGCTGAGCTCACCATTCTCCCAGTCCCACTCTGTCTCTCCTGCATGTATGACCCAAGAGCAGGGGGCAGCTAATTACTGTCAGCAGCTCAAATCTGATCTGCTATCTGTTTTTGTAAATAAAGTTTTATTAGACAACGGCCACATCCATTCATTTACATACTATCTATGGCTGCTCTTGAGCTTCAAAGGCAAAGCTGAGTAGTTAAGACAGAGAGCACATAGTTCACAAAGCTGAAAATATTTATAACATTTCATGTTATAGGAAGTTTTCCAATCCCAGTTCTAGGAGTGTGACCATCTTTCCAGCAATTTAGAGATCATCATTCACTCTTCCACCATACTCCTACATCAAGTTGGTCACAAGGTTCTATTACTTCTACTTCCTAAATATGTATTGGATTCATCCAAACCACCACCTCCTATCTGCCCCATCTATAATTGCCATTAGTTCTGGCCTTCAAAATCTGGCTTCCTGCCTCCTTCTCCAGCCTTGTCTCCTTGTCATCCTTACCAAAAAAACACCTGTACTCTAATTATAAAGAGCTACTTCCCAGTCCCTAAACTTCCTGTCGCATTCTATATAAGCAGGGCTTTGCCTTGTTCACCTATATTCCCGCACCTCATCCAAACCTTGTTATGAGGTAGACACTACAAAAAAATTATACACAGTGCCTCTATGACTTTCATATACTGTTCCCTCTGCCTTGTGAGCCTTCTTATATACTCACTCCTGACAAACTTCTAAGCTTTAAGACTGCCCAAGGGTCACCTGCTTTGAGAAGACATCCTAACTCTCAAAGTCAGAACTGATGCTCCTTTCTCTGTGCTCCCACAGTGGTCATCCATGCAGACTTCTATCATGATCACGAGTCAGAATGACAAGTATACACATTCCTGTCTTCCATGCAAGACTACAGATTCTTTTGCATTTCTTGTGCTCAGCACATACTAGGGAAGAGGGTCAGATCACAAGCACTTTCATAGTTCAGGATCCTGTTGGTATAAGCTAATTAACTCTGTATTCTGAAAGATATCAACTATCTATTTATTTATTATATTTTTTAAAGATTTTATTTATTTATCTTAAGAGGGGAAGGGACGGAGAGAGGGAGAGAAACATCAATGTATGGTTGCCTCTCGTGCATCCCCTGCTGGGAACTGGACTGAAACCCAGGCATGTGCTCCAACTGGGAATCGAACTGTGATCCCTTGGCTTGCAGGCCCACACTCAGTCCACCGAGCCACACCAGCCAGGGCTCAACTATTTATTATTTAGGGTGCACTGCAGGGAAGCCAAAGAAGCAAACTAAATTTCTGCTTTCTTTTAAACACAGTCTAGTTGCAGAGACCAGACATCTAAGAAAAATTAAGAGAAGTTCAAAAGATCACTGAGTCCATGTGATCTGGTAACATATCAAAGAAGGTGAACTACAGAGTATTTTAATAGGAAAGGAAAAGGTGTTAATGGAGATGGGACATTTGTATAGTGTATAGGCAGCCTAGTCTAGTTGCAATAAAGGGTTCATAATAGGGAGATAGGAGACAATGAAAGAAAAGTTTGAGCCCTGGATATGTAGCTCAGTTGGTTAGAGCAGGGGTCCTCAACCTCCGGACCAGTACCAGTCCGGACCTGTTTGGCTGATCGTGGTCACATATTCATGTGCAGATAAACCAGCCAAAAAACGGGCAGTGAGACAGGCCGTGCAACCCAGGGCACCAGCGACAGGAAATAAAGCCTAAAAGCACCAATTGAAAACACTTATGAGAGTTGAGGTGCCGGCAGAGACTCCAAGCCTCACAGGAGAATTTGTTGGAGAGACCCACAGGGTCCTAGAATGTATACAAGCCCACCCACCCAGGAACCAGCACCAGAAGGGCCCAGTTTGCTTGTGGGAAGCGACAGAGGGGACTGAAATCCAAGGGAGAGCAAAGCAAGCGCCATCATTCCCACATACAGCATCACAACCCAGCACTGGGTTGACCCACCCTGGTGAACACCTAAGGCTCTGCTCCTCATATGTAACAGACGTGACCAGACCACAAAATTATGGCTCAAACAGAAGAACAAATCAAAGCCCCAGAGCAAATACTTTTAAGCAACCAAGAGATAGCCAACCTATCAGATGCATAGTTCTAAACACTGGTGATCAGGATGCTCACAGAACTGGTTGATTTTGGTTGCAAATTAGATGAACAAATGAAGGCTACACTAAGCGAAATGAAGGAAAATGCACAGGGAACCATTAGTGATGGAAAGAAAACTGGGACTCAAATCAATGGAGTGGACCAGAAGGAAGAAAGAAACAACCAAACAGAAAAGAAGGAAGAAACATGAATTCAAAAAAAATGAGGAGAGGCTTAGGAACCTCCAGGACATCTTTAAACGTTCCAACATCTGAATTATAGGGGTACCAAAAGAGGAAGAGGAAGAGCAACAAGTGGAAAACTTATTTGAACAAGTAATAAAGGAGAACTTCCCCAATCTGGCAAAGGCAATAGACTTCCAGGAAGTCCAGGAAGCTCAGAGAGTCCCAAAGAAGGTGGACCCAAGGAGGAACACACCAAGAAACATCACAATTACATTACCCAAGATTAAAATGAAGGAGAGAATTCTAGAAGCAGCAAGAGATAAGGAGACAGTTACCTACAAAGGAGTTCCCATCAGACTGTCAGCTGATTTCTCAAAAAAGACCTTGCAGGCAAGAAGGGGCTAGAAAGAAATATTCCAAGTCCTGAAATGCAAGGACCTACAGCCAAGATTGCTCTATTCAGCAAAACTTTCATTTAGAATGGAAGGGCAGATAAAGCACTTCTCAGATAAGGTTAAGTTCAAGGAGTTCATCATCACTAAGCCCTTATTATATGAAATGTTAAAGGGACTATCTAAGAAAAAGAAGATAAAAAATATGAACAGTGAAAGGATAACAAACTCATAGTTATTAACAACCATACCTAAAACAAAAGCAAACTAAGCAGACAGCTAAAACAGGAATGGAGCCACAGAAATGGAGATCACATGGAGGGTTAGCAATAGGGGAGTGGGAGGAGGAGAGGTGGGGAGAAAATACAGAGAATAAGTAGCATAGACGGTGTGGAGAAAATAGACAGGGGGAGGGCAAGAGTAGTGTGGGAAATGTAGAAGCTAAAGAACTTGTGACACATGGACATGAACTAAAGGGGAGGAATGGGGGGAGGGGGTGTGCTGGGGGGAGGGGAATGAAGGGGGGGAAATGGGACAACTGTAATGGCATAATCACTAAAATATATTATTAAAAAAGAGTAGTGTTTTAGGGAAACCATCCTACTGAATAAAGATACAACTGGGAAAATCTCAGTAAACTAGGAATAGAAAAAAACGTCCTCAACTTGATAAAGAATATCTATAAAAAGCCTACAGCCAACATCAGACTTAATGGTGAGCAACTTGAAGCTTCTCCTCTAAGATCAGGTACAAAACAAGGATGCCCCCTCTCACCACTCCTTCTCAACATCGTAGTGAAAGCTCTAACTAATGCAGTAAGACAAGAAAAGGAAATAAGAGATATTCAGATTGGGAAGGAAGGAATGAAACCATCTTTGTTTGAAGATACAATTGGAAGGAAAGAGAAGGAACACCCAGATCCTTACCTTCTCCTTTAGTTTTGTCTGTAGGAAGAGGGTCAGGCTCTGTAGTTGCTTAGTCAGCATCCTTAGCTCTTGGGCATACTGGCGTCTCTTCTCCAGTTCTTTCTCCTCATTCTCTGCTATGGTACTAGCCAGTTTAGCCCTGAAATAAGGAAGGAGCAGAGAGATTGTTACCTTCTCTGAACTCCTCTCCCAAATCCCACAGAGAGCTGCATTCAAAGAGGGAATTAAGGCTCTTGGACCCCATCACAATTCCATTCCTGGAGTCTTTAGCTTCTAACAGAGTTCCTGGGAAAGATAAGCACTTAGAAGGAAAGCACAGAAAGGCAGAGATCTTACTTCAGGTTCTCTACAGTGTCCTTGAGATCCTCACACTGCAGGCTGCGCTCCCGGAGCACTTCCAGTGTGGTTTTCAACTGACACTCAACCTGGCCCAGCTCCAAGTGAGCTACCTGATTCTCTTGGTCTGCAAACTGGGGAGACAGGAGAAGGAAGAAAGGAGGGAGAAAGGGTTGAGAGTGGGGTGATGAATCTAAGTGGGAAATGTTAGAGACCTGGGAACAGAGGCTTTTCCTAGTCCAGTCTCAAACCTCAACTCAGTACCCTCAGGTAAGAGTCTCACTCCTGCCAGCTCCCCTGCCCAACTTACCTCCAGAGTCTCCTTCAGGTCCTGCACCTCCTTGGCCAGGACAGCATGTTGTTGCTGCAGCTCTGCTTGCACATGTTTTAGTGCCATCTCTTCCTTTTTCCATCTGCCAGAGACATTAGATCCCTTTGGTCCTGTATCTTGTGCACCTACTGACACAATAACCTGACAGGAACTCACTGAGTAGCCTGCTCTTCATTGCTCTGGGTAAGCTGGCTGAGCAACTCATCCTTCGTGGCCAGGTCCTGGGCACAGTGGGCATGCTGACTCTGTAGCTCTTTTAGCTGACTCTGCGTGCTGGCCAGAATCTGCAGCTGAGCCCGGAGATCTAAACCAAAAGTATCCTAATGACACCATGTGGTCACCAGGCCAGAATCTCCCCACACCTGTGCTCTAAACAAGTGCTGTAGAGCACTTTCTTGCTCTATCACCACACCCCAAACCTTAGCAGGGCACAACTGCTTGCATGCATGCACACTCACCTGTTGCCAGGCGACTGTTTTCCAACTCCAGTTGTTCTATTTGGCCTTTGCAGTCCTCTAACTGGGTAGAGACTTGTTCCAGCTCCCTGGAAACCTAGGAAGAAAAGACAGTTTTCCTCCCACAGTTCCCCCCGAATCAAGAGTCCCAGGACTTGGTCCAGCTTCTCTTTCTGGACAGAACAGCAAACTACCTTGAAGCTGGGCAGCAACACTGCAGCAAATAAGCCTGATCCTCAGGAAAAAGTGGAAACAGGAGAAAAGTTGCTGAAGAAGATGCTGAAGGGCAAAGGAAACAACTGGGTCCAAAGCCATCTTACAGGGAAGGGACCTGGATGGTCTCCAAACCCACAAGGCAGAAAGAAGACAGGTCTAGGGTAAGAGGCTAACGATACTACTCATTTGAAAGGCCTTCTGTAGCGAAGGGGAAGGAACCCAGGCCTAAGCACTTGCCACTCCTGGTTTGTACCTGCTCCTTTTCCTCAATCGCAGCATCACGTTCCTGTAGGGTCTGCCGGCTCTTGGCTGTGAGTTTCTCTGTGAGTTGTCGAGACCGGCTCAGCAAAGCTGTCCATGTTATATACTACCAGGAGAAGCAAGCAGGTCAGTTAAGCACTCACAAAACAAGGTTTCTAATGGGGTTGGTTATGAGTAAAGGAATGGTATAATGCCCCCAAATACTCACATCCAGTTGCATGGATGTCCAATCCTGTTGCAAGATTGAAGTAAGACTCACTGCCTGCTGAGCCAACTCTTCTTGCTCAGTATGAAGACCTACCTACACAAGAAGAAGTGCCTATGGAAGGGGCCCCCTTCCTCTGGATGCAACAGGGAGGTAATGACCATCTTCCCGTGTATCAGCATGGATCTCAATAAAGAAAATGTCCTCAAATTACCAGTTGGGTCTGGGTTTCCTTCAAGAGTCCTCTGAATTCCCCCATGGATGCCAGGTCCTGCTCCAGCTGGCTGATGCGCTGACTGGCATGTGCACAGAAAGCCTCTAGCACTGTTTCTGCCTGTTTAGGGAAGAGGTTTAGAGGGCACGCCCAGCGGACAGAGGAGGGAAACAACACAAAAATCCATACTGTCTGCTACAATGTTAGTTTAATTCGTTGTTCCCCAGGGCAGGCAATTCTGAGACCACCCATCTCTGTCTCAAGTGAATTTGAGTTCGTGCAGGAACCCTAAGGAAGAAACCACTCACATCCAGGAACAAAATCCTGACATCTTACCGCATCCTTGCCTCTAAGAGCCATTTCCTCTCTGTGCTTTGCCTCCTCCCTTTCCGTTTTAAGGCTCTGGAGCCTTGCCCTCAATTTCTTCAACATGTCAAAACAGCAGGAAACCAAGGTTTCTGCATGCTGAGACTACAAAATAAAAATCACATGTGTATCTCGTTCCTTCTTTTGGCTTTCAGTCCCACCAGAGGCCTCTGCCTTAACCTACATGCTGCTTACCTCCTGATTCACAGTAGTTCTGTCTTCCTCTAAGTGCAACAGAGATAGGTGAAGCAAGGATACCAGCTCTTTAGAGACCAGCACCCATGATTGCTGTAAAGGGAGATGATTAGGCTAGATCAAATAAGTCACTAAGCAGGAAATAAAATAAGCAGGGACACACTGGTGAGGAAAGCCATTAACCCCAATTTTAAGCTCCAATAAGATGTTCTTAGCCCTGGCTGGCGTAGCTCAGTGGATTGAGTGCGGGCCTGCGAACCAGACAATCGCGGTTCGATTCCCAGTCAGGGCACATGCCTGGGTTGCAGGCCGGTTCCTTGCAAGCTAACTACCAGCAGGGGATGCACAAAAGGCAACCATACATTGATGTTTCTCTCCCTCTCTCCTTCCCCTCTAAAGATAAATAAATAAATAAAATCTTAAAAAAAAAAAAAAAAGATGTTCTTAACAAAGGTTTGGAGACCTCCCTCCCTTCATTACCACCACTGAGTACCACCATCGGCTAACCACCCAGGATTCTCCATTCTTGATTTTCACAGGAGACCCAGTGGTGGAATAAGATCAATGAACACTTACCATAACATTCCTGGTCTGCTGCAGAGTCTGTCCAATCTCTTGGGTCTTTCGAAGATGCTGAGGTTTCTTACTTACCTAGCCAGAGAAACAGCATTGTTCCTTTTGCGCAGGGAGCAAGCACCACAAGTACCTCATTTCCCACCCACCCACTGAGATACAAGAGCCTTCTCTATTAAAAACAGAAGCAAGGCCCGGCTGGTGTGGCTCAGTGGATTGAACACCTGCCCGTGAACCAAAAGGTCGCTGGTTTGATTCTTAGTCAGGGCACATGTCTGGGTTGCAGGCCAGGTTGGGGCCCTAGCAGGAGGTACAGAAGAGGCAATCACATATTGATGTCTCTCTCCCTCTCTTTCTCCTTTCCTTCCCCTCTCTAAAAATACATAAATAAATTAAAAAATTTTTTAAAGCAAGAGCTGCCCTGGCTGGTATAGCTCAGTGGATTGAGCATAGGCCTGTGAAGCAAAGGGTCATCAGTTTGATTCCCAGTCAGGGCACATGCCTGGGTTGCGGGCCAGGTCCCTGGGGGGATGCATGGGAGGCAACCACACACTGATGTTTCTTTCCCACTCTTTCTCCTTCCCTTCCTCTCTCTCTAAAAATAAATAAATAGCCCTGGCTGGTGTAGCTCAGTGGATTGAGCATGGGCCTGCGAAGCAAAGGGTCATCGGTTTGATTCCAAGTCAGGGCACATGCCTGGGTTGCAGGCCAGTTCCCAGCAAGGGACGCATGAAAGGCAACCACACATTGATGTTTCTCTTCCCCTCTAAAAATAAATGAATGAATGAATAAATAAAATATTTTTTAAAAAAGCAGGAGCAAGATCAAAGCTTGATGAAGCCAAGTCAGAAAAAATTCCGGAGATAGGTAAAAGTTTCCTTTTCAAAATGTCTTTTTTTCTACTTATAAGAATACTGTTTATTGTTAACATTTTGGAAATACAGAAGTGATTAAAATGGAAAAAGAAATCATTACCAATTTCATCACCTAGAGCAGTGACATTTAACCAACACTACCACACCTATTTCAAGAGATTTTGATTTACCTCCTCACTGAGATTTTGCTATCAGGATTTGCTGTAACTGGTGAGTATATTATAGTTCCCAGCTGCCAGGGGTTGGGGGATAGAGGGAGGTATAGACTACTAATTTCAAAGAAATTACCATATTCAGTAAATTTTAAGATGATTATATTTTTACATTTTTAGCACCACCAAAATTGGGATGCATCTCAATATTGTGTCAGATTTGATGAAAGACAGTAATGCTTAAGAAAAACCACAATTGAGATTATATATTTATTTATATTTGGTGGACTACTTTTATTACTTAATTAAATTACTACTTTTATTACTTAATTTCATTATACTAATGTTATTTAGCCCTGAATTTATATTCACTCTTATTGTAATAGCCTGAAACTGGGATATCTGCTTTAGAGGGACCTATCAAAGTGGAGCACCATCCATTTTTAACTTCTGCTGATAATTTACCTCACCTCAAATCCTCTCAGAGGTTATCTGAACTCCAATTTCCTTTCTTTAAAAACCTTGAACATGTTAAACTTATTTTCCCATGTTAAGAATTCTTCATAAACAAATTTTAAATAACTGTAAAATATCCCATCTTATGGATACACCATTATTTTTTTAAAAGATTTTATTTATTTTTGGAGATGGGAAGGGAGGGAGAAAAAGAGAGAAACATCAATGTGTGGTTGCGTCTCGCATGGCCCCCCACTGGGGATCTGGCCCGCAACCCAGGCATGTGCCCTGATTAGGAATCGAACCTGTGACCCTTTGGTTCACAGCCCATGCTCATTCCACTGAGCTACACCAACCAGGACAATAGACCATTATTTTTTATATTTTTCATTGTTTTTATGGGGTTTTTAAAAAGATTTTATTTTTTTGTAGAGAGAGGGGAAGGGAGGGAGAAAAAGAGGGAGAAAAACACCAGTGTGTGCAATTGGTTGCCTTTCACACGCCCCCAACTGGGGACCCCACCATGACCCAGGCATGTGCCCTGACTGGGAATCCAACTTGTGACCTTTGGTTCACAGGGCAGCGCTCAGTCCACTGAGCCACACTACCCAGAGCTCATTATTTTTGTTTTAAAGCTACCATCTTTATGCCAAAATTTTTCCCCTTAGGATATAGCCCTAGAAGTAAAGTTACTGGGTCAAAAAGCTTGAACTGCTTTAAGAATCTTACTTAAATGTCCTTCAAAAAAGGTTGAACCCTGCCCTGACTGGTGTAGCTCAGTGGATTGAGTGCGGGCCTGCGAACAAAAGGATTGCAATTTGATTCCCAGTCAGGGTACATGCCTGGGTTGCAGGCCAATTCCCAGCAGGGAGGCAACCATACATTGATATTTCTCTCCTTCTCTCCTTCCCTTCCCCTCTAAAGATAAATAAATAAAATCTTAAAAAAAAATAAGGTTGAACCCAAAAGATTGTGGGTTCGATTCCCAATCAGGCTACATGCCTAGGTTGAAGGTTTCGTCCCCAGTTGGGGCATGTACAAGAGGCAACCAGTTGATGTTTCTCTTTCACATTGATGTTTCTCTCCCTACCTGCCACTCTCTCTGAAATTGATAAGCATGTCCTTGGGTGAGGATTAAAAAAAAAAGTTGAGCCCTGGCTGGTGTAGCTCAGTGGATTGAGCGCGGGCCTGCGACTCAGACCATCGCGGTTTGATTCTCAGTCAGGGCACATGCCTGGGTTGCAGGCCGGTTCCCTGCAGGCCAACTCCCAGCAAGGGACTCATGAAAGGCAACCATACATTGATGTTTCTCTCCCTCTCCTTCCCTTCCCCTCTAAAGATAAATAAATAAAATCTTTAAAAAAAAAAAAAAGTTGAACCACCTTATATTCTACTGTCAGTAGGACAATGCTTACCAGCATTATCTATTTTATTCTTTGCTATTTTGTCAGAAGAAAATAGCATTACTGTTTCAATTTTCATTTTTCTGATCATCAGTAATGGTGAACTTCTCAAATATTTATTAGCCATTTTTATTTCCTTATTCTCTGTTCATCATCTTGGAGCAGATAAAAATCTTAGTGTGCTATGTAGAGTAGACACATATGATCTCAAAGGCAGCAGAGCTATGGAAAGACCGAAGTTCTGAGAGAAAAGCAGGGAGCCTTCATTACTGCTGAAAGGCAGTCATCATCTCTGGAAAAAAACTGACTGCTGGAGCAGCAGTGCCGAGTCACGACCTCACAACAGTCAGGATGTCACAGCAGTCTGGATTGAAGGGGGCAGATCTCTTAGAGTTCATCACTCCCTTCTCCAGCAAAGCAGTGATCACTCCCTCCTGTGTCGTGCAGCAAGGCACGGAGTACCCCATGAGCCCTGGACAAGGAGCACATGCTGTGCAGAGCTGGGCACTCAGGCAGGTGATGAGATTAGTGTGAAGGAGGAAGCCAAGCGGCAAGGACATGGCACTGTGAGGGGAATGGCTGAAGGTGCTGTCATTTCTCCTCTCTGGTTCTGCTTCAGTGGCCTCCAAAGGGATTTGGCAAGCTTCAGGGGAAGAGGTACAAGGCTGACTAGGGGATAGGGAACGAGGTCAAGGACAAGAGAAAAGGATACAAAAATAAGAAAACACAGGAGAGAAACTGAGCAGCTAAAGGACCAATAAGCCTATAGTTTCCAGGATTTGGGCAAAAGGTAAAGTCATCATTTGAGAATATTTTCAACACAAAAGACGCCTCTGGGCATTTGGAGAACATCTCTTCTTAGCAGCCGCCACCTATTAACCTCACCAGCCATGACACTGAGGCTCTCAATTCCACCCCCCACACCATCCCTCTCCCTCCTGAGCCTGTACTGTCGCCGCTGGAGTCCTTTACAATTCTTTCCCTCTCATATCTGCTGAAATAGTTTTAAAAGACTGGATGCCCTTAAGTTTAAATTGTTATAAAGGCTATAATTTCTACCATATTGAGAGTACTGACAGTTTGAAATAGAACTGTTAAATCACTCAAGTATATCCAGTGGTTTGAATACATACATCATAACGACTTAATGCCTATTTTATACCTTTAAAAATACATGGACAACCTCTTCTTTAACACCAGTCAGAAATGTTATATCATTTTTTCTTCTTGAACCTGTATTTCTAATGCTCACGGAATTTTATCCTAATGTATTTTTACCCTTGCAAGTCTCTTCTTAACCAATACATCTAGAACAACAAAAGTTCATTTAAATTTAAATTTAAATTTCTTTTAAATTCCTACGACCACAAACTTTTACACGAAAAAATTTCGTTTGGCTAGAGAAATATTTTTATTAATCGTATACTAATTATTGTAATGTTATAATTTTAATAAAATCACAAACATGCCTTAGAAAATTTGATTGGTGATCATCCATTAATGAAATGGATGAAGTCTTCCTCTACTTATTAGTTGATGCGCCTGAGGATTACTGTGATTGCTACAATAAGGCATGGTTCAGCAACAATTCTATGCCTACTTTCAATCCCTCTAGATGTGAGCACTGAGACATCTTCACAGAAGTAATGGGAATAAGAGTGAAACAAGGCAAGAAGAGCACGCCATCCAATTCTAAGCTCCTTTGCAGATACATGTCAAAAACCTCATAGTGAACTTTCATCAGAAATGTTTAATGATCCACTAAAATAATTAAAAGTTTTCCTTTGATTTTGTTAAAAGTGTGCAAAAATGACAGGTTATATGATTATTATAGTCATTCACTTTCTTAGCATGTACACAAATATTTTCTATTATTTGATTGCTATCCCCGGACAACCTAAGATTCAGGTTAGGCAGTAAATATGAGTGTCTCGTAAAGCGGGCAAGGGCAATTGAGAATGGGGAAGTAGGAAAGCAAAAAAATTAGCAGAGTCATTTGGAAGGTGAAGATCTAGAAACCAATTCCTTTAGGGCTTTCCTTGCTTACATTTCCTTGGAAAGTCTTGGTGTACCCAAGGGGTATAGTGAGTACCCACAGCTTTAAGGAATTTTCCAGATTCCATCTTTTACATATTCTAAGGGTGAACCTGTGGTTAAGGAGTCTCTTTCACCCTCTAGCAGTTTATTAGCTTAATTTCTGAGGAAGCGGGCCCACTGGAATCTTCCACACTTTGGGAGTAACCTCCTTACCCCACTGAGAGAGGTGTCAGTTGTGTCAGTCTGTGTGCTACTGTCCTGAACTTCTGGGTGAGGGGTAGTTAGCTGGCTCTTCCAATTCCGCAGATGGCGGGAGAGACCCTCCAGAATGACAAGAGAGTTCATCAGGGTATCTTCTAGGTCATGTCGAGATAAGGCAGTCAGATCTGGAGGATGGCTACAGCAGAAACAGAACATGAGAAAGCAGGGGAAGGGATGGGAGTGGCAGATCCAGGTTAACGGAGCCCAGGAGGCACAAGGATATAGGGACACTTACCCCCACAGGAGAGGCTCTCCCTCAGAAGTACTGTCCTTGGTGCCCACCGGGCCTGTCTGGGATGTGTTTGTACTCTTTTCCTGTGGTGGTGCTGGGGGAGTAAACCAAGTCCCCACCGAGCAAGTAGGGAAAGGAGTAGTGCCAGTTGCAGCATCCCGAAGCACAGAGGGAAGGGATAAGCTCTGGCGGAGATTTTCCAACATGACTGAGGTATTTAAACCTTTTTCCAGCCAGGCCAGTGGGGACATCCAAGGCTCTGCATCAGAGATGAGAATCCTACCAGCATCTTCTACTGCTGGGCCTGGAGCTGCCTGAGACTCCATTTCTCCTGGATTTGGGGTCAGGCATGTGAATGGAGTATCTTCCATATTGGAGACAAGTGCTTTATCTCCCAACTCAGCCTCCTCAGGGAATGTGGAAAAGCTCATCTCTCTTTCCTCAATAGCTCTGTGCTCTACTATTTCAATTTTCTCCCCTGAGTCCACATGACTGACAGGGAAATCTGCTGCTAAGGAAGTTGAAGAGGGAAGACAGAGCATGGAGGAAGGCAAGAAGGCATTACTTTCAGAAGACACTAAGTCCTCAGGCGCAGCCTCAGTTCTACTGCCTGTCAGGCTTTCCTTGGAGCACTGTAGCTGCTGCTCAGAACAAGGATTTGGTGGGTACTCCAAGAGATAGGATGGAGGATCCTGAAATGTAAGTTTCTCAAGCACAGCAGGAACAACTTCTGAAAAGGTGTCTTCCATGCAGGGTTCCACTTCCTTTCTCAGCAGCTCACCTGGTCTCAAAGGCTCGCCTAGAGAAAAACCATTTGTCTCTGCCTTGGTATTCAAATGGGCCTCAAATGTAATGTGTTGCTGCTGCCCTCCTGGAGAGGATACACAGACTGTGGTTTTAACCACATTGTTGTCCAGTGGGTCTACTGCTTCCTCGGACGTTTTAGGAGTAGAGTTGTTTTGGGGAATCAGATGTAGGGGCTGCTCATCTGATTCACGTTGACAAGTTTCTAGCCACTCTGAGGGATGGATGAACTGTTCTGATGGGGAGTCTGTCATCTTAGCATTTTCAAAATCCACCGAAGATGAGTTATTGTTGCCCTCCTGCCAAAGGAAACATAAGTAGTTGATTAAGGCAGTCAACTACGGTTCCCAACATAAAACGACGGGTACTGGATACTGTCCAAACTCAAAAAAAGAAGAGTTCTCATTTTCTCTGCTTAGGTAAGACTTTGGCTAAGCCTTGCTGCTCAGTACAGAGACCCAACAGCAGAGAAAGAAAAGCCAGAAGTCTTTTTGGGTCCTTCCAAGTGAACCCACCTACAATATAAACAAGGCTAAGATAATTCATCTATACCACAGGGAGAAGGTAGCTTGAAAGTGAGCCCACTCCTCTTCAATTCTGACTCCAGCTCATTTCAAGGCGGAATAGCAGGAGCACTCCCTAGGCTCAAGCTCTGTTAGAATTTAGAGTTGGTACAAGATTTTCTTCCTTCCAGAACAGATGAGAAATTGGGAACCAGCATCAGAGAGCACTTGGCCCACAGAGATCCATGGATCCTAAGGGAAAAGGGCAACATCAACCTGTGCCAGTAACCTAGTCTCCCTGAACCCCAAGAGCTGAAGGTATGCTAACCACATGGGTCGACCATTTAACCCTTGGATTTGAAGGGCTCTAGCCTTTGTAGGAGAAGAGAATAAAGGGCAGAGAGTCCCACCTGGTGCCCTAATAAGAGACTGACAAGCTCCTTCCTGCTGGTTCATGGGGACAAGGACCACTGTACCTTCTACCACTTCAGGGTTGCTGGTCCTGAGACTCAATGAACAAGAAAAGGAAAATATGAATGTACTTAAGTGGATGTAGTAGTCAGAGAAAGAACAAATCCTAACATAGTTAGGAAAGGCAGACACCAACAAAACACAGCTGATGGAAGAAAGAGACGACAATTTGAACCAAAAAAATAAATGAGCGTATAAAAAAAGGTCAAGTACAACACACAGACACACAGACTTTCTGATAATAATAAATAAATATTACTGTTAAACAAAAAATATATAGTGAAAAGAACTATAAGAGGATGGCCTGAGTTGAGACTGGAATTACTGGCCTGGACAATCAAATGGAAGAAATACTTTAAAGAAAAGATAAAAGTACCCCCCAAAATATAAATATTAGGGAAAAGCTGAGAGAATTGGAATATAAATCCAACACAGCTAATATGGGGCCCTGGCTGGTGTAGCTCAGTGGATTGAGTACCAGCATGTGAACAAAAAGGTCACTGGTTGGATTCCCAGTCAGGGCACACACATGCCTGGGTTGCGGACCACATTCCCAGTTGGGGTCGTGCGAGAAGCAACCAATAGATGTATCTATCACACATCAATGTTTCTCTCCCTCTCTCTCTCCCTTCCTCTCTCTCCAAAAATAAATCAATAAAATCTAAAAAAAAGAAATTAAAGAAAAATAACAACCCAGAATAATCTGAAATTATTATTTAAAAAAACCCCAAATACCTAACATTTGAACAAAACAAGTTCCAGGAGGAAAGAGAACACATACAAATGAGATACTGATTAATAAATACAGGCTGGGGCAAAAGTAAGTTTATAGTTGCTCATATGGAAAATAATACAATAATTAATAAATAATAATACAAGAATAAACTCTGTGTTTTGTGTACTCACAACAGTAAACCTACTTTTGCCCTACCCTGTATTAGGAGAAAATTTCTCTAAGGTTAAGAAAGACCTGAGTTTGCATAGGATTAACAAGAAAAAAATACAAAAAGAGATAAAACTTCTGGGCTACAAAGAAGACAAAACTATCTGAGAAGTTTCAGACAGAAAGACAAATTATTAAAAAAAGAAAAAGAAAAAAGAATCAGACTTACAGGAAAAGTCTAAAAAGGGCTTCTAAAAAGGGTCTGCAAATGTCCTATTTACTGACCTGAATATTGGTTACAATGATGGGTGCTTTACACAAATGTGTTAAGCTATATGTTTAATGTACTTTCACATATTTTAAGTTTTAAAAGTTTTTCTTTAAAGATTCATTCATCATTTATAAATGTTCTGGTATGCATTCTTTATAGCAAAGTGTTACTAACATCACATCTTATTTATTTTGCAAATCAATATATTTTCTGTATTTATTTTTTTTAATTTTTTTAATTTATCTTTAGAGGGGAAGGGAAGGAGAGAAGGAGAGAAATATCAATGTATGGTTGCCTCTCGTGAGTCCCCTGCTGGGAACTGGCCTGCAACCCAGGCATGTGCCCTGCCTGGGAATCGAACCTCGATCGTGTGGTTCGCAGGCCCGCACTCAATCCACTGAGCTACACCAGTTAGAGGCAATTTTCTGTATTTAATTATAAAAGTTTTTGAAATTTACTTGCAAATACACTTTTTCCATTTGGCTCTATGATTTGTTAACCTAAAGCTGTCCATATACTTAATTTTCTTAAGTATTCATTTTAAGTAAAGCACTCATTATACAGGAATTTGTATTTTGGGAGTGCTTGATCTATCTACAAAGAAAATTAGGAAAAACCATATCATAAAATGCTCCTAGAAGACTCAATTGTATTTTTTTAAACTGTTAATATTAGACTTGTATAAATGGAAGTAATTAAGGTATATCATTACTGTAGTTTAAAAGTTATACATGATAAGACATACTTTATTTTTACTGTATGCTTCTACTGAATGATCTATTCCCAATGCCAAGGCAAGCATGAATAAAATTAGGTTAACTGTAAAAAAAGCTTTTTTTTCTTTCAAAGTACTGAAGGAAAAGTAGAAAATAAATGAGATAGCAAAGAGCTACCTGGCAAAGCAAAAAGAGAGCACAGGCAGCAATAACATAAGAAAACAAAGAATGTAAGGTTATAGCCCTGGCTGGTGTAGCTCAATGGATTGAGCACTGGCCTGCAAACCAAAGGGTCACCAGTTTGATTCCCAATCAGGGCACATGCCTGGGTTGCAGGCCAGGTCCCCAGTGGGAGCCACATGAGGGGCAACCACACATTGATGTTTCTCTCCCTCTCTTTCTCCTTCCCTTCCCCTCTCTCTAAAAAATAAATAAAATCTTTAAAAGAAAAAGAATGTAAAGTTATAGCACTATTATGATAGAAGATATAACTATATATGATATAAAAATATAAATTAGTCAATACTAAATATTGACTAATATACAGAAGCTAAATATACAAACTAAAGACTTTTAGATGCAAAAGTACACCTTAAAGTTCTTGTTGTGTTTATCAAGTTCCTATTTATCCTATTTAAAAATATCTTAAGAACAAAATATTTGCATATCATAAAACTGATAAGGGATTAATATCCAGAATATATAAAGAACTCCTAAAAACTCAACAGCAAAAATCCCAAACAAATCAACTTGAAAATGGGCAAAGGACTAGCCCTGGCTGGGTAGCTCAACTGGTTAGATGCCATCCTGATACACCAAAGTTGCAGGTTCAATTCCCAGTCAGGGCACATACAAGAAGCAAACAATGAGCCCTGGCTGGTGTGGCTCAGTGGGTTAAGTGCTGCCCTGCAGATGGATGGAAAGGTTGCTGGTTTGATTCCAGGTGGGGACACATGCCTGGGTTGCAGGCCAGGTTTCTAGTAGGGGGGTGAGAGAGGCAATTGATCAACGTTTCTCTCTCACATCAATATCTCTCTCTCTCTCTTTCTCCCTCCCTTCCCCTCTTTCTAAAAATAAGTAAATAAATATTTTTTTAAATAAAAAATAATTTATAAAAAAAGACCACTACCCTCATACATCTGTTACTCAGGCTGTCATCCGTCTTCACATATACTTCTTTCTTCCTCTAACCTATTTTATTTATATCCCATCACCTTCCAAAAATAATTCAGACTGCATGAAAAACAGATAGATTGAGAAGTCACTTGATCAGGTTAATGAAATACAAAATCATAATAAAAAAATAAAAAGCAAATCTTCCTATTTCAAAGAGTATGCTAGCTATATCTGATCATCAGATTTAATCCCGAGCTTTCTGAAGCCACAGCAATAGGGAAAACATGGCAAACTACCTAGTTTTCATTATCAGAATGGGAAAGGAATAGAATGGATAGAAACAGGGTGGGGCAAAAGTAGGTTTACCGTTGTGAGCATGTGAAACAGAGCTTATTCTTGTATTATTTATTAATGATTGTATTATTTTCCATAGAATGACTGTAAACCTACCTTTGCTCCACCCTGTACTGCCTCATTCTGGCAGCTAGCTGTCTGACCTCTACAGAAGTGAGCCCATGTTAGAGGGAGACTACTAATCAAAATGATATTGTAGAATTTTTCTCTAGTTTCATAAAGATTAAACGGGGCAGGAGGTAATAAAATCCTACAGCTAAATAGAGGTACAGGTTCTCAGTGGATTTCTTTTAACCACCCTAGGGCACCTCTCTGTTGGCCTGAATAGCTGTAAATGGATGTCACTAAGGTAGAAGACTTCATTATCGTTATTAATTACGTTCTAGCTGTGGCCCTCAGTTCCTCTGAGCTCTCGGCCTCGGCAAAAAGCCCAGTGGAGAAGCTGGCCAGGTGAAGCTCACCTGCAGCCCCAGTTTGCACAGTGATGGGGTCAGCGAGTAGCATGTCTGGAGCCTTTTTCCAGAGCCGGTGAGGGCACCGGGCTGCAGGTTAAGTTCTTGGAGAGGAGTTCTCATAGCTGGTTTTCCCTGAGAAAGAAAGGAGAGTGTGAGGAAGCCCAGACTCTCAGCCCGTTCCTCCTCCTAAGCAGTCTAGGACGCAAGAGGCTCCTACCCCAGTGGCGAGGAAGCGCCAGGACCAACAAAACCTTCCACACGCCTCCACCCTCGCCCCCAAGCTCGACTCAGCTGTCTTTCCCCATGTGGCTCTCCCGCTCACCGGTTGGGGAGAAGGCGACAATTTTTTTACACGCCACATCTTCAACACAGAACGCAGAACGATCACCTCGCAGATCTAAGAGGTGACGGCTACTTCACCCGCCGTCTACGTTTAAAACTGCGCCTCGCTTCCGGATTGGCTGCGGAACCTCAGTGCGTCAGTCTAGCGCGTTGGCTCGGGGATCAAGACCAGTGGGCGGAGGGCGGGGCCAGCGGGGGCCACGCCCCTCCCGACTGACGGTCGCACGCTTGCCCTTGGTGGATCCCTACCCGCTGACGCTCGCTGAAGGGTCGGAGGTTCGTCAGGCCTAAGGCCGGTAGGTGACCACTCCCTCAGGGGAGTCCATCTCTTCTGCTTCCAGTGGCCCACTCTCACATCCTGTCAGAAAAGTTGTCTGCGTGGCCTGGCCTTTGGAAATTTCTCCTCAGGTTTCCCTCAGTTTACCTCTCGCCTCAGCCTCGACTAGAAAGAGCCGGCCAGGGAGTCTGTAAGGGAAAACTGAGTGGAGCGGTTTTTACTCAGGCTTGGTCTGTCCATGCATACTTGTAGGTTCTGCGGCAGTAACGGCCTGAGACCTAGTTCTCAACCCCATTTTATCCCCATTTTACAGACGAAGGAATTGAGTCATCGGTCATGAAATTTGCCCAGTGCCCCGCAGGTAGTAAATGACTGTCAAGATTGCAATCCACACTACCAACTACATTTTCCAGTCACTTAATTCCTCTATGTATGGGAAATCTAGCTTAGCTGTTGAAGGTGGAAACAATAAAGGCAAGTATTCAGAGATACAAATTTATAATTATGTTCCTTTGAACACTTACAGCACCTTATTTACACTATTGAATATTTCAAGTGTGGCTAGTCCAAATTAAGATGTTATAGGTATAACATACCAACTGCATTTAGAAGACTTTGTATTTTAAAAAAAAAGAGTGTAAAACATATTATTTTTAAAATATTGGCCCTGGCTGGTATAGCTCAGTGGATTGAGTGCTGGCCTGCGAACCAAAGGGTTGAGGGTTTGATTCCCAGTCAGGGCGCATGCCTGGGTTGTGGGCCAGGTCCCCAGTAGGGGGCGCGCAAGAGGCAACCACGCATTGATGTTTCTTGCCCTCTCTTTCTCCTATTTCCTTCTGTCAAAAATAAATAAACTTTTAAAAAATATTGATTACATGTTGAAATATTGTAGGTATATTGGGTTAAATAAAATACATTAAAAGTAATTTCTCCTGTTTCTTTTTACCTTTTTAATGTAGCTACTAGCAAACTTGAAATTACTTATGAGTCTTACATTTCTGTTGGATAACACTGCTCTGGAAAGATAATGGTCCCAGACTGCAGGCACTAGAAGTAGCAGTTGCTTGAATGAAAAACTGGGAGAAAGACAAAGTAAAAACACAAATTTGAGATTGCCCAAGACTCAGCAGGAGTCCCAATGTATATGTACTTCTGGTCAGAAATATTCAACAAATGAAACAAAGGTGGGAAGTGACAAAAAAAACACAATGGAAAACTTTTAAGTGCTAGTAGAAAAGCTTGTATATTATAGAAATGTGTGAATCAGAATGCTTAGCAATTAGTATGTCAGATGCCAAGTGAGTAGCCAAAGGATATGGTGCTTCCAGCAGCAAATTAAAAGGGATATGGAAGGGTAGATATGAGAGGGAGAACACAATTGTAAATAGGTGTCTAAAACAATTAATTTGCTGGTGTTGTATAAATTTTTTTAATTTAGTGTTTTTTAATTATAAAAATAGCAGATGCTTGTTACAGGAAGTGAAATGATACAATGCAAAGATGTATTAAAGGCAAAGCTTCCTGTCTGCTGTAAACAAAATATGTACACCTTTATAAAAACATGCACACACACGTGTTTTGTGTTTACACACATTTTTTTTTACCATCAAAATTAACAGATGTGCACACTGGGGTGTCTAGAATTAAGAGCTAGTGCCTTTCTATTTTTTCCCTCTTTCCATGTGCATTACTCCTCTCTCCCTTCCATGTTCACTTTTTCATGTTCTTTCTCTTACATACACACGCAAGGAAGGGGAAGAACGCATTGAGTCCTTTACACAAATAACATCATTTCTTATACCCCTGCATTTTTTTCCTCGATGTCTTCTATAGAGCCTCTAAGTCAATGGATATAGATCTAGTTGACTTGTCACGTCATATTCCTTGCCCTTAAAAATAGGTTCTCTTTTATAGTTTTTAAAGAGTTCTGTTATAGGCATTAACTGTCATCATGTTGCAAGTATTTTTTAAGATCTATTTTTTGTCCATTGACTTTATTAATGCTATCTTTAGCCAAAGATAAAACTCGTGTGGTGAATATATTTATCTTTTCTTTCAGAGCATCTGGCTTTCTTGAGTGATTCATTCATCAAATTTTTATGTAATTGTTTTTCTCTTTTATAGTGCTTTCATTTTCTGTTCTTGGTCTAGGTATCTATTCTAGTCCTTGATAGGTCTAGCCTCCCAAATGTTCTTCTAAGATTAATGTTTTGATGTTCACATTTAAACCCTTAATGTATCTAGAATTAAGTCTTGTTTGTGATATATAGTAAGAGTCCAGGTATTTAAAAACAACTGTAGTTTTTACATTTTAGGATTAAAGCCCTGGCTGGTGTAGCTCAGTGGATTGAGCACAGGCCTGGGAACCAGAGGATCGAGGTTCGATTCCCAGTCAGGGCACATGCCTGGGTTGCAGGCCAGGTCCCCAATTGGGGATGCATGAGAGGCAACCACACATTGATGCTTTTCTCTCTCTTTCTCCCTCCCTTCCTTTCTCTAAAACTAAATGTTTTTTTTAAAAGATTTAACTAAGGAATAGAGATTACCAGTTTTTAAAAATCAGTGATGGGAGAAAAAAAATCAGTGAACAAGTAAACAAAAGAAGAAATCAATATATTGTAAAGTAATTTAGATTGGGGTGAGAAACAATGAGTAGAACTACAAAGACACTGTTCTAGAAGAAGTACATAGGATTGGTCTTGAGGCTAATTGTCAATTCTTTTTATTTTATATTTTAGAGAGTGGGGAAAGGAGGGAGAAAGAGAAACACTGATGTAAGAAACAAAAAGACTGGCTCTCATCCATGCCCTGACTGGGGACCGGACCCACAACCCAGGTATATGCCCTGACCAGAATCAAACCAGCAACCTTTCACTCTGCCAGACAACAGTCAACCAACTGAGCCACATTGGTCAGGGCTTAATCTTAAATTCTTAAAAAAGGCAGAGGGAGTAAAGGCAACATATCCATATTTACAGGTGAATCTGATTTCTTCTAGGTAATTAAAGCATAGGCTTAAACTTAAAAGATCATTTCAGGTTGTACATTTAAAAATTTTAAGTGAATTTAATATATATAAATAAAAAGTATTATATTTATAGGCCAGTGATTCTGAATGGCAGTAAAGGGTGCCTTCCAAGGATGAACATAACAAAACTAGGGGGTATGGGACAGTGCTTTTTTCAAAGTATACTACCTGAAACTTTGATTTTCTGTCTCCCCCTCCACTCAGCCCTAAAAAATCACTGTTGTAGTGTACCACTGACTGAATAGATTGTGTTCACAATATCCTCATTTGGTAAGAAATTATTCAAACTACACTTACATGATGATGGTCTCTAAGCAATCTAATATGACCTAGAAAAGGGACCCTAGTGACATGCTAAGTTCACCATGTCCTAAAGACCTTAACTCAATATGCTGCTGTGACTAGAGAGGCTATATAATGTTAGGTGACCTGAATATTAATTAACACTGAGCCAGACACACAGAATCATTACACCGTCTGCATCCTACCTTTGAAAAAGCATTACAGAAATCTGAAACCCATCCCTCACAATTAAGAACCAGTGGTTACAACCCCCTCATTTTATACATGGGAAACGAAGATCCAGAGAGGTTAAAATAACTTGTGTAAGGCACTGAGATAGTTATGGATGGATCCAGGCACCAGATCTCCTAAATTCCGATATAAAACTCTTTAACTACTATTTTAGAAACCATTAATTCCTATTTCTAGTATTCATGGTTTTTATCCAATGTGCAGTTCTGGTCACTAAATGTAAATTTAAAACAGCTTTAAAAAGGTGTCTAAAAAGAAACAAATTAGATAATCAAAAAATATTAAGGATACATTCTTTTACTTTTTTTCAAAGATTTTATTTATTTACTTTTTTGACAGAGGGGAAGGGAGGGAAGAAGAGAGGAAAAGAAATATAGAGAAACATCAATCTGTTGCCTCTTACACACCCCAAACTGAGGACCAGGCCAGCAACCCAGGGATGTGCCCTGACTGGGAACTGAAGCTGCATCCTTTCAGTTTGCAGGCCAGCACTCAATCCACTGAGCCACGCCAGCCAGGGCTCCTTTTATTTATTTATATCCCAGCCTCATTCCCAGAAGGCTTGCAAAGATGCAGATAATATAGTAAGATAAAACTGAAAAATAAGAATTAGGAAAGTAAGGGTAGAAAATAAAGGAAACGAAGGAAAAACGTATCTGTTAGGCAGGGTAGATAGCAAACCAAGGAAGGGAAAGGAAGGGAGATACGTCTCACCCATTAATTCAGCAGTCCTGAGCCTGGTCAGATAAGATTGCCAGGTGTTCCGAAAATCAAAAGAAAGACTGTGATAAGTGCAGGAGGAGGGAGCCTTATGTATCATTTCCGCTATCTGGGAAAGGAAGCCTTTGAAACTGTATGTTAATACCAAGGTATGGAGAAGGGAGGAGGAGGGGGAAATTAGAAACTGGCTACAAGCATAAAACCCCTAAAATCCCAATAGTAGGTGCATACAGTCTACCAGGTGCCCACTTGCACCTTAGTGCTCAAGTATATTTCCTAAATAAACTTACTATCTCATTTCTACTCTACTTGTTATCTCTTGACTGAATTCATCTCTCAAGAGTGAGACAAGAACCAAAGAGGGGGAGCCCCCTAACTCAGGTCTTCCTGATAACTGTAGCTACCATACAAAATACACAATGTGAAGTCTTAAACCCTTGCTGGAGCTGGGCCACAATTTGGCTCTAAGTAGTCTAGCATCAATATGAAAAGAAAACTACAGTCAGTTGAATATTTAGTGTCTTTAAGGTAAAACCAAACAGCAATTCAGGGAAAGTACAACTGGGTTCAGAGAAAATTTCTCCTATGCATCTTTAAAAAGAACATTATGAATTGTAATCATAAATACCCTTCACAGTATCTACAACAATTAAGTTTCATAGGAATTTGATACATGTTGCCAAAGTATAATCCAGAAAAAGCAATTCTATAAGAGGCAAATAAATGCTATCTATGTATAGGGAAAATCTGGCTTAATCCAGGACAGAATTAATAGAAGTACACAGAATATTTTACAGACTCCTTTTGGTCTGAAAAAAGAAATCAGGTATGACTGAAGAAAAATAAAAATGAAGCTTTTGAGAAGTTAAATAAAAATAAAAAGAAGTCAAAAGGCCGGAAATATATATAAATTTAAGGTCCAAATGATTTTTCTTACTAAAGGAAAAAGTTCTTAAATGTTAAGGTTGATGTCATGCCTCTTGATCCCTTGGTTTACCCATTAGAAACTGAATCCTGGGATGTCTAGGGCAATGATCAGTTTAAGAATCCTTATGTCAGCCCTGGACAGGTAGCTCAGTTGGTTGGAGCATCATCCTGATACACCAGGGTTGCAGGTTTGATCCCCGGTCAGGATACCTGCAAGAGTTGGCCAATGAATACATAAGTGGAACAATGAATTGATGTTTCTCTCTCCCTCTCTCAGATCAATAAATAAAAAAATTTTAAAAAAGAATCCTTATGTCTTTCAAAGAGGTTTTGTTTTGGAAAAAATGTGGATAGCTATTCCAGTTACCCTTTTTTTTTCTTTTTCTTTTTTTAAAGATTTTATTTATTTATATTTAGAGGGGAAGGGAAGGAAAGAGCGAGAGAAATATCAATGTATGGTTGCCTCTCATGCATCCCCTACTGGGAACTGGCCTGCAACCCAGGCATGTGCCCTGACTGGGAATTGAACCATGATCCCTTAGTTCGCAGGCCTGTGCTCAATCCACTGAGCTACACCAGCCAGGGCTCCAGTTACCCTTAATATTTAACACACCTATGTTTTACTTCCTATTTATTCTCTTTCTCACATTAGGCTACTGTGATTCACTTTTCAAATTTTTTAAAATTAAATTTATTACAGACTGGCTTTGTGCCCCCAGAATCATATGATTTAGATACATATTTAGGGGTTGAAATGCTAGCTTTTGAGACCTCTGAGAAATATTCATACTGCTTTTGACAAGCCTGTTAAACATATAAATAGCACCTTGGGAACCCATGAAATGTTATTATTGCTCAAGAAAGGAAAAATGATGCATAAAAAAAGTGTAAAAGTGAAATAAGCCTCTGGCTAAAAGCTTCAGGGTTTGAGCACTGGAGAAATGAAAACCGAAAGAGGTCAACACTCTGATCTGAGATGTTGAATTGAGAGGTGGGTTATATGATGCAGGAAGGGCTAGGGCCAGTTATGGCTGCCAGTAGCAGAATGCCCAAGAATTAATCTCTGGTACAATGCCTAGAAGAAGAACACAATGACAAGAAGTTATAAAGTAAAAATAAACTGGATCATCAAGGTGGTCATACTGAGTAGGCAGTGGAGGTGATCCTCAGGTTCCCAAATAGGCCCCTCAATCTATAGTAGAGGGCCTCAAGCAGGACTGGAGTGGACCAGGTAGGACTCCAGGTTACAGTCAAAGTCCTCAAACAGCATGGATTCTGATGGACTAGGCTGGGTAGCTTGGGTCTCCATGACAAAGTTCACTGGCTGCTTCTGTAAGAGTTCTGGGTCAAAGGCCACACCCCGAAAAAAAGGGTGGACCTGGAAGTGATGCAAATGCCGTAGACGCTGGAGAGGATTCTGGCATAAGAGCTGAAGGGAAATAAAGCAACAAGGATAAGGAACTGGGATAGGAAAGGGGCTGTTAACCAGGACACTGGAAAAGGAAAAAGAAGTTCATGGAGCCATGGAGGGCAGGAAAAAGAACCCTAAAAAGGAAAGGTTTTCTGAGAGAGGGAAATAGGCTAATGTAGAGGCAAAGGCAGGAATAAAGGAGCTGCGCCGGTAAAAAGGTATCATTGACCCATTCTCATTAGTGACCTATTATGGATGGGGAGGATATATCTGGAGGACCAGGAACTCAGGAATGAAATTTGAAATGCTGGTTAGAGGACAAATAGTGACATAATACTTGATCAAGTTGGAACCCTGCCCTTCAAATAATTAATCAGTGGAATGGGGAAATACCACTTCAATGACAGGGAAAGGAGAGAGTGAATGGTTTGTCTGGTAGTCAAGAAGGAAAGCAGTGCTCACCCTTACCTCATGGAGCAGAAGTGAAAGCCCCTGGTTAAGAGAAGCTGGGATCTCAGAGCCATAGTGGGTCACACTTGCCAACATGGCCACGTGATCTCTCGCTGCAGCCACTGGGAACTGAGTTAAGAGGTGGGGGGGGTGTCATTTCTTAGCAGGAAGGAGGCAAGGTTTCCTAAGGTTTCCTAAGGTGGGAAGACCTTAGTTTTTGGTCAAAACTAACTTTTTGCCCACAGGGCAAAAACTTTTCTCTGCCCAGCATCAATACCATTCATTCTCTCACCTTTCCAGTTGCCAGAGAGAAAAGCAAGACACCCAGGGACCACCAATCAGCAGCATGGTTGTAAGGCCCTCCACTCAAGACCTCAGGGGCTACAGATTTGAAAGATACTTGTCATTGACATTGGTTGGCTATGCTCCTGCCCAATGCTTGCCCACCAGCTTTAGCTTTTTTCTTACCCATGTACTGAAGAGTGCCACAGATAGTATAGGCTCGAGCTCCCTGGGGCAGGTGGCGGGACAGACCAAAGTCTGTCAATTTCAGATGACCTATAAAAGATAGTGCAATGAAAAAAAAAAAGATAGTGCAATAGCACTACTCTGTTCCATCCCTCATCAGCCATGGCTTATTCCCAAACTGAAATACCTCTCATTCTGCGACTAGGAAAAGAAAAGGACTTACCTCGTTTATCCAGAAGTATATTCTCCATCTGAAAAATCACAGGGGAGAAGTTATTATTCATCCTCTTCCTGGATACCCCACAGCTGAAGAAGACACCCTACTCAACATTCAGGTCTATATTTGGAAGGACCTTGTACATCAGGGCCCCAAGGTCAGTTGTTTTCAGCTACTCCATGTTTTCTTAGACATGTGGAACTTCTTACTAAGGCCCCTCCTCAGACAAAGAAAAAAAGCACTTAACTCTACCTTCACATCTCGATGGATGATGCCCAAGTCATGGAGATAGCCTGTGGATGACAGCAAGTGCATGGGGTGTGCTGCAGCTCTCCTGTCCTTTCCAGTCACCCTGGTGGCCCCACCCCATCCCTATCCCTGTTCTTTGACCTCCAGAGTTACTACCAATTTTCTTCTTTCTGTCCCCCCCATCCCCCGCCATTAACTCTTCCCTCATTTCCATTGCCACTCCTGTTTCACTTACACAGCACAAGGACCAGCTCAGCAGCAAAGAGGCGAATGGAAGCCTCAGCAAAGCAGCCAACCGTGGACCACAGGGAGTACAGATCTGTGCTGCAGTAGCTGCACACTGCAAAGCACCAGAAGTCTGGGCGAATTTGGGGCCTATTGTGCCTGGGCTCAAGGCACTGTAGACCTTCCGCCCAAACTGATGCCATAAGCTGTTCCCTCTCACTTTGGGAGAGAGAAATGCTGTGAGGAAATAAGGCAAAGGCAGAACAAGCCAAAGGGGTGGATAATCTCAGGTGGGGAATATGATAGGAGGACCTTGGGAATGAGGAGAGACCAGTCACTCACTAATGAAGAGGTGCCGTTTTCCCTGCCAGCTGTCCCCCAAACTGTGTACAAAAGGATGGTTGATCTGTCGCTGGGGACAAAGAAAACAGGAAATTAGGGAAAAACAGGGTCACTGAGGATCAAGGCAGCCAAGAAGTCAGAATATATCTACTTGTGCGGAAATATATTGCCTCCACCTCTAAGGTTAACTGAACTAAATTGGGACTGTCTGCCTGGGACTGTCCAGGAACCAGCATAATACTAAAAAACACACTAGGACATGCTGGAGAGATTTCCCTAGCACCGCAGCAACAGCTGGGGCAGATAGGCCATTGCCCAGGCTAAGGGGTACCCAAGACGAGGCTAAGTTTGGGGTGGGGGCAGGGGCAGCAATAGCTGGAGGAAGCCACTGCCACCAGACCCCCCCACCCCAGCATGAGAATCAAGAAGGTGAGGAAAGGATAGAGATGGGGGAAGGGGGGAAGATATTTTAATGTACATTTTATTGAGGAGTGCATTTTACTGTAGAACCAACAGAAGTTGTGAATAAAGGTAACTGTGTCAGCAAATCTCAGCAACAACACAACAAACACTTCTTCCAAAGGGACTAGACCCTCTGAAGGGAGCAGTCTTGTGGGGTGGCTCTCAGAAACCCATGATAGCAGCAACATGGCAGAGAAGGTGGCTCTGAGCTCCCCCAGGATGTGCCAGGTACAGAGGGCAGTGTATTAGTGCCTGTCATGGGGGGAATCCTTCCCTTTTGTAGTAAATGCTGAATGTATGTTCACTCAAGCCACCTGCTTACATTAAGTGCCATCCCTGATTGCTAAACTGTCACCTAACAATCGAAGTTTGACATGTTCTTGCAGTTAGTGCTTGAAACTCATAAACATCATGCTTTTTAAAGTTCACTTAGCTGTTTTTGTCTAATAGACTTTTGTATATTAGACTTTTAGTCTAATATACAAAAATATTTGTATATTTTATCACCAGACCATAGTGGCAGATATTTTGTTTTTAAACACTTACATACTAATGGCTCAGTACTGAATGATTTGACCTTTCCAATTCTGTATGTGTTAACAGATTAATTTTATGTTTGCATGTGCATTTTAACATTTTAAACCCTAATTTTTATTACAGGAGCTATATGTATTTTTCAAAAAACAAATTAAAAAATTTAGATGAGTGGGGAGCACTGGGGTGGGGTGGGCTGGGATGGGAGTAGAAGGCAGAAAACTGTACTTGAACAACAATTAAATTTAAAAAAATTTTAGATGAGTAAAACAAGAAAATAAACACTGGCTATTCCACTAAAAATCAAGAATTATAGTTAATAACCTTGATGGAAATCCTGATTTTTTCCTATGTATTATAAAAATGTTACATAATTCTTTTCTCTCCTCCCCCTTTCCTTTATTTTAGTCATTCTAGTAGGAATGGGGGTGCTATTTAATTTTGGTTTGAACTTGCTGTTCCCTGGTAACTAAGGATGTTGAGCATCTTTTCACGTGTTTATGTTTTTATGTGTATATATGTATATGTGTATGTATATACAGGTCATTCAGATATATTCTTCTGTGAAGTGCCTGTGGGTTCCTTTGTTCACATTCTCTTAAGTAGTTTCCTTTTTTGTTTGTGGTTGTTTCACAGGTGAGGGTAAATCCAGTCCCTCTACTCCATCTTGACTGGAAGCAGAAGTTCCTACATTGATTTTTAAAAGTGTTAACCCAATCTTACTGTATTTTTTGGACTATAAGACACACTCCCCCCACAATTTGGGAGGAATAATGGTTGTTAATGCTGCTGTTGAGTCCTGTTTACATTTACTTTAATGAAATATTATTATTTATGTTATTAAATATTTTACCACATTTTTTGCTTCAAAAATTTTCTCCCTATTTTCCTCCTTTAAAATCTAGGTGTGTCTTATGGTCCAAAAATATGGTATATTCCTAGAATAAATATAACTTGGTTGTGATGTATTTTCATATTTATATATTGCTGCACACAGATTAATATTTTGTTTATGATTTTTGTATCTACTTTCATGAGTGAAACTGTTTACAGTTTTTCTTCTCTGATAATGTCCATGCCAGGCTTTGGTGTCAAGATTATGCTGGCTTCATAAAATGAGTTGGAACAAGTTCTCAACAACAAACAAAAAAAAGAACCTAGACTAACCCTGCTGATAGCTACTTTTCTCAGGATCTACTTTGGTTGGATCAGAGGGATGGGCAGAACCAGGAAAAGCAGGACATTTGTACATTTGTACAAAAAAGGTACTTTCTCCACCTGTAGTTAATAGTTCTTCCTAGGATCCTTTCCAGGGCTCTGTGCATACCTGGATGCTAACCTCCTCTTTGCACTGCCTCAGGATGTCCCTCTGGAGGACCTTGACCTTGGGCACCACCTGTAACAGGACAGGGATGATAACTCCCAGAGGGGAATAATGCTACTGAATTGTTGATTCCTCCCAACCTTTCCAGAATCAAAACTGGAGGCAGGGACTAGAGAATAATGTGGAAGAGTACCTAGGTCCCTACCTTCACTGCAAACACTGCTTTCCGGCCACAGTCTAGCACCTTGAAGACAGTTCCAAAGGAGCCTTTAGCCACAAGACCTAAAATCTGTACAGAAAAATGGAGAACAGAGCAGTTGAGACTCTGGTCATTTATAGATTTCTCCCCAAAACCAAGATGTCTTCCAGTGATTCCATTGACCTACCTTCAGCGGCCGATGCCCCCTAAGGGGCCTAATGGGAAACTCCGGCAGAAAGAGGTTGATGATCTGAGGCACTGGCCACTCAGACAGAGGCTTCTCAATTGGCGGTGGGGCTGACTCCAGGGGATTCTGGTGCTGGCACTGATGCCCCAGTAGTCCCCACAGTTCTTCCAGGCCTGACCTGGTGGTCCCCACACCTGACCAGAGGCCCTTCCAGCCTCGGACCCAGGGGCCCTGGATGTTACCACCCTGCTGAGAACCAAGGGAGGCCACTCTAAACCTGTGCCTGAGGCATTACAGATTCAGCAGGCACTTCCTCTAATAGCAACTCTAGAGACCAGGCAAAATTGCCACCATTATTCTTGCTTTGGGTCAAGATCTAGATTTCCTGAACGTGATTCAAATCCTCTAGGAAGGCAATGTTTGGATATTTTCTCCATGAGGCTTCCAAGATTCAGCCTGCACCTCCCAGTATGGAGCTGGGATACTTTCACAGTACAGCCTTCCCACCCCCACAGTGGGCATCACTAACATGCTCCTCACCAGTCATTTCTCAGGCCTCAAGCCCAGGTCTTCTTCACCTCCCCTAGACAGGCTGCCAGAGCCCCACAGCCTACCTCATGAAGAGCAGCTGCCCGGGCATGTCCCTGCCGACAGCTCGCTGTTCCCATTCTCAGCCTCTGCTTCTTCTCTCCTTTCGCTAAATCTGCTATCCCAGTTACATAAGCAATTCCTCCCCCTGATGTTGCATTACACATGAACCCTGGTTCTTGCTATTCGTGACTAGGAATGCAAGTGATGCAGCCAAACCTCACCCTGATCCCCAAATCCTATTACCCCTGGTCAGAACAAGTTTACAGCCAGAACTAAAATGTACAGAGAGACTTATCAGCATAGGGCTAGTGTCACACCAGAGCTGGGAAATATCTGCAATACAGTTTTAGACAGGAGGGAAGAGGCTACCCTCTTTAGAGTGGCAGCTAGAGTTATGTATCTTCGGTTGATTGGGAGGGAAGGATATAGACAAGATGAACCCATGCACTCAACACAATTAAAAAAACAGCATCAAATTTAAAATATATATTTTTCTCCTTAAATCATTTTCTTACCATTTTCAAGGGCATATCCCAGGGGGACCCATGGCCAGTCCTGGCTCCCACAGCCATCTCTCCAAGTGAGCTTGGCACAGATTGTGGGAGGGGCTCATTCCCCTCGAACACTAATACCTCTTTCATACAAGGCAGTGGAACGAGGCACAGGTCAGCCCTCTGCCCCCAACTTTCTGGCACAGGGGAAAGAGCAGCTATACTTAGAGAAATATATATGTATTTATACATGTCTATTTATAAAAAATTTATCACACTTGATCAGAACTGTCCCTCACCCTTTCAGCTGACCCCAGGGGAACCAGATCCTCCTGGGGCCATTCCCTGGGTCTTGCTCTTGATGCCTCTCTGGCCCTGGGCCTGCTGATCAGTGTGAGGTAGAACTCAGAATTATTACCCACCACTCTCCGCAGAGAACAGACCAGCTGCTAAAAAGCAGTGCCCCTCTCTGCAGTACCCCGTGGGATCCTAACCCCAACAAATCCTGATGGATAAAGGTAAGTGCCTCCCACCCCACAAGTCTCTGGGGTCTGAGCCAGAGTCAGATCCTGTACTGCAGCCACTCTTGGATTGCTGGATCACTTGCGCCTGCCAAAAATGGACTTCTTGCCAGGGTTCTTGTTGCCCACACTTAGACCAATGAGGAGCCGGGCTTTCTCCTCTTCTTCCTGCTGTTGCATGTTGAGGTCGGATTTAGTTTCTAGCTTTCCCCGGACCTCTGACCCCGTTGCAGGCTTCAGCCTTAGCTTCTCTTTGATTACCTGATAGAGGAGTAAAAGGGAGGGTAAATATTAGTGGAATGGGAAGAATTAATCACAGAATTAATCACATTAACCAATTCAATGATTTATTAAATATACACAAAGGCAAAATGGAGCAATTCAAATCCTAAAATGATCTCTGCTTTCAAGCTTACAGTCTAACTAGAACCCATTCTAAACCTGAAATTGTGCCAGCCCTCAGTTTCCTAAAAATTGACAGTAGTTAACTTATACAAAATAGTAATCACTCAATTTAATCTGAGTGAAGTCATGGAGAGAGCAGAGATAAAAGTTGCTCACTTTATTCACCCGCCCCATCCCAAGACTGCTTGTTAATACATCCTACAATGAAATGCTCCTGGGCAGAGGATATGTGTTGCCAGACCCTGCTAACCAAACAGCCATGAACTCTGCTGGGATACCTGGGCAACCAGGGCTTTCCGGCTGTCCCTCTTGACAGCCATGGCAAAGTCTAGCCATGTCCATGTGTTGTTGTGATACTCCAGACAGGGCAGCACCAGGTTAAGGTCACCCCAATCCACACTGTTCTTCTCACCCTGCAAGAGACGGATGGGTAGGGAAGAGAAGAAGGGAAAGAAATATGTCAGTTACCACTTTTAGTTCAGGTTACCACTTTTACTCAGTTACCACTTGAGTCCAAGTCTAGTACCTTCCTGTAGCTGCAACCTACAACTATTGATTACCCCTTACCTCAGTTTGATAATGGGAGCAGAGAAAACTTACCACTCATGGGTCAACTTCATAAGCTGGACTATCTTCATCTTTTATGATGATCTTAGCTGGTTCCCTTCCCACCCTGTTCTAGAAAGTGCTGGGGAGGAACCGACCTTGTAGCTGACACACAGTGGAACCTGTGGAATCTTTATGTAGATGAAGGAGTTGTTCATCGCAGCTCGCTCTTTCATCTTGTCAATATCATCCACAGGGTGCTAGGAAAGGCAGGAAAGGAGTATGAGCCCCTGAAACTTAGGACTCCAAACATCTCCATCTTCTTGCATGTCTGGAGTAGACTCAAAGGCAACAGAGGAAATCCCAAGCCTGCCCTAACAGTGTCCTAGGACTGTTCCATTTTTTTCATCACCAGGGGCACGTCCAGTACCTCAGGGACTTTGCGAAATGACCTTCTGACCCCAGAACTCCGATTCAAGCCCTGTGCCACACCCTTCCCAGGGCCCAGTGCTGCTGCATCATCTGTTGCAATCAGCTGTCGAGGCTTCACCACTGGTATTCCTGTGAAAAAACAAGCACACCAGCTGTTGTCCTCTTTCTGAAGCTTCAGCTGTCTCTGAGGCTGCTGTGCTACCCCAGTCTTCTGGAGCTCCACAATAAAAGTTCTCACCAGTAGTCACCAGTTTGGACTTATCTTCCTCATCACCAACCTCATCATCTTCCACACTTCGGCCAGGAAAGAAAAACCCCATTATTCTATGAAAGAACTGGTGTGTCAGCTGGATGGTGAGAGGCACCACATTTACCTAAAGAGGAAAAAGGCTGAAGAAGCAATTAAGTTCAGACACCATCCCTGAGTTTACCTACCCCTAATGGCGTAACACAGCACACGGATAGCTTTGACTGCCCTTTGTTCCTGGATCCCCAAAAGACTGTTTACTAACCTCAAAGTGCTCCTTAACAGAGATACCCCCAACAGGGGGCCGGACTTTGCTGAAGAGACGGAGGGCTAGCTGTCGTCCAGACTGGCAGGAGCTCTGGGGCCGTAGGACTACCTGTAGGACAGAGTGATAAATCAACCTCCAAATCCTCTATAGACTAAGAGAAGCACTGGTCTTGCTAAGACAGGCAAGCTTTCACCATCTCAGATCACCACACTGTTTCCCATTGTGGGGTTATATGGAAGGACCATCACAAATGGCCTGGACTAGAAAGTATGTGAATGGGCCAGGAATAGGGAAATAAGACTTGCCTTATAGACAGCATTGGGGAGGAGGTTGTTCATAGTGAACCAGCCCAACTCCAGAAGATGTTCTGCTGTGTCATCAGACTTATTCACCTATAAAGACAGATTACCCCCCCAACCCCCAATCCATTATATGCCTTTCTCCGGCACTTGCTAGAGAATTACTATATATCCTACTTGTTTTAGGTTTTCCATATGCCTAACCCCAAACTTTGGTATCTTTTTCACCTCATATAGTCAATGTACCCTCTAATCCCATATTTCTTATGGGTGCTACCAGCCAAGGCACTAAATGCCAGGAGTACTTCCAAGTTGCTATGACATTCAAAAATGGTCTCATTCATTACCAAACACCCTGGAGGGGGATGGGGGGAGTAAGGAAAAATGAACAATGTCCACTCCTTCATGCCATGGATAATTGCAAGAGAGTTTATGCCAGTATAGTATAATTAAGGTTCTATTCCAAGCAGGGCCACATTTCTAGGGATAAGATTATTCATTGAGGAAAGCACTTGATCACCTTCATCTTTATCTGCAATACTTAATATTACAAACATGTATCTAAGGGGAATGCTGCTCATGTATCATTAATAAACTTTAATACTATCATCAATAGTTAAATAATAACTAGCTCCATTTTGTTTCTTTCTGTGAGTTATACTCATGAGACAGGTCAGTGTCTCTCAATACAGCTGCCCTTGTGTGACTGTGTATATCCAATACCTTGCTATAAAGGAACCGCTGCAGCTCCAGTTCAGCAATTCCTAGCTGTCCATCTTCCTCTGTTAGGCGCCATCGTGCCTGAGCAAAGTAGAACTCAGTGCGACGGACCACGCTCACATCTTCCTGCTGCTTTCGCAGCTCCATCTTGTTGGCTTGCTGCAACTGGAAATCCTTAAAACACCTATAAATGGACAGAAAGGTCAGAGACAATAGGGGTAACAGCATTTGGTTCAAGGGTGGAGTGAAATGCTCTAGAATGATGCAGGAGATAAACCCAGAGACGGACCTATTCTGGAACAGCTCTTCTCAATTTTCTGCACTGAATTCATTGCTTCTCATACCCTGCTATGTGATTACAAATCCCATCTTTCAGTACTAAAGCTTCTTAATTTCTCTGAAGTAATGTTTTTGAACTAATAACCCCTATAATATCTACAATTGTGTTCCTTACTGATCAGCTCAAGATATTTTACTTTCAGTTCAGCTACACGGTATTAAGACAACAAAAGTAATCTTTCCCAACTACCCATCTTTCTCCTTTCCCAGGAAGTATTCTATTGATGATCCACAGGAAAGGCTCTCTTGTTCTCAACTTCTTGGCTATGTTCAGTAAGGCTCATTCAGGAAGAGGTGCCTGAATTTACTACATCAACCTTTGATCATGCACTAGGCCTAATACCTATCAGAATGTGGGCAGAGAAGAGAAATTGACTCCATCTGGGGAACTGAAAAAGGGCAGAAAAAGAATGCTATTTCACCTGATGAGGATATTAAGCTCTTCACTTTCCAGCGTTAGATTGGCCTTCTCCTGGTTTAGCTGCAACTGAAGCTTTTGGTTCAGGTCAAGAAGGTTCTCATTCTTGCTGTCATCCTGCAAAGACTAGGGAGCCAGAACAGGAGAAACTGAGAGATTTCCCTTGACCTAGGAGACGTCCCTCTCCTCAGACTGCCCAGGTGACTACCTTCATGATAGAATACATCTGCTTTTCCAGCTGCCGTATCTGGGCCACATGCTGCCGCACAGCCTCCTGCAAATGTAATATGCTGCTGCGCTGTTCCTCAGGATTGCTAGAAATCTCAAGCTGGAACCTGACCCGCTGCTTCTTCTCACTATGCTCCTAAAGGAATAAAAAAGAAAACGAACAAGATTTTATAATAGACAAGCCTTATAGTAAATTGAAAAGAGAAAGGATAATGAATGGCAATCTCTTCTGAACAGCTCACCTTTATCTGTCACCATCAGCAGCAACAATAAGGGGTGGGCCCATTTGGAAGATTTGGTAATTGTTGTATTTCACAATAAGCCAATCAATCCCACAGGGTAGGGGTGGTAGGGATGGTGGAAGCAGGGAACAGTTACTGTTCTTAGAGGTATGTAAATGACTGAGTAGAGAACTGACCAAGAAACACAAGTAAACAAGCTCTATAGTCTCAGGGACACTCAGACCCTTCCAAGATAAGTGAAACTTCAACTGCTGCTGTTGACTAATAGATTATAAACCAACAGCAAAGCCCTTTTGCAGTCTGAAACATGGCTTTTCTTAATGGATTCCAAATAAAGCACAAAGTCTAAGGGTTCCTATGAGGATAACTGGCATCCTGTAAGAGCCCACACTCACCTTCCGCTTGGGTTCTACATGGAGCAGCAGGTTGTTGACAATGTCCAGGATCATGGCATACTGAGCTGGGTTGGTGGAGATTTCCAGCTCATGATGGATGAGGGTGAAGGTATCCACAGCCCCTAAGTAATTGTTAGCAGCTAATTAAGAGGCTCAAGTTCCTCTTTAAATATCTACCCCGCTTCTTAAGCCGTATTTGGAACCACTCTATTAGTTAACCTCATAGAAAGGGCTTGGTGAGAAATGCTCACGGGTAGAAATATGTTTGTTTATTTAAAAATCAAACAATACCATTATCCATAGTTCTAAGAGTACAGGTTTGCTGTTTTTTTCAACATACCTAAGTGGTTTATTAAGATAACAATTAATTCATCCAAAACTAATTCATGTGAAACATACAGGCTACTGGCAACCACTGTCCTAAAATTATGTAAGTACAAATAAACGTACTGAAATGCGTAAAATTCTAAGTTTTTAAAAAAGATTTTATTTATTTATCTTTAGAAGAGAAGGGAAAGGCAGAGAAACATCAATGTATTGTTGCCTCTCATGCGTTCCCCACTAGGAACTGTCCTGCAACCCAGGCACGTGCCCTGACTGGGAATCGAACCACGATCCTTTGGTTCGCAGGCCTGCACTCAATCCACTGAGCTACACCAGCCAGGGCTGAAATTCTAAGTTTTTAAACCAGAATATTTCTATACTACACACTTATATTAATGACATATAAAAAAATAAAAACTTTATTAAAAAAATAAGTTACACTTGCCTCTAGCTTACAGTATAAAACAATTTTATTTGCAAGAATGCAAAATGATTGTTTGCCATGAGCATTTTGAACATATGTCTAATTTTCTTGTTCAATTTGCATTTATTGGGGAAACTGGTGTGTATAAAACCTTAAGTATAATAAGCTCTGATCTTCATTGTGGTGCCCATTGGGTATGTGATATAACTGCAGTATGCCTCTGGGGAAGGGGAAAAGGGATTTCTTTGTACCAAGTCCTAATTAAACTATAATTTCACTTTTGACTTTTAAGCTATCAATTTTGGACTTGGAAAAAAAATTTGAGGGTGATTCAATAGAGGATGCTTCACCACTGAACACTCGCTGTTAAGAGTGCAGGTTTTTGCCCTGGCTGGTGTAGCTCAGTGGATTGAGTGCAGGCCTGCGAACCACACGATCGCGGTTCGATTCCCAGTCAGGTCAGGACACATGCCTGGGTTGCAGGCCAGTTCCTGGCGGGGGACTCATAAGAAGCAACCATACATTGGTATTTCTCTCCTTCCCTCCCCCTCTAAAGATAAATAAATAAAATCTTTAAGAAAAAAAGTGCAGGTTTTTATGTCATAGAAGAACTTACAAAATGTAGACAAAGGGAAATGTTAATGTCTAGTGCAAAGTAAAACTTTTAATAGCACCACTGCCTCAAAATCACTAAGGAAATAACTACTGTCATAAATTTTTTAGTACCCCCCTAAAAGGCTTGCAAGCTCTGAATACCTTCCTGCTTCTTTAGGAGATCTTCCTTTTCCTGTTTCTCATGAACCTCAGGTGGCTTAATCTGAGTTGCCAGTTCAGGATCAATGTCATGGCTGTAACTAATATAGTACATTCGGCAACTGCAGCGTGAAATGATCCGCTGGACTTGCTGGGCTTGTTGTGCCTCAGCTGGCTGGTTCCAATCTGGGAAGAGGTGGGAAAGAGATAAGAGAAAGACATTGTCAACAGAGGTATTTTGAGAGCCTTCCAGCTAGCTACGTGTGATGTCTAGGGAACTTCAGACACTTGCTTTCAAACTAGCCTAATACAAAATGGTCCTACTCCAGCATTAGGAATAGGAAACGAAATCAGGATCCTTTGGGATGCACATCTGCTCCTAACCATATAGTAACCGTATGATGAGGAAGAGAGGAGAGCTGACCTGTGGTAGTGGTAACCATGCCTCCCACTGCTTGCCCGCTCTCCATCAGCTCTTGCACAGAGTCCAGACTACGCTGCCGGTGCTCCTCAATATTCTTCACCTGAAGATAGAGATATAGGCACCTTTACCTCCTGGGGGCTCATAGCTTGTCCTGGCCAACTGGGCCACTGATCTCCATGATGCAAGTAGTTACACTAACTATCTAGATTGACTAACTATCTAAATTTCCATTTCCTGGAATAGCTTAAAGGATCTCTCAAGGTAGAGGACACATATGTCTCTTTTGTGGCCCAAACCACCCAAATTCTAAGTTACATGCACATTCTGCCAGGCCCACAGGCCTCAGGATAAAAAAACAAGCTAGGATAAAATCAAATCTTGTCCTACCACACATCCATTAGGATGGCTAATTATCAAAAAAATGGAAAATAACAAGTGTTGACAACAATGTGCAGAAATCAGAACTTGCACCATTGGTGGGAACGTAATGGTACAACCACTGAGGAAAACTGTGGGAGCCTGCCAGGCCACAGGGGATCAAGGACAGAGTTCTCCACTGTGAAAATGGTGGATGAACTTGGTTTCTGGTCCCTGGAGCCGGCGGGTACCTTGACATTTCCCTAACCTTCTCATTCCCAGCCTTGAAGGAATGATATAACAAGATTTTGGCATATGTGTCATGTTCCAAGAAAATGACGGTTATGAGAACATCTTGCCCTTTTGATAGCTTAAGGGAGTACACGAACTTTGAAAAACAACATTGTTTCTAGTTCCTTGCGGTCTTGCTTCAGGCGTTAGCAGTTTGTATTTAAGACAGCTGTTCCTTGAATAAAGTTGCCATTTGCCAGCAGAGCATTTGGTCCTCTCCATTCTTTTAAGTCCCTCGCCTCACCTCGCGACCACCCTTGCTGCGCCGGGCGCGGCAGAGTGGCGCCCGAACAACAGGGACCCTGAAACAGGGGGTCTCGGGGGAACCTGAGGAGTCCTAATCGCGAGGATAGAGGAGCCCGAGAGGACCGCTGCTACGGGGTCCCGGTAAGTTAAAAGCGAAAGTAGCAGGGAGCGGTTTTGGAGAGTTTATAATCATGGGGATTTCACACTCATCAGATCGGGGACTTTTTGAACAAGTCCTTTGCTCCTTATTAAGGGGGCGAGGCACTGCCACTTCTAAGGGTCAAATACATCGTTTTGTTGACTTTATTCAACAAGTTTGCCCCTGGTTCCCGGAAGAAGGAACCATCAATATGGAAATTTGGAAAAAGGTAGAACGTATTCGTGAACACTACCATGCTCACAGTCCAGAGAAAACTCCTGTTGATGCATTTTCTTTGTGGACACTAGTAAGAGACTGTCTCAGGGGTGATTCTGAGTTTGACAAATGGGAGCGTGGGACTCGCAGTAGCCTGCGAGCCACTCGTTCGGCAGAGGATCTTTCTCGCCATCCACCTCCATTGCCGAATGCTCCGCCTCCAACGACTTGGGAGTCGCCACGGTATGAGGAACCTGATCTTAAGGTGGCGGCTGTTCAATCGGGGCCGTCAAACCCTGATGAAGTAGATTGGGGAGATTTAGCAGATCAAGCGGCCGCCTATGACCCCTCCCATGGGGCTTTTCTTAATGTAAAGAAAATAAATGAGAATCCAAAGGAGACAGAACTGGATTTTAATTTTAAAGACCTCCTTCATCTTCTTCAGGCTTTAAAAAAGCAGACTTATGAAACTAAGGAGGAACCAGTTCAGGATACAGTCCCAATGGCTCTTCCTTCTGAGGATCCCATGTTTCCAGACAGCTCTACTACCCCTTATTAATAGCATCCCCATTACAGATGGCGATGCGGCGGGCATTTCATGAGGACGAATCCATAGAGGGATTTTCCTCTACTCCTCATATTTTCCCTGTTATCCAACAGCAGAACCAAGGCCAGCAGTGGCGAGATTACGAGCCCGGATAGCTCAGTCGGTAGAGCATCAGACTTTTAATCTGAGGGTCCAGGGTTCAAGTCCCTAGATGGTATGATCCTCATTCTCCTAAACTGTTAGTGTCACATTCCTTATTTGTTCTTAACTTTTTAACTTTGGATGTAGAGGGACACTCCGCAGCTGATCGGCATTGGGGGCCGCGTATGCGGCATAACCCGTTGGTGTATTGGAGAGACCCCATAGATGGGTCTCGTCATGGACCTGACTCAGTTTTAGTTTGGGGCAGAGGGCGTGTTTGTGTTTTTCCAACAGACGCAGAAGCCCCTCGTTGGCTTCCCGAACGCTGTGTCAGACATGCCCAGAAGCAAGATGAACCGGCTACGGAGACGGCTAGCACGCCTGACAATACAACCTCGCCTCAACCACCTGGAGCGAGCTCGGAGAAGACTCCAACATCCCCCCTTTAAGCATAGATATTGCTCGAGATGCTCAGAATTTCTTGTCCGCTTTATCCAAGCAGTTTCCCTCTTTTGAACATTTTCTTTATAATTGGATAGGTTTTGGTATCTTCGTTATTCTGCTTTTGTTGTGTATACCTTGCATTATTCGGCTTTTTATCAAACAAATCGGTGGCTTATAGGTAGACCTCAAAAAACATAAGCTGAACATGACAAAGGATGTAGAGCCAGTGCGCTATATAAAATAAAAAAGGGGGAGATGTGGGAGCCTGCGGCAGAAAACAGTACAATATAGTTCCTCAAAAATTAAAAATAGAATTACTATATGATCCAGTAACTCTACTTCTGTATACATATGCAAAAGAACTGAAAGCAGGGTCTCAAAGATATATTTGTACACCCATGTCCACAGCAGCATTATTCACAATAGCTGAAATATGGAAACAAATCAAGTGTCCATTGGTGGATGAATAAATAAGCAATATGTGGTATTTATGTACAATGTATTCATCCTTAAAAAGGAAATTCTGACATGCTACAACATGGGTGAAACTTGAGAACAGTATACTAAGTGAAATAAGCCAGTATCTCTCTCTCGCTCTCTCTCTCTCTCTCACACACACACACACACACACACATACTGCATGACTCCACTTACATGAGGTACTTAAGTAGCTAAAATCATAGAGACAGGAAGTAGAATGGTGGTTGCCAAGGACTGGGGGAAAGGGAAAGCGGGGAGTTATTGTTTAACAGGTATAGAGTTTCAATTTTATAAGATAAAAACTTATGAAGGTAGAGTGCAGTAATGGTTGTATAACATTTTGAATATATTTAATACCACTGAACTATACACTTAAAAATGGTTAAGAGGGTAATTTTATAACGTGTATTTTCCATCTTGGAAAGTTGGAAAAAAATCAAATCATGTCATAAGCAAAATTTTCACCAAATCCAAAATTTCCCACCACTTCGGTATTTATGTTTTTGTGTTCTTGCTCTTTTCTGTCCTCAGAGAGATAACCATTCTAACACTGTTGCCATGGGGGAAGGGGACTGAACTATTTTGACTCTCTCTGCCTAGCTGGAGTCAAAGTGAATAACAATGAATAATACAGAACAACACAGCAGGTCTGCCAAGTCACACAAAAATGTATATAGGAAAGGCAAGATCAAAGTCCCTCCGACCTAAGCCAAGGACATTCCACTTCAATACTAATATCATAGCCTGGGGGTTGTGGGGAGAAGGGTTCATGTGCAAAAGAAGGCATGCCTAAAGAAGCAGAGACCCAGCACATGTAATAGAGGTAAATCTAGCATATCTCATCCTGCCCACCTGCACATGAATATTTAACACCTTCTGTGCCCACCTCCTGAGACTACTAGTAAAGGGCACTGCTGGCCTGAACCATACCTTTAATATATCAGCATGCCCTCTATAAGTATCAATAACCTAACCCTTACTTGGCTTGGCATCTGATGAGATGCTTCTTACTTATATAATTAAACTAGAGGTTGCCTGGATTGAGCTACTGGAGTAAGCTCAGTAAGGTCACTAGAGTAAGAAGCACCAGGCAAGGTGGAGGGAGAAGGGCATTAGCTTTATCCCAATTGACTACAGAATGGCAAATGATGTTTTCACATTGTATCTAGTAACTCATTTGGTAGACCACACCCAGCACAATGTGAACACTTAATACTTACTAAGTAGTAATGACAATGTAGGATATTGACATCTCATAACCATTATATAGCCCAATAATAATATTATATCCTATCAATTATAGCACAAATTCAGTTTTACCAAGAAGCTGAAAAGAAGATTTTAGAGCCACTACTCAATCTCACCATCTAACAAAAACATTATCTTGACACATACAGATAGATGCCCCCTTATACACACTGACCTAAAAAAAAAGATAAGACCACCTTCCATCTGAATGAAGCTTTATATTTTTCAAAGTACTTTCTCATTTGATCCCTTCATTTGATCTTGTCAAGGTGAAGTATTAGAGCTCCATCTCACAAATAAAGGTGACTTGCCCAAGGGCTCATGGCTACTATACTGGCAAAGCTGGCATCAGAACTCTCATAATCCGATTCCTACACAGGCAGTCTTTCTATTCAACCTTACTGCCTTGCTGAAAAAAACACTCAGTCATCTTCACTGAGATCAGAGAGCCCTGGTGGGTGTGGCTCAGTGGGCTGGGCATCATCCCACAGACTAAAAGATTGCAGGTTCTAATCCCAGCCAGGGCACCTACCTGGGTTGCCAGCGGGTCCCCAGTTGGGGGCACGTGACAGACCACAGATTGATGTTTGTCTCCCTCTTTTTCTCCCTCCCATCCCCCTCTCTTAAAATAAACACAATCTTTTTTAAGAGAGAGAAAAAGATCAGAGAAAAGGCAGACAGACAGCTTATCTAAAATTCTGACTTATTGCCTGTTTTCAGGCTTCCTGACTACCGTGATGTTAACAGGGGTTGACAAACTTTCAAAAGTTCCAACCCATTTTGTTGTAGCACTGGGAAATGAGAATTTTCCTTGCAATGAAATAGAATAGCATGATATTTTTTCAAAGGAATGCTATACTCACTGACACACAGACCAAAGACTACCTATAGTTCCTACATTCAAGGTGTCACCAGTCTCATTATTCTGCTGAGCTGGCAGCAACAGGTACTGTCGAATTATAATTGCAACAGGTACTTGCAATTATTCTGGGTGGCAGGGGCCAACTACAGAAAACAGGATGTAATGGGTCTTCCTTCCTCACCCTGTTGACTAACCTCTAACCAGAGCTGTCGGCCATCCTGCTCAGTGGGGCTGCTTTCAGTGGTGGCAAAGTACTGCATGCCATCCAGTAGGCAAGTCCACGATGTTTTTTGCTTCAATGTGTCACCATACCAGGCTGGATGATGTTGACACTGCAGCAGCTGGGCTTTAGCAGCTGACACAATGACACAGCCTTCTGTTTCTGCTCCACGAAGAACCATCTGTGTCAGAGAGAGAAGCAAAATCATAGCATCAGAGCCACCAAGAAAGATGAGAACAGTTAGAGAAGTGTACCAATGACTGCAGCTGGGTCCAGTTCTGGCTTATTGAGTGAACTCTACTGGCTTTTAGAAATGGTAGGGATTATCCCTGATACCTGCTGCAAGGAATAATTTTTTGGAGCTCTACCCACCCATTCTTACTTAGAGGTGGGGGAAGGTGAACACATTATGATTATGGCCTAGCCCAGTGTTGGGGTGCTCTGATAAAGAGATGGTACCTGGCAGTTGACCAGCTCAATTAGGCAGTTNAGCAAAATCATAGCATCAGAGCCACCAAGAAAGATGAGAACAGTTAGAGAAGTGTACCAATGACTGCAGCTGGGTCCAGTTCTGGCTTATTGAGTGAACTCTACTGGCTTTTAGAAATGGTAGGGATTATCTCTGATACCTGCTGCAAGGAATAATTTTTTGGAGCTCTACCCACCCATTCTTACTTAGAGGTGGGGGAAGGTGAACACGTTATGATTATGGCCTAGCCCAGTGTTGGGGTGCTCTGATAAAGAGATGGTACCTGGCAGTTGACCAGCTCAATTAGGCAGTTTCGGTTATATATATCATCCGTCTGGCAGGCAGCAATGCCACACAACTGCTCACTCACACCTGACTCGTCTTCTGTGAACACTACAAACCTATCTGTCTCTTCAATCAGCTTCTGCAACATATAGGCACCTGGCAGAGAAACAGGAAGCAGAAGAAGTCACAGTCTCAAAGGGATAAAATCCAAACTGATCTTCCTTCCATATTGCTGACTAAGTAAGGGCTAGAACATATTGTCCCCAACCTGCAATTCCAGCCCACCCCACCCCACCCCACCCCTTGACCTCTCAGGACAAAATAAGGGCTGCCACTTCACTTTCCCCTCAATTTCAATGAAAGAAACAGATTTCCTCGCTGGTCAGTGTGGCTCAGTGGAATGAGCACCAGCCTGCAAACCAAAAGATCATTGCTTCAAGTCGCTGGTTCGATTCCAAGTTAGGGCACATGCCTGGGTTGTGGGCTGGGTTCCCCCGTTGGGGGCCTGTAAGAGGCAACTGATCAATGTGTCTCTCACACACTGATATTTCTTTCCCTCTCTTTCTCCCTCCCTTCCCTTCTCTCAAAAAAGTAAATAAATGAAATCTTAAAAAGAAAAAAGGAACAGATTCTCTTAAAAGTAAGAGAAACTATATAAGTAGTAGCATTTTCTTCTCTTAGGTATAGCCACCTCTGGATTACTCTAGGATCTCCACCCCACCCATTTTGTTCCTTATAATTTTCAAATTATTTGAAATGCTATTTGTTGACCACTCATTTCCATGTGAAACCTCTCCCTTGCCATCAGCGCCATTGTGTTCTAGCTCTACTGCTCCCTCTGATTATGCTCCCTCTAGACCTCCTGCCTTCTCCCAGGTTTAGAAGTTAAGTATCTCCTAAGGTCTATCCTTGGCACATTCCCTTCTCTTTCCTACTCTTTCTTCTAGTGAATTTGTCTAACAGTGTTTTGGTTAAAAGCACAATCTTCAGACTTAAGACTAGTCTGTCTCTGCTTAAGATCCTATCTATCAGTGACTTGATTTGTGAACCTCAGCAGCTTGCTTTTAACATGTGTTCTATTTCCTTGCCCGTAAAATAATAGTAACTATCTCATAAGGTTGTTGAGAGAATTTAATGGAATAATATATGAAAGTATTTTGCAGAGGATCTGCCACACAGTAAGCAACTATTATTATCTCCTTTGCATTAACTCTTAACTCTATGCTAAAATTCCCAAGTTTCTATCTCTAGCCCTAAGCTTTTAGACCCTCATTCCCAGCTGTTTGTTAAACATTACCTTGATGTACTGTTTGCACCACAAACTCAGTACGTCCAAATCAACAAGTCTAACCTCCCCAATGCTGTTTAGCCTCAAATTTTCTCTTTCCCCATTTTAATTCCTTTTTCCAACCAGTTGCCAAATCTCTTATATGCACAAGAACATTTTTATCCATCCTGCATCTTCATGCCCACTGCTTCTACCTATTCAGGCCCTTGTTGCTTCTTGTTGAAACACCACAATAGTTTCCTCATTTGTCTCCCCATCTACAAGTCCTTCCTCTCCAGTCCTTTTCTGCACTGCCAAATTTTTCTTCCTAAAATTAAAACTCTAATGATGACACACCCTTATCAAAAACTTTCAGTAGTTCACTACTGTCTACCGAGTAAGAACAAAAAGCCTCTTAGCCTTGGACCTGGCTGGGTAGCTCAGTTGGTTGGAGCATCATCCTGATATGTCAAAGTTGTAGGTTCAATCCCCAGTTAGGAAACATACAAGAATCAACCAATGAATGCATAAAGTGGAACAACAAATTGATGTTTCATTCTAAAATTAATAGATAAAAAATGTTTAAAGCATGTTAAAATCTTAAAAAGAAAAAAACTCTTTAGCCTTGTATGAAAGGCTTTTGATGATCTACCTCCAGCTTTTCTTTCCAGCATCTTCTCTCACTCCTCTCTTTTAGCCACTCTCTAGGCCAGACTGTTCCCTCTCCTTTGAACATACTAAGCTCTATCAACTCCACTCCCTTGGGATGTTCCCTCTGCTGTGAATGCCTTTCCTCCCCATTTCCACATGTTCAAACCATACCAAGCCTTCAAAGGTCCAGCTGAAATGCTATTTCCTCAAAAAACCTTCCCTGAGTGCATTCTCTCCTTCATTCCAGTCAAGAACTTCCGCATTCTTTAATTTCTTCCCTGTGGCATTTATCACTTTTCACCTTGTTCTTTTTTTTTTTTTTTTAAGATTTTATTTATTTATCTTAGAGGGGAAGGGAGGGAGAAAGAGAGAAATATCAGTGTATGGTTGCCTCTAGTGCATCCCCTGCCAGGAACTGGTCTGCAACCCAGGCATGTGCCCTGACTGGGAATCAAACTGCGATCATGTGGTTCGCAGGCCCGCGCTCAATCCACTGAGCGACACCAGCCAGGGCTCACCTTGTTCTTAATGCACTCCTCTATACTTGTTATTTCCTCTTCCTAAAATGCCCTCTCTTCTTTCCTCACCTGTCAAACTCTTACTCATATTTTAAGATGCACCTCCATTATCAACTTCTCTATGAAGGCTTTCTAGACTTCCCTATGCTAATTTAAATGCTTTCTTCTTTAACATTTTTACAAACCATTTTCATAATTAAATAATTTGCATACCTTTATATCTACCAGTTTCTAAGCTTCCTCCCATCTTTGTATTCCTAAAGTCTAGGGATGTCTGGTACATTATAAAACCTCAATAAAGCTAAAATGAATCTACGGATAAATGAGTGATTGAGTGAACTCATCTTAGCTCATCCAGAGGTAACAACCTGTTGAGGCAAGTTGAGTATCATGCATTCCATGAACCCAACACAGTGCTTTGTGCTGTTAATTACTCAATAAATACTTGTTGATTGAAAATAATTTATTAAAACATAAAACAATTCTCTAATCCTTTGCTTTTTTCCCTTACTCATCCTATGTTGGCCCCACTATTCCTTCCTGATTCTCCCCCTGACTACAGACTACATGCTTTAATGCCTCATATCATTGGGGTTTTTTTTAAGATTTTATTTATTGGGGAAAAGGGGAAGGACTCACATGAAGAAGTATAAAGGACACATGGCCAATAACTGGGGTGGGGGTGGAGATGGGAGGGAGGTGGGGAGCACTGGGGGGGCAGGGCTGGGAATACAAGACAGAATACTGTACTTGAACAAGAGTTAAATAAAAATTAAAAAAATATTTTATTTATTTATCTTTAGAGGGGAAAGGAAGGAGAGAAGGAGAGAAATATCAAGGTATGGTTGCCTCTTGTGAGTCCCCTGCTGGGAACTGGCCTACAACCCTGGAATGTGCCCTAACTGGGAACTGAACTGCGATAGTGTGGTTCGTAAGCCCTCACTCAATCCACTGAGCTACACCAGCCAGGGCTTCATATCATTGTTATGTAACACTTAAGTGGCCTAATATGGAAAAATAATGGTTTCATCTCTATGCTTAGATGGAACCAGCCGTGACTTAGTGCTTTTCAAACTCCTGTCCAAGCCAATGTACATATCCTAAAGCTAACCCAGCAGACTCTATCTCCCCAGCTTACCTCCTGATGACCCCTTATCAGGCTGTCCACTAAAGCTGGGAGTGCTCACAGGAGGTGGGGCTGGGGCACTGGTCGGGACACTTTGTTTTGGCTTTTTGGCTGGCATCTGGGGATCAATCTTTAACCCCTTCAGGGCCTCAGTGGAGAGATTACGTTTGAGTACAGCTGCCTTTTTGTAGCCATCATATAAACCAAAGGCAATGTCCCGATTAGTCGTCGTCCAGGAAGCCCGTAAATCCACCAAGTGCAGCTGGTGTGTGTGAAAGGCAGGATCCCCAATTCGAGCAGAGAGCTCCTAAGAAACAGGAAGAGAACCTCAGGGTAGCATGGAAATTCCCACCATTTCTCCTGGACCACAAATGCAGAGATAAGAAAACAAGTTTGTGACTTCTGGCCAACATGGAGGCATAGGTGGAACACTGTGCCTCCTTGCACAACCAAGTTTAAAGACAACAAAGTTTTAGTAACAAGAGCGCAACCAAAACACAGAAAATTGAACTGTAACAGAAGTCTGACAACAACGAACCATTCAGCCAGACTGGTAAGAAGGGCAGAGTCAGTGGCTGGTGGAGCGGAGTTAAGCAGGCAAAAGCGGCCTGACTGACCCAGGAGTGCAGGTGGCAGATGGCAGCTCCCAGGTGTGGAGTGGCAGTGGGCAGACCCAGTGGGGGCACAAGGCAGCTGGCTGACTGCGGCCACACATTCCCGCGCAAATAAAACAGGTGAAGGAGTGAGCAGTGAGACAGATCGCACAGGCTAGGGCCCCAGGGCCTGGAGTTAAAGCCTGAAAACACCAATTGGAGAAACTTTCAGGGTTGAGGTGCCGGGAGAAGTTCCTAGGCTCACAGAGAGTTTGTTGGAGAGACCCACAGTGTCCTGGAGGGTGCACAGGCCCACACACCTGGGAGCCAGCACCAGGAAGGCCCGGCTTGCTTGCAGGAAGTAGCAGAGGGGACCGAAATCCGAGAAAGAGTGGAACAAAAGCCATTGCCCCTCCCTGACCCCACTCCCACATACGTACGGCCCCAGCTACTGGGTTGCCCCACCCTGGTGAATACCTAAGGATCCGCCCCTCATATGTAATAGGTGTGACCTGACCAAAACATTATGGCTCAAGTAGAAAACGAGCTCAAAGCCAAGCTTAGAGCCAATAATTTTAAGCGACCAAGAAATAGCCAACCTATCAGATGCACAGTTCAAAACACTGGTGATCAGGATGCCCAGAGAACTGGTTGATTTTAGTCACAAATTAGAGGAAGAAATGAAGGCTAAACTAATTGAAATGAAGGGAAATGCATAGGAAACCAATAGTGATGGAAAGGAAACCTGGACTCAAATCAATCGAGTGGACCAGAAGGAAGAAAAAAATGACCAAACAGAAAAGAATAAAGAAACAAGAATTCAAAAAAATGAGGAGAGGCTTAGGAACCTCCAGGACATCTTTAAACATTCCAACATCTGAATTATAGGGGTATCAGAAGGGGAAGAGGAACAGCCACAAGTAGAACATTTATTTGAACAAATAATAAAGGAGAACTTCCCCAATCTGGCAAAGGAAATAGACTTCCAGGAAATCCAGGAAGCTCAGAGAGTCCCAAAGAAGGTGGACCCAAGAAGGAACATACCAAAGCACATCATAGTTACATTACCCAAGATTAAAATGAAGGGAAGAATTCTAGAAGCAGCAAGAGATAAGGGGACAGTCACCTACAAAGGAATTCTCATCAGACTGTCAGCTCATTTCTCAAAAGAGACCTTACAGGCAAGAAGGGGCTGGAAAGAAGTATCCCAAGTCATGAAATCTAAAGACCTACATCCAAGATTGCTCTATCCAGCAAAGCTTTCATTTAGAATGGAAGGGCAGATAAAGTGCTTCTCAAATAAGGTCAAGTTCAAGGAGTTCATCATCATCAAGCCCTTATTATATGAAATGTTCAAGGGACTTATCTAAGAAAAAGAGGATAAAAAATATGAACAGTGAAAGGACAGCAAACTCACAGTTATTAACAACCACACCTAAAACAAAAGCAAACTAAGAGGACAGCTAGATTGGGAGCGGAACCATAGAAATGGAGATCACATGGAGGGTCAGCAACAGGGGAGTGGGAGGAGGAGAAGTGGGGAGAAGGTACAGAGAATAAGTAGCATAGACAGTAGATAGAAAATAGACAGGGGGGAGGGCAAGAATAGTATGGGAAATATAGAATCTGAAGAACTTATGACACATGAACATAAACTAAAGGGGGGGAATGGTAGGGGAGGGGGTGTGCAGAGTGGAGGGGAATGAAGGGGGGGAATGGGACAACTGTAATGGCATAATCAATAAAATATATTTTTTTTTAAAAAGAAAAGAAGTTTGTTGAATAAACCTGTTCTGGGAGAGACAAGAAGGCCTGGAAAAGAGAAACTAAGTGGTCTTAGCATGTACGTTAGATATACCCACTGTATTTTAAATGACTCAGAGAATTTCCACTTACACTCCTTCCTGAATTGGGAAGAAAAACACCAAATAAGGTGCTAGGGGAAAAGTTGTACTCTATTTCCTGAAAGGCAAGAGACTATGTTTAGAAGCAAAGAGAGAAAAGTACTTTTCAAAAAGAGTGATGCTGATACAGCTGATCCAAGTGAGTGCATCATTCAGCAGTGACATATAGGCTTGGAATATACTTAGGAACACTACCAGGGACTTAGTCTGAAACCTACTGATATAGACTGAGTTGTGTCCCTCTCCCCCAAATTTATATGTTAAGGCCACAATCCCAGTGAGATGGTATTTGGAGATGGGGCCTTTAGAAGGTAACCAGGTTTAGATTAGGTCATGAGGATGAGGTCCTGGTGATGGGATTTGTAACCAGAGAGCCTGAAATACCAGAGAGTTTGTATTTTCTTTTGGTGACATGTGAAGACACAGAAGGCAGCCATCTACAGGCCAGAAAGACAGCCCTCGCCAGAACCTGACCATGCTGGGACCCTGATCTTAGACTTCTCAGCCTCCAGACTCATGGAGGAATAAATTACTGTTATTTATACATCAAGTCTATGGTATTTTGTTATGGTAGCTTGAGAAGAACTGAGATATCTACTGATACAAACAAAGTAGTAAAGAGCTTGTTTCACACGGTACCTCCTCTGCCGTGCGATTGCTATGTCGTTGGTACGTGAGAGAAGACAGGCTCAGTAGGTGGGTCTTTGTTACCGAGGGATCAAGGCAGTGATCAGCACTCTCTTCGGTGGGCGAGGCCATCAGATGAACAGTCACCTGACTTAAGTCACTAACCATCTGGGTCACACTCCAGTCAGAGATGAGGCGCCGCATCACTGTGCCCGCTGAGAAAAGGAAGCATACAGGGCCTATGCAGGGCCAGTCCAGAAGAACAGTGTGGGACAGCAAGAGGGAAAGGGAGGGGAACTGAGGAAGGGAAAGAAGACAAGGAATAGGCTAGGAGAAATAAAGGGAGTTCATTTTTTACCTTACCTTGAGGTATAAGCCGCTGAGTTCCCCGAGTGAAAACATGGCCCTGACTGCACTCAATCTGGATGCCCCGCTGCTGGGCAAATGAGGCCCAATAATGTACCTGGTCACAAGAAGTTAACACTGAATGAAGAATGGCATTGGAGAGATGATTAAAAGACCAGATAAGAAAAAATAAATGAACAAGTGAAGGAGAACAGAATGAAGATGTCAGCAAGGATGCCAGAGCCTGACCTGCAGCTGGGGAAAGAGTGCAGTAAAGGAAAGCTGCTTGTAGTGCTGGCCAAGTTTCTTCTTGCCGGGTTTCAGATTATTGAAGAGCTTTCCCCTGCAGATAGGCCTTGTGACACTAGTCCAAGTTGCCCAGAAGTTCTGCATCCAGCGCAGGGTACTACTATATAGCAGAATTCGGGGCTGGGCTATTGCTGCAAAGGAAGACATAGACATTTCCTAGCTATAGTTAAAACATAGGGAAGAAGCTAAATCCTTCCCTAACTTCAGATTTTAGAGGTTTAAAAACCCAAACAGTACTCAGCCTCACATTAAATATCCCAACACCCTCTCCTTTCCAAGATCCAAGTTCTTTACTTTCACCAACCCTCTTTGAAAAGGTACTAACCCAAACCCTCCCTTGACCTTTCCCCTGTCCCCTCCCCAGAGAACTGAGCTGAAGTCCTCAATGTCCAAGCCTATCCCCCCAGCACTTCCTCCCCACTGTCCCAGACCCAAGCCTCACTCCCGCTGTTCCGAGTCAGATCCATCTTGATGGAGAGATTAAGGTTCTCAGAGCGGAAGGCCCGGTAGGAGTCATGAAGCTGGCCCAAGGGCACCTCAGGCAGGAACTCTGGGGCCCGAAGAGTGACACCATGGTGATCATGGGGGTTTCCATGGCATAGCCACTGCAAGTCCAGTGTCATGCAGAGGTCAGGCAGGTGAAGGAAGCAGCAGTCGTCATACCTGCCTCACAACAGAATCCCAGTCCTCAGTGCTCTGGTCACTTGTACCCCTTGGCTCTTCCCCTCTCCCTCCACCCTGAGTCCCTCACCCTGTTAAGGCTCCACCCACCCATCATGCCACTTACTTAGAGGCTGTTCTCACGTTGACATCCAAGTCACCCTTGAACACAAACTGACCAGGTTTCCAGTGAAACGACAGGTGGCTCCACTCCCAGTGCATATTCTCAGTTGTATTGTATGGATCCTATAACCACCCACAAAAATGCGGTAAGACGTGGGTAAGGATATCACCCTCATCTGTCAAATCGTACCTTTGTACAAGCCCCAACCATCCCAATAAGAAAACAACTCATCTGGACCCTCACCTCAGTAGCCAGCTGGTGCAGGTTCGCCTGTTCAACATCCATGTGCCAGTCCCCATGAAACAGAAGACGACTCTTGTCCCACCAGGGCAAGGGTGGGCTGGGGTCAGCTGAAGGCTTGGTCAAGAGGTCCACGGATTGGCCAATCAGTGTCCAGGCTGGATCCCAGCATGGACCCCACACTACCGTGTACTGAAAGATTTCCGCTGGGATAGAGGGGCAAAGGGTAAGCTTGTTACACAACTTAACCCCACTCCTCTTCCTTCAGTAGAGAGGCCTCAGCGCATCTTCCACCCCAGCTGTCACGACATCCCTCAGCCAAACCAACTGCTGTCCTCTACTCACAATGAAAGTCGTGGTAGAATTTGAGTGGGGGCATGTTCCTCTCTACTGCCACATTACCCCAAGGTAGCCCCAAGTGCAGGATTTGACGCCGACGGGAACAAGGGTGACCACTCTGCTCGGTGCCCACAAGTCGACCCATTAGCCGCCAGTCACGGATCTCAAACAGGTACCGGGGATAATCTCTTATCCGAACTGTTATAGGGAAGATACACACTGGCTATTCAGGGAATGGTCTCAGCGTTCTCAGGCACTTTTTCCCCTGCCGCTACTTTTACCCATATATTTTACAAAGTCAACTGGGAGAACAAAAGCTAGTCATTGGTAACAAAGCTGAAAAAGGGCACTGAAATCCTAAGCAGATGGTAAGAATAACACTGAGATCTAAAAGCCACACTAACCCCGAAGATGACTGAATTAGTTGTTCCTTGAAGTTAGCCATGTAATTTCAGGGTGAAATTCAGGAACAAAAAAAGGAAAGAGGAGCCTACCCATCCCACTCTACCCATCCAAAATCAGCCAGAGTTCCCAATATAACCAAGTTCCTCTGTAATCACTTAAAGAGCTCCCTAGGGCTCCAAGGGCAAACACCAGACTTTGCAAATAAAGACTTACCTAGAAAAGTCTTGACACTGCACTTGATCATACGACACCACTGAGTAACAAGATCGACTCCCTCAGCAGGAAAAGGGCTGCCTGGATCAAGCTCTCGAACCTGCTCAATCACACGTTCAGGCCCATGGAAGGAGGCATCTGCCAGAGCCACCAGCTCTAGCCCTGCCAGGCTCCAAGTGAGCAGTGCCCTGCGCATAGGTGTGTTGCCATAGAGACGACGTGAGCGCTGGATGTAGATTTCAATGTTTTTGTGTTCCAAAGAGGCGTAGAGCTCCTCAATTTTGCGGGCTGGCAGTAACTCCCCATGCTGCTTTCGAAGGGCAGCTACTTTGGCATCTAGCAGCTGTAGCCTTTTGGCACTCTCCTTACTTTCATCCTTCATCAGTTCATAATTATCACGAAGTTTCACCTCAAATATGTCATCCAGGAAAACCCATGAGAAGTGCTGAACCTTCAAGAGCAGATCAGGTGGGAGCAGGGCAGGGCTTGGACAGGCCTGAGCATGAGCTTCACCTCGATGCAGCCCCTTCAGCCATTTCTGAACTCCCACAGCCTCATCCAGAGTTTGAGAAAAATCATACTGATAAGGAAACTCCACTGACACTGAGCCGAAGGAGAAGAACCAGACACGGTTCCACAGGGTCTGCAGCGCAGGGAAGGGGTTCCGGTGGAGGATCATTTCCTCCAGCTCAGGTAGCAGCTGCACCTCCACCTCCTTGAAGTTGAAAATGCTATTGCCATCAAAGCCAGCAGCCAGCTCGGGGCAGTAAACCTGAAGTGAACCCCCATGCCGGCTCAGTGACACGTTCTCTGCAGCCAGGGTTATGAACTTGTCCTCAGCTACAAAAGCAGTCAGCTTGGCTGAGCTCACCTCTAGTGTCAGGTTTAGCAGCCTCTTTGGGGTAGATGGCTCAGGGGGACGGCCTTCTGGTTCAGAAGTGGTCCCTGGAGTCTCTAGTGCAAGGAGTGAAGCGGTCTCAGGAAACAGAGTGGCTCTTAGTAGGTCTCGGCATTGCAGGGTGGCCAGGATATGCTGGTACAGGTACATGTGGTCTGGGGGACTCCAGAGTAAGGTCAGCCCTGTACCACACTGAACCTTTAGGGAGCGAGAGAAAAGGATCTGTCAGTCACCATGCCCCAGAACAGGAGAGATGACAGGGATTATCATACATGCTTACATGACTCAAGAGCCTTCCTCACCTAGAAGTCTTTCCTGAGTAACCCTTGACTTGTTCTTAGCACCAAGAGCACGTAAGAGCATTCATATCTAAGTTCTCCTTAACTAGATCCTAAATGGTTTTAGAGTAAAGGCCATGTATTTTAATTTTTTGGTATCTATCAAAGTACATCTAGCATATATATCACATAATAAACCATCTGGCTTTATATTTCTTCTAAGTTATCTTTCTATAACTGCCATACTATGTATAATAACCTCTGCAACAACCAGTTTGAAAATGTTTCATATACTGATTTCATCTTAACTAAATTCTTAAAAAAGTACAAAAAGTAATGACCACACACATCAAGATAGCAACTGACTTATGTGAAAGTATGCCCCAAAGAAGGGAGCTTGAAAAACAAAGTCAGTTCTGAACAGCTAAGTGGACAGGGAAAATTTAAATTCCAGGGTAGAAAAATTCCTTTGAGCTCCAACTAACTCTTCAGGGTCCAAAGGAAGCTGAAGTCTGACAAACAGGAAGATACCCCACTCTCCTCCTAAGCGGGTCCCTTGTCCATCTGATACCCTGAGAGAAGTGTTGGAAAGCTTCTCAAACTTGCCAGCACCTCCATCTTCCAGCCTTTTGATGAGCTGAGTGTTTCAGCAACATGACACAAGATTATGATCTTTAAAAAGCTCCATATGTTTCAGAGATATGCATTGAAATATTTATGGTGAATATTATTGGTCTAGTATCTGCTTCAAAATAATCCCAGAGCCAGAAGGCAGGGGCCGTTGGTGGAAGTATAGATGAAGCAAGTTGGTGATAAGCTGGTAATTATTAGGGCTGGGTATGAACACATGGAAGTTCATATTGTCTATAGTTTTCCATATACTTTAAATTCCATAATAAAGAATTAAAAAATGTTCAAAACAAGCCAGGAAGAAAGAACACCAGGTGCTGTATTTCTTATAGACAGTTTCACATCACTCAAAAGACTGGAAAATGATCTAAGTGTAGGGAAAACCCAACCTGACTCAACCCCCGCATAGAAGCAGTACCTCGAGAGCACGGATGCTGTTGTGATAGGTGATGGAGAGCATGGAGAGGCTGAGCACTGGGGCAGGGATGTCAGGAGCCTTGCAACAGGGCTGCATCTTCTCCGTGACCGACTTCACCAGTGCAAGCACAAATCCTTGAATACCCACAGTGGAGGTTTCGGCACTTCCCAGGACAGTCAGTGTGTCTAATCGGACCTCTGATGCCCCTGACATCCAGAAACCATGTTGGCCTTGATTCTCAACTTCCAACGGACAACTTCAGTCCTCACTCTCCTTGGTTACTTTTTCTCTTCACTCAAGTTATCTTTATTCCCCGTACCTCTCTAAATTCATTCCTCATGTTACAGGGAAATATTTCCTTTCTCATCTTAACCTAAACTTCTGGCAGGGCCAAAGAAGTTCCCTAACTTCTGCAAATTGCCCAGAGATACATTAGTTACTAAACACAAGGGAAGGAAAAATAAAAATAAAAAACTACATGCACCTCATTCTCTTGATCAGACATCAAGGCTATCTTTTTCTTACATATTTTGCTTAATACTAACCTTGTATAAGCCCTTAAAAAATAACAAGAAGCTAAAAGTTATATAGGACATTCTAGCTTCTTAGCTTCTAACATAGAAAAATTACAGATAATTAGCTTCATTAAATGAGAAGGAACCATCATAATGTGCTTAGGTTACAAACTACTCACTTTGGTACAGACTCCCTGACCTACTTACCAACGAGGGCAGAAAGGGTGAACAAGTTCATATCCTCCACCTTCAAGTCCACCTTCCAAAGTAATGACACAGATTCTCCAAATGAAGATTCCCTAGAGACTGTTGACTTCCCAGACTGTGTGCCCATCAAGGATAACATCCGAGAGAGACACTGGGCACAGGTGTCTGATGTTTCTACCTGCAACCCTCGGATAGTACAATCAAGAAAGAGGGTATCCGACTGGGTGCTGGACAGGCCCAGAGGCTGATTATAGCTACCCTAGAAAAGAAGCAGAGGGACCTCAATAGGAGCATGCAGATACACACTTCTATAAGACACTAAGGCATCACCTGCTGCTAAAAAGGTGCTCCGTGCTCTGAAGCAGGGCAGGATGAGGAAACCGCATGGACTCCTGTTCACCGAAGTCCGTGCCTACCTGTAGTGTGAAGGAGTCCAGGACAAGTGCCTCACCCCAAACATGCATATTGGGTGGGTGTGGTGCCCGCTGAATGTGGGAGTCACTGCCCACTCTCCAGCAGAGGTGGTCCACAGTTAGGATGCCCCGCTGATGGATACTTTGTGGCCTCAGGTGCTGGTAATCTAAAGCAAAGAGATAGAAGAGGGGCATTCTATGGAGCCACTGTGGCCACTGATTGTCCAGCTCCACACCAGGTCAGGTTTTTGTGCCTTTTCCACCCAAGAGCCTTACCCAGAGAGATGGAGTTGAATCCCAGGGCAAAGGGCGGTGTATCTCCAAGCTGAATGGAAATGTTGACATTGGAGATGGAGGTACTAAAGATGATAGGAGCCAGGATTTGGGGAAAAGTCCTACATAGGGACAAGACAAGACATCATTGTTTGATAAGGAAAGAATTGCAGCTTCCTATAATGGAAGCTCTCAAAAATCAGGGTGAGTTTTATTGTGGTTCTTAGGAATAGATGTAACTAGAAAATAAAAGACTGGCCCTGGCTGGTGTGGCTCAGTGGATTGAGCATCAGCCTGCAAACCGGAGGGTCACTGGTTCAATTCCTGGTCAGGGCACATGCCTGGGTTGCGGGCCAGGTCCCCAGTTGGGGGAGCGCAAGAGGCAACCAGTCAATGCTTCTCTTACACACTGATGTTTCTCTCCCTCTCTTCCTCCCTCCCTCTCCTCTCTCTAAAAATAAGTAAATAAAATCTTTTTTTAAAAAAAAGAAAATATTGAACTCATCAGTTCACCACTACTTTGAATGGTTAATCTGCAGGAATGGCAGAAAAGTATTATGTTGAACCATACAAAATGGCCATTTCATAGGTCAAATATGGTGAACATTAGGAGGTCACAGAATTCAACCTAGTACAACCAAGGAATATCGCTTCCAAACCATTAACCTTAAGTTCTCTACTCCACACAATGCAAACACTACACAAAAAGAGATATGGCACTGCTAACATGTCCTGTCACCTTACAATACAAGGCAGACAAGATACCATTTATCATTTAAGTTCAGTTCAACAAACATTTAATTTGTTTAATAAGGCACTGTGCCAGGTACTGAGGACATAAAAAAGAGCATCATCCTACCACCGAAGAGTCTAATCTAATGGGGAAGATATATAAAATAGGATTGTTACTGAGACTGGTCCAGTAGATTAGATTAGATTTAGAAAGATCAAACAGTCAAATACATATTTCACACAAGATGACACTTCACGCCAAAAGAATTGCAGGGAATCCATCTGATGAGATAGCAGGTAAAAAAGATTACACTGACCTTTTCCCCCTTTGCTTAAGAACAGATGGACTAGACCCTTGGGTCTCAAGTGCTAGCATGTGCACCCAGTGAGAGAACTCCTGGTGCCGGTAATGAATGATGCAAGTGTTCAGAACCAGGGAGGCTGAGAGGTCGATGGTGGTCACCTAGAAATGAGAACGCAGGAACTATGAGCTTGGATTTCATCTCATACGGCACTGATGTAGGAAAAGAACAGAGAAAGGAATGATTTTTGGTACCACAATCACTACACCTGCACACTAGCCTTGAGGGAGTTGAGGCAGACAATGCGCTGGCGGCTCTGAGACAGCAACAACCCATCTGTAACGGCAGAGGGTAGATCTGAGAACACTGAGAGCAAAAGGTAAAACTACAGGCAGGCAGGGAGATAAACAGATTGTCACTAATGCTCAAGAGTTGGGGCTATTTTCTCTCAGTGTGGTTCCCTCCACACCCTTCCCACTGATATCAAATTAAGAAGCCCACATGGCACATGGGGAAAAGGAGTGTCTGGTCCGCCCATTCTCTCTCAGTAACAGCATTCCCACCCACAAACCTTTTAGTAGGAGTTCAGTGCTCATCTGTGCCATGTCAGAGTTTGCCGTGAAGCTTCGAAGGGGCAGCTGATCCTCATCACGGTGGTAGAGGAAATGCAGCAGCTTCAGCGTCCAGTTCAGATGCCTGGACCAGAAATAGACTCTAGCTCAGAAATATGTGGAATGCCCTTTCTCGCCACAGATGAACTCAGTGCAGCTACTAGCTGCGTATACCAGCATGTAGCTCCAACTATCACTTTCCACACCTCTGTGCCAGGAGAGATCTCACCTCTTTTGACTATTCATGGACAGCACCACACTTGTGATCTCCATTTTCACCTTCACCTGGTCTGGCAGCTGCTGAAGGAGGTATAGGCCAGGAAGAGTTGGCTCAGTCAAGTCCTTTGTCACCTCTGAAAATATGAATGAATAATAAAAGATCCACAAATCCTTAATATTCCCGAATCTCCAAAAATTCCCTGCCCTCTTTGGCCCAAATGTCCCATATAAAATAAGCTAAGCAAATGCCCAATCTTAGGCTACAAGGCAAATATCCCAGAGATTAAGGTACCTGCTGTACTTCCTTCCCCAGAGTCTAAAAAATAGTATGGGGAGCAGATTAGTATACTAGATCAAATATGGGCTTTAGGGTCAAATAATTTAAACCCCACTTTTATTTTTTTTAAGATTTTATTTATTTATTTTTAGAGGGGAAGGGAAGAAGAGAGGGAGAGAAATATCAATGTGTGGTTGCCTCCCATGTGCCCCCCACAGGGAACTGGCCTGCAACCCAGGCATGTGCCCTGACTGGGAATCGAACCACGATTCCCTGGTTCGCAGGCCCACACTCAATCCTCTGAGCTATACCAGCCAGGACTAAACCCCACTTTTAATGTCAACTAGCTGTGTACTAGCTGACCTTCATAGGCTTCAGTGTCCTAATTTGTGCAGTGCTGACAGGACATATATAAAACACATAGTACAGGTTTAATCTACGATAATCACCCACTAAATGTTGGTTCTTTCTCCTACCACAAATAAATGTCCTATTTCCTCTATCTATTCTCAGGGTCCAAGGCCATGATGACTAACAAATCACACCTAAAAGAATAGTGAAACTGCTATTTTTTTCTACTTCCAAAACAACCTGAGAACAGGGCAACCAAGAAGTTCACTGACTGGGGCTTTACCTGAACAGGGAACAGGCTTGGGTGCAAGACTCGGGCCCTGGTGCAGCAGCTGACTATGGAAGAGGCCCTCATGCAGTTCAGCATGAAGTGTCCACACATCCACAGTGATCGCCTTCAGGTGCCGACTCCTGATGCCCACCTCTAGACACAGCTTTAGGGCCAGTGAGAGCTCTGCGAGACAGGTGTCCTCCTGCAGAAGAATAAGCTTATAAGGTGTGTATGTGTAGGGAGCTTGGGAATTTTGGGTAAAAAGCAGTGGTCTGGAACACTACCTTGAGAGAACCCTACAAGGAAACAATCTATGGATAAGCCCTAAATTCTTTGATACACACAGAAAGATACAAGGCAGCTTAAGGACCATCGCATACTCACCAACTGGCCACTCTTTAGAACTTTGCTGTTGATCTGACTTAAGCTCACCTCACATTTTAGCCTGGGAAAGGAAAAAAATTAAAATCACTTGGCCCCTTTCCTCACTGTTTACCTTCAATCAAGCTTTGTTGGCTGGTAGGGACAAGGCAAGCAAAAGTGCCTAACCTTAGCCTCTCCTTAAATTACATGGAATGAGCCCTGGCTAGTGTGGCTTAGTTTACTGAGTGCCAGCCTTGGAACCAAAGGGTTGCCAGTTCAATTCCCAGTCAGGCACATGCCTGGGTTGCAGACCAGGTCCCCAGTAGGGGGTGCTCGAGAGGCAACCACACATTGCTGTTTCTCTCCCTCTCTTTCTCCCTCCCTGCCCCTCTCTAAAAATAAACAAACAAAATCTTTAAACACAATTACATGGAATGAGAAGGCCCTGACAGCTGTCCACCCTGAAACAACTATAAGGAAAGAATGGAACTACTAGACCCCTTTCTACTCAGAGTTTACCTTTTCCCATCACTATCCAAAAGAAAGCTGCTTTCTCTGATCTGAATATGCCACAAAGACTCAGAAGTAGCCACCTTGAGGACCATGATGTTTATAGAATCTACATGAATGGAGAATAGCTGGAAGGAATAAACAAAGAACAACAATTAATGCTAAGGCACTGCCTTTCTTTTCCAAAGAAAAAGAGTAAGAGGCAGCTCTTAGTATCATGCCTCACAAACAGAGAAATCCACCCATGACTCCAAAGCCAGTCATTTCTAGAATAGTCAAAAAAAGTGGGAGAGGTAGTCTGACCTGACATAAGATCTTCAATAAGGCTGGGCTGAAGGACAGCTCCTTTTGATGCACTCCAGTGCTCTGGGAGAACGGAGCAAATAGGCCAGAAGCCTTCTGTAGGTCAGTTCTGATACGCACTTCTCCAAAGCACAATGCCACATAGCGCCTGCCCAGAAGAGAAACCTCATGCCATCAGGCCCATCCCTTCCACAGCTGTCTCTTCTTCCTCATATTCACTCCCCCATCCTCCCTAAAAATGGAGCTCAAATCATTGAGGATGATCTCATAGTAGTTATCAATATCTGTCTCATAAGATAATCACTTCCGGGCTAACCATGAGACATCAAGCCAAGAGCCCACTTCCCTTCTTAGACTTTGAGGCCTGTATAGAAGAATTTCATTTTCTGCAAACCCCAAACCCAAAATATTCCCCAAAAGAAAAGTGAGGATATAGGGTACTCACGGCAGATCATGGCTAAGGAGTTTACTGGAAATCCACAGGCTATCAATTTCCTAAAACAAGGGAGAAAGCTTTGTACAGTAGCTGCTGGATAAGATATGAGCAGCTTGACAAGTCAGGAAAGGTTCTGAGAACAGGAAGAAGTACTATATCCCTTCCATGAATTATCCTCCATTCCATTTGTATGGGCTTCTCTCCTCTGCACTAGATCCTGCTCCTAACAATGAAGTTAGTATTCCTCTTTTATGGATAAGTTACCCCTTTCCCCCTCTTAAAGTAGAACAGTAAGCTCTTCTAGTTCCTGTTATCTTTCTTTGTGCCTTATAAGCATTTTTAATTGAACAATTTACATCAATCCCAGCATTCCCAAAATAACACTAAGATCATCTTGGCAAAGAGGTGGCAAGACTGGGTTAACAAGGAAAGTCATCCAGAATTCTTTTTGAAAGAAAATTAAAAGCTGAAGTTCAGCTGAATCAACTGTCCCCCACACACATACACAAACACACCCAGGGAGTTCTCCAGGACTCACCACCGTTTGCTGGTGCTGCTGAAACTTAAGACTGACATTCTGGATCCAAAAAAAAGAGCCAATCTTTAGCTCTGCCTGCAGCTTCTGCTGACACCACTTGGTGACCAACCGGACCACAAGCCACCTACAGAAAAATCCCTGTGAGTTCATAGGATCTTCTCCCAATTATGTCTTTCCTCACTCCTTGTTGGTCCTAGAAGGGTCAAATCCTGAGGCCGGGTCTTCTGGGCAACTCTCCTGTCTGCCAAACATCAGGCTGTCCCATACATTCAGCCACAACGATCAGAACAGTTGCCCTAGGTTGTCCCCTTCACCCAGATGTAATCAGATTAACTAAACTAAGTTGAAGACAAAGAAAGCAACCCCTGAAATCTTTAGGAACCCTAAAGATAGAAAGATGAGGATCCAACAAGAGTCGAAGTACAAGCAGCCGTGTCAGACGTGCCATCACACACTCCCCAAAGAGTCTATGTCTTCGCCCTCCAGACAGATGTCCGCAAGAAGGCACTGTGGGGTCACACTCGGCCAGCTCTAATGCAACTCTTCCCTGGGCAGCCAAACCTGTCCGGCTTCCCAGGGCAGGCTGCAGGTGCCCTTCGTATTCGGTGGAGGAGACACTCAGGGGCATGTTGAGTTAAAAAGGGAGACCACTGAGCCGAGCCCCCTCCCCACACACATTCATCTCAGGCCTCACCCGCTCCCCAATCCCAGCTCCTCCGCGCCTGCTCCGGCCCCGAGCCTCCGACCGACCCCTCCCCCGCCGCCCCCCGCCAGCGCACCAACCCCTCTAGCGCTTTCCCCATCTGCCTCCCCCTCCCGCGCGCCTCTATTCAGCGCCCCCCCTCTTCAGCCTCTCTTCTTCCCACCGTCTCCGCCACCCTGCCGTAACCGGGATCCCCTCACCGGCCTAGGAAGAGGGCGAACACCGCAACCAACAGCAAGGCCAACAGCGCAGCGAAGAACATGGGCATTACGGCCCCGGCCCCGCCTGGCTCCGGCCCGGCTCCGGCCCGGCCTGGCTCCGGCCCCCCGCCCGGCCGGGTCCCACCCCCCCGCCTCCAGTTCTCCACTGCTCAGGGTTGGGCCGACCAGCCGAGCGCGCAGGGACTACGCGGGACCAGGAAGCGTTGAGCGCGTACGCCACGCCCCCCCGCCCCCCCCCGCCCCACAACCAGCCAGCCAGCCAGCAGCTGTGTCGTTGCCCCGCCCCCCCTACCCGGTGCGCACAATCCGGCAGGGCCGACCAGCTGTAAGCCCGAAGTGAAGGCGTGGCTCTGGAAGGAAAGTGCTTGGGAGTGGATCTCGAGCGGACTGACAAACACACCTTACTCCCAGCCGCACCCTTCTGTGCCCGGAAATGCGGGGCCGCGGGGCCGCGGGGCCGAGGACTCCAGCGGTACAGTCTGAACTGTTCCCTGTTTTGCAGTGGATCTGGCCGGCCTCTGAGAGTTCCACTTACAAAACAGTTTCCTAGGATAGTTATAGAGTCTGCTTGCCCACTTAAGGTCTGGGAGTACACTGCAGAAGTTATACCTCTGAGTCATACAAGTAGCTCTCCTGTGTTATTCAAGGGCCTTGTCTAAAAATCATTGAGAAAACCAAAGAGGTACTGTAAGGCCTGAAAGGAATTAGTTTTTAATTCACTAAGAAGTGAATTTCACTGTTGGAATACTGTTCTAGTCAGTTAATATGTATTGACCTGTTGTGTGGGCGGCACCATTTTGAACCTTACTTGGAGTTTTCAGGCCTGTGCAGTGTGCAATCTGGGCGCGGAGACGCCGGGGACGGGGAGAGCAGATACCATAAAGGTAGTAGAGGATAGTGTTCTTGCCCTTCAGCAACAAAAAGTTGGCCTGGGAAGCAAACAGTTACACGAAATGGGAGAAATTCAGGTCGATTTTGTCTGTTTCCTTCTCGGATAAAGGACCCTTCCAACTCTATTCTAGTGATGTTACTACAATACAAGCTGAAGAAATTCTGAGGATTTCAAGATAGGTATTTCACATCCTTTACTATCACATCCTAATGTCCATAAATGTCCTTCAAGATTTTATTTGGAGACTCTTATTCCTTCAGATAAAGCACCATTTCAACTTTCATCTGGGCTGTCCGAAGTTGCTTTTACCCTTCCAACTGGTTTCCTTCCTTCTCTAGCCCTCTCATCACTAATTTCACATCTCCCTCATGGCTTCCTCACTGCTTCTTTCTTTATAGTTCATGCCTATCTCTCAAGCACCATTGTTCTAGGGTCCTCCTAGTAATCTGCAGCCTGCCAACAGGGTGCGTTCTGTCAGTGAACCTTCAGGGAAGGCCCAATAACTCAGGGGACACTGTCCAAGCCAAGGAGTGGCACCTTGCAACACAGCTCCCTACTCCCATTCATCTCTTCCAATCTGTTCCCTTTATGCAGCTGATTTCTAACATTTCCTTTCTTCTTCCCAGACTTACCATCCTACCAACTAACTGAGCCTGAAATGTTGACTTTATCATTTGTCTCCTTTCTGGAGAGCTCTCAAGGGATCAATGCAACTGAAGTGGAATAGTAGGGAGAGAGCATAGCTGGAGTTAAACTAGTTCATGGTGTCAACTTACTGAAACAAATCCTCCTAAAAGAAATGTTTCTTAATGTAAGGGGCCATGTCTGGCACAGACCTGTACAGGTTTCCAGCTATCTGAAAGTAGAGTGTACCTACAAAACCTTTAATAAGCTGAAATGGCATAAAGCGAAGAGTATCCCCAGCTATCCTGAAGTTCACATTATTACCTATTTTTACTAACTGAAGATAACTGAAAATCATTTTGCTTGGATGAAAAGTCATTGAACACTTAGTTCTTTTGTGAAAGGTAAGTAGTGTATAACAGGAACTTTTGGAAAGTCGGGGAGACCTGTATCCCCAATGTGTTCTACCTTAACTTCCTAAAGCAAACAGGAAAAAAAAATCTAGAAGTTTCCAAAAATAAAAAGACCTGTTAATCACTAAAATTCCAGCAAGTGGCAGAAACCCTCACTCACTGCTGCATGCTTGAAGGACATAGAAGCAAACTTTCTCCACTAGTGAGGACAGGGAGAAAATGAGGTGAGCAGAGGACAAGTTTTCTACCTACCTTTTCAGGGAAAGATATTCCTACATTGTCCCCAAAAGAGTAGTTATCTACCAAGAGCTAAACATTATTGTAGTGTAGTAAAAACAACACATGCTAGGCTGGCCTGGTGTGGCTCAGTTGCTTGAGCCTCATTCCATGCACCAAAAGATGGATTTCCCAGTATGGGCACATGCCTAGGTTGCAGGTCCGGTCCTGGATAGGGTGTGTGCAAAACACAACAGATAGATGTTTCTCTCCCTCTGCACCCCTCACTCTAAAATCAATGAGCATGTCCCTAGATGAGAATTGAAAGGAAGAAAAAAAAGAACATGTGCCAGATAAAGCTGGATTCCTATCCTCAAATTATTTACTACCTTTAAGAATTCAGGCAGTTACTCATCTTTTCTGTTCTGCATTGGCAAAATTGTATCATCTACCCTTATCTGTGAAGATTAAATGAGTTAATATCTGCAACATTGTGCCTAGTATTTAGCAGACAATGAATAAATGTGGATTCCTCTTTTTACTACTACCCTTTTCTCAACTGCAGTAACAGATCTAGAATAAAACAATTTTTGAGGGTCTTTAGTCATAATTTTAGTGAAAAATCTACCAATGAGGTGCTAGACAAGTGAAAGTAGAAAAAGGAAAAATTTGGATGCAAGTAAGGCTCTTAAAAGGGCCCACACCAAAGGTTTGCAGCATTTCAAAAGGATGATAGCAATGACTCTCAGCACTCAAGGATTAATCAGATCATGGAATAGCACCCTTGACCCTGGCTGGTATGGTTCAGTGGAGTGCCGGCCTGCAAACCAAAAGGTCACTGGTTTGATCCCAGTCAGGGCACATGCCTGGGTTGCAGGCCAGGTCCCCATTTAGGGACCTACAACAGGCAACCAATTGATGTTTCCGTATTCTTTCTCTCTGTCTCCCTCCCTTCCCCTCTCTCTGAAAATAAATGAATAAAAAATAGCACACCTAATAAATGACAACACAGTGGCTAACCATGAAATCTCTTTATCATTTTAGAGAAAGAAAGCAAGGAAAAAGTCACACACATTAATAATCCATGATGCCAAACTTCTGAAGAATAAAAATTGTCCAGCTAGGAGGGATTTCTCCCTCAGTTTCTGTTTTATCAATATAAGTAAAATGCACCTGCTCCTTTACCAACAAGTCTTGCACTCAGAAAGAATGGACCCAAGTCTGGGAGAACAACCATTTCAACTGTGAAGGGCCAAAGCTTCAACACACAATTACTGTTTTCTGCGTCCATCTTCATCTCAGTGGTGACATGGCCAATGCCCAGAGAGACCCTGTGCCAGGGATCCCAAGCTGAGACAGCAGCAGGTGTCAATGAACACTATGCGGTGACAGTGGCTCACAGCCTGCAGACTCAGAGCTCTGCATGGTGGGCTTCTACCTTCAGCAACTCACTGGGTTTCATGAAGATGCCTTCCATGGTTTTCCAGTAGTTGTTCTGGCTTGGCTGAGCCATGCCATGCACCTCCTTTTGCCCACTGATGGGTCGACCATATTGTTCTCCTGTGACAGACAGCAGAACCTCAGTGGAAGAATGCTTGAACCGCACCTCACCATCCCTCACCCAGTAGGGCCCATTACAGAGCACTGTCCAGTCATCCAGATAATCGCCTTCACCTTCCTCACCAAAAGCACTCACTTCCTGGAAGACATAAATGGTAGTAGCAACATTAGCATGGCCGGTGCATAGGCTTGGAAAGGGAAGGAAGGCAGTAAGAAGAAAAACAAGATTACCTAAAAGGGAAAAATGAGAAGCTTTCTAGGATTGTTTAAAAATAAGTAAATAATTTAAATTGCGGGAAAAAGACAAGACATAATGGAGACAAAATCAATTGCCATAATATATGGTCCAAACACTTATTTTGCAAATAACCCTTTATTTGCCTTGTATTTTCTATTATAGTCTTAAAATACTTTATAGCTATTTTTTAACTTATTTTAATTGTTGTTCAAGTACAGTTTTCTGAAAAATATGGAACAGTTCACGAATTTGCATGTCATCCTTGTGCAGGGACCACGCTAACCTTCTCTGTATCGTTCCAATGTTAGTATATGTGCTGCCGGAGCGAGCACCTTATAGCTCTTTTTATTTGACTTTAAATATTTCTGCTTCATTCCCTTAACTAGATTTTAAGTGACCTGGTGAGAAACTCAAGCTAGAGACAAGCAGACCCTGAATCTCAGCTCTACACCTTCCTATGTAACTCCTTCAAACCTTCATTTTCTCTTCTATAAAATGATAATAATATCATCTTAAAGATTATGAGAATTAAATAAAGTAAGAAATGTTAATTGAGCAGATTATAGCAGATCCTGTCTTCCACTCCTTTTTTAATCCCATTCCCCTTAGGGCCAAATATTCAGAGTTTCTATCACAACAAAAAAGTTGCTGATTAATTCAGAAATATAATTTAAACGAACATTAATAGCTATGTAATTTTAAGTGGCTATGTATACCACCACTATATTTGTATACTAGAACTGCGCATGCTGGTAAATGGATGGCAGTGGGGCCGGGTATCTCACTGTTAGAGCGGGAATTTACAAATAAGCAAAGGAAGAAGGCTAGAATGATCTATGTGGTAATAGAGTTGGAGACATCATTAAGAAATCATGTTTAACTTAATATACATACAAATGATTACACGAACAAACATTTATAGATATGTAAACATTTATAGATAAATATGTTTACATACATGTTTCTTTGCTCTGTTAGTTGAGAAGGCCTAAAAGTAAAACACTACTTCAGCCAGGTAATTGATATCAACAGTAATAAATCATGTACATAGTATGCATCCTTGATATGATGTGATGAAAATGGCACTTTATCTCTGTGACCTTTCTCCCAAAAACCCTTATAAATCCAGTCAAATCATAGGAAAAACATCAAACAAATTCCAATGGAGGAGCACCCTATGATATACTAACCAGCACTCCTCAAAACTGTCAATCAAGGTCATCAAAAACAAGAGGAATCTGAGAACTGTCACAACCAAGAGAAGCTTAAAGAGACATGACAACTAAATGTGATGCAGTATCTGGGATGGGATTCTAGAACAGAAAAAGGAGAGTAGTAAAAACTAAGGAAACTGGAATAACCTATGGACTTAAGTAGATAACAATGTATCAATATTATCAATTAACTATAGCAAACCTATCATACCTATGTAAGATGTTAATAGGGAAAACTATAAACAGAGCGGGAGTGGGAGGGAAGCAGATATTAAGAGCTTCTACATCCCCCGAAAACTCAAGGCTTAAAGAACATGGCACAGGACCTGGCCAGGTAGCTCAGTTGGTTGGAGCATTGTCCCAATATGCCAAGGTTGCAGGTTTGATCCCCAGTCAAGGTATGTACAGGAAACAACCAATGAATGCATAAATAAGTAAAACAATGAATCAATATTTCTCTTTCTCTCTCTAAAAGAGCAATAAATATTTTTTTAAAGATTTTTATTTATTTATCTTTAGAGGGGAAGGGAAGGAGAGAGGGAGAGACACATCAATGTATGGTTGCCTCTTGTGCATCCCCTGTTGGGAACTGGCCTGCAACCCAGGAATGTGCCCTGACTGGGAATCGAACTGCAGTTGTTTGGTTCATAGGCCCACGCTAATCCACTGAGCTACACCAGCCAGGGCTAATAAAAAAATTTTTAATGACACAATATCTAATTCATTTTCCTAGTGGTCAGTTGGCATCATTAAAATAATAATAGGCCTGGCTGGTGTAGCTCAGTGGATTGACTGTGGGCTGCGAACCAAAGGGTCGCCAGTTCGATTCTCAGTCAGGGCACATGCCTAGGTTACAGACCAGGTCCCCCAGTAGGGGCCACGTGAGAGGCAACCACACATTGATGTTTCTCTCCCTCTCTTTCTTCCTACCCGCCCCCTCTCAAAAAATAACTAAAACCTTAAAAAATAATTTATATTGCAAGTTTGAAAAACATTAGGTTTCTTTATTGTAAGATTTATCAAGATAACTCATGATATGCTAATGGTACTTATTCTGTCTCTCTTCCTCATTTCTTGACTTGATCTAGATGTAAAGTCTCCATTTTGACCAGAAACAACTTCTTTCACATGTATGTGACAAAGCCAATTCTCCAGGTCTGCAGAGCAGAGAACATCTACACCTAAAAAAGAAAGGACTAACAAGTAAGCTGTCAAACAACTCAACTGAGTAAAGCACCAAGCAGCCACGACCCACAGGACGCCACTTCACCTGGTTTCTAGAAAGCGGTGAAATGAAGTGATGACTATGGAGGTTTCGGCCAGTGTTGACATGTGTCAGCCGGATAGGCTGGCCACATCTGATGGGGGTTCCCCTCTCACACACTGTGGAGGTCTTTCCCCGTATCCTCCAGTAGCTGTTGCTGTCATCCACAGAGGTCACACCTGTCACTGACTGCTGCCCACTACCTGCAGTCCAAAAAAAAAAAAAAGAAAGAAAAGAGGTTAAGTTCAACTGGACCCTTGTTTCTTTCCTATTGCCAATAATGTGCCCCATGTCATACAATAGGCTTGGAGGGGTGGGGAGGAAACCGTATGCTTAGTAATAACTTTTTCTCCTATAATGTCAATATTTGTGTAGGTACCAATACACATACTAATGTATGTGAGAAATACTAAATGTATTTATGTAGTATTAGTTATGAGTGATAAACTATATCTAAGAGTGCACCATATTAGAAAATTCCAAAAATTTGCATCAAAGGGCACTAAATAAATGAACATATGTAGGTTTTTTGGAAGCACACTCAGTGTTTACCTATACATACTACTGGGATAGCCTGTAGTATATGCCAGGTGTCTACTCATATAATTGTAACATGTTTGTGATATTATTCAATGTTTACTATCTATTAAAATAATTTATCACATTTTACAATTGAGACCAGTTTTTGCTGTCAACTTTAATCCAAACAGCCATATGGCTCCCAAATTCCTGTAAGTGATCTATCAATATATTATAAAAGTACCCTCAAGTCATCTAAATTTGGTCAACACTGCCTAAACTGGTAAAGTCCTGCAAGTTAAGATGCACTAGGTTCCTGGCTGATGTGGCTCAGTAGATTGGGCGCCCGCCTGTGAACCAGAGGGTTGCCAGTTTGGTCCCCAGACAGGGCTCATGCCTGGGTTGCTTGCTGGGCCCCTAGCGGGGGCAGTGCTTGGGAGGCAACCACACATTGATGTTTCTCTCCCTCTCTTTCTCCCTCTAAAATAAATAAAATCTAAAAAAAAAAAAAAGGCACTGGGTTAAACATGTAGCTTAACAAAGAAGATGCAAGTAATTGCTAGCTAATTAATGTGTACTGAGCACTTACTAGATGTCAGATACTAACCAAAGCTTTTTGACTGAATATTCATATTAGGTACACACATCTATTACTGTATTATCACCTGTATTTTACACTGGAGTGTCAGTGAGGCTGAATAGTATGCCCAAAGTCACACAACCCTAACAGTGCTCAGGTTCGACTCTCAATGCTCTAACTCTAGAACTCACATTCTTAATCTCTACCACATGGCCTCCCACAAAGCTTTATTTTCTGTCAAATTCCCCCAGATAGGCCACTCTCCCATATAAACACCAGGGGTATTCTCTTCCCTAGGCCTCATGCACTACACAAATCTTTAAAGGTACCCCATATTTCCCAGATACCTTCTTTAGATATTCTTGCCTATTCCTCCTACTTTTGCCTTCAGTCCCTTGGTTTCCCTACTGCAGCTTTTTTTTTTTTTTTTCTATCTTTAGAGGGGAAGGAGAGAGAGAGAGAAACATCAATGTATGGTTGCCTTTTGTGCATCTCCTGCTGGGAGTTGGCCTGCAGGGAACCAGCCTGCAACCCAGGCATGTGCCCCGACTGGGAATCGAACCGCAACCCTCTGGTTCACAGGCGGGCGCTCAGTCCACTGAGCTACACCAGCCAGGGCCCGACTGCAGCTTTTTAATGATACCCTTTTTACTACTTGACACGTGATGTCTTATCCCAGAGTTATCTGGGTGAATGTTTGTAACGAAACTACCGGCTTCTCTCTATTGCTTCTTCCACTCATGCGTTTTTACATCTTCAAAAAAAGTCTCAAACTCGCCCCTTCCTCCTTATTTCTGGTTATTACCTTACAGTTCTCGTGGTTGGTCCTTAACTACCATGTTTTACTAAATCATGATCTATACTTTCTGTCTTCTACTTCTTCACTTTCTATTATATCCCCACTTCCCCTTCCATCCTTAAACCTTATGATTACCCAGAGTTCTGTATCTGGCACTTATCCACTTTTAAAAATATATTTCATTGACTATGCCATTACAGTTGTCCTATTTCACCCCCTTCATCCCCCTCCACCCTGCACACCCCCTCCCCTACCATTCCCCCCCTTTAGTTTATGTTCATGTGTCATAAGTTCTTTAGATTCTATATTTCCTATACTATTCTTGCCCTCTCCCATCCATTTTCTACCTACTGTCTATGCTACTTATTCTCTGTACCTTCTCCCTTCTCCTCCCTGTTGCTAGTCCTCCATAAGATCTCCATTTCTATGGTTCCGCTCCCAATCTAGCTGTCCTCTTAGTTTGCTTTTGTTTTAGGTGTGGTTGTTAATAACTGTGAGTTTGCTGTCCTTTCACTGTTCATATTTTTCATCTTCTTTTTCTTAGAGAAGTCCCTTTAACATTTCATATAATAAGGGCTTGGTGATGATGAACTCCTTGAACTTGACCTTATCTGAGAAGCAGTTTATCTGCCCTTCCATTCTAAATGAAAGCTTTGCTGGATAGAGCAATCTTGGATGTAGGTCTTTGGATTTCATGACTTGGAATACTTCTTCCCAGCTCCTTCTTGCCTGTAAGGTCTCTTTTGAGAAATGAGCTGACAGTCTGATGGGAACTCCTTTGTAGGTGACTGTCCCCTTATCTCTTGCTGCTTCTAGGATTCTCTCCTTCATTTTAATGTTGGCTAATGTAATTATGATGTGCTTTGGTGTGTTCCTCCTTGGGTCCACCTTCTTTAGGACTCTCTGAGCTTCCTGGATTTCCTGGAAGTCTATTTCCTTTGTCAGACTGGGGAAGTTCTCCTTTATTATTTGTTCAAATAAGTTTTCCATTTGTCGTTCTTCTGGTACCCCTATAATTTGGATGTTGGAATGTTTAAACATGTCCTGAAGGTTCCTAAGCCTCTCCTCATTTTTTTGAATTCTTGTTTCTCCATTCTTTTCTATTTGGTCGTTTTTTTCTTCCTTCTGGTCCACTCAATTGATTTGAGTCCAGGTTTCCTTTCCATCACTATTGGTTTCCTGTGCATTTCCCTTCATTTCAATTAGTTTAGCCTTCATTTGTTCCTCTAATTTGTGACTAAAATCGACCAGTTCTGTGAGCATCCTGATCACCAGTGTTTTGAACTGTGCATCTGACAGGTTGGCCATTTCATGGTCACTTAGAGTTACTGGCTCTGGGGCTTTGAGTTCTTCTTGAGCCACAATGTCTTGCTCTGTTCGCGCCTGTTACATATGAGGGGCAGAGCCCTAGGTGTTCACCAGGGCGGGGCAACTCAGTCGCTGGGTTGTGACTCTGTACGTGGGCGCAGGGTCAAAGAAGGGCAATGGCGGTCCCTTCTGCTGCTTCCCACCACTGGGGCCTGCACGGTCTGCCTCACTACTTGCTCCTTTGCCTGGTTTATCTGAGTGTGAATGTGTGACCACGGTCAACCTGCCACCTTGCACCCTCACCGGGTGTGCCAGTTGCCACCCCACACCTGGGATCCACCAATGGCTGCTGTGTACCAGTGGATCTTTCCTGCACAACCCCACTCTGCCACTGGCTTCACCCCTCTTACCGGTCTGGCTGGACGGTTCGTTGTGGTCGGACTTCCGTATAGTTCAATTTTCTGTCTTTTGGTTGCATTTTTTTGTTACTAAAACTTTGTTGTCTTTAAACTTGGTTGTGCGAGGAGGCACAGTGTTTCCACCTACGCCTCCATCTTGGCCGGAAGTCCACTTATCCATTCTTAAATACAGTTATACCTCTGTACTCATCAGCTTCAGTACTCATCAAACCCTGTATTTGTCACATGTTGATGAGAAAAAAAATGTTTCAGCATTCAGTGCTTGCTTGGGACTTGTCGCACATGCTAGAACTTGTGTGAGTCAGGACACTGCCCCGCAAGAGAAAATGCTTCATCACTCCTCACAATCAGTTCTCATTGGTTTCTGCACTCATCATGAGTTCTGGAACAAATTAACAACGAGTACCAAGGTACCACTGTACTTGTTGGGAGTCAAGACAAAAGCATGTATAAGCCCTTCAACCACTTTTTCAAGTGATTCAAATTGACACCAGATTGAGGACCACACTTCATCTTGGGCAATCTCATTTACTCTGCCCATGTCTTTAACCACCACCTATACAATGATGTTGAACAGATGCTCCTCAATGTATGACAATGGGTTGTGTCCTGATAAATCCATCGTATGTTGAAAGATAGTAAGTCAAAATGTATTTAATACCTAACCTACCAAACACCAGAGATTAGCCTAGCTTGTTTCTTTCTACTGAATATGTACTGCTTTCACACCACTGTAAAGCTGAAAAAATTTTAAACTGGGGACCATCTGTATCTTGGGCTCAGCACAGATTTCTAAGCTCTAGACTGAACCTGGTTCTCAAATCTGGCTATCCATCAGGAGCACCTGAAGAGCTTTTTAAACTTACAGATTCCTACCAGTAGGACTCTGATTCAGTAATAATAAGCAAAATAGAAAGCTAGATCAATTTAAAAGTAATAAACCAGACTCGCAGAAGGTGTTCACTGAATGACTGCTAGGATTGTTAAGACATCCCAACAATGACAACTCAGTTCCTTTCCAAATCTAACTGGTCAGACAGGTTTTGAGAAACATGAACCACAAACTAGCCTCCACCTGAGAGATCTCCTTCCTCTCTTAGCTATCAGCATCACAATTCATCCAACACAGACACGAAGCAGTCACTAGTTAGCTTTTTCTTCTGTTTGTTTTCTTGTAACTTGCTAACTGATCACCATATCTCCTGTATTGAGAACAACAGGCACACAGTAGGAGCTCATTAATCTAGACTGAATGAATCCATAAATAATTGCTGCATTATAAATGAACACACAAACAGAGCATTTTAATTTCATATGATAAAAAACTTTCAAATCGGTTTCCTCTCCAGTTCCAGTGGGTGCTTTAGTTTAAATTCTTTACCAGAAGAAGGGTAAGGTTTGAATAAAAAGAGGCCAAAGGAAGAGTTGAAGAGCAAGTGTTACTGTGAAGAGCATGAGCTAGAACAGAGGGTCGTAGTCAAAGAGTGGGTTCTTGGAGTTCAAAACTTCAGAGACACAGCTCTTAACTACAATTTTTCTACATGTCTCTCCCATACCGAGTAGTGCTAGCCAGGAGTAACTGAGAAAAGGCTTTGAACCTAGGCAGATTTAGATCAAACTGCGTCTCCGTCATTCATTAGCTGCAAAGCTTTGAGCAAGCGATTTACCGTGTTTCCTCATCTATGAAGTGAGGATATCAGTAGTCTCTACTTCGTATGAATGTTACATATAAGAGTATATATGTACACTCCGTAGCTGACCAGAATGAAGTTGGTATTATGATTAAGACGCCTTAGAACAACTCAATTCTCCGATTCTCCGCCTCCAGACCTCAGGAACCGTGCCAGGGCTCCCCAAACCTTCCCAGACCACACCCCTCAGATTTTCTCTAGGCCCCGCCCCCAGAAACTACAAGGCCTTCCCAGCCCACCCAAACCCGGGCCACAGTACCTGACCCATAGCGCACGTCGTGTGAGTGCAGTCGCACGTTGTGGCGCGTATTAAGTAACTTCACCACAGAACCGCACGTAACGACAGCCAGATTGGACGCTCCCACAGCACTACACAAAGTCGTGAACAACAGAAGCAATACCACAGCCATTCTGGATGTCAGGCAGTGCCTCTAACCCCGAAGAAAACTCCGCCCCTCCCCGGAACCGGAAGCTAAGAGCGGAATCACAGAGAAGAGGAAATGAAAAAGCCCTAGTTTGGTCTTTATGGTTGCTTTGGCTAGAGCGGCCTGAGGAATCCACTAAGCCTGGTTGCTTCCGATCCGCTCGCTCTGTTCCCGTGGCTCTGTCCTGATAGCTGCCTTCCTGAACTGCTTCTGCCAGTTTTTGTGACCTCCTGACCGAAGCCCGGAGAGCTGGGTAGGGGAAGAGACCAAGGAATGGCCCGCCCACTCCCAATGACAGGGAGCCGGAAGTGACGTAGCACGTTGACGCAGCAGCGGCGGCGGTGGCGGTGGAGGATCGGTGCGGTGGGAGCTTACTATCCTTTCCCGGTCTCGGTTTGACGACTCCATTTTCCTCTGTGGGGGTTTAGCGCAACGGAGAAGCGGCGGGCTACCGGTAGGTAAAGTTCGGACTGGAAAACGTGTTGCTTGAATGGGTCAGGTGAGGCACCAGGCTCCTAAGGCCTGGTCCTGTAAGGGAAGAGGTATTGGGGAGTCGTATGCGGGAACATCTGGGGTCCCCGGCCTTCCCAGCTCAATGAGGGAGAAGGAGGAGGAAAGCGGGATAGTTGCTCAAAATCTCAAGGCATATCCGAACCCTGAGCCACCCGGAGCCCGTGAATTGGGCGACCGGTTTTATCAACAGTTTTACTCGAATTCCGTCCTTCTGTCGTAGCTTTTGAAAACTGGGCCACGCGAAAGGATTGGAAATGGAGTGGGTCTGTGGCTTCTGAGTCAGGATTAGATTATTGAATTATTTGTTCTGGAGATGTATCTATGAAGCTTTCAGCATCTCGACCATCAGGCCTAAAGGCCTATGCCAAATTCCATCTTTTTCCGTATTATTGAATAGTAAAGTTAGAACTTTTTGTAGAGAACTGTCTGCATCCACAAACTCCTACCACAGACATCAAAATGGGCTATTAAGTCAAAATGTTGTTTTCTTCCAGTTTCTGCCTTTCTTTCCAGGCATTTCCTTGAACCAGCTGGAGCAGTCAGTCCGTTTCCCTTGGTTGTTGCAAGAATTAATACTTTTTCTTTTTTAAGAGGAGACCTAAGCTCTCCGAAAATATGCCCATGGAAATTCACTGTAATGTCAGAAATAACTAGGGATTGTTGAGTTATACCACTGCTACTAATAAACATGGAGAGTATAAACAATTTTGAATTTGATTAATTTCTTGGAGGTGTGTGGCCTGGTTCTCTGTTTATCTGAAAATTACCCAAGTCTTCGTTGCATTGATTACAAAAGTATGATTGCTTCCCTGTCAGCCCTGAATTTAGAGCCCTTTTCCATAACTTTTATCTGTTCAGCCAGTACTAGCCCATTCTTACTCAGTTGGTTTGTCTGGCTACCACATTAGATTAGCATAGTATTGTTGTTCCCTTAGAAGTTTAAACCTCATCAAGAAATTAGTTACATCAAGCCATTGTGCTTTGGGCACATTTTATACTTCTTCCTCAGAAGACCTTGGCAAGTAAGGAAGCTTGCCCAGGTCTTTGGGGGCAAATAAATTGGCTCTTGCTCTCAAGTCCTTGGTCTCAATAATGGCATCACATTCAGAAAGAATCCTGTGTATATAATCCTTACATTTTTCTTCTCTGTTATTCCCAATAATATCAATCACCAAATCCTACCTCTCTATAAAAGTCTGTTCCCATCAATATACACATTATGTTCTTTCTGGTATTCCTCTTAACCACCTCCAACTACTACTACTTTTTAAAAATTTCCCTTCATAGCCAGATTTCTACTTCTGTCAACTTTCTCCGCTTTTATTTGGTTTTCACCCTATACCAGTCTGATTTCTCTTTTAACCACTCTGTTGAAATTCCTCTTATTAAGACCACCAGTGACTTCTATATTACCAAGTTCTAGGCATACATTGTTTCCATTTTCCTCATTGTCTGAGGAAAATATTCAAGACAGTTTACTCCTTTCTTGAAACATTCTCTTTTCTTCATGGACACGTCACTCTTGGATATTCTCCACTTGTCTAACTGCTTCTCGGTCTCCTTTGCTGGCCACTTTTGCTCTCTGCATGGTGTCTAACCATTGAATTTTCTTCACAGTTTAACCCTGGGCTTTCTGTATGTTCCTTCAGGTGATCCAGTCCCATGGCTTTAATAACCGTCTGAAAGCATGGTTAAATCTCTAGTCCAGTCCTCCTTCCTCTGTGTTGAAGAATCGTGCAGAGAGTATGCCAGTATAATAACTGTGTGCGGATGACTCTTAAATGTCCCAAACCTAACATAGCATAAAGAAAATTTTGGTTTTCCCTTTGTTCCAAACCTGGTCTTCCCTACATCACTAAGCGATACTCTCATCCACATGGTTACGAAAGCCAGGGACACCTTGGATCCTCCCCTGCTCTCCCCATCCCCAAGTCTTGTAGTAAGCCATGTCATTTCTACCTCCAAAATATGTTTCATATATGTCTTCTAGCCTTCATCTTCACTGCTACCTCCCTGTTCCAAGCCACCATCATCTTTTTATCCTCAGTTCACCTTGCTTACACTCAGATCCCTTCTGATCTGTTTTCCATATTGCAGGATCAGGTCAGGTCACATCATGTCATTTCCCTGTTTAAAATACTCCAATGGCTTTCCATGGCCTTCATAACCCTGCTTAAGGAGGCCCTTCCCTCTCACATTCTGCTGCCTTCACCGTTCTCTGGCTGTACTAGCCTTAGAACATCACATACTATATGCCAAGTTCTTTCCTGTCTTTTCTACCAGGAGCCTCTTCCCTTGGCTTTGCATACCACATCCTACCCATTCTTCCTATCTCAACCTGAACTCGCAGAGCTAAGGGTGTTTATTTCCTTCCTCCCACTTATAACAGGTCTATATAATTTATGATTTTTCTCCTGCACCAGAACACAGGTATCAAAGGGACAGGAACTTTGTCTTCTATATGGCATGTAATAGGCACTCATTAAATTTTTTTTTCGTTAAATATTTTTGAATAAGCGAGTAAATACTGTCAGTTCTCTGTTTAAAACTCCACAGAGGCTTCCCAGCACCGTTCAGATAGAGTCCAAAGTCTTAACATCCTACCAAGATCCTTATAACTTCATTTCCAATTCATTATGAACCTTTCTTTCTCTTCCCAAAGTAGCCATCGCTGTTCCTGCCACACTGCATCCTAGGCCTCATCCTGGAGTGCTCTTCTCCAACACCACACTTCTCGACCCACTTCTGAAGGAGCCAGCTCCTCCACTTAGCTAATTCTTCCTTACTCTTAAAGTTTGTGTTTAAAGTTACTTCCTCAAAACCAGGTTAAGGTCCTCTGTTACAGGTTCCCGTGGTACCTTTGTCAGTTTATTAAGGGCCTCTACGTGTAGGGGGTTTGTTGTTGTTGTTTTTATGTATTGATTTGAGAGAGAGAGAAACATTGATTTGTTGCTTCACTTATATATGCATTCATTGATTGACTTTTATATGTGCCCTGACCAGGAATCGAACCCACAACCTTGGCATGTGGGAATGATGCTCTAACCAACCAAGTTACCAGGCCAGGGCAGAAGATCTCTACTTTGAGGTTAGAAGTCACCAAACTAAGTCTCCTGGACCATTACAAGTTGTGTCTGCTTTTGTGCTAAAGTGGCAGGTCTGGCCCTCTGTAGATTGCCAACCCTGTGCTACAGTAGTATACAAGATATACTGTTGTATATGTTTCCTAACTGTGTGCAAGGCTCAGTAGCCATCACTCCCTCCTTGTGTTGCAGGAATTCTGAATCTGGTTACAAATTTCAGTTGTTTCTGCTCCTCCTTGTTCCCCAGGGAAACTTGGAAAGAAAGGGGATAACTAATATATATTTTTAAGACTTTATTTGTTTATCCTTAGAGGGGAAGGGAAGGAGAGAGGGAGAGAAATATCAATGTGTGATTGCCTCTTGTGTGTCCCCTCCTGGGAACTGACCTGCAACCCAGCATGTGCCCTGACTGGGAATCAAACCACAATACTTTTTTGGTTCACAGGCCCGCGCTCAATCCACTGAGCTACACCAGCCAGAGCTCGGATGACTAATATTTTTAAATTACTTATTATGTGAACCATTATTAACAGTAGTGCTTTTTATACCCTGACATTGAAAAGATTCTAAAATCATTTCTCACAAATATGATGTGTGTGCATGTTAAAATTATTATATATAGAATTAGCCTCTTCTATATTTTAACATAGGTGGAATTAGAATATTTCATAACAGAGTTCTGAATCCAAATTTAAAAGAAGGTTGTCTTACGTGGACTCTGAATACTTTTATTTATTGGCCCTGGCCAGGTACCTCAGTTGGTTAGAGTGTCATCCCAGTATGCCAAGGTTGCAAGTTCAATTCCCGGTCAGGGCACATACAAAAATCAACCAATGAATGCATAAATAAGTGGAACAACAAACTGATATTTCTCTCTGTCTCTCAAATCAATAAATAAAAAGAATACTTTTATTTATTGAACTTTTATGTTTTTGGATTCCAAATTGGGTAGTCATTGATGAACTATCCAATTTGGCTTAGTCCTTGCTCATAAAGTACAGAGTGTCTTGTAGTTTAAACTCCACACCAAACTTCCAGGGCTGTTCCCCAGACCACTAGGCCCTTTCAAACCTAAGCCTTTGCTCATGTTCCCTTTCTCCAGACTATCTTCTTAACTCCTCTCAACTCAGGCATCACTTTTTCTGAGGTATTTCCTGACCTCCCTCTTCAAATTACTTTCATAATCTTGGTATATGACTATCATGTAACATTTATTATGTTTTGTCGTGACTTTATAAGTGTTTTGAGACAGGTTGTGAACACGGGGGTAAAAAAGCACATTTTACTCATTTTTATATACCCAAATCCCAGCAAAGAACTTGACCCTAAAAAAAACAAAAAGCAAAGGTTAATTGAAGCTGCTAGTGGAGGGAATTAACAGACATCTCTTTTTGCTCTGGTCTCCTTTTAATTGCCTCCTACATCATGTTCAAAGGGAGGGACTGCGGAGGCCTCCCCTGTGGCAATCTGATCCCAGCTCCATTCGTCTTCCAGAGAATGTCATGGTAACCGCCAGCCTCTCCCTCTGAGCCCCACCTTGCACTGCAGCTGTGCTTCTGTCTGGAGAAACCTTCTCCTTTCACCACCCCACTCCCCTTCTGGACCTATTTCAGTAGCAAATTTAACCTGCAGTCATAATGTGGGTAATATTCAAGAGCATAAGTATTAAATACTAAATACAAAATTCAAATTATATCAGGCTCATCTCAGGTATCGTGTAGTAATATTAATCATATACTAATAAGTAGCAGTGTTTTTGTTCTGGAATATTTGCCAACCTCAGCCTGCAGCACTGCTGCAGCATCCTTTGCACATCTAGCTCCCACAAGTTGCAGCAAGTTGGGATTGTGTCTGGCACAGCTCTTTTAACTGGAAGTCTTGGCAGTGAGCTAGTTTGGAGGCATTCCCCCACTACAGCACAGCATGTACTTTATTGCTAACCTAGGGAATGAGAGAAAAGCTGCGTGCCGCACAGAGTACCAGCCACCCTTGGGATGGAAGAAAGCCGTTGTTTTCATCAGGTAGGCTGTCTGTTTCTCTCTGTTGAGTAGGCTGTAGGGCATCTGGTCTGCAGGAGATAGCTAGCATTTAATGTGAAGGTGTTGAGGCCTTACAAGATTGAATTCGTGGGTTTGATAGCTTAATTAGAGCAAACTTGTGTAGGGGCTGCAGTACCCAAATCTATTTTTAATGGCTGAGGGGAAGCGGTGTCAAAATTAGAACACCAGATTAATTGGCAGAAGTTTTAAATACTCATTTTTTGGCACCAGTCAAACTATATGGCCTTAAGGGTACAGATCTTAGAGGGGGAAAGGGCATGGATCTAACCCCAAGACTTCCCTGCGTCACCACCTTGCAGGGCCTGTACCATGGTCCAGTGCAGTGGCTCTCAAACCTTTTGATCTCGAGACCCCTTTATACTCTTAAAAATAATTTAAGACTCCAAAGATTATTTTGTTTGTGTGAGTTATAGCTATTGATGTTTATGAGATTTATATATGTTGAGGTATACAGGATTAGATGTGAAAATGAAAAACACACATTTTAAATAATAAAGCTACTACAAAAAAGTAATTATTTTGCAAAATACAGGTACATCAAATCAACACTTATACAACTCAAACTTATATAATGTTATGTGTTGATTATATCTCATTAGAGAAAATAATCCTACTACATTTAAACATAAATAATACTTTTAATGAAAAACAAGTATAATCTTCAGAATAAAAAAATAGTGAGAAGAGTGGCATTGTTTTACTTCCTGTTTGCTTGTCTGTTTTTCATCTTTTTAACGTCTGCTTTAACAGATTACAGCTGAATTTCTCATGTCTGCTTCTGCATTCAGTCTGTTTGGTACATGTCATCTAGCATCTGGCAAACACTGCCGTAAACTCGTGGGAGAGAGTTTACGGCGGTAAAAGGAGGGTGTGTTCCCGGACCACACCGAGAACTGCTGATACAGCAGAAACAGCTGTGACTTTGGAGTCAGACATATCTTGACTCAGATCTCAGCTCTTGTGGTTGTTGTTTGTGTCGCTTGAACAGCTGGCTTTATCTCTGAGTCTGTTTCCTCTGTTGGACAGAGTGATAAGTGTGCTGTAACTCATAGGACAATGTAAAGGTTAATATGTGTTTGTTAAGTGTCTAGAACTTGGTAGGTGTGTGATAAATATTATTTGGGGGGTACTTTTTTTTAATTGTTTAAAAATACCCTAGGCCCTGGCTGGTGTAGCTCAGTGGATTGAGCGCGGACCTGCGAACCAGATGATCGCGGTTCGATTCCCAGTCAGGGCACATGCCTGGGTTGCAGGCCAGTTCCCTGCAGGCCAACTCCCAGCAGGGGACGCACGAAAGGCAACCATACATTGATATTTCTCTCCCTCTCTCCTTCCCTTCCCCTCTAAAGATAAATAAATAAAATATTAAAAAATAAAAATTAAATAAAAATACCCTAGCCTTTCTAGGGTACTTTAGAAACCCACCCAGTTTTGCTTGGGTTTTTGTGTGAGTGTTTTGGGTTTGTTTTCTGATTCTCTTCCTGTGCCTGCTCTATACGAATATAATAATATATAAAATTATTTTAGGATCCTTATTTGTTTTCATGTCTTTCTCCTACTAGCAGTCAACTCCTTGAGAACCAACAATCCGGTTTCTCTTCCATTTCCCAATTCCTAGTAGACTGTGTGTACATGGTAGGCTTTTAGTAAAGTTTGAAAAAAAATGGCATCTGAAACCTCAGCCTAAAATTGAACATAAGACCGTATCATTGCCTTTCCTTTTCCACCAGAATTCAGTACCTTTAGTTGTGTTCCCTTGAGCTTAGTTGATCTTAAGTTAATTAGTTGTGGCATCAGTTGATGTCAGAACAGGTAATTTTCTGAAGAATTAGAGCCACAGAACCTAAAGCTCGTGCTAGACTTAGATCACTTCAGGTAGCCTTTAGCCACCCTCCTGTTCTCTCCCTTCCCACTGCCGACTTCCACTGGGATGATGGCAACAATATGGAAAAGTAAGTAGTATTTAACAGATACTTAGCATTTATATTTTGTGAAGAGCACAAAGAAGGATATAAATAGCTTACCTGGTACAGAATCACAGAGTATCACAGATGCCTCTCAGAGTGCCATTTATGTTTTCATAGTTTTTTTAAAATTTTTATTCATTTAAGTGAGGGAGAAAGGGAGATAAACATCAATGTGTGGTTGCCTCTTGTGCGTCCCCACCTGGGGACCTGGCCTGCAACCCAAGCATGTGCCCTGACTGGAAATTGAACCAGTGACCTGTTGGTTCCCAGGCCCAAGCTCAATGCATTGAGCCATGCCAGCCAGTGCTATTTTTATTTTTAGAGAGAAGGGAAAGGAGAGAGGGAGAGAAACACTGATATGCAAAAGAAACATGATCTGTTGTCTCCCACACAGCCCCTAACCAGGAACCTGGCCCACAACCCACGCATGTACTCTGACAGGGAATCAAACCCTTGCCCTCTCTCTTCACATGTGGATGCTCAGTCCATGAGCCACACCAGCCAGGGCTGTTTTCATAGTTTTTATTACCCCTTCAATTGGAGAGAGTCTCCAACTTTCATAGGCCTATAGTCTGAGTGGAGAAAATAGACATGTACACAATGACCGTAATTCAGAACAAGATGAGGGGTGATGTTGAGTTTATCAGCAACCAGCTTCAGGATTCCAGAGTCAAATCTTGATGGTATAATTTGTATGATATATGCTGTTTTTTAAAGTTCTTATCAAGTCCCGGGAAGCTCCATGTTTTTGGCATTGTGCACTGCAGTTTCCGGGCTTTGGATCAGTCAGAAATCAGGGAAGTAGAAGACAAAGTTGGGATTGATGGATACAAAATTACAGAATGCGAAGGAAAATTAAGTCTGGAAATCATATTCAAACTTAGTTAACATTTATTGAAACAGTATATGCTAGGTTCTTTCCCCTATGTCATATAATATCCTCAGCTACCTTGTAGGTGGATACACTGTTGCCATTTTCTAGATGGGGAAATTGATACTCACACATTCAATCATTTGCTCAGGTTTATATACCTGGTACATGATGGGACCAGGATTTGATCTCTACCCTTAAGCTTAGCAATCTTTGCATTTAACTAAATTATGTTTATTTAGTAGACCCTGTAAATCTTTTTCAAAGTGCTGTGGTTTCTCTTGTTGTTTTGCTGGGTTGGAGGAAAGGAGATAATGGTAAAAGTAGAGTCATGATTCTAATGTTGCTAAAAAGGTGGGCTCAAGTTAATGAAATGTTTAATTTATTGAAAAGTTCTTTTGTCTCTGCCAATAGCCAGGTATATTGTATATGAAAATGTCTGTCATTAATTTGGCACTTAATTGTTTTCAAACTTATTTTTTTTCTTTAATTTTTTTTTAATATTTTTTTTTAAAGATTTTATTTGTTTATTTATCTTTAGAGGGGAAGGAGAGAGGGAGAGAAACATCAATGTATGGTTGCCTTTTGTGCGTCCCCTGCTGGTAGTTAGCCTGCAAGGAACTGGCCTGCAACCCAGGCATGTGCCCTGACTGGGAATCGAACCGCGATCATCTGGTTCGCAGGCCCGTGCTCAATCCACTGAGCTACGCCAGCCAGGGCCCAAACTTATTTTTTTAATATTTTATTTATTTATTTTTAGAGAAAGGAGAATCGTGGGGGAAAAGGGGGGAGAAATATGGATGTGTGAGAGATACATCGATTGATTGCCTCTCTCACACTCCCAACTGGGGCCCTGGCCCACAGCCCAGGCACGTGCCCTGACTAGGAATTGAAGCGGCAACCTTTTGGTTCTCGGGCCAATGCTCAATCCACTGAGCCACACCAGCCAGGCCTGTTTTCAAACTTCTTGATGAGCAAATCACATAATCTCCATACCACCATCCTATATAATTATTTCTACACTAATTTTTTTCCTCATTTGACCATTTCTGCCCCCAAATGGAAAAGTGAGTAAAACTCTTTGGGGAAGTAAGATAGCATGTATAGAGAGAAGTCCAGTATAATCACCTTTTTAAAGGTACAAATGAGAGGAGCATCCATGGAAGAATGGAAAATAGAAGAGATGGAGTCATCCGATGCTTATGCTCTCCTCCCCAGGTGGAGTTGATTGGGCAGAGCGGTTGCATGTGGCTAAAAGTCTGTCTGTGAAAAGGTGTAGGGCCTCTGTAAAGTCACGTGTCTCATTCTTTTGTCACCGTCGCTCTTCCTTCTCTAGTCTTTTTCAGGCAGGCCGTGACAAGCTGCAGCGATGTCTGATTTTGTAGAAAGTGAAGCCGAGGAGTCAGAGGAAGAGTACAACGATGAAGGCGAGGTGGTGCCCCGAGTCACCAAGAAATTTGTGGAAGAAGAGGATGACGGTGAGGAGTCCCCAGCCTCCAGCTTCTTCCCACTATTGCTAAGCTTTGGATAGTTGGATTCTTGCTGATGGGAGGCTCAGGCTAAGCACAGAAGTTATCACACATGAGGTACCAGCTTGAGAATTTTCAGTCATTTCGTAGAGAGTATTTATTGTGTATCTATCTATCTGCTGTATGCCAGGCACTGTGCTTAGAATGAACAATACAAAATAAAACCCAGCTATTGTAGAGTTTACATTAAGGGTAGAGGACAGACAGTAAACAAATACATATGTAGTGTTTCCCTCTTAGAGACCTAGTAGTGTTGGTATTCATGCACCCAGTTTTCTATTTTTCTGACCAAACCCAACCATTAGGGTCACCAGCAGAGGACCGTGAAATAGCTTTAAAGGCAGAAAGGAAAATATAAGTTTCATCAAAAGAATTATGATGAAAGAAGGAATATAATTGCTGAGTTTATAAACTGAGAGGAAAGCAAAGGTAGTATCGGTGGCGTTAAAGCCTCTGGTAAAGAGCCAAAGTAATTAGGGAATCGTCTTACCTACAAACTGATGGTAAATAGGAGAAAGAGAGAGTCTCTTCCACATCCTTGTGTTCTAAGTCAGTGGTCATGTTTTACACCTTTAGATGAAGCAGAAGAGTTAGCATGGCACCCAGGCCGTTCGGTTCAGAGTAGATGGAAAACCACAGTTAAGCAGGTGGCCCTGCCCCACAACAACATGTTTCCCAAACCTCATGTCTCAAACGTGGATGTTTTATAGATGAGGAGGAGGAGGAGGAGAACCCCGATGATCAGGATGAGCAGGGTAACCTGAAAGGCTTTATCAATGACGATGAAGATGAAGGGGAGGAGGATGAGGGTAGCGACTCTGGTGATTCAGAAGATGATGTTGGTCACAAGAAGAGAAAACGCAGTGAGTAGTCATCTCTCCTCAAGTGAAGCGAGGTTGGGGTGGGAGTTACCATGGAAAAGGGGCCTGTCGGTCACCATGGGTAACACTTTGTTTTCTCCAGCATCTTTTGATGACCGCCTGGAGGATGATGATTTTGACCTCATTGAGGAGAATTTGGGTGTCAAAGTCAAAAGAGGAGTAAGTGTTATTCTTTGTCTCTGTCCCTGGGGGTGAAGGAGAAAGCCCTTGAAATTCAGTTACTTCTGGGGAAAAAGGCACATCCAAAACAGTTTGGAGAACATCAGAGAAGAGAGAGTTGCCCAGTAGCGTTGTGCTGTGGAGTCTGGATTTATATCTGAGACCTGCGTGCCTGTCAGAGAAAGGCTTGTGAGCATTTCAGGGGTAGGCTTTGGGGCTGAAAGAGCTCCACGTAATGTGGTTCTCTCCCACCTCCCTTGGTCAGCGTAACCCGTGGGAAAACGTGAGTGAGACTGGAGAGCAGACCTCCTTATGCCAGTCCCCTCAGACCCTGATGAAGCAGGTTTTCCCACCCCTAGCAAAAATATCGACGTGTCAAAAAAATGTCAGACGATGAGGACGACGACGAGGAGGAATATGGCAAGGAGGAACATGAGAAAGAGGCCATTGCAGAGGAAATCTTCCAGGATGGCGAAGGGGAAGAAGGGCAGGAGGCCATGGAGGCTCCCATGGCTCCCGCAGAGGAGGAGGAGGAAGATGATGAAGAGTCAGGTATGTAGCATCGGGCAGGGAAGCCAGTGCTGGGGTGAGCGTTAGGGTTTCCTAGCCCTTAGGAATAGGGTGGGGAACCATTCATCAGCTCTAGGACCCCAGCGTTTGACACAGAAAAAGTTCATTTTTAGGAGATTCCCTACTCTCCTCCTCACTGGCCACTCACATAGTAGGAACTAAAGCCACCTAGTCCTGGCTCTGAGCACTAATCCCTCCCTTTCCTGCCCAGACATTGATGACTTCATTGTGGATGATGATGGACAGCCTCTGAAAAAACCTAAATGGCGGAAGAAGCTTCCTGGATACACAGATGCGTGAGTGGGGTCTGGTACAAGGTAGTGATAATAACATATGAGTGAATCCAGTCGAGGAGGTTAGAGGCTCCTGCCAAAAATGGGACATTGGTGGTTCTCAGCTATTTTGCTTTCCTGCTACAAGTGCCATTTGCTAGGCAGTGATGTCAGCCTGCTCCTAGAAGCTCCTAGAGCGAGCGCCCTCTGCATTATAGGATCACTGTGGGATTGGGTGGGCAAGACTCCAGTCTCTCTCTTCAGCCTGCAGGTCCACGTTCATTCATTTATATGGTAACCTTCTAAATAGAATTTTGTCGGAAGAAAGGTTTTGCCCTAAGGTACACAGAAATGCCTTAGCAGAAGACAGATCCACTGAGTTGGATCTGAACACATTTGCCCTCTTGCTACTTGATCCCTGTCACTAACGTGTCAAAGATGGGCTTTTTATCCTCCATAAATAACATCCCTAGAAACATCCCCCAGCTAAGCCTCTTTTCCACAGTGAAAACGCTTTTTGATTTGCCTTTCTCTTAACCTTCTCAGTTCCCTTGGGGCAAGTAAAGGGTCTATTCAGGGGCTGCATGTCTCTCCTCTCACCAGAACCTGGGCCTATTGCCCCTTGCTCTCACCTACAGGGCCCTGCAAGAAGCCCAGGAGATTTTTGGTGTAGACTTTGACTACGACGAATTTGAGAAATACAATGAGTATGATGAAGAACTAGAGGAAGAGTATGAGTATGAGGATGATGAGGCTGAGGGTGAGATCCGAGTGCGCCCCAAAAAGACCGCCAAGAAACGTGTGAGCCGCAGGAGCATCTTTGAGATGTACGAGCCCAGCGAGCTGGAAAGCAGTCACCTCACAGACCAGGACAATGAAATTCGAGCCACTGACCTGCCTGAGAGGTTCCAGGTAAGAAACTACCAGCCTCTGTCCTGCTGACCTGTCATCACCAGCTCTGAGCCTCCTGCTGCAAGGGTGTAGCAGAGAAACCATCTTAACAACAGTGACAGCAAATGTGATCTAAGAAGTTGGCTGTCAGTGCAACCTGACTGGGCGGTACAGGGTCCAGCTCTCCAAGGGGGGGAGACGAACTTGTGCTGCTTCTGGATCCTGAAATGGCACTCTCTTTAGCAACATGTGAAGTGCCTACTTCTTGCCAGGACGACAGTCCTTTGGGTCCTGGAATTGTGTGCCTGCAGAGCACACATTTTTGTCCAGAATGGTGTGTGTTTCTCCTACGTGGGATGCAAGAGAAAGCCTCACTCGGTTGTCTTGTCCCGTGCAGCTCCGCTCCATCCCAGTCAAAGGGGCCGAAGACGATGAACTAGAAGAGGAAGCTGACTGGATCTACAGGAACGCTTTTGCCACACCAACTATTTCTTTGCAGGTACCCCCCAAAAAGGTCCTTGTGTTTGACATGAACCAGAAGTTGAGGGGCTGCTCCTCTGCCACCCCAAACATTTGTGTGCCTGTTGTGGAACTCTGTGTGTGTCTGCGCGCGTATGCGCGCGCACGCACAGATGAGAGGGGTTTTCCTCGGTTTCATCTGACGGTCATCCTGTGACATGCGCAGTTTCATGTGTGGTGAGATAAAGCAAGTGACAGTGCTGTTGCTGTTTCTTTTTTATTCCGACTATAGGAAAGCTGTGATTACCTGGACAGAGGACAGCCAACCAGCAGCTTCAGTCGAAAAGGGCCCAGCACAATTCAGAAGATTAAAGAGGCCCTGGGCTTCATGCGAAATCAGCATTTTGAGGTAGCACCTCAATCTCTAGTGACCCGTTTCCAGTGTTAGAAATTCAGCCAGGGGATGAGGGACAAGGTAACTACCTTAGTCAGGTGGGAATCCCCCTTTTCCAGTCCTCAGCAGTGGCCCCTAGACTTAAGTGTGAGGACTACAGGAGACTGGTGATTGGGAGAACGGTGCTGCCCTGTCTGCAGCATTTTCTTCCCCAGTGGCAGAGAGCATGCACCCTGGATGGGCCTGTGAGGGAGGCCAGTCTTCCAAACCGAGGAATTTCCTGGCAAAGGCAATCCATACAGAGTTTTCCCTCTGGTTGAGTGTTGTCTCCTTGCCACCCCAGGTGCCTTTTATTGCCTTCTACCGGAAGGAGTATGTGGAGCCTGAGTTGCACATCAATGACTTGTGGAGGGTGTGGCAGTGGGATGAAAAGGTAATGTGGTTCCACGCTCCCCAGGGGGTTGAGGACTGGATTGGACACTGCTATTATCAGGGCCCAAGCTCTCTGAGCAGCCCAAACCCCCAACACCACCCCCAGGCCTGTTAGTTTTCCCCAAAGTCTCCTGGTAAGGAATGGAACAGCCTTGAGACTCCAAGGCTGAACACCAGCCCTTAACTGCTGTCCTATCCTGTCCTAGTGGACCCAGCTAAGGATCCGCAAAGAGAACCTAACGCGGCTATTTGAGAAGATGCAGGCTTATCAGTATGAGCAAATTTCTGCTGACCCTGACAAACCTCTCGCTGATGGCATCCGGGCTCTGGACACCACCGACATGGAGAGGTAGCATATGCAGGGTTCACTGCATGACACGGAGCCCTCAGATCAAAGGCAGCCCCACCACCAACCCCAGGCGAGCGTAACCTTGCAAAATTCTCAGCATATGTATATGAAGTTACTTAGGAAACCAAATTATAACCAGAAAGTAGCTTGGTGAGCCCGAAGTCAGAGGGATGTGAGGTGGAAGCAAATGATTTTAGTGGCCAGTATTGTGAAACTGGGGGGTGCGGCAAGGACTGAGTCAAGGAGTGAACTTCACTGAAGACTTGCTGCCTTGTCTTTCTCTCCGTTTCTGTTTGTACTTCTAACAACCAGCAACCATCATTTGTTTGTCATATTTGTCCTTTAAGATACCTTGGTTGTAATTAAGTGTCGGTCTGGGGCCACTGAGTGTCCATAGTAATTGGAGAATCCAGGCACCCGTCCTGGTTGGGATCTTGCCTGGTGGGAATTGGATCTCTTGTAGCAGAACTGGGGTATGCTCTTCCTTAGTGACAAGTGAGGTCTTACGTCCCTTCCTTCAGGCTCAAGGATGTACAGTCAATGGATGAGCTGAAAGATGTTTACAGCCATTTCCTGCTTTATTACGGCCGTGACATCCCCAAGATGCAGAATGCTGCCAAGGCCAACCGCAAGAAGTTGAAGCGTGTAAGGGAAGAGGGAGATGAGGAAGGTGAGTGCTGGGAAAGAAGTCCCAGGAGGTTCGATGGCCGTGACATGTCCAAGGATGCCCTTGGCTGAGTGCCTTTTGGGGCTTCTCTGTATGCATCAGATCCTTGGGAGTGATTGGAAACCAGCGAAAAACTCCTTTTTCCCTCCCAGGTGAAGGTGAGGAGGCAGAAGATGAGGAGCAGAGGGGGCCAGAGCTCAAGCAGGCTTCCCGCCGAGACATGTACACCATCTGCCAGAGTGCCGGCTTAGGTAAAAGCCAGCCATTAGGACCAGGGCATTCCAGCCTCAAGCGAGGCAGGGGAGTCCCGGATTGTCACTGGTGGGTGGGAAGAGCATTTAAGGAACATCTGAGTGGATGACCAGTTTGGCTCTGAGCACTTGCGCCCATGTCCCACACTCACCCCATAGTCAGTGGTCCAGCCTCTCCCTAAATTCCTGAAGGGATGGAAACACATGTCTAGAGGGAGACAGCCCATCCTATCTTTGGGAGATTCTTTTATTAAGCTGTAGCTTCCACCTTAGTTCTGAGCCCAAGAGTCACATAGAAAATTTCTATTTCTTCTGCCTCATAACAACCTGTTAGATATTTCAAGTCAGTTTTTTCGTTGCTCTTTGTAAGACACCCTGGTCCTGTTCATTCATGACCTCTTTAAAGTCTGGTGCCAGAATTGCTGCTCTATACCCTTAAGAGTCTGTTGCCTTACCTTTCACTCTCCTGGTTATTTTAGATGGTCTGGCCAAAAAGTTTGGCCTTACTCCTGAGCAGTTTGGGGAAAACCTCCGGGACAGCTACCAGCGGCACGAGACAGAACAGTTTCCTGCGGAGCCCTTGGAGCTGGCCAAGGATTATGTTTGCAGGTAGGCAAGCAACAGGTAGCTGCCAGGAGGAGGGGCCTGAAGCCAACACACCTGCCTCTGTAACTCCTCCATTTTCCCCACAGCCAGTTCCCTACACCAGAAGCTGTGCTAGAAGGTGCCCGCTACATGGTAGCCCTGCAGATTGCTCGAGAGCCCCTGGTTCGGCAGGTGCTGAGGCAGACTTTTCAGGAGCGAGCCAAGCTAAATATAACCCCCACCAAGAAAGGTAGAAAGGTGAGCTCTGGATAAAGGACTTTAATCCAGCAGGTGGCCCAGCTTGCTGATTGAGCTGAATTTCCTGTAGCTCAGCTCTCTGCCTGAGAGCACAGAGATAGTCTTTTCTCCCATCGCCAAGCCAGCCTGTAGGCTGATGATTCCCTCTTGATGTATATAGGATGTGGATGAGGCTCACTACGCTTACTCCTTCAAGTACTTAAAGAACAAGCCTGTCAAGGAACTTAGAGATGACCAGTTCCTGAAGATGTGCCTGGCTGAAGAGGAAGGGCTGCTCACCATTGACATCAGCATAGATATGAAGGGCGTGGAAGGGTAAGCAAAGCTCTGGGGTCGGGGCTCTTGGGGAGGGCTTGGAGAGGAATCTCTTGGAGGAAGGGGTCCCTCAGGAATGTGAACCACAATTTCAAAATTGAGCAAGCGATTGTAGTGGCTCATTCGCACTGTCTGGGAAGTTGGGCATCACCTTTTCTCATCCCTAAACCACGGTGTTGTCATTTCTCAGGTATGGCAGTGACCAGACGTATTTCGAAGAGATCAAACAGTTCTACTATCGAGATGAGTTCAGCCATCAGGTGCAGGAGTGGAACCGGCAGCGCACCATGGCCATTGAGCGAGCTCTGCAGCAGTTCCTCTATGTGCAGATGGCCAAAGAACTCAAGAACAAGCTGCTGGTCGAAGCCAAAGAATATGTCATAAAGGTGAGAACAGAAACTCATGATTTCCCCAAACTAGAGCTGAGAGTGAAGGAACCCCTAACAGCTGAAGGAGAAACTCTGGGGGCAGGCAGAGCAGAATTTGAGAGGGAGTACAAACAGGGCTTGGGTCATTGCAAGACCCCTCTACTGGAGCAACCTCTTCCCCCACTCCACCCCTACCTGCCAATCCAAACAGTTATTGTTTATGTTGCTGTCCTCTGTGTACTTTGCAGTTTCCAAAAGCAAGGTATGCCCTCTGGTTGTAAGCCTGCCAAAGGCTAGGAACATGTGCATATGAATACACACATGTGCCTGCATCTGTTTCCTTAGCATGCTATGGTGTCTGGTGTGTCTCCTCCCCAGGCCTGTAGTCGAAAGCTCTACAACTGGTTGAAGGTAGCACCCTACCGGCCAGATCAACAGGTAGAGGAAGATGATGACTTTATGGATGAGAACCAAGGAAAAGGCATCCGCGTCCTAGGCATTGCTTTCTCCTCTGCCAGGTAACTCACTATTTCTGCCTACCTGCCGTCACTCTTACCTGTGTTCCATTCTTATTCTCTTATTCATATCCTCATATTGCTGAGTATCACACTGTTCTTTTCTTGTTCGGCTGTCAGAGATCACCCTGTGTTTTGCGCCTTGGTCAACGGTGAAGGAGAAGTGACAGACTTTCTCCGGCTGCCCCATTTTACCAAACGGCGAACTGCTTGGAGAGAGGAAGAACGGGAGAAAAAGGCAAGTGACTGGGGTGGGTCACCAAGTATACATCTTGAATATTATCTTCTAACTCAGGGGGGTTAAGTGCTTATGGTCTAAGCAACATCCCATGCAAGACCCTGAATGTCTCTGACCTGGTTGCTTACCCCTCAAGTCCTAGGATAAGTCTCACTTCCTTAGGCACTAGATGGCACTCAAGTTCTGGTGCAGAATTTACTTCTGGCTTGAGGCCAGTTCCTCAGCCTTGTGTGCTTGGGAGTTGCCCTTGACTGCCTCTGTTCTCACAGCATCTGGGTCAGCCTGTTCCAGAAGCTGAAAGCCACTGAGGCGTTAAGCCAGCCTTTTCCGTGCTGTAGTCTTTCAGTGTCTGTTTTTCTAAGGGAAGGAATTTGAATTCATCTCATGTGTATACTTCTGATTTTTTAACCTAACTCTGTCTTTCAATTTTCTTGAGAGTGCCCATTCTAAAAAGTAATTTTTAACAAACAACTAAAAAAGAGAGAAAAATCTTGAATTGGAAATCAGAATAGTCCTGACTGTCAGGCAATGGTTTACGTTAAAACAGAGCCAAGTGTTTTTATTTTATATATATATTTTTTATTAATTTATTGATTTGAGAGAGAAAAGAAGGGGGGGAGAGAGAGAAATCGGCCTGTTCCATCTATTCAGTCTGTTCATGCACTCATGGGTTGGTTTTTGTACACTCCCTGACGAGGGATCACACCCATAGCCCTGGTGTATGGGGATGACCCTCTAACTGTTCGAACTACTCAGCCAGGGCAAAGCCTCGTATTTTTAGTTAACCACAGCCCAAGTGTAACCCATAGTATAAGAACCTCAGAAGACATTAACAGGTGTGTAGTATTCCATCCAGAGAGCCTAGTCCTTCTGTTTTGCATTCCAGCTAGACAACATGTGATATACATCATTGTTCTCTAGTTTTGTAAGGTCTTGAGCTACTTAGGGAGAGAGAACTTCTTGAAATCTCCCTATTTTCAGAGTCATTTAACTTCAATTTTCTTTCAATCCAGGCTCAAGATATTGAAACCCTGAAGAAATTTCTTCTGAACAAAAAGCCCCATGTGGTGACAGTTGCAGGAGAAAACAGGTAGGTGGGCACCAGGGGATTGGGCCAGACTTGGTTTAAAGTCACTCATCTTTTGTTGTTGAGTCTCGCATGTGCTTGTGTAGATCCTTGGTAATATCCCCATCCCAAGGGAATATTCCTGGAAATATTGTACCTTGTCTTCACAGCTCTCTCCTCCCCACAGCCCCACCCCCTATCCCTCCCATGAGAAACTGTGCAGAAATAGCCCTGATTAATACCCTTCATCTCTCCAGGGATGCCCAGATGTTGATTGAGGATGTGAAGCGCATTGTGCATGAGCTGGACCAGGGCCAGCAGCTTTCCTCTATTGGGGTGGAGCTGGTTGACAACGAGTTGGCCATTCTCTATATGAACAGCAAAAAATCAGAGGTAATGCTGGACCCTTAGACCTGCACAGCCTAGAGCTATCATTCCCGGAGAGACTTAGTAGGGGAAACAGAGGTTTTTCGGGCCACAGGGCTACACCTGTTTCTTTACCTATGGAGAGGTTTTCCATTTTTGTCAGTCATGGTTCAGACTAGAAACCTCATAGATTAAATTGGTCCCCAGAAAAATGGTCCCAAAGGAGGAGAGAAGGTGACTTAAAGCCAGAACAGTTCGGATTTTCTCTTGCTGTTGGAGCCGAGGGAACTTTATGGCTCTGCTGACCCTCATTTGACTCTAGGCAGAGTTCCGGGATTACCCGCCAGTGCTGAGACAAGCTGTCTCCCTGGCCCGGCGCATCCAGGACCCTCTGATCGAATTTGCCCAGGTGTGCAGCTCTGACGAAGACATCCTGTGTCTCAAGTTTCACCCTTTGCAGGTGAGTAGGATTTGACAGGCAGGTCTAGGTGGGCAGAGTAGCACAGTAACCTTATTCCCTGCCTGCTGTGTGTCGACAGGAGCATGTGGTGAAAGAGGAGCTGCTCAATGCCTTGTACTGTGAATTTATCAACCGAGTCAATGAGGTTGGGGTCGATGTCAACCGTGCCATTGCCCATCCTTATAGTCAGGCCTTAATCCAGTATGTGTGTGGCCTGGGACCTCGAAAAGGGACCCATCTTCTGAAGGTAAGATTGGGTTGAATCAGGGAATAGGAAAAGTTCCCATTTCCTTGAACCTTTATACCATGCCAATATGATTAGACAGGAAGACTAAACTCAGAGGAGTAAAGGGCCTTGTCCAGAGTCATCCAGCTAATGGGAGTCGGAGTCAGACTTCATTCAGACCTGGTAGCCACAGCTGTGCTCTTCACTACTTTACTGTAGTGGCTCATGGAAAGATAGCGGTAAGCCATGGAGGAAAACAGATGGAGAATGGCAAGAGAGTATCAGGCCCAAACCTTGGGATAGTGGGATTTTTTCCACTGGAAAGAAAAAGGATTTTAATTAGGGGGAATGGAGCATGCAGGAAGATTCAAAGTTATTGATGATAATATTTTTTCTAAAGGTTAGTGATGGGTACTTGAGTATATATTTTATCATGATCTTTTAAGGTATGTATTAGTTATATATTACCTTTGGTGGGTATAACATAGGTCATTAAAATAATTTTTTGGTAGCAGACAGTAGTATGGTGTAGTGCTCAGTTAGACAGTGGGGCACAGGGACAGAGTTCCCATCATGGAGAGTTTCCCAGAAACCTGAAAGCAGCCTGGGAGGTGGGGCCTGCCTCCTGCTCTGACTAACTCCAGTCCTCAACCCTAGATCCTGAAGCAGAACAACACCAGGCTCGAGAGCCGGACCCAGCTGGTCACCATGTGCCACATGGGTCCCAAAGTCTTCATGAATTGTGCTGGCTTCCTCAAGATCGACACAGCCTCCCTGGGGGACAGGTGATGCCTCGCCTGGGTAAACCAGGAGAGATTCCCATGGGCTTTGCTTGGGGCTTCAGGGGCTTAGGGCTGCCACAGGGCCACAAGCTGTTTAAATTAAGAAATGTTTTAAAACAAAGATGAAACCTTTGTTCAGTCAAGAGCCTCTGACCTATGGAAAAGATCGGTTCAATTATGTGAAGTTTTTCTTGGTGAGAGAAACATAAAAAGAACCAACCTAGGGCCCTGGCCAGGTAGCTCAGTTGGTTAGAGCGTCCTGCTACTCCAAGGCTGCGGGGTCAATCCCCAGTCAGGGCATATACAAGAATCAACTCATGGACGCATCAATAAGTGGAACAGCAAACTAATGTTTCTCTCTCCTTTCCTCTCTCTAAAATCAGTAAATTTTTAAAAAATTTTAAAGAGGGAAGGTTTTATTCATTAAACAAATTTGTTGTGGTGGTGTGTCATGGCTTATAAGGGTGGGTATAGCAGGGGCAGTGGAAAAGGAGAATGGGGTTATGAGGAGATACGGAAGGGGGAAAGAGATTCAGTGTGTTTTGAGATGATGTTATTGAGAGAAAGTTTTATTCACTTGGACTTTGGACTTCACTATTGACCTCTTCCTCTCCAGAAGTTATCAACTCAGTCTTTGGAGGATCTTTTCCACGGGCACATAGCTCCTCATTCAGTAATGGAAATCAGTGGGGAAATAGGCTTCAAGTTGTAAAACTTCATTTTCCACCCAGCTTTGCTGTAACACTCCACGAATAACATAGGTCCATGTGAGTGCACGGGCAAGACCAGCCTGGGAAGGCTTTATGGGGGAAAATAGTTGTCAGCAAATTTTCAAAGGTCTTTTTCCCCCTTCTTGCGTTATCTTATTAAAAGACTTGTGAAAGTTCATTATATAAAATTCAACATACAGAAATATTATGCAGAAAGTGGATGTCCCCCATAATCCCACTCCCCAGAGATAACTACTATAACAATTTGATGTATACTGCAACTTTTCTAAATTTTATTTTTGCTATGCATTTACTAACTACCCATTTACTACAAAAATGGGATCATATGGTTCATAGTGTTTTGCAGTGCATTTTTCATGTATCGATATATCGTGGCCATTTTTCCATGTCAGCACACATAGATTTACCTCATTCTTTTTAATGGCTGTATAGTACTCCACTGTATGGAGGTACCCTAATTTATTCAACCAGTTCCCTACTAGTGGACATTTGGACTATTACCAGAAACTTTTCATTACATACCCTGCCCATTTTCTGCCTTTCCTTTAGCACTGACTCATATATTGAAGTCCTTGATGGTTCTCGAGTCCATCCTGAGACCTATGAGTGGGCCAGGAAAATGGCAGTGGATGCTCTGGAATATGATGAATCAGCTGAAGATGCCAATCCTGCTGGAGCCCTTGAGGAGATCTTGGAAAACCCGGAGCGGCTCAAGGACCTGGACCTAGATGCCTTTGCAGAAGAACTGGAAAGGCAGGTGGGTAACAGGGTAGAAAGCCTGGTGTAAACACCATCCCAGTGGCCTAGTTGGGAGGAGAGCTGGACAGCAAGGCTCCAGAGAAACCCCCAGTATTATTAGTGTGAGAAGCTTGATTTTCTCTTCTCCCTCCATCCACACTGGGTGTCTCAAAGAAGTTTTCATCTGCTTTTTAAGGATCCAAGGCAACTGCAGTTATTGTGAGGGGCGGGAAGGAGCTGGGAGGGGCTAGGTAATAGTTTCCTTCTGGGCCCTCCTCCTCCCTTCCAGCATTGCAGCTTCACACTTGCCTGTTTTGTACATGGGGTTCTCCAAAGCCCTTTTATTATAGACCAGTATTTTACGGATAAGAAGAAGTTTGAAAACCTTCTGTAGTTAATCCTGGGGGAAAGAAGAAAAGAAGCCCTGACAGAAACCATTTAGCCTACTGCTTTCATTGAAAGGCTCAGGGTTTGGGTTGAGGAGCGGTTGCAAGGCTCTTGTTGATGAGCTTCTTCCCCAGGGATATGGTGATAAACATATCACCCTGTACGACATCCGGGCAGAGCTGAGCTGTCGGTATAAGGACCTGCGGACAGCCTACCGCTCTCCCAACACAGAAGAAATCTTCAACATGTTAACCAAAGAAACACCAGAGACCTTCTACATTGGTAAATGCTGGGTCTAGTTTTAGTTGGAAAAGGATATGTAGGGGTGGGGAGGATACACTTACTGCAGTGGTCCCCAAACTTTTTGGCATCAGGAACCAGTTTTCCACAGACTGGGTGGGAGCAGACAGGAGGCTGAGCTCAGGCGGTGGGGTGGGGGGTGATCAGAATGCAGAGTTCAGGCAAGCTTCGTAACTGGCCACAGATCTTAGGGTCTGAGGCCCCAGTGCTTGGGGAACCAAGGTTTACTATATAAATTTAAACCAAGCAGTGATTCCAACAGAATAAGGCAGGTTTTTACTGTGCCTGGGGAGCTTTTAAAAAGATTAAAGATCCCTAGACTGGAGTCAAAGCTGAGTTCAAGGTCAAATTACGTTTTTAACCTGAAATCTTTTTTTTTTAAGATTTTACTTATTAATTTTTAGAGAAAGGTGAAGGGAGGGAAAAAGAGAAGGAGAGAAACAGTGACTAGCAAGAGAAACATCAATTGGTTGGTTGCCTCCAACACCCCCCCCCAAAGGGGGACCTGGCCCACAACCCAAGTGTGTGCCCTCCTGACTGGGAGTTGAACCCGCAACCCCTCAACTTGCAGGGCAGTGCTCAGTCCACTGAGACACACCAGCCAGGGCTGCTGTGGAATCTTTATGAATTCACTTTTATAAGCCTCATTTTCCTATGTCTACAAATCAGGGGAGGATCCTCCTTGTCAAAGACATGAGGGAAATCAGTGCAGATGCTGTAAGGCAGATGTTCTGTCAGCAAAAGGTTGATGGAAGAAGTTGCCTCTCCAGTTCTCTCAGCTGGCTCCTATTCTCTTTCCCTTCCTCCAGGAAAGCTCATCATCTGCAATGTCACTGGCATTGCCCACAGGCGGCCACAGGGTGAGAGCTATGACCAGGCAATCCGAAACGACGAGACTGGGCTGTGGCAGTGCCCTTTCTGTCAGCAGGACAATTTCCCAGAACTAAGCGAGGTATGTGCTGCGGTTACCATGGTCACTGAACTTCCTTGCATAAATGGTATGAGTGCCCTTGAAAGGAGTAGGCAATAGGGGTGTTTCGATAATGCTTTCCCAAATGATACACAAAGATGGAAGAAGACTAGGACACAAACAGGTCTAACATGAAGTCCCTCCGTGTGCTAGTGAGTGATGATCTGTGCACTTTCTTCTGTTCTGACTCAGCCCTTAATCCCTGTTTCCCATTCTCTGGGCGCCTAGCTCAACCAGATTAGAGACGTGAGGACACGAGTTTCTGACCTGCAGAGCTGGCACAGTGTCCCTTTGCTAGTTAGACGGTATCTCTAGGCTCCCTTCAACTTTTTTTGTTCTCCAAACACATTTTAATTTTTTCCCACATTCCTCTAGACAGTCATCTGCCTTTCTCATAGTCAGAACTCTATTAATGCTTTTTCATGGTCTTCAAATGTTAGGCAGACTGTAAAAGACAGTTTTTTATCTTTACTCAATAAAAGAAGCGGATGGGATCTGTCCAGAATATATGGAAAGCCAAGAGGCAACTGGTTCTCTGAGGAGACTGACTTTGATGTTGCTTACGCCCACTAGGTCAGAACAAACTGGGAGAGGGGAGCCTCAGTTTCAGCTAGAAGGACATATAGGTTAGCGTAAAACTCACAGTTGATTTGATGGCCAGTGGTGCCAAACGTGAGTTACAAGTGAAAGAATGTTGAGGATGTTCATGTTCTGTGTTGGTGGGTGGCTGAGTCATTGTGTGTTCAAACCATTTTACCAGGTGTCGATGGTAAATTACGACACCCTTGGCAGCTCTTTTCAGAATGTGTGATTTCCAGAATCTTTTTTAGTTTTGCTTCTTACTTTTTAAAAAGATTTTTGTTTTTATTCATTGAAAGGGGAAGGAGAAAGAGAGGGAGAGAAACATTAATGTGTGGTTGCCTCTCACATGCCCCCCAACTGGGGACCTAGCTCATAACCCAGGCATGTGCCCTGACTGGAATCAAACCATTGCTTTTGGTTTGCGGGCTCACACTCCATCCACGGAGCCACACCTGCCAGGGCTGATTTCCAGAATCTTAATGCTCAAGCTTCTCTCCTGGTGCCTTCTTTAGGTCTGGAACCACTTTGACAGTGGTTCATGCCCAGGCCAAGCCATCGGTGTCAAAACACGACTAGACAATGGTGTCACCGGCTTCATCCCCACCAAATTCCTCAGTGACAAAGTGGTAAAGCGACCAGAAGAGCGAGTGAAGGTAGATGAATGACTGGGTTAAGGCACTGGTTTTCAGCTGCCTAAATTGGGTTCTCTTTAACATTGGGCTGCCCCCATGAAAAGTTAGGCTCTGTTCCCAGTGGCTGTTGGTGGGGGGAGAGTTTCAGGAGGATTTATAACTAATTGAAAGAAGCCAAGGCAAGAAACATCTGAATGCTTTTGTTTAGTGCCTTGCGAAATTTCGTCAAGCTGCCAGCCCTGTGGGAGAGGGCTTTCTCTTCCAGTGTGGGAAGCTGTGGCTTAGTCCAGGGGGCAGGAAGCAGGGCCCAGCATTGAATGCTGAGAAACACAGAGGCCAAGTTCCCTTTCTGTTCTAATAGTCTCCTGCCATTAATTATGTGTAAATACACTAGATATAGCACTTGACATTTACCTGTGTTGTCTCTAATCTCACCACCTGATGGGGAAGGAAATAGTACTTTCTTTTTTTCAGAAAAATTCAAATGCCTCTTCCAGATTACCCAGTTTAGTTTGTAACATGGCTAGTCCTGGTTCTGCCAAATTCTCTGGTTTAAGTGTTGTGAACCCTGAGAACTCCAGACTCAGGAAAGCTGGGCAAAGACTCTTTGTTTCTAATAAATTAAGCTAGGGAGATTTTCAAAGGGTGAGCTGTGCAGAGTGACTGCCTTTTATCACTGTTTAGACAGATAGGCTCAAGTCAAGGGTAAAGTACAAAAAATGCCTATTACTTCCTTCCCCTCCAAGGGCAACCAGACTGATACCTCCTAGGAGCAGTAACTAGGCAACTTTATGGGAGAAGGTAATAGGCCCAGTGACAGGATAAGTCCCTGTAAACTCCAGTTGGTTTTCCTGCCTAGAGTAGGAGGCATCAGGACAAGACATAGCCTATAGTCTGCAGACCAGACTCAACCCTGAACTTACCTGCCATCAGTAGCTGGCTGGCTTTGGGCAAGTCACTTCATCTTTCAGCCTGGACTTTTGTTCACTCAAATGCAAACAGGGCCTCGGGCTAGATTGTCTTTGTCCCTTCCAGCTCAAATGTTCTGTGGATCTAGGTGGGAATGACTGTTCACTGCCGCATCATGAAGATTGACATCGAGAAGTTTAGCGCGGACCTGACCTGCCGCACCTCAGACCTCATGGACAGGAACAACGAGTGGAAACTGCCCAAGGACACCTACTATGACTTCGACACTGAAGCAGCAGACCACAAGCAGGAGGAGGACATGAAGCGGAAGCAGCAGCGGACCAGTGAGTATGCCCACCACCGTGCCTCTGACCCCCCGTCTGAGCCTCTTTGCCCCTGCAGGATGCACGTGCTGATGGCAGTTTCCCTTGCTCAGCCTCCCTGTGGGAGTGAGTGCTTGGCTTCGAGGAGCTGAGGCCCAGAGATATCTAAAGGGAGTCGTTGGCAGGGCCAGGTCTCTGGGGTCACATTTTCTTTGCTAATGCATTATTACTCTTAAAACTTCATTCTGTCAGCACCCAAGGGCCCCAATGAACACATCTTTCATATCAGAGTTGAGGCTCAGAATTCAATAGTGGGTCAGAGATTAAGCCATTGCTGTTGGTCTCCAGTTTCGTCTCCTGATCTGCTTCTTTCCTGCCCTCTTCAGCATATATCAAGCGAGTGATCGCACATCCGTCCTTCCATAACATAAATTTCAAGCAAGCAGAAAAGATGATGGAGACCATGGACCAGGGCGACGTGATCATTCGACCAAGCAGCAAGGGTGAGAATCATCTGACAGTGACATGGAAGGTCAGCGATGGTATCTACCAGCACGTGGATGTGCGGGAAGAGGGCAAGGAAAATGCTTTCAGCCTGGGAGCCACTCTGTGGATCAACAGCGAGGTGAGAGCCAGGCCCTGCTCACTTCCCATCCCCACTCCTGCTTCCAAACACAAGCCATTTCTGGCCACTTCATGTCATCTGACATTAATGACTTGTATGCATTACATGTATTTTAGCTACACAAACCACCAAGTAGGAGGTTGGTTGTGAAACAAATCACTTGATACTAATTTTGTATATTTGGCCCTGTTTCCCTGTCCTCCAAATTTTAAAGTAAACTACCTAAAGAGAGCCTGTGGAAGAAGAGAAAACATGCATGCTGGCGTAGGCACACATGCACACGTCACATTTCTCTGTCCTGTTTGCAGTGGAGTGACATTTTATGACGTTCCCTGTTCTCAAGCACCATAGGAGAATCAAAAGTTATTCAAATGATTTTGTGCCTCGTAAACTTTAAATATGCATACAACTCAAACAAATGGCTGAATTGAAGGGACTTTGTAATGCATGATGCCGCAGCAGGTCTGGGAAGTCCACCCCCTCCCATGAGTTCTAGTCCGAGGAGATTTGATAAAGAGCCAGGAGTCTCTCCGCTCTGGGCAGGACACACGAGGCCTTTCCCTTCTCCCCACAGGAATTTGAAGACTTGGATGAGATTGTTGCCCGCTATGTCCAGCCCATGGCATCCTTTGCCCGGGACCTTCTGAACCACAAGTATTATCAGGACTGCAGTGGTGGGGACCGTAAGGTGAGCACAGGGCCCCTTGAGGGATGACACCAGTCACTTGAGAATGTATGAGTTTCCTTCAGTGTAGGGGTCCCTCAGCTGGTGAAGGAGGTGTACAGTCATGTGTGCTCCAGACATTGTCTACCAAGCATGCTGCTATCCCAACCTCTCCCCCTGATTCTACCCCCAGAAATTAGAGGAGCTGCTCATCAAAACTAAGAAGGAGAAGCCCACCTTCATCCCTTATTTCATCTGTGCCTGCAAGGAACTGCCCGGCAAGTTCCTACTGGGATACCAGCCCCGGGGTAAACCCAGGTGAGCACTGGTGCTGAGAAGGTGCTGCCGCTGGGGTCCACAGACAAGCTAGCAGGGGAGTCAGAGGCCCTGAACAGTAGTTTCTGGTTCTGCCTGCCTTTCTCCCTGTATCTGTTTAGAATAGAGGCGGAGGTTGGAGGTGGGATAAGAGGATGATAATTTAGAGTCTGAAGGCAAAGCTTCAGTAAGAAAGGTGCTTTTCTCAACCCTGTGAAAAGGAGTTCCCTTTGCCTCTTCTGCCCCTCCGAGGAGCGATGGAAATCATCAGATACTCTATCCACCTGACTGGCAGAGATCGGGGCCGGCACACCCATCTCTCCTTTCCACTGTGTGCTTCACCCTTGCCAGGGCTCTCTGCACATGGTGGCTTGCTGTTGTTCTAGTGTGCTGACTTCTCCCTGCGTTGAAGGGGCGGGTCAGGAGAGCATCTTCTTCCTACCATTGACCTCTGCTCCCTTTCTGTATGACTAAGAGGCCAGCCTTCTTTTATCTGGGTCCCTCTGCTGCTCACCCTGAATAGGAAAAAGTCCAATTTCCTTAGACTTATTTCCTTTGTGTTTGTTACCCAGACTGATAACCATACCAGCCTTCTCTGTGGCCCCATCGTCCCTTTGGCCCTTAGCCAAGGCCTGTGCATTTCTGCTCTGATCTCTTTACTGCCTGTACGTGATGCACAGCACAGCTAATATTAGTAAGGGACTTAGTAGCCAAATGACAAGAGGCTCTAGACTCTGGCCCTTGCATAGCTTGGGCACATCTGGAATGTCGTGCTCATTTTGGAGAAGTTTTTTCTGACTCACCATCATGCTTCCAGGGGTTTGCAGCCAGGGCTCTGGGGGGGTTGGCAGCTGTCCCATAGGGAACAGTTAAGCAAGCAGAACCTTCAACCAGGAGCAGGAGCAACATGATAGCTTCTTGTGGAAAGGGGCACAGACTCTTGTGTTGCAGAAGGAACTCTTGAGTAGAAAATCATGAAGCATGTTTTAGCTTAATATAAATGAGAGCTTTGCCATGCTTATATTAAGCGTTTTGTACAACAGCACCATGTGTTGACAACTGTTCTTTATCCAGCACAGCTCTGTTAGATGTTATGCAATGAGTGCTTTACATGCACTGTCTCATTTGTTCTTCATGCCTACCCTGTAGGTTTAAGAACTGTTACCCTCATTTTACAAGTGAAGCTGAGATTCATGTTTTAGTAACTTTGGACAGTCATCTAGGGGATAAACGGCAGAGCCAAAACTAGAACTAGAACTGAGTGTGTGAACCCATCGCCCATCCTCTTTATCCACACTCTGCTCTGCAACGTGGGTAAGGGCAGACTAACCACTTTCCAGAAGCACTTCCAGATTCCAGTTCATGGGGAGTTGTGCTTTGCTGCCCTGGAAGACCCTTTCCAGCTCTGACTTTCTGTGACCTAAGTTTCACCCTCACCTGCAGCCCAGGATGGTGGCCCAGCCCCCAGCAAGTCTTCTGGTGGTGACCTGTACAGAGCACACCAGGGGCTACTGACTCCTGGCCTTGACATACTCTGCTATGTACACCTCACCTCCCCAGAGCGTGGCCTCCTTTTACAGGGTCAGGGACTGGCTCTTTCATCTCTTCTTTCCCCTAGCACCCAGTGTGACTACTTCACATGGTGGAGATCTGTTCTGGCCGCTCTCTCACAGCTGGTCCCAAGTGGTATCTGATGTGTGTTTCCTTCCAAAATCCCAGGATAGAATATGTAACGGTGACTCCAGAAGGATTCCGGTACCGAGGCCAAATCTTCCCAACTGTGAATGGGCTTTTCAGATGGTTTAAGGACCATTACCAGGATCCCGTACCAGGTGAGTTATACTCTCTGACTTCTGGGGTGTGATTGGGGGGGACACCTAGCCCCTGAACCAAGGTAATCACTAATAGCCTTCTGTGTGGGAGTGAAACATAAGCTGTCATTTCAGCTCTCTTCTACTTCAGCTTCGTAGCATCAGGAAGTTTCTGCATCCACTTTGCCTATTTATCTTCATTTTTTTCTCAGTGCCTCCTTCAGTCCCCTAAATTATGAAACCAGAAACATTACTGACTCTGGCTATTTCCTGTAGGAATCACCCCAAGTAGCAGCAGCAGGACCCGGACACCTGCTTCTATCAATGCTACCCCAGCTAACATCAACCTTGCGGGTAAGGAGCTCACGCCTAGGACTGCGGCTCAGAAATAAAGCTGGGAGGACTTTGACCTCTAATGTGCCGGCCTTCCACCTCTTTGTGCTTACAGATCTGACACGGGCTGTGAATGCACTTCCCCAGAACATGACCTCACAAATGTTCAGTGCCATTGCTGCTGTGACAAGCCAAGGACAGAACCCTAATGCCACCCCAGCCCAGTGGGCCTCCAGCCAGTATGGCTATGGGGGCAGTGGAGGAGGCAGCAGCGCTTACCACGTACGTGGCTTGGGGAGGAAGCTCTTTGCAGAGGGTGGGGAAGAGCGACAGGGAACAATCATCTTTTAGATGTCCACAGACTGGCCGCTGCCAGTGCCCACCTTGACATGCACAGATGGGCCTTAGGAACTGTCTCCAACAGATGTTCCTTGTCCTCAGACCCACTTGAGGGGAAAAGGAGTAAGAGAAGGCCTGGCCTTTCTACAGAGTCCTTTGGGGTCTTTGGAACCCTCAAGCCACTAGAAACCTCAAGGGGTCAGGACTGGGAGGCCCTATTGTCGTGCTGGTCCCATCCTATTTGGCTGCCTCTGCTGCTCAGGAGAGGGTCAGCTGGAAAGCTCTGTGCTGAACCCAGATTTCTAGCTTTCCAGAAACTCATGGAAAGGATAAATATGCCACAAGCCCATTCCCATTTAACTGTTCACTCTCCTCCAGGTATTCCCAACGCCAGCCCAGCAGCCAGTGGCCACGCCACTAATGACCCCCAGCTACTCCTACACGACTCCAAGCCAGCCCATCACCACACCACAGTACCACCAGCTCCAGGCCAGCACCACCCCACAGTCTGCCCAGGCCCAGCCCCAGCCCTCCTCCAGCTCTCGGCAACGGCAGCAGCAGCCAAAGTAAGTACACAGATTGTGGCCTAGAGCGGGGTCTTAGTGAGGACAGGGTACATCAGGAGACCGAAGGACTTAGCACAGACAGGCACTCTGGATCTTCTGAGGGCCATGACCCAAATAAAGTTCCACTGAGGGCTGCTTTCTGAGAGATGACAGAGCAGGGCAGTGTGGCAGCCGGCCACAGCTGCCGCCTGTAGGTACGAGGTCCATTTCTGCAAGGGTGGATGTTCACCAGTGATTGGTGGGAAGGCTTCCTTCTAGTAAGCCTCGGGAGAGTTCTGGTCTGAAAAGCCGCTTCTTCTCCCTCCCAGGTCCAACAGCCACGCAGCCATCGACTGGGGGAAGATGGCAGAGCAGTGGCTGCAGGAGAAGGAGGCAGAGCGACGGAAACAGAAGCAGCGGCTGACACCTCGGCCATCCCCCAGCCCTATGATCGAAAGCACCCCCATGTCCATTGCTGGCGATGCCACCCCGCTCTTGGATGAGATGGATCGGTAGGGGGCCTACTCCTAGGACTCTGGTTACCTATGAGGCTGGGAGAGGCCTGCCTCATTCCCTGCCCTTCCTTTTCTGTCCATAAAGTGGAGTGAATTGACGTTCTCCTTGGTGGTCAGCCTGGATGGCCGACAGGCTGGATGGCCTTGCAAACGAGCTCAGTGTACGCTAGGCGACAGTTCTCCCACACCAGGCCCTCACCGACCACCTCTCCTGGGACCAGGCTGGAAAGGGAGTGTGGCAGGGAGGAGGAGGAAGAGGACGAGAGTGAGAGTGGAACAGTTTTGTATTCTACTCCCCTACAAGCCATTTTGAGCTTCTGCCCTCACCTGACTCTGGGCTGTGACGGGGCAGCAAGCTCAGCACATGAGTCTCCCCCAGCTCTTGTGGAGAGACAGATGCTATTTATTCAGTTTGGGGCAGGAGGAAGAGGAGGGGAAGTGTTTCTGACCCTGACACCAACAACTTGGGTGGCTATCAAAGCAGGACTGCAGGGGACATAGGGTTGCAGTGCTAACCTGCCCACCTGGCTACCTTCACCCACCTGCCGCCATGCCGCTTCCTGCCTGTCATTTGAATAAACAGTGTTTCTACAGAGCACTTGGCAAAGCCTCTCTCTCCCTCTCTGGCTCTTGAGGGGTGGTTTTCCGAGCAGTGCTTGGAGCTCAGAAGGGTTCCCGTCTCCCTCAGAGAGGCAGTGACTCAGGAAAGCAGGCAGCTTCCGCATCAGATTGCCTGGTGTCACTTTCCTGTTCCACTTCCAGCCCTGTGACCTGGAGCGCACTCCTATTATCTAAGCCAGTTTATCTGTCAAATGGAGGTGGTGATACCTACCTCATCAGGGCATCTGTGAGGACAAATAGAATGTGTGAAGTCCTTGGCCAAGTGCCTGGGACTCTGTAAGGCCTCAGTAAATGTTAGCTGCGCTTACTGTATTATTTCAACTCCCACACAGCCACCCCCATGCACTCTGCCTACTACAGATGGCCCCCAACTTAACCATGGTTCAACTTAAGATTTTTTTCACTTCACAATGGTGTGAAAGCTACACATACTCAATAGAAACTGTACTTCAAATTTTGAATGTTGCTGTTTTCCTGGGCCAGCGAGGTGCAGCGGGATACTCTTGTGATGCTAGGCGGCCGTGGCAGTGAGCCCCAGGCACCAGGGTGAACTACAGATACTCAAAGTGTGTTCATGTTAGATGCTTTCTCCCAACTGTAAGCTAATGTAAGTTTAAAGTAGACTGGGCTAAGTTTGGGTGTTCAGGTGTGTTAAATGCATTTTTTACCTGATGATATTTCCAACCTTACAATGGGCTTATCAGGATGTAAACCCATTGTAAGTCAGGGAGCACCTGTGGACCTCTTTGGCATGTTTGAGAAAGGCCACAAGTGAATCTGGGTTTCCCGACGTGAGCCTCTGCATGCTCTTTCCTTTTTGCAGCTGGGCCTTAGTCTCTGACAGTGCTTCTACTCCGGTCAAGCCTGTCTGCCCCAGGGTGGGCCTCACACTCACCTACTACTGCTGCACAGACACTGGCCCTGGGAGGAAGGGGCGGGGCTGTTGCAGGGCTGGCTAGTCCCAGGCCCTAGTACTTTCCCCCAGCCCTGCTGGACTTTTCTTCTGGGCTTCGGACCTCCCTAGTTTCTTCACGAGACTTGTCTCAGTTCTGTAGGGCTGGGAAAGTGAGGCTTTCCCGCTCCCCGCCCTCTGCCTGAGGCTCAGCAGAGAAGTCAAAAAAGGCCACCGCTGCCCAAACTTGGTGAGTTCTCTTCCTTGCTTTTCATTTATTTCTCTTTTTTAATTTATTAATTTGAGAGAGAGAAAAATCGATTTGTTGCTCCACTCATTTATTGGTTAATTCTTGTATGTGCCCTGACTGGAGATCTAAACCACAACCTTGGTGCACTCTGACCAACTGAGCTACACCAGCCAGGGACCTTCCTTTCTTTTCTTCCTTCAAGATCTCTGCCTTTTGGTTGGTAAGAGTTAGGGGGGAGTGAGGAAGGGACTGGCTTTCTGTGGGGAACCCAGTTCAGTTCACTTTAGCACAAATGGTCTAGAAGGGCCTAGCAGGAGCAAGGACATACAACTGATAAGATCATGTTCCCTTTGGTTTACCAGCACCTTCTCCAGGGCCACTAAAAGGAGGGAAAGGCCAGGCACAGCGAGCGGCAGAGTAGGTGAAAAGGTTCAGTTTATTAGTGGTATCACTATAGACAGTCCTACCTGTCCCTGAGTGGATTTAACAGAGACCAGTCTCCCAGTAGACAGAAGCCGTCTTCCCACCCAACCCAGCTGTGCTCTCCTGCCCTGGGCCTAGGATGTTAGGGAGAGGGGCTGTTACAGTCCCCTTCCCCTGCCCTCCAACCTGCCTTCACATGGGCTTCCTCTTGAAAGATGGATTGCCCTTTAGAAACCCCCGCAGCCCTGTAGCCCCTTTGTTCCAGCTATGCCCAGAGCCCACCCTCTACCCACAGAAGTAGCCAAGTTGGAGGGAGAGAGAACAGCAGCAGGGGATCAGCTACAGGCTTGATTGTATTTATTCTTCACCCCGGTCGCCCTGGCCTCAACCGAGGTTTGATGCTGGGGGAGATTTTCTCTTGTTGACCTTGACTGGAGAGGCCTTCGCTCCAACTTTCTTGGCCTGGACCGTGTTCTTCTCTCTCTTTCTGGGTGATGAAGACTCCATAACATCATCGCTAAAGGGCTCCTCCTGCCTTTGGTCGTTGTAACTGTCCTCACTCTCCAGGTCCTCCCTGCTCTCTGGGCTGGACTCTGACATCCTAGCCAGTTCCCTTGGGCTTGCTGATCTGCTCAAGTCTGGAGGCGAGGGTTCTGATTTCACTGGGCTTTTCTTTTTAGTCAACTTGCCTTTCTTAATTTTTTTCTTCAGCTTTGCCTTCTCATCTATCTCCTCCTCACTTTTCTCTTTTTCATTTTTCTTCTTGACCTTCTTGACAACTTTGCTGCCCTGGGACTTCCCTGTGGGACTCTCAGAGCGCCAGATGGTGATGGGAGCCGCCGAGTCTGGGGTACCCGGGATTGTGCCCATTCCTCTGCCTGTGTCAGTGGGTGCAGTGGTGGTGGGCCCCACCTGGATCGGGATGGGAGGCTTGCTCTCTTCCTCCTCTTCCTCTTCTTCATTTAGGTCGTCTGCCCCACACTCATGGTGGATGGGATGGTGGATCACTGCCACAGAGACAGGCCTGTAGCTCTTGCACCTGGGAGGGAAGAGGACAGGGAAAGAGAAGGTTGGTGGAGAGCGAGGGCCTGTGCCCCGCAGAGCCCCCGTCGGCCTGCCAGCACTCACCAGCCGTACCAGAACCGCTCCACACACTCTTCCTCTGGGATGAGCTTTGCAAAGCAAGGGGTCTGGATGATGTTGAGACAGGTTGAGCCCACATCTCGGGAACAGGTCGGGCCTACGTCCCGGGAGCTGCTTCTATTTGTCTTCTCTGAGTAGTCCTTCACCCTGCCACACGGAACTCAGCCTGGCTCCCACGCCTCCAGGATTCCCCAGCAGCCCAGAGCCAGAAGAAGCCTGAGGACAGTGGGCTTTCCCAGTGGTAACTCCAGGCTCAGCCCAGGCCGAAAAAAAGACCTCCTCCCCATTGCTCTTGGAGTAGAGCCAGGTTTGTAAAGCTGGGGCTGGGCAGGCAGCCTTTGGTCAGAGCTGAAGGAGGGAACCGCAGTGAGAGTTTGGACCTGGCTCTGCCCGGGAGTTTCCTGGTCTGCGAGCCTCCCAAGGAGGAGGGTCCTTACCTGCAGTCACAGCCGCAGTGGCTGATGGAGTGCAGGTGCAGTTTGTAGTGGCCATAGTCGGAGGTGAAGGGGTGGATGAGATGCCCCGTGCACTGCTTGTGTTTCCAGCAGCACCTGTCAATGTCTTTGAATTCACCTGAGGGGTAGGGGTTTGAGTCACACAAGGGTAGCAGCAGCGGCAGCACATCAGTGGGTCTCCCTGCAGCTCAGTCTGAAGGCTTCACCACATTCACCTGCCACCACCACCACCCCAGAGCTGTCTCTACTTCATGATAGTAATTCAGCCCAGTAGTAACTCCAGGTCTCAGCACTCTGCTTTCCCCAGTCCCCTGCATGAATCTGCTGCCCCCTGCAAGCTCCCAGGAAAATATCTCACCAAGATCCTCACCAAATCCCCTGTGCTGTCCTGTGACACCTGCCTCCTTCCCTCCCCTCCCAGTCTCCCATGGGAGCCTGCCCCGCTGGAGCCCTCCACTGGCTCTTGCTTGCCTTTCACCCAGCTGCTGGGAGTTTGCTACCTTCACAGAGTGCCTGGTAGGGGACGGATGGTTCCTTTACCGTGGCAGGCTGTGGAATGCCACTTCAGAGTCCCCAGTGATTAGAGCCAGTAACGGCAACCTTAGTACCTGTGAGGCCTTCATCTGAGCCCTCAGAGCCTCTGAAGCCATTCTGGCCCCAAGGCTGCCTACGGCATGGTGGCTCCAGCCTGGAGGGCAACTGAGGCCTGGCCTACCACACATCTTGTGCTCCTGACTGCTTCTCTTGACTCTGGTCCTTTGTTTTTTCCACCTCTCTTCAAGCCCCTTCTCTCCAGACACCTTTCTCACTTCTCTCCCCTTTCCCATGCCCACTCTCGATTCTTTCCCTGCTGTTTGTTTAATCATCAAATGCCCATTCCTCCATTCTTTCCAGTCCTTAGAGTCATGAACTTGAACCCATCCCAGCCTGAGCTCTTCTGCCCCTTGTAGGCTGCACAGATACTATGTCCCCTTTCCCAGAGCACAGGGGAGAAGCTGCTGCAGTGACAGTTTGGGATTAGGGGGAAGCCCTGGAGAAAGGTTCCTTCATCTTTTCCTCAACTGAATGCAAGTCCTGGACACACACTGGAGTCTCCCAGCCTCTACCTGCACCGCCTCACCTCTGACCCTGCCCAAGGCTCCAGTCTATTGGTGGGTCTCCCTTCTGCCCACCCTCTAAAAGGTAAGCCTGCGAAGTGATTCCACGTGCCCAGGATTTCACACACTAGAGCAGAGTGGACAAGGCACCTTCTTGCAGGTCCCTTTGGACTCTGTCTCCGTCCCCCTTGGGAGGAAGAAGTGGGCAAGCACCAGTGACTTCCTTGGCAACCTGAGATCCTAGGGCTGGCTCACTGCCCCTTAACAGACCAGGAGGATTGATCCAGCCCCTACGAGGTGTGACACAGGCATGAGCTCCTATAACCCAGGCTGAAGGTGTGTTAGTCCAAGTGGCCTTAAAGCACTTGAGGGATGAGTGGACTGCAGCTTGGTTTGAGCCTTGCCCCACATCCCTCCCCCACTCCTCCCCAGCAGGCTGTGAGGGTCCCAGGTCCTCCATACACTCCTGACCCACTTGGTGGCCTCCTTTTCTGATTCCTCTCCCCTCTTGCCCTTCGTCAGTGTGTGAGGTGGGCCCTTGCAATACCACCACCACCTCCGCCTGCTTCAGCACTGCTGAAGGGGGGCAAGGAGGGGCAAAGTGATGGCAAGTGTCCTGAGCCTGAAGCCAGGGAGGCCTGCATCCAGTGTTCACTCTATCACTAGCTGGGTGCCTGAGGGCCAGTTATTTTACTTCTGCCTTGTCCACAAAATGGGGGTGGTGGTAACACCTATTTTGCAGGGCTGTTGGGATGCCTCAGTTCACATGTAAAGATACCCTGCCCCACAAAGTGCTATGCAAAGGGGTGATCGTGGGCTCCAGAGAGGGGCCCTGCCCTCTCTGGCATGAATAGGTGATGGGGTGGGGTGGTGGGGTAACCCCTTCAGGACCAAACCCTCCCTCCTGCCTACCACCAAGTGTCAGCTTTCCCATGTCAGGGGTGGCAGGGGGACCCCTGGGGCCAGAGATTCCCCTGGACCCACCTTCAGAGGAGAAGGTAGATGCGTCAGTGCTAGACGCCACAGCAGCCAGCAGATGTCCTCTCTCCCAGCTGGGCAACCTGTTTGCATCTGAGAGAGCACAGAGTGGCAGCAGCAGTGCCCCCCCCCCCGCCCCCAGACATTTTCTGAGACTTTCTAGGTGTCAGACCCCAGCCACGTCCAAGATGCTAAGATTTAAAAAAAAGTACCCCCCCAAAAAGTCCCCACCTCAAGGGGCTGGGAGAAGGTTGTGGAGGGGACAGTTTGTGTGGAACAGTTGGTGACAGTGGTGTGGTGCAGGACAGACAGGGCAGGGGACAGTGGGTGGGAGGCCCTGGGAAGCAGAGAGCGAGGGCACCTACTGAGACAGTGGGGGTGGGGGTAAGATTAGGAAAGTCTTCCCAGGAAGAAGCATAATAGGAGCTGAATCTGGAGGAATCGTAGGACTGAGCCAGTCTAGGCAAGGAAGGGCAGCTCGGGTGATTGTCATAGAGTGTGGACCTGGGTCAGAAGTTGACCCAGCAGAACACCGGCTGGGACAGCAGCTGCATCAACAACCACAGGGCAGAGTCTGCCACTTTACTTTTCTTCCCAAGATTAGCTTTATCCTTTGGGGCATCAGGAACTGAGTTCTGCTTAAGGAGGGGAAGCTGATTGCTTAGCGACTGCAGCTGGGCCTTCATTGGCACTTGGTCATCTACAGTTCCCTGGTCGGCTCCTGTTTTCCATAGAACAGTAAGTACTCGAAATTTATCGAACGTTTGAATGAAGTTTTAAGCACTTCCCTGGGAACTCCTCCCCTGCTGCTGTTCCTCTCAGCAGGTCATTGCACCAGCCTTCTCTGTGGCTGCCCCCAGCCTAGGGAAGCATCCCTCCTTCCTCCTGCCCAAGGCACCTGAACTCTAGGTCCCAGCCAGAATTGTCACTTTCTCCTTTAATGGTTTTTTCCCTACAGGCTATGAACACTTTTCAACAAAACAATCTACGAGCCCTATTTCTCCCTCTACCACTGCATATCCTTCCTTCTCCTTTTGCAATTCAAGTTTATCCACTCATTTAACAGACATGTTGAATGGCTTCTTCACTAGACCCCAGTCAGGAGGCCCGGTCTCCTGCTTTATTGACCGGTCAATAAATTCCAGTCACCGCCTTCAGTGAGCTCAGAACTCTCCATTCCAGTCACCTGCCCACGGCAGCCGTCCCAGACCCTCTGTCAGACCAGCCCAGGCCAAGGCTATCGGCAGTTTATAGTAGCCAGACCCATTGGCCTCCTTTTCATCTTATCTCACTTACCCGGTTAACCAGTCATCCTTTTTTCCTGCATGCTCTGTTTCTTTGGCTGGCATGCAGACCTCTCTCATCCCTCTCTTTCTTCTCTGACTAGCTCTTCAATTCTTTAACTCCTTTCTTAACATCTTGGCTGCACACCTTAAATCGATGATTACCAGGGTTCTATCTTGGCTTTCCTTCTCAAAGTACAAGATTGTCTCACCTAAGGTCATCCAAGTCCATGGTTGCAGGGTCTACCAATAAGATGATGTACAACTGGATGGATCTCCTGTCCTGACCGCTTTCCTGAGCACATGGCCAATATCCTCTCTGACGTTCCCAAACACCCTAGACCAACAGGTCCCACACAAGCCTGCCACCTTCTCCCCACCCTGCACGACCCACCCCCTCTTGTCTCTTCCATTTCAGAGAGCAGCAGCCACCACAGCTAGAAGTCCTTTCCCTCATCCCTACGCCAGCTTGATGACCAAGTCTTGTCCTGCCCATCTGCTCCCACTTCTGCCTGTGGCTTGGTTCACACTCTCCTTATCTCTGACCAAGACACTGCAGTAGCCTCCTGCCTGGCCTCCCTGCCTCCTGTCTCACTTCCTTCATCCAGTCCGCACGATGCGGCCAGACTGGGTTTTCCAGAATGCCAGCTGGCCCACCGTGTTCCTCTTCTTTAACAGCATTTTACTACCTTGTCATGACGTAGCTCCTTATCTTGCCTTCACCCCAGAACCCAGGTCCTCCCACTTACTCAGTTATCAGTTCCTCCCACTCATCCATCCCTTCTCCATTCCTTCTCCCCTGCTTTCCACTCCCCAGGAGTACCTGCTCATCTTGGAGAGAACAACGATATCCTAGTAGGGTTAGTCACACATAGCTTGTTCCCCTTTACCCCGCCAGGGTTCCTTATGTATTTATAGCATCTTGAGAACAAGTCCCATAGTTCATCTGTTTCTACAGATCCTGGGACATGGAAAGTACTCAATAAATGTTGGTTGATAGAATAAATCAGGGTGTCAAACTCTTTTTCACCGGGGGCCTGTTCTACTCTCTTCAATTCTACTTGTGCATTTATTCACTGGAATAAATGCATGAGTAAAAGAGAATAAACCCTCTATTGGAGCAAAGAAGCTATGGCAGTGGAAATTCTGCCCAGGGTTCAAACCTGGAGGCTTCTTGGGGGAAAAAGAATTGACCGAGGGTGAGCATCCTCACAGTGTCAGGCACTGTGCTGGGCTTTTAAAAGACACCTTCGATTCTAGATGCTCTCTCCACAGCCCATTCTCTGAATGGGGACAGATATATTCAGAATAAGTAAGTTGTCCAAAGACCCAATTTAATAGATGGCAGAGCAGGATTCGAACCCAGCCTTCCTGGCTCAATAATCTGTGCTGTTCAGTTGTTTGGGAATCCGATCCAAAACCTGTGCTGCCAGATGTCACTTCCTACTACACCTGCTCAGCTCTAACTCAGCTGATTCCCCATCCTCTGGCTTTTCCCAATCCTGACACCCACAGCCTCCCTATCCACAGCCTGGTCCTAAGGTTAGGCCAGGGGGCCCTGAGCCAGGATTCAAACTCTGCTTTGTCTGACTCCACTTCCCTTGTTCTCTCCAGAGTCCCCATGGAAAGGCCTATATGCAGGGTCCACTAACAAGCCCCAGGAAGCTCATATTGGAGCTAAATCCCAAGGACTGGGATTTAGTAACTCCTCAGGTCTGAGGAAGGCAACCTGCTTTCTAGCTTCACAGGTATCAGAGAGCTTCACTGAATCAGTCCAGAGCTCCAGCGGCAGAAGCATATAGATACGTGGCAGGATGGGGTGGGTGATAGCTTGAAAGGAAGAGGGAGGCTTGTGGTCTCTTTCTCCGCAGGACATTAAACGGGGTACAGGGTCCTAACTCAAAACTCACAGGTGATGCTCATTTGTACAGAATCCTCCCAGTCCTGAGGGTCGAGGAGCTTCCCCGCCCTTGCAGCACAGACGGTGGGGTTCCAGGTTGGACACCAGAGCAGCTGAATAGGGGAAGGAGGGAAGGAAGGTGGAAGGGAGAAAGGAAGGGAGGAAAAAACCAGGAAGGGAAGGAGGGAAGAGGAGGGAGCAAAGCAGGGGAAGTGTGCACGGTCTCCTTGGAAATGCAGCCTTGGCCCCGCCCACATCTGAAGGCGATTGTGATGTCACACACGGAACCTCCAGATTCCTTTTTGCCCTCAGAGTCAGTAGAACTTTCTGCCCAAGCTCCGGCGGCAGGTTGGACGCTGGACCATGGGCTCCAGCCAGGCCCAGCCCTTCTCGGGCTACTGCACAGCAATGCCTCCCAGCCGTGCAAAGAGGAGTTACAGCTCTCACTCCAGCCAGAGGGCCTCAGCCAAACCCAGAGGTTACTCTCCAAGGCTTAAGGTCCCGAATCACTCCGTGACTCCACGTGAGCCCGTCCCCAAGATCTAATCCGCCCCATCCTAGCCCTTGGCCCCGCCTCCTTTGTCAGGCTCACTGGTTCCACAGCCTCCTCGGGTCCTCAAGCTAGCCCCCACACCCTGCCCAGGCCGCAGCTCCAAGCCCTCCCCTAATTTTCTGCCCCGCCCTCTCCTTACCACTGCTGCTCTCATTCCAGATGTTGGCATTGTCCTCAGTCTTTTCCTTAGTCCACCTTTCAATCGTCATTCTCGTTCCGACCCACATAGCTCTCAGCCCAGTTTTTCCTCTACAAGACTCTTCCTCACAGAAGTCCAATTCTAAACCTGAGCTTGGCCGAGCCAACCGTAAACCTCAGTTTCAGCTTCGCTCCCGTCCAGCCCTCAACAAAGCCTCATGCTTGCCCGACCTCTCCACCTACCTTCCCCTGCCCCCCCACCCCGTTCTAGGTTGTGCTGTCTTCTCAGCCCAAGTCTAAGCTTCAGCCGAGCTCTTCTTCCGAGGCACCCCAGGTCCTTCCAAGTTCTTCCCTCTTTGTCCCACTTTAACCTCAGTGCCTCACCTTTATCTCAGGCCTTAACTTTAGCTCGGCTGCTCAGGCCCAGCTCTCAGTTCCATCCCTCTCCAGATCTACCCCCAGCTCTTAACCCCACCCCAATTTGGCCCCGCCCCTAGCCGTTCTTAGCCCCGCCCCGTCCATTCTCTCAACCTGACGCTGCCCTCTGCTCCGGCCCCTCCCAATCCCTTCGGAACCCTGCAGCGCCCCTTAGCTCCGCCCCCAAACCACTACTACCTCTCTCCGAGTTGGGAAGAGACCCTTCGAACCACACCACCCACCCATCCCGGCTCTTCTGAGGTTCCTCCAGCCGTGGAAGGCCAGGCTCAATCGCTCTCTCCGCCTGCAGGCTCCTCTGTTGAGGACTTGCCAATTCTCAGCCGCCCTGTGGGGCCCAACCCCAGAGCCTCTTAGCAGTGTTCCCTTCTAGCTCGGATGGGGCACCCTGATCCAGAGAAATACTGCGCAATAAAGATGTTAACATAGAGCTTGGGCCTTGGTCACTTTTTCCCAACAGTTATAATGGTTAAGATTTTTCAGTTCTTCTATGTTTGTACTTTCTTATTTCATTCCTGCAAATTTATGTGTCTCCATTGGCTTGCCCAATACTGGGAGCAGGGTCCATTGCATTAATCCCTCACACCCTACAACCCTCACACCTTAAAGTATAGCATACACATTGCACATGCTTGTATCACACACGTAGTGTACCTAAAAAATTTACTTGCCACACAGCCTGATACAATGTGCACATGCCCCTCAGAGGCTACCCAAAACAAAGCGTACCCCTGCTCCCCACACTTTTCTCAGCACAAACACTCCACAGCGGTGTTGTGATGCCAACTACACACACAAACATACACACACACAGTTAGAGGCTCTGTGCAAGGCAAGGGGTGATGAGCAGTCCTATGTGGGAGCAAAGATAAACAAACAAAAAATTCCAGTAGAGTGTGAAAAAGCGTTAGCACCATAGAACCAACATTCCCACATCACACCCCTCCGTTTCTCTTGGCACCAGGCTCCAAAGCCAAGCTATGCCTCAAAGGATGAAAAGGAAAACATGGTTTTTAAACTTTGTTTTCTCCAGAGAAACCAAGGCCTCTCCCACTGCTGCTCCACATGATACCCTCCTTCACTTTCCCCCAGACCCAGCAACCTGTGTGGGGAGGGTCACCACCAAAAACCTCCAGCTCCAGGAACAGCAGGGGAGGGGGGACAGGAAAAAGGGGAGTGTGCAGAAAACCAACCCTCCCAGAACGGAGGAGCGGAGAGAATGAAAGCAGGCACGGAATGGACAGAACACTTGCTGACTGGGAACCAGGATCTGTGTTCTAATCTTGATGCTCCACAGCCTCCCAGGATGATACCAGGCCACAGGTGTCCCTTTGTTGCTGGGCCAGTTGCCTGAGATACTCCAGCCAATCTACTCTTTTTTTTTTTAAGATTTTATTTCTTTATCTTTAGAGAGGAAGGGGAGGAGAAAGGGAGAGAAACATCAATGTATGGTTGCCTCTCGTGGGTCCCCTGCTGGGAACTGGCCTGCAACTCAGGCATGTGCCCTGACTGGGAATCGAACCTCGATCGTCTGGTTCGCAGGCCCGAGCTCAATCCACTGAGCTACACCAGCCAGGACCAGCCAATCTACTCTTATAGCTCTGGGTCAGATGTCAACAATGAGCCAGGTTCTTGCTCACTCGTCCTATAGAGAGTTATAAACCCTGGCTGGTGTGGCTCAGTGGATTGAGCACTGGCCTGCAAACTGAGGTGTTGGTTTGATTCCCTGTCAAGGCGCATGTCTGGGTCACAGGCCAGGTCCCTAGTTGAGGGCATGGGAGAGGTAACCGATGGATGTACTCATTGGTTTCTCCCCCTCTCTTTCTCCCTCCCTTCTCTCTCTAAAAGTAAATAAGATCTTTTAAGAAAAAGGATATAATTTTTAAGGTTTTTGAGCCCTTCCTACATGTTAGTGCTTGCTTATTTAACCCGGGAAATCTCATCAGCATTGTTAGCCTCATTTTACAGAAGAGAACACGGAGGCACACAGGCTAAGTGGTTTGCCTGAGTGTCTCAGGAGGCACAGTGAGGATTCAAGTGCAGGTCCTCCTTAGAGTACCTCTCTCTCTCTTTTTGAAGAGGGAAAAACACACACAGTACTTTTTATTCAATTTAGTTTAATCATGTTTTAAACTGTCAAAAGACACCACTCATGACTTTATGTTTGTACCTCGAATATAGTTCGATGTGAGATTATCTTCTGAACAAGAGCCCAGCCCCTACCCTCCCTGCGCCAAAGGTATCCAAAACCCAATCACTTCCGTGTTCCTCTCAGACAACTGTCTGTTAAAGGAAAGGTGAGAAGAGGCTAAAAAATAAAATATTATCAATGATAGAAATTTTGTTCTAAGCTCTGAGTAGGACACATTTGGGGGGAAGGGACCAAAGGAAAGGGCTCTCAACAACAATTCAGATCTCACCCAATGAGAATACAGCTCCCCCCAGCCCAGTGAGAGTACAGCTGGGTCCCTAAGAACCCAGCTTGCCTGAGGCCTCCCCCAGGGCCAGAGAGGGCCAGCATCCCGGCAGGAGACTCCAGTTCCAAGATCGCCATACAGCCCTGCCCATTCCATATCCCTCATCCCCACAAAGAACTCCAACCCCCAAACTGCTAATAACAGCAAGTTTAATGCAAAAGGCACGGTGTAAGGCTGGGACCATTAAGCATCCTCATACCCAAAGGGCCCAGCAGGTGGAGCAAAAGCAGCAGGGACCATCTCTCCACTCCTGGGCACCCTACAGAGCCCATGAAGGAAGGGGGCATCCAGTCTTTGGTATGATGCCTAGTGGCAGGAAGTGACTAGCATGATCCCAACTACCCCTCTGGGGGTACTGCCACCAAGGGGCAGCTCTTTGGTCTGTAATAGCAGTCAGTGCAAATGCCCAGGGGTAGAGGTCTGGGGGAGTCAAGACAGCACACTGCCCCAGGGCTGAGCAACCCCTCATCTCTCAAAAGCAACATGTAGGCTTCTTCTTGCTGGCAGTTAGGTACAGGTTGTTGTCATCACTGTTGATGCCTGAAGAAGAGCGGGAAATATGTGAAGCAGGGACTGGAGGCTCCCTGCACTCTCTGCCACCCACACCCAGGAGGGGCACTCACGGACAACATCCCCTATGCTCCGAGCCCCCGACTTCTCCAGCTCAGCCAGCACGTTGGCCTCAAAGGTCAGCGCCGCCACACGGAAAAAGAATTCCCGGACATTTTCACCTGACACAGGGAACAGATGGGTGCTTAGGGGCAGCTCTAGGCCTGGGGTCATTGGGCACAGCTGGAGTTGTAGGAGTGAGAGGCGAGGCAGGCAGGAATGCCACAGCAGAAGGCCTGAAGCCTCTTACCAGTGAGAGATGAGACCGCCCAGTACTCAGCCTTCATCTCTTGGGCCATCTTGAGTGCGTCTCTCTCCATTAGCACATACTGAGCAGGAGTCTGAAGGGAAGTCAGAATCAGCCTTGGCAGGAGCTCAGTTCATTAAAGCATGGTCTCACAACACCAAGGTTGTGGGTTTGATCCCCAGTCAGGGCACATACAAGAATCAACTAATGAGTACACAAATAAGTGGAATAAATTGATGTTTCTCTCTCTCTCCCCCTTCCTCTCTCTTTTCAAAATCAATCAATTAAAAAAATTTTTTTGTTCAATTGAAAAAATAAAAAGCCCTGGCCAGTGTGGCTCAGTTGGTTGGAGGGTCACCTGGTTGGGGCACACATCTAAGTTACAGATTCGATCCCCAGTTGGGGTGCCTACAAGAGACAGGCAACCAATCGATGTTTCTCTCCCTCCCTCTCAAATCAATAAGCATGTCCCCAGGGACAAAAATAAATAAGTAAATAAACAGTAAAATTAAAATAAGGAAGTCAGGGTTAGATGCAGGCGGGTTCTCACACCACGCTGGGAAGCCTCCCCCTGCCCCCCACACAGAGGCTCACTCACACTCAGGTCCTTCTTGGAACCCACAAGGAAGAGAAGCGCGCTGGAAGGGTCGTTCTCCTTGAGCGCATCAGTGAGCCACTGCCTGCCACAGAGGAAGGACAGCAAGAGATGAGCTGGGCAGGCCCCCTGCTGACACTCACACGCCCGATTATCCTCCCTCTGCTCCTAGTTGCCGTCTTCCCCTCCCCACCATGCCCTGAGCACCCCTCTTTTCTGAACTCTCTCTTCCCAGAGCCCCAATATATTTCAGCATCCCCATGTACCTGGTATGTTCCAAGGAGGCAACATCATTCAGACTGAAGACAATGATGATGGCTGAAAAAGTGGCAGAAACAGTCCCAGGCTGATGGGGAAACACTACCCCCATTTTCGGCTCATTTCCACAATCCCCTCAGTCCACGATTAGAAGTGAGGCGCACCCACCTACTCCACTTCATCCAGCCCCTTACCTTGAGCTCCTCGGTAGTAGGTTGATGCAATGCATTTGAATCTCTCCTGTCCAGCAGTATCCCAGCTGGGAGGAAGAAGGGGTGAAACAGAGGCATGGGGATGGGAGTGGGGTAGGATGTAGGTGCTAGAGGAAGAAATGGCTGGAAGAGGTAGAGGAAGCACTTACAGCTGCAGACTGAAGGGAACGCCCAACACCTCAAATCTTTCCATCTCAAAGTCCACTCCAATGGTGGCCTTGTAATTCTTATCAAAGGTGTCTTTGCAGAACCTGAGGGGGCACCAGATGCTCTGGCCCTGAGCCCCGCTGATCTGGCTAGGCTTGGCCCTCCCCTCCCCAGCCCAGTCCAGCACCCTCTTACCTATTAATGAGACAAGTCTTCCCCACTGACAGGTCCCCCACCACAATGACCTTGGAGATTTTAAATCTGCTGGACACAAGAGGAGGCAGGAGTGGGCCCTAGTTGTCTCACTCTAGGGAGTCCCCAAGTTCCCTGGGAAGTCTACAGAGGTAGCTGCATCCAGGCTGCAGTTCCCAGAGACACCAGGCCTCCTGGGCAGCTTTCTTGGACAGACAGATGTGCTGGCCAGGAGTGTTTTGTGCTTCAGTGTAAGAGAGACATGAATTTGAGTTCCAGGTACTTACTATTCACACTTACTAGCTGTGTGACTTAGGACAAGTTACCTAGCCTCTCTGTCTCAGTTTCAACATATAAGTGGGTATTTAAAATCTGTTTTATTGGGATGTCGAGAAGGTTAAAATGAGATAAATGTTCTATATTGTGAAACATACCTCCCACACACATACATTTTAACATCTCTGAAACCAGGATACATCTTAAATGTGATGTGTTTTCCACTGAATAAAAGGCAGTAACAGTATCCAACACAGTGCCTGGCACAGGGCAAACCCTACACTAATGGTGGCAATCGTCACCAGTGTTCCCTTTTTACCCACACTTGGACTCACAGATGAAGACACAGTCCCTGCCCTGGGGCTCGAACAGATGGTATGTGGGAAGCTGAGCTGGGGACCACATCCTTCTCTGTCAGAAACTGAACTGCCACCTTTCAGCCAAACCCGTTTCATTGGACTCACTATAACCTTGCTGAAAATAAAGGAGTCGATGCAGGGTCATAAAAAGGGGGAATAACAACATAGCTGGTAGGCAGAAGGTTCAATGGAGCCCCAAGGGTGTGGACGTTACCACTGCCTTGACTACAGAGTTTCCTGGGACTTCCTTTCTGTATTTTGGGTGTCTCCAACTCACCCCACGGTGCCTGTCCGGTGCTCCTGACAAGCGCAGGTGACCCGGGGATGGAAGTCTTTGCGCATGTGCAAAGCGGCTTCCTTCCTCAGGTACTGAAAGGGATGGAAGATAATGAGACTCACCCTCCACCAGCTCTCTCTGGCAGCCAAGCAGCCTGGGGCTGGGGGTGAGGAGGGGACCACCCAGAAGCAGCAGGCCTAGCTGGGTGGCAGGGCTGGGCCCAAGCCTCCAACTGGCCTGGTGCCGCCTCCTCCCCGCCCACACACCACCGCAGCCAGAAGCCCGACGTGGCCCCGTTGCCTACCTGGGGCAGCTCCGCCAGGACGCGGTCCCTCCGCACGGGCGCCAGAATGTTCATCTTGCCTGAGGCCTTGTCGGGCGCCCTGAGAAGGCGCGGAGGCCTGATCCGCCCCAGCGACCCGGGCCCGTGAGGACCCGACAATCACCCGCGACCGAGGAGTGCCGACTATAACTCGGGGGCACGGGGAGCCTGCGGGAGCCCGCGGCCTCGGGGATGCTACGGTCACCGAGGGCCACGGAGATGAGGCAGTCACCCGGGGCTGGGGTGAACCCACAATCACCCGGGGCCGGACCGTCCCGAAGACGACTCGGGGGCGGGGAGACCCCTCGGCCGCCAAATGGGGACTGGGAACCCCGTCCCGGGGATCCCGGGCCCGCGCAGACCCGACGATAACTCGGGGCCGGATAGTTCCTACGATAACTCGAGGCCGCAGAGACCCGACGACAAGTCGGGGTTGGGGCGGCCCCACCATCACAGAGCGGTCCAAGGGCGCGGGAGCGGCCCCACCACACGGGGTCAGTGTGGGCAGGGACCGCACTGCGAGGCCGCGGGCCGCTGGAGGAGGGGGCGCAGGGCCCGGCCCGCCGCGGGGCCCCGCGTCCCACTCGACTGTCCCTCTGCGAGCTCTGTAACATGATCCCCGGAAATTCCTGGAGAAGGGCCGCCCCCCGCCCCTCTCCCGGCAGCTCGCGGTCTCGCAACCAGCCCGGGACACCCCATCCCCTCCTCCTCCCTGCACTGCCCTAGGCTCCCTCGACAGACGCCTCATCCGGGACCAGGGCCGCCCCCACCCAGGCTGGAACGTGCCCAGATAGGGATCCCCAGGTGGCTCTGCCCTGCACCTCTGTGCCGGGCTGCATCTCCACGGGGACCCTTACCCAGCCGAACTGGTGATGGGGAATCGGTGATTGCCGCGCAGCATCTGGCTGCGCCAGGACCGGCGGGGAGGGGTAAGGGGGAGAGAAGGGGCCCAAGGAGAGGCGGCGCTTCCCTCCTCAACTCCAGGCCCAGGACGTGACTCACCGAGTCTGCCCCCGCTTGCCGCCCTTCAGCCCTGGGAGTTGGGGGGGTGGGTAGCATAGAGGGGGTGCCGGAGAAGGAGCTGGATGCCCACCGTGGAGATAGACGACCGAGGTCTGGAGTCTTTTCCTTGAAAGCTACGGAGTAAATTGAGGGGTGGGCGGGCTGTAGACCAAGCCTCCTCCCTCGATGGTGGATAAGGAGGGCTAGATGGATCAGGAACTCCGCCCTTGGGGGGAGGTCACTGCTCTGGAGCACGGGGACTCTCCTCTGGTACTAGCCTTCTCTTTGCCTCCTTTGGAACCTTCCCAAGGACTTTCCCACTTTGCGGTTCTTTCGGATAGAGTCGGGATAGCACAATTCAAATCTCACCCTTAAAGGGGGAAGCAGGTTCCAAGAGGCGAGGAGGAAGATAAAAAGGGAGGGGTGAAGGCGGAGTAGACACCCGCCTCTGAGAAGCAAACTAGAGCCTTACTGAACTTTGCTGTGTGTCCGGAACTGAATTTAAGGATGCAGAGATGACCGGGGCAGGGAAGGCAAGACTACTTAAAGGGAAGGGACTGTGAATGGAAAAACTACAAGAAAAGCTAGCAAGTGCTGGAGAAATCTGTGCGCTGGTTTTGGAATATTAGTCGTTTTTCCAGAGTATTGTCGAGAAAGCGTATGAAATCGACGTACATGAAGAGGGGAGTTGTGGCCACCTCCCACCTCCTCTAGTTCTTCGCTCCTCCCCTCTGCCTGACTCGATTTTTTTCTGACACAAAATCACCCTTATTGATAAGCCACGTCACAATCTCGGGGCATCAATTTCCACAAATGTTATTTGAAGTAGTTGGGCCTGACAAATTCTGCTCTAACGTTCTAGAACTTTGCTTCGCTCTCCCTGAGTCAATCTAACTATATCTATTACAGGCTGCAGTGTTACTGCCTCCTGGGACTGCAGTTCTTTTCTCTGAAGTTGCTCCAGATGAGAAACGCTCAGCTCAGGACCAGACGCGAGTATCAGTCGGTTTATCCGCTTCGGCGGATAAACACGTCTCAAAAAAACTACAACCCCCAAGAAGCTCTACGGTCTTACCAGGCCCTTCTTACCAAGGGAGGCGTGGCGCATGCTTAGTCCCTCTCCCGAGGCGATTAAACTTAACTACTACTCCCGGCGGGCGCCGCGCTACAGAGCACCCAATCAGCTTTAAGTAAAAAAGCATCGCGAGTCTTCGGTGAGCCTTAGTTCTACAAGCCCGTTGGAACGGGTCTTGGAAACCCTTTTCACGAAGATGGCGCCCAAAGCGAAGAAGGAAGGTGTGTGTTGGGGCTTGGGGGAAACGTGGCTGGTTGGACTCGGACCCCTAGAGAGTGAACGAACGGAAAGGACAGTGACTAACCTAAGACTTAGGTGTCAGCTCCGGAGCTGCTGCTCCCGTTTCGGCCAGGCTGCGGTGCGCGTGGGCCCAACCGCATGCGCTGGGCTCCGGCTGAAGGGTGAGGGGAGGGAAGCTGACAGTCAGATAGTGAGGACTTGGGAACTACACACATCCACAGATCACAGCTCCATGTTTCCAGATTTGTATGAAATCCGTTCCCTAGACTTCACTTTTTTCCTTTATTTTTTTAACTTCTCATTTTCATTACAGACGGCTATGTAATCTCCCAGGATGGCTGTGCGATAGTCTGTATAAAACTACTCGCATGCATCCTGGCAAGTATCAAGCGTTTGAGCATTGCTAGTTACTTTTTTCTGTGTTGGATACCTGGAGTTACTCCAAGTGCGCCCCATTACCGTGCATATGATGGAAAATGTTTAATCTGAGACTTGTGATGTCTTCAAAGGAACCACTGATGCACATGTGGCCTGGGGCGCCCACTACCGGTCTTCGGGCCAGAAGTGATCGATTTCTGAAACCCGCTTCCACATTTTCTTTTCTCAGCTCCTGCGCCTCCCAAAGCCGAAGCCAAGGCAAAGGCTTTGAAGGCAAAGAAAGCAGTGCTAAAAGGCGTCCACAGCCACAAAAAGAAGAAGATCCGCACGTCACCCACCTTCAGGAGGCCTAAGACACTGCGGCTCCGAAGGCAGCCTAAATATCCTCGGAAGAGCGCCCCCAGGAGAAACAAGTCAGTACTGCCCTGTACTCTTCCTCCTCTGCCCCCCTCCCCTTTATAAGAGAAAGTTTAGGAAGTAATAGAGGTAAGAGAAGTGAGCCAGGTGGCTGTGTAGGCTACCAGACTTAGAGCTTGGCTTCTCAAAAACATGTAGTACTTCTCGTGTTTTTAAGTGGGATTGTGAGGAGATTGTTAATGCCTTATTTATGAACAAGAAGAGACTTTTCACTATTGGCAGGAATTGTTTAAAACAATCCATAGTTAGTGCCAGGGTTAATTAATTGTTAGGTTAATTATCACTTTATATGTTAGGGTCCACCTTCTTAGAAGTACGAAGTAAGACTTAGATGTTCTCTGTTGTAGGGCTTCAGGTTTAGTTCATTCCTCATAGCACCTTTTGCTGCAGGGAGTAGTTGTTGAAGGTGGCAACGTGGCGTGATCTGGGTTGATAAAGGAGATTTATTCATCTGTACTGGACAGTGAAGGCCTGCAACATTGTATGGAAACTGCCTTCTCATTCACTCTCAGATTTTTACACTTGGTAATGGTTAGTGGGAAATTGCACAAAAGGTTGGGATATGTCAGTATTTTTGGTGTCGTGCTTCTGTTAATAACTGATCTTAGGAACCACACATTAGACACAAGCTACGGTAGCAGAATAGAGTGGGTTGTGTTCCTCTGTGGAGGAAAGCAAGCACTTGACAATCTTTTTACCCCTTTTGGACTTAGCATTTAGTGTAATAAGAGATTGAGACCTGACTTCCAACTTCAAAATGAGAAGGTAGTGTCCGTGTGGATAGAGTGTTTCTTCTCTGAATTTCAGGGGGGAAACTGTTGTAGTTGTGTTCAAGTCACTGTAAGTTTAACTTGAGCTATAAATAAAAAGTTGTTCTCAAGAATTGATGGTCCAGGCAAAAAACTGTACTTGAACAACAATTTGGGGGGGGGGGTAAAAAAAAAAAGAATTGATGGTCTTCAAGCTACCAAAATGGGTGGAAATAGCCTCATAGTGAAGCAGCAACATTCTTGGGAACTCTAGCCTGGATTTCAGGATGTTGCAGTCTGGCTTTGTGCTCTTCAGTTTTAACTTCTCAAGTCTCAATTTTATCCACAAATTCTCCCTTCAGAAATGTTGAAGTCAAGGATTTAAAAAAAAAAAAAAAAACTCCCTGGCTGGCATGGCTCAGTGGATTGACCACCATCCTGTGACCCAGGGGATCATTGGCCCAATTCCTAGTAGGGACACATCCCTGGGTTGTGGGCCAGGTCTCCAGCAGGGGGCATATTAGAGGCAACCACGTGTTGATGTTTCTGTCTCTCTCCCTCCCTTCCTCTCTAAAGATTAATAAAATCTTAAAACAATAAAAAGCGATTTTTTTTCTTAAGAGAAAGAAATGGTGAGGTCAAATAAAGAATGAGGGGTTCGGGACTCAAGATGATTCTTTAATTACTTAAAGGATGAAAGCCCTTCAAGTGAAATAGAGTGCATATGGTTCTCCAGGTCCCTAGGTTTCAGGTTGCAGATGATGACACTGTTTGGCGACCAAAGTCTGACAAAAATGATTGCTACTCATTGTCTGATGCACCTGGGCTTCAAAAGTGGTCCCATCCTTTCTTTTACTGGGCTCAGGCCAGGTGACCCCATTTTACCTCCCCCAGGCTTGACCACTATGCCATCATCAAGTTCCCCCTGACTACTGAGTCAGCCATGAAGAAGATAGAAGACAACAATACACTTGTGTTCATTGTGGATGTCAAGGCCAACAAGCACCAGATCAAACAGGCTGTGAAGAAGCTCTATGACATTGATGTAGCCAAGGTCAACACGCTGATCAGGTGAGTGGGGCTCCAAGGGCTGAGGAGGATACTGGGGCCTCAAGTTAGGAAACCTGGATGGCATGAAATTCCTTAAAATTCCTTGATGCTGCTTCTTGGGTCAGAGTAGGTTTCAGAGTGTGCAAGCCTTGAGAAATGAGCAGCCCCTGCTGTAATTACAGTCCATTGTGTGGACTACAGACTTTTGAGGCATCATCAGCTCTCCTGCCTCTAGGATTTGATTTATGGCACAGGTGGCAAATAAGGCCCACGGGCTGAATGTCTCCCTCCACCTTGTTTCTACTGGGCGGCAGCACCGAGCTCTCACTTAACTGTTATGGAGTAGTTATGTTTATACAGTCCTAAAATACATTCGGCCCTTTGAAGGCAACTGCAAGGCTGATGTGGGCCCTGGTGAAAATTAGTTTGACACTGTTATTTGTGGGGTTGGTGCTCATTTTCTTGATTCCTACCCCTAGACAGCCCCTCGAATAAGAGAAAATGATGTCTGCATTATCCTGTGGTGTTTCCCAAAAAGGCATTGGCTTTGTTTGTAGCCTAGTGGCTTCTTAACCTTCCTGTGCCAATGACAGGAAAATATAACTGTTTGGAAAAGACTATATGAACAAAGGAACCCCTGATGCACCAGAAGACTCGGGGTGGGGGGGGCACTACGGGCAGCAGGGACTAAGGCTGCCTTCTCCACCCTAGGCCTGATGGGGAGAAGAAGGCATATGTTCGACTGGCTCCAGACTATGATGCTTTGGATGTTGCCAACAAAGTAAGCCTCCTTGGTCATGAAACTCCTTAACCAGCCACCCCCTGGGTGCAAATGATGTGTCTGTTTGCGACCAAAGTCTGATGTTTGCTGATTAGCTTTAACTGACTGACTGCACCCCTCTCCTTAATAGGCCTTACCCTGTGCCCACATTATGCTTTTTTAACCATGAAATTCCGACTTAATCTTTACATTTCAACTTCAGTAACAAAGCTTCCTTTTGTTTTTCAGATTGGGATCATCTAAACTGAGTCCAGCTGGCTAATTCTAAATATAAAAATTTCATACTATATGCTTCTTTATGTTGATTTCTGGTTGGGCTGGGAGGGCACCATACTGTAGTATATACATACTAAACAGTAGTTTGTGTAAGACTCCTGGCCCACTTACCCTATTGGAACATGCAGTGCCCTCATTTCACCATACCAGTTATAATCCTAGTGGCAAGAGTTCAGATTTTTGTGATCCAGACTTGGGGTAGTCGTCCTAGGACAACTAGAATTTGCCTCTGTCATAGGATTAAGTGAATAAGCAAGCAGTTTTATCAGAACCCCTTTTATCCCTGGAAGAAGAGGCTTTGTATGAAACCAATACCTGGAGTTCATTAGCATCCATTTCGGGGCAGTGTGGGCTGGGTAGCACCTTGTCCCCACACCCATCTACCATGTCCAACCGGTCTGTCTGCTTTCCTCAGCCTTGCCCAAGAAATGACAAGGACTTCAGAGGAGTGTTTTCAGTAGTGGATGCAGGCTTGAAAGGTGGAGAACCCGGATGCCCCAGCTTTGAGTCTTGAGTCTTGACCTCAGTTTATGAGTGAGGCTGTTCTTGGCTGTTTGCTGTCCTTGCCACAAGTTGCAGGCTCTGTGCCTCTCACTCTGTTAAGAACTTGTCTTTGTGTTGTGGGCTAGGCACACGTTCAGGGCAAAAGTCCGAGCGGAGGAGGCGGGAAAAGTAGATGAGGATCATGATGTCCAGCATGAGCAGGATACCCAGAAGGAAGGTGCCTTGGGTTCCCTGTCCCACATATTGCAGGAAGAAATAGGTGAGGTAGGCTTGGGGGGCCAGCCGGAAGAGAAAATACATGATCAAGTTGACATACTTGTTGATCCGGTACAGGAGGAGATTCTGGGCATTGTTGATCTTCATCATCATGCGAATGGTGAGGAAAATGTTGCTGACCTCTACCAGTAGTGTTATGACACCCCCACCTACAAAACTGCTCCGAAAGATGCCTGAAAAGAAGGCACCCATGGCCTAGAGGGCAAAGGTGAGAACAGGTTAGGTAATAAATACCAAGGCTTTCCTGGAAGTTGGGAGTTTCAGGACTATCAGATTAAGGCCTGGCTGTTGTGGCTCAGTGGATCCAGCACCAGCTTGCAAACTCATGGGTCAATAGTCAGGGTGCATGCCTGGGTTTCAGTGGGGGCATATATAAGAAGCAACCAATGCGTGTTTCCCTCCCTGCCCCTCCCCTGTCTCAAAGCATTGAAAAAGAAAAAAGGCCCCGGCTGGTGTGGCTCAGTGGATTGAGCACGGGCCTGGGGCCTGCAAACCAAAGGATTGTGGTTCAATTTCCGGTTGGGGCACATGCCTGGGTTTCGGGCCAGTTCCCAGAGGGGGACCCATGAGAGGTAACCATACATTGATATTTCTCTCCTTCCCTTCCTCTCTAAAAATGAGTAAATAAAATATTTTTAAGAAAGAAAAAAGGCTATTAGATTGAGACTGGAAAATCTTACCGTTTGCTTTCTTCTGGCATATAGTTTATAGTGAGTTAAACGCAATTAAATTTTGATCCCTGTATAGTTAACTGCGGTCAGTACTAGGTGAGGTTATGAAACGCTGGTCTTACATAGTGAACCAAGGGCCCAGATTAGCATCTGGAGATGAAAGATGTAGGACACCGTGTGAATGGACTTAAGAGGGTGGAGAGCAAAGTTGACAGCGCCAGGCCTATACCACACCCCACCTTACCATGACATGATGGACCAGGTATTCCCAAGAAGCTCGAGCCTGACGACTAACCACGATGTCCACGGTGTCGTGGATGAAATAACCTAGTAGAGGGATGGGTGAAGAGGTCATGAAGAGGATTGAACAAGAACCTCCTCCCCTGTTCCTCTACCTACTTAATGCTTACTGGGCAAGACTTACCTGCGGAGAAGCAAACGAGCAGATAGCCAGAAAGCGACCATGCCGTCTCAATCTCTACTAGCAGTTCTGGGGTCTGCCAAACACTGAAAGGGAGGGGAGAGAGTAGGCAGGCGTTCATCTCCCCATTCCCAAAGGCCTTCCAGCTCCCCGATTATCCTTGCCAGCCCAGGAGGAGTCTAAGCTCACTATATTAACTGGGAAGCGAGTAGGGGCTTGGCTGAAACCCAGGTGTCTTCCCTTTCCCAGGTGAGATCCCCTTCTCCTGGGGCCGCAGCCGCTCAGGATTGAATAGCCTTCCAGATAGGGAATCATGTGAGACTGCATGGCCTCAGCCCGCCCGTGAGTGATGGGGAGAGTAATGCGGGATTCCCTGGCCACCTTCATTGCCCCGGTTCTTCACTCACCACAGCAAAGCCCAGATCCCTGACACAATGGAATGGGCGAAGGAGACGAGTAGGTTGTGCCAGCGCCAGGTGCGCAGGGGGTCGGCGCGCACGTGAGCGGGCAAAGGTAGGCGACTGAGCGCGCGCCGGAGTGCTCGGAAGGTCAGCGTGGCGCCCAGGAGCAGCAGCAGGGCGGGGTGCAGCAGTAGGGGCATGCTGGCCCTCCCTGCCGTCCTTCTGTCCCCCTTCTAGCCGGCCTCCTCGGACTATCCGGCAAANCGCCCGTGAGTGATGGGGAGAGTAATGCGGGATTCCCTGGCCACCTTCATTGCCCCGGTTCTTCACTCACCACAGCAAAGCCCAGATCCCTGACACAATGGAATGGGCGAAGGAGACGAGTAGGTTGTGCCAGCGCCAGGTGCGCAGGGGGTCGGCGCGCACGTGAGCGGGCAAAGGTAGGCGACTGAGCGCGCGCCGGAGTGCCCGGAAGGTCAGCGTGGCGCCCAGGAGCAGCAGCAGGGCGGGGTGCAGCAGTAGGGGCATGCTGGCCCTCCCTGCCGTCCTTCTGTCCCCCTTCTAGCCGGCCTCCTCGGACTGTCCGGCAAATGGAGTTCCCTCTCGGTTCAGTCCACTCCGGACGCCTCTCCCGCCGGCCTCCAGCTTCACACAGTTTCTCCACGGAGCCCTCTAGGCCCCTACGCTCCTCCTGTCCCCTCCCAGCGGGCCTCTGCCCCCGCCCCTGGCCGTCCGGGCCCCCGCCCCGCCCCGCCCCGCCTCCTTGCCCCCGCCCCTCCGGCGCCTCTGCTGAACAGAGGGCACTATCCCCATTTCCCAGGGGCTTGGGACGGGGGTAGGTTCCTCGTCCTGCCTCTCTCCCGTGGACTTCGGGGGCTATCCTGGGCAGCCGCCACAGAGGTATCCCCCGCTGGCGCCTCCCAATTGCCGACTCGCTTTCTGCTTCATTATCCGGCGTCCTCACTTTCTCCCGCCACCGGCTCCCCAGTCTGAGTGGGTATTGTGAGCACTCACTCCACCCTCAACTCCACGACTTTTAAGCCCGGGATTTGGGGATGGGTCGGAGTCCCGCCTTGGTCTACAATCTCTGCTCAGTCCCTGTTCTTTCACTAGATCACTAGCTTTTTCAGGCTAGAGACGGACGTGTTTACCTGCCTCTACAACGCCCTGCTTAGAGTCGGTGCCTAGAAACTATTGATTAACCCATCACCACCCCTCTTCCCAGACCGCTTTTGGGCTCCTGGGGCCAAGCGACTGTACCAATCTGCCTTCAGACAGTGCCAGCTCTCTTCTCCCGGCTCCCTGGAGGCCGGAGCGGAGAAGACAGCTGATTTTGCTATCTCCCGGCTCCCTGGAGGCCGGAGCGGGGAAGACAGCTGATTTTGCTGGGGTGACCCTCACTCTTCAGGCCAGTGGCCTGGAGCACTTGCAGTTTATGGCCACTAGGTGTCAGTCTGTACTCACCATGGCGTGGGATTAACAACACCCCCACCCGGCCCCACCTCCAAAGAAATGAGGTGGTACTTTAAGGGGAGAGTTAGCCAGCCAGACTCTAGGGAACAGAGGAGCCGCTAAAAGCCGCTAACAGTCGGGAGTAGGGGGAGAGAAAGGGGAGGTAGGCGAGGCTAGGAAAGTTGTAGGGTCGTAGTTGGGGGCGAGGGAAGACGTGCTGCGAGAGGGAGGAAAAGCCAGAAACCTGAGGCGGCAGAGTCCCGGGGGCCGAGAGGTTTGGGTGTTTGCTTTGCTTCGCTTCTTCCAAGGTTACACATTAACCCCTGTGGGGCTCCTGGGTCAACCAAGTCCCTCTTGGTTTCTAGGTGAGAGCATGAGTGTCCCAGGTGAGCAGCTTTCTCCCTTTGTGCTTGCTTCCGCTCCCCTGGGCAGCTTTGTCTGCCGGCTAACACCGGCCTGAGCCCGCAAGGGGCCCTCCTGGGGCTCTTCTAGTGGTCATTCCACGTGGGCAGGTTTGGGCACCCTTTTAAGGGATGTGATGGGAGCAGAAGATAAACACCCCATTCCTCATTCACTCATAAATAGGGACGCTATCCCTTAGCTAATCACCATCCTCTTGCTCCTTAAATTAGTTTTTATTGACTTAACGCAGAGCAGGAGGTTCCAGGAAGACACCTGTAATTAAGCTCACTTCTGGTCAAGACCCTAAACAATCGTACTAACTTCTGGACAGAAACTTAGAACGTATGGGCCGAGCGGTTGTCTTTCCTCTTCTCCCTGACGCTGTAAGATAGTGGTCCACTTCACTCCCATCTTCCCTTATGGAGGTTCTCCCTAGCTGAGCGTTGAAGGCAGGTTATCCTGTGGCAGCACTGTGTCTGTGCAGCTGGGGGCTGAGAGTGCTGACAAGCGTGCTGTTCCCTAGTCGGGGCAGCCTGGAAACCGTGTCGCATCCTCCGTAGGTGAATCAACTTACAGAGGTCGGGGTTTCGCTAGTCCCTCCCTAGGCAAACACGAAACTAACTGGCTCCCTGCCCCATAGACCGAGAGCAACGCACTCGATTTAATTTTGGTAGAGTTAGTCGTTTGTGTGCCAGTGAGAATTTGCTCTTTTCGAAACAGTCATTAGTAGGCAAAGATGGGGGCAGAAAGAGGTTGGTGCTTATTTCTCACCCTCACTTGACCTGCGCAGGGCACCCCTCGCTTTAGGAAGCTCTGCAAGGGGCGGATGAGGTCACGAATGTGGGGGAGGTATAGTGCAGGCCATTGCGAAGCGCGCCAAGAAATTGCATGTCGCCCCGTTCTCCCTTGGACCCTGGAAAAGCAACCCCACTGATCCGGGTTGTAGAAACGTTGAAAAATCGCAGAGCGATGCGAAGCTTAAGCCGACACCTAATTCCATTTGCAGCTCCCAGCAATTACATTGCAGTGCGGGGGGCGTGGCTCTAGAGTGGGCGGGTTCGCGCACGCGCTGGATCTAGGTGTGGGGGGGGTCCCGGAAATGTGACTGAGAAATAAGATGGAGAAGTACGAGCGGATTCGAGTGGTGGGGAGAGGTGCCTTCGGGTGAGCCAGGGCTCTGGGGGAGGAAATTACTCAGGGAGAGGGAGAGTAAACCCCAACTCTGTCCGCGAAATCGCTGCCCGGTTAGTCCCGCCCCGAGGCTTGAGCGCCCACTTTGGGTAGCCCCGCCCAAGCTTCCGGTCCAGGTCGGGACTGCGAGACTGAACTTCTAAGGAGGTCACGCCTTCGGCAAGCCTTTGCGCCCCCGCAGAGTTCTGGTGTTAAATGAAGGACTCATTCATTCAACAAATATTGAGGCTTTCGGCGCTGGGAATACAGTTAAGAACAGGCGTGATCTTTCCCCCCTCAGCTTACAGACTATACGGAAAATGTACAATAAACAAGACTTTGTGAAAGCAGTTATTAACAAGCTGCGAGGACAGGACATAATACCAGAGAAGTATTTTTAGGGGGGGTGATCAAGGAAATTTCTCTGAGAGGTGAAGTTTTAAGCCAAGGCTTGAGGTATGAGTACCTGTTTGACGGTGAAGGCAGAGCTTTTCAGGTCTTCACATGGGAAGAAATTCAAAGTACTCAAGGAACTAAGAAAAAAGTCTGGTGTAGTTGGAATGTAGTGTGCAAGATAAAGAATGCTATAAAATGTGGGGACGGAGCCAGAATCTAGCCTTAGGCTTAGTAGGTAAGAGGTGTTAGATTTATTTGCAGTGTAAAGGGAAGAGGTTTACCAGAGGATATGTTCTTGATATGATTTGCTTTTTTTTTTCCCTACCCTCTTCTACTTACCCCCACCCTACATGAAACTCTATCTTTTGATTTGCATTTTGAAAAGATCACTCTGGCTGCTGTGTGGAATTTAGATTTGAGGGTGACATTTTGAAGGCTAGCACAGTGTTTTAGGCAAGAAATGATGGTTTTGCGAAGAGCTGTACCAAAGGACACAGGAAATGGATGGGTTCACAATATTTTGGAGGTAGAGACAGGATTTACTGATGTGTTAGTGTGAAATGGCGGAAGGATTCTGGCATGATTTTCAGGTGTCTGGCTTTAATAACTGGGGAATGGTGGTGATATTTGATGACGTGGAATAGACTGAAGAAGAAGAAGTTTTGGGGATAGGAATCAAGAGTTTTATTTTGAATTTGATAAAATTTAAGATGCTTGTGAGACATTCAGGTAGAGATGCAAAGTAGATAGTTGGATATGTGAGTAGGGCTCGAGGAGAGGTCAGAGCTAGAAATACAAAGTTGGTATTTAGATGATCATCTTATATCTTATAGTCCATTCATTCAGCAGATACCGGGCTCCTACTATGTGCTGAGATATGTACTAGATTATGCACTGGGGATGTCATGGTGAACAAGAAAGAGCAAGAACCCTGCTTTTAAAAAGAAAACGATTGTGCCCTGGCTGGTGTGACTCAGTGGATTGAGCGCGGGCTGCGAACTAAAGGGTCGCTGGTTCAATTCCTAGTCATGGCACATGCCTGGGTTGCAAGCCAGGTCCCCAGTGGCAGCCACGGGAGAGGCAACCACACACTCTTGTTTCTCTCCCTCCCTTCCTCTCTCTCTAAAAATAAATAAATATTTTTAAAATAAAATAAAAAATTGTATTTATTTATTTTTAGGGAGGGGAAGGGAGGGAGAAACAGATAGAAACACAGATCGTTTGTCTCTCGTGTGTGCCCCAGTGGGGGACAACCCCACAACCCAGGCATGTGCCCCAACACAGACTTGAACTGGCACCCTTTTGCCTTGTGGGAGGACGCCTAACCAACCGAACCACACTGGTCAGGGCAAGAACCATACGTTTGTGAACAACGACCATAGACTTGAAAGAAAAATAATATGAATGGCTTCTACTCACTGAGCATTTTTCATGTGCCAGGCACTGTGCTAAAGGCCTTACATGTATTTTCTCATTTGATCTCCTCAACAACCCTATGAGGTCAATTCTGTTTTCCAGATGATGATGTCACAGAATCTAAGACCAGATAATTAGTAGGAGGAAGAGCCAGGATTTGAACCCAGACAGTTAACTTCAGTGTCTGTGGAAACTTAAAGAGATGAAGACTAACTTTGCCATATTGGGCCTGTGGTGAAACTGAGTCTCATGTAAGCTAACTGACTTGCCCAAGGTCTCAGTTTGTGGTTAGTGCCCCCCATTCCTAAACTCAGTGTTCTGTGCACTCAGATGCCCTTAGTCACTAGCCAGTCAACAGGTCTTCCCAGCCTGATGCAAGGCCAGAGGCTGACCAGTACCCACTGCTGTACTGTGTCCTCAGGATTGTGCACCTGTGCCTGCGCAAGGCGGACCAGAAGCTGGTGATCATCAAGCAGATCCCAGTGGAGCAGATGACCAAGGAAGAGCGGCAGGCAGCCCAAAATGAGTGTCAGGTCCTCAAGCTGCTCAACCACCCCAATGTCATTGAGTACTACGAGAACTTCCTGGAGGACAAGGCCCTCATGATTGCCATGGAATACGCACCAGGTGGGCCGGCCTCCTTGTACTAGCCTGGCTCTCAGGGCCTCTCACCTCTGGGACAGACAGACATAGATTAGCCAGCTTCCCTCCTTGGAATGGGCCTGGCTGAGGGTCAGAGGTAAAGAATTCTGACCCCAGTCGTGTGATGCTGGGAGGCCCTTGCCTTGTCTGGGTATTTAGTTTCATAAAAGGAAAGTCCCAGGCGTGGAAGAGATTGGATCTTGACCAGTCCCTGTGGCTGCAGGTGGCACCCTGGCGGAGTTCATCCAAAAGCGCTGTAACTCCCTGCTGGAGGAGGAGACCATCATGCACTTCTTTGTGCAGATCCTGCTTGCACTGCATCACGTGCACACTCACCTCATCTTACACCGGGACCTCAAGACCCAAAACATCCTTCTTGACAAACATCGCATGATTGTCAAGATTGGTGATTTTGGCATCTCCAAGATCCTTAGCAGCAAAAGCAAAGCCTACACGGTGCCTGGGCATGGAGGGGACCTCAAGGGTGCTGGAGGTTTTGAGGGCCAAGGCTCACTCTGTAACCCTATCTCCCACCCCAAGATTTCGGCTCCTTAACCCCTGGCTGGGTTGTCTGTCAGGAGGAAGCACTTTGGCCTGCATGGGGGTGAAGCTCTCTCCAAGTGGCCCTGTGGGCAGAGCTCTTGGTCTTCCCTCCCTGGGTTGTAATTTTAGCTTCCTTCCTGCAGGTGGTGGGCACGCCATGCTACATCTCCCCTGAACTGTGTGAGGGCAAGCCCTACAACCAGAAGAGCGACATCTGGGCCCTGGGCTGCGTTCTCTATGAGCTGGCCAGCCTCAAGAGGGCCTTTGAGGCTGCGGTGAGTAAGCAACCCCAAGGGGACAGCCTGGAAATCTCTATCTCTCTCCCTCTGAAGTCCCAGGCTCCAACTGCTTCTGTGATTCTTCTGTGTCTGAGTCACATCTCCCTCATCAGACTGGTGGATTACACCAGGGCAGGGCTGTGGCTTTCTTCAGACTATAGATTCCTGAGGGTAGGGCTTGGGCCCCCCCTTTAAACTGAGGGCTCCTGCCTTGGCCAAGTGGCTCAGGTGGTTGGACCATCATCCCGTACACCAAAAGGTTTCAGGTTTGATCCTAGGGCACATCCCTAGGTTGTGGTTTGATACCTGGTCAGGGTACATACAGGAGGCAGCCAATCCATGCTTCTCTCTCACATGGATGTTTCTCTCTCTCTCTCAAATCAATGAACATATCCTCAGGTGAGGATTAAACTGAGGGCTGCTGAAAGCAGGGCTCCCCCATCAGCTTAGTGACCCTACTAAAGTCAAGACTTAACTTTTCCCAGCAATTTGGGGTTTTCCAGGACATAGCTCTCCTATGAGAGGTTCTTTTTTTTCTTTTTAAAAAGATTTTATTTATTTATCTTTAGAGGGGAAGGGAAGGAGAGCAAAAGAGAAATATCAGTGTATGGTTGCCTCTCTTGTGTCCCCTGCTGGGAACTGGCCTGCAACCCAGGCATGTGCCCTGACTGGGAATCGAACCGCTTTTGTTTGGTTCGTAGGCCCGTGCTCGGTCCACTGAGCTACACCAGCCAGGGCTGCCTATGAGAGGTTCTTGAAAGCAGGGTTTGGGTCCTGTAATCCCCTATCATTTTGGGAGTCCCCTCACCAGACTGAAGGCTCCTGAGCACAGGGCTCTGTCTACCCATCAAATGAGGGGCTGGGGCTGGGGCTGGAGCCACCTACGAGCCTGGCCTGAGGCTCTGGCCGGCCCCCCAACTTGTGCCTTCACAGAATCTGCCAGCACTGGTGCTGAAGATCATGAGTGGCACTTTTGCACCCATCTCTGACCGGTACAGCCCGGAGCTACGCCAGCTCGTCCTGAGCCTGCTCAGCCTGGAGCCGGCGCAGCGGCCACCGCTCAGCCACATCATGGCGCAGCCTCTCTGCATCCGTGCCCTCCTCAACCTCCACACGGACGTGGGCAGTGTCCGCATGCGGAGGCCTGTGCAGGGAGTAGGGGAGGGAGCCCTGGGCAGCAGGGGGCACCCAGTGGGAACACAGAAGACTGGGGCATAGGGGCCCTCAGGACAAGTCCTCCATTCCTGTATCTGGGAATACCAGGGAGGGTTGGTTGGTGTCCTAAGGCCCCCATTTGTCCCACAGGGCAGAGAGGTCCTTGGCCACTGGGCCACCCCTGGCCCCAGGCAGCACAGGGAGCAGGACCACCAGTGCCCGCTGCAGGGGTAAGTTCGGCTGACTTGCTGAGTCCCTGTGGACACCCTTCCGTTCCCGCCAGTGTAATGGGCCTGATGAGCTGCTCCCACAGGCATCCCCCGGGGACCCACACGGCCAGCCATTCCACCACCACTGTCCTCCGTTTACACGTGGGGCGGGGGGCTCAGCGCTCCTCTGCGGCTGCCCATGCTCAACACAGAGGTGGTTCAGGTGGCTGCGGGGCGCACTCAGAAGGCTGGCGTCACACGCTCTGGGCGCCTCATCCTGTGGGAGGTGAGTAGGCTGGGGTGGGCCTAGAGTGTGCTGACGGTGTGCCATAAGAAAGGGGTGCCAGGTTCCATGCCCTCCCCTGCCTCCTCTGCAGGCCCCGCCCCTAGGTGCGGGAGGGGGCGCCCTCCTTCCGGGGGCAGTGGAGCAGCAGCAGCCCCAGTTCATCTCACGTTTCCTGGAGGGCCAGTCAGGTGTGACCATCAAGCACGTGGCCTGTGGGGACCTCTTCACAGCCTGCCTGACTGGTTAGTGGAGTCCAGAGACAACCCTGCGGGGACCCTGCTAGCAGAGGCCTCCCAGAGCAACTTCCCTCCTTGCCTGTCATTTACAAACTGCTCGATTAATAATGCTTCTGTCTACGTGTTACTAAGCACCAGGGGGCTACTCACACTCTTTCACCCTTCATGATAGGCCTGGGGGGTCGTCGAAGTAACCCATTTGACAGATCTGGAATCCAAGGCTCAGAGGCTGAGTCACTTGTCCAACGTCACACACTTGAGAAAGGAGACCCTTGTCCTTATCATTCTTTTAGCCTTAGCCTCCAACTAACTTTTTCTTGCTTCTCCAACCCAAGGTTGGACTGGTCTCTTTGGAGAGACCAGTCTCTAATCTCTCTCCCTTCCCTTTGCTCAACGGCCCGTTCCCAAGACCGAGGTATCATCATGACTTTTGGCAGTGGCAGCAATGGGTGCCTAGGCCATGGCAGCCTCAATGACATCAGCCAGGTGGGTGCTGCATGTACCTTGGGGAGGAGGAAGTGGGGGAGATGGCAAGGAGCCTGTCTGAGAGCTGACACCATGTTGGGGGAGGGGGAATCTTCAGCAACCACAGGTCCCTCCAGCTCCCAGGCTGCACCTGTTCTGGGCAACAGTAGGGGAAGTACAGAAAGACCAGGCTTCCCCCAGTGGTTACAGACGTGGTGGGGGGAGTTAAAGAAACAGGCATCTCATGGAAATTTGCTGCTTCCGATGGGGCCCCTACAGGGGATGCTGTGTCCGGATCCTTTGCCCACAGCTTCCTCTCTTACTCTAGCCCACCATCGTGGAGGCCCTGCTGGGCTATGAGATGGTGCAGGTGGCCTGCGGGGCGTCTCATGTGCTGGCTCTGTCCACTGAGCGGGAATTATTTGCCTGGGGTCGTGGAGATGGTGGTAAGCTCTCCGCCCTGTTCCAGCCTTAGCTCCACCTCACAGCTCCCCCTGGCTGTGCTTTGTTCCCCTTTGCTCCCACCTTCCACCCCGTGGCCTGTTTTCTCCTCCCTCTTTTCTCCAATCCCATTCATTTATCCGCTCGGCAAACCATTGCACACCCACTATGTGCCCACCCTGTGCCGTGTGCTGAAACAAGACGATCAAGATGTCAGTTCCTTCAGGTACTTCTGAGGGAGAGTTCATTCACTTGCAGTTTTCACTGTGGCCCTCTCTGGGCCAGGCATCAGTCTGGGCATTGAAACTAGAGATGACTTAGATGCAGTTCCTGTCCTCTTGGAGGACTCTGATGGGGGAAGAATGACACATCATCATGACAGAGGACAGAGAGCATTAGTGCTCCACCCAAGGTCCAGAGATGTGGGAACTCAAGGAATGGCAAGGGACTCCACCTGGAGGAGAAGTGGTGGCACTTGAGCAGGACCTTAAAGGAGTAGGATTTTGACCACAGGGGCCAAGGATGGGCCTTTCAGGCTGTTACTCCCTCCCCAGGGGTCCTTATCCTGGCATCACCAACCCTGATGCTCAAAGTAGCCCCATCCCGGCTTCCCCTTCCAGGCCGGCTGGGACTAGGCACCAGGGAGTCTCACAGCTGCCCTCAGCAGGTGCCCGTGCCGCCAGGACAGGAGGCCCAGCGGGTTGTGTGTGGCATTGACTCCTCCATGATTCTCACTGTGCCTGGCCAAGTCCTGGCCTGTGGGAGCAACAGGTAAGCAGGTGCCCCAGGATGACCCGACTGTCCCCTCGCCACCCTTGACTGCTAATGTTCCATCTGTCCTTGCCTACCCTCCACCAGGGATTCGAACTCAGAAGGGCTGGGAGTGCTGTTGGTTCAACTCAGGGTGGGATCTGTCCCTTGGTGCATCCACTCCTGCCCAGTAAGTGGAGGTAGAGTCTATACATTGTCATTTGGGCTTGGCTTCTGGCTCTGCCTTCAGATTCAACAAGCTGGGCCTGGACCACCTGGCCCTGGGGGAGGATCCTGGCCCCCACCAACAGGTGGAGGAGGCTCTGAGCTTCACGCCACTAGGTTCTGCACCCCTGGCCCAGGAGCCCCTGCTGAGTGTGGACCTGGGCACTGCTCATTCAGCTGCTGTGACTGGTGAGCAGGAGGGCCTGGACAAGGAGGCAGGAGGGGGGCTCTGCTGGCCTCTTCGGGACCTCAGTTGAGGCACCCCGTTCCTTCCTTACCCCTCTCCTCCCTTACAGCCTCTGGTGACTGCTATACTTTCGGCAGCAATCAGCATGGGCAGTTGGGTGCCAATGCTCGCCGGGTCAGCCGGGCACCTTGTCAAGTTCAAGGCCTCCAGGGCATCAGGATAGCCATGGTGGCCTGTGGGGATGCCTTCACTGTAGCTATTGGAGCAGGTGATTGGTGGACCCAGTGGGAGCAGATAGGGGTATGGGCAGGCCCATGGGCAATGCGAGTGGTATGCTCGGGTCTGCTGAACTCAGCAACCTCGCACTGGGACCAGTACAGCCGTCTGGGAGAACCACTGCTCACTGAGCTGTGTCCTCTAACTGTTTCCTTCTTTGGGGTTTTCTTTGGCAGAAGGTGAAGTATATTCTTGGGGCAAAGGGGCTCGAGGTCGACTGGGAAGGAGGGATGAAGATGCTGGACTCCCTCGTCCAGTGCAGCTGGATGAAACACACCCCTACACAGTGACTTCTGTGTCCTGTTGCCATGGAAACACTCTTCTGGCTGTTCGCCGTGAGTTATAAGTCTTCCCACCTCATCCACACGGGGTTGACCCACCTGGCTCCTGCCCATACTCCCACCCCCAGTGGTCACAGCCCAAATCACTGAAAGCATCTTTAGTCCTCAAATGAATGAAAGCAGAAGCTGTGGGGTAAAACTGTTTCCTGCCTGGGGTGGGCACTTTGGGGCTTCATTAAAGGGCTGCCTTCACTGCTCCCAGGCCCAAATGCATTTTTCTCCTCCTGCCCCTAGTTCAGTTTAGTTTAAACCTCTATTTCTGGTGTGGCAGAGTCTGGGCCCAGTGTGTGGGCGGGGGGCAGGCAGGCGATGCTTGCTGGAGGCTCTGCCCGCAGGGAGCCTGCAGAGGTTGGTTTCTCTTTTGTCCTCTCTAGCCATCACAGATGAGCCCGTCCCCCCATGAGGCAGCTGGATACACCTCTGTACCACCCTACTATTGCTTTTCGGAACATTCTTGAAAAGTACAGGTGCCTGAGGCACGACTGTCCCCACCCATGGCCCTTGGATTGTGTCCAGTGGAGTATAAGAACTAGTGAAGTATCTGAGCTGCTTTTGGCCCTGAATGTATAAAACTCAACCCACCCCATCCCCCTAACACTTCTGTTTTTCCTCCTCACCTCTTCTTAAGTCAGGGCCCCCAGGGCCCAGCATGCCCAGAGTTGGAAGCCAGACCTAACCTTTGGAAACAGGGTGGTCTTCAGAGCCTTGGCAGAAAAAGGCTGGAGATGGATGTGGCTCTGCCCAGACCCTGCCCCTAGCCCTGGTAGAAAATGCGTCCCTGACACCCATGGGGACTGCAGCTCAGTGCTTTGGAGCAGGATGGGCAGAGCCTGCCTGGACTGGCCATTCCAGTGGCCTAGCCTGCGCATTGCCTGGGGCCAGGAGGTCCTAGGGAGCTTACGTCAACTACATGTCACCTGGCATCCTTGCTGAAGGTTGCCCCTCAACCCTTGCCATTCCTCCAAAACAGGTTGGCGGGGGAAGGGTAACTGGCTGGAGCAGGCCAGTTTCCAGATGCCTGGGAAGTAGTGCCAATAAAAACATCAGCTGCCTGCCTAGAGTGTGGTCTCTTCAGGAACGGGAGTGGCTGCCCAACACCCTAGAGTTGGGCTGGGTCCCCCATCTCAACTGCAGGGCCATGGTCAAGGAAAGAATGTGGGCGCAGCCTAAGGCTGGGGCCAAGTTTGCTCTGGCCCAGCGCCCAGCCCTGCCTCCCCTCCCCAGCTGAGCTCCCCAGATCTGGTTGCCAGGCTTCGGCTGCCTAGCACCTGGAAGCTGGAGTCCTGGGCTCCTGGGCGACACGTGGCCCCCGAGAGCGAGAGTGCGAGTGAGCTGTACACCCGAGAGAAGTGAACCTTTGTGGTGCGGCCTGGCGGGTCCCCTGGGGCCCCCCTGCCCCACTCCTTCGCAGCTCTGGGAAGAAGCGGAGCCACGATCTCCCTTCCCAAGGGGAAAGAGGAGCCCCTGCGTCGGGGACGGAGCAAGCCCGGCCAAGTGCCGACCTCGAACTGCGTCCTCACGGGTGGGAGGGAGGCGCGGCTGTCACTGGCGCTAGGACCCAGCGGGCGCGGCTCCGCCCCCTCTTCCGGCCTGCGGCGGGCGGGCGGGCTGAGCGGCCGGCCGTGGCCAACATTCGGTGCCGCCCGGAGCCGGGAGTGCGGCCCGAGCGAGGCGCGGGCTGTGGGGCCGCCGCGTGCCCGGCCCCTGCTCGCCCATGCCCGCTGGCTCGCCATGCCCGGCTTCGACTACAAGTTCCTGGAGAAGCCCAAGCGGCGACTGCTGTGCCCGCTGTGCGGGAAGCCTATGCGCGAGCCCGTGCAGGTTTCTACCTGCGGCCACCGCTTCTGCGACACCTGCCTGCAGGAGTTTCTCAGGTGCGGGAAGGGGGTAACGGGGATGGCAGGTTGGGGGGGGCGGGGGGAGGGACACTGCATGGGGAGGGGCCCAGGCCGGAGGTACACTGGGCCTTTGTCTGCACCTGGCCCCTGACCTCAGGGGCTCCCACCGTGACTTCACGGGGTGGCGGTGACGTCAGGCTCCGAAGGAAAATCCCGAACACGACTAGACTAATCTGTAGGGTTCCGGGTGCCATCAGCTCCCGCGCCCGGACCGAAGAATTCAATGCCTCTCTGCGGATTGGTGGTGGGAAAAAACGCCCTTCCTGACTGGTAGCCGGCCCTTCCCCCTCACCTGGGAGCCACAGCAGCCTCATCCTTGAACTTTGAGTCCTTCTGGGAAGAGGAAGACAAAACCCTCCCTCCAGCATTGCACCTTAAACCTCCGGCATTTTCACCCATTTAACTAATCTCTTTCAATTCTTCCAACATGACAAGAATGGCAGCTATTGTTCTCCCATTTCACAGAAAGATTCTAACAAAGGCTATGACTTGCCTATGGTCACACAGTTTCTTAAAGGCTTATCTGGGATTTAAGTCCCAGCTGTGTGTGGTCACACAATAGAGGGAGGACTGAAGAGGAAGCTTTTGGGTGTCCCTTCTGATCCCTTGGGGGTCTTGAGTGCCTTGGGTGGTCTATAGATGTTAGGGACCCAGGTACCTCCTGGGGCTCTTGGCATCCGTTGGGTTCTGTTCTGGGTGCCCTGTGGTCTTGAATCTCCTGCCCACGCTTGTAGCTGCTCAGGCCAGGTGTGGGGAGGTTGTGTCCCAAGATCACCAGGGAAGCCTGGGCCAGCCACTGCCATGTGTCAGGAGGCTGTTTGCCGAAGGGTGTGGGCTGGGAGAGCATCTATGGGGCTCCTGCCTTTACTGCACCCTCCCTTCCTCCCTCCCTCCTTCCTTCCTTCCTTCCCTCCCTCCCTCCGGCTGCCTCCGCTGTCCTCTGCAGTTCCTAGGCTGGCGGAAATCTCAGCAGGCCCTTTGTTTTCTGTTCCCCGAAGCCTGGGCCGGCTCCTGCCCTCACATATGCTCCTGCACACGCTGCTGTGCTGCCCCCTCCTCCTTTTCCCTCACCCTCCTTCCTCCCTCCCTCCCTCCTGTGTACACACATACTCCCCTACAACACACAGCCCCATTGTCTTCTCCAGTGCCCTTCCCCAGCCCTCTGGTTTCCAGATGAGGCCAGCTGAGCACCCCCCCAATGTAGCTGACCCACCCCCACTGCCTCAGGGAAGGATCCAGGAGGGGGCTGCCAGGCCCCCCTGCACTGCTTCTGCCCCTCCTTCCCCCGGAAATCCCCTCTTCCTCTCCCACAGCCCCCTACCCCCATCCTGTCTTCTCCCCTGGGCCTGGGCCTCCACTGCACAGCCTGGAGCAGTCTCTGCCCCTGCCTCCCCCTTTCCCCTAGTGCCTGAGTGTTGCTGCTGAGGCCACTGGAGGGAGGAGGGAAGAGGTGGTTGGACGGGCTCTGCCCCTCACCATTGCACGATACTGTACGAGGAAGGGTGTCCACAGCACTGGCAGGGAACTTTGTCCTGGTGGGGCCCCCAGCTGCCCAGGCTAATCTGCCCGCAGCCTGGGGACTTGCCTCAGTCCCCTCCTTGTCTCCAAAACCTGTGGTCAGCACATTCCTGAAGCAATCAAGCAGACCCCCCTCCCCCACAGCCTACCCCTGTTAACCCACTCCTGCCAGGTTGGTCTCCTGGGCGTGGGCACACCTCATCAGTGCCTGGGCATGTATTGTTCTCTGCATCGTTGGCATGACCAATGGTAGTAGTGGGGTCCACGAGAGGAGGTAGGTGCCAGAAGTCCTTTGGGCATCTGGGGCATGAACTGCCCAGGTCCTGCCAAGTACCATTACTGACAGTGCCACCGTGTGGCCTCTGCTTCTGCCCCGTTCCTGCCTGCTTCCCACATAACTGACTCAGAAACGCCATGCCTGAGGGCCTCCAGTCCTGCTGGGTAAGCCCTTGTTCTGCCTAGGCCATGGCAGGCATGTTTGACTTGTCCTGGCCAGGGTCAGCAAGGCTGTGTAGGCAGAAGGAGGCATGCCAGCAGGTTCCTTGAGTGCTAACTGCCTGGTGGAGAGGCAGGGCAGCGGGCTTCAGATGCATGCTGTGCAGAGTGTTGGCTGTGCTTGCCTTGACAGTTTGCCGTGCCCTAGCCTCTCTTCTGGGTGCTGTATGGTATAGCAGAACCTGTCTGAGCTGTGGAATCAGGCACATCCAGGTGCTGCTTCAGCTGTAGCATCAGCGTTCATCTGCAAAATAGGGATATTCAGCCCCTTCTCAGAGACAGGTGGTGAGGACTGGATGGGAGTGTAGTAAACACAGTGCCTTGAAGTGAGCCTTTCCTCCTCCTTGCTTTAGGTGACACACCTTCATAAGAAGGCGGGAAAGGATGGGGTGAGGTGGCCTCTAGCTGACCTTTGCCCAGGGTTCTTGGCTGGGCACTTTCACAGGGGTTGGGAAGCCCTGGCACTTAATCTCAGCCCATCCCTGTTCACCCTGCTTGCCCCCCACTCCCACCCCATCAGCTTTTCATCCAGCCAATGAAAACTAACCTGGGAGGAGGGGATGGCTGGGCTGCCTGTTCTTTCCCAGTCCAGCTGCCATCCTGGGGGGAGGGGTGCCAGCTGCCACCTGTTGGCCAAATGCTGTCTGAGGCAGCTGTCTTTGCTGCCACTGGGCCCAGAACTCCCCTCCCCAGGACAAGAGCTGGGATCATCTGGGGTCCTGGGGAAGCCAGTACCCTCAGGATTCCCCTTGCCCTCTCAGGTGGGGCTGGCTAGGAACCGGTCTGGTGAGGGAAGGAGGCAGCCCTGGCTGAGGGGGTGGAGCCTGAGGTTCTCCCTTCCCAGTTAGTGTGGGGAGCCTTGACCCTGTCCCCTCCCCTTTCACAGTGAAGGCGTCTTCAAATGCCCCGAGGACCAGCTTCCTCTGGACTATGCCAAGGTGAGTCCACTGAACCAGGCAGAGGCCCAGGTACATGCTCTTGCCCTTGGTGGAGGGTGAGCTACTGGCAGCCAGTAGGCTCAGGGCCAATGTCAACCTAGTGTTTCTGAATCATGCGCCCCCGACAAAAGTGGCCTGTTCCCTCCCACCAAGCCAGTTTGCAAATGAGGCCCATATTTGCCCTGGAGGACAGGCACTATGCCCAGCTGTGGGGGTGCAGAGGTGCTCTGTGCCCACAAGAAGTGCTCCCCTCCCCTCCAGGTGGCAGGCCAGACCCGTGGCTGGGGGCCAGGACCCTTCTACCAAAGGGAAGGAAGCAGGGAGTTTGGAGGCTTCCTGAGACTGAGCAGGCTGATTGGCTGCCACTCCAAAGGGAGTATCATGTGCAGACATATTGGGGACCCCAGGATCCAGAATGGAGCAGATACTGTTTGCTGTGCCCTTTATCCCTGGGCACGGAGGGGAACGTAGCCCAGAAGAGGCCTTATTGGCTCCAAGGTAGAGCTAGCTTCTCTGGTGGTGGAGGAGGAAGTGGGGAGTGTAGCAGGCTCTGACCCCGCCAATTTCTCCCACCGCCATGCCCAGATCTACCCGGACCCAGAGCTGGAGGTACAGGTACTGAGCCTGCCTATTCGCTGCATCCACAGTGAGGAGGGCTGCCGCTGGAGTGGGCCACTGCGCCACCTGCAGGTAAGGCTCTGATGAGGGTGGGGACTGCCCTTCACTTGGCAGGCACTAACCACAGCCTTTCCCACCAGGGTCACCTGAATACCTGCAGCTTCAATGTGGTCCCCTGCCCCAATCGCTGCCCCACAAAGCTGAGCCGCCGAGACCTGCCTGCACACTTGCAGCACGACTGCCCCAAGCGGCGCCTCAAGTGCGAGTTTTGTGGCTGTGACTTCAGTGGGGAGGCCTTCGAGGTGGGTGGGGCTTGGCTGAGCGTAAAGGAAGACTGGGGCACCTGGTGGCCCAGGGATCCCTTGACTCAGCCCCTCTGGCTTTTCCACAGAGTCACGAGGGTGTGTGTCCCCAAGAGAGTGTGTACTGTGAGAACAAGTGTGGTGCCCGCATGATGCGACGGCTACTAGGCCAGCATGCCACCTCTGAGTGTCCCAAGCGCACCCAGCCTTGCACATACTGTACCAAGGAGTTCGTCTTCGACACCATCCAGGTGAAGCCCTTACTGAACTGGGCTGTGGGGTAGGTAGCAGGGAGTCCGGCTACTACTGACCACTGTCTCCACGGCCCTAGAGCCACCAGTACCAGTGCCCAAGGTTGCCTGTGCCCTGCCCCAACCAGTGTGGTGTGGGAACCGTGGCTCGGGAGGATCTGCCAGGCCATCTGAAGGACAGCTGTAGCACTGCCCTAGTGCTGTGTCCATTCAAAGACTCCGGCTGCAAGCACAGGGTAAGATGCCCCTCCTCCTTCCTGTCAGCCTCCTTCTTGGTCCTTGAAGCCTCAGGCACGTACAAAGGGGCCTGAGCCCTTGGCGGTCCCTGCTCTGCAGCTATGAACCTTTCAGTCCTTCCCCTTGCTGCCAGCCTCCTTCTCACTGAGAACTGGATACCTGCCACCCTGTGTACCCACTCCTCCCCTCTGCTCTGGGTCTGCCCCTACTGATAACCCTTCTCCTTTGCCCCATGGCCTGGGGCTTTGCCAACAGTGCCCGAAGCTGGCAATGGCGAGACATGTGGAGGAGAGCGTGAAGCCCCATCTGGCCATGATGTGTGCCCTGGTGAACCGGCAGCGGCAGGAGCTGCAGGAGCTGCGCAGAGAGCTGGAGGAGCTGTCCGTGGGGAGTGACGGCGTGCTCATCTGGAAGATTGGCAGTTACGGGCGACGGCTGCAGGAAGCCAAAGCCAAGCCCAACCTCGAGTGCTTTAGCCCGGCCTTCTACACACATAAGTATGGCTACAAGCTGCAGGTGTCTGCATTCCTCAATGGCAATGGCAGTGGTGAGGGCACACATCTCTCGCTCTACATTCGTGTGCTGCCAGGTGCCTTTGACAATCTCCTTGAGTGGCCCTTTGCCCGCCGTGTCACCTTCTCCTTGCTGGATCAGAGTGACCCTGGGTTGGCTAAGCCACAGCATGTCACTGAGACCTTTCACCCTGACCCAAACTGGAAGAATTTCCAAAAACCAGGCACTTGGCGGGGCTCCCTGGATGAGAGTTCTCTGGGCTTTGGTTACCCCAAGTTCATCTCCCACCAGGATATCCGCAAGCGAAACTATGTGCGGGATGATGCAGTCTTCATCCGTGCCTCGGTTGAATTACCCCGGAAGATCCTCAGCTGAGCACACACAGGGCTCCAGGAGAAAGGGGGGTGGGGCACGACCTCTGTCAGGCACTGGCTGAGCCTGGAGAAGCGGGCAGGATCCTCTTTAGGCTGTTTCTGCAAGCCTAGGTTCTGTTACCCTCTCCCTCCTCCCTCTTCCTTACCACCCTCAGGTGCCTCCTATTGGTGCTTCAGCCCTGGCCCCTGTGGCAAGCAGGTCTTGGGGTTGTCAAGGGCTTGGAAACAAGTGATCCTAGGGCCTGTCTCCTCTCCTGGGCAGGGCAAACATGCCTTGGTGCCAGCCACACTCTACCTGGACTGAGATGCCTGCTGGTGCTATGTCCCAAGAGCCATAGGGGAAAGGAGGAGTTGGGTAGCTACAACAATCTGTCTTGAGACCTGATTTCTCTTGCCCTTTCCCCAGCTGTACCTTCTCTGGTTATTTATTTACTTAGTGCCAGGAGGGCGCAGCAGGGGAGGCCTGATTTTTAATAAATCCTGAATTGTATTTATTAATTTGGTTCCAGTCTGACTTATCTGTGTTGGTTAGGGTCCCGGAAGGCTGGGCCCAATGGTGAAAGCAAAGGACCAGTCCGAGATAGGCTGCAGCCACTCTGGCGCCAGGATCCAGCTGCCCTGCTGGGTTGCCCTCTGGTGGACGACAGGGGAAGTGCACGGGGCTTTGTGTGGATGAGATGCCTGCGCTGTCCTCTGGCGGTTAAAGGGCGAAGGCGCAGGTTCTGAACATTACAAAGTTGGAATCCCAGAGACGAAGTCTTTCTTGGTCTAGTGATAATAGCTACCACTTATTTAGTACTTTCATGTGGCAGACACTGCTAAGCACTCTACCTTTGTTATTTCATTTAATGCAACAGTCAAGTTAAATAGCTTTTATCACAATAGAAGAGCCTACCTTAGTAGGCCGTAGTGAAGACTTAATCAGACAAATCATGTTTCTGGCACAAAATAAGTGCTCGATGAATGTTAACCTGACTCCAAAGTCCAGCCCACATCCAGAGGCTGAGCTGAGCAAAGGGGCCTTCAAGGTGTACAAGGCAATTGTATTTTCTCATTTGTACTCACTGTTTTCCTATTAAGCCTCAGTGGGTGCCTGTGATTATTCACACTTGCCTGATGAAGAAAGAACAGGAGTGAGTTGATTTCAGTGGTCTTTAAACTGGTTTGGGGCAGGGCCTGGGTTGTTTAAACTCCAGCAATCCTTAGAAGTATAGCCCCTTTTAATTTTGCCAATAGTTGGATTTTAGTTTGGACCTTTGCTGTGCTTCCTTTTTGACAGATGACCTAGCTATATGTGGGTCATCTTTGTTCTCACTGGTAAAATTAGAGTAATCCTGCTCACCTAGACTTGTTGTAAGGATGAGCCAATCAATATAAAGCACTTTAATCTTGGCTGGCCCTGAGAAGCCCTATAATGGAAACATCTAGTGGAGGGAAGGTTCGAGGGCTGTAGTTCTTTCTTGCCTTCACCACACAGAGCTCAGGTGAAAGGAGCCCTTCTCAGAAAGTGACAGGAAAGGACAGTCTGTCACAGCCAGCCTTGGAAACCAGCTTAGCCTTCAAAAGTCAAATTCACTGATCTAGGGAGTGACTGGGGGCCCTGAGTGCCTTTCTGATAAAGACAGACCCTTCACCAGCTAAACCATCTTGGTACAGGGATGCCTAGAAGCTGGTGGGGATAACTATGGGCTCTAGCAGAAGAAATGCCTTCACTTAAGCGCTTGCTTCAGGCAGTAGGTGGAACCATCTTTCCAGCAGAACGTGCCTCCCACGCCTGTGTGCAACACAAGGGGACTGCAGTCAACTGGACACCCAGGCCTGCCCACCCCCCGCCCCAAGCTGTTGCAGGCAGTGATAGTTGCCTTGTGAGACTCAGGCCAGGTTTTGCAACAAAGTGTGAGCTGCACTCTCACCTGTCTACAGAGGTATACCTCTGTGACCTGGGGCTGACTGCAGATCTCCTAACAGGGCTTTCTTCCACAGGGGTGGCATGAATAGGGAAGGAGGGAAAGCCCCTTTGCAGTGGGCAACTTGCAAGTACAACTATGCCCTTGGGGGGAAAGCGCTTCCCACTCCAACGGTATTCTGGCAGCCACCGCCGACTCCTGCTACTGCGAGTGACTCCACCTTCACCGAATCCCACATCTTGTCCAATCTTTCCTCCATCACGCTGTGGCCCAAATCCGTACTCAGCAGAAGGAAATGGGGAATCTAGTTGACCCCCAAACTAGGCTTGAACTGTGGATTTTTTCAATAAATACTGTAAATGTACTCTTGTAGTTAAACATTTTCCCTCTTGCTTACTTTATTATAAAGAGTACAGCATATACTACATAAAACATACAAAATGTGTTGACTGCCACTGGCAAGACTTCTAATCAGTAGGTTATTAGTAAAGTTTGGAGTTATTTTCTACTGTGTTTGTGTGCGGAGGGGCAGGGGGTAGGCCTCTCCAGCCCCTACATTGTTCAAGGGTCAACTGTAAATAGCTCTTTTGGATTCTGCCCCCCTGCAGAAAAAAAAGGGACAAGTTCTTCAGCTCTCAATCCTCAAGATTCAAGTCACCAAAGAGCAACTTTACATGTTACAGATTCGAAGCCTAATACCACCTGTCAGAGGCCCTCAGAAATTGCAGTGTTGGAGGCAGAAGGAACATTTGGTCTTCAATGGCTTCTCAGCAGAACACTCATTTCCCAATGACTTCCGGTCCTTGGAGTGGAAGTGACAGCACACTGCGGACCCCCACTGAAGGGTGGCAAACCATACTGCCCCATCAGCGCTCAAGGCACCGGCTGGCCCACCTAGGGAGAGGCGCAGCCAGCTGCGTACCTTCTGGGGGCTGACTGTAGAATCTACTCTCATGCCTTACAATCCCCCCAGCACCTGGTCCACAATATGGATTGGAAAGGCTTCTCATGAGATGAATAGGAGACCCCTGCTTTAAAAATGAGAAATTACTTCCTTTCTAGTAAATGAGGCGTTAGAAACCACTATAAACAAATAGGACAAGATTGAGAGGTTTTCTTCCTTTTACTGGTTTATAATAATCTTAAAAACCCCATCACACCCATAAACCACCACAGGTGAGAAGATGAGGGAGGTGGAGAATGAATGCTACAGTATGTGGACAGCTGGGGAGTCCTGGTATTCCCTAGGGACAGGGTGGGATGGAGGCAGGGATTATGGGTAGGAGGCCCTGGTTTGGCCTCTTATTGCTGGTTGGGGGTTGGCTGGCAGAGGGGTGAGGGTCTCAAGGTGAACTAGGAAACATCTCACACCAAAGGCGAGGGCAGTTAAGAGTGGAGGTGGGGTCACAGTACATTTTCCATGCAGATTAGGGGTGAGTGAGCGCTTCAGAGACTTGCACCCCCACAGAGGAAGAGATGGGTTTGAGGTTTGAGTTAAAGCCCCCAACTTGGTGTCTGGTCCAATTTCCTAAAATGGCAGCTCACCTTTCGGGGAGAGGCATTAGAAAAAAATCACAGCAAAAATATCTGGTTTGAAGCTCAAGCAAGGGATAAAGGGAGACAGTAGTGCTCGTTCAATTTAACTCAGAGAAGCAAGAATTGGAAGGGGGCCCTGGGTGAGATGGTGCCAACACCCTGCGAGAAGGCATTGCACCAGGAGCAAGAGGTGCTCCCAAGGGCTCAGGGATAAGGAGGTACCAGTGTTCACAGACGGCAGGAAAACAATTGGGAACAATAAATTAGGACTTCATGTTGCTATCATTTGGCATAACACAATCAGGCATTTTTTTCTTTTTAAATATAAGGCAACTTGCCAACACATAATTTAAAAACTGGTCTTCAGTCACACTGCTTCAGATCACTAGAGAATTTCTGGCTAAAGAACAGTGGATAGTATATAATAAACAAAACCAAAATCTTAAATAAGAACATCAGCTCACATTCCCCAGACAAGAGGAAAAGGAAGGGCATATTTGGTTTAAAAACAAAAACAAAAACAAAAAAAACCCACAGAGCCCAACTATGCATCTTTAACAGAAGGGTGCAAAAATCACAACAAAACATAATCTAAGTTCAAAGTTACAGGAAAGTTTAAATTTCTAGCCAACTGTCACTTGGGAATGAGATGCAGTGAGCACGGAGTAGGTGTGAGTGAAGGATGGACGAGGGGCAGGAGGGGCTGTTTCCAATGAACGCCCATCTTCAGCTGTTAGAACCATGCTCATTTGGTAAAGGAAGAATTCAGAGCTTAAGGCTTTGTGTTTTTCTTTCTTTCTCATCAAACTGAGGGGTTGCAGAAGGAGGTGTCTAGGTGAATGTCCCTGTGGGGCTACTCACACACAATGCTACTCAAACCCGCACTACATTCACACAGAAACATGACATTGAAAACTTACAGTGTAGAGCAATATTCTTAGCCAGTGTAGAGAACCAAAATGCTTTTTTTTTTTTTTGGTGTTTTTAATTGCAAACTCCAATGTGATCATCCCTTACCTAACTCCTCAAAAACAACTGTTTGTTTTGCTCATCTTTTTGAGGGAGGTGGGGAATGAGGGCAGCCGGTGAATTAGGAGAGGACAGTAAGAAAGGGATCCTGGGGGTGCTGGATGGTCACTGAATTTCTCTCGGTTTGGAAAAGCGACTCAGGAACCAAGACACCAACATAAAGATACATTCCCCTCCCCACCTCTCACAATGGTGGCTAAGTACCTGTAAGATGCCCTTGAGAAAGGTGGCAAGGGCAAGTCAGTGGCTCTGAAATCAATGTGATGTAAAACAAAGCCTTGAGGAATGGAGAGAGGCTGAGAGACGAAGACTGATCAGTTTTGATTTGAAGTCTTTGGGGTGAATAAGGAAGTAGCTCCCAGAGCACTAAGTCTGGCTTCTTAGTCCAGATCAAGACAAACAGGGAGAGGCCTAGCTTAGGGGGCTGGGCCCCTCACTCAGGGCCCTTTCCTTAGCCCACCACAGTCCTAAGGGAAAGGCGGAGCAGGGAAGACCAGCAGACGGCTGGTGAGAAATGCAAGGGGAGGGGGGGGGAGGGGGGTGCAGGCATGGTGCAGGACTGACAGGCAGGCAGCTAAGAAAAAAGCCTGGGACTGGGACTAGATCTTAACGTAAACGCAAAAGCGGCCTGGTGGAGGGGACAGAATGAGGGCACAGAGGACCCCCCCTGTTCTGTTAGACCCCACCAAATTCCCTTTCTTAAACATCTAAGAATGATCACATTGGAGCAATAAAACTTTGAAACTATCCAATTACTGAAAAGAAAGACTAAACCTAGGAAGGGGTATATGATGTGTAGCTTGTGGAGGGCACCCGGGCTACCTATCTATACCCAGGGTGCTGAATATGAAGACTTCGACTATCTGTGGGGTCAGGGGCTCGGTTGCCAGGGGCTCGGTGAGCCTTGCTCAGCATGGCCAGGCTCTGTTCTCGGAAGCAGGCCTGCTGGAAATCCCCACTTAGGTAATCCACTGTTTGCATCAAGCTGTTCTGGCTCGCCACTGGACCGCCCCCGGTCCCTGCTCGGTAGTGGGCCCCAGCAGCCGCCACACAGTCGAGGGGTGCACCCGTGGGCTGCCCACCATGGAATGGCATGGTAAGGTCCTGAGACCCCGAGCTGTCGCTATTGGGAGTGGGCAGGATGTTATTCCATAGGGGTTGGAAGTAGTGACCATTGGGGTAGGCCAGTGGGGCTGCCAGGCCGTTGACTGGTGGGGATGGGGTTGGCTTCTCCAGGGGTGGCTTCAGATGGAAGGACTGTGCCAGGCAGAGTTCCTGCGGGTAAGCAGGGGCCTTGCCCACAAAGCCAGGCCCTGCCAACTCACGTCCTGTCGCATGCTTGCCTGTCAGGCCAGGGGCTGGCGTCCCACCAGCCTCACTGCACATCTGTTGTAGGTGGGCCAGCTGATGCTGGTTCCAGGTGACTGGCTTGAGGTCGCTAGGGTAGCCAGTGGGGGCTCGAGGGATGCCCGTGGGCAGGTTGACAGGGCCTGCAGCAGGCAACGCGGCTGTGGCCGCGTGGGTGTGCTCCATGGGATTGACCACACATGAAGGCATTGGTGTGGGGACGCTGTGGGTCGACACCCGGGTGCTTGCATTGATGAGCAGACTGCGACTAATGGGGCTGGGGTTGGCGATCTGGCCCTCACACACTGAGGTAGTGCTGATGCCTGCCCTCGTCTGGCAAAACTGGTTGATCTGGTGCACAATGCTGCTCAGGTCCGGGGGCTGGCTGTGCTGCAGGGTGGCCGCCATTGAGAGGGGGATAGTTGAGGTAGACACGGTCACATTCGGGGGGGCATCTGAGTCTGGCATCTTCCGGCCTCCATGCAACAAGGGATTGGGGGGATGCTGGAGACCTTGGTGAGACAGACCCTGAGGGTGGACCAAGCCCTGGGTTTGGACCATGGGCTGAGGGTGGCCCAGGCCCTGAGGCTGCTGGAGGCTCTGAGGGTGGGACAGTGCCTGGGGTGGCGGGATACCCTGAGGGTGCTGCAGCGTCTGGGGAGGGGCATGGGCCAGGGTCTGTGCATGCTGCAGGGCCTGCTGGCGGGCCAGAGCCTGGGCCTGGGGGTGGGCTAAAGTGCTAGGTGCCACAGTAGCATAGGGTGCCACTGGGGGGTTCATGATGGCCTCAGGGAGCAACCGGGCTCGCGTGCCGTCAAAGTCCTTGAGTATGCTTTTGGCTGGCACTTTGACAATGGCAAGCAGGCCTGCCTTGGTGGCAGCCTGAGTCGGGTAGGGGCTGTAGCGCTGGGCTGATGTGTCGAGGCCGTTCACAGTACGACGAACGTGTTTCCGCTGGGGAACCTTCACACTGTTGGGGAAGATTTTTATAGTCAGTGGGTTGTTTGCGACCTTCTTAGCATACGCGTCCAATTCGGCTGGGGTAGGACAGTGAGCAGTTCTCATTTTCTGTGTAGTGTCCCCTAGAGAGAGAGAAGGGGAAGGAGAGCAAAGAAGGAGAGGGAGCTCATCAGTGCCAAGCCAACCAGTCCTAGATTTCCCTTTTGCAGGCCTACGGTGGAAGAGGTGGGGGCTAACTTCATTGTTGTCGATTCTAGCCTTTGTTTCAAATATAGCCTCAGGCCCCACAGTAGCAGTGGTAACATTTAGCCAGCACTTATAATGGGCCAGGGCTTGTGCTAAGTGACAGACTGTCTCAGCAAACACTTGCTACTGCTTTAGGAAGCAGGTACTATCGAAACTCTTCTCTTACACATGATGGCACTGAAGACAGGACAGCAGAGCAACTTTCACAAGTGCGGAACCTGGCAGAGCCAGACCATGGCTGGTTCCTACAGAGGTAATCAGAGTCTCTCTCCTCCTACAGGGGACTCTCTCCAAGTCCTCACCAGTCCATGCTGGCCTTGGGGTTGACAGTTCTCAGTACAGCTGCTTGTCAGGGCGCTCAGTCCCTTCCCCTAGGACATCCTGATAAAGGGGGCATCCAGAGTGACAACTCTTCAGCCTGTGAGGCAGTGAGGCATTAGCTTTCTGCTCAGCGTTGGCAGCTGGGGCATCATGCTCACTGGGTGGGCAAACTGGCACAGCAGACAGGATGCTTCTTTTTCAGGAGCAGAGGAATAAGCTGCCAACATCGTCCCCCACCCCCACGTCACAAGTTCACTTTTGTTTACAGCTTACTCTCAGCCTGACTGGGTGAAGATCAAAAGCTTTATTTATTTCCTTGGGGGGGGGGGTGACAATAATGACAGGGGAGCAGGGAAGGAATTTGAGAAGGATCCAGAGAATCTTTAAGTCCTGAGAGCCAAAAATAGTCTGCATTGGCCCTTGTCAGCTGTCACTTTCCAACATGAAAGAGGAAAAACCTGCCTTCCTTTGGAGACTGCGGAAATACCCTCTCAATGCGTTTCATTAATGTTAACAGTCTCTTTGTTCCCATCTCCTCAGGCCCCCCTCAGGGGCTTCCAGTCAAAAAGGAAAAGGTTCTGAGAGCGGAGCTCTTTCAGGAGGCCAAGCTCCTGCGAGGGGGCCTCTGTGCTCCGTTATCCCTCTCTCTGAGGGAGGGCCTCCCATGAGTATACACAGACGGCTCACTAACGACGTGAGTGTGTGCACGGACAGCCCGAAGCAAAAGCAAAGGGGCTTGGCTGGGAGCCTAGGCTCCGCTAACTGGCTAACTGACTCCCTCCCTACTTCCGCCCCTCATAGAAGCGGCCATACAGACCAGGGGCTGAGCTGACTGAATGCTCAGCTTGTGGCTTCAGCTGACTTGGCTCAAGGAGACCCCACTTCAGAGTCACATCACTGGGCATCGACGGGAACAGAAGCCGGCTAGTGAGTGTGCTAGAGGGCACGGGGCACAGCTGCCGTGCTTTGGTGGCACTGCTGGTTAACTGGCTGCTTAGAAATGGCTGCTCCTGGAAGCAGGAAAAGAAAGCTCAGGTCTAGGACGGGCAGAGATTTGGGTCCATGTTAAACAAGGCAGAACTTAGCAAAAAGGGTAAAGAAAGGAAAAGGTACTGGAACAATGCCCTGAACCTAGGAGACAGGCAGACATATTCAAGGCTCTACTTTATTTACTGGGTAGAGAATAAATGTTCTACCCATACATGAAATGTTTGAAAGATGACAGACTTGAGGGTTTTTTTTATTTACTGACTTTTAGAGAGAGAGGGAGGGAAGGAGAGAAATATCGATTTGTTGTTCCACCCATTTAGACACTCATTGTTGATTCTTGTATGTGCCCTCACCAGGGATCAAACCCACAACCTTGGCGTATCGGGACGATGCTCCAACCAACCGAGCTACCCAACTAGGGCTGAAGAAAATCTTAAAACAATGCATGTGATGGTGACAACTGAGGGCAGGAGGAGGAGGGAGGCAGAGAGGTCCAGAAACCTCCCCACCCACGCGGTAGCAGCAGTTGGGGAGCAGGGTCAAAGCCCTGAGAGTAGTGTCTGGGTTGTTTTTTACAAGCCACTTAACAGGCTTCGGTCTTCACAAAGTGGAACCATTTTCTGACCCTTCTTACACTCTCCTGGACAAGATACAAAAAACGTCTAGAATTGCCGAGAGATAGTCCGTAAGCTCAAGGTGCCAGAACTCCATCAGAAGCTGCCCTGGTCAGCCACTGTGCCTAGGTGTCTGTGTGACTGGTCAGAATCACGCACCACTTCTGGCTCAGTGCCTTACCCAGAGCAGAGCTGCAGCAGATAACGGGAAGTGCCGTCAGTGTGGGTACTGCTTGGCTGAGTAACTGGGGCTGAGGAACAGAAGCCAAAGCTGCTGAGTTTCAGTTCAGGCAGGAAGTAAAGTTCTGCCCCTGGGCTTTATTCCATGTTAGTGGGCTTTTCTCCTCAAAACTAAGAGAGAAGGATACAGTGACTTGTTGAATAATAGGGTTTCTTTGCTCCAACTGAGCACCAACTGCAAGTTTTTGTCTAGCAGAGGCAGAAGGGAGTTTGGCTTCACTCAGGGGTACGAAACAGGCCATTTACACGGATTAGTTCTTCTTGTCCTGCCTCCACTGATGTTGACAGTGAGGATGAGGGCAGACAAATGAAGGAATCAGAACCAAAGGAAGAAATGGTGGGGAGGGGAGGGTGGACAAAGGCTATAGTATTTTTGTTAAGGAAGAATATCAACGATGAGATGAGTATGTCTAACAAGAGGACACATTCTGAGGATTTAGCACCACCAACCTCATATTCCCGACTTAAGCCTAACCCATGTAAAAAGTCAAGTGTTCCTCCACAGGGTTGTTTTTTGTTTTTTTTTGGAGAGAGAGGAAGGGAGGGCAAAAAAGAGGGAGAGAAACATCAACGTGTGAGAGAAACGTGGGCTGACTCCTCTCAAGTGAGCCCACAAACTGGGGACCTGGCCAGCAACCCAGGCGTGTGCCCCAACCAGGAACTGAAACAGGGCTCAACACTCTTGTCTCACTCTTTACACACAGGTACCTTGAAGCCTTTCCTTCCTCTGAAACACCTTCCCTTAAGTCACAGCTAGCGCAGGTACCACAGCTTTGTAAACAACTTATTTAAATACTGAACTGAGGGCCTGGCCAAGTAGCTCAGCTGGTGAGGGTGTCCTCCACAGTCAGGGCACATACAAGAAGCGACTGATGAATGGATAAGGGAGTAGAACAACAAACGGATGCTTCTCTGTCTCTTCAAGATTAAAAAAAACTTTACTAAAATCAAATATCAACGGTGTCATTAATTAAGATATAAGACATTAAGTAGGGCCTGCGAACCAAAGAGTTGCCAGTTCAATTCCCAGTGAAGGCACCTGCCTGGGTAGCAGGCCCAGCCCCTAGTTGGGGGCTCATGAGAGGCAACCACACATTGATGTTTCTCTCCCTCTCTTTCTCCCTCTCTCCCACCTTCCCCTCTGTCTAAAAATAAATAAAATAAAATCTTAAAAAGACATAAGGCAGTATGTAGAAGAGGGAATTTGTGGTCAGATAATAAAAGAGATCAATTTTCAAGTATTGGCTTTACTGTGTAACTGCCCAGTCTCAGTCACCCCTCGTTGATAAGGAGGAATGACACCTGCTGTGCTGCTGTGCAGAATCACTAAGACCCAGCGAATGGGAAAGCACTCCACGGACGGGAACCACAACTGCGAGATCGTTTAAGGATAGCAGTTTTGCCTGAGTCTGCACACGGACGGGACAAAGCAAGCTGGCAAAGGAAGCCCCAACTGCAGGACGCCCTGGGCTTGAGTCTGAGTACAGTGTAGCAGAAAGCACTGTTGCCTGTTCCAGGGACTAGGGATGAAATCTGCCTGAACCCAGGCTTCCCCACCGGGACCTCCCTGTGTATCCTTCTACTTTGAAGGTCAGACAGCATGGGTGGCATATGCAGCAGGAACCTATAGGTGGAGAGGCACATGCAGTGTGTTTATAATGAAAGCTCTGGAGTCTGACCTGAGTGTGAGTTCTAGGCAAGTCACTGAACTGTAATGTGACACTGGCAAGTGGCAAACACTCTTATCCTTAAAAGAAAGATAAGAGAGTCTCCCATGTGGAATTATTGAGAAATGAATGAAAACATGTATAAAAGTACTCAAGATAGTGCCTGGCACATGGTGAGCACTCAACAGATACAGGCTAATATTTCTGAGTTTATTCAACCATTAGACCAATTCACCATTTCCAAACCCTTCCACAAGGGGGCAGACAGGCATACTAAGAAGCAGCAAAAGATTTTTTGACGTTTGTCCCAGGCCCCAAAAGGTACAATAAGAGAGGTCAAAGTTGTTATCTAAAAGATGCTCTGAGAACCAAGGTCTTTTGGTCATTTTAGCCATTCACTCAGAAATATTTATTGAGCCACTACTACAGACCTGACCGTGAACTTAGGAAATAGGAGCAGAGAGGCCTTGGGTTAGTAAGGAAAAAACGTGAAAAACATGTTTCCTGGAGGAATTAGGAGAAGATGGGTCAGAGGAAAACAGATTTTCAAGAACAGAGTTCCAAAATGGCTAGGACTGTCAAAGCAAGTGACATCATGGAATACATAATGTGGAAGAGCTGTAGGACAGCATCCTCCTAGCCCTAAATGTGGTCCTCTAACAAGTACGAGAGCCACCCCAAACTCAGGTGTTCTTTAATCCAGCCTGCCCTATTGCAAAGTACACATCTAGGATGGAAAATGAAGGACGTCTTCCTGTACACAGAGGAAAGGAAGGGGAGAAGAGAAAATGTGAAGTTAGAGGGGATCGATCCTGAGTCTGTTCATATGGCAGCTCAAGGCTGGGGGTAGGTGATTGGACAGATGAATTACAGTGCTGGACCAAGAAGTCACATTTCCCACCTCCTGACCCTGATCCACTTCTCCTGCCTTGGCTGACTCTTATAACATAAAGCACAGTAATCTACAAACATCTGTATCCCATCCTTACCCCACCAGATACCAAGCTGTGTTTCTAAGGGACTTAGAAGACCCTTCTGAGAATGGGTCTGGAAGTAGGGAAAGGCTGAATTGCAAAGTCACAAAACTGATTTTAGGGTTTTTATAACTGGTAGCCTTGGGTTCTAAGCAGACCTTTAGTTGCTGGTTCCCAAAGGAGACAGAGCTTATGCTCCATCTCACCTTAACTGTAAATGTTTAACACTAACAGCTCTAAGTCACACAGTAAGATTTTTCTTTTTTCTTATTCATTTTGGGAGAGGAGAGAAGAAAGCAAGTAAGCTTATAAAGACCAGCGGGATTTCTCCTCTGCAAAAGTGTGAATTTAGTTAAGGATAGCAATCCGAGTGTCAAAGAGATTATAAGACACCAAATAGAAGGGTGGGTCTGAAACCAAGAAAGAAGGATATCTCAATTCTTAAATAAAGATTGGGGCAGTGGTTGGCAGAGGCTACTTAAGAGCTGCTTTCGGGGGGGAAAGGAAGTGGAGATCCAATGTCAGCACCCAAGACAAAGCTGCCAATTTGCTTTTCCTCCCAAATGGGTCATCCCTTGACATCACATCTCTGGGTGAAGCTGCCCAAGCTAAGGAATCCAGAAGACAGGGCGTTGCTCTTTGCCATCTTGGTGGATACTTCCAAGTATACTCCCCTCCCAGTGGTGTCCTTGGAAGCCCAGAAACAGTCACAAGTAGTTAGCAAGCAGACTTGGGTGGCCAGGGAGCACCTACACAATTTAGTCAACTAGTCGTCACTCACTAAGAGAAAGGCCAGGGGGAAAGCTGATACAGCAGGGTTTTGCCTGTTGAGTCAGGAAGCTGCAGAAGGAAGACTGTCACCTTCAGCTTTGTCATTGCGCAAGCTGGATTCACTGGCCAAATCCCACACCTAGCCAGGCTCTGAGTCTTACTCTTCCTCAAAGACAGGAAGTCAGAGGCTAGATCATTTTTAATTTCTGAAGATGATCTAACAGAGCAGGGGCTGGTAAGCTACAGACTGTGGGCCAAAATCCAGCTGCTGTTTCTCTAAACAGCTTAATTGGAAACAGTCACACACATTGTTTACAGATTATCTATGGCAGCCTTTGCCCTACAGCAGCAGATCTGAATAGATGCAACAGAAACCACGGCCTGCAAAGCCTAAAACCCTGCCAAACCCTGTCATGAAGGATTCAGGTAAGATGCCAAAGACCTTTTCTGTTAAAGGGTAAGCCTAGATGCTTCACTGATTTCCCCTTTTTGTCCTGAAAGTCTATTCCAAATTTAAGGCCATTTTAACACTTGAAGATACTGTAAATGGTAATGAGCCAGGAATAGAATCTTTTCCTTGCACATCATGCAGTGCAAAGGTAGAAGGGAGGAATCTGGGGAAGTATGAAGCATAAAGCCCCAATTCCAGCCAGTTTAAGATGGGAATCCAACAGACAGTTCTCAAAAGCTCAATCTTGTGGAAGTACATTAGCTCTTTATCCCTCTGAAGATGAACACTTCTTTACTTGCTGTGAACTGAGGTCACTGGCTCAGAAGGCACACAGCAAAGCCAGAGAGAATCGTCTGTTTCCATGGTAGAGAGTGCTCAGAGAGTTCAGAACAACAGAACAGTGGACACAGCTTGTTTCAGAGACACACAATAAGTAATCTAGACTATATGTCTTCATTTAATTACTCATGGGGGTTCAAACTGAGAAACTTTTTTTTAAAGATTTTATTTATTTATCTTTAGAGGGGAAGGGAAGGAGAGAAGGAGAGAAACATCAATGTATGGTTGCCTCTGGTGTGTCCCCTGCAGGGAACTGGCCTGCAACCCAGGCATGTGCCCCGACTGAGAATTGAACCTCGATCGTCTGAGTCGCAGGCCCTTGCTCAATCCACTGAGCTACGCCAGCCAGGGCAAATTGAGAAACTTTTTTGAAGGGTGATATATATTTATAGATAGATAGGTAGATAGATAGATATAGCTAGACAGATAGATAAACAGATGTATCTATATGTATCTCCTATAAAGTTCCTTATAGTTTTGTTGCTCAACAAACAGCTATCAGCAACAATTAAAATTAAGAAGCTATGCACTGTAAAATTCTAGTACTTTTTCGAGGACCTCGGTGACCAGAGAAGTGTCTTATATATTACTGAAGAGTTTTTGCAATGGCTTTCTTTTGTCTGTACTGAAGAATATCTTGAAGGTACCAAAGTCCATGGTTAATATACGCCTCCGAAACAGCCCAAATGTAGGGACAAAATAAGGGAACACATCCTTCCCTGGGACCCAGATTACTTACATTTCTGAAGTCCAGTGTTCATCTGCGTGTGAGAAAGAAGCTGAAAGGACAGGTCACCTGGCCCTGGCAGACAGGCTAGCATGGCAGACCAGCATCAACACAACGTGAGGCAGTCACTCACACTGTAATGAGAAAAACAAGGCCATGGCACACAAGGCAACTCACTCAAGGAAGAAATCGGGGACATCTGATATGGGCAGCACAGGCCCAAGTTTAGATAGATAAGCGATTTAATTAACAGTGTGTTGGCTGAAAATACATTTGTGTTTTTATCTGCAGTAACGATTTGCTCCCAACTATTATATTACTAAGCGTAAAATGATATTTCAGTTGGCACAGGTGAGTGGGTGGGGAAAAAAATACGTATCCACACCACTAAATGAAAAATACAGGTACATCTATAAGACCTTTTCTGTTCACAAGCTCTTCGCCTCTCCCTGTCATGGGCTTTAGGAAAGGCCCAGGGTCATGGGGCTGCCAGATGAATGGCACGCTGGCTCTCTTCTGTACTCAGCCAACGAAGGAGCAGAAAAGCTGGTAGGACACATTCCAACTGAGGTGAAGGGAAAAACGATTTCTCCCTGAAAACAGAACAGTGTTCCTGAACAGAGCTGGCCCTCACAGCGTGTGGCTCAGTTTATTTACAGGGCTGGTTGGGGGCCTGGAAGTCAGGCATTTCCAGAGGCAGTACAGTATACGAATTGCAGAAGCACCCAAAGTTTCACTTCTGACACTCGAGTAACCTGAACTCACTTGTAAAAGGAAGGAGAAAAGCATCCTAGAAAACAAAATTAACTACTGTTAAAGCAAATTTCGTAAGTTTCTAGGGATTCACCCTTCCTATTGCCTATCACACAATTAGACCTCCTGGATCCCACCCCCACCCCGAAACTGTATTGCACCCAAGGAAATCAAGGAAGTAGTAGGCTGCCAGAAGCCCAAGTGACCCTGACATTATGTCAAGATGGCATGGTTGCATCAGTGCTGTGTACCAACAAGACATACGGACTGAGGTGGCCTTTTGTAGGAAAGGAAACCGTGTCAACAATGCCAAGCAAGCTCTGTATACTGAACACCAAGCTTTTCCCAAAGAAATGTAATGCACTAAAACACATGAAATTCTTTTCTCATACTGCAAAACCCAGAAATCAAAGTAGCATACTAAGGCTTTAGATCACAACAAAACACTGGGGGGAATGTTCAAATGTTAAAGATCACAAAACCTCTTTCTCTTATAGAGGGCCCTCTCAGGTATGTGAAACTACCTTGTCATGATGAGTATCAGAGCTCCAGCTTGCAAGTCCAGGTAGCTGAAAAGATACTTTGTACAAGAGGCTGCTCAAACTGATACCAACTGCAGAAAGAACTGAAGATTGAATGCCTCAATGAGAATAGAGCCGCCCAAGAGTTCTGGCACAGAATCAGTCTTTTTAGGTCTCTGGTGGGTGGGACGACAGAATGAACACAGTGTGCCAACTGCAGTACCTCAAGAATAAAAAGTCTTCTGTTGGGGTCAAATGACTGAGGTACTAGTTACAATCCCATCCCTGTGAATGCTGATCTCTATTTAATAACCCCTCTCCTATGGTCCTAATATAGCTAAGGGCAAACTCCAAGGAAAGGAAGGGCATTAACAAATACTGGAGCCTAACACTGTGAAATAGGCTGTCTGAGGGGCTTTAGTTGTTTTCTTTCTTTTTTTTATTTTATTTTATTTATTTATCTTTAGCAGGGAAGGAAAGGAGAGAGGAAGAGAAATATCAATGTATGGTTGCTTCTCATGTGTCCCCTGCTGGGAACTGGCCTACAACCCAGGCATGTGCCCTGACTGGGAATCGAACCGAGATTGTGTGGTTCGCAGGCCCGTGCTCAATCCAGTGAGCTACACCAGCCAGGTTTTTTTCATTCTTTTTTAAGATTTTATTTATTTTTTAGACAGAGGGGAAAGGAGGGAGAAAGAGGGAGAGAGAAACATCAATGTTTCTCTCGAGGGAGAGAGAAACATCGATGTTTCTCTCTCAATGTTTCTCAATGGTTGCCTCTCGCACGCTCACAACCAAGCACCTGACCCTCAACCCAGACATGTGCCCTGACTGGGAATCAAACTGGCGATCCTGTGGTTTGCAGGTGGGTGCTCAATCCACTGAGCCACACCAGCCCAGGCTACTAGCGTTTTCTTAAATAGGTCTCCCAAACTTTCTTGGAAATAGGTAATAATTCCATTCATTGTCTCATCATCTCTAGCCTGGACTACTACAATAACCTTCTAAATGATCTGCCTGTTCCCTGCTTCCCGCCATAACCCAATCTATTCTCCACAGAACAGCCAGAGTCATTTATTTTTTAAGGAAATCTTATCATATCAGCTCAAAAATCTCCAATGACTTCCCATGTTACTTAGAATAAAAGATGGCCCTGGCCAGGTAGCTCAGTTGGTTAGGGCATTGTCCCAATACGCCAAGGTTACAGGTTTGATCCCTGGTCAGGACATGTATAAGAATCAATCAATGAATGCATAACTAAGTGGAACAACAACAAATTGATGCTTCTCTCTCTCTCTTAAGTGTGTGTGTGTGTGTGCGTGTGTGTGTGTGTGTGAGATAAAATACAAACTCCTAATGTGGCCCACAAAGCCTCACATACTGTTACTATTACCTCTGTTACTATTACTATTAGTAACTAACAGAATAGTAATTATTCTGTTACTATTACCTCTCTGGTCTCATCTTCTAACCACTCTGTCCCTCTTGCTGACTCTACTTCTAGCCACAGTAATCGTCCTGCAGCTCCTCGAAGGACCTGAGCACACTCCCACCTCCAGGCCTCATACTCCATCTGGATAAATGAGATGCTATGATGATGGAAGTACAAAGAACATGTTTACTCAGCTGTCTGCAGATAACACCCTCTCCCTGTATTCTTTGGAAGCAACCAGTCTACAAATGATCACCATAATCTAATATACCTATTAAATTTTGATGTCTGCCACCAAGAAGAGATAAATAGGGGTGTGGATCCAAAGAACTGACCATAACTTATTGCCCCTCAAGCCACAACTCCAGACTTCAACAGAACAGAAAAAAATTAAGCCAGCTAAACAGTGGCAAACAGGCACTGAAAGATTTACTGGCAGTGAACAAAGAAGAAAAATAAAAGGTGAATATAGTAGAGATTTTAGAAAGTCAATTTTTAGTATGGGCAGGAGAGAGGGAATAACTAAAAAAGATACCAGAGCTTGGAGTCTGCCATGATTAATTTATCTACAACAACAACAACAACAACAAAAAACTCAGCAAGTTCAGAACACGCTTTCTTTATTATTTTTTAAGATTTTATTTATGCATTTTTAGAGAGAGGGTAAGGGAGAGAGAAAGAACAGGAGAAAACATCTATCAGTTGCCTCTCACACGCCCCCACCAGGGAACTGGACCACAACCCAGGCACATGCCCTGACCAGGAATCAGACCAGCAACCCTCTGATCCGCAGAACGATGCCCAATCCATTGAGCCAACACCCGTCAGGGCGAATTTAGAACCCTCCTGAGCTCTCAATGACATCACCTGGGCTGCTAACAGTACAGCTAATTTGTGGCCCTTTCTTTAAAATTCAAAAGGTCAGGGACCTACCTATACTAAGGATGTCTCCAAGCCCCTTGCCCAGTTTCACTCAAGCCAAGAATCAGATTCTGCTAGGACAAGGACAACAGGGAATGTGGCAAGGTCATGAGGGTTGTGATGAAACAGGAAGTAAGCAATTTCCTCCCACAACCCACCCCAGAAAGCAGGGATACACAGTACAAAGCAGTCCTCCGGAGGCCTGGCAGCGGAGCACAGGCCTTTCACTCAAAAACTTCAAACCACCCACATATTTCGATAGCCATCTGACTTTTCTTAAACATAAATTCAAATAAAATTTTACAGCTGATATTTCCAGAAGCACAATGAGATCCAGAAATAAACACTAGTACTAACTTCTGAAAGGGCCTCAGAATTCAAGTCCTGACTGCTGAAGAGAATCAAGTAGTAACCGGGCGCTCCGGCCAAGCGAGCTGCAGACATCACAGAGAAAGGAAAAAAAGATCCCCTTGGCAGGGCCTCTCCAAGTGAGCTTTCAACCAGCTCTCCCCACTGCCAGCTGCGGTCTACACAGCGGACTGCCATTATCACAGTGAGGACAGCACTAAGGTGTTCAAACTCTCCTGGGACATTCATGAGTGCTAGCATTTCCCAGACTACCTCTAATTAAGGGACAAAAGCCCTTGTCCCTACTGGGAAAACTCGAAAGCACTTTCATTTGTGCCTTCCCCGCTTCAGAAGACTGATAGAGGTTTTATTAGAGTTGTGATGCAACACTCTTTTCTGGGTGGCACCTGATAAAGAACAACCATCTCTGCCTTAGGGTAGGCCTGTGAAGTACCACCACCTCACTTGTTTGTGCTGCGTGTCCCTGCGTTGGACCGCTGAAGGGGAGGGAAAGCAGGAAGAGGAAGACTCCTCTTCATGCTTTTTGGTGAAAAAAGTGGGGCAAAGCAGATAAAATCCTGGCAATGGAATTTTTACTTAGGGGTGCAATCACTTTTTTGGCGTAGTCTCACCACCCACAATCTAGTACCTTCCAGTATGCTTTTTTTAATTTTATTTATTTATTTTTTAGAGGGGAAGGAGAGAGGGAGAGAAACATCAATGTATGGTTGCCTTTTGTGCCTCCCATGCTGGGAGTTAGCCTGCAAGGAACCGGCCTGCAACCCAGGCATGTGCCCTGACTGGGAATCGAACCGCGATTGTCTGGTTCGCAGGCCGCGCTCAATCCACTGAGCTACGCCAGCCAGGGCCTGCTTTTTTTTTTTAATCCTCACCCAAGGACATGCTTATTGTTTTCAGAGAGAGAGAGGGAGGAAAAGAGAGAGGAAGAGAAAAATCAATGGGGGAGAGAAACACTGATTGGTTGCCTCTCACAGTGCCCTGACAGGGGCACAGGGGGCCGGGGGTGGGGTGAGGTGGGTGGGGGGTGATATTCAACCGACAAACTAGGCATGTGCCCCAACCAGGAATTGAACTGGTGACCCCATAAACTGGAGTTTATGGGGATGATGCTCCACCAACTGAGCCACAATACATTTTGTTTTGGTACCATTTCTTTCTGCCAAACCTCCACCTTCAAAAAGAACCCCATCAAAAAATGGTTGATTAACCAATTTCTCATTCATGCTGTGGTTCAACATTTTAAACCTGCCATTAATTAAAAGTGAAACCGAGAACAGTACCATCTCTGAGATCCCAGGTAAAGAAAGAAAATGTTATGCCCCATTTTATCCTGGACTCCACTGAATAAAATATATCCAACGGCTAAAATACTGAGCACACGCATCTTGAAGAGAATATGATTAACACTGAGAGACTGTATTAATTAAAAGTGTCATCACTATCCCTGATTAAGGCTTCTTATCCATGAGCTAAGGACTTACTAAAATGACTACTTTTTTAAAAATCCTCACTTGAAGGTATGATGATTATTATACCCACAAACACACCCCTCCCCCCGCCCCGAGACTTATCAGTATCTCTCCTATAAACTTCCTTTATTAAGAATAGTTTGGCCCTGGCCAGTGTGGCTCAGTTGGTTAGAGTATCGTCCCATAAACCAAAAGGTTGCTTCATATATATACAAAGCTCGAGGGATGTGGAAAACATCCCTAACTACCCTTCAGAACCCACCACGACAAGTCCTCTTCCCACCAAGTCCCTAAGGCATTTTCTCTGCCAGTGCTTGCTTGCTCTCTTCTTCTAAAAGATATTTATTTATTTTTAGATACAGGGGAAGGGAGGGGCAAAGGAAGGAAGAGAAACATCGATGTGAGAGAGAAACTGACAGGCTGCCTCTTGTACGAACCCCGACCAGGGACCTGGGGTGCCACCCAAGCAGTTGCCCTGACTGAAAATCAAACCACTGACCTCTGGCTTTGTGGAACAACACCCAACCAACGGAGCCACACCAAGTCAGGGCTGCCAGTGCTTTCTTTAGCAAGGATGCTCTTTCCTGGGTCCCCTTATTAATTAACTCATCTATGACCCAGTGCTTTCTCTTGAATTTGTTATTGCAGTACCAGGAAAATAATCTCCCTGGACATTCTAGCTTTTCAAATTGAGTGTGAACTTCCTAAGTCCAGAGCCTGGTCTTTTACTTATCCACTCAAGTTACTGGGTCAGGAACAAGATTATTCACGTAATAGATGCTTAATAATATTACTGGCTCGCATTCCTGAAGAACAGTATATACTTTAATCCCAAGCTTTGGAATTTACTTGAATTTACACCCTTGAAACACATGGGTAATACAAGCACCAACAAGTTTGTGCTCATGCGTGCAGGTGCCTTCACTCTAAGAGGGGACAAATTTTAAAAAGAAGGAAAAGCCCAGGTACTACTTTTGCACTGTACTGAAAGTATCATTCGGTTTCTGTACTTTACTCCCACTGAAGTAGAAATCCGTGTTCCTAAAAATTTGAAAATTCAGGCTGTGTTTGTTGCAGGCAACTAAATCAGAATGTGCAATTTTTCACTATGGTATGTAACAGACTTGAGTTTCCAAAGCCCTATCCAGGCTGGATCATTTAAGCTGAATCAAGGTACACTGGCCTCTGTATTTAGCCACATTCATAACATTCATAATCACAGGCAGAGCTCTCAGACTCAGACTGAGTAGAATTTTACTCATAAGTACCTGAGACTGTGCCCAGCAAGACAATGAGAACAACGAGAAATGAGAAAAAACTGCTTCCCTGAAATAAGACACAAATAATTGGATTTTTACCTTTTACAATTTCCTATAAAAACTTGTACTAAATTACAGTTTCAAATTATCATCCAGATGAGATATAATTCAACAAATATGATAAAATTATGTGGCTATTTTTTAAAAGATTTTATTTATTTATGTTTATAGTGGAAGGGAAGGAGAAAGGGAGAGAAACATCAGTGTATGGTTGCCTCTTGAACTGGCCTGCAACCCAGGCATGTGCCCTGACCAGGAATCAAACCACGATCCCCTGGTTCACAGGCCCGCGCTCAATCCACTGAGCCACACCAGCCAGGGCTATGTGGCTATTTTTAATCTGCAAAGTTCCAAGTCTTATCAGTCCATTAAAAGCTGACAGGTACAAGAAGTACTGATTTCACACCCAGATGGGGAAGCTGAGGCAACAACCCCAAATTACTGGTTCATTTGTTTGTGTTTTTTTAATTCCAGAGAGAGGAAGGGAGAGAAAGAGAGAGAAACACTGAATCAGTTGCCTGCTATACATGCCCAGACTGGGGACCAAACCCGAAACTCAGGCATGTGCCCTGACTGGGAATCAAACCTGCAACCTTTCTGTTTATGGGACAACACTCTAACCAACTGAGCCACACTGGACTAGGGCCAAACTATTCTTAATAAAGGAAGTCTATAGGAGAGATACTGATTAAGTCTCAGGGTGTCTAGCAGGTCCTTCAACAAGTCAAACCACACACATACTCTTTCAGATAAAAATGGAAAAGGCAGTTCCCCAGTGTCGCTTCTGTAATTTTATAGACTGTAGCTACAACATGAAAAAAGAATTTAAAGAATTTAGCAAGCTGTTAAAAAATCCTGGCTTTGGCCCAGGCTGGTGTGACTCAGTGGATTGAGTGAGTGCCAGCCTGTGAACCAAAGAGTTGCTGGTCTGATTCCCAGTCAGGGCACATGCCTGGGTTGTAGGTCAGGTCCCCAGTTGTGGGCACATAAGAGGCAACCACACACTGATGTTTCTCTCCCTCTCTTTCTCCCTCCCTTCTCCGCTCTCTAAAAATAAATTAATAAAATCTCAAAAAAAATATGGGCTTTGTCAGGCACAATAGAAACAAAGGTAGCCCTGGCCACTCACTAGGTGGCTCAGTTTGTTAAGAGTCTCATTCAGATACGCCAAGGTTGTGGGTTCAATCCCTAGTCAGAGCACACAGAAGAAACAACCAATAAATGCATAAATCAATAAAACAACAAATGAACTTCCAGACAAGATGGAGGCGTAGGAGGAAATACTGTACCTCCTTGCAGAACCAAATTTAAAGACAAGGATTTAGAAACAAAAACACAACCCAAACATTGAACTGTACCGAAGTCCAACAACAATGAACCATTCATCCAGACCAGTAGAGGGGCAGAGTCAGGGGCAGGCAGAGAGGGGTCCTGCCCTACAGGAAAGGGCAGTGGTTGGTGACCCAGGCGGGCACACAGGGACAAAAACCCAGTAAGGCTTGCAAGGCCGCTGGCTGGCTGACTGCGGACACACATTCGCACGCAGATAAACCAGGCAGGTTAAAGAACGGTCAGTGAGAAAGACCTTGCAACCCAGGGCCCTGGCAATAGGAAATAAAGCTTAAAAGCACTGACTGGAAAAATTTTCGGGGGTTAAGGTGCCAAGAGAGGCTCCCAACCTCACAGGAGAGGCCACGGGGAGACCCACAGGGTCCTAGAACGTACAGGAGCCCACCCAACTGGGAACTAGCACCAGAAGGGCCCAATTTGCTTGTGGGAAGTGGCAGAGGGGACTGAAATCTGAGAGAAAAAGGAAAAATTGCCATTGCTCCCTCTGATCCCGCCCCCACATACAGTGTTACAACCCAGTGACTTGGGTTCCCCACCCTGGGGAACCCATGGAGGGTTAGCAACAGGGGAGTGGGCAGAGAAGGGGGGAGAAGGTACAGAGAATAAGTAGCATAGATGGTAGGTAGAAAACAGACTGGGGGGGGGGAACGCAAGAATAGTATGGGAAATATAGAATCTAAAGAACTTGTGACACATGGACATGAACTAAAGGGAGGGAATGGGAGGGGAGGAGGTGTGCAGGGTGGAGGGGAATGAAGGGGAGGAAATGGGACAACTGTAATGGCATAATCAATAAAATATTTTTTAAAAAGAAAAAATATTATAGGAAAAACTATAAAGGACACATGGGCAAAACCAAGGAGGGAGGGGGTGGAATCAGGGGAGGGAGGTGGGGATGGCTGGGGTTGGGACGGGGATGCAGACAACTATACTTGAACAACAATAAAATTAAAAAGAAAAAAAATACTGGTTGTACTGACAGGTGTGGCTCAGTTGGTCGAGCACTGTCCCACAAAATGAAAGGTTGTTGGTTTGATTCCCAGTCAGGGTGTATGTCCAGGTTGCATGTTCAATCCCCTGTTGGGGCATGTATGAGGCAACTGATCGATGTTTCTCTCCTTCTCTTTCTCCCTCCCTTTCCCTCTCTCTAAAAATAAATACATAAAATCTTATTAAAAAAAAAAAGACTGTGGCGTTGAATCCCAGCTCTGGTGCTTACTAGCTGTGTGATCTTGGGAAAGACACTTAACTTCATCTAGAAAATGTACATACTTGAGAGAACTGTGAGGTAGGTTTACTGTTACTATATTCAAGTGCTTAGGACACTGGTGCCAGATATGTAGTGAACATTATTTAAATGTTGGCTATCACTTTTCTAACCTATCAAAATCCAGGTCACTTTTTATTTTGCCTATAAAGCCAAACCACCACCTTGTATTTTACAGTTCTTTATACTTTGAAACATGTTTACATATATTATTTCATTTGAAATTTAAGACAATTTTTTAAATTTACATGGAACAAGTACCATTCTCTTTCTATAGATTAGGAAGCCCAGGCTTAGGAACATCAAGTAACTTGTCCAACAACCTACTGCTAGAATAGTGGACCTCATATTGGATTTTCTGTCTTAACTTCTAGCCTTGTGGCTCATTCCATTAGAAAAGTACTTTGTTATCCTCAGTGTATGACCAGCATTTTTAAAAAGTGAATTAAAAATAATCGCAGAGTACAGTAAGAATGCTTATTGTTTCCTGACTCTGTTTTAACTACATAAATTATATGTATCTATTTACTGAGATATAATCCTTATTGTGGGCACAGACAAAAATGTTTGAAAAACACTATGCTACTTCAAGTTAATATTTACTGATATTTGCTGAGCACCTATCATATTCCTCTTCTTATACTATTATATACAACAAAAACATACCATAATGTATTTTTAAAAGATTTTATTCATTCATTTTTAGAGAGGAGAAGAGAAGGAGAAAGAAAGGGACAGAAACATCAACGTGTCGTTGCGTCTGGAGACCTGGTCCGCAACACAGCCATGTGCTCTGACTGCGAGTTGAACTGGAGACCCTGTGGTTTTCAGCCCACACTCAATCCACTGAGCTACACCACTCAGGGCCCATAGTGGGGTTTTTTAAGTGTAAACATAATTAATTTTCCTATGGATTTGGGGAATTACCTGTCCCAGATCAGCACTTTGCACTATAATTCTATTACACTTTGCTAGCCCAACACTTTGAAATCAGCTCTTACTAAAAATCCTTTTAAGGTGAACTATAAGCTAGCAACTAAAACCAAGGTTAGAACAGATTGGGAAAGTAACTACAGAAAGGCAAAGAAAAGCTTTAAGTTTATATGGTTAGGCTCCCCACAGCCAGGGGAAAGCTGTATAATTCACAGTGAGAAAACTATTTCAGAAAATAATACAAATAATGGTCAAACACAGTTATCTCTCATCCTCAAACAATCCTGGTACAGAAAACTCTTGTCCTCCTATCCTCATGCTCTTCTCTGAACACCAACTAACCCCAACTAACTCAACTCATACCTTTTCTAAGTCGTTTCCACTTGGACCCTCAAGGGATTTTAGAAGCTGGGCATCACAGATCCCCTCAAGGTCTCTGACAGAAAGCATTTCCCTGATCTGTAGGGTGTTTTATTTTCATTTTGAACTTTATTTATTTATTTTTAGAGAAAGGAGAAGTGAGGGAGAAAGAGAGGGAGAGAAACATCGATTGGTTGCCTCTTGCACATGCCGCAGCTAGGAACAAACCTGCGCACATAACACACATAATCCTGACTAGGAATTGAACCTGCGGCCTTTGCTTTGCAGCACAATGCCCATCCAACTGAGCCATGTTGGTCAGAGCTGATCTCTAAGGTGTTTTAAATTGAGTATGCAGAGGGAATCACATTTGTTTTTAGTCATGCATCTGCTATATCCAGTATATATTCATTTGGTCTGTTACCTTCCTAGAAGGAGTTCTCTGCCAGGTATATCCAACCTGTGGCCTGCAGGACACATGCAGCCCAGGATGGCTGTGAATGTGATCCAACACAAAATCGTAAATTTACTTAAAACCATTTTGCTCATCAGTTTTCATTAGTGTTTGTGTATTTAATATGTGGCCCAAGACAACTAATTTCCCAGTGTGGCCCAGATACATCAAAAGGTTGGATGCCCCTGCTATACAATGCCTTGAGTTTATATACCTTGTGTTTCTAGGGAAGAGTTTCAAAAAGGCTAGTAAATTCAGTACAGACAGGCAATGAAATTAATGTTTACTTGCAGTTCACACATTGCCCTTCACTGTGTCTTCTAGTCTGGTGCCACCAAGAGTTCAGCAATAGGCAATGTACTGAGACAAGGCATGACTGATATATATGCATACATTGTGTTCACATAGGCCCTTCCTTCTCCTCTCCCGCCTGAGTAGAGGACTATAAGAATCCTGATATATAACAAAGTTTAGTGAGGGCTTCTATAGTCTTAGTGAAAATCAAAAGATTTTTCCTTGTTATGTGTCTGAGACTCACTGTAACTCAAGGCTTTATGGCTCACACTACCCAGTCCAAGGAATTACCAGGCTTCTGAAGCTAAGGGGTCTCTGAAAGCAATAAAAGCTACTAAACCTCCAAACGACTCAGGGACTGAAAGCCTATTTAGAAAGAGGAGGTCCTTCTCCTTCTACATCCTGCAAACCACCACAACTAGCTAATACAACTTGGAATACTGGCTCAATCCACAGGAAGAAGAAAGAACAGAGAGACTGTCCCTGCTGGAAGAATACTTTTATAGAGAGAGTATAGTAAGAGTAAATACCCAATGAAGTAAGAATCTGAACTTAGCTTTAGGAAGTTTCCTCATTTCAGGAATTGCCTGAAAAACAAAATAAAACCTAAAAAAGTGGTCCTTTAAACCTCTCAAGGATTCAGAGTACCACAACTCACTCACAGATCAGCAAAGTGTTTTTGCCCTCTTCTGTGCCCGAGAAATTTCATAACCATTTGACATTGTTACTTATCAGTGTGTGAGCGGTTCTAACTGGTCAAATAAATGCCTAATACCACATTTGAAATCCCGCCCAAACAAAGCAATTTAACTCAAGATTATTCTAACATTAGGAAAAATCAGGGAAAATGATGTAAATACATGTTTAACCCTACAGACATCCAAATTATTGCCTTCCTTTTATCTCAAAAGGAATGGCTAACAGTACTCAAATTAACATTTTTTGGACAATAGCAGAAAACAAAAATTCACAGCTCGTCATTCCCAGTACATGCCTCATTTGTTCAGTATATACACTCACTGTCCTAATTTCTACTCTGTAAACTTTTCTCTCTGGGGCCTCCCTCACCAACTGAGTGTCCTTATCAACTTTCACCCAGTTACCTCTGTTAAATCACTTCATTTGGTTAGAAATAGAAAGCACCCAAATAGAGTGAACAGGGCATCCACAAAGGAACAAAGAGTGGGGGCTGATGTGGGGAGTCAGAACCCAAGTGACATGAGGAGAGCATCCCTAGAGGGGATGCAGTGACTACTCCCTGTCCAATAACATGAATCCCAGTAGGGTCCACTCAGATCTTGCCATCTAAATACTAAAGTCTTGCCCTGCTTGGTATGGTTCAATTGGTTGGGCGTTGTCCCACAAAGCAAAGGGTCACTGGTTTGATTCCCAGTCAAGGCACATGCCTGAGTTGCGGGCCTGGTCCCTAGGTGGGGCACATACAGGAGGCAACTGGTTGATATTTCTCTCTCACATCTATGTTTTTCTCCCTACCTTCCCCCTGTCTCTAATAAACAAATAAACAAATAAAATATTAAATACTGAATTTTCCACTAACAGAACAAAGGTTCGTTGTAGAAATGGCTGAGGCAGAGAAACTACCAGATGAGTCTGGTACATCTCACTGTGCAGGAAAGGAAGTTCACAAAGAGTAATGGTAACATGTCAAAGGACAGAGAAGCTACAGTATGTTCAACTGGCAAGGGAAACCTCAGAAAGAGAAATTTACACACTGAAAATTAAAAAGAACAGAGAATGAGTACATTGAATGACAGAGACATGTGCCAGGAATAGAAGAACTGTAAACCTGTTTTCTACCACTGTTCCTAAGGTACTACTTTGGGTAGTATCAGCCATTCCTTTGAAATAAACATGGCAAATTCTTTGTTTTTTTTTACTTTAAATATCATTTTTAATTTTTCTTTTTTTTATTTAACTCTTGTTCAAGTACAGCTTTCTTTCTTGTATTCCCAGCCCTGCCGCCCCCAGTGCTCCCCACCTCCCTCCCATCTCCGCCCCCCACCTTAGTTATTGTCCATAAACATGGCAAATTCTTTCGGCATCTTTCGGGTTAAACATGTAATCCCCCCCCCCCCCGATTTACTGGCAAAATATGTGTAATTTGAACATCAAAACAAATGATAATAACAGATCATGTCCTATTCAATAAAACAGAAAATCATGAATCAATACTAATATAAATAAGTAAACTGAAGGTTTAAAGAGGAACGGGGTGTTTACATAGGTTCAAAGTAACTCCTCCTGAAATACTAATTAAAAACAAAAAAAGAGAGTAAACTTCACATAGAAATGCCTAGCAGACAACACCGTACTCAAGTGATCATATACTACTAGGAATGTGACACATAAAAATCAGCACATCCTAAAAGGATGCAATGAAGAACACAGCACCACTCCTGTGATATTCTTGCTGCAGATGCATTACCTACATTAAACATGAGGAACCATCAGACAATCCTAAACTGAGGAACTTTCTAGCAAATAACTGTTAATAGTGTCAAACTCATGAAAGTCAAAGAAGGCCTGAAGAACTGTCTCAGAATGAAGGAAAGCAAAAAGACAACAAATAAATTCAATGTGTGATTCTGAACTGGATCCTTTTCTTTTTCAAATCCTCACCAGAGATGTTTTTATTGATTTTAGAGAGAGAAGAAGGGGTGTTGGGAGAGAGGAAGGAGAGGGAAGGAGAGAGAGAGAGAGAGGAGGAGGAGGGAAGGAGAGAGGGAGAAATATCAGTATGAGAAACATTAATCAGTTTTCCACAAGCCCCCTGACAGGGGATCAAACCCATAACCTAGGCATGTGCCCCAGCTGGGCATCAAACCCGAAGCCTAGGTGTGTGCCCAGACCAGGAATCGAACTCACAACCTTTTTGTGCACGGGATGACACTCTAACCAGATGAACCACTTAGCCAGGGCTGAAGTGGATCCTTTTTGCAATAAGGACATTACTGATACAACTGGCAACATCTGGAGGAGGGGTATCTGAGAATTATATGACAGTGATGCATCAATGTTAACTTCCAGAATTTGATGTTGGACAATGTCCTTGCTTGTAGAAGATTAACGCTAAGGTATTCAGGGATGATGAAGCCATCAGGTCAACAACTTATTCTCAAGTGATTCAAGGAAAAAAATAATTCTTTGTATAGTACTTGGAACTTTTCTATAAATTTGAGATTCTTTTCAGAACTTTTATTAGTAAGTCTCTGGTAAGGGCACATATAAGAATCAAACAATAAGCCTGGCTGGTATAGCTCAGTGGATTGAGCGCGGGCCTGTGAACCACATAATCACGGTTCGATTCCCAGTCAGGGCACATGCCTGGGTTGCAGGCCAGTTCCCAGCTGGGGGTGCACAAAAGGCAACCATACATTGATATTTCTCTCATTCCCTTCCCCTCTAAAGATAAATAAATAAAATCTTTTAAAAATTAAAAAAAAAAGAATCAAACAATGAATGTGTAAATAAGTGGAACAACAAATTGATGCCTCCCCTCCTCTCTCCCCCTCCCGCCTTCCCTCCCCACCCCACTTTCTTTCTCAATTCAGTACCTTTTAGAGGAGGGTAAAGGTCTGGAAGGGAGGGGACTGCAGATCATTAAGAAAAGTTGGAAAGAATGGTCTGTCTATTGGTAACCATTCTCACTTTATCTTAATGCAAGTAACTTATCTCTGAATTGCTGAGTACCAACATTGGAGTTCCTGCCAGCAAAAATAGGATTCCTGTATATTTCTGCCTCATCAACTTCCAATTTCTTTTCAACAATTACCTGAATCACATTTTCTCCAGTGCCTATACTTCAAATTCTCTCCCAACCTCAACTCTATTCTGGCAATGCTGTGTGACCTTCATGCTTCCCTCTTACCTTAAAGATGGAGAACTTCACCTTTAGAAAGGTTCCAAAAGAGATGTCTATCTTTTTTTAATACATGTTATTGATTATACCATTACAGTTGTTCTATTCCCTCCCTTCATTCCCCTCCACCCGCACACTCCCTCCCCCACCATTCTCCCCCCCTTAGTTTATAACCACGTGTCTCAAGTTCTTTAGATTCTTTATTTCCCCCACTATTCTCGCCCTCCCCCCTATCTATTTTCTACCTACCATCTATGCTATTTTCTGTGCCTTCTCCCCCCTTCTCCTCCCACCCCCCTGTTGCTAACCCTCCATGTGTTCTTCATTTCTATGGTTCCACTCCTGATCTAGCTGTCCTCTTGGTTTGCTTTTGTTTTAGGTGTGGTTGTTAATAACTGTGTGTTTGCTGTTAATATTTTTCATCTTCTTTTTCTTACATAAGTCCCTTTAGCATTTCATATAATAAGGGCTTGGTGATGATGAACTCCTTGAATTTGACCTTGTCTGAGAAGCACTTTATCTGTCCTTCCATTCTAAATGAAAGTTTTGCTGGATAGAGCAATCTTGGCTGTAGGTCTTTGGATTTCATGACTTGGAATACTTCTTTCCAGCCCCTTCTTGCCTGTAAGGTCTCTTTTGAGAAATCCACTGACAGTCTGATGGGTACTCCTTTGTAGGTGACTGTCCCCTTACCCCTTGATGCTTCTAGGATTCTCTCCTTCATTTTGGTCTTGGCTAATGTAATTATGATGTGCCTTGGTGTGTTCCTTCTTGGGTCCAACTTCTTTGGCACTCTCTGAGCTTCCTGGATTTCCTGGAAGTCTATTTCCTTTGCCAGACTGGGGAAGTTCTCCTTTATTATTTGTTCAAATACGTTTTCCACTCGTGGCTGTTTCTTTCCCCCTTCTGGTACCCCTATAATCCGGATGTTGGAACGTTTAAAGATGTCCTGGAGGTTCCTAAGCCTCTCCTCATTTTTTTGAATTCTCATTTCTTCATTCTTTTCTGGTGGGATGTTTTGTTCTTCCTTCTGGTCCATTCCATTGATTTGAGTCCCAGTTTCCTTTCCATCACTATTGGTTTCCTGTGCATCTCCCTTCATTTCAATTAGTTTAGCCTTCATATGTTCCTCTAATTTGTGACTATGTTCCTCTAATCTGTGACTATAATCTACCAGTTCTGTGAGCATCCTGATAAATAGTGTGTTGAATTGTGCTTCTGAGAGGCTGGCAATTTCTGGGTCGCTTAGAGTTATTGGCTCTGGGACTTTGAGTTCTTCTTGCACCATCTTTTGGGCTGTTCGTGCCTGTTCTGTAGCAGGATCAGAGCCCTAAAGTGTTCACTAGAACAGGGCAAATAAGTTGCTGGGTTGTGACGTTGTATGTGGGGGCAGGGTCAGAGAGGGGCAATGGCTTCCCGTCTGCCGCCTGCCACCACGGCCCCCGCGCCCCAGCCACCACAGTCACCAGGCCCATGAGTTTCGTTCCACTGCACGCAAATGTGCCGCCGCTGTCAGCTCTCCACCACTGGGTTCGCCCCCTGGGGCCTGTGTGGTCGTCTCACTGTGCGCGAATGTGCAACCGCAGTCAGTCTGCCCCACACCCCGACTGGTTCTGGGCTGCCTGCGCGCCTAGGTCGGGGGATCTGTCCTGCCCGACCCAGCTCCACTGCTGGCTCCGCCTCTCTTACCGTCCCGTTGAACAGTTCGTAGCTGTCGGACTTCCGTATAATTCCGTTTTCTGGTCTTTGGGTGTGTCCTAGTTCTCCAAACCTTTGTTATGTTTAAACTTGGTTGTGGGAGAAGGCACAGTGTTTCCACCTATGCCTCCATCTTGGTGAAAGTCCAGAGATGTCTATCTTGAAGATCTTATTAGTGACCTTCCCTTCTTCAGGACTAACATTCACTAACACTGCCATTAAGTTCATGTTTTTTCTTTTCTTTTCTTTTTTTTTAATTTTTAGAGAGAGGGGACGGGAAGGAGAAAGAGAGGGAGAGGAACACAAATGTATGGTTGCCTCTCCCATGGCCTCCACTGGGGACCGGGCCTGCAACACAGGCATAAGCCCTGACTGGAAATTGAACTGTGACTCCTTGGTTTGCAGCCCATGCTCAATCCACTGAACTACACCAGCCAGGGCAAAAAACTTTTTTAAAGAGAAAGGAAGGGTGGGGCAGACAAACATCAATTTGTTGCTCCATTCGTTTATGCATTCACTGGTTGATTCCTGTATGTACTCTGAGCGGGGATCGAACCCACGACCTTGGTGTACAAGGATAACACTCTAGTCAACTGAGCTATCCAGCCAGGGCTTAAGAGTTTTTCAGGGCTCTTCCTTCTAAACACACATACTGAACCTAAACAAGTGCCATGCAAACTCCCCTATGCTATAAAGGAAAGCCTAGTTATATATTCTGGAGTGTAACAGAGTTTTGACACTCTTTTCCTCCCACTGTACAAAAAGTTTCAAATAACACCACAAGCTTTATCTCCAGACCAAGTATAACTAGCTTCTCCACTTTCACACCAAAAAGCAGCTGGCAGGCAGGGTCTTGGTTATTCAACAGCAGAAAGGTTTTCAGTAACAATCAATGAAGAGCTTTGAAGTAGTGTAAGGAAGATGTTTATCACTTATCCTTTCTTCTTCTTTCCTATTTAGCGTGATCACGAAGTTCTGGAGGAGGACCAAGTATATTATGGCTCTCCTCCAAGCAGCCATAAATTTTCTTTCCTTACATTAAATAAATACTAACAAAAATAGACTCTTAAAACGCACTGCCATACATGAATGTATCTCAGGAGATTGATCGGTCCCTGGGAAGAAAGCACTAGCTACAAAGGACACTAAGTTGAGAACAGCATCTGAAATGAAAGCAGCAGCAAGTCATCTGGAGATCTAAGAACACTCCTAGGAGAAATTAACTTCACTCTTTTGCAGGTTAAGGAAGTAAGATTTTGCTTACAAGACCATTTACTTTTCAGGGTAACCATCAAACAGCAACATGAAGGGGATGTCTGAAGAAAAAAATTTAGTCATCTTCAGAGGAAGACAAACAATTTATTTTCTTCCTTTCCCTCTTTTCCACCTAGCAGGGACTGTTTCTAAATATATTATGTAACTGGTTATTAAAACAACATACTAAAATTCCCACAGAGCTAAAGAAACACGTTCTCGGCGTTCTACTAATTTTAAAAGTACCCCAAAACAAACGTTTACTTTTGCACTTTGAAGAGAATTTCAAATGCAAGAAGACTAAACTGCACCTTGCCAATTACCATAGCCTTAACAATCAGCACATGTTGCTATGAATTACATTTAATTCCATCTCAACCTATTCTCCTATGATAAGCAGCAATGAACTCAAGGGTATGATTATGATTTAAGAATATGAAAAGACACCATGGCAATTCCTAATAGATTCTTTTAAAATATGATCCTAGCTCTTCAAAAAAGTGCTCTTCAAAAAAGAACAGTATGTTTTAATTGTAAGATGAATTTTTACAGTTCTTTGACCTCCTGTCTGAAAGAGGTATGGAAAAAGAAACTGCAGGCCCTGGCCGAGTAGCTCAGCTGGTTAGAGCATTGTCCCAATACACCAAAGTTGTGGGTTTGATCTCCAGTCGGGACACATATAAGAATCATCCAATAAATACATAAATAAGTGAAACATCAAATCGATGTTTCTCTCTTCCCCCTCCAAAATAAATAAGTAAAAATAAAATAAAAAGAAATTAACTGCAGTGTAGGTAGGGCATGAAATGTGTCACTTTGGTTATTAAAATCCATCAAGACATGCTTCAGTGTATAACTGCCGCCAAAAAACTGACTTGCAAGTAATTATCACCACTAGCTGCAATAAAAGTTAATTGGACATAATTGAACTAACGCCCTAATTGGAGGGAAGCTGCAACTGGCTAAGAGAACACTCCTCCTGCTCCTTCAATCTGCAAATGAAACTGCTAATGATAATTTGTGGACAAAACAGAAATTGCTCTCATGGTTTCCCCACTGCAAATCACTCAGTAATTCCAGCTAATGCCCAGGATGTTGGGCTAGGAGAAAAATCACTAAGCAATGCTTCCTTTGATAAAGATGAATTTTAACAATAACCAAGCTCATCAAGGCTGTGGGTTGCTGAGAACTGTTAATTTCCCCTGGACACCCTAAGTAAGGCAATGTGACCTGATCTTCGCACCCTAGTACTAAGCAATAGATGTGCCCTGTGCCACTAACATGTATTGTAAGAAGATATGCAAGCCAGGAGCTACGACTACACTAATAATTTATTCTCTTCTAAGAGAATCCTGGTAATCTCATTTTTAGACAGGCAAATGGCACTGTTGATCTGCTTCAATAGCAAAGATTAAATTACTTCTGAATCAGTTTTGGAGTTAACAGATTCCTGCTGCCTAACTCATTTGCCTTTAATTCTGGACAAGAACTGTGCCCTTTCTCCTGGAATTTAGTATCAGACTCTCTGCTCCTCAACTGTGTCTACAGCCCAAAGAGCTAAGACTCCTAAGCATATTAAAAAGTCTTAGGAAACCATTTGTCTTGTGGTCTTTATATCAATAGTGAACTATAAAGGGGGTGGGAAGCAGGTACTCTGCTGAAGTGACATAAGGTAAAAGAGAAAAAAGCAGGTACAAAGTGCTATCTCTGCTCATTTTTTTCTCAGGTGATTTGGGCTTTTTTCTGGCAAGGAGATGGCTAGAATTTTTTAAAGGTTTTATTTATCTTTTTAGAGGGAAGAGAAGGGAGGGAAAGTGGGATGTATGAGAGAAACATTAATCGGTTGCCTCTCGCATGCTTCCAACTGGCCTCCTGGCCCACAACCCAGGAATGTGCTCTGACCCGGAATCAAAACTGACTTTTCGGTTCCCGGGCTGGCACTCAAGCCACTGAGTCACACCAGCATGGGTGAGATGGCTGGAAATTAATGCAATCAGAACCTTCCCCAAAGAAGCGGCTGGACCATCTGCCCATTTGGTACACTTCTCAGTAAAAGTTATTTTGGGAGGTTGCAGTTCACTTCTTCTAGTCATTAAAATACAACACTTTCTGATGTGGAATGTGAAAAAGCCTAGGGCTCAGTTGGGATGCAGAAACTAGAGAGGGACCTAGAAAGTGTAATGTGGATAGTAAAGAAAAACAAGAGTTTAATTTGAAAAAGAGAACACTTAGTAGGGACATCACTCACTCACTCACTCATTCACTGAGTACCTGTGATACAACAGGCACTGTGGTAGTACTATGAATTGAAAATACAACCATGACAGACAAAATCCCTAGTGAGCAATGCTATTACTGTGATGATCACTTTGTAACACATACAAATAGCAAATCATTATGTTGTATACTTGAAACTAATACTATGTTGTATGTCAAACTATACCTCAATTTTTTAAAAAAAAAAAAGGAAAAAGTGAGTAAAATGATTGAAAACCCAAATAAAAACAAATACTTCCAGGGTACAGTGCGAAGGAAGGGAGAACAACATGGGTCAAGCAAGAATTTAACAGATTGACAGGGATGGGCCACTTCAGGCAAAGAAAAGTAGCATATTGAAAGACACGAAGTTATGAAACTAAATGGCATGTCTGGGGAACCAGAAGTGGTCTGTTGCAGAGAAGCAGGGCATTGGTGCTAAACCTAGAGGAGAGCCTGATGCGCCAAGTTATAGAGTCTTTTATTTCACACTAGAGGGAGAGGGTACCAACCCCTTTTGCCAGCACTCAATCCACTGAGCCACACCAGCCTAGGCAAATAAAACACATTTTTTTAAATGATGGAAAAGAATTTATTTTCTACCTCAATTAATTCAATTAAACTTTTATTTTCAATAGCTAAAAAGTTGGACTAGATGACTTCTAAATTCAACTTCCAGATTCCATGATTTTAAGTTTTTTTTAAAAATCCTCACCCAAGGACATTTTTTTCATTGCTTTTGGAGAGAGAGGAGGGGAGAGAGAGAAACATCAATGTGAGAGAGAAACACCGACTAGATGCCTCCATATTCCCCCTGACCAGGAGCAGAAACCGCAACCCTTCAGTTTACCAGACAACACTCCAACCAACTGAGCCACACTGACCAGGGCCAGATTCCATAATTCTAAATCACTTACAAAGGTGGTTTTGTAAAGTCATTAATAAATTACTTACATTTGTAGAGACCTTTATAATTTTCAAAGTGTTTTCACATTGATTCTGTCACTTGATTTTTTCAAATGCCCTATGAGAGACAGTCAGGGCAGGTATCATTAGTCTCATTTTCACAGCTAAAGAAACTAGTAAAAGCTAGTAAGTGCACAGACTACAGCCAGGTTTTCTGACCCCTGGCTTTGTGCTTTCTCCTCACACGACTGCCTCCAGGACGTTGCTAGAACTGAAAATCCACTCTGACAAAGCACCCCCCTTATTCACCTGTTCCAGTGTTTATTCTTAAAACCAGGAAATTCTTCCACATGTCTCATACCCATTATTCAGGAACTTCAGCCTATTCTTTTGTCCCCTTCAAGGTGAATAAAAGCTAGTCATCTATCTTTATATAATGTTCCTTCGTATCTGCATACTACAAAATGCCTGTCATTTCTTTACAATAAACTAACAATCTCAATTTCTTGATTTTTTTCACATAAATATTCTTTCCCTTAAACTAGGTTAAGTAATCTGATCCTAAATATAGTACTAGACCCAGGAAGACAATAATCTCCAGTGCACTTTCTATGCATGCCAATCCTAATACTCAGCTATCTATTAAAGAATACCTCTCCGACTAATTCATATCAATATTTATCAAGCACCTACTATGTAGCAAGGCATTGCTCCAGGAGCTAGGAACTCAGCAATGAACAAAACAGGTAAAAACTCTGTCTTCATAGTGCTTCCGTTTTTACATGGGATAGAGTGGGCAAGTCAGATAAACTTAACAAACAAGTACACTATACACGCTCTTAGACTGTGATAAAATAAAAACAGTGTAAGAAGATGAGGAGTATTGAATTGGGTAGTGACTTTTAAGATTTTATTTATTCATTTTTAGAGAGAGGGGAAAGAGGGAGAGAAACATCAATGTGTGGTTGCCTCTTAAGTGTCCCCTACTGGGGACCTGGCCCAAAACCCAGGCATGTGACCTGACTAGGAATCGAACTGGCAACCCTTTGGGTTGACCCACACTCAATCCACTGAGCTACACCAGTCAGGGCTGAGGTAGTGACTTTTAAATAGTATAGTCAGAATGGTCCTCACCGAGCAACTATAGATTCTCCATGGTTTATCTGCTAGTTTCTATGTGAGGGAGCAGTACAGCTTTTAATTACCTAACAGTTTTTTAAAAAGAAAACTATAACTAATATAGGTTTTTTCCCCTCTCATTTTAAGTGTAACTCTTAAGCACTTGCACATTTAATAAAATGCAATTTGTCAGCTTGTTCTGAAGAGTGGAAACCTGGTTTCTGTAATGTAGAAATACTCTTCAAGCAATAATGCAACAAAGTAATGTAAGCCTGCACACAACCAAAGATTGCTGTTATATTCAACTGTGACTTTGAAAAATACTAGCATTTCCCTGGTTGAGCAATGTAACTTCCCTAACTAGTTGTAGGGAGCCAAGAGATGAACAGATGTATACAGATGGGAGGGATGGAGAGAGATGGTAGAGAATTTTAGGAAGCTACAAAGTTGATGTGCAGGCTGAAGTGGTACCAGCCTCTTCCTTCTAGCTGCACTAAGGAACAATCTTCCCAAAACATATGAATGATTAGGACAGTATATTCCACTTGGGAAGTATGTTCAGCATGGAGAATACGCATAAATTAAAATAAAGCTTGCTGAAAAAGCAACTTGTTCGTATTTATTTAGTTATTTTCAGTAACAGGAAAATATTTATTAGTACTTCATTACTCTTGTTCATATGCTTCTCCAGAGTGTCAACTTCACAGTAATAAGAGTGTTAGTATAAAGGTAATGTGTGACATGGACCCAACACCCCCCATCATATGTGTAAACAGAATCCTAGGGAAAACTTGTTGCTGGGAACTACAGATGGTGTGGCATTGTTTCTAAATGTACACGCTCCCAGGTTTATTTGGGCACTACCCAAGAGATTTGATTTTGTTGTTAGTTGTATTCTTACTGTGTCCCTAGAAAAGATAACCACTCAACTCCTGAATTTTTTTTAATGCTCCCCTGGGAATATGTTTATTGATTTTAAAGAAACAAACAGAGAGAAGCACTGATGTAAGAGAAACATGGATTGGTTGTCTCCCTGACCAGGGATGGGGTTGAAACCACAACCTAGGTATTTGCCCTGACTGGGAATCAAACCCACAACTCTTTGGCATACAGGACGACGTGCCAAGCAACCCAGCCATGGATTTTTAAGTCTGTTTTTTTCATTGTTCCAATCTAATTTTGCCTCTGACTATGGAAACAGACAAAGGGCTTTTCTTAAAAAGAAAGGTTCCTTTGGTCTCTCTGGGAAAATGTTCTAACACAATATCATACTCCAATTGCACCATACTTCACAGGGATTGAATAAAGCCTAAGTACTAAAATCCTTTAGAAGGCCCGTTAGTGAATGTACCATAAGATCTGGCAGAACAGGTTAAAACCAAGATATGGATTCTTCATTAACCCATTGGTCCCACTTTCTGTTGAATGAAAGAGGTCTGGAAGAGTAAGATAAGCAAAAGCCAAGCAGTACCTTCACAGCTAAAAAGTTAATGTCTTTACAATAGTAAAACCACTTTCAGCAGAATAGTTGGGTAATACAGAGGCCCATTCAGGAACCCAGGAAATGTGACTTTTCCATTCTTATACTGTGACCTGGGATAAGCTGCCTTTTAACTTCTATAGTCTTGATACCCCTTTCATTTCAAAATAGATTTAAGTCCAATCTAATTCTAATAAGTAATCGATGAAATGCCAATGGTAGAAATACTTCAGCTTCTCCTCTGAAGCAACAGGGATGCTGACTAGATCATTTCATTTCTCTAAGTAGCATAAAAATCTTACTTTTACTTAGCAACTGATCCTCAAAACCACTTTGCTGGTCAACTGGTCATAGAAACCTTGCCTTTTAAAATTGCTGTACTAGGACCTGGCTGGTGTAGCTCAGTGGATTGAGCACGGGCCTATGAACCAATGCTTACCAAAGCACTGCCAGTTCAATTCCCAGTCAGGGCACATGCCTGGGTTGTAGGCCAGGTCCTTGGTGAGGGGCCCTCAAGAGGTAACCACACACTGATGTTTCTCTCCCCCCCTTTCTCCCTCCCTTCCCCTCTCTCTAAAACTAAATATAAATAGATAATCTTTTTTAAAAACTGCTATAACAGAGACATATGAAAGGATGCTCAGCATCACTAGCCATCAGAGAAGTGCAAATTAAAACCACAATGAGATGCCATTTCACACCAGTCAAATGACCATCAGAAAGGCGAGGCTGTGGAGAAAAGGGAACCCTAGTGCACTGTTGGTAGGAATGCAGACTGGTGCATCCATTATGGAAAACAGTATGAAATTTCCTCAGAAAACTAAAAATAGAACTGCCTTTTTAAAAAAAGATTTTATTTATTTATTTTTAGAGAGAGGGGAAGGGAAAAAGAAAGAGAGAGAAACATCAATTGTGTGGTTGCCTCTCACGCATCCCCCTACTGGGGACCTGGCCTGCAACCCAGGCATGTGCCCTGACTGGGAATCATACCGGCGACCCTTTGCTTCACAGTCCGGTGCTCAATTCACTGAACCACATCACCCAGGACTGGAAGTGCCTTTTGACCCAGTGCTAGGATTATACCCTAAGAATCCTGAAACAGCAATTCAAAAAGAAAGTAGGCACCCCAATGTTCATAGCAGTGCTATTTACAATAGTCAAGTGATGGAAACAGCCAAGTGCCCATCAGTAAATGAGTGGATCAAAAAACTGGTACATTTAGCCCTGGCTGGTGTAGCTCAGTGGATTGAGCGCGGGCCTGCGAATCACACAATCGCGGTTCGATTCCCAGTCAGGGCACGTGCCTGGGTTGCAGGCCAGTTCCATACATTGATGTTTCTCTCCTTCTCTCCTTCCCTTCCTCTCTAAAGATAAATAAATAAAATATTTTTTAAAACTGGTACATTTACACAATATAACACTATGCAGAAGAAAGAAAGAACTCCTATCCTTCTGACAGCCTGGATAGAACTGGAGAGTTATTATGCTACATGAAATAAGTGGTAAAAGACAAATACCATATGATTTTACTTATAAGTGGAACCTAATCAACATAACAGCCCTGGCTGGTGTGGCTTAGTAGACTTAATACTAGCCTGTGAACCAACAGGTCACCAGTTCAATTCCCAGTCAGGGCACATGCCTGGTTTGCGGGACAAGTCACCAGTTGGGGGCGTGCAAGAGGCAACCAATCAATATATCACATATCAATGTCTCTCCCTCTCTTTCTCACTTCCCTCTCTCTAAATAAATAAAACCTTAAAAATAAAACAAAAACAAAAACAAAAGAGCAAAATAGAACCAGAGACATGGAGAGAAAGAAGCAACTGACAGTAACCAGAGGGGAGGGCAGAGGGGGATAATAAGGGAAAAAAGGGTAAGAGTCAAGTCCAGGAACATGTATAAAGGACCCATGGACAAAGACAACAGGGTGGGGGGAACTGGCATGGAGGGGAAGGACTGAATTTGGAAGGTGGGGAGTGGGTAGGGGAGGGGAGAGAAGTGGGGACAATTGTAATTGAACAACAAAAAAGTTAAAATAAAATTGCTGTAATATTCAGCCGCTCTTCCACTAAAAAGAGAAAAGCACATTAACATTTTCCCACTAAACAGCACTTAAAAGAAACCCTCAGCTTTGAATTTATAACTTGCAGTACTTCTTTAATCTCAATCTGACTTCTAAACAGATGTCATTTTGGCCAACAGCCCTCATTAGAGTACATACAGACCAGTGTTAGAAGAGGGGTTTGCTTGGGTAACAGTTCTTCTTTGGCTTGGCTATCTACAGCTCACCCACATGATGAATGATTTGCATGTACTGTGGAACCAGAAGATGCCAACAAAGAAGATATACCAGTCTCAAGAACTAGTTTATTTATGATTTCCTTGGAAGATCTCAATTATCCATGGGAACCCAGTGTAATTGGGTAACAAAGATCAAGTAATAAAATATTAAATAAAACTGTCTCGAGGATACTAAACTGAACTTTTCTAGATCTAACACTGAGTTATTATAATACTTTCGATTATTAAGAAACTAAGTACAACCCAATCCCATGGCTATCTTGCTTACTAATTTTGAATGACCAAAGAAAACATTTCTAATCAGTTTGTTCAGCTAGAAAATTGCAGGTAAAAAGTAGAGGAAGTTAGCCCTGGCTAGTGTAGCTCAGTGGACTGAGCACAGGCCTGCGAACCAAAGGACTGAGGTTCGATTCCCAGTCAGGGCACCTGCCTGGGTTGCAGGCCAGTTCCTAGCAGGGGACACACAAGAGACAACCATACATTGATATTTCTCTCCCTCTCTCCTTCCCTTCCCCTCTAAAGATAAAGGAATAAAATCTTTTTAAAAAAAGTAGAGGAAATTAAAGCTATTGCTTTAAAATGTGACCTAGGACCCTGGCTGGTGTAGCTCAGTGGATTGAGCGCTGGCCTGTGAACCAGGCCATCACGGTTCAATTCCCAGTCAGGTCACATGCCTGGGTTGCAGGCCAGTTCCTGGCAGGGGCCAGTTCCCAGCAGGGGATGCACGAGAAGCAACCATACATTGATGTTTCTCTTCCTCCCTCCTTCCCTTCCCCTCTAAAGACAAATAAATAAAATACTTAAAAATAATAATAAAAAATAAAATAAAATGTGACCTAGGAATAACTTTACGTCTTACCTATACTTTGCCTCTTTGCCCTTCTGCATGAATAATCAAGAATGGACTATGTTTTCTGATAGGAATGAACCCTTAACTAGAGTTCTGCCCATATGCTGGTAAAAATGCCCTCCGCCCTTTTCAGCTAGGCTGAAATTTAACAAACTAGTCCTTGACTAAATTTGATCTGAATAGTCCAACACTCCCTCCCTGGGATCCATCAGCACCAAATGTAATAAAATTTCAACTTGGCCTTTCCTTTACATCTCTATCTTTTATTCCTCCTACACCTCATCCTGAACCTTCCTCCCTCTCTTGACTAATAATGGCATCTTGGTCTTTGGGTTCCCTTCCCACTAGAAAATAAAAACAGCAGCTCAAGGTAAAAAGAGGGAATTTTAAAATCTTTTCAAATAGGGATCCTGGAAAAAATTCTTGAAAAAAATATCAGAAATTCAGAAAAGAAAAGGATTTAGAGACTTTGGCTCTGAGTGTGACCTCATTATCAAATCATTGTCTAAGTTATTTAGACATTCGTGGGGCATTAGTTTTTCCTACCTCAAAGAAAAGCTGAGACCACTAAGAGACTGTTTATTTAATTAATTGGATAAAAACTAATCCAAAAGTAAAAATATTTACATTAACACTGGAAATGACTGTTGGGCTGAAGAAAATCTTATCTTAACCTTTGGAGTTGTTATATTATTATACCCTATAACCCCACATTTACTTTCAGAGTATACTATGTATTCAAGATACCAAAGAATTCCTATAAACTAGGATTAGGCTTTCTCTTTTTAAAACTTTACTCCCATATGTATTTACAAATAATGAAATCTCTAATAAAAATTCTAAGATCTGAGCCCTGGCTGGTGTAGCTCAGTGGATTGAGTGCAGGCCTGTGAACCAAAAGATTGTGGTTCGATTCCCATTCAGGGTACATGCCTAGGCTGCAGGCCGGTTCCCAGCAGGGGACCCACAAGAGGCAACCATACATTGGTATCTCCCGCCTTCTCTCCTTCCCTTCCCCTCTAAAGATAAATAAATAAATAAATCTTTTTAAAAATCTAAGATCTGGCCCTGCCTGCTTTGGCTCAGATGGAGCACTGTCCCGTAGCCCAAGGGGCCACGGGTTCGATTCCTAGTCAGGGCACATGCCTGGATTGTGGGTTGGACCCTGGTCAGGAGGATGCAAGAGGCAACTGATAGATATTTCTTTCTTACATCATTATTTTTCTCCCACTCTTTCTCCCTCCTTCCCCTCTGAAAATAAATCTTTAAAAAAAACAGCAAAATAAACAAAAAGATGGGTTAAAAGTCTGTATCTAAAAGACAATTGGGTTTTGAATAGTTCTAACAATCCCATAATAAGTGCAGTATCAAACACAGTGAGGGTAATTAATTCAGTGGACTCTCCCTTTCACTGCCAGATTGAACAGCTCTAAGGATTATCTCCTTCACTCTCCCTAGGCTCAGTTGGAAGATTCATTATTTATGCCCTCAATTGTTTACTCTGTCCTATTTTTCTATCCATCCAGGCCCAAGGGCAGTTTTATCACTGGCCTGTTTCCAAAGAACAATGAATGTGTTCATTCACCGCCTTACTAGTTACAAAACCAAAGGTAATCAAACAGAGTGGCATCTTAATATTGGAGAGCAACCCCCTAACTACCACCACCACTTGATGCAGGAGAAATGTTAATGATAATGCTGATCCAGGTTACCAAAAGGTAAGTAGATGGATGAAGTGATCTCCCTAAATTATCTAGTCCTTTTTTTTTCCCCAGCCACTGAGCAACATAACATACATGCCAATCGGAAAGGATTCTTAAAGGGCAGTATCATTAAGGCAGCTCTGGCCATCAGCAAGAGCAGACCGGTAAACTATTGAGGATTAAACTGATTGAGATGCACTTTGCCTAGCAACCATTCATTAGGAAGAGTTCAGTAATTCACCAGCAACCAATTCCAAGTCCTTATCTGGGTCATAAACAGATAACAGACTCCACCAAGTCCTCTACCCTCTGGATTCAGACTTACAGCAAACAACTTCCTCAAAAGATTCAGCTGCCAAGAGTCAACCCCTGGGACAGGGGGTTATGCTTAAACACACAAAAAATACTGTCTCAGACATCTGACTGACAAAGCTGAACAGCTAAAATCTACCACCAGTGCATCTTCATATGAATACATTCATCTCCTCCAAATAAACCTCTTATACAGCAACATTCTCAGGTCTTTTTGCCTCTAATATGTTCTCACCTTGAGCAAGCTTTACCCAATTCCAAACCTGACAACACTCAAGCTGATTATTATGAGACTCAAACAAAGCCAAGGGCTCAATCTTGCCTTCACCTTCTCAAGGGGATCATTTTATACTTCTTATGTGAATGGGGGATTGAGCTTGAGTCTCCCTGTAGGAAAACATAGGGCCCTTTTCCTTAACACATTCAAAGCTGTGTTTCACAAAAATAAGCAGAATCAATAAAAACAGACTGCTAAGAAAATTAAATCAGCTACTTTATCCTCACAGTAGCACCATGTTGCCTCACAAGTCATAGTTTCATGTTTTCTCGCAGGGGACTAAATCTAAGGATTTCAATCTCCCTTAAATGATATTTGGAGACCAGTGTAGATAGATATACCTATGATTAGTTCTATATATAGCCTTTGTCTCCTGGGGAAAGTTCTTTGGGGAAATCACTGTACCATGCAAAATACTGATTACAAAAATCAGTCAAGACAACAGAAATATTAAAAAATTAAGTGAGCAAAGTGTAATATAACTTTATAAAGCTGTACTAACTGCTCATCCATGGGTAGACAAAGAAAAAAACCACCTGGGATATCAAATAGGAAGACAACTAGTTTTCTGGTAAAAGCAAGATAAACTGGTGGTGTATGCTTTAATACGTGTTTTTTCTGTCACTTCCTTGGCTTGCTATAGCTTCACCAAAATACATTTCATTTTATACTAGGTTAGCTGTCAAAGCTTCAATCAATGATTTTTAACAGTTCACTATCAGTAACCCCTGGGTAAGAAATCCTCTTTGCCTTTCAATTTAAACATTATTCATGGAGTCTTAACGAATAAATGGGTAATGATATAAAAACACCAAACCCAAGAAAGGTTTACTGTGAATCTACTTTTTTGCACAATTCTATACTGTCTACTTGAGAATTAAAAAAAAAACTATATTAAGTTTTCTGATCCATTCTAATACATTTCCACAACTGAGATGGTCCCCTGTTTCATCATCCCTATTCTTTATAATACTTGCTTTCACCCCAAACCACTCCTTATTGGTTAGAGATACAATAAATCAATGCAAAGAAAAAAAAGCCACTAATTCAGCTAAAACTGTAAAATAGCTCCAGCATACCAATTCTGTCAACACTGAACTCCAGTTAAAACAATCTCTGGAAACTGAGACTAGATTTCAAGAATGAACTCTCAATTACTTCAATTAATATTTACCCAGGAATGCCCTTTTAGTTGCTAGCTAGGATGCAGCCCAATTCATGAATTGCTTAATAAAGCCAATTAGACCTTCCAAACATTTTTTTAACTAAAGTGTTGCCCCCAAATTGATGTTTATCCCTTCCGGCATTCTAGCTAATCAACATTAACATAAATCTGGTCCAAACATCTTTGATAAAATGCCCAGTTAAAACAAGTTTACCACGAGGGAAAGGGTGGTGGCGCTGAGTGAAGGTGGGCAAAGGAGGAAAAAGAGAAGACAACTGTAATAGCATAAACAATAAAATACAGAGAGATGAAAGAATGCTGCAGCTTTTTATCTGATTAACTTTTCCCCTGAATTCCAATCCCCCTCCCTGCACTTTTCTTCTCATAAAAAGGGTTGGCTGAAAATGGAATTTAAGATGGTCTATTAGGGTACAAACCTGCAGTCTTCTCAGATCACTGACCATTTGAATAAAAAGCCCATAAAGATTCAATCCCTGTCTCTGCTTGTTGGGTCTGGTAGGTGACAGGCAGCATGAACACTGGCTTTTCCAGTTTCCTATTCCACGGACTCTGCGCCTTTGGCACTCTCTGCCATTGTTTCAGGAACTGAAGGTATGACCCACATCTTGACTCCAGGAGATCATAAGCAGTCCCACCTTTGTGAGACCTCAGGAGGTCTCAAGCAATCAAGACGGCATCTGAGCCCTTGTACTCCAGGATGAGACACCCACTACCCAGGACACAGATAAAGACCATGGTCCAGGGCACAAATGAAAGAATGCGGCAGCTTTTTATCTGATTAACTTTTCCCTAAATTCCAATCCCCTTACCTATACTTTTCTTCTCCTTACAAAAGAGTTTGGTTGAAAACAGAATTTAAGATGGTCTGTTAGGGTACAAACCCACAGTCTTTTCAGATCACCAGCCATTTGAATAAAGAGCCCATAAAGATTTAAAAAATAATAATAAAATAAAATACAACACAATTTTTTAAAAGTTTGCCATGAAATTGCCACTCAACACAAACATAGGTGCACACACCCCTTGTTTCTATTATAAATTTGGAGTTTTCTATCAGTTGATAACTTTCCTCTCAATTAAAAACCTATAAAGAGATTACTGACTTTTGCTGAAGATAAGCTATGTGTCCCTCAGAAAGAAAGAACCCAAAAGTTGTAGAAGCAAAGGAACTCAAAACGGAAAAACAATTCAAATTGTAATGCTACAGCCACTCAAATTCATAAAGCTGCGGGCCGGGGTTAAAAAAAAATAAACTAATTAAAATTCATCTGGATACTCCTTAAAGTTTGGTTTTGGTTTTTGACGACCAAAACTACTTCCTCTGAAAAACCTATGGATATAAGAAACAGACCGGTGGAAAAAACAGATTAAGACTTTTAAGTTTCAGTAACAGCAAGGTAAGTTTGCTCGCTCTAGCTAGGATTCTACAGCAGGGCTTAGTTCTACACAAAACCGCTGAAAATGTACTCGGGAAGAGACTTTATCGGAGTTAATCGCTAACAACTATCAGGATTTCCTTTAGCCACCATTTGAAGGGGGCTCGCCCTCCTTACACTAGCACCTTCTTCCTTTTCAGATAGTTTTTGCTGATTAAGGCAGTCCTGAGAGGGAAAACGGTGAAGGCAGTTTTAATGGACAAGATGTAGAACAGTTCCAAAACCTACTCGTAGCCTTTCCCCCCTTTTTTTGCGGTTTACTGCGTCAGATGCCAATAAGAAAGGGCTCCTCTTTTCTTCTGTTATTTCACTACGCGACCGACATCGAGGCATCAGTAAAAAGAGATGAGTCCTGAATCTCCTTACCCTGCTGCAGGGGTGAGATGAAGGAGGGAAAGAAGAATGAAGGGCAGAATTAGAAAATCAAAATAAACTAAAGGGATGTGGAGGTCTTACTTCACATTCCATTCCCCTCAAGGTTAAGTCGGCAGAAGTCGGGGTTGCGTTAGAAAAAGCACACACACACCTTGAGCCCTGGAAGAGAGGTGAGGTTCGCTCCGCAGCGCTCGGTGGGGCTCCGGACTCCGCCCCGCCCGCCAGGGGCAGCTCAACTCTCCTTGCCCCGCCCCAAGAGAACGAAAGAGAAGGGGCTTCTAGAGGTCCTGGCGGGGGGGCGGGCGAGGGGAGGCGTCTGCTCCGGGGGAGACGCGGCTGGTCCGGGTGCCAGGCTCTCCGAGCGCAGCACTCCGCGGTGCGCCGACACCCCCTCCCCCAGCCGGCTGCTGCTAGCTCCCCTTCGCCGCCGGAAGCCAGCCCCGCCCCCTCAACTCCATCCCGGCCCTCCGCGATACCCCTCCCGTCCTCAAGCCAATGGCGAGCCAGGAAGCCAGCAGAGCGACTCGCCAAGCAGCCAACTGGGGAGGCCCACTGGGAGGTCAGCCGCCGGGGATAGGCCAGTTACCCGCGGCCCCGGCCCCGGCGCGGCTCCTCTTTGTTAGAGCTGCCCCCATCTCTCTGGGTCCCCACTCCAAAGCCGGGAACCTAGTACCCCATAGCCGGACCAGGTGATGCCGCGCCCCTTTTCCCACTCCGCTGCCCACCCTCTGCCTGGATACTAAAAGGGATCTCATCTAAGGCAGTACCTCCCAGACTGCCTCAGACCTCCACAGCAATTGTCATGGGGAAACACTCAACAGTAAAAAGATGCTCCCCAGGCCGCTATGCCTCGCCCTTCTTTTCTCAGACTAATCAACTGCGCTCCTTCATAACCGTGAATAGATTTAGGTTTGCATAATGATCAGCTGCATATATCAACCCACCCTGTCTGAAACTCCTGCTTCTCCTGTCGTAGAAATTAAGGGATGGGGAGGGGGGTGGGCTTATTGGGAAGGTATGTACCTGGAAGTTGGTGGTGGGAAGGGAGGGAATACATTAAATCATAAGCAAAAAAGAACACCAGAACACACACAGCTCCAACCCAACTCAGACACAAGACAACTACATCCAATTAAACCCATGCTAACCACTTCCTTAGCAGGTTTCAGTAAAACCAGGAAGCAAACATCTTAAGTCTTGTTCAAGCCATACACCTAATAGAAAAAACTCTCTGCAACTGCCATGCCATGGCATAAAACTGGCAGGTTGCATCAGCACTTCAATTACTAATACCAACATTAGGGGCATAACACTGCTGAGATGTAATATGCTAAGGACTGTAGGATATTTGCTTTGGCACAGTGGGGCTCACTTAAGAAAAAAGTAAAAGGGGCTGAGGGAAGGCAAGCTATTACCTATAATGTCATTTTTGCCCACAGAATTCTGGCAACTAATATTACATATCTAAATCACACTACAGTACCTCTTAGTCCCCCCCAAGTGCTACTATAATTAAAACACAACCTACTAGAAAATACGTTAAACTTAAATAGACCTTTCTTATATGAAGCTTAGAACATTTCATATATATAACCTCTGTCTTCTTGAGGGTGAAAAAGGAGTGACAACACACCCATCTTAAAACCAACTCATTTTTCTAAGCAAATTAAAAGACTCTGGTTTAAGATTTACTGAGGAACTTCATTGGTGTCTCATAGGCTAGCTTTTATCAGAGTCTACATGAAGAGAACCAAATGTGAAAACTTTTTATTTTAAATTTTGCCCACAAAAGTCTGCCAGTTCAGCTAGCAGGTGTGTCCAGTTCCTTCCCATCTTCTACTGTCCTAAAATAAAAATTCTAAAGAGCACAAAGCAGTTACAACTTTCCTCCACATCACTTAGCAATCCCCTGGCATTTTCCGTATTAGTTATTTCCATATTAAAATAACTAAACAATACTACAAGAAGCTACTGTTTGTTTGTTTTTTAAATATTTTATTTATTACGAGAGAGGAGAAGGGAGGGAGAAAGATAAAGAGAAAAACGTGGATAGGTTGCTTCTTATAAACGCCCTGACAGGGGACCAGACCAACCAGCAACCTAAACAGGTGCCCTGACAAGGAACTGAATGAGAGCCCTTTCACTTTGAAAGATGATGCCCAACCAACCAAGCCACACTGGTCAGGGCAACAATACTGTTCAAAATAGCTTATTGCTGATGTCTATGGAAAACTTTTGCTTTAATATTTTTTTGTTTACGGATTTGAGAGAGAGAGCCATTTGTTGTTCCACTTATTTATGCATTCATTGGTTAATTGTTGTACGTGTCCTGACCAATAATGGAACCTGGAACCTCAACCTTAGCATATCGGGATGACGTTCTAACTAACTGAGTGATGTGGCCACAGCTGAGAAAACCTCTGAGGCAGTACTTTCCCTCAAACTCTAGCCTTCTTGATAAAGACATTTTTTTCTTTAAGGATTAAAATCTTCCATGATCACTCATGTGTCAATTAATTCACCAAGACATCAAAAACAAACAAGAGCCCTAGTTTAGTAGCTCAGTTGGTTGGAGCATCATCCTGATACACCAAGGTTGGGGGTTCAATTCCCAGTTGGGGCACATAACAATGAATGCATAAATAAGTGGAACAACAAATTGATGTTTCTCCCCATCCCTCCCCTCCCATCTCTAAAAATCAATATATAAAAATTAAACAAACATACTTGTCTTGCCATTATTATCACAAATGTTGTTGGCAACTGGATTATTCAGACAAAACTTCAAATATCCTCTTTTAAAATATAAACGAGAAACTCTTAAGGGTTTTCAAATACCTAAATTGAAATTAAAAAGTCAAACATATCTTGCCAAAAGTATCTATACCATCCAAGAAACCACAGAGGAATTACAACTGCTTAAGAAAAAAAATCACAGCCCTGGCCTAGTAGCTCAGTTGGTATGAGTGTTGTTCAGATATGCCAAGGATGGAAGCTGTTTCCCAGGTCAGGGCACATACAAGAATTAACCAATGAATGCATACATAAGGGGAACAACAACAACTCTCTTTCTCTTTCTCTCTCAAATGAATAAATAAAGATTTTAAAAAGAAAAGATCACAAGAACACCCAAAACATTTCCTCCTAAACAGGAATTCAAGTCCAATTTCTCTTCATGTCCCTCAAATGTACTCTTTCTATATTACTACCACTACCCTAAAAGAGATCCTTACCATATGTCTGTGGGGGCAACTATAACTTAATCTTTGTTATTCAACATACCATTGCTTTCATCCATTTGCTCTTAAGAACTACAAAACAGTTCAATTTATTGCACATTAACTAGGTACAAGGCCCTGTGTCAATACACACACACACACATTATTATTTTATCACCATAATAAACCTATAAAATAGAAATCCCCCCCATTTTACAGAAAAAGAAACCAAGGTCCAGAAATGTTGAATTATCTGCTCTAGGTCACATAACTGTTAAATGGAAAAGTCAGTATGAGAACCTGAGTTTTTTGGCTCCCAATCTAATACTCCTACACACTAAGCCATATTATGGCTCGCTGGTACCTATGTCATCCATCCTAGTTTCCACTCCGTGGCTCTTTTTTTTTAAATATTTTATTTATTTATCTTTAGAGGGGAAGGGAAGGAGAGAAGGAGAGAAAACATCAATGTACGGTTGCCTCTCATGTGTCCCCTGCTGGGAATTGGTCTGCAACCCAGACATGTTCCCTGACTGGGAATCGAACCGCGATCATGTGGTTCGTAGGCCCGCGCTCAATCCACTGAGCTACACCAGCCAGGGCTCCGTGGCTCTTATATACAGTCTATAACCTGATAACCTGGCACTGGCAAATGTCATCAAACTTAACTCCCTACCTTTCCTCAGCAAGTTTTCCTCACACCAAGAGACTATTCTGCTTGCTCATTATTTGCGTATCATGTTCATCCATTTCTACTTTCTTGCCATGGCTTGTAAAGTTATCACCATTCCATTCAAATCCTACCCATTCTTCAAGGTCCAGCTTAAATTCCACCTCCCTTGTGGAGCCTTCTTTGATGCTGTGGGCAATGAATCCTTTTTTTGAATCACTACTATACAACTTGGCACTTAATTATTCTGTTGTCTAATGTAATTTGTCTTCCTAAGTTAGACTGTAACTCAGAGCTAGTATCATATTTGCCTTTATTCTTCTCTTGTCCCAATTTTGTACAGTAAGGCATGCATAGTAATAGTTAGTCCTCAATAAATAATTACCCTAATAAACTTTATAGCAAAAGAATGGTCCAAATCACTTAAATGACCCAAGTTCTCATTAACAGCCACCAAAGCTGAAATCATTAATAACTTCCTTAATTCATTTTTCAAGACAGAACACATAATGAAGTTCCTACTGTGCCACTAGTAAGTACTTGGCCACTCTGTGCTTCAGCAGCATCATGGTCAACGGTTATAAGAGGGGCTCCAAAAGGGTAATGTGCTGTGGGTTTTTTTGGTAATGTTTCTTAATCTGGAGACTAGTTATTTTACCTGGGTAGTTCAATTTGAGAAAAATTCATTGAGCTATCCATTTATGTACACTTTTTCTGGAAGTATATTTCATCTCAATAAAAAATTTAAAATACCGACCTCCAAAAGGGAGGTGTAGGTGGAAACACTGTACTTCCTCGCACAACCAAGTTTAAAGACAACAAAGTTTTAGCAACCAAAACACAGTAAATTGAACTGTATGGAGGTCTGACAACAACGAACCATTCAGCCAGACCAGTAAGAGGGGCAGAGTCAGCAGCTGGCAGAGGGGGTTGGGCAGGAAAAAGCAGCAGGACCGACCCAGGCACACAGGCAGCGATTGGCAGATCCCACGTGTGGTGTGGCAACAGGCGGACCCAGTGAGGGCGCAAGGTGGCTGGCAGTCACACATTCTCGCACAGATAAGACAGGCGAAGGAGCGAGCAGTGAGACAGACCGTGCAGGCTAGGACCCCAGCGACGAGAATTAAAGCCTAAAAGCACCAACTGGAAAAATTTGGGGGGTCGAGGTGCTGGGAGAAGCTCCCAGGCTCACAGAGAGTTTGTTGGAGAGATCCACAGGGTCGTGGAGGGTGCACAGACTCACACACCCAGAAGCTGGCACCAGGGGGCCCAGTTTGCTTGCGGAGAAACAGCAGAGGGGACCAAGGTCCAAGAGAACATTGCCCCTCTCTGACCCCATCCCCACAAAAACACCACTGCCCCTCTCTAACCCCATCCCCACAAAAGCCAGCAACTGGGTTGCACCACCCTGGTGAACACCTAGGGCTCCGCCCCTCATACGTAACAGGTGCAAACAGACCAAAACATTATGGCTGAAGAAGAAGAAAAGCTCAAAGCCCCAGAGCCAATACTCCTAAGCAACCACGAGATAGCCAACCTATCGGATGCACAGTTCAAAATACTGGTGATCAGGATGCTCACAGAACTGGTTGATTTTAGTCACAAATTAGAGGAACAAATGAAGGCTAAACTAATTGAAATGAAGGGAAGTACACAGGAAACCAAGAGTGATGGAAAGGAAACTGGGACTCAAATCAAGGGAGTGGACCGGAAGGAAGAAAAAAATGACCAAACAGAAAAATGTGAAGTAACAAGAATTCAAAAAGTTGAGGACAAGCTTAGGAACCTCCAGGACATCTTTAAACGTTCCAACATCTGAATTATAGGGGTACCAGAAGGGGAAGAGGAAGAGCGACAAGTGCAAAACTTATTTGAACAAATAATAAAGGAGAACTTCCCCAATCTGGCAAAGGAAATAGACCTCCAGGAAATCCAGGAAGCTCAGAGAGTGCCAAAGAAGTTGGACCCAAGGAGGAACACACCAAGGCACATCATAATTACATTAGCCAAGATTAAAATGAAGGAGAGAATCTTAGAAGCAGCAAGAGATAACGGGACAGTCACCTACAAAGGAGTGCCCATCAGACTGTCAGCTGATTTCTCAAAAGAGACCTTACAGGCAACAAGGGGCTGGAAAGAAGTATTCCAAGTCATGAAATCCAAAGACCTACAGCCAAGATTGCTCTATCCAGCAAAGCTTTCATTTAGAATGGAAGGGCAGATAAAGTGCTTCTCAGACAAGGTCAAATTCAAGGAGTTCATCATCACCAAGCCCTTATTATATGAAATGTTAAAGGGACTTATCTAAGAAAGAGAAGATAAAAAATATGAACAGTAAAAGGACAGGAAACTCAGTTATTAACAACCACGCCTAAAACAAAAGCAAACCAAGAGGACAGCTAGATCAGGAGCGGAACCATAGCAATGATCACATGGAGGGTTAACAACAGGGGAGTGGGAGGAGGAGAAGTGGGGAGAAGGTACAGAGAATAAGTAGCATAGACGGTAGGTAGAAAATAGACAGGGGGGAGGGCAAGAATAGTGTGGGAAGTGTAGAATCTAAAGAACTTGTGACACATGGACACAAACTAAAGGGGGAGGGAATGGCGGGGGAGGGAGTGTGAAGGGGAATGAAGGGGGTGAATGGAACAACTGTAGTGGCATAACCAATAAAATATATTTAAAAAAATTTAAAATACCAAGTTTTAGATTGTATTATAAAATAATCACATCCATTTTAAAAAATTTTTAGTTACTGATTTCTAGAGAGAGTAATGGAGTGGGAGAAGAGAAAGAGAGAAACATAAATTTGTTGTTCCACTTATGCATTCATTGCTTCATTCTTATACGTGCCCTGAATGAAGATCAAACCTTCAAAGTTGGAGTATTAAGACGATGCTCTAACCAACTGAGCTATCCGGTCAGAGCTCACATCTATTTTTAAGCATATATGAATATATATGTCTACAGGGTTCAACAAAATATCTGCATATCTATACATATATACCCCCAACTGGTCAACAGCCGTCGTTACCACAGAGAAAGAGGCAATCTCACCCCCAATAAATCCAATAAAAAAGAAAAAAAAAGGATAGGAGGGGTAGAGAGTAGAGTTATTTTTAATATTTATTTTATTTGACCTTTTACTACTACGACTTATTATTATTATCCTCAGCCAGGGATATGTTGATTGATTTTAGAGAGAGAAGAAGGAGGGCAGAGAGAGAGAGGGAGAGGGAGAGGAAAAGAGAAACATCAAAGTGAGAGAAAAATATCAGTAGGTTGCCTCCTGTATGCACCCTGACCAGGGCTCAAGGGTGCAGCCTAGGTGTGTGCCCTGACTGAAGACCAAACCCAAAACCCTTTGGTGTACTGGACGATGCTCTAACTGAGCTACCTGACCAGTGTGGGGTGTTTGATCTTTTCAAAAATAAAAAATAGCCCTGGCTGGTGTTGCTCAGTGGATTGAACACCCGCCTGAGAACCAAAGGGTGGATGGTTAGATTCCAGTCAGAGCACATGCCTGTTTGCCAGCCAGGTCCCCAGTAGGGGACATGTGAGAATCAATCACGCACTGATGTTTCTCTCTCTCTTTCCATCTCTTCCCCTCTAAAAATAAATAAAATAAAAAATAAAATAAAATAAATAAAAAACATGCCCTGACTAATGGCATCCTCCGGCAAAGCGAACGTCACTGGTTCTATTCCAGGTCAGAGCACATATCTGGGTTGTGAGCCTGCTCTGAGAAGCAATCTATCAGTTTCCCCCTAACATCGATGTTTGTTTCCTCTCTCTCCCTTCCTTCCTTTCTCTCTAAAAATAAATAAGCCTTTTAAATCTTTTTAAAAAATAAAAAAGCATTTCCTCCTTACAGACCTGCTATGTGACATTTTACAGAATTCAAATACCCATGAGACAGAACACAAACTTTAATAAGAAACCTTATTATTCACTAGACTTACAGAGAACAGAAGGTCTGGAAAAACAATTATTAAAGTTAAAAAAAAAAAAAAAGGCAATGCCCTGTCTGGCGTGGTTTGAGCCCCTAGCCTGCAAACCAAAAGGTCGCCGGCACGATTCCTGGTCAGGGGGTGTGCAAGAGGCAACCGATCTGTGTGTCTCTCACATGCTGATGCTTCTCTCCCTTTCTTTTTTTAAAAATATTTTTTAAGATTTTATTTATTTTTAGAGAGAGGGGAAGGGGGGGAGAAAGAGAGGGAGAGAAACATCAATGTATGGATGCCTCTCATGTGGCCCTCATTGGGGACCTGGCCTGTAATCCAGACATGTGCCCTGACTGGACATTGAACCGGTGACCCAAACAGTCCCCGCTCAATCCACTGAGCTACACTAGCCAGGGCCTTCTCTTCCATTCTTTCTCCCTCCCTTCTCCTCTCTCCAAAAGTAAATAAATAATACCTTTTTAAAAGCAAAAAATTTTAAAAGGTAATGCTTTGCACTATTATTTCAATGCAGTGAGGTATCAATAGTTTTTAAACTGGTTGCACTTTCTCTTTCAGACACTAGAGGGAAGTATAAAATCTATTTACTGTATATTTGAGAGTTCTGTTTATTCATTCATTCACCCACATCACCTCATATTTATTACATTCCTATATATTGGAAATTCCACTAGACCCAGAGACGCTCCCCCCCAAAAAAAAGCTATAGTCCCTGACTTTAAGGCACTCAGTCTAGTGAGATGGGACACACCAGTTAAAAAAGAAAAGAAGAAAGCTCTGGCAAGGTAGCTTAGTTACTTAAAGTATCCTCCTGAAATGCCAAGGTGGTGGGTTTGATCTCTGGTTTGGGCACATAGAAGAGGCAACCAATGAATGCATGGATGAGTGGAACAACAAATCAATGTTTCTTTCTCTAAAATGAATAAACATTTTCTTGAAGGTAAACTACAACAAAGAAAGCACATGAGAACCAAGCCTCAACTTTTGCAAGACTGAATTTGGGGCAGGAAAAAGAAGCATTTCTGGCAGAAAAATTCCTAAATCCATATAATTCACACTACACACACCAGCTTATCCAAACTGGCTTATTCTATTAACAATCTTTCCTGACTTAATCTAAATGAAAATAACCTATACCTTGAAGCTATCTTTAAACAGTTATATATAGAAAACAGAAGCATAAGGCCTTAATGAGTGTGGAAGATTTGCTAAAATATGTAGTTGGTTAGGTTTCAAAATCACTTGCACACAGTTTAAAAAGCATGCAGGGTAGCACACAAATGGAGTTACAACTACTTACAATTCTTGAAATCAGGATAAACTACATTACAACCATCTGAAAAGAATGTGTCGAGGGTAAATGAATAAACAGAACTTTCCTAAATGTACTCTGCCTTATCCAAATTAAGTTTCCAAGTTAAGAAAGAGAGTACTCTGGCAATTAGCTTTCACTCTTGCCTTTGAAAAGCCTCTGTAAAGAGACATGTTAGTTGGCAAATCATTTCCATCCCTAAATAATTCAAGTCTACATAGGAAAGACTAAGACTTTAACTGATAAACTAGAATTAAAGCTCCAAGTCACCATAAGGGCAGTGGAAACATTTGTGTGGTGTCTTTTTCCCTAATCTTCAAATGATTGTTGTGTTATTTGCTATAGTTTGAGATGCTTGAATTGTGGGTGTTGGGTGTGGGGAGTTGGAAAGAAGGGATGAGTCGTTGATTTCTCATACCAATGGGGTAGCACATGGTAGAAAAACTAAAAGCCGACATCCTAAAAAAGTGTCACACACATACACATACACATACACAAAATGAGACAGCAAACTTGTGAATCGAGCATGATCTGGCATCTTTAAATGCAGAGCCAATTCTCTTCTAGTGCCAAAGCCAATGGCTTCTGTAGATAAATGGCACAGTTCCTGAAAAAGCCCTGGACGCTGTTTCCCCACAATCCTATAATCTGTCAGAAGACAGAAACAAAAAGGAGGCTTTGCCAGCCGGAAAAAGCAAATTATAACCAATACAGAGCCAACATTTTACTTCAAACAGAAGGAGCTTTTCTATGCATTTTTGGAAGGAAGGAAACAAAAGAAGCTTACCACGGCTCAGATAACCAAGGCAAACATTTTATACAAATACCATCTTGGATAAGCATTTGACAATTACCTGCTTTCTCACTTCTTATTCATAACCCTAAAGAATATCTGCAACATTTATGAACAAGAGTTGATAGCCCAAAATACAAAGAAATTCTACAAGGCAATTAAAAAAAAAGACAAATTCCCTAACTGGTATGGCTCAATGTGTTGAGCATTGATCGGTCCACAACCCAAAAGGCTGGGTGTTTGACTCCTTGTCCAAGTACCTGCCTGCGTTGCAGGCCTGATCCCAGGTCAGGGCATACAGGTACAGGAGGCAAACCATTGATGTTTCTCTCTCACATGGATGTTTCTCTGTCACTGTTTCTCTCTCTCTCCCACTCTTTCCCTCTCCCTCCTTTCCTTTCTAAAATCGCTAAATGTATCCTTGGGTAAGAATTAAAGAAAAATACATAAGGTCAAATATTACATATATTCCACACTGTTAGGAAGTGGTGGAAAGTGCTTTCTCTATACAATCCTACAGGTATTTTCACTTAACAGTAATGCCAACTTCCAGAGAAACCTGGCTACTAATGAACAAAACAAAAATGGATAAGGGTGCCTAAAATCATGTTGTACACTTTAAATATCTTATTATTTTGTCAATTGTACTGAATTGTACTGAAAACACTGCATGTTTTCTTCCATTTTCAATATTAAAATGGCTATACAAAAATTCACTAGTTTGGTAAGGTTTACTTTTTAATGCATGCTGATATGACAGCTGTTACAACACAATCTAACAAAATTATTTTGAATGAAGTTAAAGACAACTAAGTACTCCTAGAGCCATCATAAGGAAAAAACATAACAAACTTTTTGGCCAACCCAAAATAAAATTATTGCTCACTTTGGCAGCACATACACTAAAATTAAGATGATTCAGAGAAGATTAGCATGTCCTCTCCACAAAGATGAAGTGTGTGTGTAAATAAAATGGAACTTTACCTATGAACATAAAACAGCTGAAGCTGATACCTCAGTCTACAATGAACATGGCAGATAAATGGAAGCAAATAACAAAGCCTAAATACAACCACAGAAGTAAAGCACTTCTAAAAATATAAGTTTACTCAACTATCTCTGCTGTGGAAGCAGGCCATTCAAGGATCCCTTTATCACTAAATGCAAAAGTAAAGCAAATAATGCCTGGGTGATACAAAAGCAAGTAGTCTTCCCATTAAAGAGGAAGAGAAACCTAAGGTCCTTGATTCAAACAGATAATGGATTGTGGGAGAACTTAAATTCCAGGAAAAAAGATTCAATTCCAACCTACGTAAAGCTAAAAACCTCCATGTCACTTTGTTCTAAAGTTAGTAATACACAGGTCTCTATTGAAAAAGCAACATAACAAGATTGCAACTGAGCTGTCAGCAAAGTTAAACTTCTGAGCAAGTCAGCAGACTGTTGCTTACCCATTTCAGTTTTCCCCTATTGGTTTTAGACATCAAAAGAACCACATCCCAATTTTCCTCTGTTGTTGTTGTTGTTTTTATATTATTTATTTACTTATTTATTTTTAGTCAGAGGGGAAGGGAGGGAGAGAGGAAGAGATATATCAGTGTGTGGCCGCTTCTCCTGCGCCTCCTACTGGGGACCTGGCCCACAACCCAGGCATGTGCTCTGACTGGGAATCAAACTGGTGACCCTTTGGTTTGCAGGCCAGCACTCAATCCACTGAGCCACATCATCCAGAGCCAATGTTCCTCTATTGTTAATGCCACTTTAGAAGCTGAGGAAAATTTAGTTCATCAGATTAAAATTTAAAACATTTTCTAAGTACATGATATTACTCATACTACACTTAGCCTCAAGTATGCAACGAGAAGTGCTAACTTTGCCTGAAATGGTACCATGTTCCTCCTCAAAGTCTAACTGCAGCCGTCACCTCAGCATCCATTTGGTGTCACCTAAAATAAATTAAAGGCTTTTTCTATGCTTTTTTTGTAAGTGGTTCTATTGATTGGCTATAATGCTTCAAACAAAGATAATAAATCACCCCCACCATACACCATAACTAGCATAATGAAGAACCAAAAGGCCAAGATGCTAAAAACTCTAGTGTTTCCAATCCTTCAAAGTGATATTATTTGTTTTTTTAAGGTTTTATTTATTTTATTTTTAGATAGAAGAGAAGAGAGGGAGAAAGAGAAGGAGAGAAACAGCAAATGGTTGCCTCTCACATGCCCCAGGTCAGGACCTGGCCAGCAACTCAGGCACGTGCCCAAAGTGCTATTAAAAGAATCTTTTGGAAGTATTCTAATAAAAAACTGTTTCATTGTGGTTCTATAATTGTTATATTCTAAAATGGGGGCAAGAATATCTTTTCCCAAATCCTGAACTATGTTTATAAAAAGATAACGCCTTTCTCAAAGCCCTGGCTAGTATAGCTCAGTGGATTGAACCCTGACCTGTGAGCCAAAGGGTCACCAGTTCAATTCCCAGTCAGGACACATGCCTGGGTTGCATGCCAGGTTCCCCAGTGTGGGGTGTGAGAGGCAACCAAACACTGATGTTTCTCTCCCTCTCTTTCTCCCTTCCATTCTCCCTCCCTTCCCCTCTGACTAAAAATAAATTTAAAAAAAAATTTTAAAGATATCACCTTTCTCAAAAGGAACTTAAGGCCTCTAAGAGATAGCATGTTGCTAATTTTCACAACATCCCAATAAAGAACTATTATTTAGCATTTATATCACACTTGCTAAAGTGTTTTACAATTATTTTCATTAGTAGTCATGCCTCACAACCACTCACTGAGCTAAACTGGTCCTGTTATGCTCATTTGACAGCTGAGAAAACTGATGTATCTATCACAAGGCCAAGTCTGCTTTTCCAAACCAGAGACTCTTAAAATCAGTTTCATTTGCTCAGCATTGTGTGTATATTGCTTATAATCCTACTTAAAGTAGGTTTTTATAGAACTTACAGAAATCCACCTAAAATGATGGTACTAAAACATTAAAATATTTTGACACTTTGACAAAAATAGGTAACATATTTAGATTGAATGGGAAAAAACAAGACTGATGAGACTAAGAAGATATAGGAGGTAAGAGAAAAACCAAGAGCGGACGATATCACAGTTTAAAGAAGCAGAGAGGCAAAATAAACTAAGGGCTGAAAAGCATCATCTGGGTTCGACAATTAGGTCATTAAGCAGAGCAGTTTCACTGGAGCGGTGGAATCAAAATCAAATTACAGGCTGGCGGAAAACACAGGCTGTGCGAGAGTGAAGAGAGCAGGGGGGCGGACAACTTATGAACAGGAGAAACACTGAGCAGTGATGGGGGGAGCTTGGGGAGGGGCAGAGAGTTGGATAAAAACAAAGACAAAGACTAAAGATTCTGATAAAAGAAATAGTGATACAGCAAGGTCACAGAGATTAACAGTATACCAAGAAAGGAAAGGCCAATGTGAATATGAATACAGTAAACTCTGTAGATATAGGAAAAAAGTAAATTTCCACTTGATAGCCTTTGGGGAAAAGGTGGGAGAGAATAAATCAAAGGATTAGCGATCAACTGAAATAACAATTTACCAAGAACAGATACATATTTAGGTGAGACACTGAAGTCTAAACAGACACCCAACAATTCCCTACCACCAGGAATAATCTTACTTTACTAAATAAAAGTCCTTACTTGGAAATTCGAGAACTTGTGGAAAATCAGAGTATTTAGGGTAGAGATATGATCCAGAAACACTAGCAAATAATTAAAATTGCCTCTCATGAGAAAGTAGCAGGGGGAAGCAGATGGATGCCAACCAGAGGGGGAAATGCTGTTAATCAATATTGAACCCGGTCCAGATGTCTAAAAGTCACAGCCAATTTTCTCAATGTCTTCCCAAATCTGAAAATCCACACTCACCTGGAAACTGTAATACACAGCCTCCAAGAATATTAAGGATGTCTCCTGCCACAATATTCTGAATGTCTAAACTTCAGTCCATTAAGTAATCTCTAGGAGAACAGACATCTTGGCTAGACTCTGGATGAGATCCACATATCCAATTAACTTGATAAATCTCACTAGTGAATACTGTCTTACACACTGAAGTGGAGAACATATCTTTAGGTAACACAGTAGTATCCTAGGACAGGAAGAAGAGAGTAGGGAAGAAAAGCTAGGTAACACAATACCTGGCAATAAGGAAGCTTAACAACTAAAGTAGAAGGCAACTGCCCTGGCCAGCTAGCTCACTTGGTTAGATCAGTGTCCCCATATACCATGGTTTGGGGTTCAATCCCCTGTCAGGGTACATAAAAGAATCAACTGATGAATGCACCAATAAGTAGAACAACAAATCAATATGGTTTTTTTTTCCTCTCTCTCTCAAATCAGTAAATAAAAAAAAAACTGGCAACATAGTCTTGATATCTTACAAATCAGAGACAACTGTATTTCAAAATAAAGAAATTCTAAGGATCTAATTTACACTCAGAGACTTTTCACTATGTATCTTTTAAATTATTTAAAATATATCTAGCCCTGGTAAATGTGGCTCACTGTAACCACACTGGCTGGAGCGTCATTCTGTAACCAAAAGGTCATGGATTCAATTCCCAGCCAGGACGCATGCCTGGGCTGCGGGTTCTGTCCCCAGTCTAGACATGTATGATCCCTGGTTCAGCACGTACAGGAGGCAACCAATCGATGCTTCTCTCTTGCATCAGTTTCTCTCTCCCCCTTCCTCTCTCCCCCAACAGCAGTGAGGATTATACCCCCACAAAAATAAAATTAAGTTAAAAATTCAAATATTTTGCCCTGCCTGGTATAGCTCAGTGGGTTGATGCCAGCCTGAGAACCAAGGTATTGCTGGTTTGATTTGCAGTCAGGGCACATGCCTGGGTTGCAGGCCAGGTCCCCAGTGGGGCGTGCACAAGAGGCAACCACACATGGATGTTTTTCTCCCTCTCTTTCTCCTTCCCTTCCTTTCTAGAAATGGATAAATAAAATCTTTTTAAAAAATTAAATATTTTAGGAAATTATATTTCTGGAATTCTTCTTTAAAGTCTCCCTCTTCTACCGTCAGACTTTAAAAAAAAATTTTTTTACAGAGGAAAGTTCATTTTTCAGTGTTCAGTTCTAAGAGTTCTCATAAATGCATTAAGTTGGGTAACCACAATCAAGAAACAGAACAGTACCATCGCACCCCCCCAAAAAATTTCCTCATGCTACCCCTTTGTAGTAAAACACTCCCCTTACCCTTAACCAGAGGCGATCATTGATCTGCTCTTCACTGTCCCTATAGTTTTGAGTTTTCCAGATGTCATATCAAATCAATCATGTAGTGAGTAGCTTCTTGAGTTTGGTTTCTTTCACTTACCATAATGCAGTTGAGATTCACTTACGTCATTGCATAATATGAATAATTGCTTTATACAGTTGAGTAGTATTCCATTATGTGAATATATCACAGCTGGTTTATTCAATCCAAGCTGAGGGACATTCAGGTTGTTTCTAGTTTTTTGTGAGTAAAAATAAAGCTGCTATAAATATTCATATACAAGATTTTGTGTCATAGGTTGTCCTTTTACTTGAATTAACACTTGGGTCATATATTAAGCATATGTTTGACTTTATAAGAAACTACCACAGTATCACTTCCAGCCAAGATGGAGGCATAGGTAGATACACTTTGCCTCCTCACAAAACCAAAGGGACAATAACAAATTTAAAAACAAAAAATAACCAGAACTGCCAGAGAATTGAACTGTATGGAAGTTTAACAACCAAGGAGTTGAAGAAGAAACATTCATCAAGACTGGCAGGAAGGGTGGAGCCAGATAGCAGGGCAGAGAGGACTTGAGGTAAGGCAGCGGCTGGAGGACCTGGGCAGCCATTGCAGCTGGGGAACAGGTCAGTCCCACGTTTGCTTGTAGATAAACTAGGAGGAACAACTGGGGAGTGAGACAGATCACATACCCAGGGTTACAGTGCAGGGAAAGAAAGCCTCAAAACCTCTGACTGTAAAATTCTGCAAGTGTTGCAGAAGCAGGAGAAAATCTAAGCCTCACAGGAGAGGTCATTGGAGAGACTCACAGAGTCCAAGAATATAAACAAACCACCCACCCAGGAATCAGCACCAGAAGGGCCCAATTTGCTTGCAGGTAGTGGGGGATTTCCTCCAGTGACTGAAAGCCAGCAAGAGCCCAGCAAAAGGCACTGTTCCTTCTCTGACTCCTCCCCCACATATAGTACCACAATGCAGCACTGTAGGTTGCCCCACTCTGGCAAATATCTAAGGCTTCATGCCTTACTATGTAACAGGCACCAAGACGAAAAATATAGCCCAAATAAAGAACAGATCAAAGTTCTAAAAATAAAACTAAGCGATGAAAAGACAGCCAATCTATCAAGTGCAGAGTTCAAGACACTAGTAATCTCCTGATGGTAAGCTCACAAAATCGTTGAATATGATTGTAAAATAGAGGAAAAAGTGAAGGTCATGAAAAGTGAAATAAAGGAAAATGCACAGGGAACCAACAGTGACGGGAAGGAAACAGAGACTCAAATCAATGGTCTGGACCAGAAGGAAGAAATAAACATTCAACCAGAAAAAAATGAAGAAACAAGAATTTTAAAAAACGAGGAGGCTTATGCCCTGACTGGTGTAGCTCAGTGGATTGAATGCAGGCCTGCAACCCAAAGAATCGTGGTTTGATTCCCAGTCAGGGCACATGCCTGGGTTGCAGGCCAGTTCTAAGCAGGGGACACACGAGAGGCAATCATACATTGATATTTCTCTCCCTCTCTCCTTCCCTTCCCCTCTAAAGATAAATAAATAAAATCTAAAAAAATGAGGAGGCTTAGGAACAACTTTAAATGTTCCAATATTCGAATTATAGGGGTGCGAGAAGGAGAAGAAAAAGAGCAAGAAATGGAAAACTTATCTGGAAAAATAATAAAGGAGAACTTCCCAAATCTGGCAAAGAAAATAGACTTCTAGGAAGTCCAGGAAGCTCAAAGAGTCCCAAAGAAGTTGCACCCAAGGAAGCACATAACAAGGCACATCATAATTACATTACTCAAGATAAAAAAGGAACCCTGGCTGGCATAGCTCAGTGGACTGAGTGCGGGCCTGCGAGCCACACGATCGCGGTTCGATTCCCAGTCAGGGCACATGCTTGGGTTGCAGGCTGGTTCCCAGAAGGGGACTCACGAGAGGCAACCATACATTGATACTTCCCTCCTTCTCTCCTTTCCTTCCCCTCTAAAGATAAATAAATAAGTAAGTAAGTAAGTAAGTAAAATCTTTTTAAAAAAAGATTAAAAAGGAGAGAATCTTAAAAGCAGCAAGAGAAAAGGACAGTTACCTACAAAGGGATTCCCATAAGACTATCAGCTGATTTCTCAAAAGGAATCTTACAGGCAAGAAGGGGCTGAAAAGAATTATCCAAAGTCATTAAAGGAAAGGACCTACACACAAAATTGCTCCATTCAGCAAAGCTTTCTTTTAGAATGGAAGGGCAAATAAAGTGCTTCCCAGATAAGGTCAAGTTAAAGGAGTTCATCATCACTAAGCCCTTATTATATGAAATGTTAAAGGGACTTATCTAAGAAAAAGAAGATGATCAAAAAGATGAATAGTAAAATAACAAACTCACAACTATCAACAACTGAATCTAAAACAAACAAACAAACAAAAACTAAGCAAACAGAACAGAAATGGAGATCACATGGAGGGCAGTCAGTGTGCAGGGGGAGAATGAGGGAAAATGTACAGGGAATAAGAAGCATAATTGGTAAGTTAAAATAGAGTGGTAGAGGTTAAGAATAGTATGGGAAATGGACAAGCCAAAGAACTTATATGTATGATAGATGGACAGGAACTAAGAGAGGGGAATGCAGGTGGGAAGGGGATGCAGGGTGGAGAGAAATAAAGGGGAGAAAAGAAATGAAACAACTGTAATAATATAATCAATAAAATATATATATTAAAAAAAGTGAAACCAGTGTTTCCCAAAATTCCAGTTGTTCCACATCCTTGCCAGTCCATAATCTAGTCATTTTTCTTCTCTTTTGTTTTTTAGCCTTTCTAATAGCCTATCTCGTCATGATTTTAGTTTGCATTGCTCTAATGACTAAGATGTTGGGCACATTTCCTGTTCATGTGCTTGTAAAGTCTGATGAAGTCCAATTTGTCATTTTTTTCTTTTAGGGATCTTGCATTTGGTGTTATATCTTAGAACTCTTTGCCTAACTCAAAATAATAAGGATTTTCTCCTGTTTTACTCTAAATATTTTATAGTTTTCTATTTTACATTTAGATCTATGATCGAATTTTAGTTAATTTTTATATAAGGTATGAGGTATGGGTTAAGGTTACTTTTTTCTTTTCTTTCTTTCTTTTCCATGTAGATGGTTATTCCAATACCTACTTATTGAGAAGATTATCCTTTCTTGACCTGCCTTTGTATCTCTGCCAAAAACCAAATAGCCACATTTAATAGTGTGAGCCTAGTCTATGGCCATACCACATTAAACGCACCCAATCTCATCCAATAGTGTGAACCTATTTCTGGATTCTATTCTGTTTGCTGATTCTGTATATCTAGCCTTGTGCCAATTTTTCAACCCACCCCCAAAGTGTCCACTTTTATATAGGAATTAGCTGCCTACATTTACCTTAATAAAAATGATGAGGGTAGCCCTAGCTGGTGTGGCTCAGTGGATTGAGCATCGGCCTGTGAACCAAAGGGTTGCCAGTTCAATTATCAGTCAGGGCACATGCCTGGGTTGCAGGCCAGGTCCCCAACAAGGGGCACATTAGAAGCAACTGCACCACTGATATTTCTCTCCCTCTATTTCTCCCTCCCTTACCCTCTCTAAAATAACTAAATAAAATCTCAAAAAAAAAAAAAGCAAAAACACCATGTATATCTTTCACTTACCACCAGGTATATTTATTTCAGTGTTTTCATTTTCAGTTCTTGTATTACTAGTGAAAAGGCTATGAGAGAGCACAAGACTGGACAGAGTTATTTGGCTTGAGTTCCCACACCCAACTCTGAACTAATTTGGCATCACTGGTTCAAAATTGTCCTGTGGTCTTCAAATCTTCTGAGATTCTGATTCATAACACCTAGTTTCTAATTTGAGGTATTCAGTGGAACAGACTCCTCCCCCCTCCCCACACTCCGCCATATTGATGTTAGAAAGGCAGTTTTTCCAAGTCTGGTAAACCACTGAGAATAGGAAAAATAAGATGTAGAGCTTAAATGCACTTTATTGAAAATTTTATGCCCTGGCTGGTATAGTTCAGTGGATTGAGCACGGGCCTGCGAACCACACGATCGCGGTTCAATTCCCAGTCAGGGCACATACCTGGGTTGCAGACCAGTTCCCAGCGGGGGACTCATGAGAGGCAACCATACATTGATATTTCTCTCCTTCTCTCTCCTTCCCTTTCCCTCTAAAGATAAATAAATAAAAAATTTTTAAAAAAGGAAATTTTATAAACCTGTATATCAGCTTTTGTTTTAGTGTCCTTATTTAATTAAAAGTAATACCATTCTTGCCCTGTCAGGCAGCTCAGTTAGTTAGAGCATTGTAGAGATACGCCAAGATTGCGGTTTCAATTTCCAGTCAGGGAACACACAAGAAGCAAGCAATGAATGCATAAATAAGTGGAACAACAAATTGATGTTTCTCTTTCAAAAAAATAAAAATAAAAGCAATACCATTCTTTCCATTAAGGTGAGAGATTTTGTGTTTTATTTCTTTTATTCAGTTTTTATTAGAGAGCAAGAGGTGGGGGTAAAATCAATTTCTTGTTCACTTATTTATGCATTTACTGGCTGGTTCTTGCCTGTGCCCTGACAGGACAGCAAACCCGTAATCTTGGTGCATCTCAATGACGCTCTACCCAACTGAGTTACCCGGACAGGGCTTGTGTTTTACTCTTGTTTGAAATCTAAAAACTGCTATTTTGAGTCAAGTATATACCACACTAAAAAATGGAAAAATAAAGAAAAGGATCAGTATTGTATGAACTACTATAGAGAAGGAACTTAGAAACCACATTTCCATAAAGCCAATTCTTCCAGATGATGTGAATGAACAACACGTAGAACATCTGGAGCTTAGACACATAGGGTTATCACGCTGGCTTTAACTATTACTTTTACCCTAATGATTTCTCAATCCACATCTCCATTCTAAACCTTTCTATTGAACTCAAGACCCGAATATCCAGAAATCTACTGGACATTTGTTCCTAGATTTCTCAGATACTTCAAATCTAATATACCAAAATGAAACTCATTTCCCCTCAAATGTCATGGCAGGAGTGTCCTACCTTTGGTGTCTCTGCACCACACTGCAAGAAGACTTGTCTTGGGCCACACATTAAATACACTGTGACACGTAATCACAAAATAATCTCATGATGTTTTAGGTAAATTTATAATTTTGTGTTGGGCCCCAGGTTGGACACCCTTGTTTATGGCTTCTTACTCCTGGATTACCTACCCTGGTTAATGATATCACCATCCACTTGTTTGCCCAAGCAAGCAGTATCAAATCCATCTTTGACAATTCCTTCTCCCTGACACACTACCCAACATAAATCAATGAGATCTTTCTAGCCAGTCTCCTAAAAGCTCTTTAAGTCTGTCTTCGCCTCCACCATTACCAATGTAACTGAGATCTTCAATATCTCTCAAATGATTATTATACCAGTCTCACAACCAACTAGTCTCACTGCAGCCAATCTCAGCTTTTTAAATCTAACTTCCACACTGTCAACAGCGTTGCTTTTCTTAAACAGTGATCTGGTCCTGGCCAGTATGACACAGTTGGTTGGAGCATAGTCCTATAACCCAAAAATTTGCAGGTTCCATTGCTGATCAGGACACATGCCTAGACTGAAGATTCAGTCCCTTGTCAGGGTATATAGGAAAGGCAACCAGTCAATGTTTCTCTGCCTTTCTCTCTCCCTCCCTCCCTCCCCTCCCGTCACCCTAAAAATTAATAGGTATGTCTTCAGGTGAAGATAAAAAATGTTTAAATATAAATAAATAAGTAGTGATCTGAACACGTTCTTTACCTAGTTTAAAACTCTCCTATGACTCCCTCACACCTGGAAAATATAATTCAGACACCTCACCAAGGCCATCCACAATCACGCTCAAGCCCATATTTCTCTTCACTTCCAGTCTTTCCTCATACCCCATGATCCAGCTGCATTAAACCACCGGCCCACACGCAGGTCCATCCTCCTATAATGCGGCACCTTGTGCAAGCTATTCTTCACATTTGAAACACTCCCCTCTTTGATCCTTTTTTGCTGAAGCAGCCAAACTGTATTCACCCTTCAAGCTCCTACTGACTCCCTCTAGGAAGCCTTCTCCAACCTTCTCCTCCCCACACCACACTGAACCTGTGTTTCCATAGCACTTGGTGCAGATCTCTACAACAGCACTTACTATACTGACTCATAATTATTTATTTTGTCTGAAATGAAAATGTGAGCTCTTTAAACATAAGGATTATGTCATTCATATTCCAGTGCCTAGCACAATACCCAACACACAGTAGGCACTTAAATGTCTGCTGAATTTGACTGCTAAAAGGATCAACTGCAACACTTTTCAATGAGATCAGAGTCCAAATAGCTTAAGAGATTCAAGCCTGGTTTTGGCTCACTGGTAAAAATAAAAGGTACTACATGAATTCATATTTATATTATTTCTAGTTTTTCATATTGTTTTCCTACTAGCTTCAGGGTTAATTACCAGAAAATTAGTAACTGAGTCTTTTACATTACTCCTTAGATGGCCTATATTTTCCCATGAAACAGTACAACCCAGTGATGTACCAAACCACAATTTTATAACTGAGCCATCAAATCTGATAACTTATTACCCACCTTGTATTAAATGCATCTTTAATAAAGAAAACTTAACATTCTTCCTCTTGAGTTGTATTCCTCCTCACTCTAAGTCAAAAAGCTCTGAAAGGGGCATAATCAAGACCTTGACAGGCAGTGAACCAAGACAGAAATATTAAACACTTCCCTGCTGACAAAGTAGCCACCTCTCACCAATACTACAATGACTTCACACTTATTTCCTGCCCTGGTCAGCTGTAGAGCTACAGCCCGTTCCCTGGCCACTTTGTTTCTCACAGTCACTCTCACTCCTCAATTTATTACATTTGAACCATCTTTTTAGAGTTGCTATAATGTTTCAGAAGTTTAAATCCAAGAATTAGGCTCATGTCTCTTCTGAAAATGTTCCGAGCTTCCTGTCCTACTCTGCTGCATTATACAATGTAACTCTGCCAAAGTCTTAGCTCATTTCCTCCTCCTGCTTGTCCTGATACGATGCTACACATCAATAATGCCCTCTCCCTTCCTATTTTCAGACTTTTCAGTCTACTTAAGAATGCCCTATCATCCCTGTCCATCTGTGAGGGCCTATCATGCAGGTTCAACGCAGGAAACCTTTACAAACAATACCTGCACCCAGCCTTCCATCAACATTCATAAGTTGTACCTCCCATTAGTACAATACTTACTGTACTCCACCAATTCTAAGACACACACCCCCCCCACACTTCTTTGAAAACAGGATACATCTTACAACTGATGGCATGCCAGTCTCATTAGCAGCATTTCCTCTTTTCTTAGTGGTATTTAAAATAATTGTGAGCCTTACAATCATTGGCACCACAGGTTTGATGAAATAAGGTTTTACATTCTCTTACAATTATTTGTATATTTCTGTTTCCTCTACTAGACTGTGAACCCCCAAAGGGTAGGGGCTATGTCAAAATCATCTGTGACCAGCACAGACCTGGGCACAAAAAGAGAGTGCATCCAATAAACACTAATAATAATTAATTTAATAAGTAAAAGGTACTATTCTAAATACTTCATGTATTAACAGTTAATCCTTACAACAACCCCCTGAAGTAAGTACAATTACTACCTTCATTTTACAAAGATAAGTAAACTGAGGTCAAGACACACTGGTAAGCTCATTCAAAGATACACAAAGTTGCAAAAGATTTGAGCCCATATTCACTGGTTATGATTCATACTGTTATCATTTTTCCATTCATCAAATATTTAACAAGCAATTACTCTATATCATATACAACTATTGTGCTAAACACTGGTAAGCAAACCCTGGTTCTCAGGAGGCTACTCTCAATTATAGATTCATTCCTCTTCTTTTTCTTTTTTTTTAAGATTTTATTTATTTTATCTTCAAAAACAGGGGATGGGCAGGCCTGCGAACCAGAGGATCAGGGTTTGATTCCCAGTCAGGACACATGCCTGGGTTGCAGGCCAGTTCCCAGCAGGGGACACATGAGAGGCAACCATACATTGATATTTCTCTCCCTCTCTCATTCCCTTCCCCTCTAAAGATAAATAAATAAAACTTTGGAAAAAATATATAAATAATTAATAAATAAAAACAGGGGATGGGAGGGAGAAAGAGAGGAAGAGAAACATCAGTGTGTGGTTGCCTCTAGCACTTCCCCAAGTGGGGACCTGATCCAGGCATGTGCCCTGACTGGGAATCAAACCGATGACCCTTTGGTTCACAGGCTGGCTCTCAATCCACTGAGCCACACCAGCCAGGGCACATTCTTGAGTCCTTTACCCTCCAAACATCAGAACTGACCCATAAATTCACTAAATTAAATCCACTCTCTCTACTTTTCCTTTTTAACATCTTCCCATACAGTCAGTCTTCCTTTAAAGTTATTAGCACTCTACCAAGAACCAAAACAAATGACAATAAAAACTTTTTGGGGACAACTGTAATTGAACAACAATAAAATATATTTTTTAAAAAACTGTTTTGCTCTATTATGAATTAGCAGCTGTGAAAACATCACAAAAGAGACTTAAGGGATGGGTGACATGATCAGAAGGGCTCTTTTTTTTTTTAAAGATTTTATTTATTTATTTATCTTTAGAGGGGAAGGAGAGGGTGAGAAACATCAATGTATGGTTGCCTTTCATGCGTCCCCTGCTGGGAGTTGGCCTGCAGGGAACCAGTCTGCAACCCAGGCATGTGCCCTGACTGGGAATCCAACCGTGATCCTCTGGTTCACAGGCACGCGCTCAATCCACTGAGCTACACCAGCCAGAGCTAAAAGGGCTCTTAAGAAACAAAGATTCTAACATCCGGCCAAGATGGAGGTGTAGGAAACGCTGTGCCTCCTCGCACAACCAAGTTTAAAGACAACAAAGTTTTAGTAACAAAAACGCAACCAAAACACAGAAAATTGAACTGTACAGAAGTCTGACAACAACAAATCCAGCCACACCGGTAAGAGGGGCGGAGCCAAAGGCTGGTGGAGTAGGGACACGCAGGAAAAGGTGGCCAGCTGACCCAGGCACACAGTCGGCGGTTGGCAGATCCCAGGTGCGGGGTGGCAACAAGCAGACCCAGTGAGGGTGCAAGGCGGCTGGCTGAGTGGGGTCACACATTCACTCACAGATAAAACAGGCAAAGGAGCAGTGAGACAGACCGTGCAGGCCCCAGCGGCTTGCGGGAAACAGCAGAGAGAACCGCCATTGCCCCTCTCTGACCCTGCCCCCACATACAGCATCACAACCCAGCAACTGGGTTGCCCCGCCCTGGTGAACACCTAAGGCTCCATCCCTCATACGTAACAGGCGCAAACAGACCAAAACATTGTGGCTCAAGAACAACTCAAAGCCCCAGAGCCAATAAGTCTACGTGACCAAGAGATAGGCAAACTATCAGATGCATAGTTCAAAATACTGGTGATCAGGATGCTCACAGAACTGGTTGATTTTAGTCACAAATTAGAGGAACAAATGAAGGCTAAACTAATTGAAATGAAGGGAAGTACACAGGAAACCAAGAGTGATGGAAAGGAAACTGGGACTCAAATCAAGGGAGTGGACCGGAAGGAAGAAAAAAATGACCAAACAGAAAAATGTGAAGTAACAAGAATTCAAAAAGTTGAGGACAAGCTTAGGAACCTCCAGGACATCTTTAAACGTTCCAACATCTGAATTATAGGGGTACCAGAAGGGGAAGAGGAAGAGCGACAAGTGCAAAACTTATTTGAACAAATAATAAAGGAGAACTTCCCCAATCTGGCAAAGGAAATAGACCTCCGGGAAATCCAGGAAGCTCAGAGAGTGCCAAAGAAGTTGGACCCAAGGAGGAACACACCAAGGCACATCATAATTACATTAGCCAAGACCAAAATGAAGGAGAGAATCTTAGAAGCAGCAAGAGATAAGGGGACAGTCACCTACAAAAGAGTGCCCATCAGACTGTCAGCTGATTTCTCAAAAGAGACCTTCCAGGCAAGAAGGGGCTGGAAAGAAGTATTCCAAGTCATGAAATCCAAAGACCTACAGCCAAGATTGCTCTATCCAGCAAAGCTTTCATTTAGAATGGAAGGGCAGATAAAGTGCTTCTCAGACAAGGTCAAATTCAAGGAGTTCATCATCACCAAGCCCTTATTATATGAAATGTTAAAGGGACTTATCTAAGAAAGAGAAGATAAAAAATATGAACAGTAAAAGGACAGGAAACTCAGTTATTAACAACCATGCCTAAAACAAAAGCAAACTAAGAGGACAGCTAGATCAGAAGTGGAACCATAGCAATGATCACATGGAGGGTTAACAACAGGGGAGTGGGAGGAGGAGAAGGGGATAGAAGGTACAGAGAATAAGTAGCATAGGTAGAAAATAGACAGGGGGGAGGGCAAGAATAGTATGGGAAATGTAGAAGCTAAAGAACTTGTGACACATGGACATGAACGAAAAGGGGGGAATGGTGGGGAAGGGCTGTGCAAGGTGGAGGGGAATGAAGGGGAGATATAGGACAACTGTAATGGCATAATAAAAAATATCAAAAATTAAAAAAAGAAATAAAGATTCTGTTTGGAAGTAAACATTATCAGTGAAAAAAAAGAAAGGGAGGTAAAACACCATATCTTTGTCTTTAAACAGACTGGTTTAAAAAGCCTGCCCTGATGCCCTGACTGCTGTGGCTCAGTGTACTGAGAACTGGCCTGCAGACCAACAAGCTGCCAGTTTGATTCCCAGTGAGGGCACATGCCTGAATTATAGTCCAGATCCCCAGCCAGGAGTGTGCAAGAAGCAATTGATTAACATATCTCTCATGCATTGATATTTTGTCCCTTTTTCTCCTTTCCCCTCTCTCTAAAAAATAAATAGCCCTGGCTGGTGTGGCTCAGTGGACTGAGTGCTGGCCTGTGAACCAAATGGTCACTGGTTCAACTCCCAGTCAGGGCACATGCCTGGGTTTCAGGCCAGGTACCCCGTAGGGGATATGTGAAAGGCAACCACACATTGAGATTTCTCTCTTTCTCCCTCCTTTCCCCTTTCTCTAAAAATAAATAAAATCTTTCTAAAATAAATAGAAATAAATAAAAAAAAATTTTAAATAAAAATAAATAAATTTTTTTTAAAAAGAAAGAAAAGCCCTGGCCACATAGCTCAGTTGGTTAGAACATCATGCCCATGCATCAAGGTTGCAGGTCCAATCTCCAGTCAGGGCACATACAAGCAACAAAAAAGTGCAACAAACCAATCTCTCTCTCTCTTTCCTTCCTCTCTGTCTCTAAAATTCAATAATGAAAATTTTTTTTAATTTAAAAAGAAAGAAAATCCCTTTGTTTAAAAAAATAAAGTTTTGCCCTGGCCAATGTGGCTCAAGGGACTAAGTGCCAGCCTGCAAACCAAAGTGTCGCCAGTTCAATCCCCAGTCAGGGCAAATGCCTGGATTGCAAGCCAGGCCCCCAGCTGGGGGGTGCAAGAGGCAACTGATTGATGTATCTCTCAAACATTAGTGTTTCTCTCCCACATTTTCTCCCTCGCTTCCCCTCTCTCTAAATTAAATACATACATAATACATACATACATAAATCTTTTTTAAAAATAGACATCCAATTATTGAAAATAAGATGGCTAGGCCAGTTCTAACATTTTTATACACCTATCACATCTTCCCTGTGGTAGTCAAAGACAATAAATTTGTGTTCTCTAAATGTCCTATGATAACAGTAAGAAGTGCTTCCTTTTTAAAACTCTCCTCAAAAAAAGGTAATCAGTGTTGTGGACAGAGGATTTATTGAAAGAGCAAAAAGTTAAAAATAATATATCAAAAAAAAGATGTATCACTGTCCATTTCCAGGCAAGAGAAGTAAAATACATTTTACCAGACAGAGAAGTTACAGACAACCAGGGTTCATTGCCCTTACCTGTGAATCTTCAAGCATCTAGTACAGCCATTAGGTTGGCTCAGACAAAAGACAAATCACTTCCTAATTCCCAAAAGGCCTCACCATTTCAAGCTCTCAATCTTCAGAGCCAGCAAAGCTGAAGCATCAGTCTCTTTCAGTTCTTCTGAAAGGAGCTTCACCTCTCTCTCAAAAGCTGTGGCTAAAAAGCCATCTTCTCCCTCTGGAAGCACAGTTTAACTCTGTCCTCTGCTTTGTCTACCCTAAACAACAAGCACAACAAAGCCTCAGGAGTGCTCCCTCAGCCCATCAGAAAGAACCAGCCACCTCTTGGGCTCTTGTACAGGTGCTTCTGTCTTTCTCTGAGAGACACTCCACCCTGGAGGTTCCAAGGGCAGGGTAACAAAGAGTGGAGCTGAAAAGTTGCTATATGCCCATGTGACCTCCAAAACAGAGACAGGGCCCTGGGACAACCAGACTCCTTTGCAAAGGAAACAGTTTTTTATAATTAAAAAATAATAAATTGTGTTTGCACATCCCTCACTGTGCAGCCTTTCCAGCTTGTCTCAAACTAGTTTTCTCAACTCATAATTAGGCACATTAGTACCAACTGTGTTACAAGGGAACAAACTGGATTATTGGCCCTTCATTCTCTATTCCTTTCTCTTGGATAAGGAGCTTCGCACCATTTCTAAAAATGTCCAAGAGTATGGTATTTTTCCTGCACAAGTCTGATGGACAGTTTGTCACATTACAGAACTGTTATTTCTGCACATAATCTGCTGTGCCTAGACATGAAGCACAAATGTGCCTATTGAGGTTTTGCAAACAATATGCTTCACCTTGACAAAGAAATCAGGCATAACATTAATAATGGTAAAGTCTAAATCCAATAATACTGTTAGTGATATAGTAAGATCAGCTTAGTACTTATAATTTACAATTTTCATAAACAATCCCAATCACGTACATGATGCCTGCAATAGTCCATTGTATTACTACATCTCCCAGAGATTCAGAAAGGTTTAGTGGGACCTGCCCAAGATTATCACCTTTAATCAGTGGTGGACGGGGGTTGGAACCTGTCAAACTGTAGCCTAGCCTAGCTCTTTTCTCTAGATCCCTACCAGCTTAAAACAGAGGGCTTCTGACTTCCATCCTCTACCGGAGCAGCCTATTGCTCCAACCAACCAGCCCGTCCCTGCTAGGATCAGAGTCGGCTTCTTCAGCTCCAGCAGGGCTTTCATCCTCCACCCCCCTACCCCCCACCCCCTCCCGCGACCATTCTCTGAAAGAAGCGGAAAGGGAGAGGCGACCGAAAGCTCCTGGGGGAAGGGACGATGACAAACGGGGCACTGGCCCTGCCATGGCCTCCTTCACTCTGCAACGCGCAACCCCTTTCCTCCACCAAACTGACCAGCCCTTCTAACAACCATCTGCCCATCCGTGCCCCAAATCCTCCCTTAATTACTTCAAACTGTCCCTCCCCCACGCCCCTTCGCTTCCGACAGACAGCCCCCACCCCATAGCCGGAGTATCCTTCCACCAAGCCACCCCCTTCCCTCGCTCCACCACCACTCACTGTCGGTGACTGGGCCCGGCCCTCATGGCTGCTCCGTTGATGCCCGCCACCAGCCACCAACACCGCTGCTCCACACCCCAGCTCCTTAGTCGTCGCCGTCGCCGCCGCCGTCGGCTCGCCGGCAGCTGCTCCTGCGCCTGCGCGGCCTGGAGTGCCCGGGCCTTCTCGGGCCTCCCGCACCTGCGCAGTCCGCTTCAGGGGCGTCTTAGACAGTGCCTGATGCCCTGGAGCCCTGTAGACATGGCCGCTGGCCTCGAGGGTCTATTAAACTTGGCTTTGGTAGCAGCCCCAGGATCGAAACTTCTGAAATATTTTGCCTAGTTACTAAGGGTTTGGACCCATAGGGGCCATAGGCTTAATGGCCCTACCAGGATTCTGTATCCCACTTGCACCTGAAGGCCTGAAATTACATGCTCTGAGGTGAGCACTGAGAATAAATTTAGGCCGGCCTTTCTTTCCTTCTCTTCCTTCTCTTCCTCTTGCCATGCTAATCTCTGTATGGGTCCCATTTTAGTAAATGTGCTGCCCATGCGAGCACTCTTTGTTTGTTTAATTGATTTTTAGAGAGAGAGAGAGAGAAGTACCAGTTTGTTGTTCCACTTATTTTTGCATTATTGCACATGTGTGCCCTGACTGAGGATATAATCCACAATGTTGGCATATCCAGAAGATGCTCTAACCAACTGAGCTATCCAGCCAGAGCTAGGTTTCTTTCCAGAAGATGATCACATCTATTGTAGAATGCATTGGGGATAATTGTGTAGGAGGCAACTTTGAAACCCCAAAATACATTTCTAGCTAGGAGGTGCTCAGAAGCCCCAGGTCCTTGTCTAGGAGATGACTACACCTACAATGCACTGGGACACTGCTAAATTCAGTCTGTTTATCAAGTGCATACTGTTTATCGGATGAAAATGTTCTAGGTGTCTCATATGTGCCACCGAGGGACTTGCAGGCTAAAAGTCCCCTACTTTCCAGCTATCACTCTAGAGCCTGAACCTTTTGCAAACTAGTAAAGGAAACCAGACCTTTAACCCAATGAGGCCCAACTATCAGCTGGTGGACCACTGTGCTGCCTTGGCATAGCCCAGTAAGAGACTAGGCTCACCTGAGTCCTGGGAATTGAACAACACAAATTTGAATGCCACAGGCAATGCACTTTAGTCAAAGGGAAGAAGAGGTACAGGACTAAGTTCTCCTTATCACTGTGACTCCAACATCCCACCTCCAGCCCACTCTCCCTCTACAATTCAGCATTTGGAGAGATAGGGACCAAGATATAACATCAGGAAAAAAAGAAGAAAAAAGTGCCTTTTCTTTTTCTTTTTTAAAATGAACCATGTTAAATTCTCTCTACTTCTAGGCCTGGTCCTAGAATGAATGTTTTAACTCCTAATCTAAGATAAGGACAGTTTTGCTATTTTGTAAAAAAAAGCAAAAATAGACTCTAGGCCTAGAAACTTGTTGCCCTTGAGTAAAGGCTGAGAATGCTGAAAATGAAGTATCACAGTGATACTGGAGGCAATACTGCCTGGTTGTCATTAATATTACTAATTACCAAGATTGGATTGGGCATTGCCCCACAGACCCAAAGGTGTCTGCTTCAATTCCCAGTCAGAATACATGCCTGGTCATCGGTTGGGGGCATACAAAAAGTGATCATGGTACATTGATGTTAGTCTCCCTCTCTTTCTCCCTCCATTCCCCTCTTTCTACAAATTAAAAAAAAATCTTTTAAAAAAATATTACAAATTCTTCTGTAGAAGGAGCCAGGAAGATATAGGGAAATGCACACAATGGAATTCTCAGGTCACTAAGATACTAAGGGTTATTCCCTGAAGCACATAGGAACGTGAGGATTTTTTCTTAACAAATTCTTGTGATTTTTACATACAGAACTCTATGTTGCTGTGGGGAAACAGTGTATAAATTCACATAATCCTATATCAAGAAAAGCAGATCTACACAAAGGTACAGTTCTCATGTATAAACTGCCTCCCACCAAGGCAATTACATCTTTTTTTTTTTAAAGATTTTATTATTTATTTATCTTTAGAGGGGAAGGAGAGGGAGAGAAACATCAATGTATGGTTGCCTTTCGTGTGTCCCCTGCTGGGAGTTGGCCTGCAGGGAACCCACCTGCAACCCAGGCATGTGCCCTGACTGGGAATCGAACCGCGGGCAATTACATCTTAACATATGTAAAGTAAAATACAACAGCTAACTGAACAGGGTGGTGGGCACTAAACAAGACATCCTTAGGGCCTGTGGGTAGGGCCCAGGACCAATCCCAGAGGATAGCTTCTGGCTTAGAAGAGTTGTCATTACTTGCAAAAGTATTATCCTTTGGAATGAGAGCACATTTGGCACCTTAGCAAAATTGCAAAGCCAGAAAGGAGGAAGAATTAATATCGACACTATGTTCTGATGAATCGATGACTAAAAAGAAGACCACAGCTGTCCTTGAAGCTTCTGGGAACTGTGCTTTCCCACCTTCACCACCACATGCAACCCCCAGGACGGCCTGCTGGAATCTATATGATGACAGCATTATCTTCTTATGTTTGAACCATAAGGGTCTCCTAACCTATTTCCCTACTTAAATTTCTCTTTCTTTTTTAATGGATTTTAGAGACAGAGGAAGAGACAAAGAGAGAGAGAGAAGCATCAATGTGACAGAGAAACATCAATCACCCTTACACACCCCGACTGGAGATCCAACCCTCAACCTAGAAATGTGCCTTGACCAGGAATCAAACCCACAACCTTTTGGTGTATGGGACAACGCTCCAACCAAGTGAGCCACCTGGCCAGGGCTTGAATTTCTTACCAAGGACAAAAGAGTGCAATTTTTTCCCTTACCACACATTCATTCATTATATCCAATGAAAATCATTCAGACAACCACCCTTACTCCATTTTCAGACCATGTGGATAAGCACATGTTGGCGCATAACCCAGACAGAGCCAAAAATGCACAAGGAGAATTTTCTTTCTGAGAAAGTTCTTTCCCACTAAAACTGGATATGGGAAGATGTAATATCCAGAACTGCTGCAACCATCTCAGTGCTATAAAGGGGGAGCCAATCCAGAAATGTACTTTATTCACTCAATGAACAAAAATCTATTGAGTATCTACTATGTATAAGATAGTGTCCTAAGTGCAGGAAATACAGTACTGAATAATATATATTCCTTGTTTTCATAGAACTTACACTGTAGTACAGGGTATACAACAACAGTAAACACAAAGGATTTACTCTGTGCCAAGCATTGTTTTAAGCATTTTATACATACCAGTTATTTTAATAATAACAATCTTATCAGCATATTATCATTATCCCTACTTTAAAATATGAGGAAACTGAAGTAGAGAGGTTACTTGCCTCAGGTCACATGAAAAATAATGGAGCTGAGAATCAAACACAGGGTGTCTGGCTCAATCTGTTTGCTCATTCATCATATTATAAACTGCCTTGTCATAGGAGGGAAAAAGGGTCCTATGAGAGAATTTAACTAGTCTTGAAAGTAAAAAGTAAAAAAGAGACTTCTGGCCAAGATGGAGGCATAGGAAGCTGCACTGTGCCTACTCACACAACCAAAAGGACAATAACAAATTTAAAAACAAAAATAACCAGAACTGCAGCCCTAGCTGGTGTAGCTCAGTGGATTGAGCGCGGGCCTGTGAACCAGAGGATCGCGGTTCGATTCCCAGTCAGGGCACATGCCTGGGTTGCAGGCCGGTTCCCTGCAGGCCAACTCCCAGCAGGGAACGCACAAAAGGCAACCATACATTGATGTTTCTCTCCCTCTCCTTCCCCTCTAAAGATAAATAAATAAATAAAATCTTTAAAAAAAAATAACCAGAACTGCGAGAAAATTGAACTGTATAAAAGTCCAACAACCAAGGAGTTAAAGAAGAAACATTCATCTAGACCGGTCGGAGGGGCAGAGACGGGCAGCCAGGCAGAGAGGACTCTCATCAAGGTAACAGCAGGAGGACCAGGGTGGGTGAAGCAGTGGCTGGTGGAGTGGGTGGTCCCACATTTGCATTCAGATAAACCAGGAGGAACAACTGGGGAGCAAGACAGACCACACAACCCAGGGTTACAGCATGGGGAAATAAAGTCTCAAAACCTCTGACTGAAAAAACCTGTGGGGGCCCTGGCTGGTGTAGCTCAGTGGAATGAGCACAGGTTGCTGGTTCGGTTTCTGGTCGGGGCGCATGCCTGGGTTGCAGGCCAGGTCCCTGGTGGCGGACACATGAGAGGCAACCACACATTGATGTTTCTCTCTCACTCTATCTCCTTCCCATCCCCTCTCTCTAAAAATAAATAAACAATAAAAATAAATAAATAAACAAACAAACAAACCTGTGGGGGTTGTGGCAGTGGGAGAAACTCCCAGCTTCACAGGGAGAGATCCACGGGGTCCTAGAACATACACAAACCACCCACCCGGGAATCAGCACCAGAAGGGCCCAATTTGCTTGTGGATAGCACAGGAAGGAACTGAAAGCCAGCAGAGAGCTGAGCAAGCAGCATTGATCCCTTTCAGACCCCCGCCCTGCAACCCATACCCCACCATGGGTTGCCCTGCCCTGGTGAACACCTAAGGCTCCACCCCTTACAATGTAACAAGCACACTGAGACAAAAAAATGGCCCAAATGAAAGAACTGATCATAGCTCCAGGAAAAACACACCTAAGCAACAAAGAGATTAGTCGACCTATTAGATGCAGACTTCAAAACACTGGTAGTGAGGAAGCTCACAAAAATGGTTGAGTGTGGTTGCAAAACAGGAAAAAGCAAAGGTTATGAAAAGTGAAATAAAGAAAACGGCACAGGGAACCACCAACAGCGACAGGAAGGAAACTGAAACTCAAATCAATGGTTTGGACCAGAAGGAAGAAATAAACATTCAACCAGAACAGAATGAAGAAACACAAATTTTAAAAAGTTCCTGAGGAGAGGCTTAGGAACAACTTTTAATGTTCCAACATCTGAATCATAGGGGTGCCAGAAGAAGAGGAAGAGTAAGAAATGGAAAACTTCTCTGAAAAATTAATGAAGGAGAACATCCCGAATCTGGCAAAGGAAATAGGCTTCTAGGAAGTCCAGGAAGCTCAGAGAGTCCCAAAGAAGTTGGACCCAAGGAAGCACATAACAAGGCACATCATAATTACATTACTCAAGATGAAAAAGAAGGAGATAATCTTTTTTTAATGATTTTATTTATTTACCTTTAGAGGGGAAGGAGAGAGGGAGAGAAACATCAATGTATGGTTGCCTCTAGTGTGTCCCCTGCTGGGAACTGGCCTGCAACCCAGGCATGTGCCCTGACTGGGAATTGAACTGCGATCCTCTGGTTCGCAAGCCTGTGCTCAATCCACTGAGCTACACCAGCCAGGGAGAAGGATATAATCTAAAAAGCAGCAAGAGAAAAGGAGAGAGTTACCTACAAAGGGGTTCCCATAAGACTATCAGCTGATTTATCAAAAGAAACCTTGCAGGCAGGAAGGAGCTAGAAAGAAGTATCCAAAGTCATGAAAGCAAAAGACCTACATCCAAGACCAAGCAAAGCTATAATTTAGAATGGAAGGGCAGATAAAGCACTTCCCACATAAGGTCAAGTTAAAGGAGTTCATCATCACCAAGCCCTTATTATATGAAATGTTAAAGGGAACTTATCTAAGAAAAAGAAGATGATTAAAAATATGAATAGTAACATGACAAACTCATAACTGTCAACAACTGAATCTAAACAAACAAACAAAAATTAAGCAAACAACTACAACAGACAGAATCACGGAAATGGAGATCATATGGAGGGATATCAGTGGGGAAGGACAGGAGAGAGAATGAGGGAAAAGGTAGAGGGAATAAGAAGCATAAATGGTAGGTAAAAAAATAGACAGGGGAGGTTAAAATAGTATGAGAAATCGACAAGCCAAAGAACTTATGTGTACAATTCATGGACATGAGCTAAAATGGGGAATGGGGGTGGGAGAGGGTGCGGGGTAGACGGGAATAAGGAGGGGGGAAATGGGACAACTGTAATAGCATAATCAATAAAATATATTTAAAAGAAAAAAAGTAAAAGAGAATACCAGGTAATTGGGGGACTGAAAAATTGAACCGAAAAAGTTCACTTGAATGGAGTGACAAAAGATGGGACTGGCAAAGTAAGCTGGAGACATATTAATTAACTTGTACTTTATTCTCAGGGCAGTGAAGCAAAGGAGTGATTTAGTCAGATTGGGACCATGAGGAGGTTGGTAAGATCAAAGATCCTGAAGACCCCTGAGTAACCTCTGAGGATCATTGCTGTGAGGAAAAGCCTCTCTGAGGAAGTAACATTTAAACTGAAACCTGAATGAGGATCAAAAGCCAAATATAGAAGAACACATGAGGCAGGAGTGACAGATGTACAGACCGTGAGGCAGAAATGAGCTTTGTGTGTATGGATATATATATTTTTGAAAACAGGGGAAGGGAGGGAGAGAAACATCGATGTGTGAGAGATACATCGATCTGTTGCCTCTTGTGTGTTCCCCAGCTAGGGACCTGGTCCACAACTCAGGCATGTGCCCTGACTGGGAATCAAACTGGTGACCCTTTGGTTCTCAGGCCACTACTCAATGCACTGAGCTACACCAGCCAGGGTGAGCCTAGTATAATTAAGAGATGGGAAAAAAGCCAAAGTAGCTGAAGTCTTGGGAGGAGAAGTAAGCAAAGTTTTTAATGCATGCAAGGACTTAATCCAGTTGGAAGAGGAGGCCATCAGAGAGGCATCATCTCCTTCCAAATCCGTCCTCTCAAATCTTTGAAATTTATCTGCTTCTCTCCACCATATTGATTGGACAATTTTAATAAGATAAAAGTTGGAACAGGATTTGGAATAAGGAAAGGTTTTTCACTTTTCAGATGGAAGCAACTAAGCATTAAAAAAAATAAACGCTGATATAAGGAATACAGTACAGAAAGAAATTGTCTATACAGAAAAGAAATTCATGGAAAAAGTTTCCTGAAGGTGCAAAACAATTAGCCTTAAGATGAAAACATTTGCTGAGAGCCTATATTGTGTTAAGTCCCAGATTCAAATGAACATATATTTCATTTTAAAAATGAGGAAACTAACACCTGAAGAGTTTAAATAACTTGGTCAAACTCACACAGCTAATAAATGGCAAAATGAGATATCAACCCAGGTAATCTGCTTCATTTGATTAACCTCTTCTAACTTCACACAATACATAATATTCTTTGAGGGGAAAATATTCACACAATATTCTTTGAGGGGAAATTTCTGGGAAAGAAGAGAATTAACAAAGCACTTTGATTCATTTCCCCTAAGTTTTGTGTCATCCCTGGGATGCTTCCACAGTACTATCTGTTGCCAGAACTGTAGTATTTAGTATGTGTTCCATAGGTAATTTTGGAATTAAACTCTTCATTTGCTTTTATGTAATTAAACGCTTTATTCACTGTTTAACCTGTGATTTCCCATCACTTTAATGCAGTTGAAATGCATTTTACCTTACTATCCATGAAAGAAGATTAATATTTTCCTAATTGCTGACTGTCCTGTACTTAGTGGCATCTTGTTTGGGGGCATATGGGTGCCCAAAGAATATCCAGAATATCATGTTCCCCAAAAGCTGTTCCTTCCACTAACAGAGCAGGCACCCTGAAAGCTGGAGCCTGGTGACATTTGCAAACCATCAGTGCGTTTGGGTCCTCCGGCTTTGTCAATCCTGTCACTCAGCTTCCCTGGACACCTCAACCTCCATTCCTACAACAGCAGCCTGGCCAGCTGGTTCTCACCATCTTCCAATATCCCCCCACCCCTGACTAGTATCAGGTTTTCCGTCTCTGCTGGGTCATTGCCATGAACAAACACAATCTCCCACCTTAAAAAAGAAAACTCTCCTAACCCCACTCCTCTTCTGCTCTGCTCCCCTGGGAAGAACTGTATATATGAGTATATTCTGGCTATCCTTAATTCCTATCCATTCTCTCTTAAAAAACCCACTCTATCTAGGCTTTTACCCAGACCACTCAACTGAATTGTTCCTGTCAGGTCACTGACATCACAAACACACAAACACGCATGGCCCCCAGGATGCAAGTGATGGAAGAATTTTGACCATTTTGTTCATTGGTATATCCACGGCATCCTGGCAGGGCCTGTACATAGTATATGCCTAATGAATTCCCATCCCTTCAGTTCTTGCAACAATTATCTCTCAATATCAAGAGTCTGATTGAGACTTCCGCCAAGATGGAGGCATAGGTGGAAACACTGTGCCTTCTCCCACAACCAAGTTTGAACACAACAAAGATTTGGAGAACTAGGACACACCCAAAGACCAGAAAACGGAATTATACGGAAGTCCGACAACTACGAACCATTCAACGGGGACGGTAAGAGAGGCGGAACGGAGCCAGCAGCGGAGCCAGCAGCGGAGCTGGGTCGGGCAGGACAGATCCCCCGACCTAGACGCGCAGGCAGCCCAGAACCAGTCGGGGTGTGGGGCAGACTGACCGCGGTCGCACATTCGCGCACAGTGAGACGGACCACGAAGGCCCCAGGGGGCGAACCCAGTGGTGGAGAGCTGACAGCGGTGGCACACTCGCGTGCAGTGGAACGAAACTCGTGGGCCTGGTGACGGGGGTGGCTGCGGCGCCATGGCCGCGGCGGCAGGCGGCAGACAGGAAGCCATTGTCCCTCTTTGACCCCACCCCCACATACAACGTCACAACCCAGAGACTTAGTTGCCCTGCTCTAGTGAACACTTTAGGGCTCTGATCCTGCTACGGAACAGGCACGAACAGCCAAAAAGATGGTGCAAGAAGAACTCAAAGTCCCAGAGCCAATAACTCTAAGCGACCCAGAAATTGCCAGCCTCTCAGAAGCACAATTCAACACACTATTTATCAGGATGCTCACAGAACTGGTAGATTATAGTCACAGATTAGAGGAACATAGTCACAAATTAGAGGAACATATGAAGGCTAAACTAATTGAAATGAAGGGAGATGCACAGGAAACCAATAGTGATGGAAAGGAAACTGGGACTCAAATCAATGGAATGGACCAGAAGGAAGAACAAAACATCCCACCAGAAAGGAATGAAGAAATGAGAATTCAAAAAAATGAGGAGAGGCTTAGGAACCTCCAGGACATCTTTAAACGTTCCAACATCCGGATTATAGGGGTACCAGAAGGGGGAAAGAAACAGCCACGAGTGGAAAACTTATTTGAACAAATAATAAAGGAGAACTTCCCCAGTCTGGCAAAGGAAATAGACTTCCAGGAAATCCAGGAAGCTCAGAGAGTGCCAAAGAAGTTGGACCCAAGAAGGAACACACCAAGGCACATCATAATTACATTAGCCAAGACTAAAATGAAGGAGAGAATCCTAGAAGCAGCAAGGGATAAGGGGACAGTCACCTACAAAGGAGTACCCATCAGACTGTCAGCGGATTTCTCAAAAGAGACCTTACAGGCAAGAAGGGGCTGGAAAGAAGTATTCCAAGTCATGAAATCCAAAGACCTACAGCCAAGATTGCTTTATCCAGCAAAACTTTCATTTAGAATGGAAGGACAGATAAAGTGCTTCTCAGATAAGGTCAAGTTCAAGGAGTTCATCATCACCAAGCCCTTATTATATGAAATGCTAAAGGGACTTATATAAGAAAAAGAAGATGAAAAATATGAACAGTGAAAGGACAGCAAACACACAGTTATTAACAACCACACCTAAAACAAAAGCAAACCAAGAGGACAGCTAGATCAGGAGTGGAACCATAGAAATGAAGAACACATGGAGGGTTAGAAACAGGGGGGTGGGAGGAGGAGAAGGGGGGAGAAGGCACAGAAAATAGCATAGATGGTAGGTAGAAAATAGATAGGGGGGAGGGCGAGAATAGTGGGGGAAATATAGAATCTAAAGAACTTGAGACACGTGGTTATAAACTAAGGGGGGGAGAATGGTGGGGGAGGGAGTGTGCGGGTGGAGGGGAATGAAGGGAGGGAATAGAACAACTGTAATGGTATAATCAATAAAATATATTTTAAAAAAAGTACAAAAAATCCAAGCGCTACTAAATGTTTGTATAATTTTAAAAATTAAATAGATACCTATGTAGGGGTTAAGAAGGAGATTAGAAATAAAAAGAACCTGAATGAAAGAAATAAAAGCTTCTCAGTTAAAAAAATAAGAGTCTGATTGAGAGCCTTCAAAGGATGAAAGGGGCTTTAGGCCACAAATCGCCCAAGGTAAAGCAAGTTGCTCAAGCTGCTAAGGCAGTCTGGGAGATCCTGGGTGACTCAACACTTCTTCTTCCTTTGAAGACCCTATCCTATTTTGGAAGAGAGGGTCTACTATCTCAGGGAGGAGATAGTAGCCAAGATTTAAGGAGGGAAATCCGGGTCGGCTGCTCATCGGCAACACCGACTCACGGATCACTCCATACCGGAGGTTCGCACAAAGTGAAAAGTGCCGCCTGCCGGAGCTGCTGCCGGCCGCTAGGGTTAATCCAAAGTGGGACTGGAAAAGGATCCTGCAAGCCTGACTGGAGAAGACTAAAACGATCCTTACGGAGACCATTGGAACAGTGCCAGTTCCCACGCCCACCCACCCTTCGATGCTCAGGTTTCTCCAGCTGGGTGAAGAAGTCAGGCACTAAAAGAACGTTTTCTCCTGCTTGGTCTCGTGGGAGATGTAGTTTTTCAGGAGGCTGGGCTACAAGGGCCTTTCACAAAACTTAAGCAGGAGAAAACACGATGAATACAGGATTCCAAAAAAATCATCATGCTCACACTCTATCAACATGCTCACACTCTAAATATTCATTTCCCCCTTTTCTTGGTCAGTCTCCAGAGTAACTCCTCCTACACCCAACCTCCAACGCCGCTTGCGTCTCCGCTCCCTGGGCCAGTCTATCTCTCTGCAGCTCGCTCGTCTTTCTGCCGCTGCATCCAATCGTAGGTGAGTTCCCGGCCAGTTCCCGGAGTGCTTTGCGGCTGCCATGGCTTCCCCCAGGCAGCGCGGAGTTGCGCTCTTTCGAACAGCGTTAGGGTTTTGGCAGCTGGGCCTTGTCGCCACGAGGGAACGGGCGACGCAGTTTCCATCACTCTTGGGCTGTCAGCGGAGGTGCGTGTCCTGTGTCGCGGGCGCTGCTTTCTCTGGTCCCCTCCTGGCCTCGGCTTCTAGGCGTTATGGCCAGAACTCCGCCCTGGACCGCTTGCTCGGAATCTCTCAGCCTGACAGTTCGTTGACACCTCGCGTCCCCGCCGTGTCCATTCACAGAGGTAAAGGACCCAGACAGATATGCCCGGAACGGTTACGGTTTTTAATCACTGAAAGTTCAGTATTGGGGAAACCTCTCAGTTTGGTGATAATATTTTTGACCCGGCGTTATAAAAACAATCTAAAGGCCGCGAGAAAGGTGAGCAGTGAGGACTCATCTGGTCACAACTAGAGACGCTCACAAAGCACGAGGCTGAAGGACCACAGGGCAGGCAGAGTTGTCGCTTTCTGACCCCACGTGGGAAGCAGACTCGATCCGGTAAAATACCCCATGTACTTGGCAAGCAACTGGATTACACCTGGGAAATAGCACCCTCCATTCTGGTAGGGAGTCCGGACACATAATCTGATCATTGCAGTGCAGTGTCATAAGAAGCTAATACAAAAAGACTGAGACAGCTTTCAGAGCCTTCCTAACACCCTCAGTACAGTGAGACTGTCAGGGCTGGAGGGATTCCTGGCTTTATCTGGTATATCTGTGCTCACATATTTACCAGGCACAACCACACAGTGCAGTTCCACTCAGTAACTGAGTACTAAGTGCCAGGGATTGTTTCCACAATTACCAATTGTCAAAAGAAGGTTATTTTATTCCTTAGTTTTCTAATTTTACATATGAGAAAACTAAGGAATTTAGAAAGGTTAGAGGACTTGATAAAATTATATAAACTAATTAATGGGGCCAGAGGCAAGAGAATTTAGGCCCCTGAGCTTCCTTCACAGCACCCGGCTCCCCAGAATGCTCTGGTCTGGGCCAGAGAGCTGGGGGAGATTACTCTCAGTCCCTATCCTGAGCTGGAGGGGCCAACACAGCCCCAGGACCTGTGACCCTGAGCCCTACCTCCCCCACAGGGTCCCACCTTAATCACAGCAAATACATTTCTAGTCCCTGTGGCCTTCCACCAGTAAGCAAACAGCCTGCAACAACAACAACAAAAAAACTATATAAACTAATTAATGGACAAACTAAGTCTCAAAACCAGGTCTTGGCTTCAACCTGGAATACCGATCTTGTATCTGTACTCCCTTTGTGGGTGGGTAGGGCTGTGTACCTGACAGGATCTAGATTGTACTCCCTCTCATTCCCCTCCTGCCTCCACACACAGATGAACAGGATCTCCTCTTGGTCCATCGTCCCGACATGCCTGAGAACTCCCGTGTCCTACGAGTGGTCCTCTTGGGTGCCCCGAATGCAGGGAAGTCAACACTCTCCAACCAGCTGCTGGGCCGAAAAGTATGCTGCACCCTGGACCCACCCCCCAACACACACCCTTTTCATCTCTCTATGCATTGTCTTGGAAGGATCTTGGACCTCAACTGTGACTTCTTTGTTCCTGGCAGGTATTTCCTGTCTCCAAGAAGGTGCACACCACTCGCTGCCAAGCTCTGGGGGTCATCACGGAAGAGGAGGCCCAGGTGGTGGGTACTAGCAACAGGACAGAGCGTGAAGCATAAAGGGCCTCTCTTAGCATTAGACCTGAAGAAAATGATGTTTAGACTCACTTCTCTGAGGAAAGAGGAGTTTCTCTTCCCTTAGGCCTAGAGTCTCTCTCCGGTATTCAGTCAGAAAGTTCTTATTTTGTCTTTACTGCTTCCTAATGTTCCATATATCTACAGTCATCATCTTCCTCCTGGATCCCATCTAGAATTTAAACAAAGCTAGAGGGTAAAAATTTAATCAGCTTAACCAAGAAGTTGGGGGGTGGGGGGCATGGGGGAAGCAGGCTCCTGACGTCAAGGATAGCTTTTCTCTTGCTCCCAGTCATAATCTTTCTTCCTGGGGCCCAAGGGTCTGGGTATCTCTCTTTTCTTATTTTAGATTCTACTTGACACACCTGGCCTGATCAGCCCTGTTAAACAGAAAAGGTAATACTTATGGAAACAAGGGTTCTAAGGGCAAAGGTGTTGAAGAGGGGGTGGGGAGATTCCATCATAGGGTCTAGAAAACCCCCTTTTCACACTGCATTCCTTATCAAGGGTGCATCGGTCATAAGGCCCTGCCTGAACTCTATGTCTGTCCCTCAGGCACCACCTGGAGCTCTCTTTGTTGGAAGATCCGTGGAAGAGCATGGAATCTGCTGACTTGGGTTAGGCTTGAGATGGGAATCTGAAGCCCAGTTTACACTGTCATGGCCTCTTATTCTTGATAGTTTGGAAGGTGGGGTTTGGCCAGAGCCCATACCATTAGAAGTTCTTGGGGAGTTTAGGAAAAGAGTGGTCATATCTTTGTCCTCCCTAACCTGCTAACTTCCAGTTGTGGTACTTGTGGATGTCTCTGACAAGTGGACTCGGAACCAGCTCAGCCCCCAAGTGCTCCAGTGCCTGACCCGGTATTCCCAAGTTCCCAGCATCCTTATCCTGAACAAGGTGAGCATCACCTATCTGAGGAAGGGGTCCGTTTTCCTTCAAGGTCCCCATCTGGCTGACCACACATCCTCTGCCCATCTCCCATGTCCAGGTAGATTGCCTAAAGCAGAAGTCAGTTCTCCTGGAGCTCACAACAGCCCTCACTGAAGGTATGGTCAATGGCAAGAAGCTCAAGATAAAGCCAGCCTTCCGCTCGGGGTCAGGCATCCATTGCCCCAGCCCAGCAGCTGAGGGCCCGGACGCACAGTCCGTTGGAGGTTCTAAGAGGATTGGCTGGCCCCACTTCCAGGAGATCTTCATGTTGTCAGCCCTAAGCCAGGAGGACGTGAAAACACTAAAGGTCAGTCAGCCTTGGCCATAGCCTGGCGTTTGCCTTCTACCATGGGAAGACAAGCCTCAGAGTTCCTCCTGGGAGTGAGAGTAAGTAGGAAAGTCCTGGTTGGGACTGAGGTGCTCCCCCACTCTCTCTGTGCCCTCAGAAATACCTCCTGGCACAGGCCCGGCCAGGGCCCTGGGAGTTCCATAGTGAAGTCCTCACTAGCCAGACACCTGAGGAGATCTGCACCAACATCATCCGAGAGAAACTCCTTGAGCACCTGCCCCAGGAGGTGCCGTACCATGTGCAGCAGGTACAGGCCCAGTGAGAGGATCTGGGGGCTCTCTACCAGGGACACACCCAAAGCAGGACAGCTGGGTCCCGGTGTGGTTGGGGTATGGACCTGTCTGACTAATTATGTTTCCTTGTGCAGAAAACAGTTGTGTGGGAAGAAGGGCCAAGTGGGGAGCTGGTGATTGTACAGAAGCTTCTGGTGCCCAAAGAATCTCATGTGGTAAGCAGGGGTAGGCTTAGAGGAGGGACTAAGGCTCCATTAGGCAGGGGTTTCCTCCCCACCCCTGCCTGCCCCACTGCTTGGGATTCCTGAGAGCCTGCTCACAGTCCCTCTCTTCTGTCCTGCCTTCAGAGGATCCTGATTGGTCCGAAGGGGCACCTGATCTCCCAGATTGCAGATGAGGTAGGCCGAGACCTCATGAACATCTTTCTCTGTGAGGTTCGGATCTCCCTCTCTGTGAAGCTCCTCAGTTCACCACCTGCAGCTGCGCCTCCTAAGACATCCCAATCCAAGCTTTGACAGAATTGCCCCTGCCTGAGGCCTGCAAGGACTGGTGAGGGGCATGGATACTGACAAACTGACTCTGGCTGGCCTACCTTGCCTAGGCCCCTGCCTAGACATGTCTTGTGTTGGAGGAAGGAACCTACCTTAGCTCACTCCCCAGGTAATTCCTCTCACTGGGGCCACAGCTACGTAGGTCTAGAAGTTGGCCCTTTGGTGGGATCAGTGCCACCCTACTTCCTTCTGGCATTGGGAGCAGAGTTTCTCCCTGAGTTGCCAGTCGTTAGCAGAGAGGAGTTAGCCCTTTCTCCCCTCTCCGATCCTCCACCTCAAAGCCATGTAAGGACCTGTGTGTCCTGAGTGAGATGGTGCCTCCCAGCTGCTATGCAAGTCTTTGATCCCTCCCACCCCATCATTCTCCTCATTATGGGATGCTAATAAAGTTAAAAGACAAGCATTCTGGTTCTCACCTTTTATTTTTTTAGAACAAGAAAGAGAAAACTTACCAATTCCTCACCCCCACCCTATTGTCTGAACCGGAGTCACCCTCCCTTCCAGAAGTCTGCTCCAGGGTCCTGAGGTCTCTTCTTGGCACGTTTTCTGGGCACAGCAAGATAACCGTTACCATTACTAAACTCAGTAATGGTAACGGTTTCCTAGCCATTCCCAAGTGCCCTGTCAGCAGGCTGTGATAGTCTGATCGGTGAGCGTGGTGGGCTTGTGGCATCCTCTGCCCTCCTCATCGGGTTCCAGAGCTGGGGGTGCCCGGACTAGTACATCATCTATACTGTAGTGTCTCATTGCAAACTTACAGTATATGATGATATCCCAGCCAGGGCCCTGCAGAAGGGCACAAGGAGCATGGCTTGGAGACCAGTGTGGCAGGGAAAGCCAGGGTCTGGGGGCAGAGCAGGACAGACTAAGGCTGGACACCCAGAACTCCCCAGTCCTTGCTCCACAGCTCCCAGGCTAGCATCTTTTTATTTTTAGAGAGCAGGGAAGGGAGGAAGAAAGAGAGAAACATTGATGTGGAAGAGAAACATTGATGTGGAAGAGAAACATCAACCAGTTGCCTCTTGCACACCCCAAACCAGGGACCTGGCCTGCAACCCAGGCCTGTGCCCTGACCACAGTGACCTTTAGGTTTGCAGGAGTACGCCCAAGCCACTGAGCCAGATCAGTCAGAGCAGCGTCTCACTTCTGTAGTCAGGGGCTTCCCAAGTGGGTTAGTGGAAGGGCACTGGCCCAGAGAATTCTGCAAAGCAAGGATTTGTTGAAATCACCTTAGTCAGGGTCCCCAACATCCAGGGTGCAGGTTGATGTGGTCCATGGCCTGGTAGGAACCAGGATGCACAGCAGGAAGTGAGCTTGAATATAATGCACTTGAATCATCCCGAAACTATCACCCTCCACCCCAGGTCCCTGGAAGAATTGTCTTCCACAAAACCAGTCCCTGGTGCCAAAAAAGCTGGGGACCACTGACCTTAGGGACCCAGCACCAGAGTTAAGCCAGAAATCACATAATGAGGCCTAAGTTTGCCTCTGGCCAGACCAACAGATAGACACAGAGGAGGGGCACTTACCTGGAGCCCAAACTGCTGGCTAGGGAGGTAGAGAGGCCCTGTCCCTGCCTCTCCACGGAAAGTTCGGGCTTTTTAATCCACTGGCTCCTCCCTGGGTGGGGCACTTTCCTGGGTAAGGCCCTGTGTCTTAACCCTTTCCTTGCAGGATAACTTGGAAGGAGGTTCACTGACCCCTTTCTCTTTTAGGCCTTTCTCACACACTCTTAGGGACCTTGCTTGGCCTAAGATCCAGTCTTCACTGTCATCACCATGAAGCTGGTCATATATCTTCTAGGCCAGGGAGGGAAAAGGACAGCCCTACCCCATCCCTTCAGGGCTTAATTGTAGGTCATCCCTGGTGGGGGGTTGGGTTGTTTTTTGGTGGTGGTGGGATTATTAGTTGAATCTCTATAAGGCAGGGAGTTTCCTTACAGCTGGATCTCTGGATTCCTGGGGCAAGCTCTGGCCTAAATTTCAGTCCCCAGGCCCCTGCCTGCATTTACTGCTGAGCTCAAGGAGGCCAGACCTTGGCAGGTGGACCTCCTTGCCCACCTAGGCCATGACAAGGTTCTCTTTGTGGAGGGTTGGGGGTAGTCCTTTGCTGAGAAATTTGAAGGGCACTAAATCCAAAATTCTTGTGGAGCCAACATAAGGATGGGTGGGGCCACCCTGGCCTGGTAGTTCAGGTGGTCGTGGTTGGAGCACGGCCCCCACAGTCAAGGTTTCAGGTTCAAGCCCTGGCAGGGCACATACAGGAATTAACCAACGAATGCGTAAATAAGTGGGATAGCAGATCCACATTTCTCTCTCCCCTTCCCCTCTCTCTAAAATCAATAAATAAAAATTTTAAAAAAGAATGGGTGGGGCCTGTTCTTCACAGAACAGGGCAGCATTTTGTCCTCTGCCTTTGGGGAAGATGAGACTCCTTGCGTAGAGACTCCTTAAAACAGGGCTTCCATTATTTCAGACCCCTATTCAGGGATGGGGGGGACATCTGCTTTTCCTCTTCCTAACCTAGACAACCTGGTCTGTGTTTTAGGAAGCAGTCATGCCCCTCAACTACGGGCAGATGAGGCCAGGAAGGGGAGTAGGAGGAGAGACCCAACCTTCTTTTGGTTCCTTGCAGGTGGTCTATTTCCTGATGCAACAGAACTTGGCACGTGTTTCTTTATGTTTGGCATGGTCTTCATGCCTTTCTTGTCCCACTTCAGATCTCTAAGTGTCACCTCTTCAGGAGGGTCTGCCCTGGTTAGTTAAATCCTCCTGTTATGGGCTCATTATTTGTATGATTATTTGCATTAAGCAAATAATGCATAATTGTGAGGGTCTGGTTTACTCACTGGTGTTTCTCTACCACAGAGTAGTAACTGAATGTTCATGTCAAATGACTGACATGGAGCTGAACCCGTTGTAATGCCGGGGAAGAGAGAGTCTTTGACCAGGGAAGGCAGATGGACAAAGGTGTAGCTCTTGCAGGCAAGTCATTTTCTCTCCTGGACTGTCCCTGTTCTCCTTTGTAGATAGCAATAATAACAGTCCCTAGTTCACAGAGCTGTGAGAGCAAGGTGGTTAGCTGCTAGCGAAGCACTTAGCACAGGGCTACTGCTGGCCCTCAGAAGGGGTTCAAACAAGCTAATTTCTACTTCACCCCTTTCCCTTGTGCTCACTGAAGGCCACAAACAGGCCTGTTGTTGAACATTTGAAAGCCCATGGAATATTCCTTTTTGTGTGTCTTTATTGATTTGAGAGAGAGAGGGGAACATCAGTTTGTTTTCCTACTTATTTATGCATTCGCTGATTGATTCTTGTATGTGCCCTGGCCAGGGATCAAACCTGCAGTCTCGGAGTATTGGGATGATGCTCTAACCAACTGAGCTGCCCAGCCAGGACATGGAATATTCTTGAAAGCAGCTTGAGTCCATTGACAGAACCCAGGTTTAGAGGTAAACAGGACTTGAGTGACAGTCCCAACTGTTCCACACCCATCTCTGTGACTCTGGGCAAAGTGCCCTCAGCTTCAGTTTTCTCAAATATGAAATGGGAGCTACCCGTACCCAGCTCATGGTTACTGGGACGATATGAGCATTTTTCAGGACATGCCCCAAATCATGTCATTCATGCTAGAAGCCCATGATACTAAACCTGGATGTAGTACCTGATCTAATTGCAGTTTCAACCTTTCCCAGAAATGTAATAATTGAAGAGTCTGGAATTTTCTGGTCAAGCACCAGTAAGGTGATGTCATGTGGGCCCCTGTATCTCTCATAGAAAGAAGAGGCAATCTGCCCGATAAAAACTCTTTCCATTCCCTTTCCCCCTAAAAAAGTTAGGGCCCCCAAATAATCTCTGCTTTTGTTAATAATTCCCTTGCTCCATCCTGCTTCCTATAAAAACCTTTTATTTTGTGTAACTCCTGGGAACACCTTTCTAGTTGCTAGATGAGATTCATGAATCCCTTAAAGCCCATCAGACCTTCAAATGTATTTGGTTAAATTTTGTCGCTTTTTTAATGATTTTTTTCATTTTATTTATTGATTTGAGTGAGAGAGAAACATCAGTTTGTTGTTTCACTATACTTATGCATTCATTGGTTGATTCTTGTATGTGCCCTGACAGGGGATCAAACCTGCAGCCTTGGTGTATTGGGGACAACACTGTAAACAACTGAGCTATCCAGCCAGGGCCTGAATTTTGTTTTTTCACAGCACCCATCTCGAACCCAGAGCAGAGCCCACCATGTATAGAACCAGTGTCAGTTTCCTCCCCTCCTTTTCTCTGTCTCATGAGCTGTATGACGGGCAAAGTGAGCTGTATGACGGGCAAAGTGCCACTTCTCTGAGCTTTGGTGGCAATATATACTTCACCAGTTGTGAGAAATAAGTGTGAGAAACCTGTATAAACCAAGGTGCTCTAATGGAGTGAGGAATCATGATTACATCTGCTCTTGCCTCCCTGTGACCCCTCCTGCCAAGCCACCTCCACTCACAGACCCTGCAGATCAGGTCCCTTTACTGGAGTACAAGCTTTGTGCACCAAGACCAAACTTTGTGCCATTCACTGTCTAGGTTTCTGCTTAATCCTTGGGAGTCAAGTCTAAAGGTGAACATGGACAGAACCCAGGCGTTCTGGAGGTAGAGGAGAGCAGTATCTCATCTAACCAGAGACCCTGTGGCGGTGGCCCTTGACTGGGGTGGAGGAGGCTGAGCTCAGGGTGTGGGCTGGAGGAGAGTCTGAGCCTGGGTGGAGTGGTCTGGGGCCCTGATAAGCAGACTTGTGGCTATCAGGGTGGGGGCTCTCCTGCTTATCAGGAGTTGACAGGGGCCACAGTAGGACCTGAGCACACTTCCCGCCATCTCCTGAGTAGCTGCTTTTTAGCCCTGTGCCTCCTTACAGGCCTAAGGGGGCTTAGGATGAGAGTCCTTCTCCTTTTCTCCAAGTCACAAGGAGGTTCTGCCCATTGCAGGGCCAGCATGGGGGTGGGGTCCTTCAGTTCAGTCTTAGATTGCAACAGCTTTTACTTTAGACCGGGAGCCTCATGGCTCTCCTGAGGCCAGGGTGGGATGGTCTGGGACCTTAACCTTCTTTTTTTTAAAAAAAATTTATTTATTTATCTTTAGAGGGGAAGGAGAGAGGGAGAGAAACATCAATGTATAGTTCCCTCTGGTGTGTCCCCTGCTGGGAACTGGCCTGCAATCCAGGCATGTGCCCTGACTGGGAATCAAACTGCGATCCTCTGGTTCGCAGGCCCGCACTCAATCCACTGAGTTACACCAGCCAGGGCTTGGGACCTTAACCTTCTAAGGTGTAATTCTAGTCCCTTCCAGTGCAGCTTTTAGCTCTTGGCTCTGTCTCTCTCTCTTTTTTAAATGCTCACCCAAGAATATTTTTATTAATTGTAGAGAGGATGGAAGAAAAAGAAGAAGAAGAAGAAAGAGAGAGAGAGAAACAGAAACATTAATGTGAAAGAGAAACATCTAACAAACATCTGTAGGTGCCCCGACTGGGGATCGAACCCACAACCTAGGCATGTGCCCTGAATGGAAATTAAACCGGAGACATTTTTGGTATAAGGGATAATGTTCCAGCCAACTGAGCCACCCCGCAAGGGCTCAGCCCTTGACTCTTATTTAGACCTTCCTTAGACCATATGGCAAGTGATGGAGTGACAGTCCTTTAAAATCATAGAGTTCAACTCCCTCATTTACATAGGAGAGGAAGCTGGGGCCCAGAAGAGGGGAGAGAATCATTCAGTGCCTCAGGGTTCCCTCCACCTCTCAGCATCAGAGGACTCAGGACCCTCCGAGGAACAGGTGAGCAGCAGCAGATACCCACAGATCCACAGACACACGCACCCAGTACACATGTATGATGCCCACATAGACACATAGCACATGGGTACACATTAAAAAATACTCAAAAATTAGATTCAGCTAGTGAAATCATTCTTAATTTTGTCTTGGTTAAGTAAATTACTTTTTTTTGGTAAAATTACTCTTAATTTTCTCTGTTACTTTACTAAGTTTCATGAAGTTGTCAAAGACAAAAAAAGGCGAAGTAAATAGCATTCAATGTCTCATTCATAGCCCAGTTACCAGCAAAACTCATCCTGGAACTGAGGACTTTGAGAAGTTCTGGGAGTTTCTTGCTGCTCTGTTTTGTTTTAGATACAGAGGACCCAAAGCAAGCACCTGGTGTGGTTCTAGAAGGTTAAGAGATGTGGAAAAGAGGAGCTGGAAAATTACTCTAATCCCTTCTCTCCATGTGATAGATGGAGCCTGAGACCCAGAGGGTTTGTCGGAGATGACCGCTGGTGTTCGCCTTTTATTGGTTCGCCTTTTATCCCAGCTTGGTTTCATCTGGGATGACCAGCCTCTGGAGCTTCTCCTAACCCTTCTTGACACTTGCCCCTATGTCCAGACTTTGGATCTGCTCTGTTTTCCTCACTACAGTGCCAGAATTGATCTCTTTCTTATTAGTCTCTAACGACTCTGTGACCAGGCATCTTGTGGGATTACTTTCTGTGGCCCCAGCACCCTTCCTGGGCTTTATTCTGGGAGGTGCTCAGAGGACGCCTTACACTGAACAGATGCTGGCCCTGCAGACAGTGCCCAAGGCACGCTCAAGTACTTTCAGGCTCTCAGTGACTCATGGCCCCATGAGCAAGTGCATGTGCTGAGCAATGAACCCAGGTTAAGTGGGGTCCTTGGGGGCTTTGCCCCTGTCTATCAGTCTCCAAAAGGTGGCTGGATGCTGATTTTATAATGGAGATACTGGGGCTCCTGGAGGAAATGCGTGGCCCTGTATTGCACAGGGAATTTTAAAAAGAGTTAGGGGTATAGCTCTGCTCCCCAGGCCCCCCCCCAGGCTCTGTGCACAAAGCTGCTATGCATGTGGCTGATTGTTTGTGTGTCTCTGTGAGGACTTTTTGAGTTTCAGAGACAATGGAATCAGACCTGAGTTTTGCCACTTACCAGTGATGTGATTCTGAACATATTGCTTATTTTATCTGAGTCCCAGTCTCCTCATGTCTCAAGCAGGGATGACAATACTCCCCTCACAAGATCCTCAGAAGAATCAGTGAAAGTGTGGGAAGCTGCTGCACAATGCACGGGTTCCATCTTTGCTTCCACTTCCTTGGTCTTCCCACCTGTCTGACTCCTTTTATTTATTTGACTGATTGATTGATTGATTGATTTTGAGAGTACATTTGTTAAAGCTGAAGACAACAAAACAAGAAAGGGCGTAGGACAGCCCTGGCTGGTGTGGCTCAGTGGATTGAGCACAGGCCTGTGAAGCGAGGGGTCGCTGGTTTGATTTCCAGTCGGGGCATGTGCCTGGGTTGCCGGCCGGGTCCCCAGTGGGGGACACATGAGAGGCAACCACACATTGGTGTTTCCCTCCCCCTCTTTCTCCTTCCCTTCCCCTCTCTCTAAAAATAAATAAATAAATTTTTTTTTTTTAAAGGCATAGGACAGCCCTGGCTGGTGTAGCTCAGTGGATTGAGCACAGGCCTGCGAACCACACGATCGCGGTTCGATTCCCAGTCAGGGCACATGCCTGGGTTGCAGGCCAGTTCCCAGCAGGGGATGCATGAGAGGCAGCCATGCATTGATACTTCTCTCCTTCTCTTCCCCTCTAAAGATAAATGAATAAAATCTTTAAAAAAGAAAAGGCGTAGGACAGAAGAAACAACAGGCATGAGCCCAGGCAGGGCTGCTTTGGCTCACTGCAGAATAGAAGGAAAGGGGGCCTTGGAGACAGGGTCGGGGGTTAGCCAGGACAGGCTGCTGCTGCTCATTGCTCCCCTGGTTACAAGTCTCCTGGGGTCCCTTAGAGTTTGGGAGATGCGTGTCTGTGGGGGAAGAAGAGAGGAAAGGGAAAGGCGCAGGGGTGCTCCCAGGAGGGAGAGCGTGTCTGACTCCTTTTAAAACCTTTTCCACACTCTGCTCTTGGCCAGTTACAGCCAGGTGACAATTCTCTCTTTTCTCTGACTTCCTACAGCTTGCGAACCAGGCCCTCACATGGAGTTCAAAAGCCCTGGAATCACAGGGCCATCTTTGGCTTGAACCAGAGCCTTAGCCTTCATGGTTTGTGGGTCGTGCCTTATAGTTACTGCTTTTCTTCTGGACAGCCTGCCTGGAACAGATAGAACCAGAAGGGAAAGCAGAGCTTTGCATTTGTTCGAGCCTGGGCTCCACCGCTACCTGCCAGGTGGGCCTGGGCCCTGCGCCCTGCGCCCTGCCCTGCTGGTGGAGTCCTGGCTTCCTTATCCGTAAAATCGGGTTAAAAAGATTATTTTCCGTGATGGTTGTGTAGATGAAATCATATAGTAGAGGTTCATATGCAGGGGCTGGCAGAAGTAATGCCTGCTTGAGTGTGGTTGGTAGCATCATAACATGGGTATAATAATTTATAATTTTAATTTGAACATTACACCTAAATGTCATATGGTGTGCTTGAGTGTGATATCATTATGTTACAGCATTACATGCTTATGATTCTGTCATAAAAGATTTTATAGTAAAAAAGGGGCCTTATTTGTGCTGGACCCTGTACTATAGAACCTCAACAAAGGTAGACTTCTCCCCTTCTGGATCTGCAGGGGGCTTTCCCTATTTGTCCTCCCTGGCGAAGCGCATGCACCCACTCCCATACCTGTGCAGATGCGCACAATAGTGTATATCTGCCTGGGAATATACTGAGTCAGAAATAGAGACTTTCTAATCAACATCTTCCCAGGTCTTTTCATTTGCATCTAGTTCCTATTCTCTGGGTCAGTGGGAACCCCCATGTCCAGATTTGGGTCATGACCTCCCCAGGCTCCAGGTATAGTTCTAAAGTTGCTGTTGGTTGGGAAAGGATTCCCGGCAGCCTGGGTGTTTCCCCCTCCTCAGATCCTTCCCGCCATCAGCCAGGCCCTCACCTCCAGCCCTCCCTGCCAGGACAACCTGTCTGCTCCACAGCTGCTGTGGAAGAGATAGGCAGCCTGGATTATCAGGTCAGACAAGTCTCCTAGTGACAGTTCCCTGCCCCCACACCCTTTCAGGCAAAGGTACCAGAGCCTTTAACCCTCTCTGCGCTGGGCCCTGAGGCCCAGGAACTGGAAATAGCAGAAAGGGGAGGTAGGCCCATGTCCCCCATACCCAGTTCTGAAGGTTGGAGCCATGTGCACAAGGAAGCAGGTGGCAGCATTACTGTGTCCTCCAGGAGTGCATTCTGCATGCTGGGCCTTCTTCAGCCCCGTCCTAGGTCCATGACAGCCCAGAGTGAGAGGGGACAGCCTGAGCAGGCCTTGAAAGGCTTAGATAAAAGGCTCTAGCCCTGGCTGGTGTAGCTCAGTGGATTGAGTGTGGGCCTTCGAACCACATGATAGCGGTTCGATTCCCAGTCAGGGCACATGTCTGGGTTGCAGGCCAGTTCCCAGCAGGGGACTCACGAGAGGTAACCATATATTGATATTTCTCTCTTTCTCTCTTTCCCTTCCCCTCTAAAGATAAATAAATTTAAAAAATCTTTTAAAAAAAGGCTCTATACCACCACCCAGTCTCCCTTTCTGAGGTTCCAGGCTCTGGGTTGGGGACCTGAGTCCACTGGCTTTAGTGCAGATGTATCACTCCTCTCTCCACCCCCAAATTATGGCCCCTTTCTCCTCTCCAAGCCTCTTTCAGCAAGGCTCCCTGCCTGTTTTCTTGCTGACTGCCTTCCCCAGACCCCTCTGGTCATCTCCTCTATTTAACCATTGTCCCCAACATTTCCTAGTTGGGTCCCATGCAGCAACTCAGGTCTCCCTTCCCTGAAGGCCAACAGGAACTAGTAGAAGGAGCAGGAGTCTCAGAGTCCGGGAATCTGGCTTCCCAGTCCGGTTCTGGCTCAGACACTGTGTAGCCCTGGGGACGTTTCTTCACTTCTATGCTTCTCAGCTTCCTCGTTTTATAACATAGAGGGCAGTGGCTCTTTTCACAGGTTGACTCAGATTAAATGAGTACAACATGTGTATCATTTTAGTAATATTTTAGTAGCCACTTGGAAAATAAAAGTTAAATTTAAAAAGTGCCTGCAACAGGGCTTTAATAAGTTAGCTACCAAGCAAATAATATCAGCTGATAGATGCTAAGTGCTCACAAAGCGCCATGCTTGATGCTAGTGTTACCTCTGTCATTTAGTCATCGGAACATCCCCAACTATAGCAGCCCCAGGCTCAGTCCTTGAACCTCTTCTCTTCAATACTGGCATTCACTCCTTTGTTGACCTCATCTTGTCCCAAGGCTCCAAATACTATCTGCACACTGGGGACTCTCTAATCTAACGTCCAGATCAAGCCTCTCCCCATCTCCTAAATTAATTTGTGGAGTGAATCTCCTGCTTACCGATTTCTCCAATAGGTGCCTTGGATTTAACACCTCCAAAGCTGAGGTTCCGATCCCACCTCAAATCTGCGCCTTCAACTGTTTTTCCCGTGCGTGTACAAAGAGCAGCTTCATTCTTTCAGCCAGCCCCAAACAAAACCTTGGAGGCAATTTATCTATTTTATTTTTCAATTGTGGTTTGCATTCAATATTATTTTGTATTAGTTTCAGGTGTACAGCCTAGTGGTCAGACAGTCAGATACTTTACAAAACGCTCCCCGATATTTCCAGTCCAAGTACCACACATACTTATTACAATATTACTGACTACATCCCCTATGCTGAACTTTACATCTCCATCACTCTCTGTGGATACCAATATGTACTTCTTTTTTTTTTAAAATATTTTATTTATTTATCTTTAGAGGGGAAGGGAAGGAGAGAGGAAGGAAACATCAATGTATGGTTGCTTCTGGTGCATCCCCTGCAGGGAACTGACCCCTGCTGGAAACTGGCCTGCAACCCAAGCATGTGCCCTGACTGGGAATCGAACCGCGATCGTCTGTTTCGCAGGCCCGCGCTCAATCCACTGAGCTACACCAGCCAGGGCCCGAATATGTGCTTCTTAATTCATTAATCTTTTCACCCAGTCCCCTAACACCCCTCTCTGTGTCTATGAATCTGTTGCAATTTTGTTTGTCCATTTATTTTATTTTTTAGATTCTATATATAAGTGAGATCATATGGTATATATCTTTCTGTGACTGACTTATTTCACTTAGCATAATACTCTCTAGGTCCATCCATCCTGTTGTAAACAGTGATTTCATTCTTTTTTATAGCCAAGTAATATTTCACGAGACTACTTTTAAAAACCCTTTTAAAATTTATTTTTAGAGATGGGGGAAGGGAGGGAAACAGAGGAGGGAAACATCAGTTCCTTCTCATGTGTCCCCACTGGGCACCTGGTTGGCAACCCAGGCATTTGCCCTGATTGGGAATCAAACCCGTGACCCTTTGATTCACAGGCTGGCACCCAATCCACTGAGCCATACCAGCCAGGACAACAGTTTATTTTTGAAATAACTTTTTATTGAAGTATAACATACTTCCAAAAAGTACATAACTTGGAAGTGAATTATCACAAAGTGAACACACTCATGTAACAAATTACTCAGATCAAGAGAGTGAGCCCTGGCTGGTGTGGCTCAGTGGATTGAGCACTGGCCTGTGAACTAAAAGGTCACTGGTTTGATTCCCAGTCTAGGGCATATGCCTGGGTTGAGGGCTGGATCCTCAGTGCGGGGTGTGTGAGGCAACCACATGTTGATGTTTCCCTCCCTTTCTCCCTCCCTTCCCCACTCTCTGGAAAAAAAAATCCTTAAAGAAAAGAAAGAGAACGTGGGCCTGGCCAGGACAGCTCAGTGGCTTAGAGTGTTGTCTTGATATGCCAGCGTTGTGGGCTCAGTTCCCGATCAGGGCACATACAAGAATCAACCAATGAACACATAAATACGTGGAACACCAAATCGATGTTTCTCTCTCTTCCCCTTCTTCTCTAAAAAATCAAATAAAAAATATTAAAATAAAATAAAAAAGAGAATGTTCCCAGAGGTTCCCAGGAGCCTACTGTGTCCTCTCTCTGCCACAGCTCTCTTCTCCATCAGCAACCTTCTATGCAGACTTCTAATGCCATAGTCTAGTTTTGCCTGCTTTTTTGGACTTTATAAAATGAACTGATATACATGAACTATTTTATATCTACGTGCTTTCTCTCAACACTGAGATTCATTCAAATTATTGCATATATCAATAATTTATTTTCATTATTGTGTAGTATTTAATTTCCTGAATATACTATGCTTTATTCACTCCACCATGGGTAAACATTTGGGTTCTTTGATTTGGGGCCATTATTCATAATATTGCTATGAAGAGCTGTGTATGCATCGTTCTCCTGGAAACGGAATGGCTGGGTCAAAGCCCGTGCTTATGCTCAGCTGCACTATGTTTTGTTAAACAGATTTCCGGGTTTATCAGTATACACCTCTGTGAGCAGTGTATGGAAGTTCCAATTGCTCCAGAACCTCATCTACACTTGGTGTTGTCACTTTTTCCCGTTTTAATCATTCTGGTGTGTGTGTAGTGATATATCATCCTCATTTTAATTTACATTTCCCTAATGACTAATGAAGTTATGCATGCTATTCTCATCCACTGCTGTGTGATAAACCACCCCCAAACATGGAAACTGAAACAATTAAGTCTCTTCACCATCTTGCACAGTTTGGGGGGTCAGGGTTTCAGGAGGTAGGCTGGGCAGAACTGGCTTGGGGTCTGTCACACAGATGCAGTCAGATGGGAGCTGGAGGTGCTGAGGGACGGCCAGACATCTCTCTCTCCCTGTAGGTCAGGGCCTGTCTGCTTGGACTTCCTCACAGCACAGTGGCCTCAGGACAGTCAGACTGCTTGTACAGTGGTTGAAGCTTTAAAGACAGCACGCTTGCCCTGGCTGGTGTGGCTCAGTGGATTGAGTGCTGGCCTGTGAACTGAAAGGTCGCCAGTTTGATTCCCTGTCAGGGCACACGCCTGGGTTGTGGGCCAGGTCCACAGTTGGGGGTGTGAGAGAGGCAACCAGTAGATGTTTCTCTTGAACATCAGTGGTTCTCTCCATCTTCCTCCCTCCCTCCTTCTTCTCTCTCTAAAAACAAATAAAATTTAAAAAAATAAATAAAATCTTAAAAAAAAAGACAGTATTCCAACTACAAAGCACAAGTTACACTGTCACGAGCTAGCCTTGGAAGCCACATACCATCAATTCTATCATATTTTACTGACTTAGTCACAAAAGTCCACTCAGTTTCAAGGGAAGGGGACATATGCCCTACATCTAATTGGAGGGACTCTCAGTTACATTGTAAGAGAGACAGGGTGGGCTCTGGCTGGTGTGGCTCAGTGGGCTGAGTGTTGGCCTGTGAACCTAAAGGTCACTGGTTTGATTCCCAGTCAGGGCATGTGCCTGGGTTGTGGGCTGGGTCCCCTGTTGGGGGTGTTCAAGAGGCAACCAATCGATGTATCACTCACACATGGATGTTTCTCTCCCTTCCCCTCTAAAAATAATAAAATCTTTTTAAAAAGCAGTATAGTCATTAGAGAAATTGCTTCACAATACAGGTTATTTTAAACGTTATTATTATCATTGTTCTAAAGAGTTCACTTATGTTTAGAGAGAGGGAAAGTGGGGGGAGAAAAACATCAATGTATGATTGCCTCTCAGGCGCCCCCTGCTGGGGACCTGGCCCACAACCCAGGCATGTGCCCCAAATGGGAAGCATTGGTTCACAGGCCCAAGCTCAATCTAACTTTTTTTTTTTAGCATTATCTTCTCAATTAGGTCTTCCTTCAACATCCCAAAATTTCAACACCCTCCTGACCTCCCTAGTTCTTTCAGTTTTATATTTCTTCTTAATATATACATTATCTAAAATACTGTATACATATTTCATTTTTCTTAGTTTCCCCCACCTGAGTATAAGCTCTGAAAGGTATGGATTTGCTCTGTTCATTGCAGTCTTCCCCAGCATTTAGGACAATGCCTGGTGCATAGCAAGCCTTAGATAAATCTGTAAAATGAACAAGAATATTGAAGCCCAGAAAAATGAAGTTACTTGTCTAAGACTTCATAGTTAATCAATAGAGCTAAGATTTAAACTCAGGCAGATTGACTCCAGAGTTCATGCTCTTAAACAGAGAAGTGGACTCTTACTGAATGGAGCTCAGGATGGGTGAGGAGGTGCAGTGAACCTGGGAGCCTGCTCCATCTTCTGCCTGCGATGGAGCCAGGTCTCCCAGGGTTCAGGTCTAGCCTCAGCATCTGGGCCAGTGGCTGCCCTGCCCCAGCACACTATTGGAGGCAAGGCCAGTGTGCTGTTACCCCCCAGTGGCTAGGGCGGGAAAGACAGGCAAAGTGCAGACTTCAGGCTGAAGGGGTATGTGGGAGGGAAACCTGGTTGGTTCTTGGTTCCCAGTCTTTCCCCTCACAGAAGATACAACAGGGGGTGTGAGCATAACAGATCTTTATTTTACCAGAAGGGACAGGCAATGGGGCAGTGCAGCATTCAAGCCCCAGACCAAACATGCAGCATCCACATGCAGGAACAGGCTGGGGAAAAGCCCAGGCCTGGGGTGGGGGACTGGGATCAGAGGACAATCAGAGCACCCTTGCCAGGATGCTTGGGCCCCGGGCTCTTCTGCCTCCACTACGGTGAGGAGACAGAAGACCCAGCTGCTTCCCCATGGCTGGAATCCTATCGTTCTGGCCAGGAAGAAAGATGGCACAAGGAGTATGGATGGAGTTTGGCCAGTCTATAGCACTCGATTCTGCAGGGGGTAGGCACAGCCCTGCCCAATATCCAGGACAGTGCAGCCCTTGCAGGAAGAGGATCTACAGACTTTCTAGTTCCCAACAGGGCTAAACCCTGATCCCAGAAAGGCTTAGCAGAGTTGGGACTAAGCCTCACTCCACCTAGTAGGGGCATGTCCATGAAGGGGCTTCCCTGAGCACAGCAGGGGCCTCCTAAGGCAGTAGTAAACTGAGAGCTGCTATAGACAGGAGGCCTTGCTTCTGTGCCCCTGGGTGGGGGAGAGAGGTAAGGTACGACAGCAGGCCCAGGGCTGGGAAGAGGTGAAGTAAAGGGCAATGGCCTGGACTTATAGGCCACTGCTACCTAGGCCTAGAGGGGCTAGAGTGGGTGAGGGTGGGGGCTTCCCAGAGTAGGGTTCAGGGCTGGGAAGACCAGGCCAGGAGAGGGGTAGGTGACCATCCTACCCAGACCCCTTGCACCCATGCAGAGGTCTGGCCAGGGCCACAGGGAGGACAGACAGATGCACAGGGAACTTCAAGGCACCAGGATTCTGAAGAGCAGCAGGGCCACCCTCCACAGACAGTGATTATAATAACATTTTCAGCTTAACCTACATGATGTGTATGGAGGGTGGGTGGGAGGAGAGACAGAAAGAAAAGCACAGACAAAGGAAAAGACACATGTATAGGAAGATGAGGGTGGAGGAAACACACCAGGCAAGTGTGGCAGTGAAAGTGAGGGTGCTGTGTAGAGAAGAGGAAGGACACAGAGACTGGTGAGAAGGGAAGACAGCCAGACAAGGCCTGAACACGCAGCACTTCTGGTCCCTACAAAATAAGGCACCAGAGTCAATAACATTCCTGTTGTTCCTGTGGTATCCAAACAGGTGCCGAAGGGCAGAGCGAGTGGCTGCTGGAGGGTGTGGGCCTTCGGGAGTCTCACACCTCTGCACCGGTGGCTTTCTTGATCAGGGGTATCTGCAAGGGTGGGAGAAAAGCCATGAGGCCATGGCTCTGGGCCCATGACTGCTCCATTTGGGTCAGTCTAGTGGGCTACCCAGGCAACCCCACCACAGCTGGTGAAGTACACACCTTCGATAGGTCCACCCCTGTAAGGGCATGCACAGAGGCAGGCAGCTCGGCCAGCAGTCGGTTCACTTCTGATGTCACTTTATTGTTGTCCCCACTGAGGACCACAATCTCATCGACTCTGGTCAGTGGGGCGGCGACTTTGGCAGCAATCTAGGAGGTTGGGTAGGAGACCAGGTTGGTTGATTCTGACTCTGTCCACTCGTCTGGTCCAGGATCTCTCCCTCCCTTCTCAATCTCACCTAAGCCCCAAACAGCCTGGGTGTCTGTTGTAGGGTTCCTGCCCCCTGCTGAATACTCCCCCATTTAATCTTTCTAGCCAGTCTGTCCCTGAGCTCGTGACAAGGTCCAGGGAAGTTCCTGCATGTGTCCAGCTAGTCCCAGCCTGGGATGGGAGCCTCACCTGGGGCAGGGCCTCCAGCACCAAGGCCATCTTGGCCGAGTCCCCGTATTTCTGGTAGGCCTGAGCCTTGAGCTTCATCCGCTCGGCCTCTGCCTTGCCCATCGCCTCGATGACGGCTGCCTCTGCCTCGCCGATTTTTCGGATCTTCTCAGCCTCTGCCTGAGCCAAGAGGACCTGCTTCACCCTGGGGGAGTCCAGGGGAGTGGGATCAGTGGGAAGTGCCAGGGGCCCCTCAGGCCTTGCCTGGGGGGCCAGCAAACCCTTAAACCCTCTGTTTGGGCAGGTGGTGACAGTAGTGGTGGTGGGGCCCTGGCATTCTAGCTCTGGCCAGAGATTATGGGCTCCCGCATGCAAACTAAAGATGGGGTTAACCAGGACGCCCTCTCTACCAAGGCCCTCACACCTCCTTTATTTAATTCAGTCTTCCTGACAACAATCCCATGTCTTCACAGTGAGGAAGTAGGGACAGAGGAGAACGGGCTTCTCAGCTGTGATCAGGAGAGTGGAGGAGTGTGTGCAAGGCGGAGGGCCTGACTGATGCCCCAGCCCCCCGCACCCAGCAGCACTCACTTTTCACCCTCAGCTATCTCTTGTATGCGGTGTGCCTCTGCCTCGGCAGGGCGGCACACCGTGGCAATAAGCTCCTTGTCTGTGCGCAGGATCTCCTGCTCCTCCACTGCAATCTGCTTCTTACGCTGCACGACCTCAATCTCAATCTCTTCTTGCCGGATCTTCTGCTGCTCACGGGCTCCTTGTAGCTCATAGGCCAGCTGGGCCTCAGCTGTCTGTGGTGGAAGTGTAGTCAGCACGAGGCTAGTTGCCAAGTCTTGAGCCCTGAGCCCCAACCCAGGTGACCTATGGCTTCTCACCTTAATATTGACTTCCTCACTGAAAGCTGACTTTTGTAGCTCAAAGGCTCGCTTGGAGTCAGCGATTTTGGTGTCTGCCATGAATTTCACGTCCAGCATTTCCTTCTTGCACTCAGCTTCCTGGGAGCACGAGGGGCAGGTGCTGAGGGTCCTCTGAGAAACTACAGTCCCAACACCCCTGAGTTGCCTGTCCCTAGGGGCGAGAAGCAAAGCCCACATACCCGGATGCCTGCGTCCCGCTCAGCCTCGGCCACACCAATGTCAGCATCTCTCTGTACCACAGCAGTCTGTGTCTTGCCCAGGGAGCTCAGATAGTCCACTTTGTCATACACATCCTGGGGAGGGAAGGGAATGATCCCTAGGAACAATTTTAAGTACAAAGGTTCCCCTCCTGTCAAGCGCCCCTGCTCCCAGATGGTTATGGGGGCTATAGCCTTCCCATAGACTGCACCTTGATGGTGAAGCTGAGGATCTCAATGCCCATTCGGCCGACATCAGGAGCTGCTACTTCCCGCACCAGCTTGGCAAACTGGTCCCGGTCCTGATAAATCTGCTCCACGGTCAGGGTCCCTGGGGGCAGAAGGATCATGAGCGGCTCCCCAGGGACCCAGCCAGCTAGGAAAGGGAGGCGGCATGCAGGTTGAGGTCTGAGTGTATGCAGGGGGTGTGCAGTCTAAGCTGGGTCTTCTGGTTTCTTCTTAGTGCTTAGCACCACGCTTCCTTCTGTGGAGTCCAGGCTGGGTGAGAACAGTCTTCCAAGCCCCTCAGCCTCCTGCCCAGTGCCCTCCCCTTCACTCATGTCACCTGAAGTTTTGCAAGGAGAACTTGAAGGAAAATGTTTCAGCTCTCCATCTAGAAACCTCCGTGGGCCTGAAGGACACCCCCTGTCCTCCTCCCTGGCCCTGGCCTAGGGACCCTGTGAGGCTCCTCGAAGGCAACAGAGGGGGCCCTGGGTTGGGCAGGGTCTCACCAAGAATGGAACGCAGGTGCCCCTCCAAGGTCTGCAGGACGACATTCTTGATGTCCTGCACATTCTTGCCCAGGAACTGCTCACAGGCTACGGCTAGGAGCTCCTTCTCTGTCATGATCTTCACCTGCCAGTGGGCACAGAGGTGCCTGAGCCAGGCTGGAAGGAGGCAGACAGAGTCCCCAGACCCAGGTGTGGAGGACAGTGTCTATGTCCCTCCCCTCCTCGCTCAGAGCTGGAGGCCTAGGGGCTGTGAGAAGTCTGTCTGAGGCCTCTAGGGCAGACAGCACACAAGAATTTTCACACTGAGAAGTTTCATCCCCATTGGCAGCTCCAGGCCCTGATATGGCCTCTCTCCTGGGCATGTGGGGCTTGCCTCTCCAGCCTATTTGCTATTCCCTCATTAGCCAATTCCTCCCTCGCTGGCTCCCCACAAGTGGGAGACCTGAAGACTGAGGGGCAGAGAATGCAAAAAGGACAATGAGCAATAGGGACAGAGACAGACAGACCAGGAAAGAGCACCTAGGCAGGCAGGGGATAGGTCCAGGGGGTGCCACCCAGGGTGGGTATCCTCTTGCCTTTCCTTCCCGAGGTAGTAAGCCAACAATCTCTGCACCAGAGGCCTACGACACTGTTGAATCTCCTGGCCTGTGAAGTTGAGAGGTGCGCTAGGGCAAGAAGGCCCTCACCCAGGCACCGAGCTGGGAATATAACCCAGCCTCCGACTCCGGAGTCCAGAGTCTGCCTCACATGGCCTCACCCTCTGGTCCCCACACCTCCAGCCCCTACCCAGGGAACAGGATAGGGCCTGGATTCTGGGGCTTGGCATTTCCGACACCTGCAAAGAACGGGACTGGGTTAGTGAGACAGGAGCCCCAGCACTGGTTCTGTCCCTCGTGGCCCGCTGAGGAGAAAAGGGGTGTTCTGTTAGTTCTGCTGAGTGGCCAAGAGAGCATGATCCAGTGGCGATGACTCTCTTTTGGAAGGGGGGGCGGGGGCAGTGGTGCTGGAGAGAGACTGCCCCTGGCTGCCGTCCTCTCCTCCCGCCCCAAATCCCAGCACAGGATGAGGCAGCTCAACGGTCATGCGCAAGGCTGCTGAGTTACTATACCTGGGCGACACCCGTCACAGTTAAAGCTACCCCCTCGGCCGTCTCTACGTCCTCGCAGCGGGGCTGTAACGTCATAATCTCTAGGGAAATCCTGCCAAGAAATGCAAAACAGGGGCATAGGTCTGGGGGCCTGGGGCCTAGGGCCTAGGGTGAGGGGAGAGTCCAATACCTCACTGCTCCGGCTGGGACTGGCCAGGGGTCTTGTTGCAGAGGAAGGTGGGGAGGATTCCCCAGGGGTCAAAGCTTGAAGTGTGTGTAAAGGGGATGGACAGGAAAGCAAGGCAGGGTGGTGCAGGTGACTGCAGGGGAAGGAGTGTGAGTGTGCTACCTAAGTGCATACATGTCCTCTGTTGAAATCAGCCTGGCTTAAAGCAGGGAAAAAGAAGCAGAGACGTGGTTATGGTCGTCTGGGTTGGTAAGAGGGTGGGAAGAGTCCAGGAATAGTTGTGTGTGTACATCACAGGACAGCAAGTAAGTGCTAATACTCCAGGCTGTGCTATGTAGGTTGCCCATGGGTGCCATCTGAACCTCCCCGAGGGGCCCTCACCTGTTCCCTGGGTCTGCTCAGTACTCTAGGACGTTCCAGCGGGCTGCCTGGAAAGCCCTGCCTGGTAGCCTGGCTGGCTGGGAGTATACCCTCTGCTGGGCCAAGACCAGGGGATCCTGCGTCTGCCCCTTGCTAGGGAAGCCCTGCCTGATCTCTCCACCAGCCAACAAGCTATGATGTGAAGCCTACCCTCTGGGTTGGGCCCAGGTGGTCAAGTTGGGAATGGGGTCACAGTGGAGCTTCCTGTCCCAGACAATCTGAAGACTCAAGGGTCCATATCACCAGCTTAAAAATGGACCTGGGCATTTGCAGTTATTTCAAGTACAGTAGTGGATTTGGAGGTGGATGAGACTGTTCTCAGCTGGATGTTGAGGGAAGTCGGGGCCCTGCCCACTCCAAATAAAGTGCTCTGAGTTTTTCAGGCCTCTGCACTGAAGCCCGCCCTCTCAAGGCTGCAAGGGGCAGATGAGACGGGGTGGTCCCCTTCCTAATTAGCGATGGCAGGATGGGCGAGGAAGGGACTGGTGGTACAGCTTTTGCCTAAAGAGGCTGAAGGGCACTGACATGCAGAGGGAAGGGGATGGGTGGGATCACACTTAGGTCTCTTCTAGCCTGGGGACCCAGCAGCATGCAGACTCTGAGGGGGCAGGGGCTCTGTGATATGTATTTTTTCTTTCTTTCTTTCTTTTTAAAAAAAGATTTTATTTCTTTTTTTAGAGAGAGGAGAAGGGAGGGAGAAAGAGGGAGAGAAAGATCGATGTGCGAGAGAAAACATCGATCGGCTACCTCTTACACCCCCCAAAATGGGGACCTAGCCCGCAACCTAGACATGTGCCCTCAATAAGAATTGAACCAACAACCTCTTGGTTTGCATGCCGGTGCTCAACCCACTAAGCTACACCACCCAGGGCTCTTTTTTTTTCCTTATAGAATTTTTTTCTTCAATGTATCTGTTAATCTTAGAGAGAGAGAGAAAGAGAGAAAGAGAAAGAGAGAGAGAGAGAGAGAGAGAAACTTGGATAGATTGCCTCCCTTAAGTGCTCTGACCAGGGATCGAACCCCCAACACTTTGGTGTATGAGATAATGCTCCATATGAGCCACACTGACCACGACCAGGGCAGGGGCTTTCNGAGAGAGAGAGAGAGAGAGAGAGAGAGAGAGAGAGAGAGAGAGAGAAAGAGAAAGAGAGAGAGAGAGACAGAGAGAAACTTGGATAGATTGCCTCCCTTAAGTGCTCTGACCAGGGATCGAACCCCCAACACTTTGGTGTATGAGATAATGCTCCATATGAGCCACACTGACCACGACCAGGGCAGGGGCTTTCCGATATTCACTGCAGCATTCACAGTGCCCGGAACCAAAAAGGTGCTCAGCAGAGAGTTGGTGAATGAAGCAATGGAGATGGGAAGTTGCACGTTGCAAAGAGAGCACTTGGAGTTACTAAACGCTCTGGTCTAGGAACGGATTTCATCAGCTACATCCATATGGTAATGAAGAGTGAGACACCATGTCACTTGCTTTTCAAAGTGAGATTGTATTCATAATAAAGCTTGAGTTTCTCTAGCACTTCTTTTCCAAAAATCTCGAAGGGCCCTCACACTGTTTCATTTGCTTCTCCAATACCCCCACAAGGCACAGAGAGGGCATGATCCTCCCCGTTTCACAGATGGGGAAACTGAAGCCCAGTGACAAGAGATCTGCTCAAAGGCCTTTCAACAAAGAATTAGGGGCAGGAAATGGCCAAAACTCTTTTTGCCCAGACCTGTCAAGGAGACTGAAGGGGACCGAGGGCTCAGTGAATAGAACTCCCCATGGGACCCATCTTCTGGACAGGGGTTTAGGGCTTCATACTAGGGTGCCAGCCTGGAGAAGTGGCCAGCAAGGGGCTCCCTGGACCTGGAGGACTAGGACATCATCAGCTGTAGACAGGATTGTACCTGCCCCACCCAGACAACCCAACTCTGTCACATAAGGGCACGTGTCTCCTGACTCACCTAACTCCCACTTTAGGCTCGGAATGTAAGGACACCCACTGGCAGACTTTGGTGGAGCTGCCAGAATCCCTTGCTCTTTTCCCACTAGCAGCCCCAGGGGGAACCTATCCTGGCACCCAGGGCAGCAGAGGTGGGCGCAGAGGGGAGAGAGGCACACTCTCAAGAGGGGAGTCCATCCAGCTCCTGCCTACCAAGCCCCACAGGGCATGAAGAAAGAAAATTAGACACCGAGGAGGAAGCAGGTGGGTTATTACCTGTGCAACCCCTGTTACGAATAGCGGGACCCCCTCCGACGTCTCAATATTCTCACAGCGACACAGGATGGTCATAACCTCCAGAGACAGTCTGAGAAGCAGCCAGGGGTAGGGAGAGGTAGGGACAGGAAGGGGTAGGAGGGGACACAGCAAACACACACAGTGGTTACCAGATAAGCATGGATGCCTGATGTCTAGGGGCAGGGTTGCTCTCCATACTTCAGCCCCCCACTGCCAGTTCAGCCTAGAGCTATAGGAGAGCAGAGACACCCACTTGCTGGCCTGAGGCCTCTGGGTCTCTCCTCTAGCCCCCGCACCCTCCCAAGGAGTTGCTGCTGGGCTGGGGAAAAAGCCTGTTTTGATGCCCTAGACCTATGATCTGAGGCTTGTGCACAGGGCACCCAGTTTGCTCACTGCCTGTTCCCCAGGAGATTTCCAGCATGATCTGGAGACTCCTGGAGCTGAGACTCCTCAGCTCCAAACCCCAAACACAGGCAAACCTGTTTTCCCAGAAATTGGGAGGGGAGGCCACTCGGGATTAACGAGCCACAGCAAATACCAAATCCTGCTCCGGGCACGTACCCTCAAGGTCGGTGCTACATATCACTAAGAAGGCAATTTAGGGCCAGAAAAGCCCAAAGAGAAATTTGGATTTTCTTATTTGGGGTTGGGCTGCGAGTGTCTAGGAAGCCTGGGGGAGAAGGTATGCCCCTGTCAGAATATTCACAGGGAAAACAGGGAGATGATAGAGCAATTCACTTTGGAATTTCCAATGTTGGGCATAGGAAGAGAAGAGTCGTGGTGAAAAAAACAAGGCGCCTGGGAGCTACTTGGCCCACCCTGGCTGGGCCTCTCTGGGGCAGCGTGTATGCGAATGTGTGTCGAGCGGTGATCTAGGCAGAGGCCAGGCTGTGGACAGGGTGGAAGGTTTCCCTCAACCAGAGGAAGGGAGGACAGAGACTGAGGCTGGAGGAGCAGAAGCAGGTGGGCTGGGATGAGGGGTGACGGGGCGCCCCAACCTCAATTCTCACATGCCAGCCCTGGGGGCTCCAGCCATGCAGATGTGCAAAGGCTGCTTTCTTTCAAGCCTCTACATCTAGCACCCTTGGGCCTGAGAAGACTCTAGACCTGGCTCAGACAGGAACCCACCAAACTCTCTTCTGGGGAAGGAGGAGAGAGGGAGGGGAAGAGGGTGGGGAGGGAGAGGGAAGGAATGAGGAAGACAGGAGGCTGCAGCTCAGATGCCAGAGTTGGAGGAATTGCTCAGGTAAGGAGAGAGCTGCCTACACCATGACAGTACAGGACGTGGCAGCAAAGTGCAGCAGGAGGGACTTTAACTGAGCAGCCTGGAGAAGAAAAGCTGACACTGAGAGTCAGTGACATGTAGGATGGCCGTGGAAAGTACCTCGGAAAGGACGCTGAGGATGCAGGTTAGCTTAGAAGCCTCTACTCTGACCTGAGAGGCTCCTGCTGGCCTAGGGAAGTGAAGGCCTCATCTCGTGGAGGTGTCCCCCAAGCAGGTTAGGGGTCGGGGAATGGGATGTTCCCAGAACAGGGCCCAAGGAGAGGGGCTGCAGACTCAGACTGCCCAGAAACTGGGACCACAGAGAGGATGCTGAGCCTTGGATGTGTGAGATCAGTCTCCTAGGACAGAGTACAAGGCCCTCCACCCCTCACTTCCAAACCTGCTGTCAGAGAAGCTTGGCCTCTGTCTTGGGGGAGGGCACCAAGAATGTGGAGAGAGCTGCAGAGCTGTTGCCCCAGCAGTGGGTGCCCACGCGGGACTGGTCTCTCTGGGCAAGTCGAGATTCTCTGGGCCTGGCTGCACACGGAGGTGTTCAGACAGGATATTCTATTGTCCCAGGACTGCACGGCATATATGGGGTAGGCTGGCAGTGTCTCTAGAAAGGACAACCCATGGTTTCTGGCAGGCCAGCTGGAGGCCTATCAAGAGTGCCTAGGAGTCTCCTGAGAGAAAGTTGTGACCAGTACTGATTATTATCTGACACTTTTGGACTTGGACCAGCAGAGTCCCCCAGGATCCTACCCAGGCAGAGCAAAGCGAGGGGAGAGATGGGAGAGCGGAAGGGGTTACTAGGCAATCGCTGAAGTTAAAAAGCTGTGACATGCTTCCTGTGCCCCTGACTCTGGCCGACACCCTCAGACTCCCTGGAGCCCTACACAATGACAGCTCAGTGCAGCCACAGGACTTCCCTCTGCTGTCTGATGGGGCTGGGGTGGAGGGGGGTTTCCACTGGAATGTCCACCACTTCCCCTTCGGGATGACACCCCCTGCCCCTATATGACACACCTTCACAACTAGGCTGCCCTTGTTGCCTGGGTCCTGGCCTGGAAGGATTTGGGCCCCTACCCCAATCTCCCCCAGTCAGAAAGGGAGTGATGGTGGACAGGTGGCTGGCATGCCTCATTTTCTTCTGAGTTGGCAGTGAGGGCGGCGGGAAAGGTCCAGGTCAAATCTGGCCCTGCCAGGGGCTTGGGGGGAGCCAACAGGTATAGTTTGATGGTGGCCCCTCAGGGGAGCTGAAATATCCCTTCCTCTAGTCTTTCCACACTGATTAGGAGGTCCAGACCCGTCCTGCCTATCCTGGCACTAATTCCTTGGATTTCCATCCCTCTCTAACAAACAGCTGTCAGAGAGCCCCTTCGGACTCTACACCTATTCTCTGCTATTTAGCCCTTGCCCAAACTGTCCTGTGGCCTGCAAAAGTGATGGTGCACATAAGGGGTCTCTTCAGCCTTTCTTCCCTCCCTAGACCCACTCTGAACAGGGTGTATCATTCAGACTTCACAAATAACTTTGAGCTAGAATCAGGGCATTAGGATTCTCCCTGGGTAGGACCCTGAATTCTCTGGGACAGAAGTAATACCTCCAATGGGAAAAAAAGCACATCCACTAAAGAAAAGGTGCCCACGGACAAAACTCCAGCATCCCTCTGTAACCCATTTTGCCTGTTTCTTAGGAGATCCCCCAGCCCCAGAATGAAATGTGGCAAGTGGTAGATGCCCTAGCTGACCTGTGGGGTGAAAGAGGAAGGCTGGAAAGGCCTTTGCCCACCAGATTCCCTGAGCCCCCAGGCCCTTACCTCTGAGTGTCGGAGATACACCACCAGGCCCAGGCCCAGCCACCAAACACGTACTGCTTATAGTCGGAACCACAACAGCCCCCTGGAGAGCAAAGCAAAACACTGTGGGTCAATTGGCTCTTGGGTTTGTCTACCCTATTCCATCCAACAGCAACCCTGGGCCTTTACCTGTTAGGACACTTAACAAATTCCACTGTTGCGTGCCAGATGCTGAGGTTACACAAAATGAGAGACATGCCCTTAAGGGTCCTGGAATCTCATTTGGCAGACAGGCAATTTGCATAAAAAGGAGGCTATCCAATGAGTATGTCAGAATGTAAGTGCTTTCAGAGAACAGAAGAGGTCAATGGACAGGAGTGAGCAAAAGAAGCCTCCATCTCCCATTCAACCATTCATTTAATAAAGAATTAGAGCCCTGGCTAGTGTGGCACAGTGGATTGAGCCCCAGCCTACAAACCACAGGGTTGCTGGTTCAGTTCCCAGTCAGAGCACATGCCTGAGTTGTAGGCCAGGTGCCCAGTAGGGGGCACAAGACAGGCAACCACACATTGGCGTTTGTCTCCCTCTCTTAAAAAAAAAAAAAAGAATGAGTATTCTCTGTGCTAAGAGTACAGAAATGAAGATAAATCCTGCCTTGAAGGTGAGAGTAAGAGGAGGGACCTTTTCCTGAGATGACTGTAACACCATGCTATTCACCTATTATCAGGGCAAGTGCACAGAGAGAGGGAATGCAGCCCCCAACCCCCCGCCACACACACTGGGAGAAGGAGGGAGGGAGTCTTGAGCCAAGACGGGAACCTTGCTCAAGCCTGGCAGACACATCTCATTGAGGCTGGTCCTCTATTCCCAGAGTTTCAGAGTGACTTTATTCCTCTGTGGGAGCAGATGGGGAAGCAAGACCTCAAAACAAAGGCACACTCATAATACCGATGGGAGAAGTGAAGAAAAGGGCAAAGGTCTAAAAAAGAAGTAGTTGGCCTTGGCTGATGTGGCTCAGTGGACTGAGCATCACCAGCCTGGAAATCAAAAGGCTACTGGTTCAATTCCCAGCCAGGGCACATGCCTGAGTTGCGGGCCAAGTCCCCAGCTGGGGATGCGTAAGAGGCAACTGACTGATGTTTCTTTCCCTCTCTTCCTCTAGCTCTAAAGAAAATGATAAATTGTTCCGGCTGGTGTAGCTCAGGGGATTGAGCATGGGCCTGCAAAGCAAAGGATCGCGGTTCAATTCCCAGTCAGGGCACATGCCTGGGTTGCAGGCCAGCTCCCAGCAGGGGATGCCGAGAGGCAACCATACATTGGTATTTCTCTCCCTCTCTCCTTCCCTTCCCTTCTAAAGATAAATAAATAAAATCTTAAAAAAAAAGAGTTAAAAAATAAATAAAATCTGAAAAAAAATTTTAAAAGGAAGTGGTTCTTGGAAACTATGTATCTACATATCATCTACAAACAGAATATTGAATCTGGCTTGAATCCAGATCCTTACTGTAGACATGTTTGGCATGCTGTCTATACAGAAGTGAGAAAAATCAATTCCTCAATTCTTGTTGTGAACCCTCTGGCAAATGTCAAAGTTATTCAAGTTCATGAAAACCTTTGTAAAAGTTGGAGGAGCAGTTCACTTGGAGTGCAAATATATGTACGGGAAACATGACTCACAGGAAATGTGATTTGTATATTTGAAAACAAAAACAGTCCTGGCTGGCCCTGGCTGGTGTAGTTCAGTGGATTGAGCTCGGGCCTGCGAACCAGAGGATCGCGGTTCAATTCCCAGTCAGGGCACATGCCTGGGTTATAGTCCAGTTCCCTGCAGGCCAACTCCCAGCAGGGGACGCACAAAAGGCAACCATACATTGATGTTTCTCTCCCTCTCTCCTTCCCCTCTAAAGATAAATAAATAAATAAAATTAAAAAAAACAAAAAAACAAAACAGTCCTGGCTGGCGTGGCTCAGTGGATTGAGCACCAGCCTGCAAACCAAGGAGTTGCTGGTTCTGTTCCAGGTCAGGGTACGTGCCTGGGTTATGAGCCAAGTCAGGCCCAAGTCAGGCCCGGTGAGGGGTGCCCTGGAGGTGACCACACATTGATGTTTCTTTCCCTCTCTTCTCCCACTCTCTCTAAAAATAAATAAATAAATAAGACCAAAACAAAACAAAGGTAAATAAATAAACAAGACCAAAACAAAACAAAGGAAATATGATTTGGGAAAAAGGCAGTGGATGCCATCATTTCCATGTTCACAAACTGGGGCTTTCAGGACAGCCTTAGGGTATTGCCTCCCAAGGTCAAAGGTCAAGGATCATTTTCTGTAGCTGAGTTACAGTGTCTGTGAGGACTCATGGCAAGAGACAAGGTGGTGGTAGGAGAGGGGCAGATCACAGTTTTCAGGCCAAGGAGCTGTGTCTGTGTGTATGAGTATATGTGTGCGAATGCCGGGGGCCACATAGGGATTTAAACCAGGGAGCAACAATACCACATTTGCATTTTAGAAATACTACTTTGCACGAGGAAGAAGATACTGGAGTCATGGAGACTGAGTAGAAGCCTTCTGCAGTGACCTAGGCAAGACATGGTGGCTGAGGGGATAACTACTAGAGAACTTTCTGTGTGAGTGGAAATACTCTCCAGCTGCACTGTGCAATGATGGCAGCCACTAGCCACAGGTGTCTATTGAGCACCTGAAATGTGGCTGCTATGACTGAGAAAATGAATTTTAATTTAATTTAAATTGAAGTGGCTACATGTGGCTAGTGTCTACAATATCAGTGGAGCTCTACAGTCCAGATTTCGGTAGGTGGTGAAGCCAGAAACCAAAACAGAGAACCTCAAACTGGAGACTTTTGGATGAGTGGAGGTGAAGGAGCAAAGTCTCCAGGAATGCAGAGGGCCTGTTAGGTTTGAGAACTGGCATCTGAGACCATTCACTAAACAGCCAAATCAGTTTCCTGGGGCTCCTGCTGTGCACAGTGGGCAAGTGGCTGGGCCAGAGGTCCGGGGAGCAAAGATCAGCCCCTGTGTGAGCAAAGGTGGGAAGAAGAGGTCTTAGGTCTGTTTCTCCGTGGAGAAAATAACTGCTCACAGGGCTGCTGTGAAATGGAAGCTGTTGCAGTGAGGTACAGAAGCTCTAAGGACGAGCAGTCAGTCTGAAACCTAAACCATCTCAGGATTCAGTGAAACTGGAAGAGGATCAAAAACCACAGTTTGTTTCACTTCTTCTGGTCTGGGGTGTCCAACCAGCTCCAGGGCACTTTTCATTATGCTAGGGGAAGGAGGTGGTAGTGCTGACCCCTAGTGGGCTAGGGGGAGGCCAGGGGTAGAGGTTGGAGGGATGTCCACCCTTTACCTTTAATTTAGTTTTTGACCTTGGGAGCAGGCTGCCACAGCTCAAGCTGGCTCTTGGCCAAGGTCAACATGGCTAGGTTCCCTGGGGTAGCAACAACAGGAAGTTGGGATTGCCAGACTGCCCTGCCGCGAGAAGCCTCTTCTTCTGGAAGGCATTTTCCTCCCAGCTTCCTGGTCGCACTGAGCCTGAGCACCACTCCCAAAAGAGGACATTTAGGTGCCCCTTCCTTGCCTGCCTTAGCTCCTACTCTCTTCAGACCTGAAAATTTTTCCTAATTTTATCTCACTCTTTCTAAGCCAACTTGCCTTCTTTTGTCTGTCCTCAACCAAGCTGAAGAATCACAGAACACCCCTAGATAACCTCTACCTGACTCTGAGCCCCTCTCCAAAGCAAATACTTTGCTTTCTCAGGAAAACTGCCTTCCCCTTCTTGCCATTCCCTTTTCACTTCCTCTTCCTATTAGTGCTCATTCTACGGGGGGATCTGGCCTTTTTTTGAGCCACAAAAGCCCTCAGTAGTGCAGCAATACTTGAATGTTCATAAATGCATAAAACAAAATACATAAGAAACAAATTATATTAAGTTACCAAAATATTAGCCCTGGCTGGTGTGGCTCAGTGGATTGAGTGCAGGCCTACAAACCAAAGGGTTGCTGGTTCGATCCCCAGTCAGGGCACATGCCTGGGTTGCAGGCGAGGTCCCCAGTAGGGGGTAGACGAGAGGCAACCACACACTGATGTTTCTCTCCCTCTCTCCCTCCCTTCCCTCTCTCTAATAAAAATAAATAAAATATTTACTACACGGTAATAAATTAAATAAAGTCTCCGGTAAATCTAATGATAAGCCTATTTTCAAAGTAGTGATGAACATAAATGATTTTTAAGGTATTACAACAAATACAGTATGGAAGGAAAATATCTGCTAATACCATCACGGGCTGTCACTGACATAATCATTGGACATGCTAAATATAAAAGTACTTTTCTCCCCATCCAAATGCACAGATCTCTAAATCCTATCCACAGTCCCTAGGTTAGGAACCTCTGACCTGCCCTGGCCATGGGTCAGTGGGTTGGAGCACTGTCCTGTAAACTGAAAGGTCTTGAGTTAAATTTCTGATCGGGGCACATGCTTAGGTTGTGGGTTCAGTCCCTAGTTGGGGCATTTGAGAGGTAAGCAATGTTTCTCTTTCACATCGATGTTTCTCTCCCTTCCCCTCTCTCTAAAATCAATATGCATGTCCTCAATATGCATGAGAGGATTAAAAGAAAAAAAAATAGCTCATTTCTGACCTATTATAGAAATGAGAAAAAGATGTATGGTATTTGGATTTGCCTTTTAAAATCTGAAAATAGAAACAGAATAGAAGGTTTTACAGAATGGAGGAGGAAGGTTAGACAACCAGAAAGACCTCCAGACTTCTCTGGTGAGAAAGATGACCCCGGGTCCTGGTTGGCGTGGCTCAGTGGGCAGGGCATCATCCTGCAGAGGTGCTGGTTTGGTTCCTGGTCCCTGGCTGGGGCGCATGCAACAGGCAACTGATTGGTATTTTCCCCTCACAGTGATGTTTTCCTTTCTCCCTATCCCCCCCCCTCTCTAAGTAAATAAATAAATTCTTAAAAAAAAAAAAGATGACCATGAGATATATCAGCATCCTTCTTCTGAAACTGGGCTTAGTGAGATGCCATTGGACTCGGATATAGGACCAAGGCAGGGCAGGGCTGGCAGTAGTTGCTCTGGGTTGCGAAGAAGAAGACACTTCCTCTACTGGGAGTCCATGTGCAAGAGGGAGCTGCATCTCATTTTGGTCATCTCAGATCCCAAGGTAGTGTTATGCCAGGCATCATCCCTCCCTCTTCCCTCGCACCCTTCCTTGACTCCAGAGCCCTCAACTTTCAGCATGGTCTCCTCTCCCCACTGCTAAAACAGCGTTCAAACTGGCACTGCACTGGCCTTTGGCAAGAGGACCAGGTTTCTGACAACTATAAGGTACAGAGCAGCCTATCTCAGGGGTTCCTTTCACCCCTCTCCAAAGATTCTGCCAACTGTGAAAGATGGCCAGTTCAATTCTCAATCAGGGCACATGCCTGAGTGCAGGTTCATACAGAAGGCAACCAATTACTGTTTCTCACTCACACCTATATTTCTCTCCCTTTCTCCCTCCTTCCCCCTCTCTTTAAAATAAAAAAAAATAATTAAAAACAAAGAAAGAAAAACAAAGTGCAGATTCAGTTTCTAAGACTGTTTTAGGAGTGGGGGCTGGGAGACTGGTCCAGGTCTTGCAGAGGTAGGTGCAAGTTTGGCCTCAGTGTTCTCTGGGGATCTACCTCCTGATCCCAAGTCAATCTCAGGTGTTTAGTAGAGTGAAGTAATCTTATCTCCCCCACAGGAGTAAGATCCTGATCAGGGAGATTGGGTATTTCCTATCCCAGTGGAGAGACTTATTTTGCGATCCAGATTAAGCAAGAGGCCATGTTCTGGGGTAAAAGTTTCCAATGGATTTATCAATCCTCCCCACGGGTGGGCAGCTACAATACATGGTTTAGCTTGGCAGCTTCTACACACTTCTGTAGCCAGCCCTATAACTCCGCACACTGGCTGAAAATTGGCATTTGAGAGTGGAAAGACGCCAGGCCTCCAAGCTGTCAGAAACCATGGAGCCTCCCCAGCACCTGCGAGCCAGGGCTGTTGCACAAACTGGTGCCTCGAAAGGCTTCAGCCACCTTCCAAAAAAAACCCCCAAACATACCATTAAAAAGGCAGCCTTAAAACAAGATACCTCTTGTGCCATTCCCCAATACTGCAATCCCCAAGACCGCACCTAAGCGCACAAAAATTGTGGAGCCTGCAGCGTTTTGCAACGGGAGTGGCACAACCCAGAACACCGTTTCTTAACCTTTAGAGGCCGCCCCCGCGTCTCCCGGAACACAATGCCAGGAAACCTCCGCAAGCCCCAGCAAGCCCCAGCCTACAGGGGATTAACTGGTCAGATATTGCCCGGAGAAATGGTGTGTCCCAGGGCTCCTCCCACGGTAGGCACTGGCCCTCCAGAGGTGGACTAGGGGTGCACGACCCACCCCTAGTCTCGGGGGCTGGAATTCAGCCAAACCGCCGTTCCACTCCCTCCCGGAATCCCAAGGCATCGGTTTGGAACCCCAAGGCACGAAGGGGTCACCCTGCGTAGAAGGGAGGCGCGGAAGAAGGAAGGGATAAACAAGGGAAAACACACAGTGAGGGAGGAGCCGCTCGTGATTGCTGGGAAGCTCGGAGCACCGAAAACGTGAGTACGGGGGATCCTCCCGGAAGGGTCTCAGATGCGGCCCAGAGTGTGGTAGTCTCAGGCCCGACACTTGGCGACCTCTCCGGGACACTGCCCTCCACCCTCGGGGCCCTTCCCCGGCCTACCCTTCACTGTTGGCTCCCCATCCGTAGCCTCCCTTCTCATCCACCTTCCCAGGCACAAACCCCTACCCCTTCCAACACCGTCCAGACTGCGCAGCCCCGACCCACCTCCCTTGCTGCCCTCTCACCTGAAACCACCAGCGCCTCGTTGGGCCCCACTGTGTGGCAATTGCCCATGGCGCGGGCGGGACGGAGAGCCCTGAGACCTGGGCAGCAGCAGCCGGCAGCCCGCACCAGCCCGCACGGCTAGCCGCGCCCAGCCTATCCCACCACCCCCCGCGGCGCCCCTCCACGGCCGCAGCCCTGCCGGAAGTGTGGCCGCGGAGGGCGGGGCCCGCACAGTGAGAAAGGCAGCAACGCGCGGGGGCCTCTGCAATCGACGCGCTTTATTTCACGCGGGTCGGGATCGTGGGGCCCAGTCCTAGAGCTCCGCAAAAGGCATCCATCTGGGTAGCCTCGATGACAACCGCCCTACCCTGCCTCACCTCCCAGCACCCATCTTTCAGCAGCTGGCCCAGGAGCCGGCCTGCTGGGGTCCACATCTTCGCTGTGAGACCTTGGGTGAGTCCCTCACTGCTACCTAACCGTTTCTGTAAACAGGGATAATTTAACTACCTAACTACATGGTTGCAAAGGACCCAGTTTAGTAATTCTCAGTGTTAGCAGTACATCAAATTACCAATTCCCAGGCCTTCATCCAGAGTTGATCAGCATCACTGAGCATGGGGCCTAGAAATATGAAGGGTGGCATATTTCACAGTGGCACATACACACCCTCAAAGTTGGCTGTCATTCTCAGCAAGAAATAATCACCCATTATTTCCTTCCACTAGGAAAAGAGCTGTCTCAGTCATACCTTGAAGCCTCAGAAAGTAACCGCAGAGGTAAAAATCATACATTCCTCAATGGCCATGGACTGGCACACAGCTAAAGTTTTCAAGGGCCACCAAGTGCTATAGAAAGCATCCCAACATGGGGGTGAGGAAACTTGGGGCTCAGGTTCAGCTTTAAACCAAATTCAGTGTGTGACCTTAGACAAGTCTGATGGGCTCTGAGGGCTAGGGTAGGGTTCAGAAACTGCAGGATCCTCAGGGTGGGGGCTGCTCTGGTGGTGTCCCTAGGTCCTCAGGCTGGGAGTTTTCATCGGATTCAGCATCCTCCCCTGGCCCAAGCCCTGCCAGCCTTCTGCTGGCCTCCCATAGCCGGTGAGCTGCCCGGTCGTCTCTGGCAGCTGGAGGCACCTCTTCCACATGGCAGTTGGCAAAGTATCTCCCACTGAGGGGCTCAATGCCCTCCTGCAGAGCGCAGTACAGAGGGGTCTGGGCACCCCCTCCTGGTGCCCGGAGCACCAGCCACGCCAGTGGGCGCAAAACTGGGCGCAGCCATCCAGGAATGTGGCGCAGGAACAACTCTGAGTTCACAGGCCCTGTGGACAGGGGAAAGGAAGGAGTGGGGAGAACAGTAGGTGAGGGCCCAGGGTAAGAGCCATGAAAAAAGGGCTAGAAGGGACTGGGGAGACAGTCTAGTTTCAGAGAGACTAGGGTAATATATACTGGGCATATTCAGGGCCCCCAGAAGGTGATCCCACTTGTTTCAGCAGAAAGCCACTTTTGTCTCCATCCAAACTCCTTGTATATCCCTGTCTCCCAGATTTTGCTAATGCTGTGTCCCCTGTGTGGTACAATTCTGTCTCTCTACATCTTCTAGCCAAATCCTTTTCCTTTGTCTAACCAAAAAAGATTCATTAACACATATGGTAGACCAGACTATCTTTTGGACATTAGAGCTATGGAGTGTAATAAAGGCTTGATAAAGATTACTTGTGGTTATTATAATTATGGATGAGCCACAGCCAATGACTATCTAAAATATAGTATGTTAACATGGTTAGGGCAGATTTTGTTATCCTGTAGCCTATTCTCTAAAGGCAGGGGTGGGACTTATGACCCAACCCATCTTTATACTGCATCTCTCGTCATTTTCCTGGTCTCACTCTGCTCTAGCTACACCAGACTCCCTGGACTTTCTTAAGCACACTAGACACTTCTGCATCGGGGCCTTTGTACTTGCTATTTGCTCTGTTCTTTGCACACTTCTCCCCAGAAAGCCACATGGCTCATTCTCTCATTTCCTTTAGGCCTCTATTAAAATGTCTCCTTTTCAGAGATGTCTTCCTTGACCACCATAGATAAAATGGCACCCGTCATTTCATATTCTCCTTAACCTATTTTATCTTTCTCCATAGCACTTTATCACCACCTGCCACTCTGCATTTTTATTAGCAGTCTCTCTCTCCCCTAAACTAGAATGTAAATGTTACAAGGATAGGATCTTTGTTTTATTCACTGCTATATTCCTAGCACTGGGATTAATATATGGTACAAAGTAGGTACTCAGCAAATGCTTCTTGAATGAATAATCATTAGCTATCATCATCATCATATTATAGTCAGTTCAGCCATATGGATGATTCCTTGGGGTGAGAACCGGGGCCTTATTTGTTGCCACACCCTACCCATTAGTCAGCATCCAAGCTTGTGGTGTAAGAACAAGAACCCAGACAAAGACAGCCTGGTTCCAGGGTCATGCTTGGACCATGCTTCCTTCCTGCTCTGAGATACTGTAACTCAGTGAGAGGCTGCTGGGAGCACAGGATGGGTTAAAGATAGGGGAGAGGGAATCAAAGCAAGGCAAAGCAGACAACGAGCCAGGACTCACCTGGGTGAGCTGCATAGCAGGTGACGCCAGTGCCCTCAAGCTGAGTGGCAAGCTCCCGGGCAAACAATACATTGGCCAGCTTACTATCAGCATATGCTCGCAGCTCCTGCTGCCAGCCCACTACAGGGCGGTCCAGGTGTGTGAAGTCGAGGCGCCCTCGCCGGTGGGCAGCTGAGGATACCACCACCACACGGCTAGGGGCACATGTCTTCAACCGGGGTAGCAGCAGATGTGTCAGCAGGAAGGGGCCAATGTGGTTCACTCGTAGCAGCAGGTTAAAGGGCTCACGGGTCCGGCCACAGGAACTGATCCCTGGGGCAGGGACTAGGTGTGAGCAATTTCTCTGGAGAGATCTCTGTTGGCCTTGGTGGCCCCATCTGTGATATGGTGGTAGGGGGCATCCTTCCCATTTGTCCACTGGCCCCCAGCAATGCCTGGCTGGAAGGGATGGCTGCCTCTAGCCACCCACCGCCCCCCTGCAGGGCCTGCTGCCCCTCACCGGCATTGTGGATGAGGATGTCCAGCCGCGGCTCAGAGCTCAGGAAAGCAGTAGCAAAGGCCCGCACGGAGGCCAGACTGGCCAAGTCCAAGGCCATGAAGATGACCTCATTGTTTCCACTCTCCTGTAGAGCAGCAAGGGCTGGGCTTGTTACCAGACAACTCTCTCCTCTCTCTTCTCCCCAGGCACTAAATTCTAAGGGTCTACTTCCTACTATTACTAAGATCTGTTTCTATGCATTAGAATGACATGTCCAATCTTTTGGTGTGTCTGAGCCACACTGGAAGAAGGGTTGTCTTGGGCCACACATTAAATACATTGCAACATGTAATCATAAATGGTATCTTGTAGTGTCTTAAGTAAATTTATGATTTTGTATTGGGCTGCATTCATAGCCATCACCCCTGGTAGACTCTGGATTTAATTTTGACTATGCCTCTTACTAGAGTGTGACCTTGGGCAAGATACTTAATCTCTCTGAGCCTCAGTTCTCTCATTGTGAAATGGGAAGCATAATAGTTGTGCCTATCTCATATAGTTGTTGTGAGGATTAAATGAGTTAATATATGTAAAATACTTAGAATATTCCCTGTCACACAGCACTATGTAGGTACTTGCTATTATTATTACTGTCCCCTCTGCCTTACTCTAAAATCTACAACAGACTTCTCACTAGTCTCCTTTCCCCCACTCTTGGCCTCTCCAGCCTAGGCACAGCACAGCCATCAAAGGCTGGCTCCAGAAGGCTATTCTGACAGTCCAGAGCCTGCAGAGGGAGGAGTTTCACTGAATCTCCACTGCCCATCCTATAAAATCCGAGCTCCTCAATGAGGTCTATAAGGGCCTCCTGAACCCGGACCTGGACCCTTTGTTTTGCTTCTTTCCCCCATACTCTCTGCTCCAGCCTCATCACACTCCCAGTTTCTTAAATGAGATTAGCTTTCCTGTCTCAGGGATTTTGCGTATGCTGTTTCCCCACTGTTGTTCCCTTCCTTACTGTCTTTCAATAATGTGTAGCGTCTCCCGATCCTTAAACGTCTTTAGAACAGCAATTAACTTCTTCAGGGAAGTCCGTTCCCCAGCTTGCGTCTGATGCCCCTTCCCTGTGTGGGGCAGGGCAATCTCTCTTCCGTACTTAACGAACTGAGCCGCACTCTCAGGGACTGAACCCCCCGGAGACACTGCTCAGCCCTCTGTGTCCCGGTGTCTCTGTCCTCCATGCACCGCCTCATCCGACCCTGCCATCCCTTACCTGGCGGAGGTCGAAGGCCGCCGCCTCACCGCGCTCCCGGCTCCTGCAGGCCAGCACCACACGCGCTCCTCGGCGCGCTAGTTCCAGCGCCGTCATCTTCCCGATGCCGCTGTTGGCGCCTGCGGAAGGCAGGCGGGAGCCTAGCTGAGACATGGGGGCCACCCCTCCCCCGTCCGGGCCTCCCCGCGGCCCGCCCGCCCGCACTCACCGGTGACCACGGCCGTGCGGCCCCGCAGGCTCAAGATACCGCCGCACCGCGGGGCCTTCACCAGGTTGTAGTAGATAAGCACGTAGGCGCCCAGCAGCAACCCGGCGCCCAGCAGCAGAGTCTCCATGCTGTCCGCGCCTCCGGATTTCCGCCCGAGCCCGGCGCCGCCCTGGTAACGCCGCCGGGCAGATGCAGACCCACCGCACACAGGCCAGGAAGGATGCTGGGAGCGCCTGGATCTGGGAAAGGTTGAGGTGGAGGTTGAGGCTGGCGGGAGGGAGAACAGAGGTGTGCGTGCGTGCTTGTGAGCATGGGCCCCGCTAGCGCCCTCTAGGCGTGCGTCTGCGTCCTCTGGATGTGTGCTTGTGTGAACACCTAGGTGCGTGTGTACATTTTGGGCCCTGGGAGCGCCCTCTAGGTGTGTGCCTCGGTGAACTTGTTCTAGATGCGTGTATGTGTGCACCAGCACCCTGTACAGGCCTTCTAGGTCTGTACATGCATTCACATACCGTTTGTGTGAATGGTTTTTTTGGTATAGTGTGCCCGTGGGCCCTGAAATCATCCCTTGTGCCTTTGGACCCTGTGTGTGAATCTGTGTTTGTGTCCATGACTCTGAGAGCCACTCCAGGTGTGTGCATGTATCCGTACTCTCTGCTTGTATGTTCTTGAATGAACATCAAATGTACCTGTCCTTTGTGTGGTGCCCTGTAGCCAAGGGCTTGCAGGAGGGGCTAACAAAGGGTGTGTGAGTCCTTTGGGTGTCTGTGTTGCAGTGTCCTTCCCTTCTGGAGAGGTGTGTGTACATGAATGCCCTTGTGTCTGAAAGTGAGTTCTGTGCTGGATACTGTGCCCTCGATAAACAACTCCTTCCATTCCTGTCCTCATGACACATCCTGTTTCTAGGATTCTTCCCTATTCTTTCCGTAGAGTCCAAGGAAATGATGCAGTGTGTTCAGCATGGCAACATCAGTTAAGAGCTGTCAGGATTCACTTTCCTTAGCTGTCTATATCTCCTTGCCTCTGTTCCTCACCCCTTCCACTTCTGAAGGGAAGCAGGAAGAGAATGTAACATTTATGACTTCCAGGAGGGAATTCTGTGGAATGGTTCTCACAGGTGGTAGAAATGGTGAAGCTCCACCATTCAATGGAAGAAGTGACTACTGGTGGGAACAGCTAGTTAGGCCAGGGTAAGGTTATTCCTGTCCAGGCGACTTGTCAGAAAACAACCACCTTGCCTGGGAGATCTGGGACAACTTAGTATCCATTGTTTAGCACTTACCGTGTGCCCAGTAGTGTGGTTAGCCTTGGAAATGTGGAGCAGGGAGTTTAAGAGGCCCTTAAGGGCAAGGGGAAAGCTAGGCAGATAGGTAGAAGACAGGGAGAGACCTCAGATTCCTGAGGAAGTTCCCTATTTAGCTGCACTGTAGATCCAGGATTCAATGGTAGATGCTGTGGGATGAGGCTGGGGACAGAATATGTGAAGGAAACAAATGCATTCTCCACCCCCAAGGCAAAATCCCGACAGGGCAACAGGTACCGCCTACTTGAGCAATGCTGGATGGGCAGACAGGTGCTCTCTAGCTAATGAGTTGGAGGTAGTCTTCAGGAAAAGACTTCCAGGGTAGTTTTTCACGTAAGGCGTTTGAGGAGGAAAGGATGGAATTTGGTTTAATGAGGGCTCACCCAGGGCCTTACAAGTAAGGTAATGCACTAGACTTGTCTTTCAAGGAGCGGCTGTTGTAGGGAAGCAGTGATTGAAGTCATAACCTGTGGCACATCTGGTTATCAAGACTGGGTTTCCTTTTCTTCATGATATTCCCCAGAGGCACCTGAGTCCAGAAATTGCTCCACACTAGATTCTAAGCTCTAGGAGGCAGGGGCCACATCTGCCTAGTTGACTACTCATGGCAAGTCAACAAGATCCAAGTCCTAGGAAGGGCCAGACGCAGAGGAGGGTCAAGTGGTACTTGAATAAATGAATTGCTCCAGGCCCAGTTAAGGCCGACATAGAAAGGACAAAACGAGGTGGCGCGACTTTCCTCAGAATATAAGACTAAAATAGAATAGCAAATAACTGGAACCAAAGGCAGCCCCAGAGCCTCAGTTAAAGCTTCTAGACCGGAATGCAGAGATCTCACGCCAGATCATTTTAATGTCTTCATTTTGGAGCCAATAGGAGTGGGGGCTTGCACACCCTTGGAATCTTGTGGACTCTGATCATGTCAAATGCTCATGGCCTCTGAACCCCCCTTGAGTCACCTGCAAAGCCATACTGGCAGCTCCCCTGAGCGGAGGCATCTTTACCCTCCCACTCCCACCCACCCACCTTAGACTTACTTTTCTCCAACACCTCCTCTCCTGACTTCCCTTGGGGCGTGTGACTTGTTCAATGAGACTGGGACCAAGACCTTGGGGAGCAGTCCCTTTCAAGGGTGATGACAGGTAGGACAGACAGGCAGAAAACATAATTTGAAGTATTTTTGTTTTTTTATATACAGAATACAGGAAAGTTTCTGTAAAGTCTAAAACATTACAATTACTATGTACATCGGTACTAGTTGTGGGGTGGGAGAAGAGGAGGAAACCAGGGGTGGGAAGAGGAGAGAAGTGGCAAGAGAACAAAAAAAGGAGACACAACAGGTTTACGACAAAAACATTTTTGCTACAATAGACAATTTGAAGAAAACGCTCTACCACATGTAGTACTGTACACAGTTTTTAAAAACATTGAAAAAATGTCATCACTAGATGTATTTACACAAAATCCAAATACACTTTTCCTTATTTGAAATAAAATAGATGGACAGCCAGAAAAAGGATTCATTTCTCATTTGTCCATAATACACAGTAGCTACCTGTAGTGCAACCGCTGCCGAAAGGGAAAATAACTTGAAGGGTGGGAACCATGGAAGAAGGGTGGGTAGCGATCTTTATATTAAATAAAACAATGATATTGTATAGATTTTGCTGTATGAAAACTGTATTTTTTCTTTTAATATAAAACTATTGTCACTGCCACAAAATAGAACAAGTTTCTGATTATTTTACAACGGCGGGCGAGGGGGAGGGAGCAGGTGGGTGGGGAATGGTTTTGTGTTGGAGGAAGTGTCCAGACCATTGGCCTTCCCCTCCCTGCCCACACTGTTCCTCAGCTCAGGTCTGCCGCTTTCCCGTGAAATGTTGAGTACAAATATATGTGCAAATGCCCCCTAGAACTTGAGAAAAGAAAAAGGATTTTTAAAAAAACAGTCAAAAGGTTTTCTTCATATCATGCAAAGATTGTAGTTGAAGGGTTTCTGGTGGAGTATAGAAAAAAACCCGGGCTTGGTTTTTGTACATTTTTGCATTGCAGGAGTCTTGGGTTGGGTGGACAGGCGGGTGATGGGGTGGCCGCCAGTCCTAGGGAACGGAGTTGGAGCGCAGCACAGGGCCCTGGTGGGGCTTGAGAGAGAGCTTCTCTGCCAAGACCCCATCTTGCAGCAGGCTGGCATCACCTTTGGGCTGTTTGGTCGCAAACTCAGTGATACTAAAGACAAACTGCAGACACCCCAGCTTGATGTAGCTGCCGTGGTGCAGTAAGGCTGTGCCTTCCCAGCCGGCCCCACTGCCCCCAATCAAGCTTGAGCTGCTGGCTTTGCAGTTGCAGGGTCTTCGCTGTGGCCCCTGGGCCTGGGAACTCATCATGGCTGCCTCCTCACTTGGCTCTTCACTCTGTTTCTGGTGCCGGTGGCGCCCTGGGAACAAAAAGGATGGTCACTGGAGAGGAATAGTGAGCAGCCCAACCATCTGCGCTGTTTGCCAGATGGGTCTCTGCCCCTCCCCATTTTAAGTGCTGCATAACTGGGGTGAGAGATGCTCACAAAGACTGGTGGAGTCTGAAGTCCCCAAATAGGTGTGTACACATAAGTGGATGCATAGCACTTGGTTCTCCATGGCCTCCCCTGGACCCAGGAGTAAGAACCTGGCCAACAGGACCAGGAAGGCAAGAGACAGCACATCACTAGCAGCAAGCCAGAGCCACCCTGACCAAAGCCTTAGAAAATGTGCCTCAAAATGGAAAGCTCTGTAGCCAGAATCCTCTACTCCAACTTACTGATGACACTCTGCACTTTGGCAACAATACTGCTTGGGGGTGTTGGCGGGGTCTTCTCAGAGAAGTCACATGAATACAGCACATTGTCCACCGTTGTCCCATGCTCACTGTAGTTTAACAGCTCATAATGTTTGGTATTCTGAGGAGGAGGAGGGAAGATAAGATGTGTGGTCTGCTGCGTGGGGCCTGAGGCTAAGGGGAGAGAGGACATATGGAGAAAGCTGTGCTGCTCTACCTGGGGAGCTCTCTTTCTTCCCCAACTGTGTCTCCCTTCTCTGTATGTTTGAATAGGGCTCAAGATTCACCTCCTCATGGTAGCCCTCCTTGTTAGTACCCCCTCCAACTCCTTTATTCTGTCTCTTCAACACTGGCATATGGGATGATGAAACTCAGAGGATTGCACTGAGGGCCTGGCTTCCTTCTATGCTGTTCCCCTTCCCTGCTTTAGCCGCCCCCCTCCCGCCCCCCTGAGCCTGTGATCAACCTCGAGATACGGCAGCTCTGCTCCTGGGGAGCAGGTAGCCATAGCAGAATGCCCTTTTCACACCAAGACACTCCTCCTCCCTCGATGACAGGGAGGGAAGAAAAGATCCTCAACTCTCTTCCCCCTCACCCAGGGCACTGAACAAAAACCCAGCGCCTGTGAGCAGTCTGAGGTTGGAAGAGCTCCCTCCCGCCCCATCAACACCCCTCACCTCATCATAGAATATGCAGGCGTGTTTCCCGGACACGTAATTACAGTGACCATAGTTTGTAAGGCACACGTCCATGTCAGCTCCTGCAAGGTGGCAGGAATAGAGGAAAAGGTGGGCGGAGAACGGATTGTAAGGGGTATGTGCAGGGGAGGGAAGGTTAGCCTCTAGGCAGGCACTAGGAGACCTTGAGGGACAGATAGTTCAGGCCCCCCCGCCTTGTATATTTGAACTAATATGGATGTCTTTTCCACCTTCTCGCTAAAGAATAGTTGTTGCCATGAGCTGATCTGCTTTAGCACATGCAGCTGCTGTTCATAGGGTAACAGTGAGCTACTGAAGAGGAAGGGATATCACCTGAAAGTAAGGGAAATGTCTAGGCTAAGGGCTAATTCCTGACTGTCCCTTGTACAAGAGAGAGGGCTAACTAAAGCTCAGGTGTGTGAGCCCCATAACTTTTTCAAAGACCTCCAGGGATAAAGCATTTGTTCTTTCCTGGGTAGTTTCTTGCAGTGTTTTAAAAGCCTTACTGAGTAGCAGCAGAGCTTTGAACTCTCCTGATGCCACATTAGACACAAAGCAAAAGGGCCTTAGACACTGAAGACAAGCAGCTGCTAGTCTCCTTTACAGCCTCTGAGGGTAAGAGGGTAGGTAGTCTCTAGGGCTGAGTAGACTTAGTACCTCTTCCGCTGGCTCACCTGTCCCGATGTAGAGGGTTCGATAGCACATGTTCACAGCTCCTCCCAACCCTAAGAGTGGGTAGAACACAGCTCGGGCTTGTACCTCCTTCCTTTGTACTACAAGACAAGCACAGAGACAGGATCATTTAGAAACTCAGAACCTGGCAGTCAAACACAAGCCAACAGAACTTGTGGCTCAAACATTAAGGAGAACATGGACCTTTGGGTTACGACCTGAAAAAAATATAATCTCACTGTATGAGTAATTTTTTCAAACTCACACCCGACTTGGCTGCTTCAGGGTGAGGCTCTCTCTCACCCCACCCATAGCATTTCCTCACTGAGGAAATCCCATAGCATTTCCCACATGGGATAAGAGGGACCAGAGCTTTGACAATGGTCATAGAATTTAAGGATGACAGTACTTTTAAGTTCTTGATGCTGGTTGATTTGTCAGGGATGTATTAGCTGGGTGGCTGTGCTAAAAAACAAAACACAGATCGATGTTTTTCAACTTTAAGGTGCACATAGATTGCCCAAAGATCTTGTTAGAATGCAGATTATAATTTTGTATGTCTGAGATGAGGCTTGAGATCTGCATTTCTAGTAAGTTCTCAGTTGGTGCTGATGCTGCTGGTCTGGAGACCACACTCTTAACAGCTAATGCTCAAAGGGATAACCTAAGCAGAGTCAACCTCTTGCGAAGAACTTCCAGGAGGGTAGCCCGTTACTCTGTTTCTGAACTTTTGGGAAACCTTCTAACTTGAATATTTGAAAACAATTGAACAGAAAGCACTACATATACCAAAGGGCACTCGTAGCTGCTTTTTGTGTCTCAAAGTTGACATATGAAAGTAGGTTACCGCGGACTTCCTGGAGTCTCGAGCTGAAAGCTGTGGGTGCCACCTGATTCCTATTTTCTGAGAGAAGAAACAGGATCAAAGTACTGAAAGCTGAGATCTCCATGAAGGGAGATGGCCATTAACACAGAGAGATCTGATGGTACGGTGTGGTGGCAGTTATGCATGCGCACCTTCTACGTGGTGCCCTCCAGAAGCCAGCGGATGTGCCCCGACACTGCCCGGTGAAGTCTGGACCCGGGAGGGGAAAAGCTGATGTATTCTCTGCAAGGCCAGAAACTTGATCAGCTTCTCGTCCAGCATATTTATCTCGATTTCTATTAATCAAAGAGAAAGATTAAAAAAGCAACTGAGGAGGAAATGGGATGCAGAAGTAGGCTAGGGTCACAGAGCAAATAGTTCAGCATTTCTAAAGTACAGCCAAGTGCTTTTTCTCAAATAGCACAATGTATGAAGTGGTATGAGAATGTTGGGCTGGGCATCTCACTAGCCATTTGCAGTGAGACAGGCCCCAGTGCAGCCTATGCAGGTGCTTCCAGTTTGGAAGCTGGATTTTAGGTGACATTTCCCAGAAAGGTAGAGCAAGGTAAACTACTTGCCTGTGTGCGGGGAGGGCCTGGATGTCTCATATGGGGGCTTGATTTCTACTTATCCTCTGCTTACAAAGATGGAGTCTACCCTGGTTATCCTTGATTTTGGGAGTGAGATTCCTCCTGGTTTTATTCTTCAAGTCCAGGTGATCTGCCTATGGTGATTTTCTTCTCTTCTCATTGGTCAGCTTGGCTTTGTTCTCCCTTCATCTTTGATTATGTGTATATGCATTAAGGCAAAGATAGGAGAAGGAACTTTCTTTCCTACACCATTTCCTTCCCCAGCCCTCTGAGGTCAGGGATGCCTTCTGTCCCTTTTTGAAATGAGCTAAATGCTGCGAGGGTATAGCACCTTCACCACAGCAGCTGGTGGTATAGCAGCAGCTCACTCACTCACCTCCATTGATGTCCATATATGCTCGAAGTGAGTTGGTGAGGTCCACCATGGCAGTAGAGTTGGCTGGGAAAGAGGGTACGGTTAAAGCGCTTCCTATGGATAACGTGCCGGGGCTGACCTTGCCATCTGGGGACGGAGCAGGAAGACTGTTACTTACGTTGCCTGAAGGAAACCCACCAGTCCAATCCCTCACTGCCGAGACAGGTCTGGATTTCGGACCCAAGGTGATGTTCCCTTCTTGATTCTCACCCCACAGGCTCTGGAACTCCTAGAGCTAAAAACGTGTGGTGAGGAAGGGCAGATGGAACAACTATGTACCCAGGCATGCAGGAGTCTCCAGTGCACTGAGATCCAGTGAAGTCCACTGCTCTGGAGAACGTGGTGGGGCAGCTTCATTCTCTGGGCCATGACTACTTCCCTGCTGCCTCTACTCATTCGAGTGAGTGGTGCCTGCCCCTACAGTTCCTGACTACTGAAGTTTGACCCAGACTGGTATTAAGAGATAAATAGAGATGGGAAAAGCTGGAGGGGAAGGGCCATCCTGGGACTGGGGGAGCCCATGCAGAGAAGTCAGTCACCTCGTTTCTAAGACAGGAGAGACTATAGAGGGTTTCAACAGCATCTGAAACCTGGTTCAAGGTCCCAAGTGCTGACTGGAAATAGCTGAGAGAGGTCCACACTAGGCCATGTATGATATAGAGGACTCTTTTTTGGCACATGGCCAAAGGGCAAGCTTTTGGGCCAGAATTACCTCTGAGGGCATCCCACTCTGTAGCTATTCAAAAGGTAGTACTGCTTTCGAGCCCTGCTTTCCCTGACATGGAGATTCTTTCAAATAGCCTGGCTCCGAGAATCCTGATTAGATCTCTGGTATGATCATGAAACACTGTGGCCATTACCCAGAGCTTCAGGCTGACCACAGTGGTTCTGGAGCACATGCTGCCTTCCTCTAGGGTGATGGAACAAAACAGGCAGAAGACTAGGCTTGGAAGATGTGGAAAGGTGGAATCAGGAGACCCAGGCTTTAGTTCCAAGCCTGCCACTGACTTGGTAGATCACCTTTCACTTAAGCTTTCAGCCTAAGCAGTCCCACTGATAAAATGAAGACAAGTTAACATGTGCTTTTTCTTCTATCACAGAAAGGGGGTGGGGGGGGCAAATAATATTGAGATCCAAATCCTCTAAAGCACAGGTGACAAACACAAGGCCTGCGGGCTGAATCTAGCCCTCCACCTTGTTTCTACCCAGCACCAGTGCTGAGCTCTCACTTAACTGTTAAGGAGTAGTTACATTTATACATTCCTAAAATTATTCAGCCCTTTGAAGGCAATCTCATGGGTGATGTGGTCCCGGTGACAATCAGTTTGATACCCCTGCTCTAAAATATTCAGAAACATGTGTTTTTTTTCTTTGAAGCTTAAGTCTTATTTGCTACGGAGAGCGTAAAATTACTCCAAATCACCCTAAGGCTGAGCAGCACTCACCTGATGATGGCGCTGGTGAGCAGAATCGTTGGTTGGCTCCTGTGGCCAAGATACCATCTCCTGCTGCTTGGGGGGGAGTAAGCACCCGGGTGGCATTTGGGGGTGAGCCCAGTGGCCTTGAATCTGTCAATGGAGGTCCTATTTGTGATTGGACAGTCTTTCTTTGCAAAGTGCTGGTGTTCTCGATGCTGGCACAAGAGCTGGGAATGGAAGGGGGCAGGCTTGGGACAGGAACCAAACTCCTCTGGGGACAAGAGCTGGGACCAGTGGCATTCTCTGTCTTCACAATGATGCCGACGGTGTGGTTCTGAAGCCCCCCAGCCGCTGGTGGTGTGAGGGGCCGGGGCCAGCCTTGTCGGTGTGAGAGGCCTGGTAGGGGGGTGTTGGCGCCTGGAAGTCGCCGGGGGTCCGTGGAATCAGTGGGGCTGCTGTAGAGGTGTGGGCCATTGGCTTTCACCTCTGTGTTCATTGGCCCGTTGGCAGTCCCACAGGGGGTTTTCTTGGATTTTTCCGCACAAGAACTGCAGCTGATGTCCTCTAGCGCTGGGGGTTGGTGGGGTGGAGAGCAGCTCAGGGAATTCTGGGTGCTAATCCCTGAGGGGCAGGACAAGGGATAGTGGGAAGGTGTAGGTGCCTTGTCAGCTGTTTGCAGGGAGGTGGTGATTGAGCTGTCAGTCACAATAACAGGCTTAATATCAGCCTTCTCTGTCTGTTCAGAGTCCCAATGCGAAGGCATCTGCTTAGCAGATAAATGTTTCAATATGCTGCACTGGAGCGCAACAACACTACAGAGCCACTGTAATGGAAGGAGAGGAGAGGAGAGGAGGGTAAGAGGCCTGGGAGGCGCTGGTCCTTTCCTGTCACAGCGGCCAGGGCTACAGCAGAGCTGATAAATACTGTTTCCGAGGTCCCATCGCGAATGCCCAGAAAGGGTGTGCTTGACTCCTGATAGGATTCCATTTCCATTCCCAAGCAAGACTTGTTGGTATACTCAGCAGACAACACCCTGGTCAGCAGAGCTTGGGATTCCCGTTCTGGCTCTGCCCCTAAGGCTCACCTTGTGACCAATATTCAGCAAGTACCCTAAGCACTGGCTGTGCGTCCAGCACTATCACCTAGCCTCTCTACAGGTCTACTGAGCTCTTTCTATAAGACAGTTTTGCCCATCTCATAGCGCACTGGCAGACTGATGGAGAGAGCAGACTGGTTGACTCTGTAGTTCTCTTACTCGCCTCAAGATCTGAGCCAGAGGTTCTCCCTGAAATATTCAACTCTTGGGGGGTTATATGTGGGGGGCCGGGGAAGCAGGTTGTAGAAGATAGGGCTGGGAATGAGGCTACTTCCAATAATAGATGCAGAGAGATGGAAGATTAGATTTGGAATCCCAGCCCTGCCTTCACTCACCTCTTGCTGCTCTGCCTGGGTGGCTAAGTGCTCAGAGTTCAAAAGGTGCATCTGTGATTCCTCAGGGATCCCATTGCAGATCAGCTCCCCATCCCGAATGGCCGCAGGTGCAATGAGTGGGGGTGGAAACTGGTACTGAGATTTTATAGCATCAGGAACCTGTTTAGGACAGATAGAAGGAGGAAGGAGAGGAAGGTAGTGCCAACAAGGCCAGTTGATTCTGCTCTGACAATCATCTCCTGTCCTTGGTGCTAACGTCCAAGAGACTATCATCCACTCTGGGTTTCACTGAGGACAAGGTGGCTCAGTGGGCTGCAAGTGCTCTGTGCCATCAACTCTTTGCCAGACACATATACACACTAGCCTGAGAAGGCACAGAACTGGCCACAGCAGGCATGGCCTCCACTTTTCCTCATTAAGGTCTAAGGCCTTGAAGAAGCCAGAAATTATTGCATTCTGTCTCTGCTTTGGTCTAAAAGTGGAAGATTGATACCAAACAGGGCTCCAGAGTAGTACTCTAGCCTCTTATTACTTAGGGTCAAATTTGAATAGTGACTAAACAATATGTGGAAGATAAAACATTAAATGACATCACATTCATGTAGGAATGCTCAGCATAATGGCTCCAGATAATCACTCAATCGAAGTCAGTTTTCTTCAACTATTCACTCATGACTCATGAAACAACTGAACACCTCTTTGATGCATAGAGAGAAGACACACTCTTAATCATACCACCTAAGAATGAAAGAGCCAAACAAGCAAAGAATCACTCATACATTCAACCAACATTTATTGAGCACTCCTGAGTCTGAGCATTGTGCCGAGTCCTAGATCTCCAGAGATAACACTTATGTCTTGCTCTCAAGGAGCTCACAGTCTAGTAGGGGAGATAAACAGAAAAATTACAATGACTGTAATGGATCCTAGAATAAAGGCATGTCTAAGTAGCTACAAAAACATGGAGAAGAGTGCTTATCTTTCTCTGGGGACAGGAGCTTTGAATTAGAGATTTTATAGAAAGGCAGTATTTGAGCTGAGACTTGAAGTTAAGAAAAAACTTCTAGGCAGCAATGGCTCAAGTGCTCAGTGGATTGAGTGCTGGCCTGCAAACTCATAGGTTGCCAGTTCAATTCCCACTCAGGGCACATGCCTGGGTTGCAGGCCAGGTCTCCAGTGCGGGGCGTGTGAGAGGCAGTGAGATGTTTCTCTCCCTCTTTCTCCCTCCCTTCCCCTCTCTCTAAAAAATAAATAAATTTAAAAAACAAACAAAACTTCTAGGCAGACCAAGGGGAAATAGGGTAGGGGAGCAGCATACAAGGTAGAGATGAAAATCTGGAAAACATTTGGAGAACCAAGATATTTGGTGACCAGGTCCTTAGGGAGGATAAGGGAAAAAGAATTGAAAATGAATGGTTCCCGGACCTTATTTCACTCTCAAACTGCACAAGTTCAACATACTTTTCAGGCAATTTTTACCCTTGGATTTTCTTCAAGAATTGGGAAGCATTTTAAAAGGAAGTATCATGTGCTCACTTTTGGCATCACATATACTAAAAGGAAGCATCATAAAATGACAGAATTTTATTAAGGCCTCCAGGCCCATTCATTTCAGCAGCCAGGCTCTCTGCATATCTACATGGTGAATTGTAAGACTAGATTTATTTTAGATTTGTTTAATTAAGGTATGAGGCACACCACCTCTAATATACCCTACCATCAACTGAAACACCTTAATTTTGGGAAACTGGTGTTTCCACTGATGTATAAATATTTACAGAGTTAAGAGTTTGTTATCCAATTTTCAACAGTTAACATCTTGCTGGTGGTGACACTCAGTGAAAGTGATGGGAGTGGTGTGATTTTAAAATATGGCTGCCACCAAGTGGTCACATTTCAAAACTGCTGGTTTCTACTGGCACTGAGGACAGTCTATGAGATTATTTCAAGAGAAAAATCCAGTTTATACATAGGTTTATAGTGTTGGGCTCTCTAGATATAATGAGGGGATTGAATGGTTTATAGAAAAATTGTGCCAAATTCTCTGGACACACTTTAGCAACTGTCAAGTACATAAAATGTATTGGTAATATATTAACAGGAGCCTGGAAAAATAGATTTAACTTTTCCTTTATAGACATTTTCCTCCTAAGTTCCTCAGTTGGGAGAGCTCCTAACTTCTTCTGCTTAAACACCCCACCTTCACCTCACCAGACAGCTCTGGGAAAGGGGTCATCTAACAGGAACACACGGCATGAGTGCCAGGCAAGGGGCAGTAATAGCAGAGCACATCTGAATTAGGTGGAAGGGGCTAAAGGGCGTTTATCCTCAGGAGAGCTAGAGACTTGCAGTTTGAAGGCCTACTTTGGGGTCTGGCACCCATAATCCTGACCATCCTCCTCAAGTATTAAAACATACAGTCATGCCCTGACTGGCTCAGTGGGTTGGGCATCTTCTTGCAAAGCAAAAAATCACTGGTTCAATTCCAGGTCAGGGCATACACCTGGGTTGTAGGCCAGGTCCCTGGTTGAGGGCATGCAAGGAGCAACTGATTGATTCAACTGATTGATTCCCTCCATCCCTCCGTTCCCCTCTGCGGGGGTGGGGTGGGGCATACGCAGGATCTTAAAAAAAAAAAAAGTACTGTCACATTCATTACTTGCTGAGACTGAAGCCCCCACAGACAAGTCTCAGGGGCTTCAGTCTCCCTATCTGTAAAAGTGGGACCATGACCCTCTGTCTATCCCATGAAAGCAATCAGAATCCACTCTCTTGGACCAGGATGTGACTCACCTTCAAGCTTCTTCTTTTGACCGATTGGAGCACGCGTCGGTTAGGAGGGTGCTTCTTGTGAATTCGGTTCAGGAAGTCCACCTTGACGACATGCTGCGAAATGGTGTCCTGAAAACGGTCAAACACCTGGCACCGATTACTCAGTGTCATATTCTTCTGGTTCAGCTGGGGACAAAGCAGAAACATCCTTTAAGTGAATCTCAAAAGGCATCCCTCTTCCAACTATTCTCTAGGTTTAATGGACCAAATGAGGTTTTCTGTCAACACTCCTGTTAGAGGGCTGAGAATGTGCATGAGACTTTCTCCCTCAGCCCTACTGAGTACAAGGGAAAACTGGTATGTTCCCATCCCCTGAGAGGCTCAAGGCGGGTGGGGGTGGGGGTGGTGGGAAATAGGGAATTAGCCAAGAAATACCCTTCCAGATTCAGTCTCTGACAGTCTTCTGTCCAGCTCGGACTGCCCTTTGTTATTGTGTCCTAACAGAGTACAGGTTTCTGAGGAGAGGCAAGCTTGGCCCCTAAGAGACCCAGACTCCATTCCCAGCAAGAAACTCTCCCAGAGGAAGCAGGACTGCTGTCTATACAGGAGTCTGCCTGACAGTTGGGACAGACCAGACTCCTGTGTGCCCTGCCCTATTCCTTTCCCATGGTGCTGGGGAGCACGAGGGAACCCATCTGGACATCATAGTCTTGTTCTATAGGAGGCAAAACAAAAAACCTTGGACTGCTCTAAAAGGCCAATAATAATAAATTACCCAATTAACTTCTCATCTGCTGGAAAGGTGTTCTTTATGACTCATATTTGGGTAAAGTGCCCATGGTTCTTTTTTTCTGGTTCAGTAGGAGGCAAAACAAGGTATTCACACTGAGCCTCAGAGAGAAGCTTACCCCTAGATAAACCTTTCTGAGGAGCATTAGTCAAAAGAAGAGGGCAAAGCAACTATTTTCTTCCACGTGTGTAGGCCTGTAACTGAAGTTCTTCTCAGTGTAAAGTGGGGAATACACTGTCACACTGAGAGCAACAGGCATTCCACAGTTGTCACTATTTGATAGATAATGTCTTATGTAGTAACTTTTTTTTTTTTTAAATTTGGAAAGGCTGTTCTTATAAGGGAGCTGCTCCTCCTTAAGCCCTCCCCTGTTCAGTCTTGTGAGTGACTATTTTAAGTGCCCAAGGTCTTAAACCTCCTTTGGAGGTAAATGACAGTTCTGTTCTAGACCTAGGAAGTGGTCTGGAAAGTGTACCCAAGACTCCTGGGAAATAATACCTTCATACTGTTCACTCAACTTAACTTACTCAACACCTTTAAGTGTTATGACAAGGTGATTGTAAAGAATTAAAGTAAGAGAAGGGGAAAAGAACCTCATTTGGTACCTAGGACAAATCAGGTGTTCAATAAATGGGTTGACTGTCTGGAGTACCACTACAACCATGTCAGTTTTTCCAAAGTTACTGAGCAATTAGCTAATTCCTGGAATACAAAAATAAATATTTTAGAATTTTGTTAGTTTGTTCTCTCTAAAAACAAGGGGCAGGAAAAAACGGAAGCAACTACCATGAGAGCATGTATTTCCCTAAGGTTGGATCTAATATATCCTGTTTTAGGGCTGTAACATCAACTGCTTAATTCACTGTGGAAGAAACTATTCATAAACAACCAAGTCTCCTTGTGCAGCTAAAACAAGGCATTGTGAGAAGGGGCAAAATGCATAGCTGAGACATGTCAAAATAATTGAAACTGAGTAGGATGGTCTTCAGAAACCAGCATCTGAGAGATTATAGTGAATTCTTGCACAAAGCTGACCTTACTGTGGTTTCTACTGAATGAGTCCATGCTCCAGCTGTGCCCAAAGAGGACGGAAGGGACACTGCTGTTCTTACCACCACATGTTCGATGTGATTCGGACACATCCATCTGCCCAGGGGCATGGCAGTGAGTGGTGGCTCGAGGCAGTCCATGTGGAACAGGAGGGGACAATAGTCACACTGGATGAGAGGGGCCACGCGACAACTCCTGCAAAAAAGAGATGTAGGCCATTTCTGTGGCAAGATGGGAGAATTCAAACCAACTGTACTGTGGAACAACCTCCCCTCCTCAATCCTAACAATGTTCTCCCACATCCTCCCCCCCGCCCAGTGATTCAGTTACATTAACGATTAGGAAGATGGATGAAGTTGGGGGCTAACACAGGTTCTCCATTATTCTCTCTTCTAAGAGGGCTCTGACTTGTCAGGAAGTAAATGTTTACTTGGAGTACAGCTAAAGTGGCTGCTAGAATATGACTGATCAATGCACAGTACCCACTGTGCAGACAGCCAACCTACTCTGATATTTCTAGTCCTTAAAAAAAAAAAAGCAACTGGTTCATTAAAAAAAATTTTTACGCACACACACACACACACACACACACACACACAAAGCAACCTTTCTAAAACCTACCACAGCAAAAAAAATTTTGTTCTGCATGAAGCACCCAGAAAAACTGACAGCCAGAGAGCTGTGCTGGGATTTTTAAAATGTATTCATGTAAGTATAATTAGAGGGAGGGGGCTTAAGCAAATGCCAATTATAATTTTTAACTATGATATTCCTTGGGTCCTCAAGATGCATTGGAGCCACAGTTTGGGCCTCGCTTGGAGTTCTGCTGTTCTAGTCCTCTAGAGCTTTTGCTGTTGAATATTTCTTTTTCATATTTTTTCTCCTGCTATCTTGCCCTTCTATCACATTTAAACAAGTCTATCTTAAGTAAATGAAGCAGCTGGTGTCTAAGGAGACTGAGGAGATCTTATTTGAAGAAAACCAGTGTTCCACGAAGCTACAACTGGCTAGAGGCTTTTGGTTCACAGGCTGGCACAGAGGCTTTTCACAGTCATCCAGTCTGATGCATAGGAGCCACCATGCATACCTGCACTACTTTAAAACTCACCTTTAGTACTTTAACAATTATTTGCTGTTTCTAGGGACTTGTGTCTCTGCTGGCCAGAATTCTTCCTGATAGCTAGTCTAAATATCTCACACTTCAGTTTAAGTCCAACTCCTCTGTGGTTCTTCAGGAAATAACTCACGTGGTTTGAAAGAGGGGAGGGACAGAAGAAAAATACCATTTGCTGAATATGAGGAAGAGCCCTTTAGCATAGAAGAAAAATACCTGTTACACGTGAAGCAGACTTTGACTGGTAAGGGCACGAGACCATTGTGATCTAACTCATGCTGTGTCTTCTTAACATTTTTCCCTGTGGTTTCCTCCTTTCTTCTTCTCTTGCTAGAACCTAGAAGAGAAGTTGATGGTGCTAAACTTTCTCTAGGTGCTGAGTTCCTAGCCTGAGATATGGAAACAGTAGTAAGTGAAAGAAAGAGATCTTAGTGAAAGCAGGTATTATGGCCTAGAGATGGTTCTCTTTCCGAGGCCCCCTGGGCTGGTTTCAAGTGAGAAAAAGAATTAGAAGGGAGACTGAGACATAAGTCAGAACTTTGATCAGAAGTTACTAGTTCTGGGGCAGAAACATATTTAAATGTTTTTACAAAAGGCCATAAAATGGCCAGAAGCCTAAGTTAGATACTGGCAACCTAAGAGATATAAATAGGTCAAAAAGCCTATTCTATAGAAGTGGCTGAGGAAAAAGCTACAATTTCACTGAATTTTAACAGAAATCAGAAAAGCTTTAATCCCATATATATCCTACAGGCCAGTTTCAATTGCGGGTTTCTCAAGCCTGCAATTTCACTTTCTCTGGAAGAACAAAATAAGATCTAGAAGCTTCATGGTATCAAGCAGAAGTCATAATTTGATTTTTTTAAAAGGATAATTTGGTAATATTTATCAAAACTGTAAATTATAGTTTTGACCCAACAATTCTAATATTAAGAATTTATCCTACAGACACACAATCACATGTGTGTACAATGACAGAGTTATTTGTTGGAGCACTATCTTTAGAAGTAAAGATCAGAGAAAATCAGAATGTCTGATTTTATTTAAAAAAATCAGAATTTTTCTAATAAAAAATGAGAAAAATCAGAAATTTAAAAATTTCTTTTAATTAAAAAAATAAATAAATTATGGTACATCTATATAATGAATATAACTATATATGTGACTTCTAAGCAAAAAGTGAAGAAGAATGTCTACATTAATTTGAAAAGATCTCTATCTATAGGACATTGTGACCAAAAAAAAAAAAAGAGCAAGGTACACCAAGTACACCATTTAAGGGGGAAATAATGAGCATGTATCTCTATTTGCTTATATAAGCACAAAGAAACTCTAGAAGGAGACACAGAAGAACAAAACAGTGGTTTATCCACGAGGGGTAGGAAGGTGCAGACTTGGCAAAAGGCAGGCAGGAGTGGAAGGGAAATTTTTCATTGCAAGCCTTTTTATATTTCTTGATTTTTAAACTATGTGAATGTATTAGCTATTAATTTTTTAAAAGGTAACCCTGGGAAGTTTGGAATATAAAAAACTGAACAGGAGTTATCAAAGCTAAAACCTTCAAAGATCTCTTTAGGATGAATCCTGGATAGCACGAGACAGTGGCTACACAGACAGTAACCTCACAGGTAGCACTGCCCTTAGGCTGGACAATAATCCTTTGGGAAAGCTGGGGTGGGAGGGGGAAATAATGGTTTGGCTAACCTGGTAGTGCAGTGGTACAAGTCAGTTCATTGGGCAACTGGAATTGGGTGGGGTTCCGCTCCATGGCGGCAGCAATCAGCAGCTCAAAGGGCCGCCTCAGCTGGGGCTGCACATAGTCCGGCTCTGCTGCCACTGGCTCCTCATCCACATCAATGATGTCCTCGTCAACGTCATTCTGCTCAGAGGTGGGGGTCTCTGTGCTGGCATTGGATGTGGGTGTGCCAGGCCGGCTGGCTCTCCTCTCCAGGATCCGGGCATGGGCAATGGCCTTGAGTTCAGTTTTGCTAGCTGATCTGTCCAACAAGTCAGTGTCACTGCTGGGGGATGTAGTCCGTTTGCTGGATTTGTCCACCAGTCCATTAACATGGCCCAGCTCCTTTTTCTGCTCTCGCTTCTGTGCAAATGAACAGGTGGGTCCATCACATAAAGTACCACAAAACAGAAAGAAATGGACGCTACAAAGTCCTACTAGACTAGTAACCAAAATTATTAAAGTCACAGACTCATTCACTTGGGAACACATGTCTGTTAAAGTTCACAAAACTATAGCTGAATTAAACTATAGCTGGCAAAACTACTGCAACAGAGAAATCACCGAAAAGTACACAAAGTTAGAAACTATACAAATTACATATCATTTACTCTGAAACTATACAAATTACACATCATTTATTCTAAGTCATGGGAATCCAACTTCAGGCCTGCAGGCCATATACATGTGGCTCAGGATGGCTACAAATGTGGCCCAACACAAAACTGTAAATTTACTTAAAACATGAGATTTTTTTTTGGTGATTACACGTTGCAATATATTTCATGTATGGCCTAAGACAACTCTTTTTCCAGTGTGGCCCAGAGATAGCAAAAGGTTGGACACCCTTGCTCTAATTAAGTCATCATATGATACACAATATCTCTATGCAAAGTAGAGGTATAAAGGGATGAAAAATTAACACAGTGAGAATAAACCAATGAGATCATGGCAGTTTGCCTTGGAGTGGCATCCTGACCTCCTGAATGGTTTTTTAAAGAACTTTGCAAAGCAAACGTAGGAGATGAAACAGGCAAGCAGAGCTCCCTGTCCAGGGAGATTGGGTGCTGGCCTGGAAGGTAACCATACCACAAAGTGGAAGGGTGGTGTGTGAAGGGTAAAAACTCAGCAGTTGTCATGGTGGCTTTCAATGTTTCCAATTTAACTAGCACTCTGAAAGTGACACTTCTTTGGAAAGGTGAAGAAATGGAAAAAGACTAAGTGTATGCAGTAGGACTAGATGACTGACAATATACTTCCCTCCAGGACTCCAAATATAGTGATCAAATGAAAGTTTAACACTGGTCTCCAGTCAAGAGGCCTGGGATCTTGCCCCAGTTCTGTCATGACTTCTTATGACCTTGGGAGACGCAGGTTGTTGGGCAGGGATTTCTCTCATCTGTAAAGAGAGTCTAGTAAAACCTTTCCTCTTCTCTTCTCATGGACATGGTGACGATAAAGAGGGTCACATATATGAAACGGATGGCTCTGAGTTGGGAGAACCTAACCTCCTTTATGAATAGAACCTGAACATCAGAGGTGGATCAGGCTCTGAAGTACCATTTCAATCTACTTCAGTGTCACTACAGGAGGCCAAAGCAGGGGGAAAAGCAGTGGTGGTGGGAAAGACAGATTTGGCTCTGGTAGGCAAAGAGGACCATTTGAGAGCAGGTCAGAGTAGCATTTCAGAAAAGGCATTCTGTCCTGGCTGGGTAGTTCAGTTGGTTAAAGTGTTGTCCCAATAGGCCAAGATTGTGGGTCAGGGCACATTCAAGAAGCAATCAATGAATAAATATAAGTAAGTGAAACAACACATTGATGTTTCTCTCTTTCCCTTCCTTCCCTTCTCTGAAATCAATAAAAACAAAGAAAAAGAAAAAGCATACTATGTTAGAAAAAGGCACACTATAATCCTCAGCAAGTAGCTGTTTCCAGAAAATTGATGCAGAGCTTCAATTGATAGAGCTTTGGAGTGAGGCAGAATTTGGTTCAAATCTTGGCCTTATCAATTCCTTAGAGCTCTTGGAAAAGTTATTCTGCACTTGTAACCTTAAGTTTCTTCCTTTCTAAAATGGAGATACTACCACCAGCACCCACAGATGGCTATCCGGAGTAAATGAGATAACATTTGTAAAATACCCAGATGATGGACACTAAAATAATGCTAGTTCCTCTTCTCCACCCTCTTTTCCTGGCTTCACTTCTTCTCCCTCAGCTGTTTCCAACTCTTTCACATCCAGCTTTTTTGAATGGTAAATTTCTGAAAGGCTTTCTGGCAGGCGTCTCTAACTGGTCCTGCTCTAATCTAACTGAAGATACACAGGAAGAGATCCTGGGAGATGAACAGGCTGGAGGACAGCCTGTTTTATGGACTTGAAGAGAAATCAAACTACAGGTGTGGTTAAGGAGCTGAGTAGGCCTTGGCTTGCTTTTTGAAAGGAACCATTGTGAACACACTGAAAAATGTCTGCCTAACTGTTTACCTTCTTCCTAAAGGCTGAAAACAGTTACACACATAAACCACAATCTCTGAATCATCTCATCCTGTTTCTGCAACCAAGGAAGTCATCATTCATTGTGACATCATGTTCAGGGGCCAGGAAAGCAGAAGTGATGTCACAATAAAGGAAGTTACTTGGTGTATATTCAGTGTGGGGGAAGGGCAGGGGACGGTTTACAATTTGCAGACAAACTATAATCCACAGCCTATAATTTAAGGGTTGACTTCCTCATAATCTGGGTGGAAACACACCTACTTCCTTTTTTGATAAGGAAAATTTAGCTTTTGCACCCCACAGAAGCTCTCTCAAAGTAGAAATAACATTGTAAAAGACAGTGGTGAGTTACCGAAACCAAAGGAAGGGGAGCTAAAGGGAGATTAGGCAATCTGGGGTACTCGTGGGTTCAAATCTCCCCTCCCCCACCACAATACACCTGGCTAAGCCTTTGACTACCAGTGAATTATTTGCCTTAGGGTAAGAGAAATCCTTATTTTCATCAAACTGGAGAAGCAGCCTTTTTTCCTTCAGCTACTTTCAGCCATGGATATAGTTGCCACATTCAGGCCACTTACAGGAGGCCTACAAGGAGAGCAGACCTCTCCTGTCGCTATTGAGTGAACGTGGCTTAGTAAATTAACACACCTCTTCTGCCCATTTCAGCAGCTCATGTTTGGATTTTAGGCCCTATTGGATTCCAAAGAGTCACCGTGAGGAGAATATGGGTGATTCCAGGGCTGGAAGAGACAAGAAGAAGGGATGGAAATGCCTTCAGGACCAGGCCAATTTAGCTCTGGAATATCGGTGCTCTAGATCCGGCATTCTGAGCAAAGCCTTCAGAAAGCAGTATTACCTTTCGACGAACAGTGCACCGGTGACACATCCACTCCCCAGGAGGCAACATCTCTTCACTCAGTGGAGGGTTACTGTGGGGAAAAGACAAGGGCAAGACTAAGTAACTAACTAACCCTTTGCAGCAGCAGCAGGAAAAAGCCTTTTAGCTAGGTCTGTCACAAAGCTGCATGGCCCTCAACTCCTATTTTGGCTAGTGCTGCAGCACTGCTGGGCTCTCTCATCCTTCAAAACTCTTACTTGGCATCATTTACAATAACCTGAAGAGTGAGCATCCTTTCCCACATCTTAGAAAGAGAAACCAAATCCAGAGCTATTATCACTGGGGTCACAGGGAAAGATATAAAGAACTGGTTTGGAACCTTAAGAGTCATTCCCAAATTATGCGCCATGCTAATAAAATCGTTGATAAGTCCTCCACACTCTTTTCAGTCTGTTAGTGTAAGTCCAAGCTCTTCAACCTGCTGTTCAAAGTCTTCTTAAACATGGTCCCATTTCTTCTTCCAGGCCCCTGTTGGGTACCCTTTCCCCCTAGTCAGATTGAAGGCTTGCTATTTCTTCCTCTAGAACACTCTTCCCCTAGAAAGTGATGCCTGTTAAAATCCCATTTATCCTGTAAGGTCTGCCTCAATCAGCCTATGGTAGATTAGAAATGACTGCAAATTCTTGATACTCCTTCCACCCACAGGTAGTCGATTTCCTTCTTGAACTGGGTTTGCCTTGTGTCTTGTTTTGACCAACAGAATGCAGCAGGGGTGATAATGTACTTTCCAAGGGTAGGTTCTTAAGAGACCCGTAGATTCCATTTTTACATGCTTAGAATATTCCATCTCAGAGCCCTGCTGTCATGCCGTGACAGGTCACCAGAGGAGACAAGGCATTCCAATTAATGACTTCTGCGGGACTCCAAGCCAACAGCCAGTGCCACTACTCTATGCGACTGAGTCACCTTGGACCAGGCCAGCTCACTCGAGCTTCCACATGACTGCAACACCAGGCAACAACACACAGAACAGAAAAACCACTCAGCTGAGCCCAGTCAACCCACAGATTTGTGATAGTAACTAGTATTTGTTTTAAGGTAGTTTGTCATGCAACGATAGGTAACTGAGGACGGCTCCTCCATGTGTTCTTCTGGGATTATTCATACATCCTAACCCCCTGGCTGCATGGTTTTACCTGACTTCTGGCAATTCTCCTGCTTTCCCTGATGTGATAGTTCTCTTATTTCTTTTCTTAGAGGTAGAAAGACAAGAAGTATCTTCCCTATTTGTAGCTTTCTAAGAGGTTACATACAGTAGTCACTCAGTAAGTCAATAGGGAGTCAAAATTAAAGCTGTGTATGGCTAGCCTTATGGATTTGCCAGATCATTGATTTCCATTAAGGCCACACTAAGAGCCATGTGAGGCTTTATTAAATCCTTGGAACACTTATAATGTCTATATAGCAGTTGTTCTCAAAGTGTAGTCCATAGAGCATCATCATCATCATCTGGGAACTTATTTGAAATGCAAATTCGGAGACCTCACTCCAGGACCTCGGAATCATAAATTCTGGGGATAGGGCTCAGCAATTTATATCTAACAGATGATTATGCTCCTCCAGATGATTATGTTTAACACCAAAATTTGAAAACCACTGTTATAAAGAACCAAAGGGTCCCTAGTTCAATACCTAGTTGGGACACATGCCAGGTTCCTGGTTGGGGGCATGCAAGAGGCAACCACACATTGAAGTTTCTCTCCCTCTCTTCTCCCTCCCTTCCCCTCTCTAGAAATAAATAAATCTTTAAAAGAAGACAGAAAGAAATTTCTACATTTGCCCTGGCTGGTGTGGCTCAACAGATGGAGAGCAAGTCTGCAAACCAACAGGTCAACAATTAGATTCCCAGTCAGTGCACATGCCTGGGCCGCAGTGAGAGGGTACCCCCCAGCGCACAAGCCGCGTCTGAAGCGCCGAAGCCCTGGCCTTCCTGCTGTGCGCCAGCGTACTGAGATAAAGGGGCAGGACCTGAGGTGGTGTGCAGGCGCCCGGTAGAGCTCGTAAGGGTCACAGCGCAGCCGCAAGGACAGGGGTACTCTTCCATTGGTGTTTGTGTATATACCAGAAATACTGTTCCTGCGCAGGCGTGTTGAAGCTGGTCCTCTCCCGCCCTACAATACAACCCGCTCTTGTGCAAGCGTATTGTCACCTGCATACCCTAAGAAGAATGCTTCTCCTTTCGCCATTTTGGTAATGGGATATAGGCTACCACGTCCTTGGAATCCTCGGGCATGAACAGGAAGGATTAAAATGTGGTGTTGACTGGAGCTGGTACACTGTCAGTGACAGCAATACTCCTGGGTCGCAGGCCAAGTCTCCAATAGGAGGTACATGAGAGGTGGCCACACATTGATGTTTTTCTCCCTCTCTTCTTCCCTTACCATCAACCTGAAAATAAATAAAATCTTAAAAAGAAAAAGAAAGAGCCCTGGCTGGTGTACCTCAGTGGACTGAGCATGGGCCTGCGAACCACACGATCGCGGTTTGATTCCCAGCCAGGGAACATTCCTGGGTTGCAGGCCAGTTCCCAGTAGGGGACTCACGAGAGGCAACCATACATTGATATTTCTCTCCCTCTCTCCTTCCCTTCCCCTCTAAAGATAAATAAATAAAATCTTTTAAAAAAGAAGAAAGAAAGAAAGAAGGAAAAAGAGAGAGAGACAGATAAATAAATAAATTCCTACATTTGGCCCTAGCTGGTGTGGCTCAGTGGTTTGAGTGCCAGCCCGTGGGCCTGGGGGGGTTGCTGGTTTGATTCCCACTTAGGGCACACGCCCAGGGTTGTGGACCAGGTTCCCCAGTAGGGGGCGAGTGATAGGCAATCACACACTGATATTTCTCTCCTAGTCTTTCTCCCTCCCTTCCTCTCTCTCTAAAAATAAATAAAATCTAAAATCTAAAAAAAAAAAAAAATCCTATATCTGGCCCTGGAGTTATTTTAGATAAGGATGAAATTTTTCTTCAAAAATATGAGACAATACTAAAAATACACTTGAAGGTTGAATATATAAGAACTCTCCTTTAAGTCCCAGGGCTTAACGCTATCCTGCTTTATCATTACTACCTAAAACAGCACTTGGGCTGGCAAATTTCCCTAGCTCCACACTTCCCTGGAGTATTGAGCATGCATGCAAGGATGCCCAGCAAGCTCTCACAACTCACTGCTCCCTTTCTTCCCTGTCTCCTTGGTGGAATCTGAGGAGGATCCTAATTAGGAAGGAGAAAACTAGAGGCACACTGGCCTGTGGGGATAGGTCTTCAAGCTCTGGAGGACCACATGCAAATGTCACCTGTAAAGTCTACCTTTGTTCTCTCCAATGTAAATCTGCATGGGCCACACCCAAACTAATGAAACGCACTCATGTAATTTGCAAAGGCCTACAGACTCTGTTATGCTTCAGCAGCTGTCATATTAAAATTAACTCGGACTTCCGCCAAGATGGAGGCAAAGGTGGAAACACTGTGCCTTCTCCCACAACCAAGTTTGAACACAACAAGGGTCTGGAGAACTAGGACACACCCAAAGACCAGAAAACGGAATTATACGGAAGTCCGACAGCTACGAACTGTTCAATGGGGACGGTAAGAGAGGTGGAGCCAGTAGCGGAGCTGGGTCGGGCAGGACAGATCCCCCAACCTAGGCGCCCAGGCAGCCTGGAACCAGTTGGGGTGTGGGGCAGACTGACCGCGGTTGCACATTCGCGCACAGTGAGACGGACCACTGAGAAGGCCCCAGGGGGCGAACCCAGTGGCGGAGGGCTGACGGCGGTGGCACACTCGCGTGCAGTGGAACGAAACTCGTGGGCCTGGTGACGGTGGTGGCTGCGGCGCCGGTGGGGGGCCTAGGCGGCAGGCGGCAGACGGGAAGCCATTGTCCCTCTTTGACCCCGCCCCTACATACAATGTCACAACCCAGAGACTTAGTTGCCCTGCTCTAGTGAACACTTTAGGGCTCTGATCCTGCTACGGAACAGGCACGAACAGCCAAAAAGATGGTGCAAGAAGAACTCAAAGTCCCAGAACCAATAACTCTAAGCGACCCAGAAATTGCCAGCCTCTCAGAAGCACAATTCAAGACACTACTTATCAGGATGCTCACAGAACTGGTAGATTACAGTCACAAATTAGAGGAACATATGAAGGCTAAACTAATTGAAATGAAGGGAGATGTCCAGGAAACCAATAGCGATGGAAAGGAAACTGGGACCCAAATCAATGGAATGGACCAGAAGGAAGAATGAAACATCCGACCAGAAAGGAATGAAGAAATGAGAATTCAAAAAAATGAGGAGAGGCTTAAGAACCTCCAGAACATCTTTAAACGTTCCAACATCCGGATTATAGGGGTACCAGAAGGGGAAAAGAAACAGCCACGAGTGGAAAACTTATTTGAACAAATAATAAAGGAGAACTTCCCCAGTCTGGCAAAGGAAATAGACTTCCAGGAAATCCAGGAAGCTCAGAGAGTGCCAAAGAAGTTGGACCCAAGAAGGAACACACCAAGGCACATCATAATTACATTAGCCAAGACTAAAATGAAGGAGAGAATCCTAGAAGCAGCAAGAGATAAGGGGACAGTCACCTACAAAGGAGTACCCATCAGACTGTCAGCGGATTTCTCAAAAGAGACCTTACAGGCAAGAAGGGGCTGGAAAGAAGTATTCCAAGTCATGAAATCCAAAGACCTACAGCCAAGATTGCTTTATCCAGCAAAACTTTCATTTAGAATGGAAGGACAGATAAAGTGCTTCTCAGATAAGGTCAAGTTCAAGGAGTTCATCATCACCAAGCCCTTATTATATGAAATGCTAAAGGGACTTATATAAGAAAAAGAAGATGAAAAATATGAACAGTGAAAGGACAGCAAACTCACAGTTATTAACAACCACACCTAAAACAAAAGCAAACCAAGAGGACAGCTAGATCAGGAGTGGAACCATAGAAATGAAGAACACATGGAGGGTTAGCAACAGGGGGGTGGGAGGAGAAGGGGGGAGAAGGCACAGAAAATAGCATAGATGGTAGGTAGAAAATAGATAGGGGGGAGGGCGAGAATAGTGGGGGAAATATAGAATCTAAAGAACTTGAGACACATGGTTATGAACTAAGGGGGGGGAGAATGGTGGGGGAGGGAGTGTGAGGGTGGAGGGGAATGAAGGGGGGAATAGAACAACTATAATGGTATAATCAATAAAATATATTTAAAAAATCAATCAATCAATCAAAAAAATTAACTCCAAAAAGGCTGTCACTTTTGATTCTGTTTTTCATCATTTCTTTTCATCTGTCCACTAAATTTGTACCAAGATATCCTACACCACATGTAGAGCAGAGAAGGGCAAGGCAAGGTGGTACAGGCTTAGATCTTTCACCAAAATGTGAATGGAGGCCTGGCCACCCTATTATGTCTCCCCGAATCTACTCCCAACGCTGCTAGCAGGATGATTTATTTAAAACACGGTTCTGATCATATCACTCTCCAAATTAATAAAGCATCGTCCATTACAGGATAAATTTCAAGCTCACCAGTACTACAGGTTAAGACCCCTGTAGCCAGAAACCTGCCTCTTTCAACAGCTCCATTAAGCCCAGTGGCTCCCTACGTAGCCCATACTGTTTTTCAACTGTTCATTTTAGAGCCACTACCTACAACCACAAGAGCCTCCCCTACTCCTTCACTTGGTGGATTGCTCATATTTTGGGGGCTTAAGTCAGGTGTTACCTCCAGGAAGACTTACTTCTCAGCCCCCATTCTCTTATAGCACTTGTGTGCCACACTGTATTAAAACTATATCATGTATCCAAATCCCTTCTCTATGCCTCATTTACCCTTGTACTTCCACACTCTGCACAATGCTTGGCATAAAGTAGGTACTCAATAAATCCTTAAAGAACTATAAAGAATGGCTTCTCAGAAGTGAAGGTAGCACTTCCAAAATGATGAGGCAAGGCAACAATACAATTGGGTAAGTGCTTGTTTTGGTGGTTAATCACACATAAAATTATTTATGTTTTCCAAGTCACAGAACAGTTAAGACATCAAAATCTGTACTTGCAAACCTGAACTTCGTACTAAACCAAGCCTACTCATTTAAATCTCCTTTATTATTTATTTATAAATCCTCACCCAATCCTCAATGTTTTCATTGATTTTTTTTTTTAAGAGTGAGAGGAAGGGGCAGGGGACATCAATTTGTTGCTTACCATATGAGCCCCAACTGCGGACTGAACCCACAACCTAGGTATGTGCCCTGACCAGGAATTGAACCAGCATCCCTTCGGTGCATGAAATAATGCTCACAACTTAGCCATGCAGCCAAAGCTTAATCTCCTTTAAACAATTAGATTTCTTGTTTCTCTCTCTTAATATAGAGGTAAATGCTTAAATTTTTTATTTTAGATACATCAATTGGTTGCCTCTCAGACGCCCCCAACTGGGCACTCAGCCTGCCACCCAGGCATGTGCCCTGACTGGGAATCAAACCAGCAACCCTTTGGCCTACAGGTCAGCATTCAACCTACTGAGTCCCACCAGCCAGGGTTAAAATTTTTATTAAGAGGCTCTTAAAAGTAGTTCCTGGTTGGTTTCTAAAGAATCACTTTTAGAGGTAAGTTGCAGAACACATATTTTTCAGAATTCTACATTATGGCCACAGGCTCCTCTTGTCTGCCCTGAAGGGTATGAGTTTAGGGTTATCTCCATCAAGAACACTTAAAAGAGTAAGGCCTTGTTGGGATTTTGCTGCTTTTTTAGAAGAGACAGAAATAAATTTGGAAATGTGGTTATCTTGAGAGTAGGCAGTAAAATCTAAGAAGAGACTGAAAGGGAAGGAAGGTCTATGTTTCTAGAAAATGATCATCACAGGCACAGCAGGAACACAGGAGCTGCCCGTCACAGTGCTTCCTCATAATGCTATTTCCACTTTGCTCCTAGCAAGTCCTTTCAAGCAATTTAGAAAGCAGTTTTTCAACTCAAAAGGGAGCAGATTCATGAAATGCCTCCAGGAAAGACAGACTGTCATTGAGGTAAGAGGCGCAGGAACTGGTTCTTGAAAAAGGATGTTTTGCAAATAGACTAGTTTTGTTCCATATCAAATGCTGCCAGCAGAGAAAGGATTCCAGGGAGAAAGGAGATTCTACAGCCTCAGGGGACTCAAGTACAAATCCTGAGGACTTCTCCACCTCAGCAGCCCTTCTTAAAGCTCCTCTCCTCAAAATGATGTATCTGTAAGTTTAGTGTGCAACTTTGAAATAGCTACAGGCATACCTCAGAGATACTGTAGGTTCAATTCCAGACCACTGCAATAAAATGAGTATCACAATAGAGAGTGCAATGCAAATTTTTTGGTTCCCCAGTGCATATAAAAGTTATGTTTAAACTATAATGTAATCTCTTAAGTGTGCAGTAGCACTGTCTAAAAAACAATTATATATCTCTTAATTAAAAATACTTTATTGGGGGCGGAAATGGGAGGGAGGTGGGGAGTACAGGGGGGGCAGGGCTGGGAATATATAAGACAGAAAACTGTACTTGAACAAGAATTAAATAAAAAGAAAAATTAAAAAAAATACTTTATTGTTAAAGAATGCTAAAGTTATTTCAGCCTTCAGCAAGTTGTTAGGTTTTTGCTGCTAGAGGGTCAGAACAATTGGAGTTAAGAACTCCAATTTGTAAAAAACATAGTGTCTGTGAAGTGCAATAAAACAAGGTATGCCTGTACATGCACCACAGTCTTTCAAATCATGATATGCCTGTCAAAAAACCCTGAAACAACAACAAGAACAACAACAACAACAACAACAAACCAAGGCTCTGTTCCCTGCTCATATATCAATGAAGACAGGGTGCTGAGGGCCATTCTCTACTAAAGGAAATCATTAAAAGCTGAAAGTCAGGTAGTGCTGAAATTATTCTGAGTTTTCATTGCTCAGCACTTGAAAACCATGAAAATACTATAACAAGTCAGTGTGGCTTGTAAAGACAACAAAGCTTCCTAATCACTAAAGCTTAGAAAGAGCACAGTGACAATCTCATTTTACATCTACATAGTGTATTACAGTTTACAAAGTGTTTTCACAGATGCTCTTATTTGACTTTCACCACCATACTGTGAGAATTAACTCTTATTCCCATCACACAGGTGAGGAAACTGACTTATATAAAGCCATGGAGCCAGGAAGTAGCAGAATTAGAACCCAAATCAGTTTCTTGGCTCTATCAAATTTTGAGTCCAAACTGTTTTTAAAGAACCATTAGTAATTATTTCTGGGGAACAGTCATATAGCCATCAGGGTATCTTCCTTAACCTCAAGTTGAGCATTTTCTTCTTCTTCCTTTTGTTCTTATTTAAAGATTTTATTTATCCATTTCCAGAGGGAGAGAAACATCAATGTGTAGTTGCCCCTCATGTGTCCCCACTGGGGACCCAGCCTGCAACCCACAGAGCCACACCAGCCAGGGCTGAGCATTTTCTTCTATATCAGTCAATATTTACGGAGTTCCCACTGCTTCCTAACTAATGCCACACAGGAGGTATCACATTGAAGGAGGAACATAAAGCAAACAAAGTTATGAACTACCCCATCAAGACACATAGCCTTTGGCCCTCGCTGGTGTAGCTCAGTGGATTGAGTGTGGGCCTGCAAACCAGACAATCACCGTTCGATTCCCAGTCAGGGCACATGCCTGGGTTGCAGGCCAGTTCCCAGCAGGGGACTCATGAGAGGCAACCATACATTGATATTTCTCTCCTTCTCTCCTTCCCTTCCTCTCTAAAGATAAAAAAAAAGGACACATAGCCTTTGGGGAAAGATCAAATTCATTTGTACACTCAAGTACTTATTAGACATTTATTTTATCCTAGGAGGTAAACTAAGTGGTGAGATTTCTGACATGGTCCTTGCTCTCAGGGATCACAGGCTAGAGGTGAAAAGGACAGGTGGCAATGGCCAATTGTATGTGTAGTTGGCATCCTGTCCAACTACACATACAATTAATACAATTAACTACAAACTAATTCTTGCCACACAAACCTATATAAGACTCAATTGCTCGTGGATGCCAAACTCAAAAGCCCCAAAATTTGGTCATTAGGTACCTGGCTGTGACAGTGGCCTTTTCTCTATTCTCTCTCCACAATCTAGAGCTATTCAGCAAATGGTAATCCAGCCAGTGATCCTTTATTTATTTAAAACATTTTATTTATTTATTTTTAGAGAGGGTAAGGGGAGAGAAACATCAATGTGTGGTTGTCTCTTGAGTGCCTCTCTTACTGGGGATCCGGCCTGCAACCCAGGTATGTGCCCTGAGTGGGAATTGAACCAGTGACCCTTTGGTTTGTAGGCTAGCACTCAATCCACTGAGTCACACCAGCCAGGGCCAGCCAGTGATCTTTAAAAAATGATAAAATTAAGGATCTCAAGGGATTTGGAAAGAAAACTATAGTTTTAATAGAAGCAGGTATATTTCTGCATTTTGAAAAACTACCTGATAAAAGGAAGGTTCTGAGTAGACTTTTCCTAGGAATAGATGTTTAAATCTATCTAGCACACAATAGCATTTGAACCTTTAGCTTACTTCTAAGAACTGTCCAAGTCCTGAGAAGGAAGGTGAGTCCTAGAATAGTTGTCTTCAGGATGTGAGCAGGCTTGTCTTGGGAAATTAGTAGCTCTTTAGCCAACAGGCCAGGGACCTCTATTCTCTGGCTTCAAAAGAGTATGGCTTGTACTACTGTAAGACAGGCACTCTTCTCCACAGCTGAGAGGACAGTGCCCAGTGAAGATGGAGCCCCTTCCCATCTTTACTGCTTAGGGACATTTCCTTCCAGATTACTCATTTAAAAGTGCTGGACTGCAATTTCTGGCTACAAAATGCCTGTTCACTGCTTTCCAAATCTATCTATCTATTTATTTAGTGACTGATTGCTTTCATTCACTACAATATTCACTTAGAAAGAGGGAAAGGGAAGAGAAAAAGAGGAAGATGAGTTGCCTCTCCAACACACCCCTAACTGGGGACCGGCCGGCGATCCAGGCACGTGTCCTGACCAGGAACTGAGCTGGTGACCTTTTGGTTTGCAGGATGATTCCCAACCAACTAAGCCACGTCCGCCCGGGCTCACTGTTTATTTTAACCACTACCTGATCGTAAAAACATTCTGTTAGCTATAAAATAGTTCATAACTATAGAGCTCATCTTCAGAGATAGGCCTCTAAACTGTTAACAGTACCCATCTCCATTGCTGATGAGGGTGTCTACATAGTTCATTTGGAGAGTTGTCAGAGAAAACCACAAATATACAGCACTCAACTAACTGTACAGCCTGTACTGACAAACCTCTCCATGTCAAATATTCAAAGCCAGTAGCCAGATAATCCCAACTACAGCCAAAACACAGACCCCAATTTTAAGTTAGAATGCCTCTTTCATAATTCACTAATGAGGCTACAGCTCACCACTGCAGGTGGAAGATACTGGTAGTTGTCATGGTTCTTGGCTCTAATTAAAAGGATCTATTTCAAGCCATACAGTAGCATGGCCGATCAGAGTCTAACCTCATCCATTTCCCTTGCCTATTAATGCATGTGAACCTGCACATTAACATTTACTTCAGATTTAGTCCCTGCCAGTGGGACCTGTTGCTCTGCATTAATTATCCATCTAGCGCAGTTTTTCCGTATGGAACTGGAAGGGAAAGGGGGGAGGGAAACAAAAGAACAAAGAGAGGAGGGACGAGGTAGAAGGAGAGAGAGAAATAGGGAAGCAGAAAGACTGCCTTTTATTTCCAAGACCTGTTTTTCACACTGTAACATGCAGATAAAAATGCTGTTTGTGTTCTGGACTTGTTTTTAAAAGCACACGTTGGGTTACTGATGTATAGCTTACAAGTATCCACTCAGCTAAGTGACACTGACATTTTAAAACTTGAGTCAAAGGCAGCCAGAGAGACATGAAAATATCACTTAGCCAAATTAAAAGCTTTGGTGTATGTCTTAGGACAAAAGGAAGCAAGTGGATAAAAAATATTTTATGAAAAAATATTCTCAAGAAAGAACATACTCCATTTTCTCTCCCTGGACTGACAAAATATTCTATTTAACACAAACACTTAATCGGAAAACCATGTAAACAGCATATCTGTACAACAACATACCCACAGCCTTCCATTCGGGTTTTCTTCTAAAAGAGGTCAGTTGCATGAACTGGTAGAATCCCTCCTGTCATAACACATCCTTCTCCAAGCATCAGATGCTCTCTAGCTATACTTGGAAGTTTCGGTTGAAATAAAATATCAGTTAGACTAAGAAAGATCTCTCTGGCCCCCTAATATCATTCATATATCACCTCCCTTTTTGGGTGGTGGGATGTTCAGCAAGCAAATAGCATTGAGTGGTTTTGAATTTTAATTTCACAGTCCACAGGTCTCATCTATCTATCTGAGGTCCACTACCAGACAAAAATCCTACAATTATATTTAATGGCATGGTGCAATACCAATTGTAAAAGACAACACATGTTCAGAACAGGAGTACTCCCTCACACTGGCGCTGCTATCCTCAGCTAGCTCAGGGAATGTGTTAGTACTAGCCAAAACAGGAGTAAAGGTAACTACTAGGGGGACCACAATCAGGTCTCAGCCTCCCAGCAACCATCTTTATCTATACGGGGACCTATGAGTACAGAAAACAAGCCTTTTAAACATTAAAAAAAAAAAAATCCTCACCTGAGGATATGTTCCTATTGACTTTTTTTTTTTAGAACAAGAAACATCAATGTGAGAGAAACATTGACTGGTTGCCTCCTGTATATGCCCCAACCAGGGATTGTACCTGCAACTTGTGGGTGTACCAGATGATGCTCCCATCAACTGAGCCACCCAGCCAGGACCAAGCCTTTTATAAATTGAAACCAGCCACTGTCCTGGAAAAGCTAAAAGATATTGGGTAAGTTTGACTTAAAAATATCTTTTAAAATTTAAATTTAAAGCTGTACTAATATACCCAAATTTAATGGTCTATGCTTCAAGGGAACAAAATCTAATGAAATGTAAATGTTAGCAGAAATAGTAAGCTTCCTCTGGATACTTGTGTGGCCATAGTTTCTATCTTTGAGTATGACCTACCTTTCAAAGGCAGGGAAGATGGTCATATTGAATACTGGAGAGATGAAAGCATAAAGTTCATGGGGTAGGGGTCCCCGGGACCTTAGTCCTTTACCATCCTTTATCCCAGCTACTGACTCAAATACAGTTAATGCCACCAAGTAAAACGTACAAGGGCTGCTGATTTTTTCATGCAAAGCCTCAGTAGCAATGTTAACAAGGAGCCCAATGAAGTGCCAGGCCATTACAAATACCCCATTGAGAAACTTAGCTAGTTGCGTCATTTCCACAGGCATACAATCCTTTCAAACTAGCTGACTGTGCTCCCAAATTTAATGCCTACTAAGTAAAGCTGGCCTGTGCCATCCTCCCAGTGAAGGACACCTGGAGAAGAGGGTTAAAAGTTAGTGCAAGGGAAAGGAGGGAGGGAGGCTAGAACACCAAGAGTTATACCAGGTGTTTGCTTCTGCTAACTTCTCTATAAGCTGAATCCAGGTGCTACAGGGCCTGACCTATTACTGGTTTGGCTAGTAATACAGGATTTGGCAATCCTGGCTTCTGTAGAATGAAAAATGGGCTGGCCAGAAACATTTTTTAAGATGGGCTCAATTTATTCACTTCATGATAGATGTAGGAGCCCACCTTTTCTGGAAAAGAGTCAACCTTCTGGCCCCAGCAGTCACTTCTGACACTCCTAGGTAGCATCCCACTGGGAAGAGGAACCAACGATTACAATTGTGCATTCTGGAAGAGTTCAGACGTATAGAAAACTGCATACCGTTCTGTGGCCAAATTTTAGTGGACTATCAAGAACAAGGTAATAGCCAGGCCATATTATTCTTGCAGACACAGCTCAGGAAACCTGGACTAATTTACATTTTATTGATACTGGACCTAAAATTCTATAAAGGCTGGGAAAACTAAAAAAATACTAACAATGTCTTTATTTGAAAACTAACTAAATACAGGGTGGGGGGAAAAGTAGGCTTATAGTTTTGAGTATATAAAACAGTTTATTCTTGTATTATTATTTATTAATTTTATATTATTTTCCATATGAACAACTGTAAACCTACTTTTGCCCCACCCTGTATAAAAAGAGCAGGTTCCTACTTAAGACCCAGCTGTTTTTCCCTAAGGAGGATTTCTGCTTCATTTACCCTCCTCTGACAAGGTCATCTTTTTTTTTTTTTTAAAGGGAGGAAAAATAATGCTCTACAGAATAGCACAGAGGTTATTCCCTCCTTCTTTTACCCTTACCTTCTCCCCTCCTCCAATTTTACTCATAAACCTCAAAGTCCCGCCCCCTGCCCCCACATGACTGAAGTAATCTTCTGGGCATGCTGTCAAACTGCCGTGGTGGTTTGAAGCCACAGCTAAGTGCTGACTTGGGCTCCTGAAGCCTTCCAGTTATACCTTCAGTGACCTATTTAGGAGTTGAACCTACTTCTCAGAGACAGAGCACTGTGATTTTTCCCTTTGGCCCAATTTTTTTCTCAGATGATCCCTGATCAAAGAATGATCACCCTAAAGACCTGAGTATATGCACAAAAAACAGTAATATTTGAGGAAGGCTTGTATGCAGTAAGTACACAAGCCTCTGAATTGAGCTCTCCCCCATAACTCAAATTGCAGACACTTTTCTTACAATTCAATTTACTTCAACACCTACAAACTACAGCCTTCAGTCCAATGTCTAATAACATGGAATTAGGCACTGGAAGTAAGTCAGAATGGCTAAGTGTCATCTGTGCTATGCAAAACCACAAGGACTACAGAGGGGTAAAGCAAAACAAGAAAACAGAAAACAACGTTTATCAAAGGGCCAGAATTAGTGAAAGAATTCTCCCTAATTTAATATGCTCATCCAAAAAATGACAAGCAAAATAAAATAAGGTTTAATATAGTAAACCTATGTATAAAACTATGAAAAGTTACAGGTTTACACATTTAATGATTAGTGGTGTATAACTTTCATAATGTATTTTAACCAATAACTAATGATTGTCCATGGAAAAAGTTCACTATAGTTTCTCTCTAATGGTTTCAGAGTTTTGTTAAAGTCAAGAATCAGTAAAAAGCTATCAGCTCATCACAGGAGCCTATGACTGCTGGAGAGCAGAACAAGAATAGATCCACACTGCCCAGGTTTGTAATGCAGAGACTAATTTAAAGTTACTTAAAGTTCTGTAAATTTCATTAGATTCTTGCTTTGTTCTTTGCACAAAGGCAGACAGGAGAAAAGCAGTACTCAACATCCTTCTAAATATTACAGCTGAATAAAAGCCCATAAATGTGCTTGTGTTGCCACAAACAGAATTCCAGCCTGGAACTCAAGCTTACTAGTAATTCCGAGGTTCCCCCATCCCTGCCTGGCATAGAGGTGAAGTGATGTCTTTGGGTTACAGTTAAATTCAAACCTGTGGAGAGTCCTCTCCTGCTCACTCAAGCTTATTTCAAAAAGAGCCTCCCGCAGAGCCCAAATCAGTGGCAAAGACTCATGCTTGGTTCAGGCATGGAGTTTCCTCCACCTGGCAGTTACTCCGTCTTCTGTTGTGTCAAGACCGAGAAACATTCTCTGAGAGTTACACTTTACAATTTGTCAGAAAAACAGGGGAAGGGCAAAGATTAAGTACCAAAGCTATTAACATACAGGAAAGCAAATGTAATTAAGGGGTAAAGAAATGGTCACTGTGTGTTTGTGTTAACAAAGATGCCTACCACTTGGAAGAACCCAGACATAGTTTCTGTTCCCCAAACAATGTTTATCTTTGCACATCTCTCATTAGTAATACCACTAGGTATTATGCAGCGGTGAGCAGAGGAAATAGGTCAGCCTCTGGCTTTCAAGTACAGACACTCCTTGACTTAATGATGGAGTTAAATCCTAATAAACCTATAGTAAGTTGAAGGTATTTTAAGTCAAAAATGCTTTTAATACACCTAACCTACTGAGCATCATAGTTTAGCCTACCTGAACGTGTACTGCTTTTGCACTATTGTGAAGTTGAAAAATCATAAACTGATCATTGTGAGTCAGGGACTATAGTTTAGTAAATTTAGTACACTACTGCAAAAGGGAAAGGAGTTCTTTGAATGAGGCAAGTCTTTCATTACTTAGAATATTTTTATCAATCTGCAAGGTATACATGGTATTTGCTTACATGGAATACATGGAATATTGTGAACTCACCAACAGCTCTATGCAGTAGCCAAGATCCTTTTTGCTGATGGGTGAAACTAATGATTTCTCATTTTATCAGTGTCTATTGTACCCCTCAGTGTCTTTTGCCTCCCACACGAATGTGCTAAAACTTCATCTTTGTTCTTATTTGCTAAGACCTAGATTTAGAAATAACTTTAGGCTTAAAGGATGAGAATTCTGATACCCATAAATGGTAGGCAGAAAAAGGAGCCACCTTTTTATTCTTTTTAACTGTTCTTGAGTCATGGGAAAAGCAGTCAGCTAGTGACCTGTGCATGCGTCCTGGGCATAGTGACAAATCCGCAATACCAAAGTGCCTTTCTGAAATTTGGTCTGGGACTTGCACTGAATACAATGTCCTCCTCTTTCAGGAAACTGGCAAGGGGACAGCTGTACTCCTGTCCTGTCTCTTGGGAGGATAGCATTATGCAGAGGTGCTCTTATAAGTGTCACTCATTGAATGGTGATGCAGCTGGCCATGTTGTACTCCCTGGGGACTCAAAGTCAAAGGAAAAGCACAGAGGAGGTGGCAACCCCCCCCACCAGTGACTTAAAATTTTTTGGCACCTTAAAGAATGCATTTCCAGAAGCTTGTGCCACATTATCATAGTAAGTGCCATCATAACCTCAACCAGAGTCGTCCACTAGGGTGGCCTGTTCAACTAAACTCCCAAGGAATTGTATATATGCTAGGGGTGGGCTAAGAAAGTTCAGAGACAGAGTTCAACATTCTTACCCATAACCAAAAGCAAACAACATTCAGTTTTATCTATATTCTATTACCCCATCACTTACAGAAGTAAAAATGTACCCATTTCTGTTAAGAAGTAGGACATCCGCATTTCTAGGTAGCAAAATCCTCTTGGGAGCATCAAAGTATATTGTTTTTACAAATATAAAACCTGTAGGCAAACATTCTCTGCACTCTCTCCCTATTTACTGCTACCTGGGCTTACATAGACACATATAGCCCTGGCCGGGTGGCTCAGTTGGTTGAAGCATTGTCCCGCATAAAAAAAGGTTGCAGGTTTGATTCCGGTCAGGGCACGTACCTAGGCTGCAGGTTCGATCCCCATCTGGGGTGTGTACAGGAGGCAACTGATCAATGTTTCTCTCTCACATCGATGTTTCTCTCCTTTCCTCTCTCTTTCTAAAAAAAAAAAAAAAAGTCAATAAGCACATCCTCCTCAGGCGAGGATTAAAAAAAAAAAAAAGACATATAAACAGCTGTGTTCACTGCAGTGTACAAAAAAACTTTTTGTCCTTGTTAACCAGTTCAAAAGACAGCTCACTAACTGATCCGGAGTTATTTATATCCCAAGCTGTTCCCAATCAAACTGAGGTAATCAAAGTCTTCCTCCTTAAGCCAGGGGCCCCCAAGTATGGTAAGTGCCTACACATAGAAATTTTCTGTTGTGGCTGGTGAGTGCTGGGTGGACATCCTGCTTTAAGGCAGGTGGTAGATTTTTTAGCACTTCTTCTAGGGCAACTTTCAGCCTTAGAATTCTTTGCTGAAAAGGGTCCCTAAGAAAAGTTGAAATAACAACATGCCAAAGAACATTGTAAGGTTCTTTCCACTGAGATGAACCATCCTGACTGGAGTTTCACAGAAGAAACCCTCTACTCACTGTCATTAAATAGATCAAATAGGCATAGACAGTCAAGTGTGCTTAAACCACCACCTTCTTCTAGGTAAGACTCAAAAACTGAAAAATAAAAAGATAAGGGAAATAAAAAGAAAACTCACAGAATGAGAGAAAATACTTGCAAATCATGTATCTGACAAGGAATTTGTACCTAGAATGTATAAAGAACTCTTACAACTCAATAATAAAAAACCAGCCCTGGCTGGTTGGCTCAGTGCATTGAGCACTGGACTGAGAACCAAAGGGTCACAGGTTTGATTCCCACTCAGGGCACATGCCCGACTTGTGGGCCAGGACCCCAGCTGGGGGCGCACAAGAGGCAACCACATGTTGATGTTTCTCACCCTCTCTTTCTCCATCCCCTCCCTTCTCTAAAAATAAAGTCTTTAAAAAACAATAAAAAAACAAATAAAATTAAAATTGGGCAAAAGATCTGAATAGACATTTCTTCAAGAAAAATATACAACTGGCCAATAAGCACATGAAAAGAATATTATCAGCCAGTAGGAAAATGCAAGTCTAAATCTCAATGATACAGTACTTCATGTACTGTATCAGTACTTCAGTACTTGGCTTTAATCAAGAAAACAGAAAATAACAAATGTTGAAAAAGATGTGGAGAAACTGGAACCCTGAAACACTGCTGGTGGGAATGTAAAATGGTGCAACCACTTTGGAGAATAGTCTGGCAGTTCTTCAGATGTTAAATGTAGGAGTTACCTAGCAATTCCATTCCTAGATATACTACCTAAGAGAAATGAAAGCAGATGTTCGCACAAAAACTTGCACACCAATGTTTCTGGCATTATTATTCACAACAGCAAAAAGTAGAAACAACCCAACATCTACCAACTGATGAATAAGTAAATGTATTATACTATACATGGAATAGTATTCAGCTATAAAAAGGTAAGTACTGATAAATCCTACAGGAATAAACCGTGAAAACCCACTGGTCCTTTTGTTGTTTTTGAAAATATTTTATTTATTTTTAGAGAGTCAGGGAAGGAGAAAGAGAGGGAGAGAAACATTGATTGGTTGCCTCTCACAGAGGTCCCGCGGGGATTAAGAGCGGATGGTACCAAGGACTGAACCGCATCCCAGGCATGTGTCCTGAGACTCAAATCAGTGATCCTTCACTTTGCAGGATGTCGCCCAACCAAGTGAGCCACGCTAGTCAGGGCTACTGAGCCCTCCCGAATACCACTTGTACTTTCACTCAGAGCTTAATAAAAACCAGTGTTTCATTTAACACAGGGGTGACTATTTAAATTCTTTTCCTGGTCAAATTAAATAATTCATCTTTATAATTTGGCTTTCAAAAAATTCTCTTGGAGACAGTTGATTTAAGATTTAAAACAAACATGAATCCATCTCAATATTAACAATAAAGGCTATACCTAAGCATGTCTTTACATATTCACATATGTAAAAATGCACAAGTCATTTACAAAGGCCAAATGGTCCTAATATATTAGGATATCTGAAAAGTACTTGGAGAGCCTTAAGCAACAAGCAGGAGATTGATGAGGTTACAACTGCATCTTATCTTTCACTGAGTATGGTAATTAATTTTAGGACAGGCCCGAATTGAAAAATTTCGCAGAAGAGCACCACAAAGTCCCTGCCTTAACAAAAACTGTTACTTTGAGGAGCATTACCTCCTTTTTCACTTCTAATAATTTTTATACTTCCTTTCTCTCACTATCTACCTCTTTTTTTTTTTTTTTTAGATTTTACTTACTATTTTCAGAGAGAAGGGGAGGGAAGGAGAAAGAGGAAGAGTCATGCCTCCTTTCTCAATCAAACCCATTTGGGTCACAGTATTTTGTGAGGAGTAACTTATACCAAATATTATTCTTACATTTTAAACAGTGATTATTCTTTATCCTTGCATTAAAGCGCTGATACCACAAGAATTAGCCAGTGAACCCCACTTTAGGTTTACAAATCATGCACGTGAAGGTGAATTAAAGTGGAAGGGTACTGAACCCTTCCCGTTTGAGTGGACCCTTAACAATATTACAAACCCAGCTTCCAATGCAACAGGGCAAATGCGAAAGTAAATACATAAAACCTCATAAAAACAAAACAAAATTAGGCTTATTGTTCAATCACTTTACTAGAGAGGGCAGGGTGAGGTAACTCTGCCACGTCCAGTTCTTTAGTGCCAGGCTTCTAAGCACTTCCAATGTCAGAAACAAAAAATTCATAAGATAATGTTAACATAAATCTACTTTAATTCATCACTTGCCTGACACTATTCCAATGAGGAGCTAAACACAACAAAATCTGAAAAACCACCTCCTTAAAAGTTTACACAGCAAAGATTTTCTGCGAGGCAGTTTTTCTACTCCATGTGTGAAACCTTTCTTGTTATGACTCACTGAAAATTAAATATGCAAAACTCCAAGATGAGCTTAGTTTTGCCTGTGCACAGAGACCTTTTTACTCTGATTCTTCGAAAACCTCATTTTGGATCTTGCTGCCAACACCAGTGAGAGGAAAGCTGGCCAACAATTCCAAATATAACATGCGGAGGCAAATGCTACAGAAATCTGTCTGACGGGAAGCAACCATGCTGAGGTCTGCTGAGGTAGACACACTTCTCAATCAGGCCATTCGGGTCCCTCCGTCTGGAGCAAAATGCCATGAGAAAGCAATCAGAGGAAACCATCCAGTTTCTAGTCAGCCTCATTATCAATGCCCTATCATGCCTACTTAATCAGTGAGAACGATTCTATCCATCTCAAGAACACAGGGTCAGCAGCAACTAGAACACTACCAGTTATTCAAATTTTTTAAAAAATTGATTACCATGTGCCCTGACCAGAATCAAACCCGCAACCTTTTGATGTACAGGATGATGCTCTAACCAGCTGAGCCTCACCAGCCACGGCTTTACCTGATTTTTTTAAGAGACCAGTCCATGAAGACCAGTATTTTGAGAAAGCTCAACCTATGGCATGACAATCGTAGTAACATTCGAGTTCACCACGGAATATTTAAAAACATCTTTTTCCAATTCTTCAGGGGCAGGTTTAGTAACCCCTGCTACCACTCTGAGTAATCAATAACCAGTTAAACTTGGATAAAATGATTACACTATCACTTAAACAAATATGAAAACATCATTAGCTCAAGTTTAATTCTCTTGTGAGGTAATGGTACTGAGCACAGGAAAATTCATTTCCTCGCCCAGCTCATTACAGAAAATCCAGAAATAGGACCCCCCAGTCTAACTGGGAAGAGGTCTCCCAATATATAAAGCACATCATATAAAACACTCACTCCTGAAAAAAGACAAGACAATTAAAAAGCTTATTTGTCCAGTCGTTTCCTCCAGTAGTTGATCTTAGAAAACACCCCTGTAGTCGTGGATGTCACCAAACCTGGGAGGTTTGCCTAGAATCACCTCTGGAACATTTTACTGGATCTGGTTCCCTGTGAGGCAAGCTGGCAAGGCACACGAGCGACTGAAAAAGGACTCTCTCTCAGAGCTTTGAATGGCGACCCACAGCAGCACTGCAGTTATGACTTCCAGGGCTCGTAAAATTCCGTCTTCACTCTTGTACATTCTATGTATGAGGAAAATTATGACACTATGCTTATCTAAATAATCCAGTCTTAGCTAGTTAAGAAGGGAAGCAAGAGAAAATACAGACATACTTTCTAACCTCACTCCCACATGGTACGAGAAAGCAGTAATAGGACAAATTAACATGAGCACACTCAGAAATCAAAATTCTCTGAGACGATTAACTGCTTGACTTAGCCACTCTGGTTGAGATGGTTAATGAAGTACTTCACTTGTGCTGGAAAGAGCGTAGAGTAGGAGGCAGGAAAGTGGGATAAGCTACACTTGAAAGAAGGCTTCCTGCCTTTGTATCAGTATCTAGAATGTTTTGTGACTTATATAATAACTCAGATAAGTTAATGGTACATTCAGTACCGGCATCTTCAAAGAGGGAACTGGAAATGTGAAACAAGCCCTGCCTCATTTACTAGGATTCGAAAATCTCTGATTACCAGTTCCCATTCATGGGCTTATAAAAAGGATTCAATGAAATGCAGAGTCTGGGCAAGACTGAATCTCACCAACAGCTTAAAAAATAAAAAAAGAAAAAATAGTCCCTCCCTCTCTCCTCCAGCTAAAACAGAAATTGCTAATTGTACAACTTGACAAGACTTAGATTCATCTAATTAAAAGATTCAGAGATTAGATTTTAGAGTTTAAAAGCCCACTGTTAGGCAAAATAGTACCCTTTTTCCAGGCCTGAAATTTCTAATGAACATTTTCAGCTTTATTAAACAAATGAGGCTAAAAACAATACAGAATTATCACTACAAAACTATCACTCAATATGGGACCACTATTCTTAACACTAACCGAATGTTACTGTTAGTAACCAAATATAGGTAAAACATTAACCTATATTTAAAATCAAGCAATCTACAATTCAGTCCTGGTATATGTAGCACATAAGCACAATTTAAAAATGTAAGCAACTGGAAATAAGTGGTGAGAAACTCAACATATTCAGGTACAAACTACTTCCATTCTCAAGAACAGCACAGGAAACTGGCAGAGATTTTTTCCTGCCAGGTAAATTACACCTTATAGAAAGCAAAGGATAAAATCCACAGACCCTCCTGCTGGTATTAGTCATTTTATAATAAAAATTTTAAAGCCAGCAGCAAAGCTTCCTCCAGGATAGTAATTTTTGTCCCTGCAACATCACAAGCCAACATGGGTGCCCTCCTGGGCAAAAGTATCTTGGGAATGGTAACCAGAGCTTCCTACATAACTTCTGACCACAGACTTAATTTGCCCAGTATCAATCATCTGTTTAATAAGTGTTCCAAAACCCGTAATTAGTACAAATATACAGTAGGCACTATTCCACAAACGGAGAGACAGAATTTGAATGAACCTGGGTAGAGTGCTTAAGGAAAACCTCACCTTTTAATTTTTTAAACAAAGGGCTAAAAAAGACAACACGGAAAAAACAGGTGGGAAAGAACCAACTGCCCCTTCCTGCTCTCTGCAGCCCTTCTCCTTTCACAAACACTCTCACCCCACCAGTCAACTGTTGCTGAAAGATAGAAGAAGGAGACACAATCTGGACTCTGTGCAGATGTGGGATTTTTGTGGAGGGTAGAAGTAGTACCTCCTGGCAGAAGCTGGAGTATAAACTCTTCTTGACCAATTGTTCAGGGCTGAGCTGCTGAGGAGGATCAAGCATCGGGGCCATCAACCTCTCTCGTCCCTGTCTCAGGTCCCTCCCTCTCTCGTCCATGTCTCCCCTCCCCTCTCGTTCAGTAAGAGGAGGTGATAAAAAAAAAGCCCATGGCTTTCCAGCTCTCCTCTCCTTAAAAATGCCCTCGCAGAGCCACTGCATTCAATCCAGCCCCAGCAGGAAGGAATTTTGCAGCGAAAGGCTCACCGATCCAGAGCGGATAAGTGAAAACGGTGCCCAAGGGCAATTTTAATTGTCTAACCCGGCCCGATTTCCTAAGAGGCGGCAGCACAGGGTGGGGAGAGATGAGAGAGGCAGCTCCGAGAGGCAACACGGGGCAGGAGGTGGCAGAGAATGGAGACCAAAGCAGCGAGATCCCAGTCTCCCGGCATCCGAGAAGCTTCTGCAGAAAGCACTCCAGGGCTACCCCCACAGTTTCCCGGGAGACGATTGCAAATCATATATGCAGCCAAAATGGCGCTGAGAATAAAAATATAATTTAAAGGCAGGTCGCCATATTGTAAACAGAGAGGCAGTGAAAGAAGCAGACTCGAGAGACACCCTCCATGATTTCTTCTACAGCCACAAGAGTCCGGGCGCCAGTCCCTGGGGCGCGGACCAGGGCAGCTCCGAAGGCTGAAGGTTCTGCGCACCCACCCCAGGAGAGCCCAGCCCGGCCGGAGCCTGAAGGCGGCCGGCGCGCGGGTTGGAAAGCGGCACAGGGCCCAGAGCTCCTCCCCTTCCTCCCCCGCCACCGCGGGCCATGCCCTGACGGCTCAGTCCTGTCTCCCTAGCGACTTCCAGCCTCAGATGGGGCTCTCCTTAGTCTTCCCAATCCCCACATCGGGGTTCGGACCCATTGCTGCTCCTCCCCATCGCAATGGCCAGATCCCGGCAGACACCTGGGGGCGGGGAGGCGCTCACCCTATGGCTACAGAAAGTCGGCTAGCGGCTGTGAGCGCCCGTTATTTTGGCAGACAGGGGAAGGCTGGGTGAAGGAATGTGCCGACAAGGTTTCACCAAAGGGCTCCAAAGGGGCCCGCAAACCTTACCAGCACTGGAGATGGAAGGCGGCAGGGCAATGGTCACAGCATAGAAGATCACCACCTTCTTTGCAGCTATCGCAGCTGTCGTGGTTGGTGGCCCTGCCGCTTCTCCGGGGTTCCTTCTCAGGCTTCCGACTTCGCTTTTCTGCCTCGTCCGTCTTGGGGGGAGCCAGCAGAGCTTGGATTTGCTGCACACACATACAAACGGCGTGTGTGCACACTCGGAGATCCCGGCGCGCCTTCTCCGTCACCCACCCTTCTCCCCGCTTTTGTCCTTCTTCCTCCCGTCCAGGTTGCTCCCAGAATCTCAGCCCCCGGAACCAAGGGGAGCCCACCCTAACAGTGTTCCTACAGCACAACACCAAGAACAGCTTCTTCCAAAAGGGGAGAATCAGGGTAGGGGGATGGGGAGAGGGTGCGCGGTTCCCTGCTCGCCACTTCCTTGTATGGACAGTGGGGGACTCCAAAGCCAGGCTCGGGAGAGGCCTGAAGCCCGGTACCCGGACGTGCTGGGGGAAGCACAAAGGGGCCAACAAAAAGGGGGTGGGGAGGCTCGCCGGTGCAACGAGATGGAGTGGGTTGGTGCCTCAGGAGAGCAAATCGAGGGCGGCGGGTAGGTGAAACTAATGCAAACGTCCTCGGAGGCCAACTCGGCCCCCCCAAATTGCAAAGATGGGAGAGTCTGGGTGAGAAAGAATCCCCCTCCCCCGGCCCTCTTGCGCTGCGAGCTTAGGACCGGCTTTGTGGAGCGGAGGGCGGAGGTTCCCTCCTGGCGTTGGGGGAAGGGGATGAGGAGGGCTACTCTTACCTCCATCAGCCCCCCTGACGTGTCCAAGTCGTACACGATCGTCTTGGTCTCCATTTTCTCCCACATTCATCCACCTCCCGGGCTGGGTGCTTTCTGCTCGGGCCCCCCCAACCCCTGGGGGAGGGGGGGAAGCGGGAGGAGGGGGCGCTCCTGACCCCGGCCCCCCTTCTTTTTTCTCAACACAGGTCCCGACTTCCTCGCCCTGGCTCCCCCCCACCCCCCGGCCCCCAGTCCCCGGGACGGCAGCGTCCTCCCTACGGGCTGTGAGGGGGGAGCGGCCCCTCAGCCCCGGCCCGGCGGCTGACTGCACGGTGGGTCCCGGCTCCCGGGGTCAGGCCTCGGTGGGGCCTAGTCCCACAAGCTAGAGCCGGCGCTGGCGACCGCTGGTCCGGCAGGGAAGACTGGCGGGCGCTGCCATCCCGGGGTTGAGGGGTTCGGAAGGGGGGTGAGAGGTTAGGTGAGGTTGTGGTACGTGAGGTGACTGCGGGGAGGGTGATGGGGGGGTGGTCCCCGGGCTCCGCCTCTCGCCGCCGCCGCCGTCTGCGTCCCGGCTGCCGCGCACTTGGCGCAAACTTACCGCGAGCGCCCGCAAAGCCACCCGCGCAGGCGCCCGGGGATCGCCGCTCGCCGCGCGCAACCGCAGTGACAGCCGGCCGCCGGGCTCCTGCGCAGCCGCAGTGAGAGGGTACCCCCCAGCGCGCAGCCGCGCTGGCATTCGTCTGAAGCGCCGAAGCCCTGGCCTTTCTGCTGTGCGCCAGCGTACTGAGATAAAGGGGCAGGACCTGAGGTGGTGCGCAGGCGCCCGGTAGAGCTCGTAAGGGTCACAGCGCAGCCGCAAGGACAGGGGTACTCTTCCATTGGTGTTTGTGTATATACCAGAAATACTGTTCCTGCGCAGGCGTGTTGAAGCTGGTCCTCTCCCGCCCTACAATACAACCCGCTCTTGCGCAAGCGTATTGTCACCTGCATACCCTAAGAAGAATGCTTCTCCTTTCGCCATTTTGGTAATGGGATATAGGCTACCACGTCCTTGGAGTCCTCGGGCATGAACAGGAAGGATTAAAATGTGGTGTTGACTGGAGCTGGTACGCTGTCAGTGACAGCAATACTCCTAGGGATGTCCTGTTGGACTATTTGGTTCCAGCGTCAGGTGTGTTTGGAGCAGGCGCCATATTGGTAAAGAGAAAAGAAAAGCACTCGCAACAGAAATCGATGCTTTTGGTGTCGGGTAGGATGGCTGCTGTTCCTACTTCCCTCCCTTTCCCAACAGTTCATTTTAGTTTCAACATCTCTGCCTTGCGTAGTGATGACACTATGGAGAGTTTCGCCTGCATATTACTATCCTCTTTTGACCACTGTCACTGCTCTTCAAGAGGAAGCCAAAAGCAGAGTTTACTATGTTGACAACGCCCAGCTACCTGTCTACAGTGGACTTCAACTCCCAGTTTGCAAAGCTCAGCTCAAAGGATCCAAAGGGCTAACGGGAGCGCACTGCACCCTGGGAGGAAGAATTGCAATGGGTCTGGAGGATTGTGGGAGCTGTAGTTCCCTGTGCGTGCGAAGCAGTGTACGGTAGGCTGGCATCGGCCTCGGACAAGAGTGATTTGCCGGATAGGAAGGGATTTGAGAGCTGCAGTGCTGTATATTAGGATTTGTAGCCTGAGGCCAAACCTTGAGTTCTGGGAGGGCCTTCATGCTACCTCCGTGGCGCCCGCCCCTTCCCTTGGTATCGCTTTCAGAAATGGCCAGTTGTGTCTGCTTGACTGTAGATGCAGCGAAAAAGGGAATGGCATCGTTATGCTTGACACTAGGCGCTTACATGGCATTGTTACAGCACGTAGCGGTGTCCTGCTCACTTTTGATGTTAAGGTATACTTAGGATTCTCAGAAAGGTAAAACTGTTAAGGGCTTAAAGACCTCCTGTATTATTACCAATATTTCCAGGGGCACAGAGGAGAATAGTGATTTCCTTAATTCAATTTTTGGAAGACCTACAAATTAAACACATTTCCTTTTTTTAAATAAGAGATTTCTTACTTTGCTTTCTTTTTAAAAATATTTTATTTATTTATTTTTAGAGGGAGAGGAAGAGAGGGAGAGAAACATCTCCCGACCCCAACTGGAGACCTGGCCCCAACCCAGGCAGGTGTCCTGACTGGGAATCAACCCGGTGACCTTTTGGTTTACAGGCCGATGCTCAATCCACTGAGCCACATCAGCCAGAGCTAAGCACATTTCTTGTTTCCCAGGCCACAACAATGTCTAAACTGCTTGTGAGGAGTTGCTGTTACTAATTTTTTAAAAATGTTTATTTATTTATTTATCTTTAGGAGAGGGGAAGAGAGGGAAAAAGAGGGAGAGAAACATGGATGTGCAGCAGAAATATTGATCTCAGTTGTCTCTTGCACACCCCCAACTGGGGACCTGGCCTGCAACCCCAGATTGTATTCTGACCAGTAATCAAATCGGTGGCCTTTTGGTTTGCAGGATGATGCCCAACCCACTGAACCACCCCTGTCAAAATAGGGAAGTTGGGGGATGAGTTAGNGTAGTTAGCCTGCAAGGATCCGGTTTGCAACCCAGGCATGTGCCCTGACTGGGAATCGAACCGCGATCGTCTGGTTCGCAGGCCCGCGCTCAATCCACTGAGCTACGCCAGCCAGGACTCCAGATTGTATTCTGACCAGTAATCAAATCGGTGGCCTTTTGGTTTGCAGGATGATGCCCAACCCACTGAACCACCCCTGTCAAAATAGGGAAGTTGGGGGATGAGTTAGATAGGTAGTTATAGCAGAGTATGGTCTTTGGTTTCTGATTATCCTCTTGGTGCCTGGGAAGAATTGTAAGGTCATGGGCATTATTGTTGGGTTTGGAGGGGGTTCTCTCTGCTCTCTGCCATCCTCAGCAAACATGAAATTGTAGTGGCTGTGGTCCAGAGATGTGGCCCTCAGCATGGGGACTGCTGAGGTAGAGGTATGGAAGTGGCCAGACTTAATCTTTTCTGGGGCTGTATTTCATGTCTTCAGAAGTCAGAGCCTTGTATGCCCCCCCTTACTGGCTTCCTTCTGACCGCTCCGGGCTCAGCTGTGTTGCTGTGACAGCCTGAAGGCATTATGGGGCTAAATAAGCCATGGGGGCAGGCTGTGGGCTAATGAGGGAATTAATACTTGGCTCTGTTGACAAGTGCCAGGAGAACTAATCCCTCCACACACCTCTGAACTTGGAGGGTGAGGTCAGCCTAGTGGGGTCAGGAGTTGGTGCCACCTTGGAGAGCTCCAGCCCTGGCTATTCTAGGAGGATTGAGGGGAGAGAGCAGGTGGTATACAGATGCCTTAAGAAGTGACCTCTTGTGGCTAACCTAGGCACTGCACTCTGCCTGAACTAGAGCTTCTTTTTTAAAAAAAGTATTTAATTTATTTTTAGAGAGAGGGGAAGGGACGGAGAAAGAGGAGGAGAGAAACATCAATGTGTAGTTGCCTCTCATGTGTCCCCTACTGGGGACCTGGCCTCCTACCCAGGCATGTGCCCTGACTGGGAATTGAACCAACAACCCTTTGCTTCTCAGGACCGTGCTCAATCAATCCACTGAGCTACACCAGCCAGGGCTGAACTAGAACTTCTTCATCCTTCAAGGTGGCCTGTGCTAGAGCCAAGAGGTAGACAGCCATGAGTGGTTAAGACCTACCTGCTGGAAGACTGTAGGAGCGGAAGGTGCTGGTTGCTGTTGTTATTTCCTTCAGGGATTTAGTCTTTTGGCTTCTGAGTTCCCATAATTCCCTGTTGCTTATTTTTTGCTCATACTCTGGAGGACAGCCATAAAGAGCACTCTCTATATATGGATGTGCATGCTGGGAACCAAAGCTGGCCAAACACTTTCCTCTCAGGAGGTGCTTGGGGCCATAGAGAACGGACATGGGTCTGGGAGGGACCAGACTTGGCAAACTTAAGCAGATCCCACACAGCCACCTCTTTTTGGAGTCCACAAATAGGGCTTTTACTGAAGTAAAAGCCAAGCCCTTAAACTTCATTGTCCGTGCTCCTGACACTTGGAATGTTCTCTGAGGCCAAGATAGACTAGAGTATCATGTTTAGGGGGTTGTCTTTGATTCTTATTTCAATTCCCTAAGTCTTGTTAGTTGGGAAAGAAAAGGAAGAAGAGATGTGCCAGGCTTCCTGGGCTTTGTCAGCCATACAATGACATTAAGAAGAGCCTTGGGCCCTGGCTGGTATAGCTCAGTGGATTGAGCATGGGCCCATGAACCAAAGGATCGTGGTGCAATTCCCAGTCAGGGCACATGCCTGGGTTGCAGGCCATTTCCCAACAGGGGACGCACAAGAGGCAACCATACATTGATATTTCTCTTCCTCTCTCCTTCCCTTCTAAAGATAAATAAATAAAATATTTAAAAAAAAGAAGAGCCTTGGGAGTTTGCCATCCTATAGTTCTGGACTTAGCGAAGAGGGGAAAGTGAGGCATTGAGGTGGATGAGCAGTTGGATTCCTGGGCTCCCACACTCCTGTGGCACTAGCCATTTGGACCTCACATTTCACTGCCATCTATTGTACTGAGCTTGTTGGGACAGTGATTTCTATAACATCTGTAACTGGTTTTTTATAAAATCTGGGGATTACTAGTTAGTTGGTGTGTCCAGCGTGCCTCATGGTCTTGATGTCCACATCCCATTTATCTCCCACCTCTCTTCCCTTAAAGAAAGTACCACCCACCTGGCCAGTGCTTGTTTTTTTCAAAAACACCATTTTAATAAGGAAACAACAGAAAAAGAAGATTGTTCTCTGGCTGGAGACCAGATCCCATATAAGACATTACATGTACAAAGTGACCTGTAGCCAGCTCCTGGGCCTCTCTGATGCCCTGTTTCGTGCCAAATTCCTTGACCCTTAGACCTCTGCTCCTCTACAGAATGGGAACGCCCACTCCCCTTATCCCAAACAGTGGTGAGGAGGGGAAGTCTGGCAAATGATTGGGATTAAAGGAGGGACTAGTGGGAAAGAGGATGTTTGTAATAGCCAGACTGGCAATCAGAAGGAGGTCTTTCTCCTTCTCAGGGTGTAGGGGAGCAGTGGGGTTTCCTGCTTTGGTGTGAGCATGAGTACCAAGGGAAGCCCAACCTGAGCTTGGGTAGGGTCCCTAAACCCCTTGGATCCCTTAGAATTATTGCCTCCACTGGCAAGGGACAAGAACAGAACTGTCCATTCTTGGGGCCCTGGAGATGGACTAGAGACTTCCTCCAGGGGCCGAGGTTGGCATGTCAGGACTACCCAGAGGTCACTATCGAGGGCAGTTTTGGCCAGTGTTGATGGCCCCGTGAGGAGCACCCTGACAGGGTTTCCACCACCATCAAGTTAGCCCTGCTGCCAGGTACTACATGCCAGGGCTGGATGGTGGTCACATGGAGAAAGGTGTTCCCATTCTGCCTGTGAATTCCAGGATGGAGGCACAGGGCGTGAAGGAGGGTCAGGAGAATGCTCGTTCTTGATGCATATGCTCCAGCTGTGTTCTGCCCAGAGGCAGATGCCCCCTGACTTGAATACAAGGAGGGGCCCTAAGTGATCAGTGGTACCAAGAAAATAGGCCCTGGGGGGCACTGCAGGCAGGGAAGGGCACAACTTCTTGAGGGATTAGTGGCATCTCTTCCCAGGTGGTATGTACAGGAGGTGGAGGGACAGCTGGGAGCTTTGCTGCTGGGCTGTGATGCAGGGCTGAGCTGGTTTTCCCCGCCTAAATGGATACTTCATATTCTCTCATCTCCTGCAAAGGAAAGAGACTGCTGGGAGTTGGAAACTTGTATAAAGTTTGCCAGCCCATAATCCACCTCCCCAAGGAAAATGAAAAAAGTGAGAGTGCTTGATAGGGCCCTCAGGGGTACCTCCCAAAGGGAGCACAGGATTGGGTCCTGGATAGGGTCTCAAGGCCAGCATGGGTACTTACTCCAGTCTCGTAAGTTGGATTGTCAAATGCTGACTCCACGGTGATTCGGTCATAGGGGCGGGGTTGTGTTCGGGACAGCTGCAGGGGGCTTTTCCCCTGGAGCCTGTGGGACAGAAAAGCCTGTGAGTCCGGAGTGCTAGGCAGGAGTGAGTCAGGTGTGGGGGATAGGAAGAGAAGCCAGGCTCACCTGGAGAAGTAGAGGTACACACCTCCCACCAAGAGTGCCATCGCCACCAGTGGCAGGAAGATGGCAGCTGCGATGTGGGCAGCATCCAGGGTGCTGGAGGTGGCAGGTGCCTTGGCAACTGAAAACACAGAGGGTGGGATTGGGGCAGAGGTCCCTGTCACAGCCTTCAGCCTCTCACCTCTTCCCAGGGGCATCCAGCCACCAGCTGCTTCTAGTTGGCTGGGGGCAGGGAAAGGGCTTTTTCCCCTGCTCATCCCAGACGTCTCTCTTTCTCTACCCTCCCTCTTTGAGGAACCCATGGCCTGGGAGCTGTGAGAACAAGCGGAAGAGACTACTTCCCTGGCCCTCATGAGTGGGGGCTCACCATCCAGGCTGCGGCCGCTGTAGAACCCATCCAGAGAGGCTGGAACAAGAGGGGAGGGCCAAGGGCAGTGGGTAAGCCCAACAGGTCAAACCACTAAGGCAGGGAGTGGGCTGGTCGTGGGACAGATTTGTCCAAGGAGAGCCCACATTTGTCTTGGTGTCACCAGCTCAGAAAAATCTGGCAGAGACTGGGGAGACCAAGTGTAACATGAAGTGGGTGTGGGCAGGGGCTTCTGGTTCTCAACATTTGACATCTTTGCCAGAGCAGTCCTGTGGGCCAGGCAGAGGTTTAGGGGTGGCAGAGCACTCACCAGCCCTACAGATGGGCGGGGGGTCACTCCAATGCGAGGGGTGCCCGGGTACACATTTGATGCTAGCCTGGCCCTTCAGCACATAGCCAGGGGCACATGAGAAGTGGACAGTAGCCCCTGCTGGGTGTAGCCGCTTTTCAGGACTGCAGGCACCATTCTCTGGGGCGCTGAGACCATGGCATGGCTTGAACTGTTCCACTGCAAAGCAGACAGAGCCCAGTGAAGGTGCCCCCAGTTTCCAGAGGCAGCATTCTTTATCTCCTACCGGAGCCTTCCCCTCGGCCCATTTGACACTTACAGAGACATTTGGGGACCCGGTCACTCCACTTGGGGCTGCTGGCTTGGCGGTCATGGCAGGTGAGGACAGCACTACCCGTCAACACAAAACCCTGGTCACAGATATACTGCACAGTGGCCCCCACGGGAAACTTGGGGCTAGATACGAGGCGTCGGCTGTGCTCCACGTCCCCAGGGTCATGGCAAGAAGTCACTATGGATAGGGAGTGATGAAGAAGAAGTAGCTCAAGGAGAACTCAAAAGTCAGTCCACCCAGGCTTTGTTCCAGGCAGCCAGCATCCTTGTGCCGTATAGCTTTACCCTCTGGTTTTCTGTGACTACCATTTTGCTGGTGTATCTCCTCATTTGTCCCCTTCCAACCCATGGGAGTCAACAAACACTGGCCATCTACCAGGAACAAAACACTTGGAGTACTTGGCAGGTGACCCTTTGGAGGGGTATTTCCCCATTTCACAGATGAGAAAACTGATGTTATGACAGGTGAAGGAACTTCAAGGATACCAGTTTATAACAGCTGGTTCATAATCCAAGAAAGAGGCTTGTAGGTTGCGTTGGCAACGGGAATAGGGGAACAGGAACACTCACCCCTCTGGCAGAAGGGCAGGTCCTCACTCCAGGTCAGGTCCCACTGGCACATAAGGACACTGGATCCCACCACCTGGTAGCCAGGGTAGCACTGGTAAGTGACGACAGTGCCATGTACCAGCTCAGGCTGTGACGGACTCTTCCAGCCATTGGGGATCTCGGGCAGCTCTGGACATGTGTCATTGCGAGGCACCTCTAGGGGCATGGGGGTGGCAAGATGCAGACCCTCAGCCAATGCCAAAGTGACTGTGCTAGCCTCCCTCCCCCTCAGGAAGTTTAGCTCTTGCCAATTTGTTCTGGGCCTGGCCGGGGCGGGCTCAGTGATTTATTCTCCCCATACAAGGGCCCCTCCTTGCTTGCCCCTGATATGACTGTCTCCTAGATTCCCAGATTATCATCTAGGCTTTTAACTTTATTTCCAAAGACATGTTGGCTAGTTTCTCAGTGCTGAGAGGGGGGCCCGGTAAAGTGGGGAAAATTGGCACTTCTGTTGAAGGTTATCTGAAAGGTACTGTATAACAAAATTCCTTTCCTTAGTTTCCTATTTTTGTTATGAAGTTCTTCCTGCTGCCTACCAAGTCCCCCTTGCTGCAACAGAAGCCTCCCTTTCTCCCCCCCCTCCCCCCCCCCCCCGNATGATGGAGAACAAGACTGGCTTTGGTGATACCCGGAGTGTTTCCAGCTTTTCATTGTCAGATAAGAGCACTCAGGTTCCTCCTTGGCCTGGCCTCTTTGATTTGCTGAGTTTGGGGTCTGCCTTTTGGAATCTCTTCTCCCTCAGGCATTGGGGTGGGGGCAGGGGCAGGCTCACCAAAGAAGTGGATGACGAAGCCCTGCTGGTAGCCCAGCACTGAGGTCCCTGGGTCTGACTGGAACTGGATGGTGACATCGGCCATGGAGGTAAAGAGCTTGAAGTGGCCTCGGGGCCCGGAGTACTGGCCCAGGACTCGGGCTGTCAGGTCATCCCCATCATAGAAGGTAAGTACATCGCCAGGGCCTATGCGCAGTCTGTGGAGGAGGGCTGTCAGTGAGGTTGGGCCCAGGGACCCCAGGATGGGCTGGGCAAGAGGTGACTCCATTGCTTGAAGCTGGCTTGGCCTAGCCCATTGAACACTTACACTCGGATGTCCAGCATGATGCGCTTGTCCTCCTCCACATGCACTCCCCAGATGCAGTCTTGCCCACGGCCGTAGGGCTCCGGCCAGTTGGGGGAGAGCACCACACCAGCTGAGTCTGTGATCTCCCCGCTGCACACAGCTGGAAGGCAGGGGAGGCCCAGGAGGAACGTCCCCTCCATGTCCCCCCCACCAGGGCCATGTCCTAGGGCTGCCATCTGCCCACAGGAGTGCCTACTTGTTGTTGGGAGTCCCCACGTATTCCTCAGGGGGAAGTTTGAACGACACATCACTGGGGCCACAGGCTCTGCTGCTAGCTCCCTGGTGTCCACCTTCCTCCCTGCCCCTGGTGGGCCCATCTGCTGGTGCCTACTGACCTCGACAGGCTGGTTCCGTCTCATTCCACTGGGGGTCATGGGGGTCAACACATTCAATGATGATGGAGCCTTGCTCTAGGGTGTAGCCAGGGTCGCAGCTGAACTCCACAGTGGTACCCACAGGGTAGGAGGGTGCGCTGCTGCTGAAGTTGCCATATTTGACAAAGGGCTCATAGCAATGGCCCTGCTGGAAAGCTGTAAACCACAGGGCCCAGGCAAGCTCAGCCTTGACAGGACAAACACAGGGGGAAAATGTTCTCCTATTTCCCTCCCCAGGGCTTTTCTCATCCTGACTACAAGTGTATGCCCGGGCTTGGAGCAGGGGACAAGAACAGCACAGAGCACCCTGTTATGCTCAGGAGGTTGTCTTGATCACCATTGTATTTCTAGCTCCTAGTTCTGTACTTAGCACATAGAGGGCACTCAGTAAATATTGTTTTGAATGAATTAATGAATGAATTAGCAGCAATTCTCCCTCCCTAAGAATTGGGGTCTTTTTTGTTCTTCATACTCTAGAGAACTCATTCACTTGGGCCAGAGGGCCTGAATCCAGGCAGGGGTCTCTTGCAGGTGGGTAGGAATCCTAGACTCGGGAGGGGTGAGAGGATAGGGCCTCAGTGCCAGGTGAGCAAGGGCTGAGCTGGAAGGAGTGATGACGGAATGGAGGGGGACAGTGTGCGAAGAGACTCTCGGCCCAAGCCCCTGCTCTAGGCCCTCACCCCTGGTTAGGCCCCATTAGGCTCACCCTCGTAGCGCAGGGCCATGCCCGCAGCTGCCCCGCTGCTGTCAGTGCTGAGCTCCACAAAGAAGTGTCGGCCAGAGCTGAGCAGGCCCTCAATGGGCAGGTACTCCACCTCATAGGAATCATACACAGGCGGGGCCTCCACGTTGTCCCCATTTCGGATGATGAGCCTGGGTCAGCAGAGCAACAGCTGCGTGGCTGGTTGCTGACCCAAGGGGTGTGACTTCATGCTTGTGTATGGCTCCTCCAGTAGGATGTTACCAGGTTGGGCACCCCCATCCCACCAGGACATCCCCTCACCTGTCGTCATCCTCTGCCAGGGAAACCTTCTCAAAGTGCAAGTGCAGCCGCTGGCCCTCTGGAGCCTCAAGCAGCCAGTGGCAGGTGAGGTTGTTGCTGTAGTTGCCCGGGAAGCCGGGAGAGACGATGCGGCCAGTGGTGGCATTGCGGATCACTCCACCACAGGCAGCTGGAAGACGGGCAGAATTGTGGTCTGGGCCCCTGGCTGGATGCTAGGCAGCCTAACAAGCTTTCCTGCCCTTCACAGCTCTGAACCCCGTGCATGGGGCAACAGGGATCTGCCTTCATAGTGCTGGAGGTCAGTCCTTTGCCCCTGTGACCCTGCAGCTCCAGGCAGCCTGGACTGCAGAATCCTACCTAACCTTTCACACCCCGGGGAGTATTCATATGCAGCTCCCCTGACTGGTAGGTGTGCCAGGGCCTTGCTGTGTGGCCCTGGGTCAGTCACTTTTCCTCTCTGCTGCCCTCAGGTGGACTTTATTAAAGCCTCCTACCCAAGGCTCCAACTTTCTCGGGTGTATCTGCTACTTCTACCTCATGCCACTTCCGAAAACCAGTTATTGTTTGTGTACACCCCTTTAACTAAGGCCCCCTGGGGCAGGGGCTGGTCTTTTCAGGCCAGGCACAGAGTTGGCATTCAATAGTTGTTGAATAAAATGCTTGAATGGATGTAAAAAAGGGGGTAGGACTAGATCGGGGGTGACATACATGTGGTGTGCATGCCATTCAACTCCAAATCTGTGGCAGACAAGATGACTGAGCAGACGTTGCTAGCCAGGTGATGGCCTCCAACACTTTCTGAAGTAGCATCACCGCCCTGTTGTTCCTGGGCTGAACCTTTCTGGCCTTTCCAGCTCTGAATCCTCTGGCCTGGGGCTGTCCTCTCTTTGTAAGGAGAGACAGAGTGGCTCACTTGTCCCCATCACTGAGGACTGCTGACTTAGTTGGCCAATGACTCCCGCCCTAAGTGGGGCTGGTGAAGCAGTCTCAGGCAAGAGGAGTACGGCTGGTTCCAGGCAGCACTTTCCTCTCCTGGATATACAGCTTGGATCCTGCCAGCTCTCCGAGACCAGCCTGCCAAGACACAGTGTCTTTGTCTCCAAATGTTCAACACAGCAGAATATTTTAACCTAATCAACCTCTTGGGGAGGAGGTTGTGGTTTCTTCTCTGCTTCTCTGCAGAGAGGGGAGACCTACCTTTTTGCTTGGTCTTGGAGTGGAATACCCTTCAAATCTGGTCATGCCCCATCCCACATTTAAATTCCTCAGTAGTTCCCTGTGACCCTCCAGATAGAGTCGAAGCACAAGATGGCATTCAAGCCCAGTATGGACCTGACTCTTGACTTGGCCTCAGCCTCTCCCCATACACCCTCTTCTTTCGGCACACCTCACTGCAGCCTGCTGCTTCATGCCGCCACACCTCTGCATGTGCTGTTCGGGAATCTGCTCCACCAGAACATTCTTGCAGTACTTCCATGTCATCTTGGAAAGCTTTCCTTGACTCTTTCCTCATTTTGAAGCAGCTCTTCCTCCCTTGGATCCCCATCACACCCTGAGTTTGTCCCATCACAGCACTGTCTGCGCTGACTGTGCTGAGTTGTTGCTGGTCTCACTAGACAGTTCCCTGCGGGCACAGGCCACGTCTGGCTCATTCACCTCTGCTTGTGCCTGGCACTCGGGAAGAGTGTATAGAATGAAATAAGGTTCAAAAGCCCAAGCTAAAAAAAGGAGAAAGGAAAAAAGCTCAAGCTGCCTTTCATACTGCAAACTAAGCACTCCATCTTTCTTCTGCCAGCAAGCCCCTGGCAGCAATCCAGACTCCCCGTCACTCATGACCAGGACTTGGGAGTCTGTTTCTGCTTTCCCCCTTTCTCATCCGTGTCTCTGGAACCACTTTCCTCCTCTTTATTCCCCAAGTTACTGTCCAAGTTCAAACCCTCTTGCCTGGCTGGCCTCCCAGCTTCCAGACACCACCTGACTGGCTTTCTTGAGGAGTAGTTCTGAGCTCCACCCTCCTCGTCTTCAAAAACTTCTATAGCGCCCCGCCCTAGTTTTTGGCTGATATTCAAGGCCTTCCCCCTCTCGCCTTCTCAAGTCTCAGGCCTCAGCCAAACCTGGCTGTCTTCTCTGTCCCTAAATACTCCTTTACCTTGCCTCTGTGTCCCTGCCCACATTGTTGCTTCCACTGAAATGTCAAAACTTCAGCGCCACTTCCTCCAGGAAGTCTTATAAATGCCCAACTAAGAATGATTGCTTTCTCCTCCCTGGTTGCTTTAAGTCTCCAATTGGTATTTTTTACTTCCTGCTGTGAAAGTTGATACTCAAGTGTTTTCTTCTTCCCCCATTTCCTGGAAGGGTGGTCTCTTCGAGGGCACACTCCTTGTTTAATTCAGCTCTGTGTATCTATGGTGCCTCCACATAATAGGAGCTCACTAAGTGTGGGTTGGATGAATGCCACTGAGGTGTGTAGCCATTTTCTGGCTTCTTTCTGGAGAGCTTAGGAAGGTACTATGTAGCAACAGAGAGCAGAGATTAGCCCCCAACCAACTCCCCCGTTCAGCACTACTGAGTCCCCTGGGGCCACTCACCGATGCAGGTAGGCTCCTGGGAATCCCAGAAGGGCTGGGTGGCGTTGAGACAGGTAAGGAACCTGGCCCCCTTCAGCTGGTAGCCAGTGGCACATTGGAAGCGGGCACTGCCTCCTGGGTGGAGGCTAGTGACAGTCACAGCTCCATAAACTGGACGTCGGGGAAAGCGGCAGCTCAGGAGATAGGCTGCAGAGAGAGGATGGGTGTTGTGTGCATGTGTTTGTGTTGAGGGGGTTGTTGAGTTATAGCCAGAGCAAAAGGGGCCTGCCTCAGCCTGCCTGGAGGTGTCATTTGGCGCCAGAGGAACCATCAGCAGTACTGGAAAAGAGACGGATACTTCCTCAAAAGATGCCTGTGACATTTCCAGCAGCCTGGGCTGGGTAGTGGAGCAAGCAGAGTTGGAAGTTAGGAGGCTTGGGTTGTAGCCCAAGCTTTCTAACACTTTAGGCAGGTTACTTAGCCTTTTTGTGTCCTGGTTTCTTCATTTGTTAAATGAGTTTTTTTTTCTTTAATGGTTGTAAGAAGATGCTACAAAGTATTTTTTTAAAGTTTTTATTTATTTATCTTTAGAGGGGAAGAGAAGGAGAGAAACATCAATGTATGGTTGCATCTTGCATGTCCCCTGCTGGGAACTGGCCTGCAACTCAGGCATGTGCCCTGACTGGGAATCAAACCACGATCCTTTGGTTCATAGGCCCATGCTCAATCCACTGAGCTACACTAGTCAGGGCTGTTAAATGAGTTTTAAAATGCCAGTCCAGCTCTGGCTGGTGTGGCTCAGGGGCTTAAAGTGCCGGCCTGTGAACCAAAGGGTCATTGGTTGGATTCCCAGTCAGGGCACATGCCTGGGTTGAGGGCCAGGTCCCTAGTAGGGGATGCTTGAGAGATAACCACACATTGATATTTCTTCCCTTTCTTTCTTCCTCCCTTCCCCTCTCTCCAAAAATAGATGAATAAAATCTTTTTAAAAAATGCCAGCCCACCTATAGGGTTATTGTGAGGAAAAATAGGATAGTGTTTTATTCAGCTTGGTATCCCTGGAATCCAGCTGATAGTACTTCTTCAAAAATGTTACTGAAAGACTTGTAAGTGTGAAAGCACTTGAAATGGTGAAAACCCTATACTGATATATTTTCCCATAGGAGACAAATATGAATTGCAACAGGAAAGACTGAAGCCAGACAGTAAAAGTTTCCCAGTGTTCATTGAGAAATACTGAAAAGCTTGATGGTAAAGGCAGTGGACTTTTTAAAAGACAGGATGGGGCAAGGGCGGGGAAGCAGAGGATGCCTTCAGGGAAGTTTGGGAGAAGGGGGACAAGTTACCCTGGGATACTTGGTAGCTTTTGAAATTGTCATACCGAATACATCCGAAAGGTGGCAGCAAATCCTACAACACAACCTGGCCAATCCCAACTTGGGGCCAAGCTGAGGTGGTAGCCAAAAGTAGGGCGTCAGGGCTTGGATCTGAGATGTGAGGAAGAAGACCTGGAGGGGTCAAGGAGAGAAGCCAAGAGAAGGCTTGGGCTACAGAGTCTGAAGACCCTTGGGGGTGGTGGGAGGGATGGGGACTGTCTAGACTGAAGAGCTGCTCTTGGGTCTTGGGGTAGGGGGTGCAACCCTTACTGTCGGTACCAGGTGGATGGAAAGAGAGGGCCAGGCAGGGACTCTGCTAGCCTCTGTGGGCCCTTGTGTAAATAGAAAAAGGAGCTGCCTCTGGCCAGACCAGGGAGATTTTTTTTTTTTATCCTGGCCTTAGTCATTAGGTCTGTGAAAGGGGAAGGATGATACCTACTTTTCCCTTCCAAAAAGGGTCCTTAAGATAATGGCCAAGGAGTGGTCACTTGTGATTGACAGGCAGCACAGGGCAGAGTTTAGGATGTGTGCTCTGGGGTCAGATGGCCCGGATTTGAACACAGGCTCCCGCACTTGCTGTGGCACCTTGGGCAAGTTACTTAACTTCTCTGTGCCTATTTCCTTGTTTGCCCACCTATCTAGAGTATTGCATACAATGTTGTTATGTGAGAGGTTAAGTGAGTGGACAGATGTGCAGTGCCTAGCACAGAGCAAATACTGAACGCACCAGCCTGCTATTGTTTGTGATTTTCATGAATAAAAGCACCTCACATCGGAACGCACCTTCCAGCTTCTAAAATGCCTTCATACTCTTCTTACTTGATGTCTATAATATAGTTGGGAGGAAGGCAGGCAAGGTAGCATTGATCAATTCATTTTCAGATGGGAAAACTAAGGTTTAGAGAGACCGAGGGACTTGTCCTGATCGCACAGCCAGTAAGTGGTAGAGTGGGCACTTGAAGCTCCTGGCTCTAGAGCCCACTTGCTTTGCATCCCCCCACCCCCCCATCCTCTTCTCCAGGTGAAGTAGAGATCTGGGCTTCGGAATCTGAGAAACCTGAGAGTAGCAGGCAAGGTTGACCTGGGTGGTTGTTCAGAGTGGCCACTCACAATGACCTGGGAAGAAACTCTAGGCCAGGCTGGGATGGGCAAAAGTGTATAGGGCACTTTGCCCAGCATGGAGGGTGGGACACCCAGGAAGTTCTCAGCCATGAGCCATATGTCATGCTCATCACTTGTACCTATATCTTCCCTGTGAGTTCTTATCACAACTCTGGGAAGGGAGGTCCCCCTGTTTCACAGATGAGGAAATTGGCCTGGGATAAAATGAGCAGGATGCTGGGAGCAGACGACACAGCCCCCAGACTCCATAGTGGGTAAAGTGCCAGCTCCACAGGACAAGCTTCATCCTGTTGTCATGACGACCATTCCCGGAGTGCCTGCACCACTGCAATCTGTTGAGCTATTTTCTCCCTGGCATCTGTTTCTGGAGCCAAGTCCAGTGCCAGGCATGCTCAGGAGGGAGGAGGGGGATGCCTGGGAGGGCCCTCTGCCTCCTCACCCTGCCTGAGGCTGTGGGAGGGGAGTTGGAAGTTGGTTCTGCAGGTGAGGCCCTTGTGGGGCCCCATGCTTGTGATCTCCAATGTTATGTTGGACAGCTCCAGCAGGAGTGTTGGTACTAGGACCCTTACTTCCTCTTCTGGCACCCTTTTTCTCCAGCCCAGGGAGACACGTGTGTGAGCACATGCTCTTCCTGTTCCCATCTCTGGGATCAGGGCTAATTACAGCCTATAATTAGGGGAATTACACTCATTAGGGAAAGAGCTGATCATTGACAAAAACTGGGCTGAAGAGGGAGGGCTTCTGGGAGCTGGACTAGCTCTCCCAACACCACCCCCATTTGGGGTCTGCTCTGTGTTTCAGGGTCTTCAACTTGCTGCCTTTCAGCCACCTCTGGCCCAACAGAGAGGAGGTCCCGGGTTTTGTGCAAAGGAATTTGCAGCAAGAGAGGTTACCATGGCGTGAAATTATGCCTGCTGCTTAGGATTGATGGGCCATTAGGGAGGCTGTCTGGGCCGCCTACATTTTCACCCTTCCCTCAGCTCGCCTCTTGCCTCTGCCAAGCCCCTAGCCAGCCTCACCGCCATATTCCCTGCTGCCATGCCAGGCTGTTCCCCTAATTTGGGTAGTGAGGCCAGGAAGGGTGAGTGAATCCTCCTTAGTGGGTACTAAACTTCCACATCTTCAGAGGAGTGCCTGCCCTCCTCCCTAGGCTGTAGCCCCCCCTCAGGGCTGCGGAAGTGGTGCGTGACAATTCAAGGCAATCCTGTAGCTGTTCACACCAATTATTTCTCTATTAGCACTCCCAAATCTGAACTGTGTTACCCTGTTGTAGCAGTGCAAGGGATCAAGAAGGCCATGCTGGGGGTAAGAAGGAGGGCAAGGTGGATGCTGATGGGAAAGGGGCATGGTCCCAAGCCCCTCCTCTTTTCTCCATCCTGCCAGCTCTTTAATACTAGTTTCCTTTATGGAGCATGTGCTAAGCACTTGAGGTGCACCATTTTGCTTAATCCTTATGACTTTGTGAAGTGGCTTGGTCTCACAGCAGAGGAAAAGCAGAGTTAGAGAGGTCAAATGATCCGTGCAAGGTCAACAGCCAGTGGGGAGGAGATTCAAACAGAGATTTGCTGAACTTCTGAGTCTGTGATTTTACCATTATGCAACGCCATTTCGCTACTTCTAGAGGTGTTCTGGAGCCTGAGCCATATCTATGGTATGTTCAGGAGGCCAGGGTCAGGAAGGCCAGGCTCGTAGCTAGGCACCTCTGCATACATCATCATTGTCAAGCCCCTCAACCTTTACCCCTTTGCATTTGGGGAGAGAGCTTATATCATTATTTCCTGTTTAAGTATCTGTCTCCCCCTAGATTTTGAACTCCTTGAGGGCAAGAACTTGGCTGGTTCATTTTGATATTGCCAGTGTCCAGCACAGGCTCAGCAAAGAGCAGATGCTTAGGAAAAGTTTACTGGGTGAATGAATGGCCATAGGCACATCTGGGGGTTACTCAATCCTGTGTAAGTCCCTCTTCAAGACCAGTTCTCTGCAGGGTGGTAGGGAAGAAGGTTCTAAAGGTGTTAGATGTTCAATTCTCACCTGTAGTTGTACACAGCTTCACCAGGCACCTGTGCTGTATGTTATTACCCTCTCCCTCTTCCCCACCCCGACACTTCAATAGCACCAGGAGGGCAGCTAGTCTGGGCCGGTTCTTCCCTCTGCTGCCCAGTCTTACCTTGGTAGTGGAAATGAAAGGTGCCAGGCCCTGCAGGTGGTGGGAGGCTCTGGAACCTCAAGGCTGCTTGGTGGGTGGGGCTGCGGATGACTTGGCCCCTCAGCAGGAAAGACTGGTTGGCCAAGGGCAGCGGGTCAGGTCCCCCCAAGCTCTCCACAGTCACCATCTCTCCTTCCCGTAGGCTGATGTTCTGGACCTGCCGGTGGAATAGACAGAGCGAAGCAGAGCAGTCAGGCTTTCCCCTGCTGACTGAACCCTGCTGGCCTTAGGTTCCTGCAGGCCATAGGCCACTGGCATGGCCAGTCCTCAGGGTCCTTTGGGTATTGAAGCCCCCAGGCCCTGGGCTAGGCACTTCAGTGCAGGAGGAGCTCATTTTACCTTCCCAGTAATCTTGTGAGATGAGATCTGAAGTTCAGAGAGAGTGAGTAAATTATACAAGGTCACACAGAGATTATTAGCAAAACTGAAATTTGTAAGCATGTCTGTCTCAAAGCTTTTCAACTACACCAGCTGCTTCCTGCTTCCTGTCCCTTCACTTTTCTGGGCTCAGTTTTCTTGTCTATAACAGCAGTCCCCAATCTTTTTGGCACAAGGGACTGGTTTTATGGAAGACAATTTTTTCGCAGGGGCGGGGAGGGGTACAAGACAGGAGTTGGAGCTCAGTGGGTAATGTGGGAGAAACTCTTCTTGCTGGCCCGCCGCTCACCTCCTGCTGCGCAGCCTGGTTCCTAACAGGCCACGGACTGCTACCAGTCCTGATCCATAGCCCAGGGGTTGGGGACCCCAGATCTATAAAGTGGGGATGGAATAGGTGAGTTGAGCTAGATGGTGTCCAAAGGCCTGGCTAGCATTATGAGACCTCAGACATCAGGTCCGTGTGCTCAGCTTCCACTTGACGTCCCCTGTTAGATGCCTCCCAGGCACCCTACATCCATTTGCCTCATACTGAGTCACCCTCCTCCTGCAACCAGCAGCTCCCCTGGCTCCCCATCTCGGAATAACCTCACCATCCACCTGCATGCCCGAGTCAGAAACTGGCATCTTGTCTCCTCCCTCATACCCTCCTCCCTCAATCCAATCAATCATTCAGTTCTGTGAATTGGACCCCAAATCTATTCACTGCTCTTCACTCATACTGCCAGTTCCCTGGCACCTCACTCTTATTGCTCACCTAGACCTCTGCAGGAGCCCCCTGGCTGGCCTCCCTGCCTATAAGGCTTAACCCACTCCTCCCTCCGCATCAATATTCTCTGAACTACAGCCAGTTCCTAAGCCCCAGCCTGTTGCTGAGCATGGTGCTTCTTTGTTTAAATCCTCTGGTGGCTCTCTGTTGAGCCAACAAAGCCCACAGTATCTGGTTCAGCCTTCTTGCTGTGGCCCCTGGAGGCCCTGTCCAACTTGGCCCTTGCTGACTGCTCAGCCTGGCTTCACACCATAAGCCTCCTGGACGTGCAGCTACCATTCTGTTCTCCCTTCTACTCTCAGTAACTTCTTTTTCCGGTCCTTCCCTCTGGCTGTCATGGGTCCCTCTGCCTCCATCCCAATCCTCAAACCCTTAATTCCCTGGTGCATCCTTCTAGGCTCCATGCCTTCTACATTCAGTTAACCGAGCATTGGACAGCAACAGACTGTATCGAGGGGAAACAGTAGTATGTCCTGGCACCAGGAGCACTGGATTGGGAGCCCAGAAATCTGAGACCCCTATACACTTGGATAAGTATTCTGACTCTTTGAGCTTCAGTTTCCCCATCTTATAAAATGCCTTTGCTACTCAAAATGTGGTCCAGCAGCATCTGCATTACCTGAGAGCTTGTAAGAAATGCAGAAGCCCAGACCCCACCTCAGATCTATTAAATCATGCTCTGCATTTTAATGAGACTCCCAGGTGATTCGGAAGCATCGCCTGATCTACATGATCTTCAGGGTCTCTACCATGTTGCTCTGAGGCAGGGCCTTCGAGGGTTAGCCACCTGGCTAGTTAAGCAGCAACCAGTGAGTCACCAAGTCTCTCCCAATTTTACCTCTCAAATATTCCAGCTGGTTCCTCCTCTCTATCCCTTCCGATCAGTCTTGGCTCAACTCTCCCTCACCTGTTGTTTCTCACCTGGAGAATGGCTTCCACACCTCCCAACCCCAACTCATCTCCCACGTCCCCGCTGTCTCAGATCCTCAGCTCTGATCATGCCTCTCTCTCACCCAAATGCTGTTGGTGACTTCAGATTGCTCAGATGACAACGTCCAAACTTCCCACATTGCAGTTGGCCTCAGTGGCTTCGCCAGCCTCATATACCTGCATTGCAGCCACAGACTTGCCTCACTTGCCACCCTCTGGGTATTTTGACCTATGCAGGACCCTGCACCAGAAATGCCTTCCCTCTTCTTCTCCTGGTGAAACTGGTCATCTTTTCAGATCTCAGGACCATCACCTTCCAAGCCAGGCCAGTCAGATCTTTGCTTCGTGATCTCTCCACCTGTCCTCTACCCATCTCTCTATTAAAGCCCAGGGTGGCATTTTGGGTCACAACGCCTTCTTCACTGACAGTCTCAATGAAGATGCGTGGGGAGAGGAAATGTGTGGGCTGCTGGAGATACAGTCCTCTCCAGATTCCCATGAGCTGAGAAGCCAGAGGAGGCTGAACCCAGCCATGTACTAGGCTCTGGGCCCTTTAGACCATGGATACCAAGAACAGATGTGCCCTGAGGACTCCCCTGACTGGGTAAAAAGACCTGGTGGGTCTTTGGGGCCGAAAAGAAAGCTCAAGAGAGGGTGCTGGGCCAGAAGTGCCTCCTCTCCACATGAGGAGTTCTCCACCATGGCATATTTGGGTGGAGGCTGCCTGACCATCTGCTGCTGACATCCTTCGGGGAATTCCTGCTGCAGGCGGAGGCTGGATGAGGTCCCTTCAAACTTGGAGATTCTGTGATTCTAGAGTTGGGCAAACAAGACTCATACACGTGGAATCTGCAATTATCGAGAGATGCCAGGCAGCATATAATTCTGCCGTAAGTGGCACTGAATGCGTGCAGCCGGAATCCTCTAGGGGGAAGTGAAGGGGTGGCAGGCTCAGGAAAAGTGCACAGAGCAGGTGGGTCTGCGAGTGCCTTAAGTAGGCAAGACTGGGAGGAGGAGGAGGAGGGAGTGAGGAAATTCCTGCTGAGAAATGACTAAGGAAGCAAAGGCAGAGAAGTAGAAATGAATTTAGCATTTTCCTAGTTCCCATAAACACCCTTTTGACCTCCAGCTTCCAGCTCCTGACCCTGCTGCTCTGCCAGCAGCAGCAGCAGCAGCGTTGCAACAACCATTTACAGAGCACCTGTAACTGTTGAGCCAGCCTTATACTACTTATGGGTATTATTGCATCCTCACCACAATTGTATACGGTGGGTGGTAAAATCTCCATAGGTAAACAGAGAGGCTAAGGAGCTTGCAAAAGGTCACACACAGGTGTTAAGTAGCAGAGTCTTGCTTCGCTGGGGGCAATGTTGCTCCTTTCCTATCAACCTCATGGGGCTGTCACCTGCAGACTGACAGACTTCCAGACATCTTTATTCCCAGGTCCCAGGCTTGCCAGGTGTAGCAAAAAGGAGAATCTTGGCCTAACCTGGCTTTTCACAAGATGTTGACATTTACATTCTCACCAGCCATCCTCCCCTCCAGAAGCCTGTCAAGGTGGGAAAACTGGGAGCTGATCTGGGGAAGGCAATGCCCCCTTCAGCTAGCCTGACTCCTAGTCCAGCCTGGTGGTAAGGTTTGTGATGAGCAGGTGGAACTGAGTGAGCCCAGGTTGCTTGGGGACCACAGCCAGAAGGTGCTCTGTTCTTAGCCAGAGACTGCCTGGTCCTTTGGGTTTCAGGGATCCACTTGCAGGCCTGCTGCTGTAGTTGGAATGTAATCTGTTGCTTGTTTAAGGGCCAGGCCTGACAGGGGCCAGACAGGGCTGGGTGTTGAATAAGGCTGGTGAGAAGTCTCGATGCAATTTTCAGGCACCTGCAGAACTTGGGAGACAGATTGAAATGTCAGCTCTGCTTATGAGGGCTGTCTTCCCATATCCCTAGCTGGTGACAAGAGGGGAGCTGGGGCCAGGCAGGGGGTGGAGAGAAGCAGAGGGAGATGAGGACAATTCCCACAGGACTCTAAATTGTCTAATACTAACCATTGGGTCAGTTCAAGGAAGGAAATGTAGCTACTGTGAGGGGACTGACTCTTTCCTGGATGGGAAGTGGGGAGATTTCAGGTTGCCCTCTGCCAACCCCCAGATCATCACCCTTGACTGGCCTGTCCACCTTCAAGGAAACTGCCAGTCGGGTCTCTGGAACATGCCTGAATGGTGTAACTCAGGTGGGATAGTGCCACAAGTCTTTGCACACAATTGCCCTAATATGACTGCACACAGCTGTGTGAGCTCAAGGATGACTGTGTGTGAGCCCCACTCCGAGCACCTGAGCTCCCCAACACTGGAGCTGACCCTTTCCTGGTCACCAGCACACACGTGTACTCTGACATAGGCCCATTTGCATGCACACAGCTCCCTCAAACACATGTCCTGGCATGAGTGTGTTCTCACGTATGTGCGGTCTCTCATATTCATGTGCTCCTTGCCAATAGTAGAATCATGATTTTTCCCATGAGACCCTTTATACTTTTCAAACCTCTTTTACACCCATTATCCTCTCAAATCTCATAAAACCTCAATAAGGGGTGCAGGAGAGGCTGTGTTTACTTCAACTGTGTAGATAAGTGAAACACTTAATCAGAGAAGCTGAGATGTCCTCTTTGCGGCACAAAGTAATTCCGAGGCAAAGCCAGGACTCCAGGCTGGAACTCCTGGTTCCTGGTCCAGTGTTTTGCCTTCATGCGCGGCACCCCAGGTCCCTCTCCCAAACTGGGAGAATTCCAGGTGGGTGTCCTATAGGAGCAGGTAGGGCTGGGCCAAGAAGAGGGGTGAGAGGTAGAGCCCCCACAATGTTCCCACCTGAACTCCCTCTTTGGATTTGCCACATCCAGGCTAATCTGGGCCAGGCAAAGGACAGCGGCTCTTAAGTGCTGGGATCAAATCCCAGCTCCATCACTGGCAAGTTGAGAGATCCTTGGGCAAGTCACATGACTTCTCTGAACCCAGTTTCATCTGTGAAATGGGATAATCATGTTCACTTCATGGGGTTGTGAGGATTAAGTTAGATCCTGCCTATAAGGGGCTCAGCACAGAGTGGGCACAGCACTAACAGTTCCTTCTCTCTTTCTTTTTTTTTTAAGATTGTGTTTATTTACTTTTAGAGAGAAGGGAAGGGAGTGAGAAAGAGAAGGAGAGAAACATGCCAGAGATACATTGATAGGTTGCCTCTCACACAACCCCAGCTGGGGACCTGGCCCACAAGCCAGGCATGTGCCCTGACTGGGAATCGAACCAGCGACCTTTCAATTCTCAGGCTGTTACACAATCCACTGAGCCACACCAGCCGGGGCTGTTTCCCTTTTTTGAGGAGACCTGGGTCCTACCCTGGTAAAACCTGGTAAAAACAGTGAGCTGGCTGTGGACCCACCCCACCCTCAGGTCTGCCAGAGCCCTGCCTGGGAAGCACTGTACGTGGGAGCCACCCTCTCTCGGGCCCAGGTTCTGTAGCTGTTAGGAAGCAAGAAGCAGAGTCAAGGGCCCGATGTGCCACTGTCCAGTCTGGCCTATGAAGAAGGTTTCTGAACCAAGAAAAAGGAGCCACGCTCAGGACTGGCTGGGAGGTGCCTTCTGTATCATCTGGTTCAATCTCCTTTTACAGAGAGGGAAACTGAGGCCCCCAAAATGCCAGGGGCTTAGTCCAGTTGCCAGGAGATGGGTACAGAGCCAAGACTGGAACTTCAGTCCTATGTGACAGCCTCTGTGCTGGCGTCTGAACTGATGCTCCTTCACAGAGCCTTATGGGGTAGGGTCTGCTTTACGGATGGAGAGAGGGGCCTAAATGCACGGGGTTGGAGCTGCCTGTATCCTGTGAGCACCCTCAGATGGACCTTCCAGGAGCCAGCAAGGAGGGAGTTGCCGGAAATCTCACCTCACTGACCTACCACCCTACTCCTGGTGTCCACATTGGCACTGGTCCTGATCTGGCCTAGAAGGGCGGGGTGGCTTGGCCATCAGACTGGCAGCTGGCCTGGCATGGAAGAAGTATGTTCACTCCAATGGGGCCACCTGGGGCACTAGAGCAGGGATGGTGGGCAGCTGTGCCTGGGCTCCAGATGGTACAGGGAGCAGCCAAACCAAGATGGGGGCTGGCAGTGGGAAGGCTCTTGGAATGCCAAGCACAGTTTGAGGCATGCACCAGGCCCAGAAAGGCCTGGAGACCCCAGGGGAGACTGGCTGCCTGGAGAGGAGGTGGACCCACATGGCCTTGTGCCCACCAGTCCTAAAGGGGCCTCTCTGGATCTCAAGAAAGAGCCCAGCCCAGTGCCTGAACCCCTGCTGAAAGAAGCAAGACTTCTCTGACCTGCTGCTGTCACGGTAGGCAGCTCAGACCCTGGGTCTCAGCACCCACAAAGAGCTGCAGTGACCTGAAGGGAGGTGGGGGACAGGGCACGAAACAGGTTATGAGGGGTTGTGGTCCAGAGCTGGGCTGTTAGGGATTCTGGAACCCCTGAGGCTGCTCCTCAGGAAAAGGAAATTAAAAGTGTCTTGCCCAGGGCCCCAGGCTTTAGCCAAGGATGTGGTCCCATGGCAGGGGCTCAGCGTGAGGTCAGGCTGACCTACACAGGGGTGCGATTTGTGGGCCCTTAGGATAATCCTCTCCTCCCATGGTTCCTCCCACCCCTCTTGCCCAGACTCCATCCCTTGTGCCTATCCTTAGCCAAACTTGTGAGTTCATGGAGGGGCAGGCTGGGACTTACTCGCAATGGGCAGAGGTCACAAACCTTTCCCCAAGCCTGAAGGAGCAATGGGCTGCCTTCCAGGCCTTCTAGCTGCCTCACTTATCCCACCTCCAGTGCCCAGCATGGCCTGGACCCCTGCCAGCCCTGACTAGGCAGGAGGATACTGCTCAGGCCTAGCCTCTGGAGGGAGTGTAATCCAGAAGCCCTTCCGCCTACTTCCTGCTCCTGTCTGAAAACTGCTCTGCGGCCTTCAAGGGCCAGTCTACCATAGCTGTTGCCTTCCAGCCCAGGCTTGGCGGCTGACCTTTCTCCTTCAGGTCCTAGAGCAGGTTTTGTCACCTCCTGAAAGCCTTCTTTGACCCCAGCTCCAGGCTGGCAAAGTGTACCCCATTCTGGAATTCCCACAGTCCCCTGTGCTTCCCACCCCCACCCCTATCCCCAGCAGCAGGGAGCATTCTGTGGTCATTGTTTACGACTTCTGTCTCCTCCACTTACTGTGAAGTGCTGTGTTCCCAGCCCCTAGCAGAGAGCCTGGCACCAGGTAATTGCTCAAGTTATAGGTGCAGAATAAATTCATTCATAAAAAACATTAGTCAGTGATTAATGGAGTGACCTTGGGCATTACCCCCCACTTTTTAAAAAATATTATTTGCTGCCCTAGCTGGTGTATCTCAGTGGATTGAGCGCGAGCCTGCGAACCACAACGATCGCGGTTCGATTCCCAGTCAGGGCACATGCCTGGGTTGCAGGCCAGTTCCCAGCAGGGGACTCACGAGAGACAACCATACACTGATATTTCTCTCCCTCTTTCCTTCCCTTCCCCTCTAAAGTTAAATAAATAAAATATTTAAGAATATATATTATTTGCTGGTCTTGATTTTTCCAACTAGCTTTTTGGTATCGGTGTAGAGTGTCACCAAGTGGCCTGTGTGGTGCAGCCAGGAGGCCTAGGTAGGAGTAGAGGTTGCCTGAACTGGCCCTGAAAGAACAAGCTTAAGTCCTGCTTCAGCCGGGCTGAGTCTGTTCTTTCCCCTCGACCCTCCCTGTCTTGGCCTCAGACTGTCTCAGGCCACCAAGACCCACAAGGTCCCCAGAGAATCTCCCCCACGGTGGCGAGGTGGAGGGTGGGGCCAGCTTCGCCTGCCACATTTCCTGACGGCCATCCAGGGCTGTGGCAGGTCTTCCTCTCAAGGTTGCCTGGTAACGGCTTTTGCATTCTGATGATAAAAATGTGGCAGCAGACAACAACAGACATGGCTTACATGAGGGGGTGGGCATCAAGGGGGTAGGCTTGTGCCCAGGCCAGGGCCGGGGCAGGCAAAGCCAACAACTTGCTCCTTTGTGGAAAGTACCAGGACTGAGCCCAGCCTCACCCAGTGGGCTTCAGTGGGGTTGGTAGACTTAGGGGCAGGCGGAGCTAGTCTGCAGGGGGTCACCCAGCCTGGCATCTGCCCCTGCCAACCCCCTTCCCCACACCTGCAGCTGGTGCCTTCCACCTGGTGATCCACAGCCTGTGCTACCTCTCATTAGGTGATGATTTTACATTAATTACCTTAATTAAGCAGCACCGAGTGCTACTGGCTCGGGGTAATGGTGGCTGTTCCTAATTACCCTCCCAGTCAGCCTAGAGTGGGGGGCACAGGGCTTGACAGAGCAGGATGGCAGTTACAGAAAGAAGGGGAGGGGCCTGCTAGTGGTGGGAGAGGGCCCTCACCTCTGCAGGGCCTGGCTCAGAGACCTGGACCTGACACCCTCGTCGAGAGGGCCGGAGGTGCTGCCCTAGGACAGGTGTAGCTGGCTCTAGGCCCAGATACAGGGGCTTTGGGACACGTGGGGAGCTGCTGGGGAATGGGGAACAGGTAGCACTGCCCTGTTTCCTGGACTCCTCCTCTTCCCCTTTTCCTGTACTCCTCAGTTCCTTCCTAATTTGTCAACTGTCACCTCCTGCTTTCCTTCCTTCCTGTATTCAACTGTCCACTTACTCAGTGGAGAACCCATTCTGGGCTCCTTATTCCAAGGTACTGCTCAAGGCTCTCACAGCTTAGCGGGGGAGATGGACAGCTATAAACAGAGTGACAGAAGGCAGAATAATATCTAGGATGGGGGATGCCTCAGGCTTTGAGGAGCAGGAGAGAATTCCCAGAGAAGGTGATGCAAGTGTTCAGTGCTAAGGGAGGGGACAGTAGGACAGCTCTCCCAGGCAGAGGGCCCAGCATGTACAATTGGGGCTTGAGGAGGAAGTTGGACTTGGCCCGTTCAGTTAGCTGCCAGCAGTTTAGTGCAAGAGTAGAGAACAAGGGAGGAAGGGGCTCAAGATGGGCCCAGAGGGGCTGGCCTTGGGGGAGGATGGATTGCATTTGAGAAAAATGACTGCAGTGTAGATGAAGGTAGGATAGTGGGGACATGCATGCATGGGGTGACCAGGAGGTAGTCACTATGTGATCTGGGGGAGGGTTGGTGGAAGCTGGAGGGTGTAGCAGTTGTGGGAATGGAGGGGAGAAGCAAGCAGAGCTGAGTTTAGGGGAGTGTCAAGGTGACAGAATGTGGGTGTGAGCTGAGGGGACTAGGGGGGGGAGAGGGAAGGGCCAAGTTGACCTCACGTTGCACAGTTCCAAGGTGCCATCCACAATGCACTGCAGTGGCCCTACTCCAGGTTTCTGACTGGTTTGGGTCAGTCTCTGAGGACAGGAGTTGAGTGATAAGCAGGTTGAAGGAACAAAAAGGAAGAGCTAGGTTTGGGGCATGTGGAGGGTGGGGAGCCTGTGGCACATCCAAGAGGACCTACAGGCTCAGGTTTGGGGATTAAGAGAGAGTTCGGGGATTCAAAGGGATGAGGTGGCTGAAGGAGGTGGGGGCAGGAGGCTGGGGCTGGAGGGCTGACTCCCTCACCAGCTGTCACCTCTCTGATGGTGTGGAGGTGTCTGCCTCCCCACCTCTGCATCCCAGCAGCCAGCACAGGGCCTGGGCCAGAAGAGCTGCTCAGGGAGCATCTGCTGAAGGAATGACCGAGTGAGGGGATGGCAAGCAGCCCTGTGTTCTCTCTACTCAGTTACATAGATTCAGACATTTACCCAATGCCCTATCCACTGAGATAAGAGCCCCTTCCTCGGGTTCTCCTGAGCCCCCGATCAAACCCCTTAGGGACGAGGACAGGCATGCTGCAGCCCTCTCAACCTAGCACACTGCTGAGGGGGAGCAGTAGCCTCTTTGCTCCCTGGTCCAGAGTTCAACCATGTTTTAGGCCCACGGCCTAGCCCTGGCCTAAGGCCCCTCTCCAACTGATGTCCCTGAGCATCCCCGCCCCCGCCATAGCTGGTACCTTTCTGGAAAGAGAACACATTCGCCCCAGCTTTGTCCCTGCTCGGTCCAGGTCACTCACCTTAATTTCCACACCGTAGCCAGGGTAGACAGAGATGTAGTAGAAACAGTCCAGGCCGCCATCATGGGGTGAACTGGGGGCCGTGGGGGAGTCCAGAGAGCCCTCTGGGCCTGAGAAGTTCCAGCTACAAGGGCCTGAGAGGCAGGAGGAGACACAAGGCTAAGCCCAGTCCTGGAGAAGTGGGTCCAACTAAGGCTGACTTCTGTGTGTGTGTGTGTGTGTGTGTGTGTGCATATGTGTGTGGGGGGTAAGGCCCACCTCTTAGGACATCTATTTCATGTTGAAAGAAGGGGACCACCTTCTCTCGAGCACCTATTGTGTGTGATCTTATCTCAGTTCTCACAAGAGCTCAGTGAGTTAGGCATTCTTACTGCCATTTTACAAATGAGGCTTAGAGAGGTTAAAGAAATTCCAAGCATAGTTGCTTTCAGTTAGGATTTGAACCCAGGTCTATCTGGTTCCAATCCACATGCATCCTGCATTCTGGCCCTTGGTACTAAAGGGCAAGGCCAACTGGCACAATGATGGAGAGAGGAATTTAGGCCCCACAGCCACCCCCCTTCTCATATCCAGATCTGTAAGCCAGCAAGTAGCTGACCTGCTGGCTGGACTGTGGTGATAGTGGTAGTAATGATGGTGGTGGTGGTGGTGGTCTCCTCGTCATCCCCTGAAGCTGTGGGGGTGGCAGCGGTCCCCTCGATCCCAAGGCCTGTGGTCTGGGTCATGACCTCTGGAGCCCATGGCCGGCCCATGTCTCCAGGACCCTCTTGGGTTGGAGTCCATGTTCTGCTAGGGGGCGTAGTACCAGGCCTCTCCCCTGGGCCTGTGGTGGGCACAGCCATGCTGGGCCCTGGAGGTAGGGGAGCTGTGATGTGAAGCACAGGGGGTTGCGACTCCAGGCTCCAGGGTCCTTCCCTGGATTGGGGCTGAGTGGGTGCCACAGCTTCAGCTGGAGTAGGGCTGGTGAAGACTGGGCGGCTGTCCTGGTTGGCCAGGCGGGAAAGGGGACTTGGGGTGTACGGCGTAGGTGGATCAGGCTGAAAAGGCAGCGCTGGCCTCAGCTCCTCGCCTGTCTTCAGCCCCTCCTGTAGGAACTCCTCGAGCAGTGGGTGATGGTTGAGCAGCTTCAGGGTGGGGGCGGTTGTGACGAAGTGGATGCCTCGTTCCGGCTGGTCAGGTGTGGGGGCCGCTGTCAACTCCCCATACGTCTCCTCCAAGCCTGGCGCCTGGCCTTCCACCATGGTTGGGGCCTCTGAGGAGAGACCTGGAATAAAAATGGACTATCAGAGGTTCCCCACCCTTCGCCCCATGGAGAGCAGCATCACACCCATTCCAGACAGTAGGAGATTCATCTCTCTTTTGACAGACAGCCTTGGGGAGTGTGCTCACCCTTGAGCATCAGGGAACCATAGACTTTTACATCTGGAGATGAGATGTTATCACATACTTCAAGGATGGCATACGAGCTATCCCCTCCCCTCCAGCACCAGAAGTGGACATTACTACCTATTTATTATTGCACTATTTTCTGTTCTCACTTTCGCCTCAAAATCCTTCTCGATAAAGCACTCTAGGCAGCCATGCTTAGTTCCTCAGACTGACGACAAATAAATATTTGATGTGCCTAATGTAGCTCAAAGGCCTTATTTGACGGATGTCAAAGAACAGGCCAGAGAAAGAAGGTGACTTGTTCCGAGTCACATGACCAGTTAGTTGACGGGACGTGATGCCCTTGGCGAGAGTGCTTCCTCCCTCCGCAGTGACCGTTCTGCCTGAGATCAGGGTTCATTTTCTGTTCTCAGTGAAACTGCTGGTCCTTAGTCTCAGGAAATGCTTCATATATTTGGGATTTTATTTTAGATTCCTTCATGTATGTGTACATGACATCTTTCTTAGGGTTCCATTTGTCTCAGTCACATTTCTCCCGCTTCTCAGTTCTTTCTTTGGTATCTCTCTCTCTTTTTCACCTCGTCCCAGGACAATCGTGTGAGTAGAGCAGGAAAGATTAAACTCTGGAGTACAGCATGTGTGGCTTCACATCCCGAATCCTCCGCTATGGGGCTGTGCGGCCTCAGGCAAATAACCTGGTTTCTTTTTAGGATTAATTGAGATAATATTACTTCCCTTCACCATTTGATATGTCCATCTGAATTCCCTTTATCTTTCTTGTGACACTAGCCAGGGTCTACCTAGGGCAGGGTCTAAAGCAGGGATGATAGAATGGTCAGCTGGCATGCTACCCATCCACTTTCTAATCCATAGCAGACATTATTAAGCAATTTTGGCCATTTCCTGCTGAGGTCACATGGGACTTCAGAATCCTTCTAAGAACAGGCTTTTCCAGGCAGCCACTGCCAATGTTTCAGATAGGCTATGGAAGATGAAACTTATTTGCTGTTGCTGGTCTGAGATTGCTCTGCTATCGATTATATTGACTTATCCAACCACATAGCTGGAGAGATGATGCATTCTCTGCTTGTGGCACACTAGGCTCCCCAGATCCTTAACTATTAGGAAAAGGTCAATGGATGCTGGCTCCAGATTCAGCTCCCGTGGTTGCCTCTCACATGCCCCCAACTGGGAGAACTTGGCCTGCAACCCAGGCATGTGCTCTGACTGGGAATCGAACCAGTGACCCTTTGCTTCACAGGCCCGTGCGCAATCCACTGAGCTACACCAGCCAGGGCTTCAGCTCCTGTGGAATCTCGCCAGCTCTGAGGAGGCTGGGAGGATATTTTGATTCTAACATCTCTCAAAATGGCTACATGAAGACTTAAAGGGAAACAGCCAGGACGAGATAGTTTGCAAGGAGAAGGTCGGCTCCTCTGCATGCCTGGGGGTGGGTGTCGTTCCACAAGCTCACACCCACCCCATGGATTGGCAGGCGTGAAGAAGTGGCAGATGGCCTACATTCTGTTCGAGAGACTGTGGCAGCTCTGATGTGTCAGACAAATGGGAGGAGGGAGGAGACCGGGGTGAGGAAGGTGGATACAGGTCAGGGAGCTCTCCATTCCTCCAGGTGAGAAGGGATTTGGTGCCTCGAATCCCTGAGAAACCAGAACCAACCCCTATCTCCTGAGATGCCCACTAAAGCAGGCCATCTGTGCCTTGGCATTCTGTGCCAGACATTGACAACACAGTGCCCACATTAGATGTCCAGCCAGGCTCAGACCCCCTGGAGCAGATGGTCGCCAATGCCCTGTGTCTTCATCTGAGTCAATGATGGAAGGTCTAGGCAATGCCATGCTGAACAAGGCTGCTGTTTTTACCAGCTCCCCAGATGTCACGAGGTCTTTGCCAGGTGAGCTAAGACTGACCTTAGCATGGCGCAAGGAAGAGGAGCCTTTCTCCCAGCCCCTGGAGCTCCAGTGTTCCTTTCCAAGATTGCCCAATAAGGGGAGGGGCCTGTGGCTCCCAGGGTAGGTACCTGTGGGAATGTTCACAAGGAGAGGGAGTGCAAAGAGATCCTCTTCCCCGGGAAGGGACCAGAGCAGGCACAGCTCCTCCTGCTGGCTGCCAGGTGGGTGCTGGGCAGTGGAGCTGAACTAATGGGCACCCCCCATCACTGTCGATTGCACTGATTGTGTTATCTGGGGGGACTGAGAACTTGGTTAAATGGGATCGAGATAGCATATCAAACGAGCAAATTGATTCTGCAATCAGCTGCCACTTGGTCCCAGAGAGTGCCACCCACTGTCAGAGATGGTAAGATAATCTTGGGGAGACAAGCCATTTCTAGAAATAGGGCATCTGGTTAACTCTGGTGGAAGCCTGAGGCCCTGTGACACTCCCCCGCCACCTTCTCTCTGAGTGGGCTGACTGAGTTCAAAGGTGCAGAGACCGACAAAGGGGCAGAGTATGTGATGCAGGGGACAGCAGAAGGAGATGTCAGCAATCCAGATGCCCAGTCTCATCAGGTACCTATTGTGTGCCAGACACTGAGTCAGGCTGTTCCCAGATCTTGTATTATTTAATTGACATTACAACTCTACGAAATGAGAATCTTATTCTCACATTACAAAGAACCTGAAGCCAGAGAGGTGAGGTGAAGACTTGCCCCTGGTGGCACAGTGGTAGGGCTGGGATTTGAACCTACATTGATCTGGCTTCAAAGCTTTAGTCTTTTCAGCCCTGGCTGGTGTAGCTCAGTGGATTGAGCACGGGCCTGTGAACCAGAGGTTCGAGGTTTGATTCCCAGTCAGGGAACATGCCTGGGTTGCAAACCGGTTCCTTGCAGGCCAACTCCCAGCAGGGGACGCACAAAAGGCAACCATACATTGATGTTTCTCTCCCTCTCCTTCCCCTCTAAAGATAATTAAATAAATAAAATCTTTAAAAAGAAAAAGATGGCTGTTACTGTTTAAATAAAAAAAGCTTTAGTCTTTTCATACCAGCCTGCTTTACAAGAGAAGAGACTGGAGCTACCCAGCAGAGAACATTCTAGCCAGTGGAGGAAAAGCCTAGAGAGGAACAGACTTGTCCAAGGTCTCATGCAGATTAGAAGTGGAGCTGGGGCCATAGTTTCTGGGATCTTGGACCTGGGTTGAGCCTGAGCCAAGCTGGGTTGAGACCTGGGGAGCCCCCACCCTGTGCCCATAGTACATCTGAGTCTGGGACCCAAACCAGAGACCCTGTGACACTGCCCCACAGGGCGAGGGCACAGAATTGCCCTGGGAGTTCAAATGCCAGCTCTGCCAATAGAAAACCAGAGAGCCTGGGCAAGTTTTTATGTCATTGGCTGTAAAATGGGTGCCTTAGAGGGGTTCCAGTGAGAATCTGAATGCTCTAATAGCAGTTTTGCAGGGGTGCTGGGGGAGAGAGGCCATGCTGCCGCTGGGCAGTCCCTGGGCAGTCCTGTGCCTGGGTTATTGCTGACAGGCAGGCCTCTGGAGGGGGTGGGGAGGGTGCAGGTCCAGGGTAAGGCCTCTTCTCTGGGGACCACGTTCCTTGTGTGGCTGAGATGTGGAAGACAGTACTGCACCCCTGCAAAATGCAGCCAATGTAGGGCTGCAGTGACCAGGGCCTTGGCCGACAGCAAGACTGTCCCCATGAAGATTCCCAACTGCCCAGTCCACCTAGTACCTGAACACAGGAATGTACTCCCCCTTTCTTGCTTGCCTCGCAGCCTCCTCCTCGACCTACCGCGCGCACCCCCCCCCCCCTTCAACTCTCGCCCTTGCCCCAACCCAAGGCTGCAGCGCCCACGAAGGTGGGTCTGGGAAACACCATTCCCCTCCCCCCCCCCCCTACCACTTCAGAGGAGGCTCGGAGCTTCCCTGCAGCCCCCAGCCCAGGAGTGGCCTCCGCTGCCTGGGCCCTCCCCCCACATTAGCTCTTAAGCTATGCAAATAGACATCGGAGGGAGCCCTGTTTAAAGTGTTTAGACGAAATGAAAAAAGGCTTTCATCGGCACTAATGAGCCATTCAGGATGCCTCCCCGGTGGATTCTCTCCCTCTCCTGCCTCCTGGCCTGTGCCATCCCCCTGTTGCCCCTCTTGGGATTGGAGGCCCCCTCCCCCTAGCTCCAGCCTGGGCCTCCCAGGGAAGACCTCCTGCTCTGCCCACCTCCTCCCCAGGGCCAAGCTAGGTAAATGTGGAGATGAGGGCCATGTGTCCCATCGCTGCCAGAGTCAGATTGGAATGGGGGGAGGGCTGTCTAGTCAATGTTTGGGGGAAGCCGAAACAACTGAGACTCTTCTTCAAAGCATCCCACTAGGTAGATGTTATTATCCTGGTCTTACGGATGGGGAAACTGAGGCTCCATGAGGCTCCAGAGGCTGCCTGGGTCACAGTGCTGTGCAGCCAGAACTGGTCTGTCCGGAGGCAGTGGTGAAGGGTCGAGGTCCTTCTTCAGTGTTCCTGCCTGGGGGAACTGCCGCACCAAGCGGCAGTTTAGGACTCCGATGCCATTTCAGGGCCAACTGGCCTGTGGTGCTATTTTTCTGCAGATCTTCTGCACCATACAGCCAGGAAAACCTCAGGTTCCAATGCTGAATCTATGCCTCACTCACTGTCTGACGTGCACAGGGGGCTGTGCCCACTCTGGCCTCTGTTTCTTCATCTGTGGAGTGGGGACATCTTGGGCTTGGTGAGGGCCACCTAGACAGGTGTGTGCTCTCTCTCATCTGCTAGCCCACCCCATCCTCTGCAAGGGACAGAGGGGCCTCCTGTCATTCTGGCAGCCCCTGCAAAGGTGCCAGGCATTCTCTTTCCAGGGCCTCAGCTGCAGGCCCCTGGGAGGTAGGCACAGGAGGAGAACCCAGAATTCTGAGATGTCAGATTTGATTCCCTCCTTGTGACAGCACCAGATAGGGGGTAGGGGTTGTGCTGACAGCGGGTGGGTACAGGGGGAGCCTGGGGGGGTACAGTGGGCAAGGAGCCCACCCCCTGTGTTCTGGAGGTTAAGCTGGTCCAGCATAGGGAGAATGAGAATTTAATGGGATCCATTTATTAGCCCATAAAAGTTAATGAGTTTATTCTGGAGGTTCCTTGGCCCCTTTCAAGTTTTAATAGGGGATTAGTGAGGTCCTGGCCCTTGCAGACCCACATTATCCCACCTCCCGAAGTGGGGAAGAGGGGCCCTGGATGTGAGAGTGCCTGAGCTCCCGAGCCAGAGCCTGGTTTCCACAGCGACAGTTCCGCCCGGCTGGCCCACTGGGTTTGCTCAGCCGAGGGGCCTCCGCTGGAGGCTGGCAGGGCCCCAGAGTTTCTCTGAGGCCCTAGGTGAGGTCCAGTTCTAGAGGCTTCCAAGTCCATGTGCTACTGAAATAATTCCCCCTACAGTGTCCCTGCATCTGAGGTAAGTTTGCTACTATCTGACTACTTGTATTAACAAGGAAGGCAATATAGGGCCCATGTGACAAATGGGGAAACTGAGACCCAGAGCTGGGATGTGGCTTCTCCAAGGTTACCTACAAGATACAGCAGAGCCAGTGGACACAGTCCTGTGGTCTGAAGCAAGGCAGCTGGGGCTGGTGACAGCTGCGGTTACTCAGTGCCAACTGTGTGTCCATGGTGCACTTAGCACCCTCACGTGTCATCCCTTATCCTCCCCTTCCTCCAGGGAGGTTTGGGTTATTATCCCCGGAGGTAAAGTCACTGAGGGCCAGAATGGTTACTGAACTTGTCCAAGGTTGTGTAGCTAATAAGTGGCAAGCCTGGGAACAGAACCAAGAGCTGGGCAGCTCCACAGCTCAGCTCTGTCCACTGCTCCCTCTGGCCCTCAGCTGCAGCTCCTGGGGCCTCCCGACCATCTCCCCACTGCCACCTGAGGGCGTTTGTGCTGGGAGCCCTGTCCTTCGTGTGGTGGGGAAGTCCTGATGGTGTCCTGGAGGGCAGTGGTTGGGGTGGGCCAGAGACTCAGCCAGATCCTCTTCCCCTTTCTGGCCCATTTGCTCACTATTTTGTCTCTTCAAACCCTTCCCATTCTAGCAGGCCCAGCTCCTACCCACTCCAGGGAGCCATCTCTGCCTGGTCCAGTGAGTGACAATAGCTCCCTCCCCTGACCTCCTGGTGGGACCTCAGCACACCTATAGCTTGAGTCCGTGGACCAGGATCCAGCCTCCGATGCACCTCTCTTCCCACATCTCTCTTCACAAATGCTGGCCCTTGGTGCTAAACACAGTGAAGGGTGGACTCGGGGCACACATTTTCCAGGTTTGGATTCTGCCCTGTCTGCACACCGGGAAGGCTCTCTGCTCCACAGTGGGCCTGGCTCTTGGCCAGCAGGGGTGGGTAGGGGCAGGCAGGGGCAGGCCCTGCAAGGAGAAGGTGGGCAGCCAGCCCTTGGCAGTTTCTCATAGAGCCCCACCTGGCAACTGATGAAGAGTGTCTCTTGGCACAAGCTGGTGGGTCTCCTGGCCCCAAACTACTCTCCCTTCCCCTGTCACTGACCACCTCCCATCACTACCCCCTTACCACCCTCTCTTGGTCAGCCCCTGGCAATCTGGTCAAATCTGCAGTGCAGATAGGCGTGGGGTCATCTCCTCTTTGTCAGGCTCCCAGCAAGGAAGTGGTTAATCCCAGAATCTGAATCCTTGAGGCCTTTGTGAGCATCTCTCATCCCTCCCTCATTTACGCAGGAGGAAACTTGAGTCCCGGGTCACACAGCAAACATGGGGCAGTGGGCAGGGCTGGGACTCAGGATGTTGGGGCTCGAGAGCATCTGGCTCAACTGCCCTGAAGCATGAGCCCTCTGGGCTCTCTACCACCGGTGGGCGTACCTCCAGGACTGCCAGGGCAGCTATGTCCCCCACCATGTTCAGTTGGGGTGGCAGGTGACTCTGGGCCACTGTGTCTCCAGGGTTGGGGTCTGTTGCCAGATGGAGAGAGCATGGGTGGGGTTGGGGGCAGGAGCCAGGAAGCCACCCACTCTTCTTGGTCCTGCCCCTGACAGGCTAGGTCCCTCTGTGCAGATCACTTCCCCAACCCAAGCCCCCATTTCTCCAACAGTAAAACGGAATAAGTTTCTAAGGGTCCTGCTACCTCTCGCATTCCAGAATGCTATGAGCCACAGAGGGCTCTGCGAATAAAAATAACGAATACTACTGTTTACTGAGAATGTGCCTCATGCCTAGCACCATGCTACGTTTTACCAGAATTAACTCATGTAATCCCCACACTGTCTCTATGAGATGTAAGCTTTCTTTGTGAGATATGCACTTTTATTATCCCATTTTATAGATGAAGGAACTGAGACCCAGGGGAGTGCAGTTCCCAAGTTACCAGTTGGGTGTATCAGATTCAAACCCAGCGGTCAGCTGGCCCTAAAGTGATGTTGTCTAACAGGACTTTCTGCGATGATGGAGATGTTTTATATGTGTTCGCCCACTATGAGAACTGGTAGCCACACATGACTATTGAGCATCTGAAATGTGGCTAGAGAGACTGAGAAACAAATTTAAACTTTTATTTCATGTTAATGATTTCCACTTAAATAGCCACATGTGCTTGGTGGCTCCCATGATGGAAACCTCAGCTCCTTAACAGGACCTCTCCACGCCTGCGGCGTTCACCACCTCTCAGAAGAGCCAGAATGGGGGTCCCAGAGAAGAGTTAAGGTGGGTGGCAGCGTCTGCTCCCCTCTTCAGGCCTGGGAAAGATAACAAGGAGCCCTGGGACTTCTTCAAGTTTTTCATAAAGGCCCCAGGGGAGCTGGACCTATCAGCCACTCAGTCCTCAGGGAAAATTAGTGGTTCCCACCAATGACATTTGCTTCCTAGCCTTGGCTCAGCACTGGTGTTCGAGGGATGGGGTATTTGTTGGGCTGTTGTGGAGGCTCAGGCAGAGCCAGTTTAGGAGGACTTCATGCTTGAAGGACAGCCAGGAAAGCTTGGCCTGGTGGGATTTGGCCCAGCATTGGGCCAGGGGGTGTGAATGTTTGAGACAATTCCTGCTGTGCTCTGTGGACTGGCCCCCACCTCACTGCCTAGTCAGGGGCACAGGAACCTGGTCTGGCCATCACCCCAGGGGTCCTGGGGCAGCTGCCTGACCTTGGGGCCAGGGAGGACACTCACATATATTAAGTACCTGCTATGGGTCCACCCAGAGCATCAGACTTTTGTGCTTGTAATCCATATTTTACATTTTACATGTGAAGGAACTGGGGCTGAGAGGCAACATTGATCATCCTGGTTCATACAGAAGAAAAACGGCAAATAAGGAGTTTGAACTGGGTCTGCCTGTTTCATAGCCTGGACTCAAAATTTCTACCACACTGAGTTGCTGCTTCACATGAGCGTGTGTGTGAGTATGTGGGTGTACGTGTGTGAGCATGTGGGCCTGTGTGCACGAGTGCGCATGTGTATCCAAGCACATGCATGGGCCACAAGTCATTACCATTTGTCCTTGCCCATGTTCACCACACCTTAGAACCTGGCTTCTCACAGTCCTCAAGCCCTGAAGGGGCCTAGCTCCCAGAACGGATGCACTTTCCCCAAGGCAATTGCTCAGTTCCCTTCTTTCTCCTCTGCCACCTTCTTGGACCCTGACCTGACCCTTCCTGGGGCCATGTGGCCTGGACAAACCCTCAGCTCTATGTGCATAGGCGGACGGGGAATACAGCTTTGGACTGTGGCCAGGCCTGCCCTCTTCTCCCCACTGCCCCTCCCTCCCATGAGGCTTCAACCAGGGCCCCAGGGTATAGGGAGCTCCCAGCTTGCTGCCATGTTCTTCACTTTCCAATTTAAAATCTAATATGGTCTTGCCACTGCAGAGCTAGGGGCTGGAGAGGTGATTAATGAGGCCTCTGCTACAGCATCATGGCTCCACACCTTCCCCCGTGGCCCTGTGTTTGTTTCCCCCTACTGCCCACCGGCTGGCGCCGGGGAACCTGGGGGCTCTGGCCCTGCCTGCCCACAGGGGCTAAGCAGGTGGCACAGGAGCTGGAGGCCTGGAATGAGGTTGGAAGAGAAAGGGGCTGGCCTTGGAGGTTGGAACAGTAGAATTGACCCCCACCCCTGGGCAGGCAGGCTAGAAGGAGTGGGAGCAACAGCAGGGCTCCTTTGGCGCCACCTCCCTCATTGGCCAGGTAACTAGTCAATCTGCCCTACTTCACCAGTTGTGCCAACTCTCAGTAGTGTGGCCGGCGCAGGGGAGAGAGAAGGCCCCTGAGCTGGTGCTCAGGTCAGCCCTCCCCTAGCACCTTCCTGCCACCACCTCGTCAGCAGCAGGGACCATATTTCCCTGAATGAAAAATCTTGGAAACGTCAGCGGGATGAGGAAGGCTATAAAGACAGGAACTGCATGTTCCCTGGAGCTAGTACCAGGGCTAGTTCAGCCAGCCCAGTGGTAAAGTTGGGGACAGGGGGTGATCTAGGGGGGAGCAGCCATCTCCTCCATCCTCTGTCCCTGCCCAGCTCCAAGCATCTGCCAGTGACACTCCTTCCCAGCCACTGAGCCCAGAAGGCAGGGCAATAAGGTGCCAGGGCCTGAGAGCAGGAGCATCCTGGGCCCTTGACCGGCAGCATCTTTGTCTCCTCTCAGCCCCCACCCTGAATTTCAAAAGCCAGTACCACCAAGGTTTTCCCAGCACCTGAGTCCACCTTTGAGATGAATGACCAGCCCAGTAGCCCCAAGATTTCTGTGGTCTTTATTTAGGTCAGATGAAGATGCCTGTTCCATGCACCACGGCCAAAATCATCTCCCTGACCTTATGACCTTTGCTCTGTGGCTCCTTCATTAGCTGCATTTGGGAGGAGATGGAGTGGGGGAGTTGGCTAGGTATGCAGGGGCCCTGAGTCCAGACTCCCAGGCTGCCCTGGTCCTTAATGCTGAGGTGGGCTCTCTCTTCCCTGGAGGTCACCAGAGTGTCCATCCTCAGCTGTGGAATCCAAGGAGCCTGGCGAGCCTTGTCAGAGCCCTGACTCCTGTAGGCTGGTAGGTCTGCCACTGGCAGGCTGTGTGAGCTTAGGTTTCTCTTGCCTTCTCTGGGCCTGTCTGGCTTTTTACTCAGGTTTTTTAGAAAGTCTTTGGGTGGGTGGAACAGAGAGTCATAGCCCCTCTGTTATCAGCGCCCAGCCCCAGGGGCTGATGGAGCCTCATGGTGAGTAGTGCTAAGGGCAGAGGGGGCCTGACAAGGCCGGGGACTGACTGCTCTGTTGACTTGCTACTCTCCTTCCGCCTGGCACTAGACCCCAGGCTCATCTCCACCTGCTGGTCAGTATCTGCTGAGCATCTGGCAGGCTCGTCTGTCTGAGCGCATGCATGTGAGTGTGCAAGGGTGCCTGTATGTGCATGTGCTTGGGGGTGGCACGATGTGGGAGGTGGGGGTGTGAGGAAAGGAGAGATTTAACATCTTCCAGCACCTACTGTGTGCCAGGCTCTGCTGGCCACTCATCTACACTATCTGATTAATCTTCCCCATCCCACAGATAGACAGGGTCAGAGAGCTGAGAGAGGGGGTCTAGCTGGGCCACCATCAGCCCAGCAGACTGACCTGGGGCTACCCCTGCCCTGCTGAACTTAAGAGACAGATAGGAGGACAAATGAAGAAACAAAGGACTACTGAAAGCGAGGGCAGCCTGAGTCCAGAGGGTGGACACCAGCTCTGAGGGGGTCAGGGCTGCCTTCCTTCTCAGTCACTAGGTTCAGGCCCCTTGCACTGCTGTGCAAGGCCCCCTCCCAGCTGGAGTTAGTTTTCAGATCAACTGGGACAGTGACAGGGTGGAACCCAGAAGCCTCAAGGGTCTGGAGGGCAAGGGGCTCTAATGGTGGTCTTTAGCAGAGTTGAGCTGTAGCAGGGACATAAAAGCCCTCTGGAAAGTGCCAAGGCAGTACCAGAGATCCCTGGGGGGTGGGGGGGGAGTAATAGCCTCATCCAGGTATGCCTCCCTCCGCCTGACTCCCTGACAATATCAGCCCCTTTCTGCCTCTCCAGTTTCTATGGGAGAGAACCAGGAGGTCCGGCCTTACTTCTGAATGGCCTGGGGAAGAGCCAGTGGAGGCCTGAGCTCTGCCCTTAGGGTCTTAGAGGGTGCAGAGGGAGGACAGCCTGGGATCTCCTCCCAGCCTCACACAGTTGGAATGGAGCCTAACCTGCCCCAGGGTGTGGGCCTTGCACTTGTAGGCTATCCCAGGCTCCCCTTACCACCATGGTCTTGTTGGACTGAGGGGAAAGGGCCAAACCTGCCCAGCACCCCAGCCCGTGAGGCTCCTCAGGACTGGCCTGTTCCCCCACCCCACTTCCCTAGCAAGCCTGAATGGGCTAGAGGAGGGGTGCAGAGCTGCTAAAAATAGCAGCTGCAGTTCCAGCTATGAGTCTCCTTGAGGGGTCAGTAGAGCCCAACAGTGGGGAGGAAGACAGTAGAGGGGGCTCTGGGGAAGGGAGAGAAAGGCCTGAGCTGGGGTCTGCTGTGCCTATTCCAAGGGCCACAGTCCCAGGATGCAGAGGCAGAAGGGCACAGATATGAAGGGACATATGGACACGGACACTCAGGAATAGATGGACAAGCCAAACATGTGCACAGACATGGCTACCCGAACACCTGGGGCTTCTCCCCAGACCCCTAGGCACCCTGGCTGGGCTAGGCTGCATATCCGCAACCTTTGTCTTCTCCCTCTCCCTAACCTTGCTGTGATCTCCAAGGACCCTGCCACTCTGGGTATGTGGACACCTTGAGTTGAGAGGGCCAAGTCATCTTACCCTGTCCCCTCCAGACTCCTCTGCTTGAGGCCCAAGGCAGGGAAGGACCAGGGGGCTCAGAGTCAGCATCGGGGATGCAGATGTGACAGAGGCTAGCCTCGGGGCACCACCCAGGTGTCTGGGGCCTTAGGAGCATCACCCCAACCTGAACAACAGGACTCTTCCTAGCCTGGGCTGGTGGGCAGCGGGCAAAGAGGGAAGTGGGAGGAAGGTGGCCAGACCCAGCAGGGCATGGGCAGGGTCTGCCAGGAGATCGGCAAGAACTGAGCGGGCACTGAGGGAAGGAGGACAAGGGAGGCTAAATGAGCAAATGCACAAATGGTCTCTCTCATGCCTGCCTTGTTCGGTCGCACCTTCATGCCTTCGCCTGGAGATGCCAGGGGCTCTTCCATCCTCAGAAGGTGACTCCTTCATCTCCTCCATTTCCCCTGACCAGCCAGAAAATAGGGCCCTACAGCAAGAGGGCCTGCCAGCTGTCAGACCAGATGTTTCAAAGCACCAGCACATCCCCTAGCTGGATGTAGATGATGTCTAAGACAATGTCCGTCAGAGCAGCGAGCTAGGGTGGAGGCCCTCAGAAGTACCTTGAACCTGGCCTTCACCCCTCTGCACTGCTCGTCTCATCTTCCTGGTCAGACCTGGACGGGCACTCACACCAGGCCAGCCTGGGCTCCCCCAGCTGCTGGTGCGGTCCCTCTGGTGACTCCCTGAAAAGCAGCGCCTCCTGGTGCTACACAGCTCTGGCTATCGCAGGGTCCCCGCTCAAGCAGGGCTTCGCGTTTCTTTCCTGTCATCAACCCCTGTGATTTCCTTTGATCCTGATGCTGTTCTACGAAAGACGGGGCACAGGCACCATGAATCCTAAGGAAACTGAGGCACAGGAAGGTGACACAACTTGCCCAAGGTCACCCAGCCAGCAAATGCCAACATTAGGTTTAAACCCTGGGGACCCTGGCTCCCTGACTAGTACTTTTCTAATTATGTTCTTCTTAAGGGGCTGCTGCCTCTTCCCTGAGCCACAGTTTGGCTCTCTACACAGCCCTCTCCCAGGCTCTGGGACTCCCTAGGCACCTGCTGGCTGGTGGGACCCAGGCCAGACACTCAGCAGGTGGCTGCTTGGGGGACAAAGGAGCTGGTGCACAGCTGCTGCGGCTGGGAGGGCGGGAGGAAGAAGTTATGGAGCAGAGGAGGGCTCTGGGCTAGGAGTGAGAAGGGGCAGGGTCTGCTTCTGTGCCTTTAATAAGGAGCCAGCATGCAAAAAGGGGTAAAACAACATGCAAATGAGCATCTGTGGGGGGTATTAATCTGTGGTTCAGGCACATTTCACAGTTCTGCCCTCCCAGCTCAAAGAACAGCTGGAAGGAGGGTCCTGAGGGTAGAGAGGGGAGCTTGTGGGGAGGGGAGGAGTTGGGGACAGGAGAAGATGCTAAGGTTGATGCTGGGGTGCAGGATCCTGGCTGGGCTCCTGGGGACTACAATGGGGGAGGGGAGAGACCCACTGCTTGGATTCTGCAAGAAATGCGGTTCCTGAACCTATTTTGCCTCACTGGGAGATTGGGGGGACATGCAGACCCTGCAGAGATGGAAAGAGCTATGATGGAGAGAACCCAGGATATCCTTGTCCAGGGGTCCCAGAGGCTTGCTGGGTCCTCAAAGACCCAAAGGGTAAGCCCTGTCGCTACAGGTAAAAATCTGAGGCCCAGAGCAGTCCCTGGCCAGAGATTTCTTGTTCTTAAGGAGGATGGTTGGACCATGCAGTGGTTGGCATCTCATTTTAAGCTCATTTAGGTAAAAATCAGACGGTCCCTGGTCTAGCTGGGGAGGCAGTCACAGCTGAGCTTATTAAGAAGACAGCTCCCCCTCTAAACCGAGTTCCCGAAGGGCAGTGATTATGTTGTATTCCTGCCTGTCAAAACACCCGATAGGTGCTGAACAGAATGGAGAGTGGATGGGGGGATGAAGGATGGACCGGCTAAGTTCCTGATGAGAGATATTCAGTGTTCAGAGGACAGAAAAACCCTCCAGATTGAACGGTCAGGAAAAAAGGGCATGGCTAGAACTGACATAAACCGAACAACCCAGGACAGCATTCTAGGTACAGAAAAATGTCTGAGCAAAAATGATATATGTAGAAGGAATACACAGGGTCTGGTGTTCACCCTAGCATCCTCACTCAGTCTCTCTGTTGCCTGCCTTCCCACGTCCACTCAGTTCCTTTCAGTCTCCTGGAAGAGCCCCTTGTCCCTGCTGGGCCTAGCTGGGACACTCAACCTCCGCCCCTCCTGCCAAGCTGCCTGCCAGCAAGGCTGCAGGCTCTGCAGCCGGAGACCTGGATTGTTGTTGGAGAAGCGGCAGGTTTGTTTGCTTCAGAGTCTGCAGAGAAAGCTCAACAATCAATGACCAGAAACACCGCCGGCAGCTTCAGCATCGATCAACCCTCCCGTCCAGAGCTGGCAGTTGGGTGCAGGTAGGCAGGTGAAGGGAAACTGGGGCAGGCGTGGCGCCCAGCCCGGTCTAGGAGCTGAGCTTCAGGCAAGTTTGGCCTTCCCACCTCTGGGCTGGGCCTCATGGGTGCCGAGGGGGTCAGGGAGCAGCCCAGCACGCCAAGACTGAAGTGACTGGTCCTCTCTTTCACTAAGGCCCTCAAAGGGTGAGAGAATGAGTCACCTAAGGTCACTGGCCTCTGAGCCAAGATTCAGGATTCACCTGACTCCCAGCCCTGTGCTCTAGCCTGATATCCAAGTGTGGGAAAGGAAGTTCTATTCTTTTGCTACTAAGGGCTGAGCAAGATAATATGTCTCTGATCTAGAGCAGTAAGGACTGAGGGTTGACATCAAGAAGAAGAGCCAGTGTCACCACCAGAAATGTGCTAGAAGGCAGTTAGGGGCCATTTGTGACTTGGGTCTGTCTGAAAAGATGGGCTTGAACTGGCCCCTGAAATGCAGATAGCAGCTGCCGTCTCAGAGGTGGGTTAGGACTAAATGAGCCCATGCACATTAACTACTCGGTACAGTGCCTGGCACACAACTGGTGCCTAATAAATGTTTGCTGTTATGGTTTCTACTTTTTTGTGGTTACTGTTATTATTAGGATAGTGATGCTCTCCTACTGAAGCTCTGCCTCAGGCTGGGAGAGTGGGTACAGTGCTGGCCACAGCCAGGTTTTGCAAAATGGGCAGGCAGTTTGGGGTAGCCTTGTAGCTTATTGGCTGTGAAGCCCAGGGTAAGTGACTTAATCTCTCTGAAACTCAGTTTTCCCATCTGTAAAGTGGGGAGAACTAGTCTCTTGTTATATTAGATTTAAAAAGCATGTGGAAGATGCTTTGGGTTCCGGGCTGTGCCTCACACCTGACTCCGTTTGTGAAATGAATGAGTGAACCGTAGATGGGTGCACCCGGGGGGACTGCTCTTTCAGAATATGTGTAAGATTTGTGGACAGGAATTGTGGTCCTGGATGGTGCCTTGGCCCCCACCTTTTTCTTCATGAGCATGACAGACTCAGGGCAGTCCCTGAGGTCTCATGTGGGTCTTTCCAAGCTCTGTGAGGGTGGCTGAAGCTGAGACAGACGAGGGGGCTGTGAAGCCAGATGGCATGGGGTCGCCTCCTCCTTCCCTCAGTCCTTAAGTTCATGCAGGACACCCCTCTCAGCCAGCAGAGGTGGTAGGTAGGTATTAGGGGAGGGAGTCAGGAAGCTGGGGCTACAGACTTAACTCCGCCACTGTCTGCCTGTGCACCTCTCGCGAATTTGTTCAACATGTATTGAATGTCTGCCATATGCTAGGGGACTGCCACTGGAGACACAAGCAGTGGTAGCAGTAAGAAGTGTCTGAGAGAGGTTTTAGCTCTCAGAGTGACCATCAGCAACCCCTCCTCCACCCACAAGCCACTTCAGGCTGACAGCATGACAGCTTAATTTGTGGAAGGAAAAAAACGAAGAAAAAGCCATAATTTACAGTTGGCATAATTGGCCAACCGTTAGGAAAGGGGAAAAAATCCTAACATACAACCCGTGTAAAAATAGTGTGCTTTTTATGCAAACTCAGCTTCAAGACGGAGTCTCAGCTGCCACGCACCCACCTCTCCTTTCTGAACAGGCAGCTGACCCTAAACTTCTTCCAGATAGGAATTCTGGAGCTGCCCCAGGATAGAGGGTGAGCAGAACAGACTTGGCGGCCTCCTTTCTGAGTGCAGTCTTGCTTCTGGAGAGGAGTATCCGACAATCAGGCACTCATGACCCCACAAGAGGCACCTTCATGTGGGAAGCCAGGAGTTGGCGGGAGCACACAAGGGTCCCCTGACCCACATTGAAGCCAGGTGAGGCTTCCCTTGAGAAACCATATAGTAGATGCCTCATAAATATGTGCTAAAGAATTACATGAAGTGCCAATTAAGCCAAGACCTTAAGTATGAGGTGGAGTGAGGCAGGTTGGCCCAACAGGAGGAAAGAAGTATTTAAGAAGAGGATCATGGTACATCATGCCAGGAGGGTTTCTTCTATCCTTGGTCCCAGGGACCTTAAGAATTCATTGGTAGGAGGAATAGCAAGAGCCCAGAGCTGTTGCGAACATGGCTAGTTTGAGGAACTGCTTGGTCTGGCTGGGTGAGTTGGCTTCCTGCTAGAATTTGTCTGGAAGAGACCTTGAAGACCTCCTACTGCCTGCAGTCTACCTTGCAGCTGATGACCAGGGCTGGCGGAATTTCTTTCTAGCCGCCCCTTCCCCTCAGCCTCTTACATACAGATCTTAGCTCTTCCGCCACGAGAGGAAGCTGAGGACCCAGAAATCTGCATGGCTTGACAGCCCTTGGAGGCCCTGATGTGGTCTCAGGCTTGGCAACCACCAGCTTGGTGCGACGTTACATTGAATGTTCCAGAAAATAGAGACCTGGAGAGGACAGAACAAGCCTGAGGCCACACAGAGAGCCTGGGTTCTTAACCATCTGGCTGAGAAATCCCTAAACTAAAGTGATCCCTACCTATGGGTCCTTTTCCACACCCTCTTTCTTGTTTGGTGGATGGGGTGCCTAGCTCTGATAGCTCAGCTCGGGTGGCTGCGCTCTGCCCAGGTGGGGAAGCAGCATCCCTGAGCTGAGCTCAGCTGGGCACACGGGGGCCTGAAAGGGTTTGGAGTGTTGGGAACAAGGAGGGTGGGAGGAGACTGGAGGGATTGAGCACCTAGGGCTGGGTGGAGGGAGGGGCTAAGGAAACAGGCTTTCAGATACGCCCTCCACCATTCAGGCAGCCAGGTGGGAGGGGTAGGGGAGCTCTAATTAAGCCCAGTTTCTAATTAAGCCCAGCTCCTGTGTCTCCTCGATCCCCATTAGCTCCCCATGGTGTCCCCAAGGCATTTTAAGCTGCCACCCTGCTGAGGACGCTGGGACCGCCGCCAGGACCTGCCAAGCCTGATGAGTTTAGGCCCGTGAGGGGCAAAAAAAAACCCCAATGCACAATTTCCCACCAGTCCATGGCAGTTTCTAAGCCCTTCAGTTTCCTCTGAAGCACAGGGGAGCCTCCTGCCCACCATGTCAACCTCTCGGGCTGAGTGGAATCTAGATGGACTGCTGTGTAGCCTTGTCCCAGCACCCACTTCCTGACTCTGAAGTGCCAAGCTGGGGGACCAAGGGGCGGGGAGGTGGAGCAGGACCTGGTATTGGCTTTGGCTGCAGCCCCCCAGACTCAGAAAAGTACATTCAGAACCCTGCACCTAGCACAGAGTCTGCAGGAAGCGGCAGTTACCATTTTAGGTTAAGGGTTAAGGTAGTCCCGGTGTGTTAACCCCTACGGCGCTGGGGCTCCTAGAGACCAAGACCTCTTTCTCTTCCTCCTCTCTTTCCACCTCCAGGTCTTGCCTCCCAGACGCCATCCCCCAGCTCTTGGTGGAGTGAGCGACCCCTACTTGCCATCCCTTCCCTCCCTCTTTCCACCAGATCCTCAGTCAGAGTTCAGAGAGGTGGAGCACCCAGTTTAAGGTCACACAGCCAGGGAGGAAGCCTCTGCCCCTGGGGACTCAACCGCACCCCGGTGTCTGCCACTTCTACCTTCACAGTCTCCCCAGGCCACATTCACACATGCAGAGTTTAATTAACTTTATTGATATTCAGAAATTAGGAGAATGACTAAAGGTAATTGCTCATTAAAAGTCATTAAACTGACACAGCAGGCCCCGCTCACGCTGCCCCTCCCACACCGTTTCCCTCCCCACTTGTAGCAGGATCTTCCAGGCTCTGTTCACAGGTTGGGAGCATGACTGGGGGCCCCGGCACCACTCACACCTGGGATCAATCAGCCCAGAAGCTGCAGGGCAGGGTGGGGGTGGGGGCAGGGTAGAGTAGGAGCCTGAATTCGAGGGGCTGAGCCAGGCCCAGTGCAATCTCTCCCTGGCCCCAAGGCCTCCACCTCCCCCGATTCTGGGCTGTTCCCGGCTGTATCCCGGCTGAATTTCTGTATGAGCGAAGCTTTGAAGGCCCTTCTCCAGGCCACCAGGCTGCGGAATTCTGCCTGGACTGCAAAGGCTCACAGCCCTTCCACCTTTATGGCTTGACGCCTGCCTTCTTTTGGCTGAAGCCCCTAGGAGCCCAGAGATGGCTAAATGCACTGCCTCCCAATGGGTCTACTCAGTAGCCCAGTGACGGGGACCTCGCAGCCCTGCTGGGAGGAAAGAATGGGCAAGCCCAGGTGCAAGCCCTCTCTCCTCAGGCCTGGCACTGTGGGGCTGCCTATTCTTTTGCCTTAAGAAGGGAAAATGAGTATCTTCCTCAGCAGACATTCTCCTATCCCACATATCCTTTGGGTGGGTGACCCGACAGGTGTTGGGGAGGTCTGGGGAAGTCAGGGCGGGACACTGGCAAGCAATACACAGGCCCTCAGCCATAGGAGGACTCCCTGGACTCCTGGCCACACCAGCCACACCAGCCATCCTCCTAGAGACCCGCCTGCAGTCTCACCTCAGCCCTGCAGGGAGCTCTCTGGCAGAGACAGCACTGTGCACTAGCAGTCTTATACACTCCTCACACGGCTCACTGCTGAGCTCTCACCTAACATCCAGACCTTCGGAAAAACAGACACGCTTGGATCCCCGATTACATTCACACTCAGACTTACACACTCACACACAAGGCTCCAGACTACACAGTGGAGAGTGGGGGTGTGGCACACCCAGCCCCCAAATCCCAGGGGAGCTCTCCGGTGAAAGGTCTTGGCTGGACCCCCAAACAGGTCCTGAACTCCGAGGGACATCCTGGGACACCTGGGCTAGGATGCTGGCTTCCCCTCTCCCACTGCTTCAGGCAGGGTGGGGTTTATGAAACTGTGACATCCCCCGCCCCTGCCAATGAACACACGATTCTGAGTTTTGGGTACCAAGTATGAATCCAGTAAGGTCAGCCATGAGGTGGGGTGAGGACACCAGGCTGAATGCAACTGGAGTCAGAAGCTCAGAGAAGGAATTCTGTGCCCCAGGGAAGGCAGAGTGAAGAAAACTGCTTGTGCAGGGGCCCATGTTGGTCCCATCCTCACTACCCTGACCTCCAACGTGGCTTGGAAAGATTGAGCAAGGAGGTTTAGGAGCTTCCACATTCTCCCCTTTCCACATCAGGTACTGCAAAGCACGTTGTGAGAGGCAGCGAGCTCCAACTTCCAGCAAGGTCCCAGCCACCCCAACAGCCCACCCAGCTGCAGCGGAAGGATCTGGGCGTCGGTAGCTTTGATGAGTGCCTGTCTGAGCTGGGGCAGCAGGTTCCGTGTAGACTTGGAAAGCTTTCTTCCCAAAGGCACAGAACCCCCAATCTCTCCACAACACTCCCTTACTGCCCACTCCAAGGTCTCGGACCGATGAAGTTGAGATCCAACTGCAAGCGGGGACCTGGGGCGGAAGGGTGGGTTGCAGGTCTTCCCGGGAAGAGTCTTCTCACGTAGGGCGGGAGGGAGCTGAGCAGGAGGACTGGCCCCGAAAAAGGAGCTCTGGACGTGTGCGATGAGTGTGTGTGTGTGCGCGCGCGCGCGCGCTCAGGGAAAGGACCTCCGGGAGGACAGAGTATCTATCCCAGGACCTCAGCCGCTGCAGCCTAAGGCAGAGCGAGGAGCCGAATAACGGGTCCCGGATTCCCGGACTTTCCCCTGGACTTGTACTCTTGGTTCCGATTCCGGTGTGGCAGCGCCAAGACCCAGGGAGGTGAGCGACGTCCCAACTCCGGGTCCAGCCGCCATCCCGCCCCGTTCCTCCGCAATGAGGACGCGAGAGTTCCCCGGAACGGACAGCAAAGTCGAGCGAAGTTTGGAGGGCGGCAGGAAAGGCGGAACCGCCGGCCGCGAGCAGGACCGGCCGGCCAGACTCACCGCGCTATGGCCTCCCTCCCAGGAGTGTGGCGAGGTAGTGCGCGGGTGAGCGGGAGAGTGTGTGCGGGTAGGGGTTGGCGTGATGAATTGCAGCAGAGAAATCCCATTAGATCCGGGGAGATGATTAAAGGCGAGGTCTCGGCCGGGCGCGAATGGCGGGAGCGGCAGCAGCTTCCCGCCCGCGGAGCCCGCGCCCCGCCCGGCTCGGCCGGTGCGGGGGCAGCGCAGCCGGCGGAGCGCGGTGCCTGGGCTGGGAAGCCAGAACAGCTGCGTGGAGCTGGGCTCCGGGATAGTCCTCCCTTCCCACCGCGAGACCCGCTGTCCCCTGTCTTGCCACCGGACGCCGGGGTCCCTTACCGTGAGCCAGAAGCGCCAGCAGCGAGGGCAGGAGGAGCAGGGCTGCCGGGAGCATCCTGTTGGTTGTAGCCGCGCCCCGGGTCGGGGCCCGGCGCGAGGCGGGGGCTGGGTGGGGCGTGGGCACTGGAGACAGAGCTGGGTCCGGTGGAGGAGAGAGAACGGGGCCGCCGCCGCCGCCAGCGCCTGACAAAATCAGCACCACGGCCAGCGCCTGGCGTCGGCGCCGGGGATCGCCGCGCCGGGCTAGGGGCGGGGGCGCAGGAACGGCTTACCGTAAACTCTCAAGCAAAGGCGCAGAGACCCAGCGGCCGGAGCACAGGCTCCCACGCTGCCGCCTGCTCAGGGGAAGCACTGCCCTGCTAATGTGGGCACACGGCCCCCACCCTTCCGCGCTGCCCACGCCTAGCAAAGCCCAGTCTCTTTTTCCTCATTAGCAGCCTGCCAAAGACGTGGGATTCTAACCTGATTCTCCACGAGAGAGCAACTGCTCCCCACCCCATCCTAGTACCTGAGGGCGCCAAGGGCGATATGGAAAGACGTACGCGAGAGAGGCAGCTGGTGAGGCCCGCGTGCCCTTGTGACAGTCAGTCCTGGCCCGGTAATGAAGATGGGTTTTGAGCGTACAAAGGACAATAAATTATTACTTTGCGCTCAATAAATGCCAGGGCTCCAGGCAACTGCATCAGCAGCAAACTGTGCTCACAGAAAAGCTTAATTATCCTGATATCATAGTTAAAAGCCAGTGGTACTCGTTTCCTGGGAAGACCTTCTTTATTGGACAGGAGTTAACGTGGGCCAAGCTGTGGTGGCTGAAGGTAGTATCCCGGGTCCCCCTGCAGCCCTGGATCTTCAGAAACCTTCCTTGACAACCCCCCCTCCCCCCAGGACCAGAGAAGCCACAGTTCCAGCCATTGAGAGCAGAACCTTCATGTCTATCCCTGCCCAGGTTCCTAGGGCTATTTTAGATAGAGATGTGAGGGAGATTCAGGAGAGTAGCCTGGAAGACTGTACCATTCAAGGGCATAGAAAAAATAAGCTTCCAGGGCTCTGCTTGGGCTGAGGAGCCCCAGTGAGTCACAGGACAGCAAAGAGGGCAGTCACAGCTGTGTCGTCTCAGAGGCTGATGTTTAGGCCCACGAGTTTTTAGCTCCATGGATGGGTGCACTCAAAGAACGTCCATGGGGTTCTTAGGGAGGACAGCTTTCTGTTTAGTTCTTTTCACATGCACTTGGCTCCTTCCCAGTTTCCAGACCTTAGTCACTGTCCAAGGCCCTTCCTGACCTCATCCTGGAAGCAGGTGGCAAGTCTTTGGCTCTTAAGTCTCATTCCTCAGAGAGTCTTCTCGTCCTCACCACCTCCACAGTCTTCCAGTTCTGCTTATCAAATTCTCCCTATATCCTCTCCCTGTGCCAGGCAGCAGGCGGGTGGTGTGGAATTATCTGAGGGAGTCACTGGGAGAGGATTTCTTCAGTCATTTCAAGAAGCTGTGAAAAAAGGGCAGTAGCAGAAGGATGGCAGAAGGTGGGGGTGGGGGTGACAAAAGGATCCACGGAGAGGAGAGGAAGCGAGGAAGGAATGTGCAGAGAGGGAGAAAGCGTTACCAACAGAAGAGGGGGGTGGAAGGTTCTGCAGCCCAGGGAGTTTGGGAAATACTGGCAAATGGCACAAGATTCTCCTCCATTCTTCCTTAAAGGCATTCCCTTGCTCCTCCTTGATTCCTGGACCCCTCTGGCCTAAGCAGCTTGGGCAGAGGGGGTGTGTCATGACCCAGGGATGAACCTTATATGCCAGGATGATTCGTGTGGATTTGGAGGCTCGTGGCAGGCTTGTCTCCTGGCAGTTGGGCTCCTTGATGGGCTGGGCACTCACAAGAAGGAGAGTGAGAGGAGCCACCCAGGACCTTGCCACATCACCCTCCTTACTGCCCCAACAAATGTAGGCTTTTAGGAGGGGTTCAATGGAGACTACAAGTCCCAGAATGCGGCGCTCTGCCCTGAGCTCAGAGGATGGATTTGTACTGGATAAAGGGAAGAAAAATGCACTTGGGCTATCCCTTCCTTCTAAAGATAGTCAATGTGGTTTCCATAGACTGGATTCCCAGTTAGGCTGAGGCAGAGCCTGCACCAAACTGGGAAGCAGTAGAGTTTGTCAAGCACCTATCTCATGTCCTCCAAAGGGTTTGTTATGCCCAGACCTCAGCATCACCCATGAATTAAGGACCACAAGATGCCCTGGGGGACATTCAACTATGTGCTGAAGGCTTATCCTATACACATTTGAAAGTGGCAGCTCAGCAGCCTTCTCCTCTGGATTTGCATAACAATTTGCTTTCACCTGGGGAGACTTGCAAGTCTCCCTTCCCTGGTGTCATTTCTTCCATTCTCTGTGTGTCTCACAACTAGCTCTTTGCCCCCCAGAGGATACTGCGTTTCCCAGGTCTATGTAATTGCTTGCTTAATTTTTTTGTCTTCTCTACGAGTTGTCAACTCTGGGAAAGCACAGAGCATGTCTGTCTCCTCCACTCCCAACCTAGCCCACTGCCCAGCACATAGTAGATACTTAATAAATATTTGTAAATAAGGATGGCATGTCGATTGTCTAAAGCCGAAGGCAGGTCATTGGTGCCAAGTGTATGTCTTGAGGTAATGGAGAAGGAGGCAGTTGCTTCTTTTGGAGGCGAGGAGAGCTCATTGAAAGCTTTGTACAGTAGGAAGGCAGACTGGATTCAAATCTTAAGTATGTTTTAGGTGTCAGTCATTGGAGAGGAAGAGGGAAGGCATTCAAAGTTGAAGGAGTAGCTTATGCAAAGCAAAGCAGTGGAAAATGCAGGATAGTATGGGGTCAGTGGGAAGGCTGGTTTTAGTGGAGCAGGGAGTCCCCGCAAGGATGGAGGAGGAAGGGCTGGAGTAGGCTTTGTGGTCATCCGAGCTGCGGCACATCCTTGGTGGCTGGACTGAAGGGGTTACCCCATCATAAAGATATTTGTACTAAAACAAGGGGGTCTGCAATTAAGGTGAATTTCCAAGCACCATGGCAAGTGGTATAAGAATTGAGGGGTTCATTACTGACTCAGAAGTAGGGCCAGGGTCTGAGTTACAATGGCTGTGTTAGGACTGAGAGGCAGAGAAAGGGAAGAAGGGGCTCTCCAACTCCAGGGACTCTCACAGTCTTCGCCCAGACGGTGCCAGACATCCAGCCTACAACCCTGGAGAGGCCAGCCTCGCTCTGTCAGTTTGGGATCACAGGCACATTGGTAAGTTATTTTAAAGTCTCCGCCAGGACGACGCTTGCTTTCTGAGCGAGAGGAGAAGAAAATTAGTATTCTCCAAGATTTCAAACCAGAGCTGCATCTTCTGTGGAACCAGGGGGATTTGGGGAATTCAGGGGAGGAGGGGCAGGGGCTGCTTCACACCAGATACCCTCAGGGACAGAGAGCTGCTTACTCATCTCAGTTCACTCCTCAGAGGGAGAACCTGGAGAACTTGGAACAGCCTGGGGTGCCATGACTCCGGCTAGGCTTCTCAGAGTCCCCCAAATCAAGCCTTTGAATTTAGGGGCAAGAGGAGGGCCCTTCCCTGGCCAAGGAGGATTGCTGCTCCTGAGCATCTGCTCCTGTCCCAGGAGCAGGACCAGCGCAGCCGTAGATGGAGACAGCAGTAGAACGTGGTTTGATGTGAGCTGCTTTCCATCTCCAAACTGAGGCCTCCAGCCTGCCTACCACCCCCAACCGAGGCCTTTGATCCTCCACAGCTCCATGAATGTTTAATGCCACTGGCTGGGCAGAAATGAGGCACCAGTTGGGTTGGTGGAACAGAGAGACTGGGGATAGGACCTAAGATCCACGATGTTGGCTGGATTATTTTCATGTAGGAGCCCTGGGATGATGGGAGAAGGCCTTCCCCCTCCACGTGACAGGAGAAGTGCCAGGGTTCAAGTGTGTGGCGCTAATTAAGGAAACTCTGAAAACCACCAAGGGGCTGAAAATAAAACAATAATCAATTGTAGAAACCCAATACCCGGTGTGATTGAAGGAGAAGGATGAAAGTTAAATGATAATCAAATGCAAATACAGCTCAACAAACACCACAGCAATTACCAGGCGCAGGAACCACATGGTGTTTGTAGGCTGTAAGGGCTGGCAGTTTGGGAGCCTGGGCCTGGGCAGAGGTGATGGAATGGGGCCACTTTAATGGACAGTTAAATAGATGCCACCCGCCTCCACAATACCCTGCACCTACTTTGCATACACTGCTCAGGAGCAGAGAGCCAAAATACTGTCATCAGAAGGAAGTCATGCCACCGTCTATGGCTGCCTCTGTGGCATTTTAGAGTGGAAGAGGACCTGAGTGCTTGGGAGGTGAGACCAGAGTGAGCTCTGGGACCAGAGGACCTTGAGAGGCTCATGCCGGCCTCATGGGATTCTTCATGCCAGCTGGTGCTGAAGGGATGAGGGTTGAAGTTGAAGGGAGCCTGTGGGGTCCTCTGGGAAAGGGCTCAAGGTGCTGGCCTTCTAACAGCCCAGGGTGACAGCCCAAAGGCCAGGGTGACAGCAGCCTTCTCCTCTAGATTTGCATAACAATTTGCATTTCATTTGGATGCTATTAATTTGGTGTCAGGCTAGGTTGGCACAGTGTAGGAAAAAGAACAGCTGGCCTTCTCCTTCCCCTTTGTACCCCAAGGCTCATCCTGAGCATAGCCCTCCTTAACTTGGGAGGCATGAGATATCCACTTTTACCGCTCTCTCAGTGTTCCCCAGCACTGGAGAGTCTCTTGGTGAAGCTAGCTCCTAAAAGCCGAGGCTGCCTGGGCAGTGGGGCAGAGTTATACAGAAGGAAGAAGAAAGGGTCACCCACAGTTGGTTGCTTTCACCAGACCCAGAGAAGACATGGAGGATGCTGGCAGCCATCCCCCCAAGCAATCAGTCGGCTTGGCTTGGAAAGGGTCCAAAGATAATAACCCAGAGAGGCAGGGAACAAAGACAGGTGATAATCCCAGAGAAATATAGAGGGCTCTCAAAATAAAATTCTCTGAACTTAATATTTCCAGTGCTTGAACTTACATAAAATACATTTGTCCAGATGCTTTGGTTTTATGGTGGTGTGGGTCTGGGGCTGGGGACCTTGTAGCAAGATAATGGCCATGTGGTGAGGGACTAGGTCATCAGGTGGGGTAAGCTCCTGAGGAAGTAGGAGACCCCAGGTGCACCCTATGGGTTGCTCCTAGCAGATATGACTCAGGGGGCTAGAGTGAGCTGGGATGGGGTCGAGTGACCTGGCAAGGGCAAAGCTTGCCAGGCTGGCTCGAAGGCATCTTAGTTCCTTCCTATGTGGATATAGTTAGGATGCTCCATTGGCTTCTTGCCTGAGTGGCCTGATCTGGAATCTTGGCCAGTAGATCGGAGATTTATGCATAGGATAAGCAAGGAGGAGCTGCCAATGACCAAAAGCTGGTCTCCTTTTGTCGTGAAGAGCCCCTCCACCCTATAGGATTCCAGGGCCAATTCCACCCAACTCTGGAGACTGGGCAGGATGGGAAGGCATGAACACGTATCCCAGGCAGACTGAATTCATTCCCCTGTCCCTGATTGTACGCCCTCTGACTCAAGCTGTGACTGGGGCAAAAAAAAGGTCCCTTCCTTTTTTATGTCTGTGACAAGATCAGGGGGTTGCTTTGAATAATGTGAGAGGATAATTGAGTTTTCCCTTTGAGCAAACCCAGACGTAAAATTTCAGAATTGCATAAAGGATGGACATATAGCTGGTTCGTATTTTACTGAAGGGCTTTAAATATTTCCTTTTTAAAAAGATTACCACATACATTTAAAGAAGACTCATAAACATTTAGTATGTTCTCTATGTTTTTAGAAGTTAGCCCCTGAATCCAGTGGACTGTTCCTGACCTTTAAAAATAAGCATAATAGCACCATTTATTATTTACTGTTACTGGGCATTGAGCTGGGGGATTAACTACATCCTTACAACAATCCTGTGAGGTAAGTACCGTTATTGTCCCCACTGTACAGATGAGGAAACTGAGGCTCTAGAAGGCTAAGTGGTTTGTAGCTCGTTAGTGGTGAAGCCAAGGTATAATACCAAGGCAGTGCAGAAAGGCAGAGGTGCCAGTGGCTCCTTGCAGGAGCAGATGTAGGAGGGATCTTCTCTGGCCTCTGCCCTGGCTTCACCCCCAGGGGGCCTGTGCCCTGATGCTCTCCTCTGGTGCAGTCCACAGAAGGCAGGGTTAGTTACTTATTCAGTTATTTACTAGACAAATATTTACTAAGTATGCTAAGTGCTGGGGTTACAAATCAGTGGAAACAGACACTGCCCCTACCTACTCATAGCTCACAGTCCAGAATGGCAGACCTTGTACAGAACCACCTGGCTAAATGCGAAACTGCAATAGAGCAGGTGCTCAGGAAAGGCTCACAGAGTTGTGGAGTCCTACACTGGGGATTTGAACTAGTCAGGGAAGGCTTTCTGGAGGAGGTAGTGATTGAGTAGAAAGTCAAATGAGTCGTGTGACTGAGGAGGAAGGGAAGTTCATGCCATGCCGAGGGAACAGTGTGTGCTAAGACCTGTGGTAGGCAGGACTAAGAGATGGTTAGTGTGACTGGATCACAGCGCCCGAGGTATGGGGTGGGATGCAGCTGGAGGGGTATGTGGATGTATAGCTTTAAAGCTCAGGGGGCTGTACATGATCTCTAGGCTCCCCACCTGCCCATCTCTCCATCTGTTCATTGATCCATGCATTCATTCATCCTTCATCCCACCACCTACCCTGCTCATCCCTCATCATTTCATTTGTCTACTGAGTGAGGAAATATTTATTGAGCTCCTGGTATGTGCCAGGACCTGGCAGAGGGAGGCAGAGCCCTCAAGGAGCTCCCAGACCAGGGAGGGGAGATGGAGTAGTGCAGCGTATCTGTCACAACAAGGTGCTTAGACAGGGTGATGAAAGCCCTGGAGGCTGAATCTCCCATGGTTTAAATTTCCTAAGGCAAGGCAACACCATCTCTTCCAGGCCATCTTCCAGCCACACAGTTCCCTCTGGCAGCCAGTCTCATTCCTTTCTGCTGCCAAGGTAGCCCACTCCTTACAGCCCCAAAGTACCGCCCCAAAGTGGAGAGTGCTTCTGGTAGTCCTTTTTTTCATTTACCCTTTGGGGGGGGGGGTCTCAGAGGCATCTCAGTACCAGCAGATCACGGAAACTTCATCAAGTCTCCCTGAGATATCAGAATCCAGCTCCAGACATTTCCTTTTCTGGGCATGAAAGTAGGACAGAGATTTCAAATGCCCCTCAATTGCCTAGCCATGTATTCCCACTCTCCACTCCTCCTTGAACTACTTGTCCTCTGCTGTGACATCACAATGGTATCTATGGCAACCAAATGTGAGGTCACTAATCCTTACAGCAACAGAATCTGTGGGGCCAGACAATGGCCTGGAGGAAAGAGAATGAATGTGAAATGGGGCCTGAGAGGGAAACCATGTCCCACCGGGGGGTGGAAATGGCACCCTAGACCTATGGGGTCAAGGAAGATGCCAGGTAGAAATAGCATCTTGGTCTTATGTTTCGTCGAAAAGATTCTATGTTGACACTGAACCCCTTCAAGACGGCCTATGAAGGGAGAACCTCATATAATCTGACTCAGAAGGGCTGAGTAGCTTCCTTGGGATCACTGACTCGGACCCATGTACTAGTGGGAAGGGGAGGTAGAAGTGTGGTATGGTCTGAGCCCCAGCAGGGGACTGGCCCTTGTTGAAGCCTTGATTTCCCCATCATGGAAGGAGTGAGGGTGTGAAGGTGCTAAGGAGTCTTGCTTCCTGACTTCCCGGATAAGCAACAGATTGGCTTAACGCTGTTGGGCCTGCCCTATGTCTTCTGTGAATCAGCGGGGGACTTGCCGTGAGTGGGGAAGGGTGGAGCTGGGCATGTGCCTAGTGTATTCTTGAATAGGGCTGGTCCCTCTGAGGTCATGCTGGTGGTTTGTAAGAGCAAGGCCTGTTGTTAAGGGAGACTGTGCATCAAGAGGCTGAGGGGTGTCCTGAACAGTGCCCAGGCTTCAAATTCAGGTCTGGGTTCAAATCACCCCAGCCTTAAGCTTGCCCTGGGCAAGTTTCTGAGCCTCTCTGGGCTTCTACTTCTTTACCTATGAAAAGAAAGTGGTGCAACTTGCCTTTAAGAGAAGTATTCAGTGAAATAGCCTGTAGGAGGGTTTGGTATACAGTAGATACTCAGTAAATGCTTGTTATATTAATTTTTCTATCTTCTCAGTCCTTAGCTTCAGGCTTTGCATATTATATGAGCTTTGTTAATGCTTGTGACTGTAAGTGCTGCAAGAGAAATAGAGGACTCAATTTAGAGCCAGGGAAGTCAGTGGATGTAGGTTCAAATCCTAGTCCTTACCAGCTGTACCCTCCTTGTGCCTCAGTTTCCTTAACAGTAAAATGAGAGATCATGATATATTGTCCTTATAGGGTTTCTGAGGACTAAATGAGGCGGATAGAGGTACAGCCCAGCACACATTAAGTGCACATACAGAGGACGGTGGCCACTGTGTTCTTGAGTGGGGCTGTTTTAATACTCTGGTTTCTCCTCAGATCGTATAAATCTTTCGCCTTTTGAGTGGGGCTGTTTCGGCACATGCCGCAGAATTTCTGTCCACTCGCAGCTTTAAGGAAATGCGAGTTAATCTGAGGGATGTCCAGGACTGGAGAGTGGGTGGGAGGAGTAGGATGGCAGCCCCTTCCAGCCCAGGAAGGGGTCACCTCTCCCTCTCTGATTCCCTCAGTGTGAATACCAGTAGAGCCGCCCAGCTCATGCCAGCCACAAGGGCTGGGTCCCCCACTGGGTCCCCAGCTGGGCGGCTGTGCCTTGAGGTCAGGGCCTGACTGTGTCTCATTCATCTGTGAAACCCCTGCTAATGCCTGACACATAGCAGAGGCTCAGCAGCAGTGCAGGTGCACCAAATTAGATGATGTCTTAATAACCATAGATTGGCTTCCGTATATTCTGCACGTACTACATGCCAGGCTCTGTTCTGAGTACTTTGTCTGTTGTGGATCCTCCCAACAACCTATAAAGTGTTAGATATCATCCATTTTCAAAATGAGGAAACAAAGAGGCGAAGTAACTCGCCCAAGGTCACACAGCTAGTAAGCATTAGGGGGGCTGGGCTACCTGGCTCTAGAACCCGTACTCTTAACTCGCACATTACCCCCAGACTCATGGGCCCTGTCCGTCCATTTTGCCACATCGGCTACCAGGCATTTCCTCTGCCAGCTCTCCCTCCTGCCCCTCTCTTCTTCCAGCCAAGCCTGGGCCCATTGCAACCCAAAGAGTGGAAATCCTTCCCCGACCCGCCTGAGCCGTCTGCCTCCCTCTCTGCTGAAATAGAGCTGCAGCTGCCCTACCACCTCCGGAGGAGCCGAACCACCACTGGATTCCTTGCTTATTTCACGTCCTCCTAAAGCTTGTTGAGTTCTTAACTTATTAAAGATAAGCACATGGAAATAGGGAGCAAATCTCTTTATTTATGACATAATCTCCAGCCCAGAAAAGCGGCAGGAACAGTGTTGCCTGTATTAGGGAACCAATAGGAAAAAAATCAATTAGATCTGCCGGGAGCGTTTCCCTATTAGCTTTCTTCTGATGTTTCTCTTAAGGCTGGCCGTGGGGTCTCTGCCAGCCGCGGAGCTGGAGGAGAGCAGCGCTCTGTAGGAACGGAGGAAGGAACGTCACAAGGAAGGCAGCAGACCAGGCTCCAAGACAGACAGAAGTCCATCCCAGTGCCCTTCACTGCTTTCCACACCTCAGCCAGGAAGTTCCTATGTTGGTTTAACTTCCATGTTTTTGTGGCAATTTCAACTGCTGTCTTCAGGGGCAGTGGGAGTCAGCTGGTTGGTGTTTGCTTCTTGCAGACCTGAACCCCGAGTCTGATCACGTTTCTGCTAGAACCGTTGAGGGCAGGATCCTCTTCTTCCTGGAAGAGCGTTATTCTGGAGGGGCTCTTGCTGGCTGATTTTCCATGCAGTTGTCTTCTGCTGGGTAACTCTGTCTGTGACCTGCAGCCATCCCATGAGGTCCTCCCATCTACCTGCCTATCTCCAGGAGCAACTCCCAAGCTGTTCCCCAGAGATAGGACTCGCCCTCATTCCTGAGAGCTTGCGACAAGGGGGATGTCCTGGCTCCCATAGAAACTCGGATTTCATCTCCTCAAAGGCAAGGGATCACATCTTGTTTCCTAGTTTTTCCTCAGGGCCAGGCATGTAGCAGGAGCTCAATAAATATTCATTGAATCAATAATTGTTATAATAATAGCTCCATTGATTGAATGTTCACTCAGTGCCAAGACTGAGAAGGGCAGATGCTTTGTTACCCAAAGTAGGACTCCTCTGCTTCTCCCTGAACTAGAAGGCAGCCCAGAAGAGGCCCCCGGTTTTGTTTTGTCTTTTTTGGTGGGGGGAGCAGGGCCATAGTAGCAGCGGCTCTGAGAAGTATTACAGTCATCACTTTACAGGGGAAGAAACAGACAGAAACAACTTGTCCAGTCTAATACATGAGATGCTCTATCCATTCACTTTTGGTCATTAGGAAGTCCTTCTTGAGGTCTAATCTAAACCTTTCATGTTTCAGCAGCACCGGTTCCTTTTCTGTCCTATGGAAGCAGAAAACAGCATCACTACTCATGCAGACTTCCTTCAGCTTAGGAATGTCCGTCAGGTCTTTGTATGGGTTCACCTGCAATGAATACTAAACCCCAGACCTCACAGAGGCCAGCCCTGCAGGGCAGGCAATGAACCAATCCTCCTCATGCCTGTTCATTATTATAATTAATATCGAGCCAGGGTTGGTGGTGACCTCGCCCTCACCAGGTATTTGGGCTGTTTTAGAAGCTTATTCAGATCAATGACAGACAGCTCCAAATAGATAAACTCTCTGCCATCCAGACGAATCAATTGCAACACTGCCGTCACAACAAGCCCAAGAAATCAATCTGATTTCAGGCGACATGGTAACTCAGCGCTGGGCAAGCTGGTTTTAATTTCCGTGTGGCTGAGACCCAGCTTCCCCTGCTCACTGGACCACCCCTCTTTCCCAGCGGGTGTTCCCTGCACACGGTTGCCCAGGGCAGGTGCCTCAGAGAGTTCAGGCCAAGGGGCAGTCATATGGAGGACAAGGTGACGGGGGATTGTGTGACCTTGAGGATGGTTCTTGAACCCCCAGACCCAGGAGGAGCTGACTCAGACCTGCTGCTGGAATCCTTGTTATGCTGGCTTCAGCTCCCATTTTTCCGCTGCCCTCTGCAAAAAAGACAAGCCTGGAGGCCTTTCTGGGCTGCCTCCCAAATTGGGGAGCTGCAGAGGTAGTCTGCCTACCTCAGGCACCAGGACAATGGCCCTTCTTGGTTTTGGAGAAAAGCTTTTCTAGCAGGGTAGTAAAAAGCTCACCAGAAGAGACATAGCTATTTACCGGGTACTTACTTACCTCATGCACGGGCACACTACTAACTACTTTACACCCCTCATTTCACAACATTCAAGAGAAATAGGGAACAATCATCTACATTTTGCAGAAGAGGAAACCAAAAGCTCAGAGGAGTTAAGTAACTTGTTCTGAGTCACACAGCTTGCAAGTGGTAGAGTCTAGATTTGAACCCAGATCCCTAAGCCTTTGCCACCACCTAGTCCTAAAGGTGACATTGGAAATACCCTCTGTCCTCCCCTGTCCAGATCCTGACTGGTTAAATGAAGCCCTTGCTTTTCCTCCCGTCTGCCAGGGAAGGGAGCCTCAGGAATTCTCACAATCAGTGATTGTTCCCTGAACGTTCATTTTGATGCTTTAGGTACTGAGTAGAGGGTGTTCAGGAGGCCAAGCTGGCTACTCTCCCACACCCCCTCCCTCTAGCCCTGATAGTATATCTAGGCAGTGCCTGGGACAGGGAGCAGGGTGCTGGGAGGTGTTGCTTTGGAATCAGCTGCACTGGGTTCAAATTCTAGCCCACTCACTTATTAGTTGAATATCTGGGGCAAGTCTCTTAACTTCCTGGACCTTCCCCTACCCAGTCTACCCAGGGGATAACATTACCCAAACCACAGGTCGTGAGGATTAAAGTGAAATGCTATAGGCGAAGTGCCTGGGACAGTGCCCGGTATGGAGCAGGTGCTCAACGTCTGCCGGTCCCTTCCCCTCTCTTGCCTCTGCTCTTTCTGAAACACCATGCCTTGGGTCCCCGGCTCCAAATGGCCAAGATCAGGGCTTTTCAAATGTTTTCAGTTAAGAAGCTTTTTAATCAGGAGACACCTTAGAAGGAAGACAAGGATACCAATAAAAAGGGAAGTCAGTCAAATGGCACTAGGTGGCTGGGAGCCCTCCTGCTCCATCTCCTCTCTCACCGCCAGGCCCGTAGCTGCCCCCAGGAGCTTTGGCCCAGCCCTGGGTCTGGCTGATTATCCGGTTCCAGCACCCTCTCTCAGCCATTGGCTACCTTGAGTCTGTTCTGAATTTAGAGTACGACAGTTTAGGGGCTAAGTGGGCAAACCTGCCTCTGGCTAGAGGGAGACCACAGATATCCATTTCCTTTGTGGGCTGAGGTTAGGGATTGTGGCTAGGGAGGCACAGATCTGGGGGCCAGACGGCCCTGGACTGGGAAGAGGGTCTTCTGCCTGTCCTAGGAAGCAGCAGGCCTGGGCTGGCTCCGGTGGGAGCTGGATACCTCATCATCAGGCTCAGAAACTTACATCCTCGCCGAGGGAGGCAGGGACACCCAGACTTGAAGCCTAACAATGGAGAGTGACATACAATGGCACACAGCTAGTGCTGGACGGCTTCCTTTCTCTCTTCTCCGCATAGTGGCTGCCCGCCGCCCCCCCCCCCCACACATACCTTGTTCTGCATAGAATGATCCATCAACCTTTTCACCTACCAAGTACAAAACACGAAGAAAGAAACTAAAATTATAGCAGGAGGGAATGGGATTAAATCCTGGGAAGGACTTCCTGACTCATCAGCTGGTCTCTAGGATAGCTTGTTAGAGAGGCAGTGTGTTCTCTTTGGGGTGACCTCGGTTCAGCTGTACCCTCCCCCACCCCCCCACCCCCCGCACCGTGGCTCCCAGTTCCTGAAAGCTACTGAGAGACAAAATGACGACCTCTGAAGCATGTGGCTTTGTCTTTAATTTTTTTGAATAGGTAATGCCTGCTCATGATTCAAAAAAATAAGGATGTGGAGGAAGCCTGTTCAGTGAGAATTCTCCCAATTATCCTCCCCAGAGGCAAGCGACGCTATGCGTTTGCTGTCTGGACATACACGAACAAACAGGGACACATTCTCTTTCTTTAGCCCTATTTTTAATACACAAGACGTGGCCTACCCTGCACACTGCTCTGTGCCTTGCTCTTGTCACCTGACAGTATATCTTGGAGATTACTCTCAATCAGTACGTAAAGGGCTGCCTTACTCTTCGGTGTCTTTTTATGGTCCCAGGCTTCTGAGAGCTCAGAAGCAATCACATCTGGTTTGATTAGCTTCACATTTCCATTTATGATACCCCTGCCCAGAGAGGGCAAGAACACTCTCCAAGGTCACACAGCAAGGACTAGGGACATGCAGCCTTCTTCTCCTCTGTCCCCAGCTGCCCCCAGCCACCTCAAGGATGAGTTCTGCCCAGAGAGGGAAGGACAAGGAGGGGTGTGCCTTTGATCAGAATGTTCTCTGCTCTGCTCTCTCTGCTCTCTCTGCTCCCTCGGCTTGCAATCAGAGGCGGCAGCCAGGCCTGGAGAGCCGGGTGCGGACAGTGGTGGCGAGAGCCCACGTGGGAGCAGGGGAGCGGGGAGGAGGGAGGCGGGCGGCCCGATTTCTCGGGAACCCCGCTCGGCATGCTTCCCGGTAATGAGCTCCCGGCCCGAGGTGAGCGTCCCCGGCTGCTCACACGGCAGCCGCGTGCCACTAAAGAAAACGAGTCCTTTTTTTCTTCTGTGCCTGACAGCTCATTAGAAGAATTAATTTACTCCTGCGTTTGCAGTTTAAAGGACATTATTTACTGGTTAATTGTTGTTATTACAAAATGTTAAATATCATTATTTATTTCCCAGGCCCTGACAGCCTCTCTGACAGGAATTTATTAGGTGAGACTGTAGCACCGGTGGGTGTCCGGACGCAGGGCAGTGTGAAGGTAGCGGTGTGAAGGTGGCGGGTCAGCCCGGCCCCCATGTCTGGGCAGGACAGGCTCTGAGACGGGCAGAACGTGAGGGGCCACCCTCTTGCTCACCCCACAGCAAATGATCACTGGCTCCTCCTCATCCCCCATTTCCGCCCCCTGTGTATTTGGGGGGTGAGGGTGGGGCAGGAGGCAGATTGGGGACAGCACGTGCATAGAGCTATAGTTTGGGGGTCAGAGTGGCCCTTGCCACAGGCTCTGTGTCCAGAATGAGCCCCAAACTTTGGGTCTTGTCCTTAAAAGGTCACCCCCAAAACATGTCTTTAGGCTACTTTCTTGCACTCACAGAATTTAAGAGCTGGAAGGGAGGTAAGTGGTCAGCTGGTGCTCAGATCACAAACCGAAGTCCTCCAGGCTACAAATGGCCTGTGGACTAAAGTTTGACCTGTTCGGGAGACTTCACATAAAATCTAAATCTCTGGCTTCTTCTGAAAAACCAGAAAACCTTGTCATACTTGGCAATGACCAGCTGGCCCCGAAGGGCAGTGCCGTGCAAGGGCAAGCCTGACCCCTAGCTCCCATACTCCCCACCCTTTGCTTCCCTTTCTACATTCTTTTCCTCTGTAGGGATCTGAGTTTTCAGCTCCTGATCAGGTCTGATGGTGGTGATAGATGAAGAAACTGAGCCCTGGTGCAATTAAGTCTCCCACAGCCGAGACCACACCTCAGCCCGCTCTTCGCCCGCCACACGACCCTCCTCCCTCCCCACCAATTTCTCCGCCTTCTCTGGGCCAGGTTTCCAATGAGTCTGGGCAGGGAGCTCAGGTGGTCTAAGGGCAGCCTCTGGGCCCAGAAGGAGAGGCAACCTCGAGAGAATTCACAAGGATCCTGGCTCCATGAAGAGCATTCGTTTCTTCAGTTGGCAAATAGTTTCTGAGGACCCACTATGTGACATGTAAAAATGATTTGGATATAAATTCTGCTCCCAAGGATCTTTGTCTGGAGCATCAAGCAAGTGCACAGTTACAACATAGGGAGGTGTGTGAGTGGTAGGTGCAGAGGGCAGCCCAGAGGAAGAAGGGGCGACTGGCAGGGCAGGAGCAGGTCCGGGGAAGAGGCTTTCCAGGGGGGCACGTTCTAGGCTGGGCAGGCTGCCTGTGTCCTCTTATTGCTGTTGAAAATGCCTGCCATCGTGTGATAAACAGTGGCTCCTCCAAGCCTCAGAGAGGCCCCCTCATTCTGTCTGGATCCTCCCTCCAGGGCGGATGCCTGAAAGCTGCTCCGGCTGAGGGGACCCTCTATCAGCTGTCACCCACAACCAGTCCACGGGGCAAGGCTGATTACCCTCATTTCCCAAGTTAGGAGCCTGAGGCTCAGAGACAGGAGACGGGAGCTGGGTGCTGGCAGATGAGCTGGGTCCTGGGAAGGATGGGGAGAGGATTGTCCTCTGAGACCCAACACCCAGGCCTGGGAAGTGTGGATCTTTTGGGCAGACATCCAACAATGGCCTGTTAGAGAAGGTCTTTGGCCCTGGTCTCTTCCTGCCCAGGAACCTGAAGGCAGCAGGTAGCCTAGAGGAAATTCTGGAGAACCAAAAAGGAGATGAGAAGTACTTTAGGAAAGTATGAAAACGAGCTCAACTGAGCTGTTACTGTTGCTATGCTGTAAATTATTACAAAGATATTTCTGGCTGGCAGCCTGGTTTATTTTAGACCCTACTTCATTTCTTCCAGGTTATAGGCCCTAATTACTTGCCTGTTGACAAAGAAAGAAACTAGCACTAGTTTTTTTATTGTCGTTCAAGTACATTTGCCTGCCTTTCCCCCCACCACTCCCCCTTACCCTAACCATCTCCATCTCCCTCCCCTGATCCCACACCCCTTGGTTTTGTCCATATGTCCTTTGTAGTTGTTCCTGAAAACCCTTTCCCCTTTCCCCCATGTTATCCCCTTTCCCCCACATTATCCCCTCCCACCCGGTTACTGTCAGTTTGTTCTTTTTTCTTTTTAAGAATCTTTTGAAGGGAAGGGAGGAGAGAGGGAGAGAAATATCAATGTATGGTTGCCTCTCGTGTGTCCCCAGCTGGGAACTAGCCTGCAACCCAGGCACGTGCCCTGACTGGGAATCGACCCATGGTTGTGTGGTTCACAGGCCCGCGTTTAATCCACTGAGCTACACCAGCCAGGGCCAGTTTGTTCTTAATTTCAATGTCTCTGGTTCTATTCTGCTCGCTTGTTTGTTTTGTTGATTAGGTTCCACTTAAGGGTGAGGTCATGTGGTATTTGTCTTTCAGGAGACTAGCACTATCGGAGTGAGTCCTGGGGAGGTTCAGAGACCATAACCGCCGCTTGAAGGGTTTTACATATTCCAAGAACATCAGGACTTGCCATCCTTCGAAGATCCACCAGCCCCCTCATTTTATTTTATTGCCCTATTAAATTTTTAATAAAGATTTGTATTTATTTCTTTTTAGAGAGAGGAGAAGAGAAGGAGAGAAACATTGCTCTGAAACCCAGGCCTGTACCCTGACTGGGAATTGAATCAACAACCTTTTGGCTTAGAGGCTGCTCAGTCCACTGAGCCACACCAGCCAGGGCTGCCCTATTAAATTTTTTAAAATTATGCCTTTTTTGAATAGGTAGTATGTGTTCAAGGTCCCAAATCAAAAGGCATGAAGAGTGCACGGTCTCCTCACTCCTCAGAGTCAGCCAATGTTATCAGTTCCTTACTTTATTTAAAAATAGCATTGTTTCGCCTGGCTGGTGTAGCTCAGTAGATTGAGCGTAGGCCTGTGAACCACACGATCACGGGTCGATTCCCAGTCAGGGCACATGCCTGGGTTGTAGGCCAGTTCCCAGCAGGGGACTCATGAGAGGCAACCGTACATTGACATTTCTCTCCTTCTCTCTCCTTCCCTTCCCCTCTAAAGATAAATAAATAAAAAAATCTTTAAAAAAAAGCATCGTTTCTGTTTTCTGTTCATGTAGAAAATACAATAATTCCTGCAGAAGGAAATAAAAATCATATAGAATTCTACAATTCAGAGCCAAACACTGTTAATGTTTTGGTGTATCGTCAACAAGCCTTCTGTCTTTATATAAACACATGCATTTATAGTTACAAACTTGAATAACCTGTTTTTATTATTTATTTATATTAAACATGATTCTTCGAAAATAAATGAGAGGATACATGTTAAATTGTTAATAATGGATATAATTCTGCAGGATCAGGTTATAATTTAGAGAGAACTTTGCTTTACTTATTTGATTTTTTAAGTTAAATTGGTATTTTTCTTTTTAAAAAAATGTTTTATTTATTTATTTTTAGAGAAGGGGAAAAGAGGAGAAAGAGAGGGAGAGAAACATCAATGTGTGGGTGCCTCTCATGTGGCCCCCACTGGGGACCTGGCCCGCAACCCAGGCATGTGCCCTGACCGGGAATTGAACTGGCAACCCTTTGATTCGCAGCCCATGCTCAATCCACTGAGCTACATCAGCCAGGACTATTTGATGTGTTTTAGAATAAAAATATAATAGTATATTATTTCGACCCAGTATTCCAGAATCTGATTTTAAAGGACAGCAGAAGGCTACTATTTAACTAACTCTTTAGTATTGTGGTTTTAAGATGTTCACAGGTTTTGCTATTATCAGCAAAGCTAGAGTAGATGTTTTGTACATCTTTGCACACTTGTCTAATGCTTCTTTGGGGGCAGTTTGTCAGAAATGGAACCACTGGGTCAAAGGGTATGTTCACTTTAAGGCTTTTTGATCCTTCACATCAAATATCCTTCTTTCTGGGCTGTTCCAATCTCTTAATCCACCAACAGTGCCTGCTCCTCACGCCAATTTCTGGTTTGTTCAGCACAGCCCAAATGTAAGGTCTGTGAGACAGTGGGGCAAAGTCATGGGAGGGTGAGGCCGTTTCTTCTCCAGGTCTGGTTTAAGAAGGGGACAGTGTCCAGTACAGGAAGCCTGTGCTGGTGCGTTAGACCCCAGAATGCCGGCAGGAGCCCAGAGGGGACCTCAGCAGCCACAGGGATATAAGGAGGAGGAGTAAGGAGTGACTGCAGAACCCTCAGGCCAGTGGGGCAAGCACCCAGTCCAGATCGCGAGGCCTCTTGGAGCTGTGCGGCACACACCCAGGCCTGGATCCAGGCCCTCCCACCAGGCGACCAGCTCTCGGGTCAGTGCTGCTCTACCATCTGAGCAGAAGGCACGGCTGCTCCCTGGGACAGCTCCTCCAGCCCGTAGAGCTACATTCCCTGAAACTCATGTGGCACGTGGAGGACCTTCCAGGGTCAGTGTCTCTAGCTCCTGCTTTCTCCAAGTATCTTCTCTTGGGTTCTAAGTGCTTGTTGCTGCCCAATTCTTGGGGGTCTCATCTGCCACCTTGGCACCCGTGGGTTCTCTAGCAAGGTGACCCATCTGATTTGGAAAGCTTCGAGCAGAACGAGAGGGATTGGAGACAGACTTGTTGACATAATACTGAAGAGACGGTATTGTGGAAACATCCCCTCCTCCAGGAGCCCAGCATCCACAGTAGCTGAGGTTTCCTCTTGATGGGGTGAAAAGAGAAAGCCCAAGATTGCATCTCATTGGTGAGATGAATAATACATTTGAAGCATCTCACAAACCGTGTTTGATCCGCCTAAAGCTTCATCTGTTAACGTATTTCTCTTTATCCCCAGGCAGGGAGGGCTGGGAACTGTCAACATTTCCCTTTCTGCCTAATTTGTGTCTTCTCCCGTCAAGAGAAAAGCAGGGGGAGGGGGAGGGAAGGAGGCAGGGAAGGAGGGCGGCAGCACACACTCCCTAGAACAATGCAAAGAGCCAGGGGACCCCTGGGCTCAGCAGGTCAGAGCAGGGGAGGGGGGCTCTGGGGAAAGGGGCTGTGCTGTGGGTGCTGGAGCTCTTCAGGACTGTTTGTAGGACTGTGAGCCCCTAAGAAGTGGATCCCTTCGAGGGCCCACCTCTAGCGTTTCTAGTGGGAAACCAGAGTGGGAAGTTGAGCCTTGTCAGCTGTCAAGCACGGAAGATGCTCCCTTCCTCTCACGAGAGGCAGAGAACAACATTAAAAATTGCCACTGGCTGAGCTCAGGGGCCAGGCACTGTGCCAGTATTTTCACGTACATGCATTCAGTCACTCTGAACACTGCACTGAGGGGCGACCTTAAGTTCTAAGGATTTTATCCAAGGTCACACTGCTAGTCAGTGCCTGTTCACGTTCTTAAACACAGTACTGTTCTCCCTCTTGACTAGCTTCTGGTAGATGGCCAAAACCTGTATCCTGTACTGAAGGGGGAATAGAGAGAAGTGGTTAAGAGCACAGACTGGAATTTGCAATCCTGGATCCATGCCGCCCCCACCATGCTGCCTCAGTTACTTCTTATTTAAAGATGGAGATGTTAATGATAGCACCAACCTCAGAGGAGTTTGGTGGGGATTAAATGAATAAATATCCTCAGGTCCTTCCTATTCTCAGGGCATTGGAAGCATTTTGTATATTGCCTCTTTCCCCAGTTTATTTTACTCCACAGTCAAGTTGCAGCCACTTGCTCCCAACTAACGTTGAACCTATTCCATCTTCCCTCCTGGGACTGCCCATCTCTGTCCCACCCACCTTACTTCCCAGCTCTCTTCCCCTTCTGCTCAGCCTGGTTTGGGGCTCCACTGTCAGACTCCTCTGGGTCCTGGTGGCAACAGTAACTCCCCAGAGTTCTGTTGACACAGATCAGGTGTCACTTGGTCTTTGCCTAATTCCAAGGTCCTCTCATTCCCATGGACCTTGTTGAAGTTCATGCCTCTTTTCTCTTCGGTGGTGGCTCGTGGCCTTGGAGGAGGTGCCCAGGGGCACACTTTTGCAGCCTCAGAGCACAGAGAGAGGGAGACAGAGCAGACAGTTCCCACTGGGGAAGGAACAAGAGACGAGGATGGAGAGCGATTTTCCTAATACGTAACAATGTGTTTCCAACCTCAGCCATTCATTCCTGTACTCCCACAGGCTTTGTCCCTCCCTAAGGGGGAGTTGTGCCCACCTTGATCCCTCCGACCAACCACAGCAGGGAACTGAGACTTAGGCAGAAAACACCAAAAAATTCTCAAGCACGGGAAAGCAGGAAGGAGTCTGTGAAAGCAAGGACTGAAACTAGAATTTAAGCCTGGGTGGTGAGAGGGTGGGCTTGGGGAAACAGGACCTCTCCCTGCAAGGCAAGGCAGGCCCAGTGGTCTCCAGCAGCCGGGCCTTTGTGCTGTCCCAGTGCCCCAGAGCCCTTCTGTTTAGGCTGGGCATCCCATGGAGGTGGCATTCTGCTCAGCAGTTCAGAGCACAGATGGGAGGGCGGGCATTGCCGAGAATCGATTTGCAGGAGCAGCGGGGGCTTTCTCTTCCTCCTTACTTCCCCGGTCTTTGATCTCCTGTCCTTCCTCCATAGTCCTGTTCCCCACCCCACCCCCTTTCTTCCCTTGATCTCTCCCTCTGTCTCTCCCTCCAGCCAAATCAGAGCAGCTTCCTTGAAGGAAAGGGGTGTGTGTGGAGGAGAAGGGGTGGGAAGGCAGTCCTTTGTCCTCTTGCTACCTTTGACCGGTAGGGACCTCACTGCCCAAGGTACCAGCCTGCTACCCAAGGCGGACCTCCTGAGAGGCGGGGTCCGGCTTCGGTGAAGGGGCCTTTGAGACCGCGCGCGCGCGCGCGCGCGCGCACACACACACACACACACACACACACACACACGAAAAGCAAGAGCAGAAACGAAGACACCAAGGAAGAGGGAGAGGTCGAGGGAGAAAGACAGATACAAGATTCAGAGCATCAGAAAGAGAGTGAAAGACAGAGATGCAGAGAGTCGAGGACAATGGCAAAAAAGAGAATTCAGCAAATTAAAAATTTTACAACCATCCAGCAAGTCTGCAAAAATGATCTTCCCTGCGGTCTTTCATTTATCTCATTATCTGACTCCTAATGTGCTTTTTTCCCCCTTTCTTTTCTCGCCACACTTGGTACAAAACCTTATTAGCTTTTTTTTTTTTCTGGCAGGGGCTTCATATAGTCTTTTTCATTACATTTCCTAATAAAAGCAATCACTAGGACGGCACGGCTGGAGGATTAAAAAGCCACCTCGGCAGCCTCCTGGCCAGCAGAGCCGTGGCTCCCGTCGCCTCAGTCAGGCGGCCAGGGGAGTGGGCCCGCCCTGGCAGCCCGGCTCACAGGGGCCCAGGCTGTGCTCCTGAATGTTCCAGGGCTGGTGAGGCCTTTCAGCAGCAGCCACGGCGCCTGACATTAAGGGAGATGTGAGAACCCAAGACCTGGAGGAGGCGGCCCCTTCCCAGAACTTTTCTCAGAGCAGGAGGGAAGGTCACCTGCCTGACCCCAGGGCTCTGGTTTTATTACGGAGAAAATAGTATTTTGGCCCTTTCTGTTTGGAGCTTGGCCCACACGTTTCTTTCTTTCTTTTTTTTTTTAGGGGAACGGAGAGAGGAAGAGATGGAGAGAAACGTGGATGGGTTGCCTCCCGCACGTGCCCCGACCGGCTGGGAACGGGACCACCATGAATGATCCAGGCAGGTTCCCTGACGGGCATCAAAGCCATGACCCTGCGCTTTTTGGTGCGGTGCCCAGCCAACCGGGCCATGCCAGTCAGGGTTTCTTTCTGATAACATTGGTGATGTCAGGTCTTCACCTTGTGAGAATAGATATTTTTATTTCATTATCCACACTTTTTATTTTATTGTGGTAAAATTCACAGAACATAACACTTACAGTTTTACCCCCTTTAAGTGTAAGTTCAGTAACATTAAGTCCATTCACACTGTTGTGCCACCGCCGCCTCCGTCATCCCCAGAATTTTCCATCTGCCCAGACTGAACTCTATGCCCATGAAACAGTAACTCCCCTCCCCCCACCCCCACCCCCAGGCCCTGGCCACCACCATTCTCCTTCTGTTTCTGTGAATTGACTACACTAGGTACCTCATAGATAAGCTGAATCATATAGTATTTTTTTGTGTATATGTCTGGCTTATTTTACTTAGCACAGTGTCTTTGAGGTTCATTCATGTTGCCTCACATGTTAGAATTTCATTATTTTTTATTTTTTACTTTTTAAAGGTTTTATTTATTTATTTCTAGAGAGAGGGGAAGGGAAAGAGAATGAGAATGAGAGAAACTCAATGTGTGGTTGCCTCTCACGTGCCCCCTACTGAGGACCTGGCCTGCAACCCAGGCATGTGCCCTGACTGGGAATCGAACCAGCAGCCCTTTGGTTTGCAGGCCCATGCTCAATCCACTGAGCCACACCAGCCAGGGTAGAATTTCATTATTTTTTAAGGCTGAATAATATTCCATTGTGTGAATATGTTGCATTTTCTTTATTCCACTTTTTAAAAAGATTTTATTTATTTATCTTTAGAGGGGAAAGGAAGGAGAGAAGAAGAGATACATCAATGTATGGTTGCCTCTCTTGAGTCCCCCGCTAGGAACTGGCCTGCAACCCAGGCATGTGCCCTGACTGGGAATCGAATACCACGATCATGTGGTTCGCAGGCTCGCGCTCGATCTACTGAGTCACACCAGCCAGGGCTTTATTCCACTTTTTAAAAATGGAAACATTTTTATCCACATAAGGCGAGTGAAGAGAAAACTCACCCAGATGCAAACATATTAATGGTTCTCCTCCCTGTTCTGTGTCTCCCTCCTTCGTTAACGGTTGTACCTTTACCTGCCTCCTGAGCAATCCCATCCTCCAAGGCTGTTCCAAACTACTCTGCTAAAGCAGCTCGGCGGAGGATGTGGTGATTGGGAAGGGCCAAAAGTTACTGGGAAATGGGTCTCTGATAAATCGAGTTAAGGGAAAGAAAGGAACCCCCGTAAAGTGACATGACACTTCATTGCCCGAGTTATGAAGTGGTCCCGGGTCTTCCACACATCACCTTCCCAGACGGCTGGGGGCCAGGCCTCAAGCGAGAGCACCTCTGGATTAACTATGTGGCCTCTCAAGGGGGTGACTTTGAAGAGAACAATACTCATTTGGAAATATTTGGTCTAGTATGTTTTAAAATAATGGTACAAAAAATCAAATTAAAAGTGACTTTTAAATGTCTTGTTGCTTTGGGGAGCATGGAAGCCAGGCCTGGCTAACTGCTGTGTCCCTCCCCTGCTCAGCCAGTCCTATTTGGGCTGGTTCCAACACGCATTTCTCCAAGTCCAGGAGACCTGCAAGGGGCAGCATTGGGGAGAGGTGTCCAGGTCAGCCCCTCTGGTTCCGCCGCTGCTCCCAGCTGGGTGAGGAGGGTGTTCCAACCTCAGCCACCAGTTCAGTTAACAGCAACGGTCCCCACATCTGTGTGGTCCTTTGGGAACCTTTTACCTCTCATTCCTTTCACTTGTCCTCCAGAACCCCTTTGCTCTAAGTCTCCGCTGGCCTCTGTCCCTGGCCCAGACCCCAGAAGGCAGCAGGTTCCGCTTGGGGAGAGTAGGACCTGGCAGTGACAAAGGCAACCTCGCCCACACCCTTCCCTTCCCTCCTTTTGTGTCAGAGCCCCTGAAAGGAACCACAGATTGTACTACTTTCCCACTTTGTACATGAGCAGAAAGTACATATTTATTTTCCCCACGGTCTTCAAAACTGGATCTTTTCCTTCATGTACACACACAACCACATACACGCACACTTCACACACACACGCCCTCTCTGTTTCATCAATATGAGCCTTTTCTAGATCACTCCCTTTGTCTTCCTGAGAAGCAGCCCCCTCCCTTCCCTCAATGCTCTGAGGGGCTTTTATTTTTCTTTTATTTTCAGCTCTCCATCAATCAGGGGGAGGGGAAACACTTTCTCTGAACCCTTGGTGAGCAGCAGCAGTAACCAGCAGCTGCCAGGGCAGGGGGAACTTCATTTCTGGCTCTGACGTTTATAAATGTGGCCCAGAATACCAGTAGGGACTGGAATAAATCAAGCCGCTTCTCCAAAGTTTCCCAGGGGCTGCTTCAGAATTTCTTCCCATTGGGGGTAATGTTCCTTCTCTTTCTTTGCAGGGGTGGGGGCGGGGAGTGCTGTTATTAGCAACATGGAAGGAACCGCATTCTTGCTCATTCTCCAGGAAAGCATTGAGCTAGGACCCAGTGTGCCCTGGACTGAGGGCCTTGGGCTCATCTCTGGATGTGGGGAAAAGCTTGGGGTGTGAAATCCTGGGTGTGGGTTGGAATGTTGTCTCTGTCACTCACTACCTATCAGTTTTCTCCTCTGCAAAATGGGGATAAAAATGCCTGCCCTGTCCACGCCCCAGTGCTGTTATAAAGCTGGAATGAGGTTCTATCAGGTCAGTGCCCTGAAACCTTTGATAAGCTTGAGTATCTCGGTGAGGGGTTATTAAGGAGTGATGATAAGGACCAGAGTTGTCCAGACCCCCAGGGTGTTCAGAAGGTTTTTGGATGGACTCCAGGCAGACCTCCCCCACCGCATTCAACGAACCTCTGCATTTTTCTTCAAGAATTCTGGGCAAGGAGTACTGATAATCTGTTCCAAAAATAGCTGGACTCTTCCCAATGTTTTATCTAAGCTGTTCCTTCTTCTGCCCCTGTAAATATTGAGAAAATAAAGGTGGGCAAGTATAATATGGAGAGGAGAGAGAGAGAGAGAGAATGCTCGAGCTGCTAAGGATGAGGCAGGAAGTGGGGAGCTAGCTGTTGGCTACACTCACCACGCAACTGCAAAGCAGACTAGGCATGGATGCTTTCAAGGTTCTGTATGAGAACCCTGCTCAGTGAAATGAGATCCGGCCTGGGCCCTGCAATCCCTCTCCCTTTCTATTCCCTAAATTTCCAGATGCTGCACACTACAGTCTACCTACTTTCTGGCCTTTCTGTCGATTTCATCCCTGCAAAGGCCAAAACGCTGGCTGAACCTGGGAGCCCAGGTGCGGCACGATGCTGATGATGCCCGGAGTTTGTCCCTGAACCTCTCAGGGCAGCAATTATCTGTACAGTGTTTTCTTCTAAGGCCTTTTCTATATGTAACAAGATTCCTCCCAACAAGATTCCTCCCAGCGTCACTCCCCAGAGGCAACTTTTTTTTTAAAGATTTTATTTATTTGTCTTTAGAGAGGAAGGGAAGGAGAGACGGAGAGAAATATCAATGTATGGTTGCTTCTTGTGAGTCCCCTGCTGGGAACTGGCCTGCAACCCAGGCATGTGGCCTGACTGGGAATCAAACCTCGATCATGTGGTTCACAGGCCCGCACTCAGTCCACTGAGCTACACCAGCCAGGCCCTCAGAGGCAACTTTTGTTGCCAGTATTTTGCTATTCTTATAGATAGAAAAGTGATTTTATTTAAATATTTGTTCAACAATTTTTTTAAAAGAGATTAGGTCCTGCAAAGAGGGAGGAGGAGCAGAAGAATACATTTCTCCATTGTTCTGAGCAACCGAGCTTTGGTGGGCAATTGCATGTCCCGTTCTTTAAGACAAAGGCTGTGCAGTGAGCTGGACCCACTGTCAGCTGAGAGCAGTTAACGGTGGTGGAGGCGCTGGGAGCATGGGGGTTGTCACAGCCCACACCTGCACCTTATCAAAATATTCATGCCTCCTTGTAAAGATTTTATTTATCTATTTTTAGAGAGAGGGGAAGGGATGGAGAAAGAGAGGGAGAGAAACATCTACCGGTTGCCTCTCGAGTGTACCCTGCCTGGGGACCAAACCTGCAACCCAGGCATGCGCCCTGACAGGGAATCGAACCAGTGACTTTTCCTCTTGCGGTAAAACGCCCAACCAATTGGTCCACACTGGTCAGGGCCTCATACCTCCTTTTAAACAAGTATAATGGTAATTACCTAAGAGGCAGCTTGTTAACAAAACTTCCATATTTCAATTCATGATAATCTTTAGGGTCCTATGTATAATGACACTTCTGTTTCTGGGGACCTGTAAGGCTGGTCCTAGGGTGGCTAATATGAGATTCCCATTCTTGCTGCCCTCTAAGGGGAGTGGTCATTCTTTTTTTTTATAGATTTTATTTATTTATCTTTAGAGAGGAAGAGAAGGAGAGTAGGAGAGAAACATCAATGTATGGTTGCTTCTCGTGAGTTCCCTGCTGGGAACTGGCCTGCAACCCAGACATGTGCCTTGACTGGGAACTAAACCGCGATGGTGTGGTTCACAGGCCCGCGCTCAATCCACTGAGCTACACCAGCCAGGGCGGAGTGGTCATTCTTATTGACAATTGCCATTCCTCCCCGAAACACATACACACTTTGTATCTTAGGGGGAAGAAGACCGGGGAATAGAAATGGAGGATGTGGTGGAAAGCCGATGTGTTTTGGGTCTTAGTAATCTGACTGCAACTGAGGTTGGAAGCCTGGTAATGGCAGGCTGATTTATTTGGACCAACTACCCCAGTAAAAACAACTGAAAGCGCTAGATAATATATCAAAAACATCTTAAAAGCCTGAGGAGTTGATAAATAGCAAGGAATTAATGGGCCAACATGGAAGAGAAAGCCAGAATGTAGAAACCGCCTTATAAATCTGACCTTTCATTTCAATCACCTGGAACAGGGAGGGGCTTAGAAACCCCAGCTCAGCCCCTGCACATGGTGCAGAGCCTCACAGAGGGTCCTCTCCTCAATGCTCCGAGACCCTAAATGGCTACGCCATCAGGGTCAGGGTGGACTGAAGCACACGGCCTAGGGTCGCATTGCCTGGGTGATCCAGGGAAGCTCAGACTGTGAACTTGATCTAAATAACTTTGGGCTGCTCGTGCCCTGTTGCCCAGCAGCAGTAAGACAATCCTCTCTAGATGGAGGCCCCTTCGTACTCAAGTTATTCCTGTACCTTGGTTCCAGCGCAGGTACTAGAACAGGTGAGAGAGCCATACCCACAAGAAAATAAGGCTGCGTGAGTGAGAAAGAGAGAAGCAAGAGACAAATGGAAAAGAGCTGGGAACATTTCACAAATCAGAGTGATCAGAGCAACTATAAAACAGCCATGCTTATTGCGGTCAAAGAAATAAAAGACAAGCTTGGAAATAGTTTCGGGGAATAAGAAACTATGTAAGGTGGCAAAATGGACTTTGAAAAAACAAGTGTCCCCTGACTGGTGTGGCTCAGTGGGATAGGCATCGTCAGGCAAAGCAAAAGCTCAGCAGTTCGATTCCCACTCAGGGCACATGTCCGGGTTGCAGGTTCAGTCCCTTGGGGCGCGTACAGAATGCAACCAATAGATGTTTCTCTCTCACATCGATGTTTCTCACTCTCTCTTTCTCCCTCCCTTCCCCTCCCTCTAAAAGAAAAAATAAAATATTTAAAAAATAATAAAATAAATTACGATGTCATTAAAAATAAATAAATACAATAAAATCTTTAAAAAAAATAAAAGCAAGATTGTAAAAATAAAAAAAAACCCTCACGGTAACTGCAATAAAACTCAGCTCATTAATTTAAAAGCAACGGAGATGCAGTGGGATAGAGAATTAGCAAAGTAAAAGATAATAGTGAAAAATTACCCAGAGTGCAGCACAGAAAGACAAAAGGGGGAGGAGGGTAGAGAAGATAATAGATACAGTGAATAGAGGTCTAATGTATGTTTAATTCATGTCCCAGAAAGAGAGGAAAGCAAATAGAGCAGAGGCAAATGCTTGAGAACAGATAATGGCTGAGAGTTTTCCAGAACTCATGAAAGGCACTAGCCCAAAGATTCGTTGAAGAGGCTGGTAAATCCCAAGTGTGAAAGTCCTGTCTAGACGCGCAGCCAGATGAGAGAGGAGAGAGGGGTACAGCTGAGAGTCGCCTTCCTGGCCCCAGCAGGCTAAACATTCCATAACATCCCCACCCCCACCCCGCCCATTAAGAGAAACAACAGGAGGCTTCTCGCTAAGAATCAGAGCCAGGTGGCTTTGATGCCTGAGACTGACTCCCAGCCCCCTCTTCTCTCCCTCCCTCTTAACGGCCGCGCCTCCGGCCAGGCCCCTGTTCCTCCAGATTTGGTTGCAAAGGCCTTCTCCTAAATCTCTCTCCAACACAAGGGAAGGAGCGGGGCCCAAGGCAGAAACAGAAAAATCAGCAGGAGGATTGGCTAGGTGACTCAGTTGCTTGGAGCCTCATCCCATACACCAAAAGGTTGCGGGTTGGATCCCTGATCGGAGCACATATGAGAGCAGCCGATTGCTGCTTCTCTCTCACACATCAATGTTTCTCTCACCCCCTGTCTCTCTCTAACATCAATAAATATATCATGGTGTGAGGATTAAAAAAAGAAGAAGAAGAACCAGTGAGAAAGTAGAGTTGGGGATGAGTCTGGCAGGCATGGTAGCTCAGGAGATGGGCCAACCTGGCTTTGGGGGCCGGCCTGGAGGCAACAAACAGAAAATGGAATAGAAGGTGACTTAGGGTTGATATCCGGAATTCTGTGTCCCTTCCCTCCCTCCTTTCTGTCAGTCTTTCCTCTGATTCTCTGCCTCCATGACCCTATGCCTGGCAGGGTGGTGTGCTCCTTATCTGTCTCCATTCCTAACAACAGCCACATCAGTAGTCAGGCTGCAGGCGGAGCAGAGGGGCACACCATATGGATCTGAAAACCGGAGAACACCAGAGAGCCAAATCCCCGGAGTTAGTCTTTCTGCATGCTACTGAATTTTAGTTGTCATTTGTCACCTGTCAAGCCAGCCCAACCCGTGAAAGGTACTTTACGTTTCCTATCCCCACATCTAACTCCTCCCCAAAACTCCCTGCCCCAGAGTGTCCTGATACCCAGGCCATGAAGCATGGGAAAGACTAGTCTCTCTGGAGAAGGGAGTAGAGGCTTCTGACAGGGGATGTGTTTGCCGTCTCCATCCCAGACACACCCTCACCTGAGGATTGGGACACCAGCCCTCAGTGTTCTTTGATCTGTCACTTCCCCCAGTGTCTGCTGAGCTTAAACAGGGCCTTCTCAACAGCCTAGTGGTTGAAAGGTACCCACTCAGATATTCGTACACGTGAAGACACCTACTTAATGTACACCTAGGTAATCTTAGGGCACCACAACCAGATGAGGGTGCAAATGTGCTGAGATAAGATGAAGAAGTTTCCAGTGTTCATCTTAAAACAATGAAAATGCTTCCTCCCTCATTTTTACTGCTTTTCCTCTTGTCCCAGTGAGGTCTGAGAATCTGGAAGGTGCACCCGCCCTTCCCAGGCTAAATGATGATTTAATATTTTCTTACAAGTTTCAGTCCCAATTTCCAGGACTTTCCTTATTGTGCTCCCTTCCTCTGGAGACTGCATAGCAATTGAATCCTTTCTTTAAAAAATTTTTTATTTATTGATTGTTTTGAGAGCAAGAAAGCCAGCAAGTGAGAGAAACATTGATTTGTTCCACTTGTTTATGCATTCATTGGTTGATTCTTGTATGTGCCCTGACCAGGGATCGAACTCACACCTTGGTGTTTTGGGACAATGCTCTAACCAACTGAGCAACTGGCCAGGGTAACAACTGAATGCTTGTACTTTGAGGGAGCAGAGTTGACCTTAATATCTGCCATTTAACAAATGCAAAAATAAAGGCAGGGCAGGAAGCAGAAGCCAGAGTCTCTGGGTGTTCCACCTCCCCGCCTCCTGGCCTGAAGGTGGGTATTGCCCTCAGCAGCTCACAGAAGGCATGGCCAGCCGTTTATGTAACTTGCTGGGCCAGCTCAGATGGACCTCTCACCTTCCTGAGCATCTAATGCCAGATAGCTAGAGAGCCACACGCTTACAGGGTGCCTATGACAGCCAGAAAAGCCCACCATTCATTCAGCAAACACATACGCGTGCCTTCTCTGTCTCAAATGCCTCCTCTACCATGGAATACTATGCAGCCATCAGAAACAATGTACCAGCTCCATATGACTCATGTAGGAGCCAAGATACAGGACGTGGACGCAGCAAGGTGCTGTAGTATGCTCCTTCTGAGATTAAAAAAAGAAAATACCGTGTAAGTATGAGTGTATGCCCGCAGAGCATCTCAGAAGGATACAAAAGAAAATAGTAACAGTGTTGCATGTAACGAGCTGAAGGAAGTAGCTGAGGACAGGGTGGGAAGGAGACTTCTTTTCACAGCGTCCTCTTTCATATCTTTTCATTGTTCTACAAGTCTGTATTATCTGTGAAAAATGACAATCAGAAGACCCCTCCGCCTTAGAGAGCTTAAGGGGAAGTCAGACATGCAAACAATTACAATGCACTATGCTCACTGCAAGATGAGAAGGAACTGTGGGAGAGAGGCCATGCTGGTGGGCTTGGGGCTGTCGGGGAATTTGGTGTCTTCGTAACAAATGCTGGAACCTCTCTCAGCTCTGAGCAGCCAGGGCCTGAAGAGCGCAGTGGGAAGAACCTGGGGGAGATGGCAGGAGCAGGTGGAGGCCAGAATGCAGATTGCCTTGTGTGCCAATTTAAGAGCTGTGGCTTCGTCGTCACAGGAAATGGGCAGCTGTTAAAGAGGTTTCAGCAGGGGAGTGGCCTGTTCAGATTTATTATCGAGAGAGAGAGGATTCTGGCAGGAACGTGAAAGGACAGATTAAGAGGGCTGAGAAGGGGCGGTGGGGCGAGGACACCCGGTTATGAGGGTAACGCAGGGATCTAGGTGAGGGAGGGTGGTTGGATGACCTGGGGCGAAGGAAGCTGGATGGAGGAGAGGAGGTGAAACCTGAGACGTTCAATGGGTCCTAGTGTGTCTGGAGACTGAATACGGGTCCAGCTGTGTCCCTCTTCATTTTCTCATGCAGGAGTCCTCTGCACATTCAGGGCCCCAAACTGCCCTGGCAGCTGGCAGGATGGTTCTGGGGGGGCCACTTCCTCCAGCCTGTCTTCTTGCTCCAGGCTCCTACTTGGTGAAGAGGCGCAGAGGAAAGACAAAAGAAGCCCCTCTCCCTCCCCATTCACCTCCTCGGTCTGTCTCCCTCTCTCTCTCTCTCTGTCTCGTTGTGTCCCTTCATTTTTCCTGAGCTGTACAGCTTGCTGCTTCCCTGGCTTGGTTCTCCCACCCCTGTCTGTGAGGTGTCAATCAAGCCATCAGATGAGCCGTTCAGCCTCATATCTTCAGTGGCTCTGCCCCAGGACAAGAGCCACAATTGCTGGCAGGCAGCAGCACGGTGTAGGGCTGCTGGCTCTCCCTCTCACAGTCTTCCAGTCCAGAATGGGTGTCAAAACGGAATTTGAGGGAGAGGACAGTGTCTCTCCCTGCCCCTGTCCGCCAGAGAGCCACAAGGACAGACAACCCTGAGATAGAGGGGAAACTGTCAGAGGTCAGTTTGCTTTTCATTTCAAGGTTGGGCCATGACCAACGCAGGCTTTTAGAGGAGCTGTTTGAAATACTTAACAAGCAGCATAATGCTTGAGTCCAGGAATCCAGGACAGGCTTGTAAAGTAGGGATGGGGAAATGGAATTGTCATTTTATCTCTGAAGGAATGTTATATTAAACAAAGGGGGGTGGGTGGGAGGTGGTTACCAGCGGCTTTGTAGCTTCCCCGGAGGACGAACAATAAGAAATGTCAGGGGCAGCAGGAAGAACTGAGATTAGAAAAAAGGAGGAACGTGCCCGGCCCTGGAACCAGTGACCAGGGAGATCTAAAGCATCTGCATCCCCAGAGGATTTCTTCTTCCTTTATAAATTGTCAATGGAAGCACAGTTTTTCTAGAACACAGAAACTAATGAGCATTAAGCTCAATTACCTAGCCAAATTCTCTTTAGATCTTTTGATAACATACACAGGTAACTGAGGATGGTGATCCGTGTGTCTGTTTGTGTTCTGTCTCTCTTCGTCGGTGTGATTTCATACACACATTTCTGTGGAGCCCGCCTGCCCCACGCTTGTTGCTGCCAATGGCTACACAGCATCCCATTGTGTCACGTGCCAGAGTTTGCTCACCTATTCCCTGTGGCCCCGCTGCTTCCCATTGTTTACACTAAAAGAGCACAGCCATGAGTGTCTGTGTACAAATGTCTTTTTCTCCCCCTGCATATTTCCTTGGGGTACAGTCCTTCAACTCAGATTTCTAGGTCAGAGGGTTGAGACAATCTTCCTGCTCTTGCACACTGCCCCACCCTCTCTGGAAGGTCTTCTCTGGACAGTCCGAATTGCCCCTCTACCCTCTCTCCATCCCCACGGCATTGACGACATCAGACTTAAAAATATTAATTTTTGCTCATTTAATGGACACATAATCGTGCCTTGAAGTTATTTAATTCCCATGTCTTTCATTGCTAGTGAGACTGGGCACACTTCCATGTGAGGATTTACTATCCGATTTTCCTGGTGTGTAAACTGTTTATCTCCTCTGACATCCTATCCAGAGAAATCTGGGGGCTGACCTTATATATTTATATCAAACCTTTATGTACTTATATAGTACATTTTTCTCAGTTAACGTTTGCCACTTTTTTATCCTATGGGAGATTTCCAGTTGCAAGGTGGATATTATCTAGTCCCGTGTGGCTTGGGGTGAGGTGGGGCTGAGATGACTTATGGATTCTAGAGTAATTTTTTTATTTCAGAAGAAAAAGGAAAGCTAGTCATATGGCACTTCCTCTGGGGCTCCTATCTTCCTAGAAAAGGAAGGGCTGGGCTGAGAAGACAGCTCATTGCCAAGGTCACTCTGGGGGAGTCTTTGCTGGGAGCAAGCCACTGAACTGAGGTTGTGTAGCTCCCTGTGACCACATGGATTTCCCAGTCTATTATTTCCTCCCACTCACAGTATGACCATGAGAGAAACAACAAAATATTCAAACTAGAATCATCAATACAAGTCCTGACAATCCCCGGTGTAGGACAGTGGTTAAGGGGACAGGTGCCGCAGCAGACAGACCTACCTCCATGTCTCAGTGCCCATGTTTAGCAGATGTGTGGCACTGGGTGAGTTATAACCTCTGTGAGCCTTAAGGTTTCTGGCTGGAAAGTGATATTTTGCCATGGCTGCATAAAAAACCACCCCATGGGGGTGGGGGCAGGGCTGGGAATATAAGACAAAAAACTGTACTTGAACAAGAATTAAATTTAAAAAAACCCAAAACTTACTAAAAACAATAGTCGTATTTATTCTGTCTTATAATTTTGGAGGTCAGGAATTCAGATGGGGCTGGCTGGGTGATTCGTTTGCTCCGCGTGGTGTAAATGAAGCCGCTCAGTCGTATTTAGGCGGCGGTTGTGCTGAGCTGGTGTCCGAGGTGGCATCACGGCCGTGGCGACTCTCCGCGCTGTCTCAGGTCCTCTGCACGCGGTCAGGCCTCGGCGGTGAGCGCTCCCAGGCGAGAAGAGGAAGCTCTCAGTTGCTTACGCCCCGGCCGGAACGTGTTACCTGAGTCACTTCTGCCGTGTTTTATCGGTCAAGCAGTCACAGAGACTGTGATACGAAGAGTGACAAGGACTTTGGGGCCATCCTGAACCTGCCGAAAGTGGGGATAAAAATACTTGCGTCTAGGGCTGTCAGGATTAAATGAGAGAGTGCAGGCGGAAGCAGTTGTACCGTGAAGCTAATGAAACTTCGGCGGTGGGGCTCCTTAATTGCACAGTCTCTTCCAAGTCCTAGCACCTAATTTTGTATTCATAATGTTTCTTTTCCTTTTCTTAAAGAGGACTCCCCAAATCCTATAAGAATCAGGCCCTGCCGATCCTGCCTCTGCCTCCAGGGCCTGTGGAAGCACTCATTTAGCACACTGCCAGGCACACAGGAAGCACTACAGCCCCCCCAACCCCCCGCTCCCCGCCCAGCGCTGGTGCCTGGGCCCCGTCTGTCCCTCCAGAGAAGGCTCTTCCTCTCACTCTGTGCTTTTCATTTGTTCAGGATCATTTTTTCCCTCCTTTTGAAAAATGAAAGTATAACATGCTGAGAATAATTTCATAATCACAAGACTGCCCTCTCAATTGACCTCTGCGTTTACCCCCTGATCTCACCACCCACCAGGGGGGTGGACCTTACCCTGGGCATAATGACAAGTTCTTAGCTCGGACCCTCTATGATCTCCAAAGCAAATCAAGCTGAAGGGAGCAGAGCCAGCAGGCAAGGTAGCATTCCTGGTGCCCAGCTTGGTCTAGGAGGCATTGAAATTCCAGGGCTGAGGTCCTGGAGACAAAGATCATAATGAGACAGGAAGGTGGCAAAGGAAAGGATCCATTTGCATGACAATAATTGAGCCAAGAATAGAAAGCTAGAGGGATGCAAGGGTGAGGCTGGCAGCTGAGCTGGGCTAAACCTCACAAAATTGGACTGCTCAGCTCTGCTGTGCAGAAGAGTCCAGGCTAAACCCTCTGCCCTTTGGGGGAAGAGAGAAGGACATGGCCCCAGAGGATTGTGGGAAAGCTGGCCAGGCTGCACTTTGCACTTTGCCCTACTCCTACTCTGTAGGCCCAGAGCCCCACTTTGCTTGCCTTCTCATTTGTGTGTGGGTGCTGTGGCTATAGGGCTAACTGGGCATCATGGCCGCTCAGAAAGATGTCTGGGATGCCATTGTGATCGGGGCAGGTATCCAGGGCTGCTTCACTGCATACCACCTGGCCAAAAACGGGAAGCGGGTTCTTCTGCTGGAGCAGGTACTATGTCCCCTCTACACTCCTGACCTTAGGGATTGTCCATGTCTCCTCCCCCAAAGATAGGTTTCCAGAGCTAGCAGGCTATGGGGCCAGGCTAGGGCCAGATCATCACGAATTCTGTGCAATGTGTAGCTCAGCTGCCTGGTGTGTTTCGGGATAATGTAAAGAAAGTTCCACCCTCCCTAAGACCCACATTGGGTTTCTAGGTGCATTTCCTCCTTTTACTGCCCCTGCCCCCACCCTCAGTTCCTGCCCTTGACCAAGAAGTGTTCCAGGCCTTGTTTTCTTCCTTCTTGCCACCCATTCTCTTCCTTCTGTGTCAAAGTGATTGATCCGACTCAGAAAAATAATCAGTTCTGCTTTGGGTAATAAGTAAAGATAATCTGCTTCAGAGGTAGGACTCTTCCTTGCACATTCCTGGCCTCTCACCCTGGAACCCAGCAGAGGCCTCTGGGTTTTTTTTTTTTTTCTGCTATCTCCAGATAATAGCAGCCTGCTTGTTTGATACACAGGAAATAAAACTTAGGTCTCTTTTTTCTTTATAGAAAAGGTGGCCCCGTGCAGGGCTGTCTACAGGGACCGCGCACAGGTGGGGGGGCCTGTGTGTCTACAGGGTCCTTCCCAGGACACGTCCACCCAGCCTGCCTTCCAAAGAATTCTACCCTCCCATTCTGCCTAAAGCTCTCCAGGCTTTGGTTTCTTCTTCTTGGCAATGCGCTGCATGGGTTAGAACACTTTTTGATTTTTTTATCAGTTTTCTCAAAGCCCGAGGGATTCTTGGTTTCACCTTGCAGGTAACTCTACATCTTTTGCTAAATCCCAAGTGCTTTCCTCGTCCTGAGTGAGTTGAAGCCACGGGAAAACAGTCGGCATCAGTTTCCTTGTCCATAAAATGAGGGGCTAGACTAGAATGCTCCCAGAGATTCTCTCTAGTTCTCTGGTTCTCTGTGAGTCCAGTGGGATGGGGTGGCAACAGGATGACTAAAGACAAAGGAACAGAAGGACTCTGGGATGCAAATGGTGTTAGCCAAAAAGGACGCGCGGTTCATGCTACTGAAGAGCTTCTGTTCTGATAGCCAGACCCAGAACTTGGTCATAAAGGGCAAGTGGAAGCTAAGGTTTGGAGTAAGTGCTCCTGGTCGGCAGCTCCTGGCTGACTGGGTGAGCTGGCTCCTCAAGGCTGGCAGGCAGTGCCAGGGGGAACGGCCTCAGCTGTCTCTCTGGCTTTCCGCTTCCAGTTCTTTCTACCACACTCCCGAGGAAGCTCCCATGGGCAGAGCCGGATAATCCGAAGGGCATACCCTGAAGACCTTTACACCCAGATGATGGATGAGTGCTACCAGATGTGGGCCCAGCTGGAGCAAGAAACCGGAACCCAATTATACAGGCTGTGTTCGGGGAGGAATTCCTTAAATCCTGGGGATGGCGCTTGGAGATGATTCTAGTCTGTGAGGGGGCAGTGCCATGAACACGTGAAGTACATGGAGGGACACAGGGCCTAGGGAAGTGCAGGTACGTAGAAGCATTCTACTCGCCGTCATGGCCACCCCTCAGGCCCAGCCGCTCCTGCCAGGCTCTGAGTTCCAGGACTGGGCTCAGACCTTGAGTCCAAGGCCAGCAGAGGTTATATCTACGTCTCTTTGAAGCCATCTGAGGTTCTTGTAGGGCAGGGATTGTTATAGAAAAGGAGCCTGCTATCTTGATTCTTTATATTCCTACCAGTATCATAACTTCTCATGCTGAGTGCACCTCCCAACTCCCACCCAGAGCAACCCCTATAAATCCATTGCATTTTCTCTGAATACCTCCTCCCATAGGAACGAAATAGGGGTGCTCCTCAGACCCCATTGCTTGCCAGGCAGGGAGCCTGCAGCTCTTTCCCTCTTGCCTCCAGTGCTCTCTCTGACCCTCGAGGCCCCTCCTCACTGACCTATCAGACACTGCTGGAGAAGAAAGCAAACAGCCTGTGACGCAAAGAGAACCTTAACCACTCAGACCCCCTCCCCTCCCACCTTCTCTGTGGCTCTTAACTGAACTTTCTACAAAACCCCAGCTCTGCCCCACCGGGTGGCAGTTATTTTAATGGTCAGGAACCAAGAGGTTACTGTTCTGTTGCAAAAACACCATTAACTTAAGAACAAAGTGAAATCCATTATGCAAATACAGCTAGGGCAGCTAATTACAGATTTATTCCAGAGGCAGCTAATGCACCCAGCACCCAAATAAAGAAGCGTGTCTTGCTGAGGGGTGGCCTGGCCAAGAGACCCCTCTCTGTCAGCCATCTGTGAATACTGCTGAGTATCTTGTGCTAAAGGAACTGCTGAGGCCTCGGAGGGCTCCTTCTTCCTAGCAGACAGGGAGGCAATGAAAAGAGATGTGAGAAGGGCGTCTAGAAGTTTTCATATGGAGGATGGTTCTGGTGCGAATTTGCCTTTGTGCTGTACCTCTTACCAGCTGTGTGACCTTGGGAAACTTTCTGTACCTCTCTGTGTGTCATTTTTTTTTCCTCACAGTGTTTAATGGGGATTAAATGAGACTCTTACGAAATACTTGGCACAGTGCCTAGCACCTTTCAATATGTGGCAATTCCTTTCACCTGTTCTGGGTCAGCATCATTCTATCTCAATTGAGCAAGGGAGGAAGAAGAGCAGGAGGAGACAGACAGGATGTAGCAACCGAGAATATCCAGAGGAAAGTCTGCTGGAGAGGGCGAGAGGGAAAGGCACCCTTGGATAGGAGATTATAGTCTTCCTTGGTGAGCAGGCAGGCCTGGTTGAAGAATAAACTCTGACACGTTTAGCTATGTGGTTTGCTCATTATTGTTTAATGTCTTTGAGACTCAGTTTTTTAATCTGTAAAGTGGGAGTGATAATATCTATTTCATGAGGCTATTGTGAGGGCCTATATGTAAAGGGCTTAGACAAATCATCATCAACATCTCCGTTGTCAACATCCTCATCACCTATTTAGTGCTCATAGCAAGAAAGTAAGGCTGTTCTCAATGTACTTGGTACATATCAACTCATTGAATTCTCCCCAAAACCTCATTAGAGGGTTGCTACTGAGTAGTCAACTAACCTATTAGTGCAAATCAGAGAATTCCTGTAGTCTAGAGCAGGGCTTGGCAAACTTGTTCTGTAAATAGCCACATAGTAAGTATTTTAGGTTTTGCAAGCTGTATGGCCTCTGTTTGCAATTATTGTTTTACGGGTCATTCAACTCTACCGCTGCAAGGTGGAAGCAGCCACAGTCACAGCCACGGGCAAACGAATGCGAACGGCTGTGTTCCAATAAAACTTTACTTATGGGCACGGAGATGTCATCTAATTTTCATGTCATGAACTATTCTTCTCTTGCTTTTTATCAACCATTTTAAAATACAAAAACCATCTTGGCTTGTGCAACAGGCAAGAACAAGTGTCAGATCTGATTTTGTCCCTGGGTCCTAGTTTGCTGGCTCCCTGGTTTAGAAGATACCACAAAGTGGTTACTTTGTTTACCCCCACCCCTCCGTCTCCAAACAAGGTCATTGCTAACTCATCGCAGATCAGAAGGCTGCTAATGTGCAGTGTTTTTAAAGACAAGGACATACCACAGCCCTTCTTAAAAGACCATTCTGATGTCTCACAGCTTCAATTATGAAAAAAGGCAAAGTGAATGTGCTTTGAAAAACCTTAAAAGTCCTATCGAGTGTGAGGAGTTTATTATTATTATTGTTATTAAAGTCTTTCCTACAGCTAACCTAATTTACTTAGGCACACTAATTTATGTGGTTCTTAGGAGGGACACGGAATAGACACTTTCCATCCCAATTCCTTTACCTTTTATTCTTCATTTTGATTTTCTAAATGATCCATCATCCTTGTGGTTCTTATTCTCCAAGGTTCTCCTGGAATAACTAGCAACGTATCATAACCTGACTCACAGACAGGAATGTATTTACTTAATGCTATTTGCTGATGATTTTTTTAAAATAACACCTTCAGGAGTTGATAGGTAAGGTGGTTGTCCAATTCTTCCTATTCTCTTCTGCTGCTTCCTGTGACAGGGGTATACTAAACATGGGTGAGCTCAGGATTTTTGCATATATTCTGGGAACAGACGGTGACACATGTGTCAGATCACAAGGTCTGAGTCTTTTGTGATGTGTACAGCCAGGACGTTAATAGAAACAGCAAATCCCAGCTCCGAGTCCCCTCTCTTTCCTGCCCTGCCTTTTCCCTTTGAGTCCTACTATCTAGCTCCTGACCTGGGCTGCCCCTGCTTAGCTGACAATATCAGACAAGATCACAGCCGTAGGCAGTACAGCTGCTGGCAGAACCTGGTGGCCCCCTCCGCAGCTGCTGCTTCCTGTGTCGGGGAAGTGTCTGGCTTGTCAGCCACATCCCCTCCCTGGAGCAGTCTTTGTTAACCAATTCCACCTCAGCCCACTGCACAGAAGATGAAACCCCAGGAGCTCCTCCAAAACCAACAAAGACAGCAGCCGTTATACCAAGTCCCTCCCCCAATCCCTTCCTCAAGGTGACTCTGAGAGCTGGCGTGCCTGGCACTTTTAACCCAGACAGGGAAAAGCTGGAGCCTGGGATAGGGGATGGCAGATGCGAGGAGAGATGTCTGCCCCTCCCCATTCCTCCCCACTCCATCCTGCCTCCTATTCTATGCTGCTGTAGTAACAGTTGGAAATCCCTAATCACCAACTCCTTACGCCATGTCCGTGGTTTTAGTGGGGCCATAGAGTCAACAAGACCCTTGGGAGGAATCTTTGATTACCTCTTCCTCAAGCCAGATCCAGCTAGGGTTGGGAGGAAGGCACAGTTCATATCAAATGCTCTGCACTCTGTCTGCTGAGGACATTCGGGGAGGTGGGAGCTGCACCCTTTCAGGATTTCCTGACCACCCAGTCTCACTTCAAGGTGCCTTCTTTCTAGGCCGGCCCTGACCAGTCATTTCCTGAGCATTTCTTTTTTCTGTGATGCCTCCCCCAATTTTGCAGCTTAGGTCTGAGCAAAAAAAGAGGAGAGGAAGGCCCAGAGCATGGGGGTGAGAAATTGATGCAGAATGAGCAGTCTGTTTATTGGGATCTAGGAAAAGTCATTAAGAAAATAAGCACTTAAATGATTTTCAATCTGCCCATGGAAATCATCTATCTTCATTCTGGGGGCAAAGACCCATTCTCCGATCCCGGTTTTGATTGACTGATTTCGAATTCTCTAAGCATTTCCCACAGGAGCCTCTCACCTATCTCCCATAATGACAGGCCTTTGCATTTCCAGGCAGTGTTTTACATTTATTTCTGATTTGCTCATAATGGTCAAAAATCCCTCTCCAATCCTAGGCGTTTCTCCAGCAATGCACGGTTTCCCTCAGGCCAAATAGCTCAGCTGTGATCCACGGAAAATGAGAATTTCCCAAACGCATCTTTGGACTAGGGGAGGGTCCAGCATCACAAATTCAGATGGAAAATTTCCCACTGTTAGATCGATATCTGGGCTAAGAAATAAATGCCACAGGGGCAGAGAGCTGGAGCAAAATGATTATGATCGGCACAGTTACGTTCACGGGCAGCATCAGCTCACTGATTACTCCTCAGGATGGGGAGCTCCCGCCTCATCCACCACAGGACGGCTGGGGAATGAGGATGTCACTCAGCATTTTGTAATTCAACAGACTGGCCCATTGTCTTGGCATGGGTTCATCTTCCCGCTATAGTACATTCTTGCTTTAAGAGGGGTTCTTCTTTTAAGGAAGGAAGGAAGGAGAGAAGATGAGAAGGAAGAAAGGAAAGGAGGAAGGAGAGGAGGGAGAGAGGGAGAAAGGGAAAGGCAGTAAATCTCAGAGCGTATGAGACACCAGGGCTGCCGTATTGCAGACGGGGTTAGGCTACGCTGCTCTGTTTCCAGGTCAGGGATCTGGCTGCTGAGGTGAGGGTTAAGTCAGGCCTTTCCCAGAATTCTATCCAGTTACAACTCCATTGGGTAAAAAGGGCTCAAGAAATACACTTGGGCGACTTCTTAATTATCCTGTTGACCAAGAAGTTTCCTAGGCAATTTCTTATTACCTGAGAACCAATCTGAAGTTCTTTTTGGGGGCCACAGGAAAAAGTCTGCCTGCTGGCTAGTGGGGATTTCTCTAATTTCCTTCTGCTGAGCTTTGAAGAGGCAGAGAGGCGCCTCTTCATTGCTTTCCCACCAGTGGTGAATGCTGGGTAGGCGGGTGCCATAGCAAATGAATTGGGCACGCTGCGCGGCTCTGTGTACTGACACCAGCCCTGGGGCCCGCTGTGTCCCTAACCCCTCCCCGTCTTCTCTTTAATCCCCCCAACCAGATAATGTGGGATTTGGAAGCATGTAATATCCATGAGACTCCATTATAGGCTATTACGAGCTTTATATGCAGTACCTGGGGTATGTACCAGGCTGATGCTGGTCACTACGGCTGCTGGAACTGAGGGCGGTGACAGGAATGGTTCCCAGGCCCAAAGTGAACCCCCCTCCTCCATTGTTTACACCAGTTTCCACAAAAAGAGATCTCTGGTCTCTTGTGACAGAAAGACAGAAAGCATTAAAGAGAAGCAGCTTTCAACTTCGTTAGTGAGTAAGAAGCGGAGAGGGCTGCATAGGGAGAAACAAAATCGTAGAATCACTAAATTAATTGGTGGAGTCCTAAGAAACATCTACTGGTGTTTCTGCATGAAGATGCTATGGGCATTTGGGTGGGATCTTCCTAGCAGCGGGTTTAGCATCCCTGGTTGCTGCCCACGAAATATGAGTGGCAACCTCCAGGCACTGTGACAGATGAAAAAAAAAAACGCCCATCCTATTTCCACATGCCCGGGGTTGGAGACAGTACCATCCTGGCATGGAACCACCAATAGTCCAACAGTCGTTGTTGCAGAGGAGGAACCTGGGGCTTGGAAGTGAGCGACCAGCGCAAGGCCCTGGCGGGGGTGCCAGGACGGGACCCAGAGCCAAAACTCCCCATGGAGGACACGTTCCACAAAACGGGCAGCTTCTGAGAAGGAACAGAAAGACAGGCAGACACACAGAACATTACGTGACAAGAAAAGGGACAGAGGAAAAAACAGCAGGGAGGGGAGGAAAGGGTAATGAATAAAGAGGAAACTAGTGAATGGGGTCAGGGGATGGGGAAAGGGGAAGAAATCACATCAAATTCATTGAACATCTGCCCCTCTCGAGGTGTGGGAATAAAGAGGACTTGGGATCTCTGCCCTCAGGGGCAGGAGGATCCTGAGCGGGAGGGTGGAAGGACAAGCAAACCTGGAAGGAGTGAGAGGCAAAGGCAGACCGGGAATGGGCTGGACTCCAGCTCAATAATACTGGGACTCTCGTGACAGAATCAAGATAACTTTGCCTGTTTTTTTAATGTGAGGCTGGGACTGTTCTCGATGCCCGGCCCTGGGACCCTTGCCTGAGGGTGAGAGGGAATGGTAGAGCCCTGATACCTGCCTTCACCCAGGTGTGTGTGTGTGTGTGTGTGTGTAACAGGCAGACTGGACTACTGCTTCTGGGAATCAAGGAGAATCAAGATTTAAAGAAAATCCAGGCTACTTTGTCTAGGTGGGGGGTGAAACACCAGTATCTTTCGTCTGAAGAACTGAAGCAGCGTTTCCCCAATTTTCGGTTGGCCAGGGGAGAAGTGGGGTTCCTGGGCAAGTTCGGCGGAATTCTCCATGCATCCAAGGCCCTCAGAGTGCTCCAGGTGATGTTATGCGGAATTAGGGGCAGTGCAGCTCCTGAGCTGGGCATCCTGGGTCCCAGTCAGCCTTGCCCCCACCCCCAACCCCCACTGGGTGAGAGCCTTTCTCAGGCTGGCTTTAGTCTTGACCTTTGGGTAGGGCAGTTTCGTACACCCTGCTAGGCCTTGTCAGTATGGGAAAGCAGGTCTAGAGTCTGCACTCTTTTTTTTTTAACCCTGGTAAACATTTTTAAAATATATTTTATTGATTATGCTATTACAGTTGTCCCATTCCCCTCCTTCATTCCCCTCCACCCTGCACACCCTCTCTCACCCACATTCCCCCCCTTTAGTTCATGTCCATGTGGCTTAAGTTCTTTTTTTTTAAATAATTTTTTTATTTAATTCTTGTTCAAGTACAGCTTTCTGTCTTATATTCCCAACCCTGCCCGCCCCCCGCCCCATGCTCCCCGCCTCCCTCCCATTTCCACCCCCCACCCTTAGTTATTGTCCATGTATCCTTTATACTTGTTCATGTGAGTCCATCCCCTTTTCCCCTATGATTCTCTCCTCTCTCCGCTCTGGACCCTGTCAGCCTGTTCTGTAATTGAGTGTCATTGGTCATATTTTGATGCTTGTTTGTTTTGTTTAGATCCCTGTTAACGGTGATATCATATGGTATTTGTCTTTCACCGCCTGGCTTATTTCACTCAGCGTAATGCTTTCCAGTTCCATCCATGATGTTGCAAAGGGGAGTAGTTCCTTCTTCCTTTCTGCAGCATAGAATTCCATTGTGTGCACTCTTTTTTCTGCCCTAAGTGAGGGGCTCTTTGTGAGTTCACCAGGGTGAACCACATATGGAGTCTTTCCCTGATCCTGCCCTTTCAGGATGCAATTCGACAACTAGGAGGCAAAGTGTGTGATGGAGAGAAGGTGATGGAGATAAAACCAGGGCTACAGATCATGGTGAAAACCACCTCTAGCACCTACCAAGCCAAGAACCTGGTCATCACAGCAGGCCCTTGGACCAACCAGGTCCTCTCCCTCCTGGGCATTGAGCTGCCTCTCCAGGTAGGGGAGCTGGAAGCCTGAGAGTTGGTGCTTAAGAGCCAAATTGATTTAAGTTCACATCCTGGATCTGCCACTTGCCAGTGGATAACTTTGGGCAAATTTGCTTCTGTCACTGAGCCTCAGTTTTATAACCTATAAAATGGGGGATAGGGCTGTTGGAGAATTAAATTGAATGATAAAGTCCTTGGGGATGGTCTGGCTAGTCTAAGCACTGAATAAATATAAGGTATTACTTATACCTTATATTTATTAGAGAGAAAGAAGAGAAAACTGGGTGCAGTTAAGGGAGAAGACTAAGAACTGGAGAAACAGATCCAGAGATTTTTGTGCATCACAATATAATATAACATGCAAATAACATGAGAATTGGATGAAGAAAGGGTAGAGGAATTAAGTGGGGCATTGGGCTTATACTGAAGGGCTATAAGACCCCAGAAGAAACTGTTCTCATTGTCTTTAGAGTCCCAGGGCTTTCCCCATTCATCTTCTACTTCTTCTCCTTGATTCAAGACCCTGCGGATCAATACGTGTTACTGGTGAGAGAAGGTTCCCGGAAGCTATGGTGTGTCTCAGGCTTTTCCATGCTTCCTGGACCTCAGCCTGGCTCCCCACCACATCTATGGGTTGCCCTCCGGAGAGTACCCGGGGCTGATGAAGGTGAGTGAAAGGCAGAGAGAAAGCCAGTAGGGGTACACATAAAATTGGGGCAGCTGCTCGTACTCCCCTGGGCAGACTCCCTAGGATTCCAATGGGCAGCATCAGGAGTCTACTCCACTATTCACTGCTTGCAGTACAAGACTCTCAACTACCCTGAGGCCCAGCAAAGGGAGCTCTTCCTGTGCAAACAGAGGGTTAGCGAATGGACAGCCAGGGAATGAACAACTAGGCAACCTTGCCTGGCAACAAGCAGCATCTGTCAGGACTGGGAAGGCTGGAATGATGGATGGGGGCCTTGTGTGTACAAGCCTGTCCCCTGGGCTGGGTGGGTGTGCAGGAATGCTGGCCCTGGCAGCTCACACTGCTCTGATTGGGAGCCAGGTCAGCTATCACCACGGCAACATTGCAGCTCCTGAGGACCGGGACTGCCCCACAGCATTCTCAGATGTCCAAGACATCCAAATCCTGAGCTGCTTTGTCAGAGATCACTTACCCGACCTAGAGCCCAAGCCTGCCATCGTGGAGCGCTGCATGTACACGGTAAGGGTGTGGGCAGCCCTGGGGAAGTGGGGAGGCGACAGATCTACCTGGTGCTATTTGGGCTCGACGCTTCTTGACTCCTGACCTCGTGTGTGACTTGAAACAAATAAGTTCATTGCTGTGGGTTGGTTCGCCTCCACCAGAGAGGGCCCGTTAGGGGTTATTCATATGCCTTTTCATTAGGAAACTAGGCTTATGCCTGGCAGTCCTATGCTATGGTTCCCAGAAGGGCTCTAAAAGATTTTTTGGCAAGATGTTCCAGTTGAGCAGGCCTTAGGGACAAAGAGAAGAGACAGATGTCACCAGAGCCGGAGGCATCTTGGCCAAGTTAGTTTGTGTGCATTAACGGAGCACCTACTGTGTTCATAGCCTTGTGTGAAAAGAGAGGCAGATGGACAAACAAGAAAGACTGAGAGACCCAAGGGGGGGCACTGGCTCACAGAGAAAGTTCCCGTGCTGCATGGCCATTCTTTCTGGAAAGAAATCCAGCCCAGTGCCCTCCTTTCCCAGCCTGCAGTTCTTCCTCCTCCCTTTAACTTCAAAGGACACAGGTGTGACTGTTTCTTTCTAGAACACCCCTGACAAGCACTTCATTCTTGATCGACACCCAAAGTATGACAACATTGTCATTGGGGCTGGATTCTCCGGTGAGTCGGAGGAGAGGGAGATGGGGTGCTTTAAAGCCGACCTACCTCGGTGCCAGGCAAGATGGGGTTTTCCATGTTCTTCACTGGCCAGATAGGGCCCATCGCCCAGATGCTGAGTGTGTCAGGGGCTGGGCAGGGCGCTTGGAGAACAGGTAACTCATAGTGGGAGGCGACTTCTGGCTTTGGGATGCGACCAAGAGAATTAGCTCTGTCGGGGGGCTGGGGAGGGGGCTTCCTCTCTGGACAACCTGCTCTTCTTTCTCTAGGGCATGGATTCAAGCTATCCCCTGTTGTGGGCAAGATCCTGTACGAACTAAGCATGAAATTAACACCATCCTATGACTTGACACCTTTTCGAATCAGCGGCTTCTCTGGCCTGGGCAAAGCTCACCTTTAACCCCTGGCCAGCAGCCTCCCTTATCTCCTTCTCAGATGAAGGAAGTGGCTGTGAGATGCCATCCCTTCTCTGGCTCTCTTGAGTCCCCCATAAACGCCAGATGATTTAATCTACCTTCTTTCCCTGTCTAGCTCCCCAGTGACTCCTCAGACGGATGTCTGTGTGAGGAGGGGGCATAAGGACTGGCACAGGAGACCAAAGCAATTGTTAAAATTCTCTTCACTGGGACAGTTGATGAATTTGAAATGGATCTGATTAAAGCTGCATGGGGGAGGATGAATAAGATGATTCGTGCATGAATACTGCTCTTGAAGTTCCTTTCTTAAAACTAGAGCCACCCTCCGTTTACAAACTCTGGTAAAATCTGGCTCATTGTGCACCATAAATGTTTGTTGGAGAAAGAAAATGTGTTAAATAGCTCTGACCCTTGTGGCTCAGTTGGTTGGGTGTTGTCCCACAAAGTGAAAGGTTGCTGGTTCGATTCCTGGTCCAGGCACATGCTTGAGTTGTGGGTTCAGTTCCCCAATTGATGTTTCTCTCCCTCTCCTCCCATCTTTCTAAAAATAAATAAATAAGATTTTAAAAATGTGTTGAATAAATAAATATATAACTGCATTGCGTGAAAGTCTGTGGTGGGCTTTGTTTTCCATGCAACCTCATTTTTTACAGACTTTATCCATCTAAATCAGCACCACAGAATCCATTGCCCCAGGAGTCCTCGGGGGCTTTATCCCCTTGGTGCACTGCACCCTTTTCTCTGGGTTCTTTGTCTGGTTCTCATCCTCTCTCTGGTTCTGTAAAGATGCTCAGTTCCCCAGTCTCTCATTAAGGTGTATTGTCAGGTCCTTATGAAGATGGAGCTGTTATACCAGAAAGAAAGAGAGAGGCACACTCGCTTAGAAACCCTGTTCAGTGTTTGAATGTTAAATGTGCCATTTTATTATCATTAGGATTGCTCCCACTTAATGAAACGGCATTAGCGCCAAGTCGGCTGGTCTCCTTGCACTAATTGCTTTGAAAGAGAGCAGGCTCATAACTACCCCAGGGTGGGAGGAGGGGTGAGGGGTGTAAACAGGGACTCAAGCAAGGCTTAATGCACCCAACCCGGATGATCTCCAGACCAGGCCAGTCTGACCCAAGAGAAAGGAGTTAACGTACTCTGGGGAGGAGGAAACTGGCACGGGGTGGGGGTGCAGGGGGTGGTGGGGGTGCGGAGGGTGGTGGTGGTGGTAGCGCAAATGTTAGGAGTTACTGAGCGTGGAGGAGTGGGAAATGGGAATGAGAGTGAAAATATTCCCAAAGGGAATACAACACAGAGGAAATTACTCCTCAGCTGCTGTACAGGTCTAGGCTCATGGATTAGCACTGATTTCTCCAGGGAATTATAAAAGCCAGCCAATCCCATCAATCCTATGGCGAGACTGCTTTTCAGGTGCTCTCAGATGGTCTCCTGAACCTCGTCCTGTGTAAAGTGGGAATAATAGTAATCATCGTATCTGTAAAATGGACAGAATACTACAACATGGGTGAACTTTGAAGACGTGATGCTAAGTGAAGTCAGCCAGACACGAAAAGGACGCACGTTGTATTCGCAGAGACAGGAAGTAGGACGGTTGTTTCTGGGGCTGTGGGAGGGAAGGACGGTGTTTCATGGACACAGAGTTTCCGCGGGAAGATAAAAAAGGTCCTGGAGATAGAGGGTGATGAGGCTCTCACAGTGTCATTCATAGTTCAACACGTCACAAATACACACATGGCTTAAGTGAATGTACTTAATGCCACTAAACTCAAATGCCACTTAAAAATGGCTAAAACGGTGCATTTTATGTCATGTGTAGTTTACCACAATAAAAAAGGGAATAATATCAACCAACTGTACAGGAGTGTGGGGTGATTGAGATCATTCATTCACTTACCCATTCAGTACACAAATATTTATTGAGATTCTGCTGTGTGTCAGGCTCTGTGGGAGGCGCTTCGGGTGCCTCCATGAATGAAACAGGTGGAAATCTCTGCTCCTGTGGTGCTCGCTGTCCACAGAGGGGAAGAAATGTAAACAATAGGTATACGTAAATTATAGTATGTGTTAGAAGGTGACAAGTGTGCTGGGAAAAACAGAACGGGGTGAGGAAGATGGAGAATGTGGGGGGAGGGACTGCCTTTTTCCATGGTGGTCAGGGTAGGACCCACTGAGGAGGGGGCCGTGAGCAGGCTTGGAGGAGTGTGCCAGGCAGGTATCTGGATGTATGTAAGACAATGTGATAAATTGTAAAGCAAGGTATTGTGTGTGAGAGAGAGAAAAAATGAGGCACAGAGAGGGACCCATGTGGGATCCTGCCCGCTCCCAAGCGGGCCAAGTTGGGGAGAAAGGTGTCGGGCGCCTTCCCCTCTCATTTCACGCTTGCCCGAAGTCCCCCTGCCTCTGCCTCTGTCCCTGTCTGTGCCACGCTCCTCCCCCAGCCAGCTGCAGCCGCCCTTCCAGAATATCCAGTCTAATTCAGCTTGCTAGTGGCAGCTAAAGGAGGGGACCAATGTCTAGAGGAGGCTAAGAAAGGACAAGTGGGGGTGCTGACGAGCCCTGCCTGAGCTGGCTAAGGCCCTTCACAGATGAGCCAGTGTGTCCCAGAAACAGTGCACGGAGGTGCTGGGCCAAGGGCGCCCGGGGCAGGATGGGTGTGCGTGGGAGGGGTGAAATCAGGGAAGGGTGGAGAGAAGCAGGAATTGGCTAAGAGGATACTGGCAGTGTGCGGGCCAAAAAGGCAAGACCCCCCAGGAAGGCTGCACACTCCCAGACCCAAAGGAAACAGGCCCGGAATGTCCACGTGATGGAACTGAGCACTTCTTATTGGGGGTGAGGCGGGGTCACAGCAGGGGAGAGGCGGTGCAGAGAACAGAGTCTATGGGCATAGAGAAGAGGACAAGCCATTGTAGAGAGGGTCGGAGGACACCTTGGGTTGAATAACACTGAAGGATTTGCCCAAACAGAGCCGCCAGCATTATCTCCCTGCTTTCCTTCTGCCTGAGCGTAGCCAGGCATCCCCTTTCAGGCAGACCCGACATATCTTCAAGATGGAAGAGAATGAAAATAAATGGGCAGGCAGTAAGACCTCTGGAAGGGCAGCTGGGGTCTGCACAGGCTGCAGGGGAGAGATAAGGGCAGTGAAGAGAAAGAGGCCCTTCTGGTTGCCGCCCAGGCTAAAGAAAACAGAGGCAGGCTAAAAATAGACTGAGGGTAGGGAGGGAGGAGAGCCAGTCCAGAAAGGAAGGGAAAGCAGAGGCAATCGATGCTGTTGCGCCTCTGACCCAATTCTTCATCTCTCAGCCTCATCAAACGGAAAAATTAGGGGGCGATGGGGAAAAGGGAAAGATTGGTACAGAGAGAGGAGAGCCAGAGGAAAGTAATTTGAGTCTTAAGACCTAGGCAGTTGTGGGGTACGAATCAGTAATCAAGATGCAGAAAAGAGGGGGAATAGGGTGTAGTTGGTGCCAGTTAGACTGTCACCAGAGTTTGGCACCCCAGAACAGGCTTAAGAGCTTAAGCAGCGTGAGTATGACGTAGAAGAAAGGTACAGCCCTGGCTGGGGATTGAGCGCGGGCCTGCGAACCACGCGATCGCGGTTCGATTCCCAGTCAGGGCACATGCCTGGGTGGCAGGCCAGTTCCCAGCAGGGGACTCACGAGAGGCAACCATACATTGATATTTCTCTCCCTCTCTCCTTTCCTTCCTCTCTAAAGATAAATAAATAAATAAATCTTTAAAAAAAGGTACAGGAAGGAGGCAACAAGGATGCGTTAGTCTGGGGACAGCAGGCTGGAGTGTGACATGGTGCTTGCATTTTATTTCTCAGAAAGGTGATTAAAACGAGTTTGGTGAGTGGCTATTCTATTTCACTGGCAGGCTTCCAGTGCAGCCAGAGCGGTTTAGGTTAGACATCAGGATATACATCCAGCTAAGTAGATTTGTGAGATATTAGAACCTGTATATAAGCACTCTTATGGTATTCTTTTCTTGGAAGTCTTTAAAAATGAGAAGCTCATCTCTGTGGGCCTATAGTCTTGCCTGAAAGCCAGGACCTCCCCACCAACTGTTGGAAGACTTCTGGCTAGAGAGGAGATGGAGGGTTTTTATCACCCTGGAATGGACATCTGGGCCAGGGCCTATGGCAGGGTGGATGACCGCACCTAAGGGTGGGAGAGAAGGGGATGCCCAAGGCAGGCTGGGTCTGCCAGACTGGGAGGAGTAGCAGGGACAAGGGGCAGGATTCTAACACAAAGGGCCCAATGGTATTTACATAACTTTGAATAATGAATAAGCCCAGCTCTGGGGCTCTTAGTCAGCATGCTCATCTGCATCTTTATTAAGCTTTATAAATGATTCAGCTCCTTACCCCTTCCCCCCAGCCCTTGCCCAGCCTGCCCCAAGCATCAGGGTAGTTGATTGCTCATTATTTTAGACTAGATTTGTTTCACCAACATTCAGTGAGGCATGGAGCGGGGGACACAGGAAAGAGGAACGAATCCAAAGGCAGGCCAAGTGGAGGGGTAGGGGAGTGAATGAAAGCAGCAGCCGTGGGAAGCCAGGCAGCTGGCTGTGAGCTAGGGACACGGGTATCACTCTCTAAAATACTCTGGGGGACCACATTCTCAGGAGAGAAAGGTTTCTTAGATTCCCTGAAATGTGCTGGGTTCAAGTCCTACTCAATCCCCCGTTTCCCTTACGTCTACTGCGAAGCCCCTGGCAGGCCCTTTGGTCAGCTCCAGCACAGCCGAGAACCACTTGAGCAGCCAAATGAGTACAGCCCGAGGGGAAGTTCTCATTTTTTTCCTGAGGTAGGAATTTTGCGATTTTCACACAAAAGCCAAAAAAATCTTTTTGCTACGCTTGCAAGGTGAGAACAGGCACCAGGCATATTAGAGGAGAAAGAGATAGGAACAGGTGCACATGGTATGTGAGTATGTAGGGAAAAGGAATGCTCGTGTCCACAGAGAGTTCGAGCCCACCTTGAAAGAGGAGCCTGGAGAAGAGGGGCATCCAGGTAGTCATACGAGTGCCAGCTGCTCTGGTTATCTGCCTGCTCTACTGGGTGGGGGTGGGGAAGCATTTAGGAGCCTGGATGAGGAGGAGTTGGCAGGAAGCTGGGAGGGGGAAAGGGAGAGCATTTCTCAACCTCCGCTGCACAGTAAAATCATCCAGTTAGCTCTAAAAAATATATAGCTCTAAATATATATATATATGATATATATATATATATCATATATATATATGGTGCATATTGGTGCTTGAGCTCCACCCAAGGCCAATCAAATCAGAATCCCTGAGGGAGAAGGTCCTGGACACTACTTCTTAACAGCGTTGCCCTCAGTGTTGCCCTGACCAGTGGCTCAGTTGGTTGGAGTGTCGTCTCACACACCGAAAGGTTGCAGATTTGATTCCCAGTTAGGGCATATACATAAGTTGTCGGTTCAATCCCTGGTTAGGGCACGTATGAAAGGCAATGTGCTGATGTTTCTCTCACACTGATGTTTCTCTCTCCTTTTCTATCTAAAATCAATAAACATGTCCTCAGGTGAGAATTAAAAAAAAGGTTCCTCAGTGTTGTTTGGATTCTGATTCAAACAAACTTAATACATATATTTATTAAATTATTAATATAAAATCAGGGAAACTTAAACATTGGCTGGATATTTGGTATTAAGGAGTTTCTGATAAATTTTTTAGGTTCAATGAGAGTATTGTGATTACATTTTTAAAAAATATTTTATTTATTTTTAGAGAGAGGGGAACAGAAGGAAAAAGAGAGGGAGCGAAACATCAGTATGTGGTTGCCTCTCGTGCGCCCCCTACTGGGGACCTGGTCCACAACCCAGGCATGTGCCCTTACTGGGAATCAAACCTGCAACCCTTTGGTTTGCAGGCTGGCACTCAATCCACTGAGCCATACCAGCCAGGGCTGATTACATTTTGAGAGAGTCATTTTCTTTTCTTCGAGGAATAGACACTAAAGCATTTATTAATAAAGTGATGTATCTGGGGTCTGCTTCAAAATAATCCAGTGAAATGGGGAAGTGCATAGGGGCATATGTAAAGCAAGATTTTCTCTGTGTTGGTAATTGTAGGAGCTGCTTGATAGACAAAGCAGTTCATTATACTCTTCTTTTTACTTTTTGTATACAAAACAAAACAAAAACAGCAGCTCTTTGAGTGTTTCTAATATGCAGCAGGGTGTGAGAACCGCAGGACCAGGCACTCAGCAGGACAGGGGCCACCATGGTACTTCTGTGAGCACACCGAGCTGCAAGGAGAAGAGCAGGTTGGTGGGACCCCAAATGTGAGGGGTGGCACCTGTCCCCCAGTGCCTTGAGCCTCAGGTGTAGCTGCTGGATACAATATGTGGCAGTCAGAGATGCAAGTCCAAGGGCTCTGCAGCCTTCTTCCCTGGCCAGCACAGCTTCTGGGGACTCAGAGCCCGCATGCTCTGTGCACCAGGCCAAGCAGCTGGACCAAGGCAAGCTGCCTGCCCCAGGCACCCAGAGCTAGCAACCAGCCTTGCTCTCTCTCAGTCCCTGATGTCTCCTGACTGGCTTCACAGGAGCTGGACCTCCATCTCAGCTGGACACCGCCTTCCCCACTGCCGTCACCACTGCTTCCCTGCCCTGTCACTCCCCCTACAGGCTCATCTCCCTCTGCCAGGGAACATTAGCCCAGCTGACTTCATCAAGGAGGTGAAGGGAGGCTGAACACAAGTCCACAGCAGTAGGGGCACCCAGGCACCCAGCCCCAGTGGTTGCTGGCAGAGCTGTCCGAGCTGCCGAGAGATTCAATGGTAGCTTGATCTCGTTTGCATATCACTTCTTTAATGAATGAATTCAAATGAATCTCAAATTCTCACTTTTATACTATCCTCGATGGGTTGGATCTTTTAACACTTGTCCCTGACATGGACCAACCATTCTCACATTTTCCTGCCTTTCCAGGTGAGTGGCCCTCCACCCTGCAACCCCCTGCGCCACTCAGCCCCTCCCCCTCCCCCACCCCTGGGCACCAGCAGCTGGAGCATCACGCTCAGTTTGGGGCTCTATCTGTCTTCTCCGCTCCATTACCTTCCTCTGATGGCCTCTAGGGGCTGGGGAGGAGAGAGGGTTTAGAGGGGGTCTATTTAAGAGATTTTTGGAATCTGTGCCCGCACATCACCCGCTGCCATGAGTTATTTCAGCGCCGATGTTTGTCTCGAGCTGATTATTCCAGCCCGAGAACAGGTGGAGCAGCCTGCGGTGGCTTATTCGTCAGCCAAGGCCATCTGTTCCCAACAAGCTGAGATTTGTAGCTGATTTCTACTGGGGAGCAAGGAGAGGGGGAGGGGAGGGAGACGAAGATTACCCCCAACCTCAGGAGACTTAATCCTCCCAGAACTTCTGTGATGCCTGAACCCCCAGACACCCCCTTCAGATACCCATACCTTCTCATTTTCTCAGAGGACTCAGTGGTCACTTGACTGTGTGAAACAGCAAAGGTACTTTTTCCTAAAGGCACTAAACCTTCTTAGATGGAGTCAGGTATGAGAAACACAAATCCATCAGCCAGACACAAAGTCTGGTCATTGAGCCGTGTCCACCCTTACAGATCTTTCTTTTAAAAAGTATATAGCCCCACCACAAATATTCTAAATGACCTTCCTGGCAGGTGGCTTCTCCTCACCCTGATCCATCACCAGTCCCTTGACCAACACGAGTCACCTAAACCTGTCACCTGCAGGGCACCAGGCTACGTGAGAGGGCCCTGTCTAGATGCTATTCTCTTCTTCCTGCTGCTTCTCTCCCCGAAATACCCTGTTCAAGTTCCACCCTCCAATCTGTTCCTCTTCCAGCTTCCACTGTCAGCCATGCCAAGAGATGCCCGCTGCTTTAAGAACGGCTTTCCCTGAGCGAGGGATCTAAGCAGTTTCTCAGCAGCTTCGCCACATGGTTTTCCCTTCACAGCTACTATTTCTATATATGAAATGCCAGGAAGAAGCTACTCTTATAGTCACACTATAGGGCAGTTTGGGGCCATCTTTCGTGTTTGGCACAGACATACATCTATACTGACTATTAAAAAAATGTGTGAAAATTGTGTATTTTGAGCACAGATACTTCATCTATAACTCCCCATGCTCAAATAAGCCTAATATTCAGCGGTCCCTTCTCCTATTTATTTACCTGGTACTTTTCACAGGTACTTTTGTCATGGGTACATGTTCCCTTAAGAACTCATTCACAGAGCTGTAAGACTGCCTCACTTTCTAGTTGGTTCTCCAGGCTTATTTTGCCAGTTCCTGGGAGCAGACGCTCCCTTTCTACTATAACAGCTTGTCCAGTGGCTCAGTATATGGTCGAGAAAGAATAGCCCCAGAGATGAGCTCCAGGACCCTTGAAGCAGATCCTGAGGCCCGTGCCTCCGGGGCAGAACATTCTGGGGCAGAGTCACTCACTAGGGTCATTCTCCCTTGCTTTGCAGAGGAAGATATTCCTGTGGGGCCCCCAAGCAAGAATGCCAACCTGCAACTGGTCCCAGTCCTGTAAGAAATGTGACCCATGAGGCCTGTTTCTCCATCTGCAATTTTGTATCTGCCTGGTTACCAGTCTTTCAAAGACCTAATGTTTCTGAAACTATTGGCTGCATTTTCCCTATACCAGGATTTTTTTAAAAATGGCCCCCTCCTTTTTTGTATTCTCCACTTGCAAATCCCCTAGCGTCCTCTCTTCCCCAAATCCATTTGCTTCTTTTCCTAATCTAGTCAGATCATAGATGTGGCACAGAACATATCAAAATTTATTAAAATGTGGAAACTCTTTGACTCTTAAGCCACCTCAAATATAATTTGCCTGAATAGTGTCAAAACTCAATATCCTTTTTGAGGTTTTTTGGGTAAAACTGTCATAGCTGACTTTTGATATCTAAAGCAAATTCCATCTGCACATTTAAGTATTCCACTGGGAGATCTATGTCACTGACTTCAATTGCAAAGCACACATCCTTTTGGAATCTCCCTTAAGTATATGACCCATTACTGGGGTTTACACTGCAGAAGACTCAATTTCTCTGTAAAATTTCTTCTAAACAAATCTAGCATTCTTGTTAACTCCAAAATGGCTATTGCTCTGGAAATCACTCCTCCCAGATCAAATCCCAGAGAATGGTCTGGACTGTTGGGTTGTACTGCAATGAAATTAGACTGAAGTGAAAATAGCTTAAAATATGCATTCTGGGCCACGTGGAACTGTTATTCATGCTGTTGGCACAGTGTGTGTGAAGCACAAATGTGATAAAGTATGGAGGATGCTCTGAAATTGTAAGGAGCAACACAAATGTAAGGTTGACATTTTCCCCTAAAATTGCCAAGAAGTGTTTCCTTTTAAGGCCAGGCGTTGGTGGATATCAGGCACACAGCTATTTGAGAGGAGGAGGATGACAATGACTCTTGGCTTTCTTGCCTGCCACTTCATCCTCTGACAAGGCCAGAATAGCTCAGAGTTGCTAGGCCAGTTGCTGCAACCAAGCTGAAGACCCTGCTGGGCCGGATGTTGTTTCTTCATGGGGACAAGGACACTTCAGAGTTGTGACAAAGGTTAAATGAGATTATGTAGGCAAAGTGCCTAAGTACTTCGGACATTGTAAGTGCCCAAACAAACGGGAACTATTGGGTTTTATCATTTTCACCTCACAGATCACCATTGACAGGCTGGGAAGCCCCAGGAACTACATCATTGTTCCAGGAGCCCTTGAGAGAGCCAGAAACAGTGTATTGTTGGGTTGCTGAGCAAAGAGAGATGTCCCCATGCCCCTGAAATCCTCAAAGGGCAACAACGTCGGACTTCTGCTCAACTGCTTTTGAATCTTTAAAGGGGCGTGGCTTCCTGGAAGGCTGGGAATAACCTCCAGGCAGGGGCTGAGCCAGAGGCCCAGCACTCCAAAGGCGGGTCATGCAAATAATATATGAATATGCTAATATACCCCGGTTTCCCAGTCAAAGGAAGGGCACCTACCTCCACTAGCAGGGCCCCGTAGTTAAAAGAAGACGACAACGCGTGGGAGGCGCAACCGGCTTCTGGACTGAACCAAACCCGACAGACCTCTCGCCGGAAGAAGACGTCCCTCCCCTAGCACCGGGGTCTCCCGGCCTTCCTAACACCACTTTTGGTCCCTCGGTTCCTCGAAGCCAAGGTAGGGATGTTGGCAGCATTGAGGAGCCAAACGGTTCATGCTGGCAATATCACCTTGTTTCACAGATGGGGACACTGAGGCTCTAGAGGTTAAGTCCCCTCTCCAAGATCTCAGTACTAGGGGCAGAAACACTCAGTTTAGCAGGTTTTATTGATCTGTTTTGTTTTGATTTCACTTTCACAAATGTGTAGTGAAAACAAAACGTGGTGCACGTGGACCCCACTCTGTAGGTGAAAAAGCAACCGCCCCAAATGAGGCAAAACTTGGTACTTTACCAAGCAAGTCCGCGAGTGCCCCCCAAGCTTGAGGAATTAGAGAAGAATACATCCTGGGGAAGAATAAAAGGAGTTGGGGTAGCAGCCAGTAGCAGTAACAAGCAAGGACAAAAGGGCACAGACGGATCTGGAATGTGTTGCTATGAAGCAGGTGATGAAGTGTACAGCTTCTTTGAGAACCAGCTCAGAGGAAATGAAAGGGGAACAGAAGGGATTAGGGTTAGATTTAAGACAGCATCTTCTCCCAGGGATAATAATGGGGCCTTTTATTTGGTGATGAAGGAAGGATGTGGCCTGGGTCACCCTTCTTCCTTCCATTTCCGAGGCCTCTGGGAATCCATCTCCTTCCACTCCCACTCAGGCCTGCTTGGAGGATAGGAATGAGCAATTTCCTCCGAAAAGTCCCCACCATTCAGGTAGGAGATCCTTCTCCTGGATGGGCCTCCTGGGCTCTTTGCTAAGGGTGAGGCCAACAGACATGCTGGCCCCAGGGCCCTGTGGAGAGAAGCAGCAGCCATGGCATCTCTCGAAATGCGCTCCCTGCCAAATTGATTCAAATTGGCTTGGATATGAACATATGATTAAAGGAGCAGTGTGATTCATTTATCAGGAGAGATTAAAGAGCAGCATCTGCGCAGCCTAGCTGGGGGACAATTAAGGAGCAAATCGCTAAGTGTCTGTGCCACCAGGCACAGGGGCGGGGCATGGGGGGGAGGACAACTGGTATAATTTGCCAAGAGGACATAGGACAAAAGGGGGTAGCTTGGGAGGCACTTTGTGCCTCTGTGGTCTCTGGGTATAGACTGGGCACCATGGGAGCGTCACAGGGCTTTTGTCCTCGCCTATGCTTCTTATCCAAAAGTCAGAGCAATCTGGAGGGCTGAGATTAGAAAGGAGGTGGCTTTGAGCTGGGCACAGGGACAGATTTGCTGTCCGTTTTGTGGGAATCACATTTTAGGGACCAGAGCTACTTCGAGTGTACAGGTGAAGGCAGGTGCACCCAAAATAAAGATGGGCTTTGAGGGTCCTGCAGGTCCCTGGACTCCCCTGGGAAATTGGTGCCGAGGGGGATCGCTTCCTTCCCAGCCTGGAGCCCAGCACCATGGCTGAGCTTTGCTGCAGCTTGGAGAAGCGCTGGCCATGTGTGGCAGTGTGAGGCAATGTTCGGCTTCCCTGGACAGCCTGTGGAGTTTCCTACCACTACCTCTTTCCTTGCCTCAGAGCCTTTGCTTAAGCCCTTCTTTCATCTGGGCACACCTGGCCCAGCAATATCTACCAGTGGAAGTGCCATCCTTTCTTCATACCCTAGCTCAAAATACCATGGCCTTTTTGAAGACTCCCCCGCTGTCTCCCCTCCTCACAGTGTCTCTCCTCATAATACACCCAAAGCAACTTATTTGTCCTGTTATGTCCTATGTAATTATTTCCACATAGGTCTGCCCTAGTTCTTATCCACCAGCCCCCAGAGGACAGACACTATGACTCACCCAAAGTTTGCACACGTTAGTAGGTGCAGTACGCTGTTTGCGCCCAACTTCTCCACCAGAATATGCACTCTGTGAAAGAAAAGACCTCATCTATCTCCAGCACTTAGAAGAGTGCCTAGCCCATAGCAGGTGGATGGGAAATATTTGTTGAGTGGGTAAATAAATAATATAGTTGATTGTTGCCCTGGCTGGTGTCACTCCGTGGGTTGAGCACCAGCCTTCCAACTAAAAGGTGGCCAGTTTGATTCCTGGTTATGGAAATCATGCCTGGGTTGGGGGCCAGGTCCCCAGCTGGGGGTGGGTGAGAGGCAACTGACTGATGTTAATTTCCTTCTCTTTCTCCCTCCCTTCCCCCTCTCTAAAAAATAAAATAAAATCTTAAAAAAAATTGACTGTTGCCCTGGTTGGTGTGGCTCAGTGGATATAGCACTGGCTGCAAACCAAGGGGTTGCTGGTTCGATTCCCAGTCGGGGCACAGTCCTGGGTTGCAGGTCAGGTCCCCAGAGGGGAGCATGCTGGAGGCAACCACACATTGATGTTTCTCTCCCTCTCTCCCTCCTTTCTCCTCTAAAAATAAATAAATAAAAAATCTTAAAAATTGACTGTTGAATGGATGAATAAATGAATAATGTAAGTTTTTTTTGACTTGAACTAAGCCCTCTGCCCCAGGCCAGAATATTGGAGATTTATGTTGGATTTTCCAGTTTACCAGAGGCCTGAGTCCATGTTGAACAGAGTGAGTTGGGGCTTTGTCTGCAGGCAGTACGGACTTTGTCATATTAGTTCTTGAAAACAGAAAAACACACCAAGATATCTGAAAGCAGGAGTAAAAGATGTGACAGAACTGAACATTAGGAACCAGTAGTTTTTTTAAAATGTACCTTCACTTTTACTACCTTCTCTGTTCAACCTTGGGGGAAGGTGGAGAGAGGCAGTCTCAAGTTTTGGATGGATCGATTTTACACTTCTCTCATATTCATTTTGGGGATGAATTTTCTCCCTCCTTCCTTTTCTTGACCCTTTCTGGGGAGCCAGAACCTCAGCATCAGAGAGAGCTGTCTGATATTCCTCCTTGCCCAAACCAGAGAGCCCAATTGGCCAGCTGTAAACATGTCATGCATGCAGGGATTAAAACTGGTCACATTACAGAAGGTAGAGGACGAGGAGGAGGAGGAGGAGTCATTTGTTTCTAGTCCTTCTCAAGAACTGCTTCTTGGTCTCAGTGAGGGGACAAAGTGTGGACAGGGGACAGAAGGCCAGCACTCCCAGCCTGTTCAAATTGCCCCATGGTCCGTGGGGCTAGGGGCTAGAGAGTTCTGTCAAATTTTAATAAAAAGGTCTTTAGAATGACTAAAACTAAACTTAAAAAAATTCTAGTACAAAGGGCTTGCATTCCTTAATAACAGCAAAGAGAGAAGACAGGATCTCTGTAATTGGTGAGATTTAACAGAGGGACCTCAGCATTTCAAGTGGAGGCCCTGGGCGGGGGGACGAGGCCTGGTAGCTGTGCCAACCTGAGTTACAATCCATAGGCTCTTAAAGGCGGGACTTGCGTCTCCTTTGACCAGTCCTCTCACCCCACTGCCTCTGCCTGCCCCAAATGACCTGTCAAAGCTCTCTGAGTGGCTGTGGTCTGACGTGGGAGCAAACCAGGGCAATTCTCCCAGGTCCCGACCAGAAATCTGAGTCTGCTCCCTTATGGCCACCCTGGACTTCATCTCAGCCTGAAGGAATGGGCAGGAAAACTGGCAGAGCCAGGAGGAAAAGGACGTTTATTTCCATACATCAGGTAATCAGGGAAGAGAGAGCACAGCCCAATGAGTACAAACCAATCGCAGGAGAGGAGAGGGCGCAGCGGATGGGAGCAGCACCAGGCACTGCCCTTGGGCCCCCAAGTCTGGCGGTGTTGGAAGGATGACCTTTAGGGTTGGAGCTGGGGCTGTTGGGCCACATGTTTATCATGTCTAGGTTGGGGTGGGGCAGGGTGATTGGAGGAAGAGAATGAATTAGGCTCAGGACACTAGGTGAGGACGAGTGTCTGGTACATTTTAGTGCTGACCCAACCTTGCGTCTTTAGTTTTTCTGATCACAAGTCCTCAACTCAAGGCCTTCCCTCTCCAGTTGAGCTTATGGTCGAGGAAACTTGGACAGAGCAGGATGAAGGCGTTGCTTGGATAAACCCCAAATTGGCGTAGGTGGAATGGTTTTACTTTGAAATAGGTCATTGCACTCAACAGGCTGATGAGCCAAAGAGGGATAGGGACTGGGTGTTGCGGATGGTACATATGCACCCGTCTGTGTAGGCTTGCTCGGCCCAAACCCAGAGGCACCTGGACCCAGCTCTTCTTACCCTTCTCTCCAGCTGCACAGAGAAAGGGCTACTCTCTGAAGAGCCAGCATGGAGATGAAGTTCCCCTAGTCATTCTGGGGCCCCAGCTGCCACCACGGCCCCCTCCCACTCTCAGGGATGCAGCTGTGATGGAGAGGTTGGGTGTTTAAATTAAAAAGTAAAAAGACAGCAGGCACTGAGAAGAGAAAGCCCTCACCCCAAGCCGGGGGGAAGGAATTGTTGTTCCAGCCCCCAAATCCTCCCCCATGGACCCGGCAACCTAGAATGTCCCAGTAGGCAATCTGTCCAGCGTCCCTGAGCAGAGGGCTGAGATGGAGGTCAACTTGCTGGCTCCATACAGTGCTAAGTCACCTGTCACTGCCCACAGTGGCCCAAGGTCGAAGCCAAGAGTGTGGCATTTTGAAGGCAGAAGGAGCAAAGAGTTCTCTTATCAGAAACTCCTCTTCCTCTACCTCTTCCACATGAGGACATCAGACCCCACAGCCTGGAAAGCGCCCTGACCCAAGACAGTCAGCGGTTTCTCCAGCACATCAGCAGTCAGGTGGGGGGACCTGTGCCCCACTCTTATCTGGGAGAGGCGTGTGGCAGCGGTAGCCCATGGGGTGGGAGGCTATGCGTTGGTCTCCGTTGGCTTGGCCTCTGTGTCGCTGTCACTCAGAGAGCTGTGGGAGTGTCGGGGCCTGCAGGTGCTGTCAACAGGGCCGTGCTCTTCATCTGACCGGTCAGGGGCAAGGGACTTCCAGTAGCTGGTGGGGCTGCAGGGAGAGAGGAATGAGGTCACAGAGGAATGACATTCCTAATCCTCAGCACCAAAGCCTTTAATCCTAGGGAGGCCCCCAAAGGCTGGTCATAGCTTTCCCCCAGAGCCACAGATTGAGACGCAAAGGGAAGCCTGGCTTCCCCAGAAGATACTCAGAACAGTCAGAGAAAGGGGCATGTCGTCTTGGTTCTGAAAACTTGGAAAACTCTGAGGACAGCAATGCTGTAGAACAGTGGGTTTCAGACTTAAATCTGCATAAGAATCAGCTGCAGGTTCCTGGGTCCTTCCCCGAGAAATTTTGATTCACTAGCTCTTGGGTGGAACTCGGGAATTCTGCATTTTCCACTTCCTTCCTGGAAGGTTCTGACACAGGCTGCCCTCAGGCCGCCACACTCGTGGGGACACTGAAGGCCTGGTGGCTACATGACTACAACCTGCCTAAGGGGAAGTTACTCCTAAAAAGATTCCAAGAAGGAGGGCCCTTCCCTGTGGAATACTCCCAGATCTGAACCCTTTCTCCAGATCAGGCTTTCCTAAGTTCTGTGAGAATTTATGCCCTTGACCATGGCATCATCTGCTTACCTCAAGGAATGGAGACTCAGGCTGTAGAAGCTAGCAAGACCTCTGTTTCAGGTCCCGTACCTTTTCTTGGTACCGTAACCCAACCTCAGAGTTTTCCCCAGGGCACCGGGAGCCTCCACTATCCCTCCCCACCACGATGTGCAGTGGCATCACCCTTGCATGGAGCAGGCTCAAGGCAGCAAGCAAGGATGGAGTCTCACCTGCCAGATCCAGTCTCTCCTTTACTCTCTTTTCCCCAAGCCTTCCCGTCCCCCCACACTGCCTCTGCCAGTTCAAGTGCACTGCAATTTCAACACTCTTGGAGAAAGTGCAGCCCAGGGTGGCTGCACTCCTACCAGTGCCCTGCACCCAGTAGGTCCCTGCCCAGTGATTCCAGGGATACAACCTTGCTTCCAGGTCCTAGAGCGCTTCCACTGGGAATAAAGGGAATTCTGTTACCTCTCTGCCGACAGGTCTGAGAGTCTGAGGAGGGCCCTTGTTTACCTGTCCATTCAAAATTCTGTCCCCAAACCCAAAGAGGAAGACACAGTGCTGCATGAAAGAGCTACATTTTGTGGTGAAGAAAGGATTCGGTGGTCGTGGGGTCCTTCCTGTGTGAGACACTCTCCCAGGCACCCTGGATACACTGTCTCATCTTTGGGACAACTGTGAAATGTCACCAGTTGGCTGGTTCAAAGAGATGGAACATCTTGCCCAAGGTCACACAGCCAGGATGTAAATTCGAACCTGGGGCTCTTAGACCTCCAAGCCTTTTGATGACTCCACCTTGCTGCTAGCCTGGGTGACCTGAAGAGAAAACAAGATTAAACCTGAATTCTCCCTGCTGGTCTGGGTGACAGTCTAGGGTGTGTGTAAGGATAGGTCTGTTTCTCTCTCTCTCTCTTCCCACCCCTGGGGAGAAGGAACAGCCTGATAAAAAACATGTTCAATTATGCAAAATGGTTCAGGAATAGGGCAGTCTGGTTAATAGTTATCGTATTTCTCATGAATGAATTACCATTTTTAAAGGAACCAGAATAGCACAAAACACATTTAATACAAACTAGACTGAACATAAATGAGTCTTACTCTGATGGGCCAAAGGCACTTAAGGACTCTGGGGTGTCTCGGGGACAAAATTATAAAGCCCAATGATGACTATGCAACATAGGAAAAATTGGGGGTTATTTTAGCTTTAGGGTAGTTTGAATTCTAAATTAGTGGGAGCCTGGTTTTATTTATTTATTTTTTTAGACAGAATTTCTGGGCATCCGATGCTGAGGTCTGCTGTTAGGCAAAGGAAGGACTGGTTTTGTGGAGAGACGGTGAGGTTATTTTACGGGCAGAGGTTGGTGAGGCAGACACCAGGGCTGATACCCAGATGCAGACTGGGCACTGCTGGAGAGCCTGGGATGCACCTTTCCATTCTCCCACCTCTTCCAGAGTGGGGCTGCAGCCCCCGCTCCCCCATTCCTGTGCCAGCCAGGCAGACCCCTGGACAAGAGACAGCCTGGTTTCAACGCTGTTCCATCTGATTGCTGGGCAGGGACAGAGGCAGTGGGCAGCGGGTAACTCTGTGCCTCTCTTCCCTGCTCTGTGGAGCCACAGGATCCCCTTGCTCCTGCCTTGGGTGCCTTTTGGCCAGTCTCGTGGCTGTACCACCACAGGTGTTGGAGAGCCAGTGCCCTGCCCCCCCAGGGCAAGGGTCAGGGCTGGCAATTTGAACATTTTAACAAAACTGTTTAAAAAGCTTTCCTCCCCACAAGCCACTGTCTCCTGCTCAGCGCTGTCACAAACAATTTGGTATATAAGCTAATTCCTGCTGGGTGAGCCCAGGGTGGCAGTCCCCTCCCCTTGCCTCAGCTACGGATGGGATGCGTTCGTGTTGTGAATTTTCGCTGGTCCCCATCACCAGATGGGAAGCTGAGCCTCCGCTCTGCCCTCACCCCCACTCCTGGCAGTTTATTCATCCCAAGCCAGTCCATGCTGAGTCCAACTAGGTCCTCCCTCCCCTGCTCTTGTCTTGCTGGCTCTGCATTGGCTGGCTAGCTCCTGGCTGAGGGCCCACTCGCCCTGCAGTGAATACGATCCTCCTCGGAGGTGGTGGTGTGTAGGGTTTCAGGACTGCTCCTGTTTTCCTGGTGGACACGAGGGACTGTGCTGGTGGCTGGGGGAAGAAACAGCTTTATGCGTTTTTGTTGTTGGCTGGGGACTCCAGGGTGAAGATGGACTGAGGGTCCTGGAGTCCGAAGCCCACCAGTGTCAGTCAGTATGGAACGGACTGGCTAGGCCCAGGGCTCCCTCTTCAGGTAGGGGTGCAGTGCTCAGAGGGGCCTGGCCCTCTCTGCTCTCCTAACCTCCCCCCATTGGTCTAGGAACTGACTTCCTGTGCTGGGGCAGCAGGGCCCTCAGCAGGGCTGCGGAGGGGAAGGCTGAGGTGGTAGACACATATCATTATTCCTGTCCTTTCTCACTGTGGAGCTGACACGGCTCCCTAGTGCCACTGAGATGCTTCCTGCTCTTTCCAGAGCACCTGCAACCACCTGCCACATGGGGGAAGCGACAGAGCAGTGCTGAGACCACGGGCTTGATTTCCGAGCAGCTCAGCACCCAAGGAATCAGTGTGGGCCATGAGCTTGGTCTGGGTTCAAGTTCTGTCTTCCCCATCCCATCCCCCTCTAATCTCATCCCATCACCCATCTCCAAACAGCTTTGGGTATCCTTCACTTCTGCTTGCTCCATTCTTTATAACATAACCAATCCCTTCGGTATAAAAGCAGTGTACTTGTCAGCTGCTCCACTGCACAAGCCCACAAGCATGCGACAGGTGTGTGTTAGTTCATGCATCTAGGAAACAAACGCCTGTGCCCCAGGGGGCTGCGCTCTGGGGTCATACCTCCTGGGAAGCAGCAAGCTTGCCCTGGGCGGGTACCATGCCAGAAACAGCTTCACATAACCAGGGTGATCCAAATGTCACCACCCACCAGGGAAACTGGTAACAATGGGATTCGAATGAGTCAGTCTCTGCCTTCCTTCCGAGGTGGGGGTGTGGGCAGAAAGGGCCTAACCGCTGGATCTCCCTCCCCACAGGGAGCTAAGGCAGGGGGAGGCAGAAAAGCCAGGATGGGGCTGTCACTCAGCAGCTGCTAATTTCTATTAACACTTTACAAGATGAGTACAGATGAGGTGACACCCCTGTGTGGGCTTCGGGTGGGAGGGGTGGGGAGAGCAGGGGCATCTCCAGGCCTGGGGTAGGGTACAGTACGGCAGGGGTGGGAGCCCTGGGAACCTGCACCCCTAGGCTTGAGATCCACGCCAGAGAGGAAGGTGGCATTGCAGGGCAGGGGATAGCAGAGCAAAAGACCCCATGGTAGCTGGTAGCCACAGATGCACCAGCCTGCACCCTTTCTTGGGCCCAGCCTATTGGGGCCACAGACAAGAGCTCCTATATGGGTGCCACCAGGCACAGGCAGTAAACATTTTGTTCATGTGCTCTGCCTTGGGCTGTACCGAGCAGTGGTTAGGGACCTACTGAACAGCCTACACTCAGATTCTGGCAGTATTGCTTCCTAGCTGTGTGAGCTTGGCGAGTGACTCAACTTCCCTGAGTCTCAGCCTCCTCTTCTATAAAATGGTGCTAATCAGACCTTTGTTATGGGGTTAACGTGAGAATTACATGAGTGAAGTTGTGGCAGTAAGTAGGAGGGTGCCTGGCCCGGGGTGGAATCCATGAGTGGGAGCTGTGACTGACATCATCCGCAAGTTCAGCTGACTGGGCTCAGGGCTCTGCACGACTAACCAGCTTAGCCGGCCTCTGCTCTCCGAGGCGGCCAGGATGCTCTCCAAGGCCAGGCCCACCCAAGAGAAATGCAGAAGGGGCCTAGGGGGTGGCAGGAGAGGAGGAGCACGTTAGTTCACACTGAGTGGCACACGCCATGCTGCACTGCACGCCAGGCGCCACCTACTGCTCTAGTCGCTCTCGGGTCGGTACAGGTACCGCATCATCAGGCTGTCCACCTCTTTCTTACGCTTCTTCTCCTCCTTCCGAGATGGCCTGCGCGCCTGCCCGGCCTCCTCATTCTCCACAGCCGGGCCCTTCTTCACGCTGGAGCGGCTATGGCCTGAGGCGGTGGAGCCACTGGAGGTTGACGAGGAGGATTCAGACTCCGTCTCTGTTCTCTTTCTTCTCGATCTGGACTTCTTCTTGCCCTTTCGAGAGCGCCCCTTCTTCCGTCGCTTGTGCTCCGAGGGTTCTTCGGAGCTGGAGCTGGAGCTGGAGCTGGAGCTGCTCCTCTTCTTGCTGCGGCTCTTGCGGCCGCTGCGGGCCCGGGACCGAGAGACGTCGGCGGCAGAGGCCGAGCGCCGGATGCTGGCGGCCCGTCCGGGGGCGTCGAGCTGGGCGCTGCGGGAGCTCTGGATGCTCGTCCGGTCGTCCTCCTCGGAGCCGGGCTCCAGGCTGCTCCGCTGGAACGGGACGGGTTTGTAGCTCAGAACCTCATTGATGGCAGCCTCCAGGTCTGGGTCCAGGTAGGAGCGCCGGCCGACGGGGCGGACGCCGGGGCCGAGGGGCTCTTCCGCGGCGGAGGCCGGGCCGCGTGGCTGGGGCGGCACCGACAGACTGCGGGCCAGCGACGGGTGGCTGGCCTGGGAGTGGGCCTGGCTCAGGGCCACGCTGGCTGCATCGTCCCACTCCTCCAGGCAGCCCCGGCCCAGGGACAGGCGGGAGTCAGGGCTCCCCCGGCCGCGGCTGTAGGCCCGGCTCAGGGAAGGGCTCAGGGTCGACGGGCTGTCAAGCCTCGAGGTGCTGCGGCGGGAGCTTGGCGAGCCCGACAGGGAGAAGCTCAGGGAGGACCGGGCCCGGTCTTCGCCGGAGCCACGCGTGGCCGAGGAGGCCCGGCTGACAGGTGCAGAGACGGCCGAGGCCCGGTCAAAGTCTGAACCCCATCGCTTCTCCAGGCCCCGGCTGGCGCGGCTCCCGAGCTCGGAGAAGATGGAGCCACATTCGTCTGGCTCCTCGGGCTTCCTGCCCTGGCCTCGTTCCTCCCTGGGGCTCGGGCGGGCCTTCCGCGGGGGCCTCTCGGGGGAGGCGGCCCGCTCGCTCAGGGTGGTGAAGAGGGAATCCGCATCCCCTGTGCCTCCGATGGAGTCCTTCAGGGTGAGCCTCTTCCGATAGCTCAGCGAGCTCAGTGCGGAGGCTGGCCTCTCCTCCACCCCCTTGCCCTCCTTGCCCTCCTTGCCCTCCTTGCCCTCCTTGCCGAGGGTGCTGAGGGCCGTTCTGAGGGAGCAGGTGAGACGGAGGGAGAAAGAACCAAGAGCGGATCAGGGGAAGCAGAAGGAGAATGAGAGAGAGAAAGAAAGGAAGAGGCATTAAACCTAGAGAATAAAGACAGGGGGAGGGAGGAGAAAAGAGGAGGAGGAGAAATCGGCAGCAGCCCTGGCAAAGTGGCGGTGAGAGCGTCGGAGGAAATGAAGCAAAATAATTTGCGTCAGTGAAAATAGCTTCATGGAGAATGTCATGTAAATTAGACTATTGTTCTATTTCATCACTTTTCCCCCTCTAAAACGTTTAGTTCAATTTATTTCATTGTCAACTACCTGGAGCCTTGTGCCATGCCGCGGTGAACGGCAGTGGGGCGGAGAAGGCAGTATTATCTGCAATAACAAAATGTTGTTCCGCTGAATAAATTAAACCAATTAGAGGGGGCCACTGGGTGCTTGTGGTGAGGGGCTGGCCTTGGGAGGGGGTCTCAGGGGAGTCGGGGGAGAAAAGGGATCACTTTTTCTGCCCAGCCTGAATGCCGTCTCTGGGAGGGGGTGGGGAAGGGTGTGCATGGGGGATGAGAGGGCTCTGAGTTGGGGAGAAGGGGGCGGGGGAATGGCAGCAGGGAAGTGGACAAGGAAGGGTGGGAGCAGAGGGCTGCTGTCCCTGCTGCGGAGCTGGCTGGTCATGCTGGCTGGTGGATGAGGGAGGAGGAAGGTAGAGCTCTGGATTCCGGAGGTAGCTATTTGATCAGAAGACGGTAAATGGGCCAGGAAACAGGGGAGCAAGCCCTCTCCCCCTCCACCATGGGTGTGAGCAAGAAGCTTGGGGTGGAGTCAGTGAAGAGATTAGAGGAAGGAGAGACAGAGGGCAATGTGTCTGCAGCTGTGACAGGGGAGTCAGAACCAGCACCTTCTCTGCAGCCATTCCTGTTAAGATCTCTTAGAGTCCAAACAATTGGGTAGTTCGGTCAACATTTATGGAAGGAATAAGTGGGGGAGGAAGTTAAACCCACACCAAACCAAAGCCCTGAGCCTGGTAGGAAAGTACTGCCCCAGTAATAAGGGCACCACAGACCTTGACCAAGAAGAAACCGATCATGTGTGCTCATCCCACATGCCGGGCACACTCAGGGCCCCTCACACGGATGCCACGCAAGAGAGGCAGATGGCGGGAGGCCTACCCTCTTTGGGGTAAAGGCAGACTGTGCATCCATGCCTGGGGCATGAGCTGACTTCCTTCCAGCTCAAGGCCACATGCTTACCTGGAACTCTTCAGGCTGCCATCATCAGAAGCTGCCTTGGAAGGCCCCTTGTTTTTCGACAACCAGGACTTGACCCCGTCGACCCGGTCCTCCAGCTCCGAGTCCACATCTGAGTCCCCCTCGCTACAGGATGAGGAGAAGGGTGGGCAAGGCTGGGGGAAGGGCGATCATCTGCTGCCCAGCACAGAGTGCTGAAGAGGCAGCAGATGTGTTTTGGGCTGGGGCGGGATGCAGAGTGGCATGCGTGTCGATCAATGAGTTAGGGGGAACAGAGGGGTTAGCTAGAGCACACCATTCAGAAGAACCCTGTCCCCACTCAGCAGGCCACACTGTGTGACAGCCACCAAGAACACCCTGAGGAGCATGGGGTGGGGGCACCTCCCATTCCACTTTGTGTGAGAGGCTGCTGTTCGGCAAACCAACCCAAAGAGATTGATAAGGAGACCATTCATTCGTCAATTAGCTCTTGGTTAAAAAAAGGAGTCCTAGGCCCTTCAGCTACTGCCTGGGGCCTATCTGTTGTTTCTCCTCTGCCCGCTCCCCAACACGTGGCTGTAGCTGCTGTAATTTCCTTCCCTGCAAGAGCAGGGCTGCTTGCATAGGGCAGAAAAGAGAAGGGATTTGCTATGACTCTTAAGTTAGCTTGAACCTGGAGTCTCCTGAGCTGATGGCCATGCTACCCTGGGCCCTCGAGGCCATGTCCCAGACCCATCTTGTGACTACTTTGGCTCTTGAGAAACAGGAAGGAAAAAGAGCAGACAGTAGAGTTTTCTAGGGAGCTGGCAATAACTTCAGAATTTGAATTGCACCCTGGAGATCAATTCAGGCCCAGAAAGTCCCAAACAAGGGCTCTGACTCTCTAAGTCTCCTCTTCTGTCCTCTGGAAGCCTCCAGTGCATCTTTTGGCCAACCTGGACTGAGCCCTGTCTAGCTACAGGAAAGCCCAGAGTCAAACCCCTGTAAAGCAGTGAGGCCTTGGAGACAGCTTCGGGGTAAGAATGCTCTTGGAATCCTGCAAAATGTCTGCTCACCACGTTCCTCTGCTACAGATGTGCTCGGATTTCTCCTTGATATAAGTTTCCTCTCATCTGTGTCAACAGGAGCAACCCTGTGCCTGAATTATGTTCTTGAATAAATAGCCACACAGGCCTGTGTGTGTGCGCATGCGTGTGTACACACACACATGAAACCCCAGGGTCTGTTCTGGAGACTGTGAGAGAGAGAGAGCATGGCTCGTGGTATGGGGAATAAAAGGCATATTTTATGGGCCTCTGTCAAATACAGAATTATAACAAAGACGAGGCTGGCTGATGCCCCGGGTAAATAGGAGTTTAGCAGACAGCCCCAAAACCGCTAATGCGAGCCCTGTGCCCAACTAAGCCCCGCAGATTTACTATGGTGCAAGGGCCCCATGGAATGCCAATACCACCTGATTTATACATACACGCAAAAAACCTCCTTCTCCGGCTTCAGAGACTATAATTTATCACCGCCGTTCATAACCATATTGATTGCCTTTAGAAAGGCAAAATCTATGTCTACGTGTTAAAAGCATTTCTGTATAAATCTCCCTTAATACCGCGCTGTTTACTGCTTTCATTAAGGTTATGGCAATAACAACTGTATCTCTAAGTAAATCGAAACATTATTTTTCTGCCCGCCTTAGCACGCTCGCTCAATAACTTGGAGCTGAGGCCCAGAGCTGCCGAGGAAGGAGCCACGTCGCCTCTTTGTCATCAGCAGGAGCCCAGCTTGGACTGCACAGCCTTGTGCGCCTGCGTGAGTGCACGCTGGGGTGTGTGTGTGTACACACCCGTGTGTTGTGCCTGGCAGTGATTTAGAATATGATCTTAAATGCGCATTTTATCAGTCCTTAAAGCTGCTACAGCCCCAGGACAGTGGGACCGGAGCACACGGGGGACAGACAGCCATGGGCCCAGAAGACGAATTTTCCTCCTTATGTTCAGAGCAATGAACAGGTTGAGAAGCTGGCCTGCCTGCCCTCGCCTTCCCTTTAGTTTCGAACATATAGATGATGTTTGGGTTCTTCTCCTTAAATAACCAAGCCCGTAAACAAACTCCAGGGGCAGGTAGGCTCAGGGGGCAGTTGAAATTTTAAATGGTTGGAATTAAACCTCGTGTCAAATACAATTTATGTCCAGGCTCATGTGCTATTAGTTAACTGGGAGCCGAATCGCGAGGGAACAAACAAACGGAGACAGAACGGCGGGGGATATTAATTGTGTGTGACAACCGGGCTCCAGCGGCCCTCTATCACTGTTACACACTATTACATTTATCATTAGCTCTCACAGAGTCCTTTGCACTGCTGCCAGCCCATCCTGGCCAGGGCAGGAGGCCTGCCAGGCAAGAGAGAGTGGGGGGAGGGGAACCCAATGCCATGCTAAAAAGCAACTTCCCTGAAACATTCCTATTGAACCTGACAGAGGATCACCCGGGTCCACCCGAAGGCCTGCACATCTGCATCTGCTGTCCGGCTCCCACCCAGACAGAAGGAAACGAGAAGAGGGGTGGATTTGCTGGGCTTCCCGCCACCTGACAGACAGCACCAGCACAAGGCTCTGGGGGCCTTGTTCCTCTACCCACGGTGCCCGCAGGGAGCAAAGTAAACACATCTGGCTGCATTCCCCTCCCCAGCCACAGCAGAGCAGCCCGTGATTAGCTGCCTGAGTGCTTTCTCCAAACAAGTGATTGCTAGAGGCCCCTTGCTTCCTACCCTTGTCTCCCAAAAGAAGGTGGCAGACCTTTCAAAATGAAACATACCCACTTCTTTCAGGTAGCTCGGGCTCCAGAGGATCCCAAGGATCTGGACAAATTCACCCCAAACAGGCGTTTCCCCAGAGCAATAGGCTGGAGAGGTCAGCCACACTTGGTTTCTGAGGGAGGAGAGGGCGGGGGCCCACGAAGGCAGACTGTGGGTACTACAGACTGAGAGTGAGTTCTCCTTGCTCACAGAACCCCTGTCCTGCCCGCCAGCCCAAGCCTTCCTGGGGGAGTGCACCTGTGGCCTGCCCGCTAGCTCTGAGGCAGGGCCCCACCTGTTGCCCTGCCCTCCCTCAGGACAGAGTCAGCAGTGTTAGCGTGAGAGCCTAGTTCAGAGGAGATGTGAGAGGCTGCGTGTCCCCATGCGCCATGCATCCGGCCAGTGCGAGGCCACTGTTAGGGCGGTTAGACACCACACGAGGCGAGGCAGAGAGCGCATGCGCTCCAGTCCTCACGGTTTATTTTTTCTTTTCTGATACTTTGTCACCATGTCCTGCAAACTGGAAACAGAAAGAAAGTGGTGGGCAGGGGGACCAGAAAAAGACAGAGAAATCAACAGGCAAATGAAAGAGGACCCCTTGGCTGAGGACCCCTCTTTCCTCAGTAAGAGACGGCTCTGGCTGACTGAGAGCAAATGGCAGGATGAGTTAGAGTGCTGTCTTCAGAGAGGTCTGGGCTGCCCCTGGCAACTTTCCCCTGACCCAAAGGAGCAGGCTCTCTGGACTTGCCTGTGGCATGGGGCCCTGGGCTCACGCAGGACCCGGAGCAGCTCTGGGGAGTCTGCTCAGGGCAGTGCTGGGAGCTCCTCCAGGGCCTGACCCCCACCACGCCTCTGCCTGCCAGGCTGCCTGCCTTGTGACTCCCTCCTTAGCCTGAGACTACAGATCACTCTCTCTCCTGAACCATTCCTTGGGTGGGTTTTATGAGAGAGAGTCTCTGGCGTGTAACAAGGCACCTCAGCCCTTAAATCTCCACTGTCTCCAGAGTAGGGCAGGCGCCACAGGAAATGCAGCTAAATGGGGGAATAACTCATCTCGAAGAGGCAGAGCTGGACAGCCAGGTCTGGGGCAGGCCTGGGCAGGGAGGACCAGGAGGAGGAGGGGCGGAGCCTCACCCAGGCAGCGCCTGGCCTGCCCTCAGCTGCGGAGGGGACAGGTCCATGCCAGGGTTTGACAGCAAGAGGAGGGAGGCTGGTGGCTCGATGACAGGGAGACAGAGGTTGCAGCTATTCTTCCCGGTGGCCTGGGCCACAGTCCTGTCAAGAGGGCCCCTGTGCTGTCTGCCCCAGCCCTAGAGTCCCCTCTTACCTGTTGATAAGGTCCTCATTCTCATCGCTCTCCATCTCATCCTCAATGGCGGCCTGCAGGTCCCCGATGCGCTTAAAGGCCAGCTTCAGGTCGGCCTGCAGGCTCTGGTTGGCGGCCTCCAGACTCTCCAGATCCATTTCCTGGGTGGGGCGGGGGGGGGGGGGGGGGGGGNATTTCCTGGGTGGGGTGGGGGGGGGAGTCCAGGTCACAGGTGGGCTAGTCTCCCATCTAGCTGCCCCTGAGAAAGCCTACTTCTGGGCTCTACCAGCCAGGCAGGAGCTACAAGAGTGCAAGCCTGCAGAGCTTTATTATTATTATCATTATTATTATTATTACTACTACTACTATTATTATTATTACTCTGGTGTTGCTGGGCTTTTGGGCCTGGTCTCGCCTGATGAAGATTCCAAGATAACCCTTGGCCCCTGGCCTGCCCCCAGGGCTTCCTGGACTATCTTCTCTCCTCCAATTCTCTAAATCACGGTTTCTTTGTGGCCCACTTCCCACCAGCCCAGGGGTCAGGTGTGTGCTTAACAGCTACTCAAAGGGCTGCCAGCTTGGGGCCCCAGGGTGGGGTGCATTACCAGTTCGTGCTTCTTTCGGCTTGCCTCAGCCTCCTTCCTGGCCAGCTCGCTCATCTCCTCCTTGGTGTCCCGGAGCTGCCGCTGCAGCCTCTTGTTCTGCTCTTTCTCCCGGTTCTCAGCTGCTGTGCGCTGATCCCGCTCCTCAGTCAGCTTCTCCATGTTCTCCTTGAGCCGGCTGGCCAGGCTCTGGACAGGGAGGTGGGAAGAGGGGCCCATCAGCCAGGCAGAGAGAGAGCTGGGGCAGAACTCTGGAGTCAAGAGGCCTGGGGTCCAGCTCTGGCTCCATCATGCACTGGTAGGTGGGGATGAAACTAAAGCCCTCTGAGGCAGCTTCCTTTGCCTTTCTGCAAAATGGGAGAATGACACCTCGTCCCCCGAGGGTCTTTTTTTTAAAGGTAGTTTTACATTTTATTATTTATTAAAAGATTTTATTTATTTATTTATTTATCTGTAGAGGGGAAGGAGAGAGGGCGAGAAACATCAATGTATGGTTGCCTTTTGTGCGTCCCCTGCTGGGAACTGACCTGCAGGGAACCGGCCTGCAACCCAGGCATGTGCCCTGACTGGGAATCGAACCAAGATCCTCTGGTTTGCAGGCCTGTGCTCAATCCACTAAGCTAAACAGCCAGAGCCTCTGAGGGTCTTTTAAGGACCGAATCAAGTATGCTATGTGAAGGTGCCCTGGAATATGGAGGGTGCTAGTGTTGGCATTGTAACTAGCGACATCTGGCCACAGTCTGGGGCTGTCCACATTGACATTGTGTGTGGGGCCTCCACAAGCACAGGCTTCCCTCAGACACCCTGAACCCAGCAGCTCCTGAGAGCTGGATCCTGAGCTCAAAGGTAAATGGCTTTATTGAGAGTTCCCAGGTGAGGAGAAGACTAAAGAGCCATCGGATTCCTAGCACAGAGCCAACCATCTAAGCCTGATGAATCTCTCTTCCCCCAGAAACTTGAACACATTGTTTCCTGCTGGGCCACAGGGTGCTGAGCAAGAAATGACCTGGAGAGTGGGGCGGAGTGAGGGGGAAGGACTCTGTTTCCGCCCTAACTGCTCCCGGGGTCTCCACCTCTCAGCACCCCTCCATCTCCGTGTCTCTACAATCACAGGGCTAGACCACATGATCTTTAGGGGCCACTTGGGTTCAATATTCTGTGAGCAGAAGGGACAATGAAAGAGAGAGATGACGAGAGGGACTGGGACCCACGAGAAAAAACAGACAAGTAAAGCAGGTCTATCTTATGTCCAGCAGACAAATGGCCTCTTTTGCCCCTTGAAAGTGCTGTGACCTCCCTCAGCCCTTCCTGTATGTAAAATGGGGATCAAACTATCACCAAGGTAGAACATGAACTATTATTAACTTCTGCTTCTCTCTAGCTCTCCTGAAGACTGTGACCCCATCTTGGGAGGTTCAGCCATATTCTCTTCCTAGGGCAAGGGTATTAATGCCCTCAAGTGACCACGGCCAGCTCCACAGTCCCCTGCTTCCACCCCTACCCTAGTGCCTGCTCTGTCGATGAGGGGTTGATGCAAGGTGGCTGGAATGTTCTCTCCTGGAGAACTGTTGGTGCTCAGATGCACGTCCACAAGCTTGAGGAGGAGGAGGACTTAAAAATTAGGGCGAGAGGGGAGGAAGCCCCGAGAGAGAATGCTGCCTCTTTCGTCCCGTCTGCTCTGCCAGGAAGGGAGGACGCTAGAGCACGTGGGCTTCAGGACGCAGAACAGGAAGGACCGAATTTGAAGCTCAGAGACTACAGCTGAGAGGAAGGAGAGATAAAATGAGAAGAGGTGAGCAGAAAAAGGAGAAGGGTTGAAGGGAAGAGACTGAACAGTAGAGGGAGAGGAGGAATGGCGAGGATGGAGGTAGGAAGAAACAGGGAGAAGGTAAGAAAGGAGAATAAGATTCGGGAGAGGAAAAATGCAAAGAGAAGAAAGAATGGGGCAAAAATGGAGAAAAAATGATGACAGACGGTAACAAAGAGATGAGAAGGGTGGAAAGAAGTGAGGAAAAAAGGGGACAGAAAAGGGAAGGGAGAGAAAGAGACAGCAGCGAGATGAGAGAACAGACTTCAGCCTCATAGGAGTGGCGCCATTCACTGCATATTTATGACCCTGCCAGAGAGCGAGTGAGGCGGGCCTGCGGGGGGAGCTCATGGTGGAGGAAAATATGAAGACGAAAAGCTAAGCTGCTCTGGTCCCTTGGCAGAAAGTAAGCACGGAGACAGAATGTAAAGCAGGCAGGCTCTGTGGTGCCCACAGAACAGGCCAGGCGGGCAGGGGAGAAGGCCCCGCCCCGTCAGCTGGCCTGGCAGCTTGGCAGAGGCCTCTGAGGGGCATCCGCAGCCTGCCTAGCCCTGCTCAGCATGTGTGGCTCTAGCTGCTAAGGCAGCTCTGCCCTGGTCACTGTGGACCAGGAGAAGAGTGCACCCACCTCCAGCCGCTTCACTTGAGTCCTTTCAAACTCCAGGCGTGTCTCCAGCTCTCGGATCTTAGCTTCCTGCCTGCTCACCAAGGACTTGTCCACCATGGACTGTTCTAGGAACTCCACTTGGCTCTGGAGGGCTTGTAGCTGGGGGTGGAAGCAGGAAGAGAGGAAAGAACTGAGCGCAGAAGAGGGCAGAGTCTGGGGCTGGAAAGATCACCATGGTGACCAGAAGGCTGAGGGAGGGAGGGAGGGATGCACAGGGGAGGAGGAAGAATGGGGCTGCGAGCCAGAGGCATTCCCCACCTGGCCCAGTGCTGGCACAGATTTAGCCCTTTGGAGGGAAAGGAGAAAGCTAAGGACCAGAGAGGGAACAGAAATGTGAAATGAGGCAGCTGAAGCCAAAATGTCTGCTATGGTGACATGGCTTCAAGCCTAGCTCTCTGCACTTGACGCTGCTCTGTGGATTACTGACGGCAGAGAGAGGGGCTTGCTATGCTGCGAGCCTGGGGTTTCATCCCCGCGCATGGTGATCCTGACACCCTCTCTCTACCAAGGGAGACCCTGGTTCCCACCTTCTCCTGGAGCTCTTGCTTCTCCTTGTTGGCTTCTTCTAGCTGAGCTTGGAGGTCATTCATCTGAGCCAGGTCCCGGGAGGCCTGGGAAAGGAGTGAGTGCTGAAGCAGGATCCCCCCTAAACCTCAAATCCACCCCCCTCCACCCTACCCTGAGAGCCAGGAGCCACAGGCACTGACACCTCTCCAAAGAAGTGGCTGCTGTGCTGGGGACCCCTGGGGAGGACGAGAGGGCAGTGTCTGTGGCACAGGGCGTGGCGGGCACTCCTGGGCAGGGTACCTGTGCCACAGCTGCCTTGTGCTTCTTCATCAACTCATTCATGTCCTCCTGATCCTCCTCTAGCCGGTTCTGGATCTCGTTCTTCTCACGTTGAAGGCGGCTCAGCTGCTCCTCCAGCTGGACAGAAATAAAGAGAGATCAGAGGGCCTCAGGCCTGGCGTGAGCCAGAACCCTCCCCATGTCACCTCTAACAGGAGGGGGCATGATGAGGTCAGGTCCACCTGCTACAGTGGGTTCCAGGACCAGTGCCTCAGGGGAGCTGCCTGTCCTGCTCTGGGCCAGGGAGCTGAGGGAAGGGCCGTCTCTGCAGCACAGGCAGACCCTGGGCTAAATGACAGCTCCTTTCTAGCAGCTCTTTGGAGGCTAATGAAAAGGCAGTAGAGGTCTGCCCAGAACAAGCGACCCATCATCCTGGCACCAGCCGTCTAGGCCCTAACCTTCACGCCCTCAGCCCCCTTCAGGAAGGACCCCTCAAATCTGTGAAGCTCTTTTGGCATGGGGTCTGGCTTCCCCGGGGACTGCCTGCTCCCCAGCCGGCCATCCACACGCCACAGCCAGTCCACTCCTGGGGGGAGGGGAAGAGACAGCCAACAGCAGCTTCAGGAAATGAATGAATCTATTAGCCTGTAATTCCAAACCAAAATGACTGCGTTGGCTCCTTCTCTGCCCCATCCATCTTGTTACTGGGCTGTGGGGAGCTGGGGAAGCCTCTGCCAAGAAATTTATTAACTCAGATTTAAATAAAATGGTAATTTTATAACAGCCTTTTTTAACACAATTAAGGAATTTGAATTACTCACCTGAAAACTGCTGAGGAGCACAAATGTCAGGGGGATAAATCAAGCCTGCGGGACTGATGTCAGTAGCCGGGTGGCTAGCTACGGGGTCGTGGAGCCCCGAGCCAAGCCCCGCCTCCTCTCCTGCCCCATTCCCTGCCTGAGAGGGTACTGGTGCCCAGTAATGAATCCTCAGCCAGCTACAGCTATGGCTACTGGGCCGTGGGAGAGGTGGGCAATTAAAAGGGAGGCAGTAAATGAGAGTGCTAATTAGCTGCCGCTTGGGCTTGTCAGTGGGCAGGCCAGGGGAAGGGGAGGGGAAACAAGCCATCCCATCCCCTTATCGGTGCTTTTTCTAATCTCTAGGCACCTGCTTATGTCCCTCAGCCCCATTAGATGCCTTTATTTATGGTGTTGGGGCCTGTGGCCAAGCTCCCACAGGCAGGTGGTTAAACAGGGAGATGGGCCCTCACTGGCTCCCTCTTCCACCGCAACCCCTCCCCGGGCCTCTGCCAGTAGTGGGAGGGACAGAGGAGGGAGGCCTGCTCTCCCTGCAGAAAACTCTGGTGCCAAGGGACCTGGCTGGGAAGGGGTCCCTGTTTGGAGTGAAGGCAGCCACTGTCACAGCCATATTTTCCCTTAGCCCGGCCCTGAACAGCGGGTGCCTCACCGCTGTCTTGGCTTTGGCGATGTCATCAATCTGCAGGTGCAGGTCTTCGATCTCCACCTCCATTGCTTTGCGTGCTTTTACGGCTGCTGCACAGGTGAACTCTGACTCCTCCAGCTGGACACAGAGCCACCCCACCCCAGGGAGAGACGTCAGATACTCCCTGGGGGCAGGAAGGCTGCCCAGGTGCTCTCCCTCTCCTCCTCACCCACCCACAGCACCCCAGGGCCCACCCACAGCACCCCAGGGCTAGACACATCACGCAGAGGCTTTGGGGTCTGTGGTTGCTACAAGAGCCTTCTCCCTGCTTCCTTGTCACCCCCTTTGCAAGGACTCAAGAACCACTGGGAGGGACAAGAAGGTGAGAAAAGAAACTGAAAAAATAAGCTCAGTTGCCCTGGGAGCTGACCCTTTCCTCTCTGCAGATACCTGGTTCTTCAGCTGCGCGATCTCCCTCTTGCTGGGTGCATTGTTCTTCAGGTGGTCCAGCATGATCTGGGCATCTGCTAGCAGGGCCTTGGTGCGCTTGAGGTCCTTCCGGAGCCGCTTCTCTGACTCAAAGTCCCGCTGGCTCACCTGGGTGGACGCCAGAAGTTGGGGCTCTGGGCTTCCCCACAGGGCCTCCTCCTCTCTTCCCCAAGCTCAGGCCTCCCCCTGCTCTCACTCTCAGAGTCTCCCTAACGAGCGACGGCAGTAGAAGTGACAGGATCACACCAGCCAATGGGAAAAGCCTGGGTATACAATGTGTGGTTATCACCCAATTCCACGAGTGATGACAGTGGGCTCCACAGAGCCCAGCACCCTCCACCCCCTGCATGTTCCCAGCGTTCCACACCTAAGAGTCCTATCCTTAAGCCGGGATGGGGCAGGCAGCTGGCCAGGCCCCTGCCTGCAGTCTCCACTCACCTGGTCACTGAGGGTGGTGAGCTTGCTTTCCAGTTCCCGCTTCTCTCGCAGCACCTTCTGCTTGTCCTCATATTCTTCCTCAAGCTGCACTTCCATCTGTTTCAACTGCAGAACCATGGGGAGAGAGCCCCATGAGTCCCTCCAGTGACCAGAGCAAGCTGGTCCCCTTCCCTTCTGAATCTCCCCACCCCAGGGAAAACAGTGGGGCAAGGCTGAGCACGGGTGACCCCAAAGGGACCAGACCCTGAATTTGAACTTCTTAGGGTTTCAAAGCAGCCTGGGAGGGACAGGAGAGATGGCAGGACGTGCAAGTGACCCCAAGCCCTCGTTCCAGAGTGGGCAGACCCCATGGACCCCAGCTAGCTGACTGCACGGGGTGACACATGGCGGGCTGCCGGTTGGCACAGAAAGCAGAGAGCATTGGTCCCGTAAGAGCCTGAGTTCCTCTGTAGTCCCTGAGAGCACACATCCCACCTAATGCCAGGAGCAGAGACTCCTGGTCCAGGATGGCAATGAAAGGTGGCGTGGCTGAGGCAGGGAAATAGAGACCCCCTTACTTTAAAGCAGCCACGGGGACCTGGCATTTACACCGGAAAGGTAAGTGCCCGTCACCTTACCTTCTTCTGACATGATTGCCGGGCCTCCTCTACCTCCTCGTCCCGACTTTCCATCTCCTTAGAATGGGTCTGTCTCATCCGCTCCATCTCCATCTCGAGCCGCAGCTTGGCCTGGCGGTGGGTGGGAGTAGAGACTGGGTTCCTCTCGCAGCGGCGCTCTGGCCCCCGCCCCTGCACTCTGATGGGCGGCTCTCTCCAGACTCAGGAACCGGGAGCGCCTCTGCCAGTAGTTCCCTCTGCTTCCGCCTTGATCCTGTGGCAGTGGGCTTTTCTGGAGAAGCTGAACTTCCTATTAGGTGTCTGTCTAGCACAGGCCCAAGAAGGCTGCTGGGGGTGGGGACAACCCTGTAGCTTTTCCATTTGGCTTCTGGGCTGTAGCTCCCTGACCTGACGCAGTGGCTCAGTGGCAGCCAGGGTGGGCTCATGGCCTTTGGCTGCCGTGCATGGTGAGCCCCTTACCACTGGAGCTCAGTCAAGGTTTGTTCTTGTGGAAAGCACCAGGGTAGCTTAATTGTCTTCACACTGAGGCTGGCAGAGATCAGGTGCTCACTCAACATTTTGTAAATAAGGGAACAAATGAATGAGCAATTGACTGAATTTGAGATCTTGCCCTCCTCTGGCCCCTGCCCCAGGCAAGCTGTGGGGAGAGTGGTGCCCCCCTTAGCCAAGCCCTCCAGCACCTGTTCCAGCATTTGGATGGTCCCCGCCTGCTCATCTAACTCCTCTTCCTGATCCTTGACCTTGGCCTCCAGGTCCCGGAGCTGTTTCTTGACCTTGGCCAGAGAGGCTTCATCCTTGGACTCTTGGGAGGAAATGTCCTGGAGCTCAGCCTCCAGTGAGATGACTTTCTGGGTGAATCCTGTAATGTCCATGTCTTTCTCCTGAAGCAAAAGAGAAGGTGAGGCTGGCCCTGGCCTGTGAAGGGGACTGGGTGTGGATGGTGGACAGCCCCACACACCTCTAGTTGCTGTTTCAGGCTGAAAGCCTCGGCGAGGAGCATGTCCTTCTCTCGCTGCAGCTTCTCCCGCTGCAGCTTCTCCCGCTGGGCCTCTTCGTGCGCCTGTGAGAGCTCGCTGTCAAACCTGTGGAGGAGCATGGCCAGCATGACTCCATCAGACAAGGGCAGAATCTGGGTCTCTAGCACCCAGAGGCTGCCAGGAAACGATGCCACAGATGCGGCTGGTATACAGGCAGATGGGGCACTCAGGCAGCCTGAACTATGGCTGGGGTGAGGCGACATTCGGGGGTGATAGGTCAAGTCATTGAGGCCCTGCTCAGTAACCTAGTCTGGGATGGGGCACATTTCACTGAGCGGGTCCAAGGAGCCCTTTCAGCAGGTGGGCCCAAGAGGACCCATAGACCACTTCCGGAGAGGAGATGAACATCTTCTGCTCGGGTGTTCGGTCTCGGCCTTTTTCACTTCGTTTCAAGAAAGAGGGCCCAGGGTGAGTGCAGAGGGGGCATCAGGTGGGTAGAAATGGACATCCTGCCTCGTCTAACTTCCCACAGTTCATTGTGGCTCCTGCCCCCACCTCTCAGCACTAGCCTTCGGCCAGGACCCCTGCCCCTGCAGTACCCATGTGTCCACTAGGATACCCCACACTGGGCTGGAAGCCAGCTGCCCCACTGTGCCCGCTGGCTCTGTGCTTCAACAGGCCAGGGCCCAGTGCACAGGTGGGGGCCTCTTTCTTTACTCCTCCACTTCCCAGCCTTCCCTTTCCTACCCAGTGACTTTAAGTAAGGGGCAAATTGCTGAAATTCCTTTTAACACCTTCCCTGAATAGCTCATCAGGTTCCTGAAGAAAACTAAACAGCTTCCCCTACCCCAATCCCATATCAAAAAAAGGTAAGAAAACCCTGGGCAGCTGAAACCTAATAAGTTGCCCAGTGGGGAGTGCGGCAAGATAGTAACTAGGCCAAGCTGGTGCATCATCAGGGTGCTCAGAAAGGGGTTCCTGCTATGGGTGCCCGTCTCTAGGTAAAGGGGAGGGTGGGGGTAAAGATAAGGACTAGGGAAGCAGACAGTCATGGTGCCAGGAGAAAGAAATGTAAGACCTCATTTCCTCTCCCTTTCTGCAAAGCATCAGCCCAACCCAGGAGGCTGAGGGTAACCTGGGGTCACTGTAAGGACGGGCTTTGCTGTTCTCACCTCCAGGGTTGTGGGCAAGGGGCTGCCCCTGAGAACCCCAGCCCTGCACAGGAGAGCTGGGTGCTGTTCCCACTCCCTGGGGCACCCTGCTGTTTCAGGGTGCGTGGGCTCCTCAGTGTTGCTAATAAAGGCCTCCCAATCCTGTCCCCAGCCAGGGAAATTAATTTAGATTGGATTTGCTCCTGTGAGGCCCCCCCTTGTGTCATTACCATAATGAGATGGAAGTGGCACGGTAGTTTAACGACATTTGTCAGGAGAGGGTGTTTGTGCAGCTGAGGTGAGGGGGAGCTGGGGAGCTGGGGAGCTGGATGAGCACGAGGGGCAGGGCCACGGTGCAAGGGCTCCTGCACGGGGCCTGGTTGGTGCCCATCCTTCCTGGGCCCAGGCAGGGTGACGGGAATTCTGAGGGGGAGCATACCTGAGGGCAGAGGCCTGAGCAGGCCGTCAGTGGGGGTGGGGTCTGAGTGCTCCTCAGAGGTTGGGAGTAAGGCCCATTCGAATTCTAGGAGGTGTGACCATGCAGGCAAAGCCTCTGGCCAAATTCAGGTCCTCCCTTCTTCCTCCCTGGACGGGGAGGCAGGGAGCCCTGTCTGGGGCTGCTCTAGGAGGCCCCCTGCACCCAGGGCAGGGGGCCCACCCACCTCCTCTGCTTCTTTTCCAGCTCATGGTTGCGGACCTGCTGGCCCTCCAGGTGCAGTTTGGTGTCCTGCAGCTCAGCCGTCAGCCGCTGGCACTTCTTCTTGAGCTGCTGCAGAGCCCGCTGGCTCTCATCACTATCTGCCTGCAGGTCCCCGAGCTAGGGGTCGAGATGGGGTGTGGGGTTATCAACCATTGAGAGGCCCAGAAGCATTGGCGGAGAAGGTGAGGAGAAGGAGATGGGTAAGAGTGAGGAGGAAATCCAGAGATGAGAGATGAGTCAGGGACGTTCAGAAAACTAAGACACCCTAACAACGGTTTGGCCTTGGGCATCCCCCGTGTGGACAGGCAAACAGGCCAATCCTCCCCTATTGTTCCCAGGGCCTGCCTGCCTCTGGCCATTCACTAGGTCTGTATGTGGCTCCGAGCCTCTTCCTGTCGTCACCCCCCACCCCCCCTGCTCAGCACAGGCCTCCACTGCTCCTGGCAGACTCACCCGCCTCTCCAGCTGCCTCTTGTTCTGCTGCTCCACCTCCAGCTTGTCCTCAAATTCCTGCTGGAGCCGCTTCTTGGTGAAGTCCACCTCCCGCACAGCTCGCTCATACTTCAGGCGCCACTCACCACCTGAGGGGTTGGGGGCAGACAGGGAGGACTGAGCTTCTGAGAGTCCTCAAGAAAGGGCAGAGGGAAGGAAGGGTGGGGCAGGGAGAGGCAGCAGGTGGAGTCAGTCACAGGGACTCAGAAAGGTCTCTGGAATGATGGCTTCCTCCTGAGGTGGAAGGAGCCAATAGCTGAGAAAAGTCTAGAGAGGGGGAGGTGGCTACATGCTGTCTTCTTCCCAGGAACTGCTAGACCACGGCCCTCAACCACTGCCATTATCAGGGTTCTTATACCCCTCCACAATACTCCCCTGCATCTGACCCCTCTACTTTCCATTTATTTCACTGTAGCCTCATAGTAGACTTACACAAAGGAGACAGGCCTGAACAAGGGGTGTGGTTACCCAAGGGGGGGCCTCAGAGCATGCCGCTCAGGCCACTACTGAGTCCCTCCAGCCCCAGACCCACCGGCATCATCATCATCCACTTCTCCGTTGATCTCAGCTGCCCGGATGAGACGGGCCTCCATCACCTCCACTTCCATCACCTCCATCTGCTTCTTCAGTGCATCATACTGGGTCTGCAGGAGAGGGGTTAGGAGGTGTGCCACTCCACCCCGTCACTCAGCACCCCCCACACCCCTGAGCCCCAGAGACCACGGTCACATGCTTACCCAGGGCAGACAGGGGTGCTGGACAAGTGGCGAAGAAGCCACCTGTCCTTGGGGGAGCAGATGGCACTACAGTGTGGCGGCCGCTAGCATGGCTGCCTTTACCCCAGCCCTGCCCTCACCTGCAGCTCCTTCATCTCCTTCTCGGCTCGGAGCCTCTCTGCAGTCTCCGCGTCCAGCAGCTGGGAGGCGGACTCTCCCGTGTTACGCTCATCTGTCAGCTCCGATGTCAGCTCCGAGATCTGGTGTGGGGGGAGGGAGATGCCACCAGTTGAAATGCCTGCTTCACTCAGCAGGAACGCCTCGGGGGTTGGGGGGGGCCCTAGGCCCAGCCTCCCTGTGGAGGTGGGTCAGTCTGTCCGGTGCTGGGAGTCACTCACCCGGGTCTCCAGCCGGTCACTGCTGAGCCGCAGCTCATTCCGCTCCTTCTCCACCTTCTCAAGCTTGCTCCGCAGCTGCTGGATCTCCTCCTAGGGTGCAGTAAGGAGGGCGAAGTGAGCCAGAGGCTCTGTGAGAGGTTGGGGCCCAGGATCTGCACCCTCAGGCTAATAAAGCTGGTAAACCCCGGGCCAGAACACCAGGAAACAGGAATCCACTGTCCTCCAGGGGCTCCTATTCCTAGACCCTTCTCCACGTGCTGAGGATGCCCAAGATTTTATCCTATGAGGCGCCCCCCCCAGGGGGGGCTTGGCCAGCACCCCAGAGGGATGCCTTCTATTTGATAGGCGTAGTCCAAGGACACCAGCTCTCTGGACTAAACAAAGAAACACTTGGGAGCCCAAGAAAAGCTGGTAGGACTCTTGCCCACGTGGACGGACCAGTCTTCTTCCTCCCAGTCACCTGGCCCTCCTGGGGCTGGTACGTACGTCTTTGTTCCGGATCTGCTCCTCGGACAGCTGCACCTCAATGAGGGGTCGCACCGTGGTAAAGAGCTTCCACCAGGGCCAGTCCTTCACCCCTTTGTTCTTCTTGATGTTCTTCTGCACACAGCGAATGGCCAGGTCCTGGATCTAAATTGGGGTCGGGGTGGTGCACAGTGGGGCTCTCAGTCCCAGGCCTTCCCACTGTGCTGTTCCTCGGGCCTCCTGACCCAGAGTCAAACACCCCCAATGCCACCCTTTGCCCCCAGCCTCCCTCTGCTCCTCGGAAAGTGGGCGACAGAGAGCACGGCCCTGGGAGCACTGCACTGGGCACTGACCACGCTGCCATCATTAGGAATAATTCCGCCTGCTTTATTTGCTGCCTGATTATTTCCGGCACCCTGGCCTGGATATGCTATAAAACCTAATCTTGCTGAAACACAAGAGGCGGCGGTGCTGCCTGTTTTATGGACTTGCTAATAAGAAAAGGAGTCGCTGACACAGCTCCTTAATCTTCATGGAGCAGCCTACGATCCACAGCCCACCCTCGTCTGGGCCCTGATCCCCCACCCACCCCAACCCTTGGACCAGGCCACACGGTCCCATCGCTGGACACGCCTGCGCTCTCACTGGGGCAGCGGGGCTGCCCATTCCCCAGCCTGGCCCAGGGCATGGTGGCCTTGGGAGGTCCCTATCTCTTCTCCCCCAGAGAATAACTCACAGCCCCAAGACCAGCTTCCTGCCCCTACATGTTCCCTGGAGCCCCTCACCCCAGCCCAGGAACTCAGCCTAGGCTGGGAAGTGGGATGGGGATGTCCCTGGAGTACCTTTTTCTTCTTGAATTGCTGGCGGGCCAGGTAGCCCCTGCAGGCCGCCTGGAACAGGGTTAGGTTCCTGCTGGTTTGCTCATCCCGTTGCTCCTCCAGCCGCGCCAATGTGCCTGCCCGGAAGAACACCTGCGGAGAAGCAGGCCGGGTGAAGGCAGGACACTGAGTGGGGCAGCCTGGCCGAGGACACCAGAAGCAGGCCCAGGAAACCGGCAGGCCCTTGGCCTGGGAAGAGCCTGAAAATCCAAACGTCCAAGACAGGAAGGAAGCAGCAAGAACAGGCCCCAGGAAGGCTGAAGGAGTGGGGCCAGCTGGGGACTGGGAAGGTTTTGGAGGGAGAGGAGTAGCTGGGAAATCTAACTTCAAAGGGAGAGGAAAGGAGGAAAGTCAAAGGAAGTAATGGGGATAAGAAGGCAGTGAAGCACCATTGCTCAAACGGGGAGAGGACATCCCTCTGCCACAACAAAAGTGGCTTCTTCCCCCAGGACTGCCCCCGACACTGCCCACGCCCCCTGTGCCCACCGCCAGCCCAGCCACGTGCTCCAGCTGCCTTTGGCATCCAGCTGCCCGAGATCAGGTGACGTGGAGGGTGGTACAGGTATGTGAGAAGAAAAAGGTCCAGGAAGCGGTGTACAGAGAAAGGGGGTGGGGAAGGGGTAGGGAGCCCCCTCCGTGAACCCTCTCAGCTCAGTTTCATTTCAGACATCTCCTCCTTCATGTGCCAACACCCTACCCCACCCACACACCCAGGTTTCATTTCAAGAAGAAGCCAGTGTGGTGGGCGGAGGTTGGCCTAGTCAAGGGACCTGCCCTACAGGTTTGGGGGCTAGAGGGCAGATGTGAGAGGAACCAGCTGGGCGCCCCCACACCCAGCCTATCTTCCCACTCTCCGGTGCTCTGAGCTGGAGCCGAGTAAGTTCTTCTACGAAGAGAGGAAGGAGGAGGGAAAATAGGTGGACAAGGCTCTGGTCTCCTTAGAGAGGGCAAGGGGACACCTAGATATACACCCGCCTCTGCCTTGCTCAGAACATGAAATCTTCCCTTTTGTGGGGCAAAGAGAAGAGGTGAACTCCAAGGGAAACACTCAAAACCATTAGCTACAGTATCTCCAGGCCTCCCTTCAGGGGAGACGTGGGGGATGGGCCTACACTTTCTGCTGAGAAAGCTTTGCCTCTGGCAGCTCTGAGGAAACCTAGTCCCCGCAGGCTGGCCTGGGAGAAAGGCAGCTCGGTCTTCGGTAACGCGTTCCCGCCTCCCGCACTGGAGGCTGAGTGCCAGGATCTCCCACGGGCCCTGTGTCCTGCCTGAGCCTTGATTTCCCACAATGTGTGAGGCTGTGTTTCCGCCAGGGGCTAGGGACTACCCACGTCCCCTGTGCTGGCTGTCAGCAGGCACGGTCATCTGACTAGGGCAGAAGCATGAGGTGCCAGGTGGGGCCAGATAATGGCCCAGAAACACCCGAGGAGAAAAGGGATGGTCCAGAGGCCAGGGGGCAGCGAGCCTCACTCCTGTCTTGAGTAGCTATATATTTGTGGGGTTGGGAGTCCTCCTGAGGATTAGGGGAAGGCTCAGGGCCATCTCCTCCCCAACATGCCCATCCACATGCATTTTACAAACATAGCAGGAGGCTCTCATATCCCCAAACTCCTTACCTAAACCCTCAAGGTCCTTGGGCTCAGATTGAGACCCCCCTCCCTTTGAAGTGATGGCATAAACAGGGAATCCTTGCTCACTGTCCAGTGCCAACCACAGCCTAGAGGTCCCGACACTTCTCTCCCAGACCAGATGTGAGCGAACATCCACCTGTGCCCTAACTCTGCGTGGAGCAGGGCAGGGCCCTGGCACTCGACTGCTGCAGCCAGGTGCGGGAATGACGCAGGGGGACTGAGACGGCAGCCAGGAAGAGGACCAGCCCGTACAGGCCCTCTCCTGCCCAAGACATGACTCGGAGGAGGTGCCACCCCAGTGCCAGCCAGTAGCAGCTCAGCCTGCCGGAGGGACAGGAGCCCACCCAGGAGGGACGGAGAGGCTGAAATGAAACCTTTGACTGCAGGTGTCCCGGGGAAGAAGCTGAGCCGGCAGCCCTCTGAGCTTGGAGACAGTTGGGGAAATGGGGAGAGAGAGAGGAGGTGAGCCAGATAGCAGAAACCAAAGCCAGAAAATGACATGGAAAGAGAGTGGGATGCAGAAGACACAGAGACCAAGGGAAGAAAAAGAATAATAGAGACTATCAGGGATTGCCAGGGCCGAAAGGACCAGGGACAATCAGGGACAGCAGAGACAAAGATACAGTGAGGAGATGGGAAAGGACTCCCAGCGAGGAAAGGGGCAGGAAAAACAAATAACGTAACTTAGAGTGCAGAACAGAGAGAGGAGTGGACAAGCAATACTTAAGCCTTTTTTTTGAGCATCCTCTCCCCCCTCCTCCCACCCACAAGGCCCTGGGACCTGAAGTTCTTCCTTGCCTGCTGACAAATGGACAGGTCCAGAACCTTCTGTCTGGCTCCCAACTGCTCCCCCTTCCCCTGCAGCCCTCGGAGCACATACGTGGATGCTGCTGGTCAAGCCTCCTGGTCTCAGGAGAGAGGGGTGTGCCGGGCTGCCTGGCCCGTGAGAAGAATGCTCGGTTGACCCTCCTGCGTGGAGCGGTGCGGCAGACTGGCACCCAGGCCGGGCGTGCCTGCCTTTTATGCACCGCGTTCCATTCAGATGAGGAATTCGGCCTGTGGGCAGGTGGCGGCAGCACGGCCTCGCCATGTCCTCCTTGCCCTTCTGGGACCCTGGCCGCCCAGGACAACTGGCCAAAGGGGGGGTCAGCCCCATGGGGCACTCTGCCTGCTGCCCTCCTGATCCTTCCAGCTGTCCTCTCTTCTGCCTCCCCCACTCCCCACGNAGACTGGCACCCAGGCCGGGCGTGCCTGCCTTTTATGCACCGCGTTCCATTCAGATGAGGAATTCGGCCTGTGGGCAGGTGGCGGCAGCACGGCCTCGCCATGTCCTCCTTGCCCTTCTGGGACCCTGGCCGCCCAGGACAACTGGCCAAAGGGGGGTCAGCCCCATGGGGCACTCTGCTTGCTGCCCTCCTGATCCTTCCAGCTGTCCTCTCTTCTGCCTCCCCCACTCCCCACGCCAGGACCCAGGCCAAGTCTAGGGCCACCTTCCAACCCACTCCCTCCTGACATCACAAGGTGTTCGTGGCACTGAACAAGCCAGTTATTCAGAGGGAGGGAAAAATCAAGTCTGCTGCAGCTGGAATATCTAAAATTCCTGGCCCCTGGCCCTAATGAGGACAGCTTGAGAGGAAGGACAGCCCCAGAGCGGCTGGAAGGGGACTGGTGGGGGCAAGACTCAGCAGAGGCACCAGGAGACTCCTGAAGTCGGACTGGGCGGGAGGGCAGGGCCAGCCATGTGGACGGAGGTGACCGGGGCGTGAGGCCCGACCGCCTCCCCGCGGGGACGACTCACCCGGCTCAGGCCCAGGCAGCAGCTGCTCTTCTCCAGGTCCAAGGACTCCAGCAGCTCCTCCACCGCCTGCAGGCAGAGGCCTCTGTCAGGGAGCCCACCCGGACGCCCCATCTCCACACGGGCTCCGCCCAGTCCCTTAGCCGTCCCCGTCCTCTCCTCCGTGCACAGCCCCTCATTTGTGCACGGAGCACCTTCGGTGGGCTTCCGCGGGGTCTGGCACTGTGCTCGAGTTTGAGGGTCTCAGAGTGACCACAACAGGGGTAAGCTTCCTTTTGGGTGCTGTGAGGCAAGTGAATAATTAGTCAAGCACATAGACGAGGAGGCATCTAAATCAGCCACGGGACCTGGAGGAGGTGTTGACTGTGCTTCGGCTTTGGACACCAGTAAGAATTAGCCAGACGAAGTAGGAGGGAGGGCATGTCTGGCACGGGGACTAGCATGAGTGAAGGCATGAAGCACAAGGCAACATGGAATGCACGAGGAAGGTAACAGGCATAACTTGGAGTGAAGTGGGGGCAGTTTAGGTGCAATTAGGGGGGATTAGTTGGGCAGTAGCCAAGGTACTGGGAATCTGTGTGACCTGAGCCCCTGGAGGGTGTTCTCAGTTGGGGACTCAATCAGATTTGCATTCTACAGAGATATCGTTGGTGGAAGGGCAGAGGCTGAATGGAAACCCCCCTTAGGCAGCAACTGTGTTAATCCACAGGACAGAAGGCCAGAGCCTGACCCAAAAGGAAGAGAGGAGGAGGATGTTAAGGAGAGAGAGCCTTGCCAGGTATGAAGGAGGGGCAGGTGAGAGGAAGGAGTCTCAGGGCACACTGAGATTTCTGACTTATGCAATGACACAGATAATGGTGCCATTCTCTGAAGTAGAGAACACAAGAGAAAGAGTAAGTTTGAGAGGAGATATAACCAGCTTGGGTTGAACATGCTGAGTTTGAGGTGCTATGAGGTATACCAGCAGAGAAGTCCAGAAATAAACGGGATAAAAACGCATGTCTGGAGTTCAGGAGAGAGGCCTGGGCTAGAACTATTGATCTGGGAGTCATCAATATGTATGCAGTAATTGAAGTGATGGGTGTCAGTGAAGTTATCCTGGAAGATGGTGTAGAATAGGAAACACATTTGCCTAAGGAGAGAGTCTTAAAGAAGAGAAAGACCTTTATTTCAGGGGCAAGTAGGAGAAGTGAAGCTCGGAAGTTCTGAGAAAGCAAGCACAGAGAGACACGGGGAAACCCAGGGGTGGCAGCAGATAAACTGAGCAGGGAATGTTTCAAAAAGGACAGAGTTGTCAACAGAGTCATGTGTTGTGAAGAAGCCCAGGAAAGTGCCCTTTAGCTCTGGCAACATGAAGTGCTGGCAGAGACAAGACCAATCCAGAGGGGCTGTGGTGGAGGAATGAATGGTAGTGGGGGTGGGGGGAGCAAGAGAAGAGTAAGTGTGGAAGGTACAGGGCCGGCAAGAGACAGACAACAGTCCAGCATGAGAGGGTTAATGGAAGGCTCTCTTCCAAGAGCAGTGTCTGTAGGATGTTTCTGCACCGAGAGAAAAGAGTCTACAGAGGAGAGGCCGAAGGAAGAGGAGAGCAGAGTTACCACCAATGGAGCAGGTCTCTAGGAAGACCAAAGGGAATGGGGTCCAAAGCACAGGAGGAAGGGACTGGACGGGGGGAGGGACACTTCTCCCACCCAGACAGGAGGAAGGAGGCGCCTGAAGAGCAGTGTACAGAAGACAGAGGAGGAAGTTGGGAGCCTCAATTTTATTAGTGTTCAGAGGCAAGGTCAACTGCTGGGCAGAAGACCTGGGAAAGCCCAGGTGGGGAGTAGGTGAGGAGAGAGGTGGAGAATTGGAGTATCAGGGAGGGAGCTTAGAATCGGGGTCAGGTAAGGATGGGGCACATGGAAAACTCGCCTGGCCACTCCAAGGGCCCAGCTGGGGCCAAAGACCATAAAGCTGTAGGAATTCAAGTCCACGTGATTGTATCATTTTCTCCTACAGCAGCTTGGGGCCCCAAACTGAGGCGAGCAGATACCCAAAGGCTGGCCCAGGGTGGGGCTGGGCAGAGCAGGTACGACGGGAGGCTGGCAATTGCTGAGGTTGGTGATGAAGGCTGGGTGACCAGAGGGGGAGACCGTGGCCTCGAGGCAGAGCGAAAAAGGAGTGAGGTGAGAAGGGCATGGGCAGAGTAGAGGAAGTGGGGTCCAGAAATGAGAGGTCTCAGTGGAGGCAAAGAGCAGGTGTCCGAGTGGAAGAGAGGAGTGAGATGCACAGGAAGGAGGCTGAGGTCAGAGAAGACCATGCTGGAATTTAAGAGTTCGGAGGCAGAGCATTTCCAGGGATGACAAGGTGCTGGGTGTACCCATGAGTGGGAGGCTGGAATGAAGGTGAGGGTCAGAGAGAGGGGGGCATGGGGCGGGTCATCTACAATCACGCCGAGATTGCTGAGGACATGGCAGGTCCTGGTTGGCAAGAATGGAGAGAAGGTTCTGAGGCCTCCATGCGTGAGGGTCTGTGTGTGACTCGGGGACCAAAGGGAGGGGGCTTTCTGCCTGCCCTCGGGTGTGCCCTCCTTTTTGGGGAAGCCATCCTCAGGTCTGAGATGCTTTCAGAGTCAGGCTGGTGCCTAAGTCCAGAGTGTGGTGGGGGACTTTTCTGATCAAGGAGCCCTTTGGCTCTCCAAGGAGCTGCTCTGGGGGTCAGGCTGACAGCCTAGAATGGCAGGGAGACATCCCCTTCAGCAGCCAGGAATTCACCATACGGGCTGACAAGTGGCCTGCAGCCTTAGGCTCAGCCTGGCACAGCTTCCTCTGCAGGAATTAGTCCCTGACCTGGAGGTCAAGGCTGAGGGGCCCAGGTACTACCAGTAGCCCACCAAAACGTCAGTGCTGATTCGCCATCTGCAAGGCCCCTGGAGGACTGTCTGGCTCACCAGAGAGCAGACACCCCCACCTTGAACCTCTCCAGAGAAGTTGGTTCTTCTCAGATTCCTGCAGCCCACTCCCTGGGCTGTCTTCTCCCCACTGCCACGGCTGGTGGCCACACGCCCCTCTCCTGACTCTGGATGGCTAAAACCAGGACCTGAGCAAGGGCCAGGCCGACTCTCTCTAGGGAAGAAAGGGCAGCTACTCAGAGGGGTCTAAGCAGAGGAAAGGGGGTCTGGTAGGGCTCTGGGGCCCAGACCTACCCGCCTTTCATCCACCACGATGTAGTTGCGCCCGTGTTTCTTAGTCAGGTGTGGGGCCAGGACGTCAAAGCGGCGACGGAACTCAGAAAATACCATGTGGTCAGGGTAACCTAGAGAGAGAGCAGCCCAGGGCGTGCATCAGCGCCTCACCTGCTCCCACATTCCCCAGCAGCCTCGGGCGCCCAAGCGGCTGCAGCTCGAGTCCCTGGAGGGGAGGAGACGGCTGGGGGAGGAGAGCCTGCGGAGGAGGCAGGCCCAGGACAGGGAGCAGAGAGAAGGAGGCAGGGTGAGGGACAGGAGACAGGAGGCCGAGAGGACATGCAGGGCAGCCCCACAGCAGAATCACAAGGTTTAAAAAGGGAACTTGTTTCCTTTTTTAAAGACGGAAACAAGTTCCTTGTCAGTGAAGGTGCGAACAGGGGATGGCTGACCGCTTGGAAGGAATGCCATGGCATTCCTTGATGAAAGCCTGGATAACCTCTGACCTATGACTGTCATAACCCGGAGAGAACAATGTCTTCAGGACTTAATAAGAAAAAAGGGGGGCACCAGAGAGTAGCTGAGAGGAAAAGTGCATGAGCTTGGGGGTGGGACCTGGGCGCTGGCTCCCTGTATCACGTGACCTTGAAGGGGGTCACTAGAACTCTCTGAGCCTCGGTTTCTGCATCTATAAATTGGGCCCAACCACACATGGGGCATGGTAGTCACGGGACTTAAATCAGAAAATATGTAGAAAGCTTGGCTCACTTGGTGGCTATTCAATAAAATGCCGCCTTCTTTTCCTCAGTCCACTGAAGCCAGACATCGGAAAGGGCCCCCTTCCTACCCTCACCTTGACCTTGAGCCTGAGGCTACAGGACCAGAAAGACTTGTAGAGTCTCTCTCCCTAAAGAGCGTCACCTCTAACAGAGGTCCCCTTATTATCCAGGCTGGAGGTCAGGGCGAGTGTGACACGGCTTCTGCTTTGGAGCAAGGTCAGGGTGGTGGCCAGCGGGAGGTTCCGCAGAGTCGCCTGGGACACTAGAGCCCACGACCGAGGACTAAGAGACACACTCCAACAGAAGCATAGAATCTCAGACGAAACAAGGGTCTTAGAACAGATACAGCTCATCTTCCAGACTTGGAAACTGAGGCCTGAGAGGTGGAGCAACTGACTGCCCAAGGCCACAAAGGACGCGTGGCTAGAGGCAGAACTGGACTCCAGACCCGAACTCCCGACCACCAGGCAGGGGTTCTTTCCACTGTGCCGGGCTGCCTCGCTCTGGGAAACCCTCCAACTGGGAGATGAGGCTGATGCATGTGCCTGATAATTGAAACAGGAGGCGGGGGCTGCTGAGGGGCCAAGACAAAGTGAGCTATTGATTGTATCTGAATAGCAATTAAATTGATGGGCCGGGATAGCAGGTCCGGACGCCTGGCATCTTAATTAATCATCAGCGCCATCGATAGTGGCTGGGGGCTGAGTTGGGCGGGGGGCCCTTCTGCTGCTGGCCTCATCGATCTGCTTGTTTGAGTAAAGCACATTGATTTTTGTTCAGAGTGGTAACAATCTGGTTTTGAAATAATAAACACCGACTCCACATCAAGACGTGGGGACAGATCGATGATTTATTTAGAGCAGGGTAGGGAGCCCATTTCCTGGCGTGGCTGCTGAGGAAACGTGGCGGTGCCCGTGGGGATGCCTCGGGGGGACCCGGCTGTGGGTGGGTGGCACCCTGCCTGCTCTTCTAGCTAAGGAAAAGAGGGCAGACACCTGGCAAATTCATAACTTCCCATGAGGCATGAACTGGGGAGCTGGTCTGCCTGGATCAAATCCCACTCTGCCACTTAGGAGCCGTGTGACTTTGGGCAGCTAACGTGCTCGACCTCTCTGAGTCTCAGTCTCCTCACCTGGGGATGGTAATAGAATCTACATCTCGTGAGGCTGCCGTGAGGATTAAACAAGTTAGTGTGTCTGATGACTTCAGAACAGTGCCCTGTGTACTGTGAAGGCTCCAAAGACGTTAACTGCTGTTACTACTCACCCTCCCTGTCTCCTCCTCCAGATGGGCCCATAAAAAGGGTTTGTCTGAACTTTCTGGGAAATGTAAGCACCTCACAAAGATTCAGCACTTCATTCAGACAGCTCCACGAGGGCATCTACTGCTGTGGGCAGAGCCAACCCATCCAGACCCGGGAACGGGGCAGCTCTGGGAACAGGGCATGGGGGGCGGGAGGGCGAATACGGAAGGGAGAGGAGGAAGAGAAGAGTCAGCAGAATGGAAAGAAAAAGAGAAGGAGCAGACTGGGCTGGAGAGATGAGAAGAGATCCTGCAGAGGAGGCACCGGAGCAGAAGAGAGATGGGGGGCTGGTCGGAGACAGGAGGGGAGCAGCCCCCCTCTGGCCCCATGGGCCCATCTGAGGGGCAGCTCCAGAAAAGAGAAGCAGGAGCTGAGAGGGAAGGAGGCCCTACCTTGGCGGTACATGCGCATGGCATCAAGCAGGCGGGAGCCGCGCAGCTGGGCGCGGAGCAGGGGCACGTCCAGCTGCAGCAGCCCGGCCTCGCAGGGGTCTCCTGGAGGCAGGTCCAGCTCGCTGCTGCTGCTGACTCGGCGGGAGGAGGCAGAACGGGGCTCCCCGGCCCAGCCCTCTGCCACAGGCAGGAAGCAGTACACGAAGTGCAGCTTCGACTTCTTGATGGTGTCAATGAGGGCATCCTGCCAAAGGGGAAGGGACGGCCCTCAGTGGACTCTGATGGCCCAGCCCAGGCCCGAGAGAGCAGGAACTGGTACCAGCATCTCCACTCCTTGCAGGATGGCAAGGAACATATTCCTTGCCAGGAACGTGTGAGGGCTGGATAACTCTGCCCTGACCAGGCCTGAGTTGTCACTCAGCAACACTGGAGAGGGGACTCCACTGGCAGCAATCAGGTCAAAGTGAAATGCTGAGTGAGCACGGGGTGACCTGAGCATGCCCAGACGGCCGGGGGCTACCTGCTGGGGTAAGAAAGGGCGCTGTAGCCCGGGCTGGCAGACTCACCACCTGCAGCTTTATCTGGATGCACAGCGACTTCTTCTTGACAGCCGCCATGCCCGTGGTAAAGGTCTTCCGCATGCTGGTGGCCCGGCGCAGCGCCAGCTGTGAGCCGCCCTCCAGGCCCGCGATGGAGCCTGAGAGCACTGTGGCGCTGCCCGCCCGGCCCAGAAACAGGTTGCTGATGATTTTCCTGCCAGAGGCGGACGGGCAAAGGAGGGAAAGAAGTCACATGCGTGGAGCAGTAGAGGCCATTCCTTCTCCGAGCTCCTAGGAAACCACACAACCCCCGCACCACTGTGGCCAGGGCCTGGGTTATCTGGGCTAGGGCTGCACGTCCCACGCCCTACAGAGGAACTGCTGATGAATCTATAACTAGTGAGAAGAGAAAGCCAGGGTGGACAGAAGCAAGGGGTAGCCAGGGATTGGACAGAGTGAGTGACGTGTTCTCTACTGCTAGGGAGGGCTGAGTGGGGAGAGGGTTCCCAGGTGACAGGAGACAGCAGAGCTCGATATCTTCTCACAGGAGACAGAACCTGCTGTCACATTTACTGTCCCCACCCCCACTAGGATGCGAACTCCACCAGGGCAGGGATCTGTGTTTTATTCACTGCCACTGAGTAGGTACCCAATAACTGCCTATTGAATGAATGAATGGATGACAGGCATTATCTGACTGAGGGCTTTCTAAGGCTACATCTGCCTTCTTTGAGGAACGTGAATGGGGGTATTAGTTGAATTTAAAACTATAGGTCCCTCCAATCAGGTCTAGCCCCACCTCTGCTCCAGGAGGCCACCCCCATGCCCTCAAGGCCGACTAGGCTTGCCTCTTGGGAAGTGGAGGCTATCTACCCTTCTGGTGAGGGGGCCTGAGGCCAGGGAGCCCACGACAGCCCCGAGGAGTGGGACATGGGCAGAGTGAGTGCTCTCCTTACTTCTGGGAGTCCTGCAGGAGCCGGGGCGCATTCTGGGTAGCTGGGTTTTGCTTGGTGTAGCTCAGCCAGCCAGCCACATTGTACTCCACCCAGTTGGTGCCATGGCTGTGGCCCAGAAGAAAATGGTGCGCTTTGCTGCTGCGCAGGAGGGGGCTCTGGCCTGGGGATGGGAGGAGTAAGGTTTGGATCCCCAGGGCACAGGCCCCAGAACGGGACCCAGTGAGCCCCCAGGCAATGCCCCCTGGACCTGTTCAGGTGGAGCCCCTGGGGAGGAAGCCAGGGAGCTGCTGCTTCAGCAGTGCCCCTACCTTTTTGGTCACCCTCCTGGGGGCCATAGTAGGAGAAAAGGCGTTCCAAGAGGGCATCTTCAGTGGCCCCTGGCACCAGGGCCTCCTCTTCTAATAGCCATAGCAGGCCCCTGGCCTCGTCTGTGCGGGCCAGTGAGCGGACCTACGGAGAAACAAAGCAATCCCACGGAGCTGTGGGGAAGGAGCCAGTGCCCCCGTCCCTAACCACACGCTCTAAACAGGCTGCACACCTACACACTGTACACACAGTGGCTCCCGCCACTCACTGCGACACCTTGTGGAGCAGGTGGGCAGCAAGAAAAACGAGGAGGCCAGAAAGAGATAGGAGAAAGAAGCCCATGGAAAATATGATTCCTAGGACTCACGTCCAGAGTCACCAAAGACTGAAGGCTTCTTATTAAGCCACGCCCACACCCAGAGGCTCTCCTCCACCCTTGTCCTCTTACAGGTCACAAGGGCTAGTGAGAGCCCCACGCTGTAGCCACCTCCCCAGGCATCACCTCCCAGGGAGAGTAAACGAGATAAAGGCCATGAGCATAGTGCATGGCCTAATGGACATTGTCAATAAATGACAGCTGTGGGGTTAGCCCTGGCCCCCCGAGGGGGAGCACCCAGAGAGAGCTCAGAGCACTGAGGGGTGTCATTGCAGAGACATAAACTCAAGTGAGAAAAGTGTTAAGACAGGTTTTGGAAGAGAAGGTGGAATTGTTGAATTCTGACTTCTAATACCCCATGTAAGCCAAGCAGACTATGCCTGCAGCCACACCTGGTTTGAAGGTGTCTTTTGTATGGAATTCCCAAGTCTTCCTCAAGCAAGAAGAACTGGACCTTCCCCACACCCCATTCTGGCCTGGCCTCTAGGGACCGAGGGACAAGAGAAGTAAGAAAAATGCCATTTCCAATTCTTTGACCCAAGCTGCTGACATCTTCTCCCTACAGCTGCCCGAGGGAGTCAGTGTGATGACCAGGAGGTGGCCAAGAACTGATGGGTAACTCAGGTCCCAAAGTGACTACAGCTGCCAGCAGGAATGAGCAACAAAGCCATCGGATGATGAGTGGCAGGCTGGACACCGAGAGGCCCACATCCCCGGGGTACAACTGCCCAATGCCAAGGCCAATCAGAGAGAGAGTGGAGGAGGGAAAGAATGGCCAAGCCCCATCCAAACTCACTGTGTGCCTCACTAAGGCAGACATGCTCCTAAGCCACATGGACTGACTTCCTCATACCTCCTGGGAATGGCAAGGCTAGAGGGAGGCCACCGCGGGAGCCCAGGTGTCAGGGGAAAAACTCCAGCTTCCCTGGGGAGATGTGGATCTTGGGTACTTTAAGCACTTGTCCCAGGGGGCATTCACTCTCTACTGTCCCCGGGGCCCTACCCCCTTGCTAGCCTGACAGGGCCTCTCAACAAGGAAGGAGAGGGAGACAGGACTCAAAGCAGAGGAGGCAGGTCAGCAGCCTAGCAAAAATGTCAGTTCTCCAATAAAATACCTTATGTAACATCCCTAATTGAAGACAATTACCAAACACCAAGTGCTCATTAGACCAGCCATCCCCAGGCAGCAAGGTGTCCAAGACACTAGTCCCAAGGGTGACAAAACCCATCCCCAAGGGCGAGAGCTCATATCCACATGGCCCTCAGTGGGTGCCTATAGCTGGTTTCCCTGTTTGGGTACAATGCTGCCTCTTCGCCCGACTCGGCCAGGCTGCATCAGTCTTCTTGGGGACAATGGGAGGGAATAACTATGTCATCTCAGTCCAGCCAGGCCCTCATCACCTAGGAGGAGACACCAGGGCTCCTGAGAGACACACCTGAGGCTCAGCTGGTCACAGGACAGGGCCTAAGCCCTAGCTGGTAAGAGAGGAGGTGCACCCTCCTGTCTGGCTCAGGCACTCGGGGGCCAGGGCTCCCCACTGCATGAGGGCAGAAGAAAGTGCCCCCTTCCTGGCCAAACTGGCTGAGGGCTGAGCAGCAGGGCCCATAGCTCTAAAGTGCTTGGTGCCTCGGCCTGGATGCTGGGCCCCCACAGCCCCTAGCAGCACTACTGGCAGCAGCTCGTGCAGGGTGGGCTCTGCTGGGAAGGAAGAATGGGAAAGGAGAGAGAAGGCCAGCCCAGGGCCTTGCTGGAACTCCTCCTACCAGCGACTGATGGGAGGCCTGGTCCACAACAGCAACAGAATCATCCGCGGCTGGCTCCAAGTCATCAAACGCCAGCTCGATGTTCTCCTAGGAAGGAAGGCAAGAGTGGCTGTGAGCACAGGGCCAGCATGGGCAGCTCTATGAGCAGGCAAGGGGGGGACGCTGGAGTCAGCAAGTCTGACCTCCTGTCCTACGCAGGAGCGCCCCTCCAGCAGCCCAAGTGACAAATGCTCACCAAGGCATCTCTGTACCTCTGGACAGCTAAAATCCTTCCAACCTCTTTTTATACTGAGCTAAAGGCACCTATTTCTGTTATTCACACCCACTGACGAGGCTACGTGGACCGGGCCGTTCAATTTCACACACATCCTCAGGACACTTGAAGACAGCTGTCGTTTTCCTCCTGAATCTTTCCTCATCCCTGATAAATATCCTGCCCAGGATCAATATCCCTCACTGCCACATGAAGTAGGATTTCCAGATCTCATTCCATCCAAGACAGCCTTTTATGAAGGGGCCCTAAATAATCAATCACCGTCTTAACAGATCAGGAGACAGGGAAGGCCAGGCCTGACCTGCGCAGGTGGGAACTAACAGTGGCAATCACAGGGCTTAGGTGGCACCTTAAATGTGGGCAAAGAAGGGCTCCCAGGGACCCTGAATACATCTTCAGCTCCTGGGAGACCAAACTCTCCATGAAGTAAGAATACCCTGGGCAGGGAAGACACCTAGTACAGAGAGCACAGGTGGACAGACATGACAAGAGCGTAAAAGCCGGGAAGGAGCGGTCAGCAGGGAAGGTGGTTCCTTCCCTCATCCACAGATGCCCCCTTAGAGTGGGCCAAGGCCAGAGGGTGAGGCTTGGAGGGCGGAGTGGGCAGGCAGAGGCCAGGTCAAGTACTACCTCCTTGTATCTTTCCAGCTCCTGCACAAAGGTGCGCTCGTGGAAGAGCCTCTGCAGCCGGTCCTGGGCGTAGTTGTGGCACAGCTCCTCAAACGAGGCTCCGCGGGCCGAGCCACCCAGCTCAGGGTTCTGGAAGCCCGGAGTATCCACAATCATCATAGAGCAGAGGGAGTGCTGGCTGGACTTGAGAGCCCTTCACAGGGAGAGCCTGGGTCAGAGCTGGCTAGGGCAGGATGGCTGAACAGGCCCCACTGGTCTGCCCCCAGGGAGCCCAGGCAGCCCAGCCCTGCCCCAAGCCAAGTTCCCATCCCTGCACACTTGCCCAAGGCCCTGGTGGGGAAGCTGTGCCTTCCTTGGCTTTTTAAAAGGACAGTGAGCCCTCTGCTGGTGGAAGGTGGCTCTGTCTCAGCAGTCACACAAGCACGGAGGCATAGACTCCACCTTTGTTCCAAGGCAGAAAGCCAAAGAGTTCCTGGGCCCCCCTGCTTGGCACTCACCTGTTCACCAGAGAGACAAGCAGGGTGAAGAGCTCACTGTAAAGGCCAGATGCCATGCCCTCTAAGCACTCCAGCGCACTCAGTTTGGGGCCTGTGGGGCAAGAGGATCAGCTGTAGCTCCTGCTATACCTGGGCATGTTCCCTGCCTACCCAGGGTGAAGGCCACAGGGGTTGTGGGCTTCTTTTCTCCCTGATAAAGGCTTTATTCACCCTAGCAGTCTCTCCACAGCAGAGACAGCAATGAGCCCTGGATGAGGCCCCCCAATCACACTCGCCAGCCAAGGGGCCCAGGGTACCTGTACCGTCTCCCAGGCTGCTCTCTTCAGGGCCCTGGCGGAAAGAGGTGGAGCGCTGCATGGTGCCACCCTTGTGTTGGTGCTTGAAGATGGACGAGGAGAGCTCCTCCAGGCTGCAGCCCAACAGGTAGGCAGCCTTCTGGGCCCACTCGTGGCGGGCAAACTGCTTGCGCCCAGCTACGGGGTAGAAAAAATGATCTGGTATCTTGGGTCTTCCTCCTTAGGTCATTTGTTTGGCTCCCTGTTCCCACAGGACTGGGGAGTGGGTATCTTCCAGAGGCGTCACTAGACTTCGGGCAAAACAAGGTCAGCCAGCAGCTGCCAGCTTCCTGTGTTCCTCAGGGGTGGAGAGAATGAATGGGCCCTAAAAGAGGAGGTAACACCACACTGCTGCCACCAGAGGGCAGCTTCACCCTGTAAGCTTCAAACACCCTTTTAGAGAGGGCTTGGCTGGGGGCGGTGGGGGAGGGGGGTGCCAACTTGGGGACATACAGTCAGAAGACGAGCCAGCCCACCCATGATGAACACTGAGATGCACCTGTGCCTTGGGGGGCTATCAGGAGAGAGTACAGTGCCTTTTCCTTCCATGGATGCATTAGGACCCTCCCTCTTACCTCCAGGCATCTGCCAGGGGCAGCTACAAACACCCACCCACGGCCCAACAGTGAGGATATGAAAAAGCCTCAGAGGAAAGGGAGAGCCCACGCAGACAGACGTGCCTCAGCCAACATGTGTCTAATCACGGCAATTAAGGAAAGCTAACAAGAAACAAGGTTTTACCTTCAGCAGCTTCTGTAAGGCAAAGGACCAGCATGCAGCATGCAAAGAAAAACAGCGTGTTAGCAAACAGTCATCAAGGGAGCCCGCCAGGCCCACGGGAGGGGACTGCGGAGGGTGGGAGTGTGTGCGGACAAGCAGGCAGGAAAATACAACCCCGTTCAGACTCAGCAACACACACTCAAGCTCACTCACATTCTCAAAGGAGTGTGAGTGTAATCTCATTTTCACCTACACACACACACACACACACACACACACACACACAGAAAGACCTCCAAAGACATTCTAAGACACACGCGCGCGCGCACACGTACCCGCACACACCCTGGAAAATCCTGGAATCTCTGCAGAGGTCACAGACCCTGCTCAGTAAGGCCCATGTGCTGACTCGCCCAGAGGCCCCCCACTGCCCCCCCCTCCCCTGCTGTTAGCACTGAGCAGGGTTATAGGAAACCTGGGCTTGTCACCTCTTCAGAATGAACCACTTCCTTAAAACGCAGCCAGATGTCCACCTACCTACAGTCTGGAGAACTTTCACTCACAGCCTGCTTCCTTTTTGGTGGGGACAGCACTTGCTGGGATCTTAAGGAGCCTAATGTGTCCGCCCACCCACCAACCAGTGCTTCTTTGTACCTGCTGAGCAGCCTGGGGACCTTCACATCCCGAAGGAAGATGAAGCCAAAGCCCCAGGTGCTGTTCAGAGGCAGCACCCCTCTCCCTAACCTGGAGGGGAAATCGGTGCCCAGAGCACCCGCCCATCGGTGTAATCCCAGAGGAAGGCAGCAGAGCTCTTCCAGGCCAGACTGGCCAGGGGTGTCCAACTTTTGGCGTCTCTGGGCCACACTGGAAGAAGAGTTGTCTTGGGCCACACATTTAAATACACAAACATTAATGAAAACAAACAAACAAAATCTCATGTTTTAAGTAGATTTACAATTTTGTGTTGGGCTGCATTCATAGCCATCCTGGGCTGCAGCATGTGGCTCAGAGGACAGGAGTTGGACACCCCTGCTTCCATTCACAAGCCCCCAAGTGCAAGTGCTGAAGCTGCAGCCCATCTGTTATCACGGTGCCTGCTGCCCCCTAGTGGCCTCCACCCTGACATGCAAGAGAAAGAGACACCTGCTGCCAAACCAGTGGAGAGAAGGGTAGACTGAGAAAACTGGCCTTAGGAAGCCCCAGGAAGCAAGCCCACCCTACCCCACCCAAGCCCCATGGAGGGCATCATGAAAGGTTCCAGGATCTGGATGTGAAACAGATAGAAGAAGCTATTTGGGGGACTCCAAGAAGCCCCACAGCCAGCAGGTGCCCTCTCCACCTTCAACCTCAGAGTTTCTCCCAGGCCAGGCCCCTCCATTATGACAGACAAGCCCAGCGACCAAGGAGAGCCCAGGGCAAGCACCAAGACATGGCCAGTGTATCCCTACACCCTGGGGAGGGGCCAAGGTCAGTTACCCGCTGGCTCCTCGGGGGCCTCTGTCAGGAAGGGAACAAGAGGAGAGTTATTCCGGGCGGACCGTCAGCGTTGGGGCCCTTCTCTCTCCCCTCAGCCTCCCAGCGCCCACCCCCCTGCTTTCACGGTGCTCCTGGTCATTCCCACCAAAATCCAGGCCTCAGGCCAACCCTGCCAAGAGGCTTCTCTGAGTGTGGGGAGCCTTCTGTTCTGATGGGGGTGGCGCTGGGAAGAGGCACAGTGAAGGGGGGGTCTCATAACAGAAAATCTGTGCTGGGTGAGGACCAACTGGGAGTGGGAAGGTCCTCAAAAGGTCTCTGGAGCAACAAGCCAGGCTTTGGGGACCCATTGCAGGTTACCTTTGGTGGCTCCTGCAGCCCCCAGGTGGTAGATGGCAGCCAGGATGAGCCAGCAGGCTTTCTGCTCATCGGGGGAGACGCCCAGCACCTTCATGGCTGTCTGTAGCTTACTGAACTGCTGAGCCGCCTTTTGCTTCTCATCAGGCTACAGGGACAGATGGGCACGCCAGCACCGATCTCAGAGGGGCTGTCCCCACAACCCCACCGCCAGCGCACCCCCATGCCGCCGGTCCCTGGGGCAGGGCAAGGCTAGGGTAGCGCTGGAAGGCTAAGGCCAGCTGGAACTGGCCTTCTGCTGTTCCCACGGGGCACTCCGGGCCATTGGAGGCTTCTCTTACTCCCAAGGCCCAGGGCTGTCAACCCACAGGCCCCTCACCTTGGCCAGTGGCACAATCCCGAACACATTGTTCTCTGCCAAGTGGTTCAAGTGGAGCTCTGTCCTAGGGGTACAAGTGAGGCGTCAGCACAGAGCTTGGTCCCCATGCCAAGGCCACCTGCCTACCAGGGCGGGGACGGACAAACAGCTTCCAGACTCTGAGGTCTGCCTGCCCAACATGCCCTACTGCCAGGCCGGAAGCTATTGGCTTTCTTAACTGGTCTAGACAGCGGGGCAGAGCATGGCCTCCCCAGGGCAGGTCACAGTGCATCCTGGTGACCTGTGTCTAGTGATGTTCTGGTGAGAGTGTCTAGTCAGATCCCTGGGAGGGAGCAGGGATCCTGACTGAAGGGTGAGTCCAGCCAGGACACAGACTGTGTCTTCAGTTACAAGAAGAGCTAAAGAGGATCAAGCCCTAGGGCTGCTCACTCAGCCTTATCATTTATCCTTCATTCAGTGAACTGTGGATGGCAGGTCTCAAGGTCTAAAGGGAGGAGCCTGGCAGAGGAGCCAACCCCGGGGCATGGAGGGCCAGCCTCGAGGGAGGGCCCTGAGAGGGGTTAGGCTTTCGGCCCCACGCTAGCTATGTGACTGTAGGCCAGTCCCTGGCCACCTGCATCTCAGTGTGCTTTCCTCTCTAGACCCCGCTCCACGGGTAGCAGGGGTCCCAGCTAGGAACTGCACCCCTCACACATAACCAGACCCCTGTGTGCAGGGCTTAGGGCTCCTCATCTTGCCATCCAAAGGGCTTAGCGCAGAACCTAACATGCAGCAGGCACGCAACAAGCAAATGGTGCGGGATGCAATCGAGTGGCAAGGGCCAGAAGCACCCTCCCGGTTCCCTCTGTCCCATCTCACCTGAGGGTGCCATCCCCGCAGGCCAGCAGGTAGTAGAAGACATTGAAGGTGGCCTCACTGGCCGGGCGTCGAGCCACGCGCAGCTTCTCCAGAAGCATCGTCTGTGGCACAACAGGAAGGGTATGGGCAGAGGCGGGCGATGCCAGGAAAAGCGTCCCCAACACCAGAAAGAACCGGCCCGTGGGAACAGGAGGCTGCTTGTTCTTCTCCAGGTGTTCCACCAGAGGCCGGGTCACCTCTGGGGCAAACCCAGAGCCAGGAGGAGGAAGACAGGCCCAGCTTGTGGAGGGACACTGCCACTCTGCCTAGTCCCAAGGCACAGCCTTCGTGGGAAGGCAGACACTTGGTGGTGAGAGATTTCACTCAGCTGGGATGGGGGTCAGCCTTGGCTGGGCATTACGTTGCCAACAAGCCAGGCTTCCCCAGGTGAAACCTGCCTGAGAGAAGCCCCTGGGTGCAGAGCTGGGGCTCGGGCAGGGTGAGGCAGGAGGTTGAGCCTTGCCCATCCAGGGCAGGAGGCTCGGGGAGCCACCCTGCCAGTGCCAGGGTCTGTTCTGTTGGGGCAGAATCCCTGGAGAATGAGGCACAGAAGAGAGCCTGATTTCTATGGCATGAAACCAGGCGCACAGTCTCCTACCTCCCGGAGTGTCCCTCACCTGAATGGAGGCCGAGGCCACCTGGCCGGCTTGGTCAAAGTCCAGGGAGAGGATCTGGGAGAAGCGGGTGGCGTTGCCGTTCATGATGGTGGGGCTGTTCCCGAAGGCTTCCAGGAGGGTGTACAGAGCCTGCCACTTCTCCACTGCAGAAGACAGGCCCCGGGTCATCAGGAAGGCCGGGCGCAGAGAGACCAGGGAGAGACGAGCCTGTACCCGGGAGGGGCTTCCATCCCCACCCTCTCCCCCAAGTCCCTTCTCAGTCTCTTAGCTGTCCTTGCCTCACCAGAAAACACCTTGTTCCCGCTGGTGCCTGCGATGGTGGCCAGGTATTGCACCAGATGCTGGCAGCTGGTGGTCTTGCCGCTGCCACTACTGCCCAGGAGGATGATGGACTGGTCCTGGCGGCTCATCAGCATTGCCCTGTATGCGGTCTGGGCCACAGCATAGATGTGCGGTGCCATGTCCTCCCGCCGACACCCCTTGAACATGTGCATCACCTTGGGTAGGAGAGGGGAGGGGACGGGCTCTCAGCTGGTCTCACTCAGACACCCCTCACCCCGAGGTCCACGTCATTCGGGGCCTTTCACTCAGGGTAGCAGGGGGATTCTGAGGCCAAGGCCATGCAGGAAATGCAGACTCGAGCTGTTTCTGGCCTCTGGTAGGGGTTGGGGAGGGGCTTTCTGTCCTCACCCCTTGAAATGACTCCTCCTCCCAAGGTCAACTGTGAGAGTGGACAGGAGCCCATGGGATGCCAAGGGGAAGGGGCAGAGCTGGGAAAGGTGGGGTTGGCAGTGGGTGGGGGGGTCCAATATGGTGCTCAGAAGGCATCGCACCTTCTCAGAGTACACGGCGGGGGCCCCACGGGGGCTGAGGACGAGCAGGCTGGGGCCGGCGTACGTGTGCAGCAGACTGGCGCCGTAGCGCTGGCGTAGGGTGTGCAGGACACTGGACTCATTGAGGTACACCAGTGAGGCCAGATCTTCTAGGCGGTCGCAGGAGGGGGCGTTAGCCTGTGCGACAGGACAGGCAGGAGGGCACTAAAGAAGCAGGACCTGTCTGCCCCGGCGGCGGACAGGCCTGCCCTGTCTGACCACCTCCCGAGCCCTCCTCCAGCCTCCTGCCAACCTTCTCTACATCATCCTCGTCCACATCCAGGACGGCTCCGTCGTGGTCCAGCTTCACGCGCACCTTCCCCTCGGGCAGGCTGAGCTCCTGGGATTTGAGCTGACTGGCTGCAGAGTGGGGCAGGCCGTCAGACAGGGGCCTGGGGAGGCTCTCCTACCCTCTTTGGGCCCTTTTTGGTCCTGCCTCCTCCTCACTCTCCACCAGGGTCTCACCAGATGCCCAAGGAACCCCAACCCCGAAACCCAGGAGGCCCGGGCGCCCGCCCCTGCGCCTCCCCAGACTCACCCAGTGAGAAGCCATCCTTATGGACCAGCCACACCTTCTCTGTCTCGTGCCAGGCCTCCTCAGCTGCAGTCTGCTCTTCTGTCTTCACCTGCCAGGGGGAGGGGAAGAGTCAATAGTCAGACCCTGCTCTGGAAAACAGAGGCAGGGCCAACAGGAGGGAGGAGATACTCGAGGGGAAGGGCTTCCAGATGAGCCCCTTTGCAGGGCAGGAGGCGGGGGACGGTTGGGCGGCAGACACAGAACAGGGACCTCAGAGGAAAAAGCTGGGGAAGCCAGGAGGGAGTGGTGGTCCTGAGGAGGCTTGAGGACAAGGACACAGAGCTAGTGACCATGCCAACCTTGAGGGTCTAGCAGGACAGTGGCACAGGGGAGAGCGGACCCCAGGAAAGAGGGTCAGCAGGTTCTCCCTTCAGCAGCCCTTTCCCCCGCCGCCCTGCAAAGCCCGTGGGATTGGTATCCCAAGCCCACACCCCTCACCCTGGGCCACAGCTACCGTGGCCTTTCAGGCCCAGCTTCTCCCTCATCCTGACAGGCCCCCCTTCAGCAGCTGGGAAAGGGCATTGTCTCAAGACCCGAGGAAAGAGTGTCTACTGAGGACTCTGCAGTGCAAGATGGGAAGTGGGGCCTGAGTCCTCGTGTGGGCCAGGCCTTCCCCTCCAGAGGGCGCTCCACCGGGCGGGGGCGGGGGCGGTGCCCAGCCGCACAGCAGCCTCCTCAGAAGGTGGTGGGCACACAGACCCACGTGGACATGCCAAGGCCATACAAGGGCATGCCCAGAGGTATGGGGGGGCGGTGGAGAGGGGCAGCACTGGTCTACCAAACACAGGAAGAGACTGCATGCCACATGGATGGGCACCAGAGTGGGTACAGAGGGGCTGGGGCCCCCGGGAGGCCCCACATGGTTGCCCATCAGAAAGAAGCATTTGCAGACGCTGCTGGGGAAAGGGGCCAGCACTCTGTGAGAAGAAATGGTGCCAGGGGGTAGGGTGGGAGCTGGGCAGACAGGAAACAGGCCGTTCAGGTTCCTTTTGCTGAGTATGGGTGAAAGGGCAGCGCTGTGGCCCTGCTGGGGAGACGGCCCCGCCCAGGACACAGAGCAGCCATTGGGCTGGCCCTTTCCCCTCACTGTCTGAAGACTCTCAGCCGTCAGGTACAACTAGTCTCTAGAGCCCCCCACCCTCACGAGACCTGGGGTGTGTGCACTGGTGAGGGAATCGAGAAGGACAAGGACACACGGTAAGAGGCAGCATTTTCTTTGCCACACTTCTTAGAGCTGAACGAAAGAGACCCGGTTCCACTGGCAGGTTGGGTTCCGGCCCCAGACGCCTCCCTCCCTCGCCAACTGCCCTTCCCAGCCACTGAGTGAGAAGGCTGGGCCACACCAGAGGCCCCGGGCCCTGGCACTCACGGCCAGAGATGTTCCCTTTCATTTAGGAGGGTCACTACCGGGTGTCACTATTTTAAATTGTTAAAGACAGATGTTTGAAAAAAGGCTAGTTTTTTATGTTGGAAGAAATGTAACTTTATAGAACAAAATTATGTTGTGTGTGTGTTTTTAACTCATGTGAGGCAGGTAAAACCTTTGTCTTGAATGGGTGAGTACATTCTATGGGTCAGGTGTTTGAAGACTGACGTATAAGGTGACGTCAAAGGGCCATGGCCTGTCCTAACCCTTTAGAGCTAATCTGAATGTGGGTTTCCACAGCGGCCTGCAGGTGGAGGTAAGAGAATGCCACATCTTCAGGCCTGGGAGGCAGGCTGGGGAGGGTGGGTGGTGGTGGTAGGGACTCAGCCTTTTCAGCTTTCTCTCTCCACAGTGAGCAGATTGAAACACCCAGAGACCAAAACTCTGGCCAAGCCCTTGGGCTCCAGTGGCTGAGAACCATGCACCACACAGGCCACACTTGGGCGGTGACACTTAGTCTAGACACTCCTCAAGGGCCTGACACAGGGCTGCCCCACCTCAAACTCCTAGCACTGCCTCCCGGAGGGTCCCGCCAGATAACAGGTGGGGACCAGAAGGGGAAAGAGGCCTTACACTCCAGCATGAGGCCCGAGCACAGACGCCAGCCCAGGTACAGGCCAGGGGTGGCAGGTGGTCACCGGAGGAAGCGGAGGGCTCCTGAGGCGGGCAGGAACACCCTACCTGGCTGTGGGCAGGAGATGCGGCCTCAGGGTCCAGCTACCAGCAGCAAGCAAAGAAGAGAGAAGAAGAGGGGTGAAGGCAAGCAGACCATCGGCACGTCCCCTTCCGCAAGCACCCAGGCACAAGTGGGTGGGTACTCTCAGGCCACCCAAGGTGTGGGGTGCTGATGTGAGTCACTTAGCACCAGGAGGGAAGTTGTTGGCCTGGGCAGGTAAATTGAGCCCAGCCAAGGATAGGCCAGACTGGGAAAGAGGCCCAGCCTAGTGAAGACAAATGTCACCAACAGACTTCTCAGAGACGATGCTCTGGTAAGTCATTCCTGTGCCCTGGGCAGGAGTGTGCCACCCAGTCACAGTCTCTCCTAGGCTGGCCACCTAGTCCATTGTGAGTTAGGCTCCCCTTCTGGGTGCTGCCAGCCCAAGCCACCTCCCACACCCAGGGCCTTTTCCAGCCGAGCTTCCCTGTAGCCATCAGACTCAGAACTGGGCTGTCCCTGGCCTCCAAACAATCCACCCCCCCCCGCCAGGATGCCAATCCCCCTTCAAAGCTGCCTTGCAGAGATATCCTCCCAGTACCTGTGATACAGCAAGACCACTGGTAGCCCCAAGTCTAGGACCCCTTCATCAGACCCCCACGGCACCACTCCCAGGCAACTGCACGACCCACAGTGACCCATCCGGGTCCATGTGCCAACTGCCCGAGAGCCAGGGCATGTTGACCTCTCTGCCTCTGTCTGGTCACTTAAAGGCCCTTCTGGAGAGGAAGGGGAGTCAGCCAGGCCTTGGACCTTGCCTGTTAGAAACGGACAAGGCGTTAACAGGCCCGCCCGGGTCAGGAGAGCCAGAGCATCAAAAAAGGGGAGTGTTGGCTCCCTGCCTCCACACCCACCAGCCCCGGGTACTGAGACATGTCCCCCAGTGCCATTCTCTCCTTTCTTGAAGTGGGGAGACCATTGTGAGGGCCCCGGGATGCCACGGAGCCTCCCCCGCAGGTAGGTGCTCATGCACACAGACATGCTCAGTCTGGGCGCCAGCCTCAGGGGAGAGGTGTGCCAGGGACACGGAAAGTGCACGCGACAGGTGGCATTACAGAAGCTGTGAAGATCCTCTCAAGCCGCTGGCGGGCCTCCTCTGCGGGGCTCAGCCGGACCTCGGGGGCAGCTCCTGTCTAGAGGTCAAACCACTATTAGGCCTGGCCTGGGAAGCAGTGGGGACACAGCATGCCAAGCTTCTACCCCAGGAAGCTGCTAGGACCCAGTGGGTAAGTGTGAAGTAGGGTCAGGAAGGCAAGCCAGGCACAATGTGAGTTTTTAAACTATCAAGTAAGAAAAAAGGGCACCTGAGAGTTCTGAGTTTCTTCTTACCATGTTAACCACGTCAGCAACAGGATGGCCCTACTCTTCTACACACCCTCTGGCCCCTGCCATCAGCCCAGGGGGCAGGTGGCTGACTCCAAGCAGAGCTCTTCTCAGCCCCCAACTCCACCCTAGTGAGAGGTGGAGCGACAGGGAGCCAGAGGGAGAGCAGCCGGCCCCGCAACGGGTATATGGTGCTCTCGGCTCCGTAGAGGTCTTTCTCAGGGACTGATGGTTTGCCTCATGCTCTGCCCATCAAGCCAAAATGCCCTGGCGAATTCCTGTGCACCAGAAGGTCATGTCCCTGATTCTGAGTGAGCCAGGAGGGGTGGGAAGAGCTGCAGCCTGCTCTACTCTAAGTTCTTCAAAACCCAAGAAGAATGGAGTGGAACAAGACAGGTTCTGGGGGCCTTAGGAATCCCAGGGGCTGCACACAAGACAGGCCTTTAGGCTGTGCCCTGCCCCTAATCCCCACTCCTCCCCTTCCAGCCGGAAGGAGCGTGCAAATTACAGAGAAGCAGTGATAACCAGATCCCAGGTAGCCTGAGAAGGGTTTACCACGGGAAGCTTAAAGAGAGCTGCCCTCAACCCAAGGACTAACCAATCAGGCAGCACCTGCCAAAGGAAAGGGATGGACTGGTCCTCCTCATTCCCTCTCTGCCTCCAGCCTCCTGTCTCACCCAGAGGGCACTCTGTGGACAGACAGGGCTCCAGACCCAAAGGGGGCCACTGTGCCCATTAGCCACTGGGCACAGGGCTCCTCTAGAGTCCTGCCACCAGAGGGGGCTGCTGGCCAGGCCTGGAGGTCATGATGGCCATGATGGCATTAACAACTGCTGTTGTGAGCCCCCTGTCAGGACTGCCCTTTATCAGTGGAGTGCCCCCCGCCCCCCACGTGCCAGGGACTGGGCTGGGGATGTTCATTACCTGAATCATCTCTAACCTTCACAGCAACCCTCCAAACTAATTCCAAAATCCAACCCCCCCAAACAAAAGATTCTTCTTAACTATTTTGGTGGCAAACCCCGCTTCTTTATATTCTACCCCTTTGCAGAGTAAACATCCATAGGTTTCGCTGTGGAAATATTAATGCATTTGGTCATGGGTTGCTGCTTATTATGTACACCATATGATATTCTAAAATGTAAAAATCACTAATTTCCAAAACACTTTTGGCCCCAAGGTTTCAGAGGAGGAACTGAGGGTCTGTGTTGTCCCCACCTGACAGATGAAGGCTCAGAGCCGGGACCTTGCCCAGACCCTACGGGGGCCGGGGGGCTGGGATGCCGAACGCAAGCAGGCTGCCCAACTTCACAAGTTCTGGCTCCCACCTTAGCACTAATCTGCTAAGACTCTAGGTCTTGATTTGGGGTCTGGAGCCTCAAGCTGACCCCATGGAGCTGAAGACCAGGCCCCGACTCCCACAGGACAGCAGCATGCTGGTTAGCAGGGCCCATTGCAGAGCCCAGGCCACCACAGGCTCTGGCACTTGGTCCCAGAAAGCCATGCAGCCCCACCGTCAGCAATGGCCCGGGCCTAGCCTCTCAGTCATGCGGGGCTTTGTGCCGGGGCCTTAGGGAAGCCAGTTGTGAGGGTGCCTGGCCCTTAAGCAAGGGTGGCGAGGGGCATGGGAGATTAGTGACACACTCGGGTACCTCCTGCGGCACGTCAGGGGCTGGTGACTCAGACTGCTGCAATCCAGCGAAGTTCGACTTCGGGCTAGTGGAGCCTGGGTTGGCCAGCGTTTCTGGCGGGGCTGGGGAACACTGCTTCTCTGGGGTGCCAGGCTTGGCTGGGGAGCCAGGCTTGGCTGGGGAGTCTGCCACCTCTGGGGAGCCTGGTTTCCCCGAGGAGCCTGGCTCCTGGCTGGAGGGCTTCTCCCCCTTCCCAGGAGCCTGCCTGCTGCGGGGCTTGTGGTCCTTGCTCCTGCCCCGAGACATCAGGCTCCTTAGGCCCACAGACAGCTCATCCTTGGCCGTCTCCTTCTTCGCTTCGGGCTTAGGTAGAGCAGGGGGAGGTGGTGGAGGTGGAGGTGGTGGCTTGGGACCAGCAGCTGCCTTTTCCACCCTCTTCCCTCGAGCTGGGTGCTCAGGGGATTTGACTCCTCTGCCTGGAGGTTCCCTGGCACTCCCAGGCTCCTCGCCAGGCAGCACCTTGCTGACCACCTTCCTCATTGCACTTGCCACCTTTTTCCGGGACAGGCCTGGGGCCTCCTCACTTGGGCCTTCTGTTGAGGTAGCACCCAGGCCATTCATGGCAGGGGTGGGTGCAGGGCTCTTGGTTCTCTTGGGAGTCTCTGTGGGTACAGGACCGGTGGGAGGCTGCGGACTCTTAGATGGGCCACTGCCGTCCTTTGCGCTGCCCTCTAGCTACAGTCACACAGATACAGGCAGACATTAGCATCAGCCCCTGTGTCCCACCCACCCCATGCAGAGGAAGTGAGAGGTGTGGCCTCACGCCGAGCTCTGGAACAGACCCTCCATTCATGCACCAAATAACGAATAAGGCAGAGCTCCAAGAGGCTCTCCATCACCCAGATAGGACAACTGCATCTAGGAGTGTGGTGTCCCTCTCCCACGAAACACAAGCAGGTACTGCTGTCACCTGCCATCTATCCCCAGGCTTAGCATGGAGTCCTGAGATGCCGACACAGAGTGCCCAGAGGCCCATGAGGTGCCGATTACTGGCTTTCTGTTAGGGCAGCGACCGAGCCTCAGTCCAGGCGAGCCCACACCCCCACAGTCCAAACATAGCAGAAGCGAAGCACAGAGAGGTCAAACGACCAATTCCTGGGCCTCACTCTAGGCCTTCCTGCCTTTGTGGTCCCTCCATCACCCTGTTTGCTGGGCAGTCAGACCCCAAGTCTGCTCCTCCTGACAAAAACAGTGGTCAGGGAGCAACTCCTGGCCCCCAGATATGCCAAGCCTCCTCCCTTTCTGCTCCTCTGGTCTGCAGCCATTGTCTCCTCTCCACCTACTGTCTCCTCTTCACCCACATTTTCCAGGGCTGCAGAAACCCGGTGCTGGCCCAGGAAGCTTCCAGCTCATCCTGCTCCTGTGGGTCTCTGCAGTTTTCCTCCTGCAAACCTCTCAAGGGTTGGAGGCCTCCTGGCTCCCACAGTGTATGTGTGGAATGTGGGAGGGAGAGAAAGCAGCTGTGGTCCACAAAGGGTTAAGCACTCAAGCTTCTACAGCCCCACTCTGTGCTAGAGCTGGGGCCCTGCCTCAGGCAGCCTCTCAGCCTCTGGGCACCCAGGAACTGAATGGGGCACACTGCAGGCTCCACTCCATGTGGTGCACCTACCCTTCCCCCAACTGCTGGAAACTGTCTATGGACCCAAGAGCCTGCCGCTGGGAAGGCCAGGCTGGCTAGAGGCAGGGCAGAACTTCCTGCACTGCTAGCCACATCGCCTGGGGGAGCAACCTAGGGGCTCCTTGCTGGTCAGGCAAAGAGCTGCCACTAATGAGCTGTGCTTGAGCCCTTGTTCCTCAAAACAATGACCTTGGTTCTAGGGTACACCTGGGCTCTGGGCTCTGTGAGGGGTTGGCTGCCATCTCTGCTTGGATGTAGGAAGATGCTCACAGAGTGGCCACTATGTGGAGAGGTTGCCTCATGTCCTGAGCCCAGGCCTCAGCTGCATTGTGGCCCTGCTGCAGGGGAGGGGAGGGGAGGGGAGGGCTTGAGGCACTCATCCTCAACCTCTTGGACCCAGAGTGCTCTGGGTCCTGCCAGGGCACTGCAGAGCTGGCTGGTGGCCCTAGCTGCTGGGTCCTACTTACCACCCCCCCCTTCTGGCGTTCCTCCTGCCCCCCCCCCAACTGCAGATGATGGTGACAATGATGATGAAAACAACTGCTAACTATCATACAGTGCTGATTATATGCCAGGCAATCTTCTAAGCACCTTACATGGAATTTTCACAAAAAACCTGGCGTACTCCAAGACCCCTGCTGCCCATGTCTCAAACGCGTCCCCCTGCAATCACAGGCTGCCTTGCAGGGTTGTTTACGGATCTGGCAGAAGCCACAATGCCTGGCTAATCGAGTCTCAGTTCAGTGAAGTGGGGGGGCCGGGCAGGCACCGTCTGCAGGGACGAGCCATGGATCTGCTCTGCGGCCTGAGCGGCTCCAGAGCCCTGGGCACTGCCGCCCCTGTGCTGCCAGCAGCCCTCTCCCAACTACACATGCCTAGGCCTGCCTCCTCTGGAACTGCCTCTCTTCTCTTGCCTTAAAAGAGTCCAGCTTTGTTCAGGGTCTCTATCTGAAGGCAGAACGACCGGGGTAGGGGCTGGCTAGGGGCGCCAGGCAGCTGGGGCCTGCTCCAGGTCATCCGCACCAAGCAGCTGACGGGGTCTTGGGGAGAGACAGCAGCAGCTGCAGCACCTCCCTGCCCTTGTCTGGTGCCACCCAGTGCGGGACGAGGAGTCCCAGCAGCTGCTCGTCTGGTGCCCCCGACCCAAGAGTTTGCCCACCTAAGCCTCTCCTGCCCCAAAGGTTCAGGAAAGCAGGACTAAAGGGAGGGACCAAAGGGGTGGTGTGGGGGAGGGTCTCCACAGTGCCTCGGCATTCCCATCTGCTTCACCCGCCCCAGGTTAGCATCGCACAGGCGGCACTTTCGGCCCCCTCCTGGTATTCCCTCTGGGCACCCACACGGAAGGGGCGCCACACCACGCCTGCCTGCTCCGTGGAGTGGCCTCCCAGGCTAGGCTGTGGCGGGCACACCCTCACACAGGGGGCTTGGAGAAAGCACTTACAGCCCCTTCCTCCTTGCCAGGAGGGCCAGGCTTCGGCAGAGTTTTGTCCTCCTCTTTCACCTGAGGGAGCAGACAGAGAAGTCACTGGCAGGTCAGGGCTAGGGGGCCCAGCACGAAAAGCACAGAAGGCAAGCATCCCACTGCCAGGAGAACTGGGGCTACAGACCCGGGCAGCAGATGTACTGGGGTCAGAACTGTCCTGTGACAACATCAGGAGTGAAGAGTCCCTGTGGGGGCCAAAGCCAAGGGCCTCTGCCCTCAGAGACCAGCCACATGGCCCACTGGGGCTGTCTAATGAGGTCTGCCCATGAAAGCAAGCAGCATCCTGGCCTTGGATGCAGGGTGGATAGAAAGATGCAGCTTATTCAACTCGGGCTGAACTACCAGAGTCATTCCAGCTCAGATGAGAAGGGATCTGAACGGGAGGGCCCCCTGACCTAGGGGTTGAGGAGGGGGCTTGTCCCCACATGGGGGCCCACAGGGGCCTGCAGGGCTCAGGGTAGTGAATGGACGGCTCCCCGGGGCTGGCTCTGGCTTCCGTCTGGGCTCGGCATGATTTCCTTCAGCACAGAGCCCGAGACCTTCTCAGCCAGATGGCTGGGCTCTTGCTGGAGGCAGAAAGTGGGGCAGAGGCAGGTTTTCAGGAGGCCAGATATCTTCCCAACCTCAGACCCACAAACTGCCAACCATGCAGCTGAGGGCGGGAGCCCCAAGGCCTGGGGCGGGCTGTGGAGGCAGGAAAGACGCCTGAGCTCTGGCTGCTCTGGCTGCTCTGGCTGCTCTGGCTGCTCTGGCTGCTCTGGCCTGGATTTGTGCTCAGTCCAGGAGTTGGCTGGCCCAAGTTAGAGGAAAGAAGCAGAGGCAGGGGCCAACGGCAGATGCCATAATGATCCGCAAAAAAGAATAGACAATATGGACGCTCTGGAGGTTCCTTCCATTCAGGGGCTGGCTCCGAACACACCTGGAGCGGCCCGGCCTCCAGGCTGGGGGGAACCTGCTCCCCTGCCCCTCACTTATATCTCTCCCTCCACAGGCTGAGGCGGTCCTAGTGGATTTCATTTCTCTTCTTTACTTACTTTGGAATATAGAGAAAGACAGGACTGTTACTGGCCTGACCCCACCCCCCACCTCAGCACACCTTTCTTTCCCAGCACAAGGTGGTAAGAGGAGTCCTCGATTCCCTAACGGAAAAGATCCTCCGAAACTCTTCCAGGGTCCTGTTAATTATCCACCTGGGGGGGACTCTCTGTTCGTAACCAGCTTCCAGGCTAATTTTGAACTCTAATTAGCAGCACCAGCAGGATGGCCAAGGTACTTTTAAAGCTGCATCTTGCCCACAGAACTCTTTTCAATGGGCTTGGGCTTCAAAGTCAGTCCGCACTGCCAGAGATGGTAATTCTTCATCCGCATGGACTCTACTACTTCAGAAACTGGGATTGGAGCAGAGAAAGGGAAGGAAGGGGCTGGTGGAGCGGGAACGAAGGGGAGTAGAAGAATCTAGGTCTACTCCATCCCCCGCCCCCCAGAGACCACACCGTGCACTAGCTCCAGCATGCAGGTTAGAGGGGGGACACGCAGGTTAGAGGGGGGACAAGTGCTCACAAACCACCCAGACACAGCTATTACTGCTCCAAGTGCGGTTAGCTCAGGCACGGAGATGGCCCAGATTCCAAGCCCACTCTGCATCCTTCACCAGCTCCTCCCTCCAATGGCTCGAGCTTGGGACCCCAAGCATCTTACCCAAGTGGCAAGGGGCTGAGGAACCAATGGCTGCCCCCCAAATGTTTGGGACACTAGGCCCAGCTCTGAGCTCAGCTCCAGATTTAGCCTGGGCTGACTCACTGCTCCCCTCCCCCACCCAAAGGGCTCTGTTGCAGGTCATTGCCCAGCTGGGGACTGTGCACAGCACAAAGGCACGCCCGGGTCTGTAGCCTGAATCACCCTCTGGACCTGGGCAGCCAGAAAGCCTGGCTCCCTTTCCTCCTGCCCTCCTCAATCCCCAGACTGGGGGAGACTCAGTTCCCAGGCCTCAGCGCCAAAGCCATTCCCAGCGGCCCCTCCATAGCAGCCCGCACCCCCAGGGGTGAGTCGGAGCAGCAGGGGCATGGGGAGGTGCGGAAGGGTTAACCTGGAGGGGCAGCACTGGGACAAATGACAGCTCAGCTTTCTAGGTGGAGCTCAGGGAGGAGCATGATTCAGCGCAGGGGCCCAAACAGACAGAAGAGTCCACTGGCCCCCTGGTTATTCTTCCCCAACCCCCCAATATGCACACATGCTCCGGTCCCTCTCTGGTTTCCAAAGCCCTCTCTCACAAGCCAGTCTCCTGCCTGCACACACCATGCCAAGCACATCGGAAAAGCATAAAGGTTTTGAAATCCAACTTTCCTTTTGCTCCCAGAAGGCAAATCTTGATGAAAAGGCCATGGCGCTGAAAGGAGCCTGCACCCTGGGTCAAAGAAGAAATGGGTGGGCAGGGTCTCTCAGGGACTCGGAGTCTTCCTAAAGGCCAGGGTCCGCCAGGACAGACACTGTGGGCAACAGGGGGAGAAGGGGGTGGAGCAGAGGCGGGAGAATTACAAAGCTCAGAAGGGCAGAGATGGGGGGGTTGCAATGTTAGAGGAAAGAGGAGGCAAAGTGGGGTACAGAATGCAGAACTTCCCACCCCTGGATGCTCTGTGCCCTTAAATAAGCCACCCTTCCCTGAGCCTCTGTAGAAGCAGGGCAGGGACTAGTGACGATAACAGCTAGGGTCCCTTCTAGGTTTAGCACCCTAGGGGCCTGGGTGGGGAGAGGCACTTGAGCCCTTAATTTGGTGAACCGAAGTTGCGAGCCTGTGACTTGGGAGGGGATTAAGGAAGCTGCTCTAGGGCTCTGGCAACTTTGCCTTTTACCTGCTACACACAGGTGCAAGGGGCCTGGGGAACTTAAAGCCACCCCATTCATGGGTTAGAAACCGGAGCTGGTCTGCTGGAAAATCAACAGGCAGAATCTGCCTCGGCCAAAGGAGAGCCTCATGCACAGAAACCACTTAATTCAGTGGCACTTAAGAAGTGGTTCATTCTTATTATTGCTTGTAATGAATTAACAGTGAAAAACTAAAGAATTTTTTGTTTTCAATGAGTTATTTTTAATTTGCTTTGTTGACTTTTCTATTTTATTCTCCAGCTCCTATGCTAGAAACTTTAAATTTGTTTAATTAATCTGTTCTTTGATTTCTTGCTCTGGTTTTCCTCGAGGTCCGGGAAGGGGCCCCTCCGCCCCAGGATGTGAGGACGCCGGCCATTCACACCGGGGCCTATTCCTCTGCCTCAGCTGAACATCACTCTGAACACAAACGTGGGGTTCTTCTCAAAGGAAGTTCTCTCTGTGGCTTTTGTGCCGGACTGCCTGGATATTTCTTTCTTCCTTATCGCTGGATTTTAACTAAGATTTGCTCAGGATCAAGAATAACCTGTCTTTATCCAACACAGAACAGGTAAGGGCCCCAAAGACAGTGGCAACGCCTCTGCAGCAGTTGCCCCCAGAGCTGAGAGCTGATGGCCCTGCAGAGCAAGGGTGCTTGGCAGCCAAGGCCTCTGGTCCAGACCAGCTCCCTCTCTGGAGAGGCTCAGCCATTCCCAACGACATTAATTACTGAATGTGGAAGACCTACAGTGAGATGGGCCTGGTAAGTGTATTTAACAGGCGAGTGTATTTTCAAAGCTAAACCTTACAACAGCCTCATGACATAGGAATTAGTATTATTCCCATTTTACTGATGAGGAAAAAGACTCAGAGAGACTGAGTCACAAACCTGATAAATGGTAGAGCTGGAATTGGAACCCAAGTTGCTCCGATTGCACAGCCTGTGCTGTGCCCACAGAGGCCCACCTTTTCTGCTGTTAGGCAGGGTCAGAGGGGCTGAGTCACCCTTAGTAGCCAACTCTGGCTACCACTCTGCACCAGCATCAAGGGTCAGGTCTGGGTCAAGCCAAAGTATGACAGGGAGGTGTTTACTAGTGTTTAACGTGCCCAGATCAAGTTTCTGGACTTGCAAAGGGAAACCCCACCACGATCCCACCACTTGCAGAGGCCTGACAAGCCCCATCTTCTCTTGAGGGGGGGAAGAGAAAGCAATGCTCACTGAAGACTTAGCACGAGCCGGGTGCAGCGGTGAGCACTTAACACGGTCTCCATTTAATCCTCACAACAACCCACTCTCTAGATAAGGGAATTGAGAGGCTGAGTGCCAGGCTGAGGGACCAGAGCAGGGAGGTAGGCAGCACGGGGAGTCACAACAAGGATGGACCTCGGGGAGCTGTTTGTGTGTCTGGGATGTTCCCTGGACTCTGGCTTCCTCATGGGCAGCACTCTCCTTACCCATCCTGCTGAGGGAACCTGTTGCATGACAGTGCTGCGGTGGGCTTCCTAGGAGCTGCGGAGATAACTCTTGCGCATCCCAGCTCCCAGGATGTGGGAGAAACAGGGAGGCACAATCTCTAAACTTAGAAGCAATAAATAGGCGGTAAACTCAGTGCCACGGAGTTGAGGGGAGGCTTAGTAGCTCTTTGGGAGCAACAGCAGCCTAAAATGCATCATCTCCTGGCCTGGCTGGCCATCCCATCTTCAGGAATGCATAGGCAATAAGTTGACTTGAAGAAAGGAAGAGAAAGAAAAGGAAAAAAAAACAAAACAACCACTACAAACCCATGCAAAGACTTTTAAAGATGTACTCTAAATAAAAGGCCCAAATTATAAGCAACCCAAATGCTTAGAATAAGGAAGGGCTAGGTAAACTATGGTACTTGGGTTCAATGTACTGTTATGTTGCCATTTAAACTAGCAAAAATGGCCCTGGCTGGTGTGGCTCAGTGGTTGAGTGCCAGCCTGCTAATCAAAGGGTCACTGGTTCAATTCTCAGTTTAGGTCACCAGTTCGATTCTCAGTCCAGGGCACATGCCTGGGTTGCTGACCAGGTCCCCAATGCAGGGTGCATGAGATGCAACTACACATTGATGTTTCTCATCTTCTCTTTCTGTCTCCCTTCCCCTTTCTCTTAAAAAAATAAACTAGCAAAAATGTAGACAATGTAACCATATGGAAAACTTCGCCTAAGATAACAATTTAAGAAAACTAGAACCTAAATAGAACAGTGATCATAATAACTTGTAAACTGTGTGAATCAGACACAATAGAGACGGTTGGTATTTATTTTATGTATCTGTTTACTTACTGTTTATTTCTACTGTAGAGATGACTACATAGTCAATATAAGAAAGAACAGCTAAAGCATTTGTTCTCCAAGAGGAGAAAATCTGAGAAAGATGCTAAGGGACCCACCCCCGCTCAGTCCCAGAATGCTTCCAAAACTCAGGGGGCTGCATCAGGCAGGTTTTATACTCTATGTGGCCACCAAGGACCATCTGCCCTTAACTTACAGCCCTCTGAGCCCTTCACAGGAGGGACTGCAGGCACAAATACCCCCAGGAGAATCATTCCACCCACCAGATACCACTTAGGCATCGAATGCCCAGGCTGGACAAATGCACTGAGGCCCATGTGCCCAAGCCTGAGGTCCACACTCTGTGAGTGCCCAAGAGCAGCAGGTGCCCGCAGAGAGTGTGCCTAGAGGCAGAGAACTTGGCACCACCCCCCAACATGCACACACACTCTGGGCTTCTCATTTTGTTAAGAAAGAGGCACAGCATCCTCCCCTCCCCCCTCTCCTGTTCTGAGGTGTGAAGGTAGGTCCCAGGTGACTCTCTCCCTGCCAGTCCCAACCTAGCACCAACTTATGTAAGGACTGGGGCCGGGAGAGGAGGAAGGTGTAGGTAAGAAATACCAATAAGACAGTAATAATAGGTGCCCTGGACCGGACGGGTACTAAGCACCAGACACGTATTAAGTGCTGAACATGTACTTAGTGCTGAACCCTTTACATACATCATCTCGTTTAAACCCCGAGACATCGCTCTGGAGTAGATATGGGTATGATTCCTGCTTTACAGGTGAGCAGCTAGAGGCCCCGGCAATGGCTTGCCCAAGGCCTCACGGCAGCAGGTGGCACATGAGGTCTCACATCCAGATCTGCCCTCCAGCAGGACCTGCCGAGGCTCACTTTAAGGGTGGAAGCAAGCCCTGCCTCCACCTCCCAGGTTCACCTGCACTGTTGTCCTTCCATGACATCACCAGTCAGAATGACATCTGGGGTAGAAAGCAGGGTTTCCATAGATGACCTGTTCTTTCTCCCATGACCCAAATCAACTTCACCCAGAGCTGCCTGAGAGAAAGGGGGGCTCTGCAGGGAGTGGCCCGAGCCCCACGCTGTCAGGCAGAGGATGAGAGGGAGAAGACTGGGCAGGGAAACCCTGGCCCCTTGGGTCCAGCCTCCAGCGAGAGCCTGCCCCCACGGCAGGGCGGAACAGAAAGCAGCGGGGCGCCTGCAACTGCTGCCGGGCAGGCTGGCCGGGAGGAAGCAGGTGCACTGGAATGGCTTCCTGCTGCCACTGCAGTTGCAGAGGGCCCGGGTTTCCTCCTCTAACGGCCAGATCTGTGGAGGCCTCCCTTCCCTGGGGACTCTCACTGCCCCTCTGCAGGACACTTTGCCATTTGCCTGGCCATCTTCGTGCATGGCCCTGAATCTGCGGCCTGGTGCTGGTGGTCCAGGGTGGGGTGGGGTGGGGAGTCAGCTAGACCAGGAAGCACCCCCCTTTCGGGGTGGGGAGTCTCTCTGGCCCCACCCCCGCCTGCCCACATACCTCCACCCTGGTGCCAGTTTTGTGGCTGGGGCAGGGCAATCCTTGGGCAAAGAGCGATACAAACGCTCACAGCCACATCTCAGACTCCCGGCACACCTCCGCACCGGGCTAGCCCACACACTCTGCCAACTGCTGACACAGCCGAAAGCCTTACCCTTGATGGCGTGGGGGGGAACAGGACAAACTGGGAGACAGCAATGTCTCTCCTCACTTTGCTTTTTAAAGGAACCTACTCCTCTGGAGTAACCTCTGCTACAGAAGAGACCTCCACCCAATCAGGGCAGCCCTGAGATGCCACCTGTGTCCCTTCCAAGTGTTCGAGCCACACAGATAGAGGAGGCAGTGCTGAGCCCACTCTTGGGGACACTGAAAGAGGAGACCCTTGACAACTCCAAGAACCACCCCTCTAAGCCCCTCTCTGTTGTCTACCAGAAGAAAGGGGGTGAGGGCTATTCTGCAACACAAAGCAGGGGACATGACTTCTGAAGACCTGGGGGGCACTGGGGTTCTGGATTCTGGAAAAAAAAAACAGTGTTCCAAGGAATGAAGCCTCAAGCACTAGTGGTTTGTGGGGAAGGCGTATCACAGCCTGTGGGGAGGCTGATGCAGTCCCAGGACACTGAGGTTTAGAATATGGTGCCCGGTCTGAAGCTCCCAGAGTCCTGAGTCAGCCACAGGAGGCCTGGGCTGGGTAATTCCCTCCCCACCAAGAGGCTCAGAGAGGAGACCCAAAGCTGCCCCTCCCCATCCCCCTCACCTCCTTCAGCCACATCTGGGGAAATATCAAATAGGCCCCTCCTTTCCTAAATGAGGAAACAGCAAGAGGAGCCTGGGACATTTCCGGGGTGGGGGTCAGAGGGACACTCACCCGCATGGCCTGGCCTGGAGCAGCCCAGAGCAAGGAGCCTCTTCTCTGATGCTGCTCGGTTAGCAGCTCAAAATAGCACTGGCTGCAGCCCCGCCCCTGTTCCCCTCCCTCTCCCCAGGCCCCTCCCGTCCAGAGCTGCCCAACCCGGAGGGCCAGAGCCAGGCGGAGAGTGGAGAGCGTGAGTGGCCTGGAGGACTGCGGGTACCAGGTATGCCGCCTGGAGGAAGCCGGTGACAACAGCGTGTGTGGAAGGGAAGGAGGAGGCTCTCAGAGTAAAGGCACAGAGTGGGGGACAGGCAGTGTTGGGGGGTTAGGGGCAAGGGACAGGGAGAGTGGGACTTTCCTAGTGACACACACCCGGCCTCCAGACAGCTGAGCTGATATGGCCCCTAAAAATAGCAGAGGAATTTGAGACTTGCAGCCCCCGGCCCCACAGGCCAGGATCAAGAGAAGCACATGCACGTTCATGTACACACACTCACGCACACACACACATGGACACTCAATCACAGGACACACACATCAGAGGCTCACCCCAGCCATCTGATTACTGCCGCAGAGGCAAGACGACCTGGAACGTCACTGCTAAAACAACACACGGGCCCGCAGCGCACTGTGCCCACAGCAGCCACACGGCTGTCCGGTGAAGCCCAGCAGGCGCGGAGGCCACGCTATCAGTCTGGGGCCCTCGGCTGTTGCCTCACTGAAACGAATACACTGGAGCCATGCGTGGAATCGATTGCACGCTGTGCACACTTCCTTCTCCCCACACAGCCAGTGACTGCGCAGGCACAGAGGAGGGTGGGGTAAGTGGGGTGTGGTGGGTGGGCCTTGGCTTTGAAGACAGAGGAAACTGTGGGTGTCTCCTCATCAAGAGAAACCATAGCCCAGCTCTCCAGTTGGCACCATGTGATGCCCAGACCTGGGCTGGGGACACCAGAGAGGCCGAAATGGGAGCTGGGAGCAGGCGGGCAGGAGCCCAAAGACAGGTCTTTTGAAGCTGTCTCAGAAGCTGTCAGCTCTGTGGAAAAAAGGAAACAGTCACAGCCTCCTTCTTCCTCTGAAGGGGGAAAAAAAAGGTTGGAGTGGGGATGGAGCTGGAAAGGAAGCCTGGGAGCAGAGCCATCTCTGGCCAGTGTCCAACCAGAATGGCTGCAGACCCCAGGCCTGTCACCCCAGCCAGGGCTCCAGTGAGCCCAGGGACTTTCTCTGTGGAAACAGTATGACTTTCTCTGTGGAAAGGCTGGTAGACACGGCCCGAAAGGACCAAGGCCCAGCTCTGCCTCCTACCCACCACTTGCTCGCAGCCCAGCTACACACAGCCGCTAGGACACTGGGCTCCTGTTTCTGCTTTCTAGGGAGTGGCACGTTCTCCCAGGAAGCTGGTCTGCCCCTTCTGGGGCATGTGCTGTGTTACAGGTCTTTGCATCTCCCGCACTTTCTTGACACAATGGTGCCAACTCAGCTGTGCAATCAAATCCCCTGTGAGACTTTAAAAATAATGATGCTTGGATTCCCCACCCCCCACCCCAACACCTTGTTTCTGATTTAATTAGTCTGGGAGGGAGGCATGGGCACTGGGATTTTTTTTAAAAGCTCCCGCAGGAGAGTCTTACGTGCATCCAAGGCTAAGAACTGCGCAACTCCAAGGCCAACCTAAGGCCTAGTGCTCAAGTGCTCTTTTGTTCATTCAGTGAGTGGGTCAGTGAGTGAATGAATGAATGAATGACTTAGCCGTGTGACTGTGGGCAGGTGACTGTAAAATGAGGACTATGCCGCACTATCTCTTTACCCAGTTAACATGACATTGGTGAAATCTCAGGGAGTGAAAGGGCTTTGGTTCTCAAAGTGTGGTCCCCAGACCTACAGCATCAGGGTCCCCTAGGAATTTAACAGAAATGAAAATTAGGGCCCCTCCCAGGCGCACTGAATTGGAACCTCTGGATAGGGACCCGGCACCTGTGTTTTAGCCAGGCCTCTAGGTCAGGGGCCCCCAACCTCCCTCCTCCCTGTCTATGGACATGCTGGAGTTGCTGCCTGACCTCGGCTCCTATTTCCTCACTGCCCCCACCGCTGTCGGAAAAACTGTCTTCCACAAAACCGGTCCCTGGTGCCAGAGAGTTTGGGGACCGCTGCTCTAGGTGATCCTGAGAATCACCGCTTTAAAGGACTTATTCATGGTGTACAGTTAAGTCAGTGGGACATCCAGAGGCCGACTGCCCGGTTCATTCTCGGCTCTTCCGTACACTAAACTATACAACTTAACCCTGTGGTTCAATTTCCTCACCTATAAAATGGGGGAAGTAATAGCACCCACCACACAGGGTTGTTGTAGGGGTTAAATAAATTAGGACTTGTGAAGCTCTAAGAAGAATAATAGTTTTCAGTACGTTTTAACTATTACCTATCTGTGATCATTGGCGGGGGGTGGGGGAGATACATCCTAAGTGAAATTTCTACATATCTGAAGCCTACTCCCTTGAAGGAGCAAAATGCTTTCTATCTTGAGTAGTTTTCTGAATTCAATGACTATTTACAATCACACAAACAACATTTTATAGACTCTCTTTAATAAAAGCCTCTGAAGTCATCTCACACTGAGCTTCCCCTCTTGAGCCCAGTCGTTTCCACTCCGTCCTGTACTGAAGGGCACGGCGTCCCCACTGCGGTGACTCCTGACTTCCCAGTCTGGCTTCTGGCCCCCCTTACCCCCCCGCAAGGTCTCCAGCCACTCTCCGAGGACTCCAGCCCCATCCAGACATCACGGTCAACATGAACCCTCGCTATATGCCCATGTTAGGAAGGCCAGACACACCTCATGTCCGTGTATCTGCCTTTTAGTTCTTCTGTCCCCTAGCTCTCTGTCAGTCAGCTGTCATGCTGCCTGTCAGCATGCCTTGTCTCCNCTTCCCAGTCTGGCTTCTGGCCCCCCTTCCCCCCCCCCCCCGCAAGGTCTCCAGCCACTCTCCGAGGACTCCAGCCCCATCCAGACATCACGGTCAACATGAACCCTCGCTATATGCCCATGTTAGGAAGGCCAAACACACCTTGTGTCCGTGTATCTGCCTTTTAGTTCTTCTGTCCCCTAGCTCTCTGTCAGTCAGCTGTCATGCTGCCTGTCAGCATGCCTTGTCTCCTGCCGTCTCACTTCCTTATAATGCGCTGTTTCTGCCAAAGGTTAGAAAACCAGATAATCAAGCCTGAGAGAAAGAGTCCAGAGCAGGCCAAGTGGGATGTCAGCAAGATGGCAGCCTCCTCCGTGAGTGAAGGACCTGGATTTTCACACGCAGACTCGGTGTCTGCTATTTTGGCAACTCCAGGGCCTTCTTAAGCCCACCTGCCATTCAGCAGTGCTCTGAAGATGACTTCTGGGTGACTGAGGTGTCACTGTATCCACACACTCGTTCTGAATTGCTATTAACCATGTGCCCCCCTCTTTTCTACTCAGATGACCACATCCTGTTGGTTCTGTCTCTGAGATGGCGGGCGCTACAGATGGAGATCATCGCAAATCAGCTTAGTTTCCTGAGTGGGAAGAGCAGACCTCTTCATTCAGAAGGGAAACCTGAGGCGCTGACAACACGCTCGGCCTCAGGTACAACCACAACCAGTCCCTCTGCTGCTCAGGGGTCAGCGCGGTCTCAGGGCCTGGTCCATGTCTTTAATAAGCTTAACCTGTGGTTCAGCTTAATAAGCTTGGGGGGTCCCTCCCACAGCCAGCCAGGCCACCCCCAGGCCCCTCAGCCTGCCTCCCAGGATAGCCACAACCGGGCCCTTCCTTACACTTCACCTTCACTTTTCTATCTCCTTCTCCCCAGCCCACCTGGCTCTCACTCTCATGGGCTGATCTTCCCACAGTGCCCTGCCCTCCTTGCCACCACATCTCTGACTTATAAATGCCTCTCCACCAGCCCCTCTCCCTTCTCAACCCTCCCCCCTCTCTCCAGGTCCAGCTTGAGCCCCACTCCTTTAAGAAGCCTTCCCCGAAACCCAAGGCCTGTGTGGTAATGTAGTGCAAACGCATGAACTCACAGTCAGACACACACACCCAGGTCCAAATCCCAGCCCTGCCTCTTAGAGTTTCCACCTTTTTGGGCGGAATAAGGGGTGGGGCTGGGGATGTGAGAATTTTAAAAGAAAGTACATGTAAAGCACCAGGCAATTTGTAGGTAAATTATACTAAAAAAACCCCAATACTCAATGTCTCTACCTAAATGTCACCACATGCACATGGCGGTTCTTGATTACACTCAGTATAATCACCCTGTTAGATACGGTGGAGTCACAGGCGACACGGGCTTACACTCGAAAGTCAGTATGTTAGGCAAAAAGAGAGTACACTCAGAATTACCCTTAAAATCCCTTAAATTGCTTACAATGTATAGTCCATATAGTTTTGCATATCCTAACCTATGTATCTGCATAAAAGCATAATTTATGTAGTCAAGAACAGCTTATAATAAAAATATGCAAAATTCAATGTTCACAATTCCACACTACATATTATAGTTTCTTACATAACCACATAGTTGAATGCATTGACGTTTAATGTGTACATGCCACGACTGTACAGCATAACTAACGTTTGGACAGTCATCCATTTGTGTCATGTGCTTTAAGCCTTCCCTCCCTGGACAGCAGAGACCATTTCCTACTTCTTTTAGGTCTCATCCCACTCCCCAGCACTAGGCACATGGTAGATGTTCAATATATTTCCATTGGGTTTAACTAATTGATTGTACAGGTACAATAAGCCAGGTGGATCAGAATGTGGGCAAAGGGTTATCCAGATGGAGCAACAACTTCAACTCCTCTGTCCTCCCAGGTCGGTGGTGTTGGGTGAGAGAAAGGTCCCTGGCTTTGCCTCCCGCACTGGTCCTGGCCAAGGGGCTAGGCAGACTGGGGGGCCGGCCAGGCAGGAGGCTCTGAGAAGTAAAGGAAGTCTTTTTCTTGTTCAACTGGAAGTGACATGTAATACCTCAAGGTGAACACTGTGGGGAAGCACAGTGCCGGCTTCTTTTTCAGCCCCCTCACCACCAGACTGGAACTCCTTCAGGCTGGTTTAGAGGGAGATAGTTTAGAAAACATTCAAGCTGAGGTTCTAATTAACATCTTAACAAAAGAATACTCCTCTGACCCCATTTGTCTCCCTAGTTCTCTGTTAAATCAAAACTCCTTTTTTAAAAATGGGCTATAAACACTAGTTCCGTAAGTGTTCACTAATTGTATGGTGCTCGGATTATTACTGATTTGCAATGTATGAAATATCACTAACAGAACTCTTTATTTAGGGAAGTTGGGGGGGTACCCTGTTTCAAGCACTCAGCTCTGAGGGCTGGGGCACTAATGCTTCCTGGGTTGGGGGGGGTCCCCCAACCTGGGTGAGGAATGCATTCTCTCTGGTGCCTCAGCACCAGTGCCTTCCCTTTCTTGGAAAGGGTTATCTTGTTTTTTTGGTGTGTAACATGTCTTCTCGTTTATGAAATACGTTTTTCATACCAGCAGACATACCAGCAGAAATAGGAGCAGACAGTGACTGGTACTTTTTGAAGTAACAATTTTAAAAAAAATTTGGCTATTGATGCCCAGATGACCAGTGGATACTGAAGTGAAAAAGGACATATGAGCCCCTTAAGAAGCCTAGGGATGGCCACAGGCAGGGGAAGGAGGGCTAAGAGGCAACCTCCCTGAGTGAACGACGCTCGCCAGGGGTTGGACCCAGACACTCTAGCCCTCCGGACAGGTCAAAGTAGGTGGGCCCCGCCCCGCCCCCCCCCCCCCCCCCCCCCCCCCCCCCCCGTCAGCTCCAAACCCTTGGCGAGGCCTGCGCTTCCCGGCCCCGCCTGCGGCTGGCGCAGGGGCGGGGCTAGGGGCGGGGCTAAGGGCGGGCCAGACCTTGCACATGCGCGGGAGCCCCAGGACGCACCCGCCCTGCAGCACCACTGAAGCCCAGCAGAGGGCAAGCTCAGGCTGCAGGATTTCACCTCTGCTCCACAGGGCTGGCCTCCCGGCCCCTCCCCTAAGAGGCGTCCCCCTGAGAGCTCCAGACAGAGGGGCCCTGCCGCCGTTGCAAGATGGCCTCTGGTCTTACCCAGGAGGGACAGGGCAAGAAGAGGCAAGAATAAGCTCAGTGCCGACTTTGCTTTCATCACTGCTTCATCCCCAAAGCCCCAAACAGTCACTTCATATAGTAGGCACTCAATAAATGCTTATTGATGAAACAAAATGGATGAATGGATGACTACATGAATGAACCAAAGACTCCAGAGACGCTTTGAACCTGTGTGATGGGCAGAGGTCTGGGACAAGCAGGAGGGTAAGTGGACAGGGGTTGTCCAGCCCCTAAGTCACTACCCCAGAATGCAGTCACTGAGGCTTAGGGCTGCTCACTCCCCCAGCGCCTGTCTGCTCAGAGCCGGTGACACCACACCATCCCACAGGCACAGAGCCCAAGCAAGGACCAGGGGGCTGGCCTCCCTGCTAAGACCAGGAGCCTGCCCCTTCAGAGATCACCTGGCTGGCTGCTTCAGCAGGCCTTCTGGTCCCTGGGGGTGCTTCAGCTGCTGGGGATTTCCTGATGGCCCCTGGGGATTTCCAAACTGTCCCTGCTTCCTTAAGCTCCCACATGGCCCAAGGCCAAGGCCCAGCCTTGAGGAAGGTTTCCCAAAATTCTCCACACCCCTGCCCCAAATCCCACCAAGATGGGTCATTTCTGAGTCTACAAAATGCACCACACAGGCGATATTCCCATCCCCACCCCCTCTGGCAGACATGAGAGAATAAACATAATGAAGCATTGTTCTTCTCTTTTTCACATAAATAACAATTCTCTATGTCCACAGAAGAAGAAAAAAAAGAAACCCAGTTTAAGGGTTAGCTGCACTGATTTAAATAAAATATCAGTAAGGTCTTCCAGACAGTAAGAATTGTAGTCCTTGCTTATTCGCAAAGTCAGAGGCGCCTTTAGATAAGCCTCAGGTCCCTCCAAACATCAATAAATGTTTGAGGATCTGTGTGTTCACCTCTGGAGGCCCCTGTTGGGCCTCTCTTTGGAACTCTTGGAAGTAAAAATAAAGCACAAACCCAATTTCCAAAGAAGCAGGAAGGGAGAAGTAAAAGCTTCGACTTTCCCTCCCAGCCCACCACCTCCGCATCAACAGCCCAGGCCAAACCCACTGGGGCGTGTGAGCACCTGTGTGACCAAGCTGGGCAGAGAATGCGCTCGGCGAGTGGGGAAGCGCTGCCCCACTTGTGGTGGCACAGGGCCAGGGACCTGCTGCCTCTGGGGCATTAGGATTCCGGAGCGGGTGAGTGTAGAACTTGCCAGAGAGGGCAAGACTTCCTTTGTGAAAGGAAAGGAAAATGCCACCATCCCAGTCTCTCCAGGGGGACTGTAAGAAGAGACCAGCCTACAAGAGCGCGTCACCGTTTCTTCTCCGAGAGCTGTCTAGAGCTGTGCCTGTTTCACACGGTGGCCACTAGCCACATGTGGCTATTTAAATTGAAGATAAAGAGAAACAATGGGAATACTGCTTCTGATTAAATTAGAATTAAAAATTCAGTTCCTCAGTCACACTGGTCACATTTCGGGTGCTCAGTAGCCACGTGTGGCTAATGGCTACCAAGCACAGACTATCGAATGTTTCCCTCTTTGGGGAATTCCATCTGACTTTGAAGACCCCCCCCCTTTCAGCTTGTCCTGGTCATTCTCGCCAAAGACTCCCTCAGGTATCGCCCCAGACCATCTGCTGCTCTTTCCCACCCTTGCCCCAGACTCTACTTAGACTCCTGTCCCAGTGTGCCTGGCCTTGACCCCTAGGCCTCAGAAAGAAGTGGGGGAGGGGACTGTAGCCACAAGTTAACACCCAGCCTGGGAGCAGAAGCCAGACACAGAGGGGCTGAAAAGGCAAGGCTGAATGGAAGCCAGCCCCCATCACAAGGCGTCCCCGGCTGGGGAGAGAGCCCCTCAGTGCCACACAATCATTCCTTGTTTCTGCAGTCCCTGGACCACGCATGGGTAAGACATCCGGAATGCAGCGGCCTGAGGGCTTCCCCACATCACCCTGCTAGACTCAGCTGATGTTAGTGCTCCCAGAGAGACAAATCCCAGCAGAGTCCTGCACTTTCAAGGGCAAATAAGGCCAATGAAGCCTCACCCTGAGCAGCATGCCAGGAGTTCTGCCATGGGGCATGGGGACCATAACTGGCTGCCTCCTTGTGTCGCCAGCTGGTGAACAAACCAGGAAAAAGGGAAAGAGGACATGGTGGAGAAGGGACTTTGGAACATGGTTGTCATGTCAGACAGGCTCAAACTAGCTCCCCAAGCCTGGTATCCGCAGAGGGTGGGGGGTTCAGGGAGACAGGGGAACAGAAGGGGTGTGGCTGCTGCCATGCTCTATCGCAGGCACTGAATTTGGGAGGTTTTGCTACAGTTAGAAAGTCCCGTGGAAGCGTGTGGGCAAGCTCGTATGTGCGATGGAAAGAGCGGAGATCAGACCCGGGAACTGGCAGGCAGGGCTGCCTCTCCGTTCCGAGCCTCAGTTCTGGCCTCAGCTCCTGCTCGGCCCTAATCCAGAAGGTCTGTCAGAGGCAAGGCGCGTGTGAAGGAACAAAATAAGCTGTAGAGAGACCACAAAAAAAGTCTAGTTTGTTTGTCCAACTGGAAAACAAATAGGTAGAAAGAAGTCTGGTAGTCAAAGGTATTGGCATCAGTCAAGAATTTGACTGGAGGAAGTCATAGGAAAAGTAGCACGATTTTAAATATTGGCGCCAAACTGTATAGATTGGAAGCCCAGGGCAAAGCAATCCCACTCTGGGGCTCCCTGTGGCCCTTGGGGACCAATCGGGGCCTAATTTCCCTACGTCCACCTGGATTGCCCACAGGCCAAAATCACCATCTTGAGGACAAGAGCATAGCCACACCCACCCCATGGGCAGAGCTGAGTCACTAACAGGCCGAGGGCATTCCTGTGGGCACGTGACCCATTAAGCTCAGAAGCACCGAGTGCTGTCCAACACCCAGGGGCAGATTAATGATGATGATAATGCTATTCTAAGTGATTTATATGTATTCATTCATTGAATCCTCAAAACAGCCTCACAAGGAAAGTACTATCATTATTATTTTACAGATGAGGAACGTGAGGCACAGAGAAAGTAAATAATTTGCCCAAGGCCACCTGCCAGGAAGCAGCATAGACAACGCGTGAACCCAGGCAGGCTAGCGCCAGGGTCCCTGCTATACCCAGTAGGAACCAATGTATTAGTGAGATTGATACAGACATAATCTACGCAGCTCCCGATTCGAGGGTCCTTCTGTCTGTGTTGTTTCCTTACTCTTTCCCTTCCCCAAAATGAGCTGAAGGCAGCTTCTACAGCCAAAGCCAGCCCTTCTATCCAACTTCGTATTTGCCAAGCATCTGTTTCTACAGCAATGACAAGAGCTGCATTTTTTGGATTTGAAGAGAATAGGTGGGGAGGCAGGATCAGGGACTTTTTATAGCTGGGTTCCCTCTTTCAGAGGCACAGAAGCCTCAAAACCAGTGGTCTAAGAAAGACACAGGGGCTAGGTGGAGAACCAGGGCCCTGATAAAAGCTGGAAAACTCTGCCTTCCTGACAAAGAGACCAGGTCCTCTAGCTTGAGGCCAGCTTTCCTCTGGACAGGGACAGTGAGGGCTGGTTAGGGCTGGAAGCTGACAGCAGAAGTGCTTTGCAAGGGTCTGGGAGAAAAGGACCACCCAGACTAAGTTCTTCAGTGTGTGCACATGTGTGTGTGTGTGTGTGTGTGTGTGTGTAGCCATTTCCAAGCTGGGTGTCCCTTCACAGAGCCTGGCTCTGCTACCCAGCTCAGGGCCAAGTAATGATGGGTGGGAGTGGGAAATGATAAGAAGCCGTTGGGGAGGGAGGAGTGCAGGTATGTGCCCTTGCCTATAGGGGAGGTTCACATCCCACCAGGTAGGGCCAGGTACCCAGGCTAATACCCGTCACCTTCTCTGAGCCTAGGCCTCACTCCTGCCTGCCACCTCCAATCTCACCTGAACAAGAAACTCCTGTCATTGTCCAGAAACCCTCTGGCCAGAATTATGCCGCGGGGACTCTGCCAGACAAGGCCAAGCGCTAAGGGGAATAGGGATGTTTGCCGGTCGCTTGACTCCAGGAAGACAGCCCACGGTAGTCCCCCAGGCTTCTCAGGCCGTGGGCCTGGTTTCCCTCTTGCCTCTATCGATCCTGCTGCATGGCCAAGAGAGTGGGGACCTCACCCCGGGTCTGTGTGTCCTTTAGGTGCCCCGGGCTACCTGCGTCAAAGGATGGAAAGCTGGGCCAGGCCGGGCACAGGCTGGGTCTTCAATGCCTGAAGTGCCAGACATTCAGGCCCCCGGAAGCCTGGACAGCTCCCTCCCGGGAGGACAAGGTAGGAGATGGCAGCCCACTAGGGGAGGAAGCTTCCACTCTCTGAAGTGGAAGCTTCCTCTGCCATCAGCGTGGCCACCAAACCAGCCCACAGATGAGGGAGACAGTATTAGACCCTTCCCCTTGCTATGTTCCTGGAAAGCTCCACTGGAATCTGCAGATAGTTTTCCCTCCGTGTGATGGGGCTGGGTGCGCCTGTGGCTGCCGCAGAGAGTCACGACTGTCTCATGCTGCCTGACAGTGCTGTCACTGCTTGGCCTCTAGCCCATGCCACCCTGGGCTGAGATCTATCTTTCTGCAGATGTCTCCTGTTCTAGAGAAAGCACAGGCCTCCTCATCACAAGGATGGCATCTTCAGCCTCTCTCCTCCCCAGAACCAAGCCCACAGCGTGTGACACCCGCCTTGATTGTGCCAAGACGCCGGGGTCATTCACGCCTGGCCTTTCCTATAGACCAGAGCCATGTCCCCTTCCCACCCCAAACCACCCCAGTCCTCAGTTGCCCGGAGCCAGGGGCAGCCTGTTCTGCAGCCAGAGAAAAGAGCTGGGGAAGTGAGAAGTCTCCCTCCCTGTGGGTACCCTGCATGCCACAGGGCCTGGCAGTGAGAGAGGGCGGGGAGGGACAGAGGAAGTGAGTCAGCTCCTTGCAGAAATGGAAATGAGAGGGAGGAGCCAGCAGAATTGAGATCAGGGGACAAAGGGCACAGGAGAAAGGTCACAAAGAAAGGGAACCAGGCCCTGGAGTGGGCAGATACAGGTGACACACTCAGCAGTGCCACCTCCCACCAAGGCTGGGTAACCTACCTAGGCCAGAGAACCTGGGTCTGGCAGGCGCAGCCCCACCTGCGGATGGAATCTGAGGCGGCTCCCTCCCGTTCATGACTCACGTATGGCTAGAGGAAGCAAGGCCACAGTCATGTTCTCTCCTAACTGAGGTGGAGTCCCTTGTCCCCAGGGCCTCCCACTGCCTCTCCTGAACCTCAAAGCTCCAGAGGACCAGGTTCCCTGGCCTGGCCCAATGGGGAGACAGATGTTGGCATCTCCAAAGAGGGTGGGAACTGAGCCCAGGCCTTAAAAGCAGAGGAGATGGGGTCGCCTTCGCACCCACCGTTGGCCTCCCCAGTAGCCCCTGCCCAGCCAGGAGCTGTCCCCAGGCTCCAGCTGGAATCTGTTGCTCTGATTAGGAAAAACCCTTGCCATGAAAATTCCCAGCCTGCTGACATTCCAGCACAAAGGCAGCCCAGGGAAAGAGGCAGAAGGGAAGAGGAAGCGGCGAACCCTGCAGGGCCACATTCCACCCCCTCAGAGACCTGCAGCCAATAAGACAGGCACATTCCTCCAAGGTCCCCTGGGGGATCTTGGGCAACAAACCTTAGGCAACTTACTTAACCTTAACCTCTCTGTAATCCAGATCCCCAGGGCTGGACACTGTGTGACCCCATATGACACTGCCTGCGCTTCTCACCCAAGCCTGGTGCCTCTGGGGACTCCAGTACAGCTGCAGGAGACAGGCCACCCAAAGGACCCCCTCGCAGGGGTCCTCCCCCAGGCCCCTACTCCTGAAACCGAGAGCCCATCTCCCCTCCTCGCCTGTGGGAGAGGCCGAGTGCCCGGGCACATAGGAAACAGAGCCATGGATCCCAGACAGGTCACCAAGGCCAGTGGGGAGGGTTCTAGGAACCCAAACGGAGCTAAACAGGACAGAGAATGGGAAATCAGTCCCTGACTTGAGCACCATCTTCCTTTCTTCATCAAACGGCCCCTGCTCTCATGAAGTACCCCAGCAGTGGGGAAGTAAGCAGATTGCTAATTAAGTGCAACCTTGATGAATGCTATGAAGAGGATGGGTGCTGCCAGGGTGCAGACATAACCTGGTCTGAGAGGATCAGGGAGGGCTTCCCTGAGGAAGAGACATTCCAACTACAGCTGATGAACAGGAGTGCACGAGGGCGTGGAAGCAAGTGAGAACGCTGTGTCGCACACCGGCTCCGTGCTGGGCACTCTGCCAGGCCGTGCTCCTTGCCTTCTCCCCACAGTGCACACTAGGAGACAACCGAGTTCAGCCACCATGGAGCAGAAGAGGACACATTCTTGGTCAGAGGTGACAGTCCAGGGATCCTGTCATCCTGAGTGCTGCGCTGGTCAGTACAAACATGTCAGTAAGGGCCAGAAAGGTGAGGGGGCCATGTCCCTGCCTCCCCCGATCTCACAGGGGAGATGCAGGAGGCGCAAAGTGTACCTCCCATGTACCCCCCACCTCGGGGAGACCACACGCAACGGCTGCCAAGACCGGCGCTGCTTCTCTTCCTGAGGCTTCCCTTGGCCACCCCTCCCAGTACCTCTCCCAGCTCCCACGAGATTAAATCCTGCCTGCTGCCCCTTGGGCTCACTTCCTCTGCTTAACGTTCAGGAAGCTGTGAGCACTGGTTGCGCCTTCTGTGGCTCACTGTCCACAGGGCAAGAGCACAAGAGTGGCCAGTGACTGTGGCTCCCCCTCCCCTCCGGAGAGGAGGCTTCTGGGGCAGCAGGAATCAGACGGGTCCAGACCTGGGCTAGGAAGTCGGTGTGTGAGGAGATCCAGACGCGGCCTTCCCTGCTCTGTGCAGNTTGGCCACCCCTCCCAGTACCTCTCCCAGCTCCCACGAGATTAAATCCTGCCTGCTGCCCCTTGGGCTCACTTCCTCTGCTTAACGTTCAGGAAGCTGTGAGCACTGGTTGTGCCTTCTGTGGCTCACTGTCCACAGGGCAAGAGCACAAGAGTGGCCAGTGACTGTGGCTCCCCCTCCCCTCTGGAGAGGAGGCTTCTGGGGCAGCAGGAATCAGACGGGTCCAGACCTGGGCTAGGAAGTCGGTGTGTGAGGAGATCCAGACGCGGCCTTCCCTGCTCTGTGCAGCAGGCCCTCAAATAATGTCATTTTGCTCAGTGTCATTTCACTGTAATGGTGATGAGATGCTGTAGGAACTTGTTTATATCAAGTCGCCTATGCTAAAATTGGGTTCATTATCCGCCCTTTCATTGTGATTCCAAGAACCTATGGATGACATTAAGCGAGGACTCAATACACTACATACAGAGCACACTAGCGAAGAACAAGGAGCTGATACCATGAGTTCGAATCCTGCCAAATCATTTAATAGCCTGGAAACTTTAAGCAATTTACTTAACCTTCACCTCTCTGTAGCCCTCATCGATGACGCGGAGAGACTACTGTGGCACCTACTTTAAAGGGTTGTTGGAAAAATTAGGTGAGTTAATACATATAAAGCATCCAGAGCAGTGCCTAATGTACAGTGAACACTAACCATGATCCTCATGCTTGCTATTGTTTTCATGCCTGTGCCTCAAGGCGTTTCTGTTCAGCAGAATCTTGACCAGATCAATTAAATACCACTCATGGAGCATGCGTGTGCTAGGTTCTGTGCTGGGCGCCATGCAGAATACTGGACAGACACCCTACGCTGTCCCCTAGCCCAGAGCCCGCGCCTGACAGGGCAGGACACCACGCCCTGGTTCTGAGGAAAGTGCAGCGGGAGACCAAGGGAGCCAGAGTGGTGACCCGGGTCTGCGGAGACTGTGTCCCCACCAAACTAGAGCCAGCGACTGAGAAAATAAGCTTTGCTGACACTGTCCCCTGTATTTAACAGCACAGAAGCTGCTGCCAAACACCACGCAGGACTCTAGGGTTGGCTGGGGTTCCCCCCGCCCCCCACAAACTGTTGGGCAGGAGGTGGGGAGCCACGAAGACTCCACTCCTTGGCAGTGCCTGTCTGGCATGGTGGGAGCCCACAGTGGGGCTGGATGCCTGGGGCACAGCTGCACTACTGCCCAGGACTGACAGTGGAGGCCACAGGGGCACCCCCTCCCCAGCTGGGTCTCGGGTCCCCACCCCCACAGATGCTGCTCTCCACCCTGGGCTGCAGTGAGGACTACCCGGCAGCTCCGTGTCGTGGGGTGGCGGGAGCCCTGCTGGCAGGCAGAACGCGTGCTTGTGGTTTCTGGGAAACACTGTGGAGATTTGCAGCATTTTTAAAATACTTGTGTTCCCACCCGCCACACACCCCCCCTTCACCCTACTCCTCGCCCACCCCAGTCTGGGTGTTTGCATATCTGGTATTTTCCAGAGCTATTTCAATGTAAATAAGAGAGAGAGAGAGAGATTAGAAGGGAGCAGAGGGCAGGGTGGCCAAGGGTACCGGGGTGGGCCAGAGGGGTTCTGGCCAGGGCTGGGAGGGGCCAGGGCAGGCTACCTCAGTCAAGGCCCTGCCTCCATACCAGGGGTCCAAGTTGTGCCTGCAAAGGCAACCAATGACCATGACATGTACCCACAACCAGTTCAATGGGGCCTGGGCACTGTGTCCACCACCCACGGGCTGGGTGGTCAGGGCACTTAAGGGCTGCAGTCTGTCTAGCATCTGGTAGGGGAGAAGGCAGAGTGGTGCCTTTGAGCACAGAGAAGGGAGACCTAGCATGGCAGAAATGACCTGGTGTACCATTCTATCCTGCCGGTCCCAAGCAGCCTACAAATGAATCCAAGGTAGACACCCCCCAAATGAAATGCTCCTTAATGCTTTTCACCCGTCAGTTCTCGTGCCCTTGAACCTGCCCACTGGCCCCTCATTTCTAAAAGAACTCCTTTTGGGTCTACTTTGAGCTCCCAAGCCAGGGATCTCATAGGGAGAGATTCTGATGCCAGAAGTGCCTGTAGCTTTGGCACAAAATGAAGTGAAAATTATCTGTTTAAAAGACCAAAACCCCTCCAAGGATCATTTAGAGTGGCATCAGGAACAGAAGCATCCTTGAACACCGAGCCCAGGCAGCACGCAGCTGCTCCACTACCACCAGAAGCCCCGGGGAAGGCCCACTGCTCAGCAGCTGGCCCGGCAGACCTGCAAGCAGTAGTTTCGAGTCTCTCCTTGGAATCTACGGTTCCCACTGCAGGGCTTCTGTGGATGAGGATGCTGAGGCTCATACAGTTCCCGCCCAGGGGTCTAGGGCTTCTACTACGACAAAGGGACCCCCGCCCTTCTCCTACACACAGGCAACCCTGACTGGCCAGTCTCCTGCGGGGCCTCTGATGTCCATGTCTGCAGGTCTGAGAAGCTGGGAGCTAAGAAGCCAGGAAAAGCTAGGAGCATCCAGTGCCCATCTGTCCCTTTGGCTGGCCATTTTTTCAGAGCCACAGTGAGAGAGTTTGGACAAAAGCATCAGGAGTCCTGCTTGGAAAGAAAACCTTACCAGGAGCAATGATGGGAGAACACGAGGATGGGTTAATTAAGGAGGATGCAAAATTACCTTTCCCGGATGTCTTCAGAGACTGGGCAGAGGGAAAGATACTAATCTTCCTAAGCATTTACTGCTTGCCAAAGTCTGCCTAAGTGATCTCACCTAACACATAAACACGTCTATCTTATTTATTTATTTTTTTAAACACGTCTATCTTAAATAAAGACCCATCAAGTATAATATGCAGAATAAAAAATAAGTCTCTCTTTCTTCTCCATCCCAGAGAAAACTGGAGTGAGTTAGCTGGGCATGCATCCTTCTTTGACTTCATCGTCTCCAATTCTGGGAGGACAGAATAAGGCCCATTTATGGAGATCAAGGGTCACATCCTCTAAGGGGCCCCTCCTGATTAGCAGCCCTTCTCCCCAGGTAGAACTGCCCACTTCCTCCTTCCCGCCCTCCTGTTTGCCTGTACAAGAGTTCTATGAGAGCAGTTATGGTTGCTTGGTTGCCTTTCTTATGTCTAGGCTTTCTCAAGGAAAGATTCTATTTTATTTGCTTAACCCTCCAGTGCCCAGTACAGTGCCTGGTCCTTAAACAGCCTTCATTAAATGTTCAAGGGAGCCCTGGCCAGTATGGCTCACGCGGTTGGAGCATCGGCCTGAGGAACCTCCAAACCAAAAGGGGGTTCCATTCCTGGTCAGGGCACACGCCTACGTGGTTTGATCACACCTAATCACATGCCTTCAGGTTTGATCCCCGGTCAGGGCACATATGGGAGGCAACCAATCGATGTTTCTCTCTCTCTACCTGCCCCTCTTCCTTTCTAATATCAATAAACATATTTTTAAGCTTTTAAAAATTGTTCAAGGGAATGACTAAACTGAAGTTCAGGAAAGTTTGGTCACTTTAGTGTAACTCAAACTGATTCCAAAGCCCACGTTCTTTCCACTGTGACATGCGCTCTCCTAGGTTCTCCTGAGTGTGGAGGTGTTGTAGACGGCCACGAGGACCTCTTGAGGAACCTCACAACGCTATAGCAATTGTGGGCAAACTCCAAGGTCCAACCAGAGAAGAAACTCTACCACAGCTCTCCAGCAAACGCCTGACAGCTCCACAGGGCTCAGGAAACTAGACTTGACTGGGAGGGGGTAGCCTGCCTTCCTTTACCCCCTCCTCTCTCCTCCTACCACCACCTCAGAAGCTCAGGAAGCAGGGCTTTCTGGGTAGGGCTCCCACGTAGGCCAGCTCCTCTGGCTCTTAGCAGCAGGAGGGCAACTACACTGGCCAGGGTTTAGCGAGGCGGACTTTTCTGAGCTCTCAGCAGAATCATCCAACATATGCAGATAATCCACTTGGCCCCCATGCTGGCCTGCTGAGGATACAAACAGAAGGGACCAGTCTTCCAGACCCTACCTACCCTCCCCTACCTATTCTCAATGGGCTTAGACTTCCCCCCCCAGACTCATGGAACTGGAGAGAGGAATTTTGATCCAACTGGGGTTCTAAGATCCCCATCTTTACCAACACCTCCCTTTATCTCACCAGACTCAGGGAATGCTTTGCCTTTAGAAGATTTAAGAATATCTAATCTAAAAACAGATGCCTCCCCGAAACACTTTCCCTGAGGAACCATGGAAAGAACTTAGCATCCTTCCCCAAACCTGGCAGTCACACTTGACCCCTCCTCTCCTCCTTCCCTCACATCAGTCAGTCACCAAGGCCCAGAATCTACCTTAGTTGCTTACATCCGATTCCGCTCTCCACTTGCACCGCCTCTACCCCAGTTGAGGCCTCCAATCGTTCTACTTGGATCACTAGAATGGCGTCCTCACTATTCCCCACCGTGGTGACCCTTGCTACACCAGAAGGTCTCCATAAACAGCCAGAGAGATTTTCTAAACTCTGTCCCTTTTTTAAACTTCCTGATTAAACTGCTACGTTGCCCTCGGGTTAAATTTTATATTGTCTGGCATGGCTCACAAGGGCCTTTGTGACCCGGCCCCTGCTTACTCCTTTTGCTGCTTCTCTCAATACTGCCCCCATACACTGTCCCCAGCCTTATTCTCCAAATGTGTCATTCTCTCTCCAATCTCTAGGCCTTGACTTGTGTCTAAGACAGCCTCTTCCTCCCTCCTGCCTCCCCTGTCAGCTTTCTCTGACTCATCCCAAAGACTACGCTTAAAGTCCCTCTTCTGTGCTCCCTAGTAGCCTGTACTGGCCCATCACTGAGCTTCTCAAACGGCAATGTCACTGTCTGCTACTTGATCATCTCTCCTGATAGATTAGGCGTTCCTTGGGGCTGGGTCCCAGGACACACAGTAAGCGCTCAACAAATGTTTGTTTAGTGCAGCGATTTTTTAACCTCTTTCATCTCAGGGCACACACAGACTAATTCCTAAAATTCTGTGCTACACGAAAAAACATATTATGTTTTTTGCTGATCTGACAAAAAACACAGGTATAATTTGATTCATTCACACCAGGTGGCTGTTGTTGTGCTGGCTGTTGTCATGTTTCTTATTTGACAATCTAAGGGAAAAAAGAGGTCAGTGCCCTTGACTAAACCAGTCAGGTACCACACCAGTTGAAGTCACTGGTTTAGTAGACAGGTGAGTGGCAGAACAGATGGTAGAAGAAGGGCTGCTTCTCTCAGGCCTGCTGAGTGATTTCTAGCAGGTCCCCAGTCTCGCCTACTACCATGGCTCCTCCTACTCCCAGTAGGGCCTTGTCTAGCAGCTACGGAGACATATGAACAAGGTGTGAGCCAAGCATTCTGGACCCACACCATGTGAGAAGGAAACCCAGGGGGCTCCCTCTCCCTGGGGCCTTCTGAACCATGGACAGGAGCCATGGGGCTTGGCCCCCATCTGTGTGCAGAAAGAAAACAGATGGCCAGCCAGCTCCCTTAGAGCTCCCTGGGGACAGGCAACGTGTGGACACAGTTGATGGATGGCCCGGCAGGCAGGGTGGCCGCCAGAGCTGTCCCTGTGGGGCTAGAGTTGTCAGGGTACCCCGCCCGCCCAGGCGTACGGAGGAGGTAGGAAGACTCTTTTCTTGGCATGGGACTGGGATTAGAAACTGCTGCCAAAAAAAGGAGCAGGAGTAGGAGTGGGAGAGAGGAGATAGAGGCTGAGAGCTGCAGCCTCGGCTGCAGGTCTCCCACACCAGCCCCAGGGGCTATCTCAGGAGTCAGAGCGCTGGACTCCCTCTGCTCCCTCTGTGTGGCAGGGATCCCCACCACCTACCCAGGTGCAGCTTCCTTCAACCCTGTGATTCTGGTTGTCTCATCAGATAGTTCTAGAATGGGGCTTTCTACTGTGTCCCCTGCCAGATCCCCCAGGTGGGGGACGAAGTCCTCTGGGCACCAAATGGCTTGCCCCACAGGCTACAGCAAGCTGGTAATTCTGTGATACCAGCTGTAAGGGATCCACCTGGGCTTCCTGAGCTAATCCATCCACTTCCCCAGGGATGGCATAGCAGATAGGTGGGGAGGAGAGAGACAGGGAGATACGAGATGCCTGGTCTACAGAGAACAAAACTAACCAGCATCTGTGATGCCAGGCCCTGAGCCCCACAGAGGCCTGTGCTGTGGTTCTGCAAGGAGCTGGCAATAATCCCCTGGGGGACTCATTCTTTAAGAAGAAAATTCCACCTACTGAAGGCAATGTTAGCTTGAGAGAAAGTAGATAGACATGGCAACATGGTATGGTCTTTGGTTCTGAGATAAGACCACTCCCTCTAAGCTGTGTTTCCCCAAGTTCAGCCTAGCCTGGTGGCTGACACAGAGTAGGTGCTCAATGCGTTTCTGGAATAAATATGTCTGGGTCTTTCCCTGGATTCTACAACAGGCTCTCTCCCACTCACTACCCCTTCCTGATTAGCAAAGCTGCCTGACCCCACCAGCTCCAGGATAAAGCCAGGTCTGGAACCTAGTGCCCGTGCTTCCTGCCAGCGTCTCACCCTGCTGCTCCCAGGCCCGATATGCTGCTAGGCTGAGCCGCCATCTGAGCAACTACTTCCTGTCCCAGGGAGAAAGCTAGGACCGGGACTCTGCCTGTTTCCTTAGCATTTCCTCCTGTTTCAGACTTGGACACATCTGGTTGGTCACTTAGTGCTGAAAGGTCCTGGCCAGGCTGTGCACTGGTAAGGCTTTAGGGATCTTGTCAGTCCTAAAAGCCACAGCTGGGAGAGGGGAATGACCACAGGCCAACTTATCCTTCATGTGTTGTCTCCAGGCAGAACTTTCCAAACTGCTATGTAGCTACCCTATTAAAGGCCCCCCTGGGTTAGAGATCTTCATCCTATTAGAGACCATCTTTTCAGGAGTTAAACTGGGTTGGTCCTGGGTAAATAAACAGGTATCTGCTAAATCTGATGGACACAGTTAACCTAAATCTCTCCTGGGCCTATGTCACCACTTCTACTGCTGTTTTGTGTAACAGGATTACAGTCCGGGTCTTAAGGATAGTCAAGTCATACTGTCTCTGTAGGCTTCATGCGTGTGACGTTTCCAGGGCCATGCATCTTCTTCTTCCAGGAAAGATAGTAAAACTCTTGGAGTACAAGAGATCTTTATAAGTCAGGCCCAGTCACTCCCCTGCTTCAAACCCTACAATAGTCCCATTTCACTGGGGTAAGATCTAAACTCCTACCATGATTTACAAGGTTTTCACAATTCGGCCCCTGCTTATCTCTGCCACCTCACCAAGTCCTCACTCACTAAGGGGCAAGAGGAGGCCTGAGGTCATCTTCCCAGGAGCTACTATAGTAGCTGCACATCCAGATATTCCATGATAGCCCTGATTTGAAGTAATTTATCTTTTTTTCATTTCTAGTATCTAAATAACATAGATATTATAACATAGATCCTACATATCAGTCCAGATACCTGATATGCTTGTGGGGAGAAGGGCGGGCCCCACCTGAGGTCCGCCTTTCTCCTCACAAGCCAGGTAGGTGGTCCCTGAAGGTCAAGGACTGGCCCAGCTTCACCACTCACACACTCGCTAGGCTCTGGCTCCAGCTCTTGGGCGCCCCAATCCCCCATCTAAGTACAATCACAGGAGACACCAGCAATCCCGGTCCCTGCTCATCCCCAGGGAAACACTCACATCGGCTGGCTCCCTGCGGGGTCCCTCGCCGCTCCGCAGCCAGCTCCGGCTGAGCTCACTGAGCTCTGGGATGGGTTGCACCTTGAGCCGCACGCTGTCCCCGGACTGCCGGATCATCTCCACAATCTCGTCCCTGGACTTGCTCTCCACGTTGTGCCCATTAATCTCCACCAGACGATCACCTGGCACCAGCCCCAGGGCCAGGTCCTTGGTGCCTGCACCAGGCTCAGCAAAGTGAACAACCCTCCGACAGACCTGGCCCTCGGGGCCCCGATCTAGCACAGTTGTGCGCCGCAGGGAGAAGCCAAAGTCTCCGGTGGGCCGTCGCTGCAGCTCCAGCTCCCGGAGGGCAGGGGGTGGTGGGGGCACCACAGGGGGCAAGCGCAGGTCAGCTGGAAACCTTTTAGTCACCAGTTCAGGCACTCGGGACCGGGGCCCCAGGCGAGGGAGGCCTGGGCCAGGATGCTGCACCAGCTGTCCTTCTAGAGTCCTCACCTCCACCTGTGGGGATGGGGCAGCAGAGTGCTCTGAGGGGGTGGAGGTCTCAGAGGCACTCTCATCCCGGCTCCTCTGGGAGAAGGAGAAGCGCTTGACAATCATCTGTGAGTTCTGCTTGGCCAGGGAGCCGAACTTGGCCGCCCGCTGCAGCACAGAGCCACGGAAGCTACCTTCCTCACCTTTAAGGTCATCACTGGAGCTAGCTGTGCTGAGGTGGCCCGAGTCCAGGATGACGCTGCCCCTGTTGCTGTCAGAGTCGATGTCAGTCAGGTGCAGGTCGGAGCCGCTGGCCACCTTGATGGGGATGGGGTTGGAGATTTCCAGGCGCATCTTAGATTCACGCTTGGAGGAGCGGTTCAGGTTGAAAAAGCCACGTCTCAGGCTCATCTCCTCCAGGCTCCTGAGCTCTGCTGCTGACATCCGCTCCTTCTTTTCCTTTTTCTCCTTCTTCTCCTTCCGCCCGCCATCTTTGTCCTTGTCTTTCTTCATTAGGTTAAACATGGTGGGGGTGCTGTTTTAAGGGGTGGTACCCCCACAGGATTATGGGCGCGTAGCACAGGGCCTCTGTGTTCCACTTCCACCTTGCTGCTGCAGACAGAAACAGAGAGAAAGAGAACGGTTATTGGAGCAGAGGCTCTTCCCATATCTCCAGACCAGCCACAGCCAGCTGCTGAGCATGGCTACCCCTCACAGAGTGCTAGCTATGCACCAGTTCTCTGCTCTATACAAAACTGTCCCAGTTAAGCCTCATTTCGCTGCTATGGGAAGGTCTATTATTACGCCCATCTCACAAATAAGGAAACTTGAGGTTTAGATAAGGTCGGAAAAGCCCAAACTCCAACGTCTCTCATTTCCTGTGATCCCTGATAGACCTAGGCTTAGGTGTGTGCCTGGAGGGGGCATCCAGGAGATCTTACTTTCTGGCAAGAGGATGCCATCAAGCCAACTTGGGACCTGACTTCAAACACAAGGGAGGAGAAAAAGGGACTCGGGGCATCATCATCTCCCCACAGACGATGTCCCTTAAGGCAACCGAATCACGTGCTATTGAGCTCTTTCCTAAGCCTGTTATCCCTAGCACAGCAGCCTTAGCCACTGCCTGACCGAGGACCTCGAAGAACCAACACTTATTTAATGAGTACCACTTAGGCATAATGCCAGGCTCTCTCCACACACTACCTCATTTGAACTTCACAGCATCCCTCCCTGCAAGGTAGGTATCATTATCTCTACAAATGAGAAAATTAAGTATAAGTTAGTTGTCATATAGCGAATAAGTGGCCATATCAGAAAACAATGGCAAATATTGTTTTTCTTTTGAGGCCCTGGGCGCCCAAATTGAGGCAGGGAGGGAAGCAGAGGGGAAGTTCCAGACTCAACAGAGGGCAGACAGCTGTGCGGTGGGGGCAGAGGCGGGATCTGCTGGATAAACAGGATCCTGAAAAACTCACATCCTTTTCCCCAGACCAACACCTAAATATAGCTTCAGGAAGAAAGTTGTGGCAGCGTGAGAGAAGGCCTCAGCGCCCCGGCACGTGTGCCTGTGGCGCCAACCTCTTCCCACCGTGATGCACACCTGCCTGGGGACAGGCCTGAGAAAAGCCTGATGGGGGTGGGGTTGAGAGAGCCTTTCTTGTTCTAACCAGCAGGGAAAAAGAAACAGAAGTAGGCCATACCCGCTAATTAGAAATTAAATGTAATTTTTTTCTCTGTCCACAAAGGCCTTCCCCCTGAATTCCACACACAGGAACTACAGGCTTACTCCTTCCATGTTGCGAGGTCTTGGAGAGGCCTTTCTTCTGTGTACCCCACCCCCTCAGCCAAGTGGGGCCCCCAGGCTCCCCTTTCTACTTGAGAGAGACCCTCAACCCAGGTACAATGCCTAGGAAAGCATCAAGGCCAGCAATTCCCAAGGGCCCCAGTGCACTGGTTAATTATTCCCCCCTTGCCCAGCACCCTCACCCAAGTGGTTCCCAAGAGATAAATGTACCCTTTATAGAGCAGCGCTACCCAAAAGAAATATAATTCAAGTCATATATTAATTTTAAGCTTTTTAGCAGCCACATTTAAAAAGGTAAAAAAAAAAACCAACAGGTGGAATTAACTCCAATGACATCATTTATTTAATGTAAATGTATCCAAAATATTGACATCTTGATATGTGATCTATATAAAAATACTGAGGTATCTTATATTCTCTTTTCCATACGAAGTCTTGGAAATCCAGCACATATTTTACACTTAGAGCACATCTCAGCTCAGACTAACCGCTGAGGTACCCAGTAGCCCCATGTGGCTTGTTGCTGTAGGACTGGGCAGTACAATTCTCCCGAAATCTTTAGTTGTGGGGCACATCCAAAGGGGTGGGAAATCCGGTCTAGTCCCCAGCTCCCTGTGGGCCTGGCAGGTACCCCTTTCCTCCTCTCATTTCAGTCTCTACCTAGTAAAACCAAGTTCCCTCTGAACTTTTTGGTTCTAAATGCTCCATGCCCAGTAACTGGGAGTAGGAAGACGAGAAATGCAGAGCTCAAGAGGAAGAAAGCCAGGGGCAACCTTGGCCAGCTGAGTCTGGACTAATTTGGGGTGGGGAGCACCTGACACCAGGTGTCTCCTCTTTTTAAAAAATTTTTTTAAAAAATTTATCTTTAGAGGGGAAGGGAAGGAGAGAGGGAGAGAAACATCAGTGTATGTTTGCCGCTTGTGTGTCCCCCACCGGGAACTGACCCGAAACCCGGGCATGTGCCCCGACCAGGAACCAAACCGCAATCCCCTGGTTTGCAGGCCCGCACTCAATCCACTGAACTACACCAGCCAGGCTAGGTGTCTTCTCTTTAGGGCTCTGCTTTGGCATAGGGCATCTGCCTCTCATTCTGAACCATTGACGGGGGGTGTGGCACAAGCCTACACATCCCAGGACACAAGATCTTCAGTTGATTACTGCCCACTACCCCTCACCCACCACTATTCAACACTGTCTTAAAAAATGTTTTTTGATACGTTTATTGATTTTAGAGAGAGGAAAAAGGAGAAAGAGAGAAAAATATCAATGTGAGAGAGAAACATCAACTGATTGTCTTCCGTAAGTGCTGGGACCAGGCATCGAGCCCCCAGCCTTTTCACGTCCAGGATGACACTCCAATCAACTAAGCCACACCAGCCTGGGCTACTTGTATTGTCTTAAAGGGCTGGTTTGGAAGATGGCCCCAGGGAGTACTGTGGGGAAATAAAGAAAGAAACCCACCTCAGGGACTTGCAGGAAACAAACAAGTCTCTTGGCCTCAGCGCAACCCCAGAGAGTCCAAATGCCTTCAGTGCGGCTGCACCAAGGCATCTTTCTGTCTCCAGTTCTCACTCAGCAACCCCTTCCCAATTCTGGCTCTTTGCTGGGGCCTAGATATTTGAGCAGTTATCAACAGAAAAGAGGCCCAGAATTCTAGAATCTTTGGGCTGAAGAGGTCCATGGAAAGTAATTTCATATAAATCCCTGTCTTGGCCAAAGCTTGCTCCCACTGTCATGTGACAGGCAGGAACGACAGTCAGAGCAGCAGCAGCGCAGGGCACAGTGCTAGCCCGAAATGCTATGAGAGCTGGTATCTAGGCCTGGATCTGCCGACAAATTGGCAGGGGACCTTGAGCCTGTCACTTTGCTCAAGGTTGGACTAGATGATCTAGGTCTCTTCTAGCTCTAAAATTCCAAATATCTAAGTCTCTTGTGGACACAGGTTAGTTATTAACTTTCTGCCAAAGTCACCCCTCTATCCCAGCCCCGAGGCCTTCAGAGTCTGAGTCCATTGCCGCCCTTCTCTCATCACTCCCGGTGCCACTGTTGTCTGCACAGCTCACAAGGCACCCCTTCCCCACTGCCATTCCTACAATTGCCAGGCCTGGCTGTGGCCGGGTTCTCTCCTGTGCCCCACGTCTGGACCTACCTGCGACCTCCTGCTTCAGAGTCGGAGCTGCAATGCAGCTACAGTTAAACGGCTGCTCCTGTGCTCCTCAGCACCTGATCTGCTAGAGATCTGGGCTCTGTCACCTTTTTGTAGAGCCCAGACTTTCCAGCATCTCCCGTCCTCCTGTCCAAAGTCTCCAGCAGCAATGACATTGCCACCTTCCCGCTCTCCCTTCCAGACTGAAATTTCTACCTGCCTCCCCTTCGTCTCTTATTCTGTTCAGTGAAGGAAACCTTATAGTTTGTCTGACCTTCTCTTCTACCTTTCTCCCTCCACTCTACTCCAGAAGGCCTTCCTAATTTTTTTTTAAAGAAGTATTTTTCTTTTCTTTTTTTTAAAATTTAATTTAATTTAATTTTTTTAAAGATTTTATTTATTTATTTACCTTTAGAGGGGAAGGGGAGAGGGAGAGAAACATCAATGTATGGTTGCCTTTTGTGCATCCCTTGCTGGGATTTGGGATTTGGCCTGCAGGGAACCGGCCTGCAACCCAGGCATGTGCCTGGACTGGGAATTGAGTCAGCGACCCTCAGGCCCACGTTCAATACACTGAGCCACACCAGCCAGGGCAGGCCTTTCCAATTTCAAGTGAAGAGACAGTATGCATGTAAGTTAGGGTATATATGTAAAGTAGGGTATGTACCTAAATCATTTTGACCTCTATCTTCACAATCAAAGCCAAGTACAATCGACTCAGTCAATTCAACTGCTTTGTTACTTTAAGACAGAAAGCATTTTGAGGGCAAGAATCATTCAACTCCAATATGCATCTATCAGTTCACCAACAGGAGAAACAATTTGCATATTCATATAACGGAATACTACTCAACAATAAAAAGGGAGCAAATACTAATACACGTAAGAGAAGTGAATCGCAAAAACATTGTCAAGTGACAGTAAAAGAAGCCTTTGCCAAGAGTACATACTGGTATGATATTATTTATATGAAATTCTAGTATAGGCAAAACTAACCTAAGGTGGAAAAAATCAAAACAGTGGTTACCTCTGGGAAGTGGGAGTAGGGGTTGGCCAAGAAAGGGCATGAGGAAACTTGTCGGGGTGACACTCATGCTACGTATCTTTTATTTATTTGCTTATTTATCTTTAGAGGGGACAGGAAGGAGAGAAATATCAATGTATGGTTGCCTCTCGTGAGTCCCCTGCTGGGAACTGGCCTGCAACCCAGGCATGTGCCCTGACTGGGAACCGAACTGCGATCGTGTGGCTCACAGGCCCGTGCTCAATCCACTGAGCTACACCAGCCAGGGCACATGCTCCGTATCTTGATAGGAGTTGGGATTGACAGGTGTACGTATTCGTCAGCAGTCATCAAATAGTGCACATGGGTCTGTGCATTCCATTGTGTGAAATATTCACTCAAAAGAAAAAAATTGTAAATAAATATTGAACTCCAGATAAAATGTATGCTTAAGTATTTGGGGAAGAGTATACTGATGCCTACAAATTACTTTGAGATGCATCAAAAATGTAAGATAAGCCATGAATGGATCAAGGGATAAATATGTGATAAAGCAGGACAGTAAAGTATTAATTGTAGAATCTAGAAGATGGGGGCTGTTCTTTGTAAAATTATTTAATTTTTCTAAATGTTTGCAGAGCTTTGTGATAAAATATTAAGGAAAACTATGTATCAAGCACCTATTGAATGCAATGGATATAAGATAAATAAAACTAATGAAAGAGCTTAGGTTTCAGATGTCAGGTAACAAACCTGGGACCAAATTCAAGTTAACAGCTCCGTAACCTTGGGCAAGTCTCTTAAGGCCTCTATGCCTCCATTTCCCCCATTTCTAAAATGGAGATAATAACAGTGCCTACCACATAAGGCATGGGCATTAAGGGAAACGTGTGTAGAGGCCTTTTATATAATACCTAGCCCAGAGTAAGCCCTCAAGAATGGTACCCAGCAGAAGCAGGACACACTCGCCATATAAATGGGATGGTATCGGGGATGGTAAGCACACACATGACTGTCAGCACAGGTGTAACTAAAATTAGCATATACATAAAAATCTCAACGCTGGAAAGGACCTTTGTATATAGAGAGGAAAGCTCAAAGAAGTGACGGCAATCCAGTGAGCATACGGCCACCCGGACCACGCTGGCTCACGTCCAGAGGCCCCATGTAGGGACTCCCAGGGACAAGGACAGGCGATGCAGAGATGCAGAAGTAGGAATTGCAACAGGCACACATGGGTCCTCCACCTCAGTGATACGCAGACACGTGAGATAAAAGAGGTACAACATTGTTCACATGGCAGTTCAGTAAAAAACTACCAAGATTAGTAATAACAATCAATTAGAAGATGGGAAGCAGGGCATTTCGTAGGCGCTGGTGGGAGTGTAACTGGTATACGGCAGGCAAGTTGGTGGCACCTATGAAAACACTCAAATGTGCATATCCTCTTTTTTTCAAGATTTTATTCATATTTTTAGAGGGGAAGGAAAGGAGAGAGGAAGAGAAACATCAATGTATGGTTGCCTCTCGCACATCCCCAGCTGGAAACTGGCCTGCAACCCAGGCATGTGCCCTGACTGGGAATTGAACTGCAATTGTCTGCTTCGCAGGCCCACGCTCAATCCACTGAGACACACCAGCCAGGGCCAAATGTGCATATTCTCTGATGGGGCGATTCCTCTTATAGGACATCTATAGATATATTCCCATAATAAACACAGCTAACCTTTAGAGCATTGTTTGTAATAGCAAAATTCTTCGCTATAAGTGACCATGACTAGGTTAATAGCTAAATTATAGAACTGGGTAGTTACTAAAAAGAATGAGATAGATTTGTGTATGCTGACCTAGAAAGATTTTAGACTATATTACTAAGTGAAAAAAGCAAGTCGTCAGATAGTATGTAATTTTTACTAAATTTTTAAAAACTATGTATATGTGTGAAAATATATAAAGTATATTATATATAATATTTGCACATGCATAGAAAAAGTATGTGCTCTGTGGAAGAGAGGGATTTTAGAAGGGTCAAAGCAGACTTGTGTGCTATCTGTATTGTTTTAATTCTTTACAATAAGAACATTTAGCCTTAGCTGGTGTAGTTGAGTGCCGACCAGCAAACTAAAGGGTAACTGGTTCAATTCCCAGTCAGAGCACATGCCTAGGTAGTGGGCCAGGTCCCCTGTATGGGGTGCAGGAGAGGCACATCCCTACATTAATGTTTCTCTTTCTCCCTCCCTTCCCCTCTCTCTAAAAATAAATAAATTCTTAAAAAAAAAGAACATTTAGCTGGTAGGTGCGTGTGTGTGTATTTAAGCCTACAGCTTTAGATAGCAGGATTATATATAGTTTTTCTTCTACTTTGTGCATGTTCTTTATTTTCTACAGAATTTTTTTAATGTTTATATAAAATTATATTTATGTAACATAATATCTTAAGCTATAAATATACATAAAAATATATAACAAGCTTTAGAAAAGTAATCTAGAAAGATCCATTGTAAACATTTATCAGTGGCTTTTTTGTCTGTGGGATAATGGTAAAAAAGGCTAACACTTTCTACCTAGGGCACTCCCTGCAGATTAAACCTTTTTTCAGCATATAACTTTAGTGATTGTAAGTATTTTTTAAAAATAAAGAAAGAAAAAAGACAGGTTTGACAATGTGGTAAGCGATCCATTTAGCATTAAAGCTGTAAACAGGGTTTGCAACAGTAAGTTCAAGATTGCCCTCTCATGCATTGAAACAATTTCAGTGACTTGGGGGACTTGGTTAAAATAGATCTCACTGTTGTCTTGTGGCTTTAAGTGGGGACAGATTTAAATGGGTCACCCTGCAGCTGGCAAAGTAGAAACCCCAGGAAATGGAAACTATAACGTTAGAATCCCAAGACTTGGTTGCTGTGGGTGGATACTTAAAAGGGTCAATCCCCCACCCCACCCCAGACCACACTCATAAATAAATACAAAGGAAATGCTTTCCCAAGAGAGCCGGCCTCTTTCGCTTGGCCTCTGACCTCCCTGAGTGGCCATTTCCTACAGCCCCAAGGCCTTTATCTCGGCGCTGGCCCACCGAGGACTGCAAAAGGGCCCCGTGTGGCTCGCAGAGCACCTGGCCCGGCCCGGAGGCCTCACCCTGAACCTCACAGGGTGACGCCTGTCCCTGCGGCCGCCGCCGAGCTTCTCCTGGCGGGTTCTGCTGAGCTCCGCAGAGCCCCGTGACTCACCGCCAGGTCACACGGAGCTTACTGGCTCCAGGTGTGCTCCCTCACTCGGACTGCACGCTTCTCACATGACATCAGCCGCCTGCCTGCCCGCCGGCCTGCCGGCTCCCTACTCCCTTCCCTGCCTGCCCCGGAGCAGGGATCCGACAGCCTCCTGCCCTTCCAGACAGCGGGGCCCTGCGCAGCCTCAACCCGGCTCCTGTCTCCTCTGGAACGCAGATCCCACAGGACCCGGGAGAAACGCGAGCTGGAGAGGTGCCAGCAGCCAGGCCAGGTCCCCTGCTGCTCTTCCAGGTGCAACTCCTCCGTCTCATGGGGAACCTGCTGAATCCTGCTGGGAGCTCGGTGAACTCAGTTAACACTACCATCCCCACCCCACCTTTTTGTGACCTTGAGCAAGTTCCGTCCCCTCTATAGGCCTCAGCTATTTCAACTATAAAATGCCCATGGGCCTGAGAGTTCAGAGTTGGCCCCAAGTCCCTGACTTTGCTGGAGAGATATTCTGCTCAACCACAAACTACAGGTTCTAATCTTGATCTGCCTCTGACTTGCTGTGTAACCTTGAGCCCTCGCCCAACATCTCTGAATATCAGAGTATAATAAAAATAATCCCTAGCAAGAGAGATAAAAGTACCTGGCAGAGAGGAAGGGCCCTGGGCCCTGTAAAATCAACAATCCACAATTTAATCTGCTGCCTGGCTCTAAGCAATTTGAAATGTCAAAGGAATGTGGATAATTTATGAGCCACAATTCCCATCTCCAGAGCAAGGGCAGGAAAGTAAGGGAAAAGGGGCTTTCCAGGTCTCCTACCCATCCTCCAATCTAGCGCCTACCACTGCCCTACCCTACCTTCTAATTCAGTCCACCCCAGAAAGTGGTGATGGGGGCTGAGGTGCAGTTAACAGTGCTTTAACAGATCTTAAAGCACTCCGAGGACTGACCCAGAGCAAAACTTAAAAGCTCCATCAAACCCCCAACCCACGTCCTGTGGGAATCTGTTAATCATAGCACAGAGTGGACCGGGTTCTCTTATCCCCTCAAACCTTTAAGCAACCTCAGCTTTACCCACCATGCCCAGGAGAGGCCTGGGACAAGGAATGGGGCCCAAAGCCGACAGGACGCTGCTCACAAGGATGCTCTGGTTCCTGTCTGTGGTATCCACGCCAGGTGAGGTAGATCTGGCTGGGGACAGACCTTTGGTCTGAAGGAGCAAGAACAGCGCTACTGCCCAGGAGACCTGTGACACAGCAAGTCAGCGTCAAGCCTCCCTTGGTTCCAACAATCCCTGCTCCACCTGAGGAGGGTGGATTCTCCCTTTCACACAAGCACCAGCTCTGCCCCACCCAGTCCGCCTCCAGGTACCTGCCTCTGAGGGACCCCAGAGTTTTCGGGTCCAACTTCTGAAGACTCATGCACCCTGCAGTGAGCAGTTTCAAGCTGGACCAGTGAAGAAAGCTCCAGGCAACATGCTGGCTGCCCAGGCTGCCCAGGAGTGAGGCTGAGGGGACGGGGCAGGAATCAGGAAGGACACAATCAGTGAGGGCAGCTGAGGAGAGCCTGGGGCATGGGAGGAAGCCCTCAGGCACACGCCCGGGCACCTGAGCCAGACGGGGAATGAGTAAACAAACCAGATGCTCAGAGCTGCCAGGCACCAGGTCATCAAATGTTCAAAGTTCAAAGCTCCCACAGGAAGTGACCACCAGCATTCTATCCCTCCCACGCCCACCTACAACCCTTCTCAGTCCCCGAAACCCCTAACACAATAGCTTTCCCTACTGTCTTCCTGGAATTGAGGCCCCAACTCCAATGTCCCCAACCCCAAATGGCCAAGCACACCTCCACCCAAGGCTATATATAACCAGTCGTGTCCAGCAATCAGGAGGATGTTTCCTGGAAAGACCTCATCACAAAAAGGCAGAAGGGAAGCTGAGGAGGTGGCAGGCCACTGACAAAGAGCAGTGAGGTCTGTCAGGAAGCCAGAGACCTCTGGAGAGCAACTTTCAGTATCCCCACATAGAAAATAGTCCCTGAACCAAAAGGGTGGGGAACGGTTAGGCAAGGCCGGGCCCATTGCCATGACACCAGGATACCAACTAGTTCCCCCAAAGGGGTCCAGACCTGACAAGCCCATAGAAAGTCATCATGAACCTGTCTGGAGTCAATGTCTTGCTAAGGTGATCTAGCTTTTAACTGCCTGGACACGTTCCCTCCCTTCCAGCATGGCCCAATGCATACACGCTTCGCACTTTGGGGGAGTTACAAGGCCTCCGCAACCACAGACATGCCAGGCACTCAAAAGATAAAATGAATCCATGCAAATGGGCCCAAGTCATTGGCAAGGTGTAGGGGAGATAGAATCTAGTTCCATAATTTTGGGGGACCATCTGAGGGCAGGGAGGCCCTTTGCAGGACAGCTCCTCCTGGGAAGCATCAGTCTAGGCCTCCTTACGAAAACACAAACCATGAGGACACTGCCAAACACATGCCAAACCAGGCAAAAGGAGTACCCGCTAAAAAACTGGATGCCTCCCCGCCCCCCCTAGCTCATTCTGGCTGGCAGCCTTTCCAACTAATCAGCAGGACACATGTGCCTTGCTACAGGGTGACACCCCCAAGCCCACAACAAAGCCCCAATGTGGGGTGCATCCCTGTAGGCCTTATCTCAGCCAGGAACATGATCCACTCCTCACTAGGCTTGGTACCAAGCAGCAACCCCCCAACATGGGGTTGCGGATGGGGGACAGCTAAACTTACCACCTCCCCTTCCCATTGTTGAAACAACTGGCATGACAGGTTAGCAGGGCGGGGCGTCAGGGCAGTCTCTCCCAGAGGCCTGGGGCAGGCTGTCCAACCTTCCCACACACACCCCAAACCTTTACAGGAAAGGTGAGGTGAGCAGCCAGTCACAGGGGACAGCCTGCACTCCCTAATCTCCAAAGCCTACCATTCACCCACCCACCCCCATCTTCTGTCCCTAGGGGAGGGGGCCTGGGGAAGCGGGGTCTCCATTGTTTAGCCAGCTGTCTAGCAGCTGCTCCTTTGAGAGCAGCCCGCTGTCGGCCTGGCAGCGAAAGGGTGAAGGCCGCTGGGAGGGATAAAGGGCTATGTGGAGGTGCTCGCCTTCCCGGCTGCCCTCCAGAGCCTCGGTGGGTCGGTCTGTCTGGGGGACCTGGGCCTGGCCCCGAGCAGCTCTCTGCCACTGAGGCTGCAGCTTCTATCCCGCAGTTTAGGGCCACCTGGGCTCCCTCGAGCCCCAAATCCCCCCAAACTGAAGACCTCCCTGCCCTGCCCTGCCTCCTCGTGTCCCCCGCTGGCGAAAGGGGCCGGAGCTCGCCCTCCCCGCCCCTCTCGGTGGCCCCCACTCTCGGGAGCCGAGCTCCGCGGCGCGGCCACAAACCAGAGACCGAAGACCGGAGCCGGGAGTCCGGGCCGCTGCTTCCAAGGGACAGTGGGGGGAGCAGGAGCCGGCGGGCCCCGCCGCCCGCCCGCGTTCCCGTCCCGAGCCCGCCCCTCCGCCCCGCCGGGCCCACCAGGCAGCTGCCCACGTCTCCCCGCGCTCACCGGCCGCCGGAGCCCGCCCGGCAGGCAGCAGAAGCGGAGACGCGACATCCAGCGGCCCCGGCCCGGTCCGGGCTCGAGAGCAGCGCGGCGCAGCGCAGCACCGCCCCCCGCGGTCGCGCAAGCCGAGCCGAAAGGGAGCTCCCTGCTGGCGACTCTGGGGATAAATGCCTGGCCTTCCGGGCAGCGCCTGGGCGCGCCTCCAGAGCTGGCCATGCGAGCCCCCGGCACTGCCCTGGGAGACCGCTGTTTGTGTCTGAGAGGTCCTGCCTGAGGTCCTGTTTGCACTGGGCACTAGAGGCTGCTGGACATCCACAGGACATGCACTAGGGTCATACTGAATGACCCCGTGTAGAACAGGTTCTATACAAGACGGGCACTGGACTCTGCCGGCTGTGTCCAAGAGGGTGCTGCCCACAGTAATGCTGTCCAGAGGGAGCAACTGAATCTTGCTGGCCGCATGTTCCCAGGGTGGCTCTGCGGGGGCAGATGTAGGGTGCTGCTGGATGGTGCCAGATGGCTCGGTCTAAAGCGGGCACTGCCTGCCTTGTGCAAAGTGGGACTGGAGCAATGCACTCTCTACCGTGTGCAGAGGCTGCTGGTGGCTTGGTCTAAGAGAGCCCTGCTTCAGGGGGTTTCCTAAGGGGTGTACCAGGGCCTAGGGAACACAGCCATAGTGGCACTCATCACCAGTGGAGGTCAACAATGCCAAGATTAACCCCTTTCAGACGCTTTTTAAAAAGTTTATTTGTAGAGAGAGGGGAAGGGAGGAAGACAGGGAGAGAAACATGGATGTGTGGTTGCCTCTCACACACCCCCAACAGGAGACTTGGCCTGCAACCCAGGCCTGCACTCCTACTTGGAATCTAACTGGTGACCCCTTGGCTTGCAGGCTGGCACTCAATCCACTGAGCCACACCAGCCAGGGCCAGAAGCTTTTTAGAACAAGATTTGCTCCCTGGGTCTCTCATGTTCTGTAACTATCAAGTGAGCTGATCTACCCAGTGAGAAAGAATTTTAGACTTCCTGGGAAAGGCCAGAAGTATTTACAGACCAGGCCTCCAATATAGGTGTCTTGGGTTTGGAGGGGTGGGGGAGACAAAGTTCAGGAAAAAGGGTGTAGCAGACAAGCGTAGTTAGTTGCCTCCATAGACAACCCAACCAGGAACTTCTCCAGGCAGGGGTGGCCCTACCTGACAGACCCAGGAGAGTTGGAGGGAGGGGCTCAGGAGCAAAGAGATGAGTAAGAGTTGGGTGATTCTGAGGAATAGACCACACCCAGGATGTGCATTGTGGATAAAGGAATGGCATGCAGCCAAACTCAATTCAATAAGTATTTACTGAGAGCCTGCTAAGAGTGAGGGATACAGAGAAATAAGACATGGAGCCTCTGTCTAGGGAGCTCACACGGGGGTTGGGAGATAGGGGTGGAATGAAAGCTACTTTGAGGACAAGACATTTGAGTGGAGCCTTGCAGGCTAGGTAGGACAGTGACTATCCCTACTAGCTGTGTTACCCTGGGTGATTTATAGAACCTCTCTGTGCCTCGGTTCCTTTAATTGAAAAATGGGGTTAATAACAGTGCCTGCCTGAAAGGTTATTTTGAAAATTAAATGAGTGTCGTCTTTTCAACAAATGGTGCTAAAAAAACTGGACACCCACAGGCAAAAATATGAATCTAGACCCAGACCTTACACCCTTACACCCATTAAAATGGATCACAGGCCCCGAATGGTGTGGTTCAGTGGTGGAGTGCCAGCCTGCAAACCAAAGGGTTGTTGGTTCGATTCCCAGTCAGGGTACATGCCTGGGTTACAGGCCAGGTCCCCAGTGAGTGGCGTGTGAGAGGCAACTACACACTGATGTTTCTCTCCCTCTCTTTCTCCCTCCCTTCCCCTCTCTCTAAGAATAAATAAATAAATAATAAATAAAATCTTTTAAAAACCCCGTCTTTAAAAAAAGTGGATCATAGACCTAAATGCAAAGCATAAAACTAAAATTGCTAGAAGAAAACACGGGAAGAGATCTAAGTGACCTTAGGCATGGCAATGATATTTTTACCTACAATACCAAAGGCATGACTCATGAAAGAAAGAATTGATAATGAGGCCTTCATTAAAATTAAAAACTTCTCTGCTAAAGATAATGTCAAGAGAATGAGAAGACAAGCCACAGACTGGCAGAAAATATTTGTAAAAGATACATCTGATAAAGGACTCTTATCTAAAATATTCAAATAACTCTTAAAACTCAACAATAAGAAAACAATCTGATTTAAAAATGAGCCAAAGACCCGAACAGACACTTCACCAAAGAAGCTATGCAGATGGCAAATAGAGGGGATTGCAAATTAAAGCAATAACGAGACACCACTACACACCAGTGAGAATGGCCAAAAGCCAGAACACTGACCACACTAGATGCTGGCGGGAACGTGGACCCACGGGGACTCTCCTTCGTCGTTCGTGGGCACGAAAAATGGTACAGCCACTTAGAAGGCAGTGCAGCATGTTTTTACAAAACTAAATATACTCTCATCGTATGGTTTAGCAATTGCATTCCTGTTAGATACCCAAATAAGTTGAAAACATATCCACACAAAAACCCGCACATGGATATTTATAACAGCTTTATTCATAATTGCTAAAACTTATAAGCAACCAAGATATCCTTCAGTAGCTGAATGGATAAACTGTGGTGCATCCAGACCAAGGAATCTTAGCACTAAAAAGAAATAAGTTATCAAGCCATGAAAAGACATGGAGGAACCTCAAAGACATATTACTAAGTGAGAGAAATCCATTTGGAAAGGCTACATCATTCCAACTCTATGACGTTCTGGAAAAGGCAAAACTATGGAGACAAAACGATCAGTGGTTGTCAGGGGTTGGGGGAAGGGAGGATGAATAGGCACAGAAGATTTTAAGGGCAGCGGGGCTCCTCTCTATGATATTACAATGATGGGTACGTGCCATTATACGTTTGCCCAAACCCACAGAATATACAATACCAAGGGTGAACCCTGCAGCCTTTGAGTGTATGGGAGCTCTGTGCTTTCCGCTCAATTTTACTATGAACCTATAATTGCTTTAAAAGTAGCTTATTAATTTTTAAAAATTTAACGAGCTAATATATAAAAGGAACAGTGCCCAGCACATAATAGGCATTCCATAACTGTTAGCTTTATTATCGCATCTTTCCCAACCCACAGCTATGGAAACTGAAGCACAGACAGGTTCATAACTCAGATACGACCTGTGAGTGGCCCAGTCAGGATGTCCCCAAGGCTTTAAACCCATGTTCTTCTCCCTACATCACGGCAGGGAATCAGTAGGCATATTAACCTGTTTTATTTACGTGTGCCCACACCTAGGGTGCTCGTGGGGCAGTGCACCTCTAGCCAGGAGCCAGTTTCAGAGACCAAGTAAGAATGAAACGCTGGGGCAAAACCCACAATGGCTCTAGCTCATAATCACTTGCTATTTTGTCTTTTACTTCCCAAAGGTCAGAATAATCCCTGCCCCGGCTCTAAGTAAGAATAAGAGTAAAAGCAAAACTAATGCATCTCTCCCCGCTCATGTGAAAATGTCAGAGCAGTGCCCACATAAAATCGTGCAAATGACTGTGGAAAGGCCAGTTTTTCCAGAGCATTCCTAAGCTCCTAAAGAAATCTGACTTTAATGAGAAGTCCCCTTAGAGAGATCATAAAATAATAATGATAGTAATAAATATCGCTTACATTAATTGAGTCCTTACTATGGGTCAGGAGCTTTGATAGGCATCCCATTTCATCCTTACAATCATCCAGCTAAGAAGGTGCTGTTATTATTCTCATTTTCCAGATTAGAAACGAGGCTTAGGAGGATGAAATGATTTGCCTGACATCTGAAACTAATCCAGAATAATATTGAATATAAACTCTAATTGAAAAAACAAAAATAAAAATAAATAAATTCACGAAAGGCCTGACCTGGGTGGCTCACTTGGTTTGGCATTGTTACACAAAGCAAAGGGTTGCTGGTTTGATTCCCGGTCAGGGCATCTGCCTGGATTGTGGGCTTGGTCCCTCGTTGAGGGTGTGCAAGAGGCTACTGATGGATGTCTCTCTTGCACATCAATGTTTCTATCCCTCTCTTTCTCCCTCCCTTCCCCTTTCTCTTAATATTTTTTAAAGATTTTATTTACTCATCTTTAGAGAGGAAGAAAAGGAGAGAGGGAGAGGGAGAGAAATATTAGTGTATGGTTGCCTCTTGTGTGTCCTCTGCTGGGTTGGAACTGGCCTGCAACCCAGACATGTGCCCTGACTGGGAATCAAACCACAATCCTTTGGTTTGTGCTCAATCCACTGAGCGACACAAGCCAGGGCCCCTTTCTCTAAATATTAATAAATAAACTATTTTTAAAAAATCACTCAATGCCAGAATATACATATATTTTTAAAATATATGTATTTTAAAATACCGTATGCCCAAGGCCCCATGGCTAATAAACAGCACAGCCCAGAACACTAGCTCTGACCCACTCTGCGGGGCTGTGTGTCCAGAGCAGTGGGAAGTGTATGGACTCTGGGGCCCCGCGATGAGAGGTAAATTGGTCTAGCGGCTGCTAGCAAATTCCTTAGACTCTCTAAGCCTTAATTTCCTCATCTATAAAATGGGGACAATAAATTGCTTACCTCATATGGGTGCAAGAGGATAAAATGAGCAAATTCATTTAAAGCAATTATTATCCCAGTACTGGACACATAGTAAGTGGTTAACAGATGTTACCATCTGACCCTCCACTTCCTCATCTGTAAAATGAGGGCTGCTAATAACAGGTGTCAACGTTATTGGGAGCCTTAGAAAAAACAGCAAATACAAAGCACGTGAGATGATTCCTATCACACGGTAAGCTACCACAACATGACCCTCCAAAAAGGATCACCAATTAGCAAGCCAGGGTTTTACAGAGCCCGTCGAGTTGCAAATCTGCCTGATAGCAAGTGATCGGGTGACAGAAACACACCTCGAATATCGTTTCCCAAATGCATTTATTAGTTTAAGATCCTTCTTTCCTTTGCATAGGAGCTTGGCGTGTGGGTGGAGACTCTGTCCAGGAGACTTAAAAGTGAAATTGTTAGAAGAGAGCATCTGCTGAAGGTCAGCCAAAAATAAAGGAGCTTATCTCTGAAATGACATACAAGAAAAGTTTTTTTTGGAGGGGGGAATTCAAACATACAAAAGTAAGCAAAATAATACAACAAGCCCCAAAGTATCCATCATAAAAGTTCAATAGTTATCAGCTTGTGGAAATCTTGTTTTAACTACACTTCCTACCAGTTTAATTTTGAAGCAAACTCAGATATCATATCACTTCATCTGAAAGTATTTCAGGTGTGCCTCTCTAAAAGAAAGAACTGTTTTAAAACAAAACCACAAGATTATTGTTACACCTGAAATTGCTTAACAATAACTCCTTAATACCATCAAGTAATCAATGTTCCAATGTCTACGCAGCTCCGTAAGTGCCTTTTTGAAAAGTGCTTGTTTGCTCTAACCACACCATAGTCAGTTGACATGACTACCGAGTACGTTTTTTTTTAAAGATTTTATTTATTTATCTTTAGAGGGGAAGGAAAGAGGGAGAGAAACATCAATGTACGGTTGCCTCTAGTGCATCCCTTGCTGGGAACTGGCCTGCAACCCAGGCATGTGCCCTGACTGGGAATCGAACCACGATCCTCTGGTTCGCAGGCCTGTGCTCAATCCACTGAGCTACATCAGCCAGGGCCTGAGTACTTTTTAATTTACAGGTTTCTCTTCGGCCTCTTTTTGTCCCCTCAGTAACACTTGGTGGAGAAACGAGATGCTTTATGCTGCAAATTTTCTGCAGTCTGGACTTTGCTGATTGCACTCCCAGGGCGTAGTTTAAGATGATGATCTGGCTTCTCTACTTCCTGTAAGTTGGTAGATAGATCTAGACGACTGAACAGCTTTGAGTTTTATTTTTTGGCAAGAATACTTCCTAAGTAGTGTAGCCTTAAGGAAATGCACGGTGGCCTATTTTTCTCTGAAATGACACTTTGAGGCATCAAAAACATGACTGTCTTACTAGAAGTGTAAGAATAAAAAGAACCTACTCATCAGCAGATGAATGGGTAAACAAAATGAGGCATTTATACCCAATAGAATACTATTCAGTGATAAAAAGGAAGAAAATTCTGACACACGCTACACCCTGATTGAACCTGGAGGACGTTACAGCAAGCAAAAGAAACTAGACACAGAAGAACAAATATTTTGTGATTCCACTGATATGAGGTACCTAGAATATGCAAACTCATAGACAGAAAGCAGAGCAGAGTTACCAGATGCTGGGTGGGGGAGGAGGAAATGGGGAATTACTGTTTAATGAGTATGGAGTTTCTGTTAGGGATGATGAAACAGTTCTGGAAATGGATAAAAGTGATGGTTGTACAACACTGTGAATGTACTTAATGTCACCGAATTGTACACTTGAATATCGCTAAAATGGTAAATTTCACGTTATGTATATTTTTGCCACAAAAATTCTTTTCTTTAAAGATTTTATTTATCTTTAGAAGGGAAGGAGAGAAGAGAAATATCAATGTATGGTTGCCTCTCATGAGTCCCCTGCTGGGAACTGGCCTGCAACCCAGGCGTGTGCCCTGACTGGGAATCGAACTGCGATTGTCTCGTTCGCAGGCCCGCGCTCAATCCACTGAGCTACGCCAGCCAGGGACAAAAATCCTTTTAAGAGCCTAGCTCTTGCCTTACGAACTCTTGACGGCCTTGGTGTATATGTTAGCCTGTCTCTGCGTGAGCAGCCTGACTGCGGTACCAACGTGCACGTTGTGTGTGTGGGCTCTTTCTGTGCTTCCAAGGATTTCATGGCTTCTGCCTGACTCTACAGTGAAGTGAGCAGGGGGTCCACAGCACCACCACTCCCGAGCCCAGTGTCCCAGGTACAGAGACATCTATAAGCAGAGCTGTGGAGGCAGCCGGGGCACCAGCTTCTGGAGTCACAAGGCTTGGAGTCGAGCCTGACTTTGCCACTTGACACAAGAGCCTAGTTAAATGACTTAACCTCTCTGTTTCCATTCCCGTAAAATTAGGGCTACAACCTCCTACCTCACAGGTTTGTTGTCAGGCTGAATTAGGTTGTATCAGGGCCAAACGCTATACAAAGAGAGGGCTTTGTTTCGTTACTGTGCTTGGAGAGATTTGAAGAGGACATCACTAGGACATAGGTTTGTCGGCTCATTGGGATGCCCCCAGGAGTTAGTCACTTTGCAAGCTAAACTTTTCTTGACATCATTCTTGGCCAGGTAAGCAGCAGAGTGACCAGCTGTCCTGGTTTGTCCACAACTGAGGGCATTCTCAGGAGGTGAGGTTTTCAGCGCTCAACTAGAAAGTCTCACACATAGGGGACATGTCAGTTACTCACCCTACCCGTGACCTTCCAATTGCGGATTCTAGGATCTGCCTCTCAGGCTTGCTGACCTCTGCCTATTTGACCTGCCTTCCTTTTAGAAGCTCTCTTCTCAATTTGGCCTCCAGAACCTCTTCTTCCAGATCTCCTCGCAGAATATTCATCCTCTGTTTGACCTTCAGTGTTGGCACTTCCCAGGATTTCTGCCTCCGCCTTCTGCTCCTGGGGTCCTATAGCCCCTCCTTGGAGATTTTCGTCCATTCCCAGGGCTCCCAACCACCTCCCACACAACGGATAACTCCCCAAATCTCTACAGCAGGAATCTCTCCAGAGGCTAGCCTGGTACTATCCGCATCACTTGAAGATACCCCAAATGAATCATGTCCAAAGCCAAATGTACAAGCATCCTCACTGACTTGTTTGGTTAATGAGCCTGAACCCTCAGTCCATGAAGTCAGAAGTCCACTCCCCCTGCCTCTTCCCTCTACCTCAGCCCCTGCCCACTCAGGCATCTTTTGGTTCGATTCCACAAATGTCTCTCCAGTAGACATCATTTGCTCATCCCCGCTGCCATTGCCTCAGTTCAGGCCTTGTTAGTGTTCAGCTAGGCACCTCCCACAGCCCCCTCCCAGTCACTTGCTTGTACTTCATCCCCTCCAAACCTCCTCCATGTAGCTACCAGAGTGATCCCCTAAAATACAGATATGATCATGTCACTCCCTGGTTTAGAATTCTTCAAAGGCTCCCAGTGACCTAGCACAGGGGTCAGTAAACTTTTTCCATAGAGGCTGATAGTAAATCTTTCAGCTTTCTAGGTCAGATGGACTTGGTCTCAACTATTCAGCTCTACCATAAATCATTCCAACTCTATGATGTTTCAGATGTCAGGCAAATTATTTTTTGCTCTAGCACAAAAGCAGCCAAAGACAATACAAAAAACGAATAGGCATATCTGTGTTCCAACAAAAATGTATTTACAAAAATGGGTAGGGGGCCAGATTTGGCCTGAGGACTCTAATTGGCTGAACCGTGGCCTAGGAAATGGAATCTAAGCCTCTTAACATAACCCAAAAGGCATTTAGCCCCCTTGCTTCTCAGGAACTAGACATCAGTAGTCTGAGGCCTAAGGAAAATAGCTTCCGCTGCAGCAAGCAGGACTCAATTAGGTATTGAAAAGAACTTCCTTAGCTATTAAAGGGTTGTTAAAATTGGCCCGAGTTGTAGGAGGAAGTAAAGGAATGTCCATCTCTTCTGGTTTTCTGATATGCCTCAGGTATAACCGTAGCTGTGGACCTACTCCTAATTCTGGCCTAAAAGCGTAAGAGGTAAAGAAAATCGGCACATGTGAGTTGAACCCCTATCCCACACTAAGCACTAAGCTAAGGGCAGGACTGTGTGTCCTCTTCTTGCAAAGCGCACCATTACCGCCCTACCTGCAACTGAGGTGCAAAGGCCGGTTACACACAGGGTGGATTTGACCAAGTGCCGAAAGCCGCAGTGAAGGGGAAGTCACAACGCAGTGCATGACTAATCACCGCATGGAATCACCATGGAGGCTCAGGGCAGAAAAAGACCAGAGGAGGGGTAGAGGAAGTCTCCAGAGAAAGAGGGTCAGTCAGATTTTTGCTCATAAGGGTAGGATTTAGATGATAATAATAGCACCTCCTGCGTGCTAAGAAACACTGTGTACCTGGCACTTTTTTACATGATCTTATTTAACCCTCACAACAACGCTGTGAAGTAGGCATTACTAGTTTCTTTACATACAGAAGGAATTGAGCTGCAGAGCACCAAGAAGGTTCCCCAAGGCCAAAGTGAGTGGCTGAGTAGGATTTGAACCCAGTTAATTGGGCTCCGCAGGCTGCTAAGGCACACAAGCAAAAGCAAAGGGTGGAGGAAGCTGGTGATGGTCCAGACTTGGCTCCAAGTGAGGCCAGGCCAGAATGGGAAAGAGTGGGTGATCCGGCTGAACAGGGAGATCTGTGCTGGCTCATGGAAGGGGCTGGATGCCAGGCCAAGGAGCTTTCGGGAGAGCTGGCCAGCAGGCCGGTGAGGGTTGGACTGGAGGGAGGAGACAGTGCTGGCAGGAAGGTTCTTGGCGGCTTCAGCAGTTGCAGTCCAGGGGAGTGAGAATGCAAGTCTGAGCCAGGGAAGGTGAGGTGGAAACTGGAAGGAGGAAACAGGTATAGTAGAGAATAGGAAGGATGATTTCTGTGGGGACTAGGCCACCCACAGCCATAGGAGCTAGTAAGGGAGAAGTTGACAATTGATTCCATTGTTCTGGGTGTACCAGGCAGCAAGGCAAAAAGCAAAACTCCAGGCAGCTAAGGTTAATACAGTGGCTAATGTTTGTTTCAGTCAGCTTCCATTGGTAAGCACTTTACATGTACAAACTCATCTCATCCTCACAACATCCTTATGTAGGTGTAGGAGCTATTATTATTATTCCCATTTTTCAGGTAAAGGAACTGAGGCACAGAGAGATGAAGAAACTTGTCCAAGTTACATAGCTGCCGAGTGGCAGGGCTGGGACTTTAACTCAGGCAGGCTGGTTCCGGAGGCCTCCGGCTTCATCACTTCAGTACTCTATGCTTGTGGAGGTAATGCTTTCAGGAGAAAGCAGGTTCCTCACTCCCATTCCTCATCCCTCATCCTCAAGGATCAAGCAGGAGAGTGATGACAATGGCTCCCAATGGCCTACCTAGCACAGGGGTCAGCAAACCTTTTCCATAAGGATTTTTTTTGGCAGCTGGCATTGCCCAGTCAGATCTCAGCCACTCTGCCGGGCTCTGCGGGCACTTACTGGCAAGAGGGCACCTGGAGCCTAGTCCTGTCTTCATCAGAGTAGAGCAGGGGAGGATGTGGCAGCAGCGGGCACAGGCCGCAAAGAGAGCCCGGCAGGGGAAGACCCAGCCAGGGCAGTGTAGCTCCGCCAGGGTTGGGAGGAAGCAGCTTACTTCCACCCCAAACAAGAAGTTCAGAAAGATCATCTTCTCCGTGGCCCTGGACACAAAGCAGTCAGTACTCGTGGGACAAGGATAGAAGTGACAGTGAAACAAGTATGGAATGCCAAACTCGAACACAAGGTATTGCTGCGCCTCCCTGCTCCCCAGAATAGCCAGTTCCATAAAGGCCTGTAGCACCACATGGGCAATTAATTGGCCAAGACCCTGTGCAACCACAGTCCGGGGCTCCTGTCTGCAGGCATCTGGGGAGAATTCTCTCTCCCACCAGAAACTGTCCCTCTAGGAATTGAGAAGACCCCAGGAACCCCAGCCTGGCTCTCTGCAGGGCTCCCCAGATACCAGTTTCTGCAAGATATCCAACAGGTACTTCCTCTCCACGTCTACTTTCTCCTCCCTTATGATCTGGTGCAGGACATAGATGACACAGAAGATAGAGGTCATGGTCCTGGCTGGTGTGGCTCAGTGGATTGAGCGCTGGCCTGCAAACCAAAGAATTGCCGGTTCGATTCCCAGTCTACAGCACATGCCTGGGTTGTGGGCCAGGTCCCCAGGTGGGGGCGCACGAGAGACAACCACACATTGATGTTTCTCTCCTCTATTTCCCCCTCCCTTCCCCTCTCTAAAAAAAATACAATTTTAAAAGATTTATTTATTTATTTATTTATTCATTTAGTTTTAGAGAGGGGGAGGGAGAAAGAGGGAGAGAAACATCAGTGTGTGGTAGCCTCTCACATGTCCCCTACTGGGGACCCGGCCCGCAACTCAGGCATGTGCCCTGTCTGGGAATCGAACCAACAACCCTTTGATTTGCAGGCTGGCACTTCACCACTGAGCCACACCAGCCAGGGCAGAATAAATAAAATCTTTAAAAAGGAAGATACAGCGCATGGCCACCAGACAAGGGTATCACAGGTGAACTTGGATTGCTCACCCCTACAGACTATACCTCCAACCAGGGTGACCAGGAGAAAGCAGAAAGACAAGGACCGAGATGAAATGGTTCTGCATGAGAGTCAGGAGCTGGCCCAGTCACTCATCTGTTAACACAGAAACCAGAAGCCTTAAGGAAGGAATTAAGGTGGGGGTGGGAGTAGGGAAGGAAAGGGGTGAAAATTTAATGCCTCAGCAGCTAAGTAATTTGCATCACTATTTCTGGCCCACAGCAAGAGCTCCAGCTCCATCTGTGCCTGCCACCCACCAGGCACACCACTCACTACCTGACAAGGACAAGAAGAACAATCTGGCAGAGGAAAGGACACTGAAGAATAAAGGACTGAAGCAGCGACTCTTAGGAGCAGCCCCAAAGCAATCCCAAATTAACTACGACAGTCTGCTTGCTCATGCTGCAATTAGGCTTCCTCAGACGTGTTCCCAGCTCAATAGGCTTTTGAACCTTCAACTGTCCTGGGCATTTTTTTCAGACCTACATAGCACCAGGCATGTTTTTCCCAAGGTGCCACGGGAGACAGTCTTTCCTCCAGGTTCCAGGGTAACAAATGACTTCTGGACACCATGCCAGGATTTGGAAGAGAGAGGTCTTACAGCCCCGTCCTTCCCCAGTGGATGCTCTTTAAGGTGTCACGTTGGAAAATGTCATCTTACTTTTCATTACTGCAGCTTCTGATTCTGGGAACTACGGAGCACATTTCCAAGGCATAGTTTTGCGGGGGTATTTACACTCATTATCTCTATCAGCACCCTCTTTCTGTCTCCCAAATACGCATACAGTCTAAGCATATCCGCAGCAGCTGCCTTCAGGGCAAACTCAGGGTCAAAGCAGGACGGGTCTTCACTGCTGACTGGCTGCCTTCCTGAAATCCTCTCCCAGACAGAATGCTCGAGCTGCCACGGGAATCCCCTTTGCCCCTTAGTTCTGCCGATTCTTCTCTAAAAGGCTGCTCCATTCTGGTCAACGTGCTGCTCTTCCACTCTTCAAGATGGAAACATCAGTGCTCCTCACGATACCTCCGCCGCTGGCTGACTCTGGAGGATGTGGTTCCTTAAGGCGGCCACAAGCATCTCCAACTCAGCATGTGCAGACTAAACGTATCCTCTTGAGAGGGAGTGGCATAGTGGCTACAAGCACAAGCTTAGACTTAGATGCCCACAGCTGTGTGACCTTGAGCAAGTTGCTGAACTGCTCTCTGATTCCATTTCCTCATCTGTGCAATGGAGGTTAGAACAGTATTTACCTCATAAGGTTAAAAAGGTTAACTGAGTTAACATATGTGAAGGACTTAGAAAAGTATTTGGCACATAGTTAGTGCTTCGTTGATGTTAGGTATTAGTATCTTTCCCCTCAAACCTATTCTCTTGGTTAGTAGCACCAAGCCAAAATCCTGATTGTTACCCGTAATGCCTCCCCTTTGCTTCCTCCCCACTTCTAATTGCTAACGAGTCCCCTCAGTGCTACCTGGTTAATGTCTCTCACATCCATTGCCTTCTCATCAGTGCATGGCATAGCCTTAGTCCAGCCTTGTATCGTCTCTCACCAGGATTATTACAATCCTTCTAAGTCTCTCTGCCTCCATTTTCATCCTTCTGGTCTACCTCCCTCAATGTCCGCATCCTTGAAATGCATAACTGGTCATTTCTTCCCCTGCTTATAAACCCTCCTCCAATGTAGACCCTGGTCAGGCAGCTCTCTGTTGGTTAGAGGATCACCCCAATAACACCGAGGCTTCGGTTCGATCCCTGGTTGGAACACATACAGAATCAACCATCGATACGTACACAAGAAGAACAACAAATCGATGTCTCTCTCTCTCTCCCTCCACCTCCTTCCTCCCTCCCTCCCTCTCTCCCTAAAAATCAAGAATTCAATAAACCATCCAATGTCTACACATTGCCCTCAGGATAAAGTTGAACTCCCCAAAATGTCATGTAAGACCCTCCCCAGGCTGGCCCCTGCCTGTACCACCAACCTGGTCTGGGCTTTTCATACCCTTCAGAACTCAAAATTCCCAGAAGTCCTACTCACATCCAGGCAGCTTCATGCTCCTGAACCACCCCTCTGCCTCTCCAGCCCCACTGTCCTTCCCACTAATTCTTTTTTTTAAAAAAAAAAATATTTATTTATTTATTTTTAGAGGGGAAGGGAAGTAGAGGAAGAGAAACATCACTGTATGGTTGCTTCTCGGGCATCCCCTGCTAGGAAATGGCCCCTGCTGGGAACTGGCCTGCAACCCAGGAATGTGCCCTGACTGGGAATCGAACCGCGATCGTCTGGTTCGCAGGCCCGCGCTCAATCCACCGAGCCACACCAGCCAGGGTGTCACTAATTCTTATTTATTCCCCAACAAGCAGCTCAAGCAGCATCTTCTCTAACAAAATTTTCTGACCCCATTTCAGAAAGGACTGACCACCTTCATGGTCAGCACATGGTCTGTTGTATATGATGAATGCCATTTACATTTATTTACATAGAATAACATTTAGTTACATAAAACTTCTCTCTGTTAGTAGATGTGAATCATTTGACGACAGGGACTACATCTTATTTGTCACCACTCCTATGCTCAACATGAATTAGGGGCTTGAATGCACGTGTATTTGATGGATGAGTGATGGCAGACCTAGACTGAAACCCTGTCTTGGTTGTTACAAGTTATAAGACTGTGGGACCATTATCGTATTTTTCGGACCATAAGACGAGAAGAGAAAAGGAAAACAGGGAAACATTTTTTGAAGCAAAAAATGTGGTAAAATATTTAGAAACATAAATAACATAATATTTCACTAATGTAAATGTAAACAGAACTCAACAGCAGCATTAACAACCATTATCCCTCCAAATTTGAGGGGGGTGGGGAATGTTTGTCTTCTATTCCGAAAAATACGATACTTAACTTCTGGGGTTGTTTTCTCATCTGTGAAATAGAGATTTTTATGAAATTGAAGAGACATAGTGACAATTACAAATAATGTATTTTTAAAAAAAAACCTCCTTGCCCCAAATTCAGAGACAGAAAGTAGAACAGAGGTTTCAGGGGAGGGAGGAATGGGGAGTTATTATTTCACGGGTACAGAGTGTCTGTTAGAGATGAAGAAAAACTCTGGAACCCTGGCTGGTGTAGCTCAGTGGATTGATCGCAGGCCTGCAAACCAGACGATCACGGTTTGATTCCCAGTCAGGGCACATGCTTGGGCTGCAGGCCAGTTCCCAGTAGGGAACTCATGAGAAGCAACCATACATTGATATTTCTCTTCTTCTCTCCTTCCTTTCCCCTCTAAAGATAAATAAATAAAATCTTTTAAAGAAAAACTCTGGAAATGAATAGTGGTCAGCGTCGTACAGTGTTGTGATTATATGCTGCTAAATTGTAAACCTGTGATTAAATGTAAACCTATGTAAAAAATGATTAAAATGGTAAATTGAATTTATATGTTTTGCCACACACAAAAAATTCAGATAACTGAAAGAAGTTAAAGCACTCTTGCCCAGCACTTGGTCGTTAGTAGGTGTTGATCAACAAATGAAATAAGATACTGGAAAGTCCCAGTCTGACTATTCAAGCTTCTCCCGGGAAGCAGAAGCCGCCACCCGCCTGGCCTGCTGCATCTGCCTCCTCGGTTAGGGAGAGGGGCCTGGGAGATGGAGGCCTGTGGGAATTTTCTTCTCTCCTTTTTAAAAAATAAATTTTAAATCCTCACTCAAGGACATTTTTCATTGCTTTTAGATAGAAGTAAAGGGGGGAGAGAGAAACATAAATGTGAGAGAGAAACATTGATCAGTTGCTTCCCACATTCGCCCAGACTGGGGATCGAACCCACAACCTAGGCATGTGCCCTAACAGGCACATGGGAGGAAGCTAAAGAAATCACCAAGACGTAGAAATGGTGAGGGGGAAATGCCAGCAAGCCCCAGAAGAATGTAGGGATTGAGAAACTTATTTTCTATCTCCCCTGAAGGCTAAAGTGGGGGAAGTTCTAAAATAACAATATGAGTGAATGAGGTTAGCATGTTTCTGGTCGTCAGGGCTTTCAGGCAATGGATGAGACATATTCTCTCTGGGCAACTTTGAAAACAGGACAGAGATGTCTCTGTGCTAGCCAGGATTTCTCTACCTCACTTCGACCTCAGCACACTGACATTTTAGACAAGATAATCTACATTACTGGGGACTGTCCTGTGCGTTGTAGAAGGTTTAGTACCATCTCCAGTCTCTATTCACTAGATGCCAGCAGCACCCCCAACCCCCAGTCACGACAATCAAAAATGTCTCTATTGCCATATGTCCCTCGGGAACAAAAATCACTACCCCCCACCCCCACCCCCACCCCATTGGAACCACTGGTATAGGCTAAGCAATTTTGTTTTCCTGATTGGAGACAGCAGATGAAAGTGTTGACCTTTAGGTTCTAGGATCCAAAAGGGAAAACTACGAAAGGGGTAAACAAGATTCTATGACTGCTAGCAATCCCACCCTATATCAAATGAAATGGTGATGCTCCAGCCAGCTGCCCAAGGTCACACAGCAAGGACCTTGCAGAGTCAGAAGCAGTGAATCCCAGGTTTTCAGTAGCTACAGGCCTTACCATGCAAATTGGCCCCACACCTGGTGGACCCTGCTCCTCTTCTGAACTCAGATCTTCTGGGGTTGGGGGAGGCTGCTGGGCAAAATTCTCTGGGCCTTCCTTGGACTAACAAAGATCATAGATGCTTACAAGAAGAACAAAGGCCTAGCCCTGACTGGTGTGGCTCAGTGGGTTGGGCATCGTCCTGCAAACTGAAAAGCGGCCAGTTAGATTCCCGGTCAGGGCACATGTGGGGATTGCCGGCCAGGTCCCCGGCTGGGGCCTTTCAAGAGGCAACTGATTAATGTTTCTCTTGCACATTGATGTTTCTCTTCCTCTCTTTCTTCCTCCCTTTTCTTCTTTCTAAAATAAAAATAGCCCTGGCTGGCACAGCTCAGTGGATTGGGTGCTTTTGCAAAGCAAACAGTTGCTGGTTCAATTCCCAGTCAGGGCACATGTTTGGGTTGCAGGCCAGGTCCCCAGGAAGGGGGCATGTGAGAGGCAATCATACATTGATGTTTCTCCCCCTTTCTTTTTTAATTTTTATTTGTTTATATTTATTTATTTATTTATTTATTTTTAGACAGAGGGGCAGGGAGGGAGAAAGACGGGGAGAGAAACATCAATGTGTGGTTGCCTCTTGCGCTCCCCACACCGGGAACCTGAACTAGGCCTGCAACCCAGGCATGTGCCCTGACTAGGAATCGAACCAGTGACCCTCTGCTTCATATTCCAGCACTCAGTCCACTGAGCCACACCAGCCAGGGCTCGCCCCCTTTCTTTATCCCTCCCTTCCCCTCTCTCTAAAAATAAAATAAATAGAAAAAAATAAAAGTAAAATAAATCGAATTAAAAATAAATAAATAAAATATTAATTTTTAAAAAAAGAACCAAAGCCTGAGAAGATCTCTAGCCTCAAATCTAAGAGTTTCCTTGCCACACCCAAGCCCCAGAACACAGGGCCAGACAGTGACATTTGGTGGAAAGGTCCTTAAGCTCCCCTGGTCCCAAATCAGTGTTATGGGCTTTTCTTTTTGCCTCAGGCTTCAGTGTGACCTGGCACAATACTGTGACTGATCTTGTCTTTATGGAAAACACTGCCATTTTGGTCAACATAGATGTTTCTTTTGCATCAGTTTTAGTTTTAAAAAATATTGCATTAAAATAGTCTTTATCTTGATTATTGAGGGTTTTTTGGCATTCCTTAAATTCTGTTCCTGAGGCTATCCTCATGTACCTCACTCTGGGCCTGGCCCTGGCCACTGGGTCCCCAGCAGGACAGCCCCCAAGCACTGTGCAGGCAGAGGTCACAAACGGAAGCCTGCAGGCTGCATTCTGCGCATAAATGGGTTTTGTTTGGCTAGCATTGTGTTTTCAAAAATGTCTTGATTCACTGCCAAAAATTTTAAGGCAAGAGAATCACATGAAAGTCCACATTTTTGGCTTCTTTTGAAAAATTGGGTGATCTAGCCCAATTTTTAGTGATTTAACCCTACATCCCATGAACAATAGCTGTTGGGACCTACTTGGCTGGTGGCCTCCTGTGTAGGTTAGAGGGTGCCGTCCAACTTCCCTCAGCCACACCCGCCCACTTCTCTCTCTTGTAAGACTCGCCTGGCCTCCTGGGTGGTGGTGCGCTGGGCTGGTGTGCACCAGCTTATAAGAGCCAAGCGTCCAATTTCCAGACTCAGTTGTTGACCACAGCCATTATGCAATGTTAAATTATATAAACGAACAATTAAATAGATTATATTCAAAACAAAACTCCTAACTTCCTAATTATTTTGCCACATCTGACTGTGATCTGTGTTCTTGAGGTTATTTACATCTATCGTGTCTGTGTGGCGGTGAAGATACACGTTGGCGTGGTCTGCTTGTCTCTTCTGACTCCGGGGTCAGTACGTCACACTGGTAGCATGAAATTGGCCACAGTACGAGTATTTACACCATGGAAATTGGCAAACAACATTATGAGAATAGGGCTTGATAGTACATCATATCTGTAGCTGTTACATTGTGAAGAGCACAAACATTGGAGGAAATAGTCTTCCAGTATTCGCGGTTCAGCAAAGTTGCTCAGCCATTGACTAATGAGTCGAGTTCAGACAAAAACCATTGTTTCACTTTCATCTCATGCTTTAACTTAAGCTAAAGTATCAACCAATGTTCACGTCAAAACGACATTTGTTTATCATCTGTAACCTAAGTTTTGTTAGTGATACAGTGGACCTGAAAAATCAGTGAAAATCAACTACGATTTTAAAAACTCTATGAAAGCATTTTGTAAGAATAAATTGGTTATATGGAGTTAATTTAGAATAAAGAGTGTCAAATATTTTGTTACAATTCCTTTTAGACATAAAAAGTTTTAATAAACCTCTATTTCTTTCTATATATCTGTTCAGAGACTCAGTTTTTTAAAAAATTATTTAATTATTTTTCAAGTACAGTTTTCTATCTATTACTCCCATCCCAACCCACCCACCCCCGTGCTCCCCCCTCCCTCCCATTTCTACCTTTCTTAGTTGTTGTCCATGTATCCTTTATATTTGTTCCTCTAAATCCCTCCCCTATTTCCCCTGAAATTTCCTCCCCTCTCCCTTCTGGTCGCTGTCCCCGTTCTCTATTTCAGTGTCTTTGGTTGTATTTGGCTTGCTTGTTTGTTTTGTTGTTTAGCTTCCTGTTAAAGGTGAGATCATATGGTATTTGTCCTTCAATACCTGGCTTATTTCACTCAGCATAATGCTTTCTAGTTCCATCCATGCTGTTGCAAAAGGTAGGAGCTTCTTCTTTCTCTCTGTTGCATAGAATTCCATTGTGTATATGTACCATAGTTTTTTGATCCATTCATTTACTGACGGGCACCTAGGTTGCTTCCAACTCTTGACTATTGTAAATTGTGCTGCTATGAACATTGGAGTGCATATGTTCTTTTGGATTGGTGTTTTAGGGTTCTTAGGATATAATCCCAGCAGTGGAATTGCTGGGTCAAAAGGCAGGTCCAATTTTAGTTTTCTGTGAAAATTCCATACTGTTTTCCATAATGGTTGTACCAGTCTGCAATCCCACCAACAGTGGACTAGAGTCCCCTTTCCCCCACACCCTCTCCAACATTTGTTGTTTATTGTTTTGTTTATGATAGCCATTCTCACTGGTGTAAAGTGGTATCTCATTGTGATTTTAATTTGCATCTCTCTGATAGCAAGCGATATTGAGCATCTTTTCCTGTCAGAGACCCAGTTTTTAAACATTCACCGGCATACAACTAACCGTTAGCATCCATGTTCGCCACTCTTAATCTTAATCTTAAATTTCTGGGCTAAGAAAGCAGCAAATTTCTCTTCTGCTTCTCTTCGAGTCCTTGTGCCCCATGGCCTCTAGGACAGGCACCCAGGAGTTCTTCAACTAACAGAAAATCTTTTTGAATCTACCTTCCTTCCAGGAACCACCTACTCCATACCAGGCTCCTCAAGTTGTTGTTGTTGTTTTTGTTAAGTTCTCGCAACAGCTTGCTGAGGTAGACATGATTAGCCCCATTTGGCAGATGAGAAAATCGAGTGTCAGAGCCAAGGCTTCGATCTCAGTCTGCTGCCTCCAAACCTGAGCTCGTTGTACCTTGCATCCTCCCCAAGGAGAGACAAAGTGGGGCATGAGAGAAAGGCTTGTACATCAATCTGACCCCAGTTTAAAAACAAAAAGTGTCATTGAACCTGTCCCATAGCAAGCCCAGCTCAGGAGCCTGATCCTTCCCCGGCCAGCAGGATACTCCTTCAGTCAAGTCTAAATCCCCCTTATCAGAGTTCTGGATTCTGAAAAGCCCCAGAGCCAGGCCTACCACCCTCTTACCTGCAAGGGAGCAGTTGCTGAGAACTGGAGGCCCAGCTAAATCTGCTGTCTGCCGCAGGCTACTGGAGACCAGGAGACCTGTGGAAGGAACGGGGGCTATTTGTCTCCAAGCCTCGGGGACCCTGCAGGAAGAAAACTCAGAGCGGGCTGGAACAAAAGCTGGGGGACACAATGGGCACCCCTCTTGTTCAGAACCCTGCCCACTCTGCACAACAGAAGCCACGAGATTCCCCCACCCACCCCAGCACCTACCACCTAACCATGGCCATGGGCCACAGATTCAGGTAATTCCCTCTGCAGGTGTGGACACCCAGAGGGTCCTACATAGTCACCCACATGCAGGGGCAGGTGAGGCCTGGACTGAAGACACCCGGCCACCAGGAGAGCTTGCCCGACATTGGCAAGAGCAAATCAGGAGCCATGACCATTCCATTCCTGAAGCAGAAGTTCCTGCTAGTGAAGCCCTTTTCTCCGGCTTGGTGGAGAGGCGGGGGAAGTGTGGAAATGGAGTTTCGGAGGGCCTCCCCAGAAGAAAGCTCCCTCCCCAGTTTATCCGGCCTTCCTGACCACTCTCAGCAACTGAGCCTGAGCCTGAAACCAAAGCCCAGGGCTCTATCACTTTCTGTGTGACTTTGGGCCACTATTTCACCCCTCTGGTCCTCGTTTCTGTGTCAGAACCAACAAATATTGAATGGCTTCCTAGTGCCAGACACATAGGAATGTTACATTTTTTGCCTCATTCATATCCTCTCTCCAGCTCTGTAAGGTTGATATTGGAACCCCTACACTGTAGCTGAGGAGACTAGGGAGCAGAGAGATTCAGTGATTTAGTGGGGTCACTCAGCGGGAATTCAAGCCCAGGTGCCGTGGTTCCCAACGGCATAGCTTCCTGTCGTAAACTCTGAAGCACCTGACGCAAGCACAGCAGGGATGACTGCAGGGTCTAAGGAATATGAACTTGGTGTCTGTGTTAAACTGCATAACTTGGCTTCATTCCAGTCTGTTTTATGTTCCTCCTTCCTTTACAAACACCAGGATTTTTTAAAGGCATCCCAGGACAAGGGGGCAAGCACTCAGCCCTCTGTGTCATCTGCCCCGATTGGTGTAGCTGGGCCACGCACTGCCCATCCAGTCAGTGACCTGCATGGGGGGTACTACTGAGATGCCCTTTATTTCTTGTCTGTTGATGTTCTTTGATACCCCCATGCCGGGTGAAAGGCCAGGACTCCTGGGCCATGTTCCCACTGCCAGGCTCCCCATGCCGCCATTCCCTTTCAATGCCCCCCCCACCCCCCGCTCCAGCCCCAATAACCTCAGGGTCTCTCTTGCTGGGACCATGACCACCTGCACAGTCACCTCTCCACTTCTGCTCCTTCTCCCCTCAGCCTGGAGGGACCTTTTCTAATTTCTGGAGGGAGACTCCCTCCCCTGGAACTTAAGCCACCAGCTTTCACTTATGAAACTTTCCTTGAATAGTCAGTTTATGTCCCGAGGCCTCTCCATTTCCCATAAGGCTTGCTGTCTGCAGAGCTGGGCCAGAAAGCAACTTTATTTCTGAGGCATTATCACCTGCCGCAGTGGGCACAGGACAAGCCAGCCCTTTGAAAAAGGGGCAGTGGTGGGGATGAGGTGCTAAAATATCAGGAAGGAAATAAATGGGTAATATTTAAAAATTTTTATATCAATGAGTATGTATGAACTTATTCTTTCTCCCAGTTTCTCTTTCCTTGGGGGCAGAAGACATTACAGCCTTACAGGGCTTAGTAGTAGTAGCAGTAGCGGTAATAATAGTAACAAATGTCGAGTACTTATTATGGGCTAAGCACTATGTTAAGTGCTATACGTATGTTATTTTATTTAATTCTCAGAAAAATCCTGAGGCATTTCTTATCATCCCCATTTTATATGTGAGGAAGCCAATCCTCAAACAGCCTTGTCCCCAAGATGACACGGCCTGGAGGGGTGGAGACTGGTTCTCACCCAGGTTTTGGACCCCAGCTAAGTCAAGGCTGCTTACCCCACTGCACAGCAACCACGCCATATGGTCCAGATGCGCCACGGAGACTCACGAGTTGGCCAGCCGGCGTCACTCTGGCTCCACTACCAGCATTGAGAAATACTGTGTACGACGAGTTGGATGGGCACCTCCCCAGGTGAAGATGTAATGGAGCGTCGGCGTGAACGGGTTTCACCACGCAGGCGCAGGCAGTCGGCTAGAAGGGAGGTTACTCCCAAGGACTGAAAGATCACACCGCAGGTCCTTGGTCCACCTGGCTCCCCAGGCCGGGCTCAGAAGCACTGCCCATGGTTCCAGGCCAGAGGCACCTCCTGCCTGTCTTCTCTCTTGTCTTGGAGATGCTAGGAGACTAAAGCCGCCTCAAACACTCAGAAGTGAATTGGGTAGCAAGTAGGTGCCAGGTGAAGCAGGTGCCGGTCATCTGACCTTTGAAGGCAAGGGGCCAGGAGGGACCAGAGGTACATATTCCAAGTCCAGTGGTTCCCTGGATGAGTGGAACACACACACACACACACACACACACTCTGAGACTGCTAACTGCTAACCTCCACCCAATATGAGAATTCTTTCCTTCTATAGTGATAGAAGTTATTTATAGTTGGGCAGTGTCCACCCAGGAAAAAAAGGCCTCATTCCTTTTAGTGAGGAGTCCTAGCCTTCCTTTTAGTGAGGGGTGGCCACATGACTACATTCTGGTTAACAGAGATGTATGTGGACGTGAGTATATGTGCACCTTCCAGGCAGGGCTCAGATGAGCAATTTTTTTCCTCCTTGTGCCATTGACTGAGGTCACCCAGCAGTGTTTAGCTGCAGCATGGGTTGGCTCAGAGGGTCCAAGATGGCTTCACTCACGTGTCTGGCATCTTAGCAGGAACAGCCACGACTGTCAACTAGAGCACCTACATGTGTCCTCTCCAGCATGATGGCCGCAGGAGAATTGGACTCTTACACGGCAGCTCCGGGCTCCAAGAGCAAGTGTTCCAGTGAGCAAGACAGATGCTCCATGGCCTTTTGCAGCCAAGCCATGCAAATCACTTGATGTTCTTTCTGATTCTCTATTGGTCAGACTGGTTACCAGTCCACCCAGATTCGAGTAGAGGGGACAGAGACCTGCACTTCTTAACGGAAGGAGTGTCAAAGAATTTGCAACCTTATTTTAAAAACGCAATAGGAGCCCTGGACCACTTAGGTCTGGACTTATAGTCAGAGAAAAAAGAAACTTCTGCCTTGTCTAAACCACTGTGGTTCTGGTTATCTGTTGCTCAGAGCTGAATCCAGTTCCAAGAGAGACACATATGTACACAGACACACTCACAATATGCGGCACACACACAGCCTGCAAGATGCAGTGGGTGAGCAGTATCAGAACGTCACAGGATTAGGAGTGTTCATTTACTCGCTCAAGTTCAGTGGCCATCTTCCCACGATGCTCTTGTCTCATTCTTTGCTTCCTAATTGTAGCGCTTGCCGTGATCTAGTGCAATCACCCATCTGTTGGTCCGCATCCGCCTTGCTCAGTTCCATTCTTGGACCATGTCTTGTTCATCACTTAGTATGGAGCACAGGACCTCAATGAATACTTGACCAGTTTCGTGTTTCACAGCCTGCCAGTGACACTTCGGGCTGCTGGAGGCTGGAGATGGCGTCGAGAATAGTGAGAGATTTAGGGATCCAAGGGGTGCCTGGAAATGATGGGTCCCTGGACGGAAGCCGCAGCAGTGGGGACAGGGATGACACGGAGAGAGCAGAACGTGGGACTGACGGGCTGTGGTGGTGTTGGGTAAGAGGGAAGCAGGAGTCAAGGTTGGCACCTAGGTGTTTCTTTTGATCCATGGAGTAATTAACTGTGGTACCATTTGCAGAGAGAGAAACCAAAAGGGAGGTGGGAGACTCTGGCCGAAGGTACTGAGCTTGGTTTTAGCTATCTGTGTTTCAGGTGCCTGGGTGACATCCAGGTGGAGTCACGCAGCAGGCGGCTGGACACACAGAGCCAGACAGACCAAAAGACCTATGAGAACATGACCACAAGTTCAGAAACACTCTCCTGTGTGTGCATTCATTGTTCACCCATGAGTGTCAGAGAAAGCAGGGCCCTGGAGTGCAAGGTGGCAGACCCCCGCTCCCTGCTCCACTGCAACCTGATGTGTCATTCTGAACATGGGACTCCACATTTCCAGCTCACTGTTTTCTGCTTTGTTGTGAAAATGAGAGGACTGCCTGCAACCTCTGATTCCCTCCAGCCCTCACATGCCATGAGTCCCAGTCTGCCACGTGCAGGTTACTATGCTAGACACTGACCTCATTCTTGCTTCTCACGGAAAACCGAATCAACAACAACAACAAAAAGGAGGTCACGGCTGCAGGAGGAGCCTCGTGGGTGAACCACATTGTAAGCTCTCCCACTCCAGCCTGTTCTTCCTTCACCCATTCCCCACACCCAGTTCTCTGTCCACCGAGGTCTCCAGGCTCCTCCTGCCCCTCCTGGCCTAACCCTCTTCTCTACTCCATAGAACGACTAGGAATAAAAAGTATTCTCATTCCTCACACTTGTGACACACTTTCTATTTCTACTCTTCCAATGTAACTGTTTACTGTGCAGAACCATGTGGTAGGCAGTGTGCCAGGCTCTGAGGTCCTGGGATGAGGAAGATAAGGGCCCTGCCCTCCTCACCAGCAGGGAAGAGGATTAGCAATGTAGGCTGGTGTGACACAACACACAGCACCTGTAGGAACCACACAGGAATCACACAGGGGCTGCAGAGGTAGAATGAGTGTGTGTGTGTGTGTGTGTGTGTGTGTGTGTGTGTGTTTAGGAGGGTCTTCAAATCCTGGTAAGTTTTCATATAACATCAACATTGAAAGGGATCTCACACACCAGTTAGTCCCACTCCCTCATTTTATGTGCAGAAACTGAGGCTCAGAGAAGTTAAGTGACTCGTGTAAGGACACACAGCTGATGAGGGTAGCACAGCGCAGACTGGAATCATGTTTCCCTATCTTCTTCCAGTTCTCATACTGTACTCTTGCCCCCTCATCGCACTACCCTCCTAAGATCATTCAATAATAATAGTAGTATCCTAAGCTTTGTAAGTGCTAAGATACAGCCAGGCACCATGCAAAGCTCTCTGCAGCGATTCCATGTGTATGAAGTACAACATGGTCAAAACAAATTTAAGGTTAGATTCTCATTTTTCATGCATGGCAACTCTAAGAGTTAGGTGTGTTTTTATTATCCCCTATTATGATTGTACCGAGTCTCAGGTTGTTTGACTTGCTCAATGTCACTCAGTTGACATGTCAAAAAGTCAGTATTTGAACACAGGTAGTCTGATTACAGAGTCACGTTATTTAAAAAAATCACCTAGTGGCCCTGGCTGGTGTAGCTCAGTGGATTGAGCACAGGCCTGCGAACCAGACGATCATGGTTCGATTCCCAGTCAGGGTACATTCCTAGGTTGCAGGCCAGTTCCCAGCGGGGGCCAATTCCCAGCAGGGGATGCACGAGAAGCAACCATACATTGATGTTTCTCTTCCTTTCTCCTTCCCTTCCCCTCTAAAGATAAATAAATAAAATATTTTTAAAAATCACCTAGCAACTTTGTTTAATAGGCACTTCCCAGGCACTACCTCCCAAAAGTCTGATTCTCATAGGTTCAGAGTGAGCTAGCTGGAGCCTGCATTTTAACCACGAATGCTAGGTGATTTTGATTTGGTTGTCCTCACATCACACGCTAAAAGCCCCAGTTCTCTTGTGCCAGTTTTCTCAATTCAGAGTTTTGTGGCACAGCCTCTCCTCCCTGGGACCCAGGGAACTAACTGTCCCCTGGGAGCTGGCTTTGGGAGACTAGGAATGATGATGCTCTAATGACAGATGTGTTCCCTCTGGTGGGGCAGATGTGTGCCCCCTGGTGGTCAGAGATTAGAGGCCAGGAGCTGCTGCTTAAAAGGCCTGTGATCAACCGCACAAATGTGAAGTTTTCTTGAATTCAGTTCAGCCAGGGTGGCTGAGGTGCCACTCTGTGCCGGCACTGAGCCGGTGTACCTCATGGCACACCCAACAGCAACAAGACCTTTGGGAGCAGAATCCTTCCAGGTGGCTGCTCATTCGTTTTCATCCACTAATACAAAGACATGCATTTCAAACTACAATTGGACTAATTTCACCTGGCCCAGATGGTCATATCTGGCAATGTATGGCTCTGTATTTTAGATCTTTAGGAAGGCTGCAAAAGAGGTTTTTCAAAAAGGCCGAGCCCACACACTGGAATGAGAAGACAGTGTATTTGCCTGCAGCATGAGGAGCCCAGGCTCCGGGTCAGGCTGCCGCTTCGGGCTTGGGGGCCCTGGGCCAGTTATTTCATCTTTCTGGGTTGCAGCTGCCTCAACCTGAACATGAAGCCTCAGAGGGTTGTAATGAGCATGAAATGGCTTCTTTGAACAGCACCTGGCACATGGTAAAACTTAAAAAACTCTAGCAATTTTGATATACTTCATAGTTTTATACCATGAAATATGAAAGGTGTAAATCAGGAGATATGGCATCAGATTTGATTTAGTCTCCTTAACAAATAACAGTAATATTTCTCAGTCTCATGTAGTTGAGGGACAAGATCTGCTCTGGTTCCGAATCTTCTAGTATGTGTCCAGGAACACGCGAAGTGCTCCACATGGTGGTGGGGGTGTGAATTAGACTACTTTGGGGAATCGTTTGATGATGTGGACGAAAACCGAGTGTTCAAATGACCATGCAATTCTACCCCGAGGTATATTCCCTGCAAAATGCTTACATCTCGTAACCATAAACATATATAAGTATGTTCATAGCAATGCCATTTTTAATAGCCCCAAAGTGGGAACCACTCAAGTGTCTCTCAACACTAGAATGAACCGAAAGGTCATGGTATTATCGAAGAGCAAAATACCACACAGCAATGAGCATGAACAAACTATAAGTACACACAGTGACGGGGCAGAATCTCATGAACATAGCAATGAGAGAAAGAAGCCAGACCCTGAAGAAAACATACCATATGACTCCATGTGTATAAAGTACAATGTGGTCAAAATGAATTTAATGCTGTTAGAAACTGGATTAGCAATGACCTTTCGGGAGGAGAGTAGCATTGCATCTCCAGAGGGTAAGAGGAAGCTTCTGTGGGGGCTGCCAGAAAGTTCTATATCTTGATTTGTGTGGCAGTTATACAAGTGTGCACACTTCATAAAATCGTATAAAACCGCTCACTCATGATTTGTGCACTTTTCTACAAGTATGTTAAATTTCAATAAAAAGATCACTTAAATAACTCTTGCTAGTCCCTCATGATGAGTCGCAGAATACACTCAGACCTCACTTATCACCAGCTGAAGCCCAGAGTCCTTCAGGGTGTCAGAATCAGGAATTTAATGCCCCTCTGGGGATGGGAGAGGTGGCCTCAAGCCAATGATCAGGGACCAGGTTTCCTGCTCCAAGGCAAGAACAAAAGGGCTGTCTTGTAGATGAAACAGGTTCTAGAAAAACTGCACTACTGGGCTGTGGGGCACAGCAAGAGAACTCATTATCTGCCTGGAGTCTGTGGGTGGAAAATCAGAAACATTAACACTGTGCTAATCAGAGGGCCATACTTGTTGCTTGAAAACCTTAGTCCAAGAAGCCAGCAGAAATTGTCCAGAAGTAGTGAAACTCATACAGTACGAGCACAAAATCCCCTGTAGGAATTCCTCCATAGCCTAGAAAATGAATAAGACTCTGCCGCCTGAACAAAGCAAATAAGGAACAAATAAGGAACAAATAAGGAAGCAAATGTCGTGATGGAGAGATGGCAGGTGCAGTGAATGATAGAATTTACACCCCAAGATTTGCAGATGAAAGGACAGTCTGAAAAAAGTGTTTCAATTCATGAAACATGAAAGCTAACAAAAAATAAATATGTTTAAAAGGTTCAAGCACATAAAGGAAGAAATAGAATTTATATGATAAGTGAGATATTATGAGAGGAAAGATGGGGTTATAAAAGAATCAAAGAGAAATTCTAGAAATTAAAAAGTCATAGACATTTTTAATGTTTATAAAACATTCTGCTTATAAAACATTAAGTGTTAATAAAATTCTGTTTGTAAACATAATTTAAAAGATCGATTAAACAGTTAACTAAACCCTGCTATTGAGTGAATTAAGTAAGTGGAAGACTAATATAAGAAAATCATTCAAAATGTAGTACAAGAAGATGAGATAGAAAATAAGACACAGAAAATAAAAGACATGGTGTATGGAATGCGAGGCTCTGCCCAGGAGCTCAGAGGGGAAAGTAACAATAACGGAAGAGAGAGGCAACACAAAAACAAGTAATGGTGAGGTTTTCTGAACTGAAGAGAAACATGTTTGCCATCTGAAGAAGCATAAGGCCAGAACAGAATTAAAAAACAAAGTCCATGTTTAACATATCCCGTGGATTGCAGGACATCAAAGTTAAATTAAACATCTGAAAGTTAACTAAAAAGAGCCCTGACTGGTGTGGCTCAGTGGATTGGGCGTTGTCCTGCAAACCCAAAGTTTACTGGTTTGATTCCCAGTCAGGGCATACGCCTGGGTTGTGGGCCAGGTCCCTGGTTGGGGCCTGCAAGAAGCAACCAAGCAATGTTTTTCTTGCACTTTGGTATTTCTCTCCTTCTATTTCTCCTGCTCTCTAAAAATAAATAAATAAGATTTTTTTTAAAGTTTACTAAAAGGAACAAACTACGTATGGAGGAACAATAATCAGAATAATGGACTTCTCATATTGATGAAGCTTCCAAAATACAATGACATTTTATTATCGAAGTGCTGCGAGAAATAACTGTCAATCAAGAATTTTATTCCTAGCTATACTTACACACAAAAGAAGGAAATAAATGGTTTTCAGACATACAAAGATTAAGAAAGTTTATTACTTCTGGAAATTTGCTAGCCAATTATATAGTGATGGAAGGTGATTTGACTCTGGGTGATAGAAACACAATGCAATATACAGATCACGTGTCATAAAAATGTACACCTGAAACCTACATGATCCTATGAACCAATGCCACGCCAATAGACTTTATTTTAAAAAAAAAGAAATTTGGTGTGAGAACTACTAAAAGATTACTTTAGCAACAATTAAGACAAATTCAGAAGAAAGGAGTGAAGTGCAAGAAGGAATAATAAATAACTAAACTGGCAAATTTAAATAAATACTGATGACTAAAAATAATAAAGAAACAGACAGTAACACAGAAGATGAGAATGAATGCTCAGAATTAAGATCTTTATTTTACGGAAAGGGATTAAGAAACTGGATACATTTAAGATTAAAGTGTACTTTTTAAAATACAAGAAACAGAATATATACTTTTCAAACCAGTGAAGAAAAAAAAAGATAACTTAAAAATTTGGTCCGTAGGCAAGAGCAGAGGAGAAAAACACAGATAATCATGATAAATAGAAGACACGAAGGTGGTAAATTTTAGTGTATTCTGTGTTCTACGGTCCATAAAATGAGTGAATATGATCTACATGTATCAACATGGACAGACTTCAAAACTAGGGGGGAAGTGGGGACTGGTTGAAAGAAGGTGAAGGGATCAGTCAAAGAACACGTATGAATGAGCCACAGACATGAGCAATGCTGTGGTGGTTGACTGTGGGGGTGGGAGGCAGGCTGGGTGGAGGGGAGCAAAGGGGGAAAATTAGGACAACTGAAATAGCATAATCAATGAAATATTTAAATTAAAAATATATATAATGTTGAAGGAAGAAAGTGATTCACAGAATTTATGTGTCATGTACATATATATTTATACAATTTACATGTAGATTATTTATGTACTTTTTACAAAAATTATATACATATTTATGTAAGTATGTAGTAAAAATGTAAACACATATATGGAAGGCATATATACGAACTTCAGGATAGTGATTGCTTCTGAGGAGCCAGAGAGGGGAGTAAGACTAGTGGGAAGTACAAAGGAATCTTCAATTGCCTGCAAGGTTTATTTTTTAAAAACCTGAAGCATGCCCTGGCTGGTGTGACTCAGTGGATTGAGTGCGGGCCTGTGAACCAAACAACCGCAGTTGGATTCCCAGTCAGGGCACATGCCTGGGTTGCAGGCCAGTTCCCAGCAGGGGACGCACATGAGGCAACCATACGTTGATATTTCTCTCCCTCTCTCCTTCCCTTCCCCTCTAAAGCTAAATAAATAAAATCTTTAAAAAATATATAGTGGCTTAAAACAGCCACTATAACATTAAAAAAAACCACCCTGAAGCAAATATAACATAGTGTTAGCTCTCATTAATTCTGGCCAGTAAGACATGAAGTTTGAATATTGGAGACTACTGGGAAGTTTTTTCTAAACTCTTTAGGAGACCTCAGGAAGCCACACTCTTTCTCTGCTAATAGATGTGAACGATGAGGCACACAGCTCTGACTGCTGCTGGAAAACATCCAACAATCATGAAAGCAACCAGGCTTAAAATGAAGCGAATACTAAAGTCAGTAGAGCAGAGATGGAAAAAACCCAGGTCACTGAAACATCACTGAATCAACTAAGCCTGAAGCGTACCTCACTGCATCATTACTGCTGTTAAGTGAACGAAATGATTTTCTTATTGTCTCAGCCAGTTTACTTTAGGTTTCCTATTACTTGCAGACAAACTTATAATAATTGATACAATGGATGGAGAAGAGGGCACATACAGAACTATTAGGAAGGCAGAATTAGCAAGATTTTGCCAAAGGTTGGATGTAATGGTGAGAAAGAGAGAGGAGTCAAGATTGATTCTGAGATTTCTGGCTTGGATAACTAGGTGTACGATGGTGCCATTTTTGAGACTGGCAAAAATCAAAGGAAGGTCAAGTTGAGGGTAGGGGTGACAGTAGAGAGAATCTCAACAGCTTGATTATTATGTTGGGTTTGGGGACTCTTTTGGAAGCCATCTAACTGGATATGCCCAGGAAGTAGCTGAATACTTAAAACTGGAATTGAAAAGTGAAGAGCATTCCCCCCCCAGATAAATTTCCACCAGGAACCTTAGAACGTGGCCATTTTAGGAAATAGAGCTATTGCTGATGACATAGGGTAAATTTAGATGAACTCATGCTGTATTACACAGTAGGCCCTAAATCCCGTGGTTGGTGTTCTTATCAGAAGGCCATGTGAAGACACAGACACGTAGAGGAGAGCACCACGTGAACACGGAGGCAGGTACTGGAGAGATGCATCTACAAGCCAAGGAATGCTAAGAATTGCTGGCAACTACCAAAAGTTGTGAAACAGGCACGGGACGGTTTCTGCCTCAGAAAGAATCAACACCACGATTAAGACTTCTGGCCTAAAGAACTGTGTGAGGATAAATTTTTGCTGTTTTTTAAAAATATATTTTATTGATTAGGCCATTACAGTAGTCCCATTCCCCTCTTCACTCCCCTCCACCCTGCACACCCCTCCCCCATCCTTCACCCCCTTTCATTCATGTTCATGTGTCACAAGTTCTTTAGATTCTGTATTTCCCATAGTATTCCTGTCTTCCCCCTGTCTATTTTCTACCTACCGTCTATGCTACTTATTCTCTGTACCTTCTCCCCCCTTCTCCTCCTCCCACTCCCCTGTTGCTAACCCTCCATGTGATCATTTCTATGGTTCCGCTCCTGATCTAGCTGTCCTCTTAGTTTGCTTTTGTTTTAGGTGTGGTTGTTAGTAACTGTGAGTTTGCTGTCCTTTCACTGTTCATACTTTTTATCTTCTTTTTCTTAGATAAGTCCCTTTAACATTTCATATAATAAGGGCGTGGTGAAGATGAACTCCTTGAATTTGACCTTATCTGAGAAGCACTTTATCTGCCCTTCCATTCTGAATGAAAGCTTTGCTGGATAGAGCAATCTTGGCTGTAGGTCTTTGGATTTCATGACTTGGAATACTTCCTTCCAGCCCCTTCTTGCCTGTAAGGTCTCTTTTGAGAAATCAGCTGACAGTCTGATGGGCACTCCTTTGTAGGTGACTGTCCCCTTATCTCTTGCTGCTTCTAGAATTCTCTCCTTCATTTTAATCTTGGCTAATGTAATTATGATGTGCCTTGGTGTGTTCCTTCTTGGGTCCAACTTCTTTGGGACTCTCTGAGCTTCCTGGACTTCCTGGAAGTCTATTTCCTTTGCCAGACTGGGGAAGCTCTCTTTTATTATTTGTTCAAATAAGTTTTCTACTCATGGCTGTTCTTCTTCCTCTTCTGATACCCCTATAATTTGGATATTGGAACATTTAAAGATGTCCTGGAGGCTCCTAAGCCTGTCCTCATTTTTTTAAATTCTTGTTTCTTCATATTTTTCTGTTTGGTCATTTTTTCTTCCTTCTGGTCCACTCCCTTGATTTGAGTCCCAGTTTCCTTCCCATCACTATTTGTTTCCTGTGCATTTCCCTTTATGTCAGTCAGTTTAGCCTTCATATGTTCCTCTAATTTGTGGCTAAAATCAACCAATTCTGTGAGCATCCTGATCACCAGTGTTTTGAACTGTGCATCTGAAAGGCTGACTATTTCTTGGTCACCTAGAATTATAGGCTCTGGGGCTTTGAGCTGTTCTTGAGTCATAATGTTTGGTCTGTTCACACCTGTTGTGTATGAGGGGCGGAGCCTTAGGTGTTCGCCAGGGCCGGGTGACCCAGTCATTGGGTTGTGACGCTGTATGTGGGAGCAGTCTGGCTGAGTGGTTCATTGTTGTCGGACTTCCATACAGTTCAATTTTCACTGTTTTGGCTGTGTTTTGTTTCTAAAACTTCGCTGTCTTTAAATTTAGTTGTGGGAGGGGGCACAGTGTTTCCACCTACGCCTCCATCTTGGCTGGAAGTCTAATTTTTTGCTGTTTTGAGTCAGGTTTGTGGTAATCTGTAAAGTAGCCCTGGGGAACAAATACAAAGAGAGATGTCTGAATTTGGAATACGGTTTATGAGTCATCAACATAAAGCGGCCGTTGAAGTCTTGGGAGTAGATGGGATTACCTAAGGAGAGTATAGGATGAGAAGAGGAGAGAGGCCAAGCACAGAGCCTGAGGACGACTGACATGGAAGGAGCAGGAGGGGAAAAAGGAAAAGACTAAGAAGATTGAGGAAGAGCGGCCGAGAGCTGTGGTCAGCCAACAAAAAGCTGATTGGCCACCCATTATCACACAATGAAACCCATCAGCTGACAATGTTCACCCAGGCATCCAGAGCTTCAAGTCAGTTTTTTCCATTAGCTTGTTATTCCATAGGAAAAGACACTCACAGATCATAGCATGTTAGAGAAAAAGACTCCAATATTGTAAAGATTTTATTTATTTATTTTCAGAGAGGGAATGAGAGGGAGAAAGAGAGAGAGAGAGAAACATTGATGTTTGAAGAGAAACATGGCTTGATTGCCTCTCTCATGCCCCCAACTGGGGACCTGGCCCATAACCCAGGCATGTGCCCTGACTGGGACTCAAACCGACTTTTTGGTTCGCAGGCTGGCACTCAAACCACTGAGCCACACCAGCCAGGGCATGACTCTAATATTTTAAAAAATCAAAATAAACAGACAAAAGTAAAGAAATTCAAAAGGATTAGAGATAATATATGAAGCTAAGAAAACATCAAAGAAGCAAAGATATTCACAGAGAAATAAAAGAAAATACTGCATCTATAAAACAAGAACAGGGTGCTTTAAAAATGAAACAATCAGAGAGAACAAAATGGGCTCTGGACCAATAAAATAACAAATTTGGTAGAAGAGCTTGCGGTAGACAGGCTAACAGCCCTCCAAAGATGTGTTCATCCTACTTCCGACGGAACCTATGAATATGATCTTATGTGACAAAGGGACTTTGCAGATATGATTAAAAAATTTGAGATGGAGAGATTATGTTGGATTATCTGGGTGTGTAAGTAAGGGACCTTATGAGGGAAGCAGGCAGGGGGATCAGAGAGAGAGATTTGAAGATGTTTAACTGCTGACTTTGAAGCCAGAGGCTGGGGCCAGGAGCCAAGAAATGCAGGCAGCCTCTACAAGCTGGAAAAGGAAAAGAAACCAATCCCCCCCAGAACCTCCAGAAGGAAGGTGGTCCTGCCTCCAGAACTGTAAGACCATAAATTTGTGTTGGTTAAGCCATTGTGTTTGTGGGAATTGGCTGTAGCAGCAATAGCACACCAATACAGAATTAAAAAAATAAAATCAAGGCAATGTCTTAAATGCCAGAACAAAGAGACAAGGAGACATAAAAATAGAAGACAAATTTAACACTAGTGTATCAATTCAGCAGGCCCAACATCCAATCAATAAAAGTTGCAGAAAAAGAGACATTAAATACAGGACCAGTTCCAAGAATTGAAGGACATATCTTTCCTGAGGTTGGAAGAGTCTACCAAATGGCCAGAGAAATAAAGCAAAAAAAGATTTTCACCAAGGCAGAGCCTCAGAAAATTCAGGCAACTGAGGAGGAAAAAAAAAAGATTTCAAAACTTCTAGAAGGAAAAAAAAAGTCTCATACAAAGAATCAGGAATCAAAATGGCACTGCACTTCTCAACAGCAACATCACACATAGAAGACAAAGAAGAAATGCCTTCCACCCTGGCTGGTGTAGCTCAATGGATTGAGCGTGGGCTGTGAACCAAGGGGTCACCGGTTTGATTCCCAGTCAGGGCACATGCCTGGGTTCTGGGCCAGGTCCCTGGTACGGGATGCATGAGAGGCAACCACATATTGATAATCCTGTCTCTCTCATTCTCCATCTCTTCACCTGTCTCTAAAAATGAATAAATAAGATCTTTAAAAAAAAAGAAGGAATGCCTTCCTGATCTGTAGAGTACTAACACTCTATACCCAGCCAAACCTTCAATCAAATGTGACTGTACAAAAATACATTTTTAGGTCTTTTGACCTTAAAAATATATTTCCATGTGCCATTTGCCAGGTTACTATTATAGAATGTACTTTACTAAAACTATGAGAGAGAAAGATCCAGCTTTGAACACAGCAAAGGGAATTCCTAGAATGTCAGCAAGAGAAATCTCTGGGCAAGACAGGTACAGCAGCACAGAGAGAAACTCCTTCGGTCTGGAGCAGAACAGAGGCTTTCGGGGGGAAGTCTCCAGGGGGAAAAGATGGAGTTGTAGATGACCTGGTAGATGACCTCAAATGAACATGCAGAATATGCATTAAAGGTATTTAATTAGGTGCTGAAGAACCGAACCTATGAAAAAACTAGGCCGTTTTTAACTCCAGGAAAAGTAAAACATGGTTCAAGAAAGGAAATATCATGATGCATTACTTGGTCTAGTAGTAAACAATATTTACAAATTCCTGGAAACAGATTCACTAAATAGGGATTTAAGCAAAAGTTGTACTATACCTATAAGAGGATGATGGGTAAGGAGAGAGAGCTAGAATCCTATCTGCCAAGATAGGAAATCAGTACCCAATGTCTAAAATCAGTGGAAACCAGAAGAAAAGCTAAAAAAATTGAAAATGGTAACCTCTGGGTAGCAGGGCTTTTTTATAAACTGCTGGGTTTATAAAAAAATATTTATTATACATTGTTTATAAATATATGATTTCTTAAGTTACATATACTTTTATAATAAAATATAGGGGTTACTTTTTAAAAGTACTATAGACAAGGGGAGGCTGACTAGTTAAATGAAGTTCCTAGGAAGGTAGAAGCATTTGTTGTCCAGGACAGGAAGTGGCAAATATCTGAGGACAGAGGTGAAGAGGTGAGGGTGCTGAGGAAATAGATTGTGTTGCAGGTACTGCAGGTTCCAGGGACAGGAAGTTGAGGAAATCCATGCAGGATAAAACAGGATGTAAGGTCTCCTTCTGGGAGTGAAGAGAGTACGGGTGGGTGGGCAGCATGAAGAGAGCAGCGAAGTAACACATGTATGTAACAGGATGTGAACATGGAATTTTGGCTGAGACATTAAAATGGTAGATATCAGAAACCGAAGTGAGAGGGGGATAAGGAAAGAAAGAAGGGGAAGGGTCTAGTTAAAGAACAAGTATAAAGACATACGGACAACAGGGAGAGGACTGACTGTGGGAGTGGGGTTGGGAGGTGGAGGGTGGGGCAAGGGAGAGCAACGGGGGACAATTTGGAAAACTGTAATAGAAAACAATAAAGAAAAGGAAAAGAAACCAAAGTGAGCTTTGTGACAGATCACTATGCAGAAATTTCAAAGGTGGTGTTTGACAACTGATTTGATGACTCTTAACCCTCCCTTTGTACCCTAACAATGTAGGGAGTTGGAGAGCTCAGAAACAGAACTGTAAAGGTAATTTTTTAATTTAATTTTTATTTTTTGATTTTAGAGAGGGAGGGAGGAAGGGAAGGGGAGAAACATCAGTGCGAGAGAGAAACATCGATAGGCTTGCCTTCCGCATGCATCCCAACCAGAGACTGAGCCCACAACCCTGGCAAGTGCCCTAACCGGGAATAGAACCGGCTACATTTCGGTTTGTGGAATGAGGCCCAACCAACTGAGCCACACCAGCCAGGGCTGTGAGAGAATTTTTAAAGAAGGCTGTGATAGAAACCCCTCACCCTTCAGGCAGAGGAGTGAAAGAGTTTCACCACAAGGCAAAGGAAAAGGCTCCCAGGGGCCCACTTGGAAAGATTGCTGTGTGTTCCCAACAGTTAGAAATCCAAAGGTCAGAAGTTGTCTGGGCAACCGCTGAGGGATGAGGCAAAGTAGAAGGGACTGAGTAAAAATCAGCCTCCACACCAGAATTTGCTCTGGCAAAGTACGTGTGTTTCCCATGGACCAGAGGTGGGTCATGCCTCAGAAGGAATTGGAATGGGGCTGGAGCCAATTTAGTCCGCAATGGCGGGTTGATGCATCCTCAGCAGAGTGAAGCTAGAAGCAGACCACCAGGTACCTAGGGGCTGTAGAGGGAACACTAGCCGTAGCGAAGATGCACAGACCTAGGTCAAGTTTACTGCAGGTGGTGCTCTCCTAAGAACCAGAAAATGCCCACAAGACAGGCAGCTTCGAAGGGTAGCCAGGTAGTGTGAAGCCATCTTACCATGGGACCATCAAGTATGACGTGTGCTGCTCTCTTCCTCTCCCGTTCCCTCCAGCCCTGGAAGGATCAGAAACCAGTGAGTAAGCAGGGAAAGGACAGAGTGCCCTTGTCCTGGGTGCAGGCTTTCTGTCTAACTCAGGTCCTACCTGGGGTAGCAGGGAGAGGACTTACCTTTGAATGGAGATGAAAGTTTTGGTTATTACAATGGATTAAACATACTAATTGAAAACTGAGGCTGACCTTTGTGATTTAAAATAACCATCCTCTTTTATTACCTAAAAATGGCCAGAAAAAAAAATTCATAGGGGTGCCCAAGTTTACCTCTAGGGCAGAGGAGACAAACTAGCCCCACTGAAAACAGAAAAGTGGCCGAGGAGATGAGAATAAAGTTACTTTTGTGTGTTTTTAAAAATATTTCATTTATTTCTTTTTAGACAGAGGGGAAGGGAGGGAGAAAGAAAAGGAAACACCAATGTTTGGTTGCTTATCACTCGCCCCTTACTGGGGACTTGGCCTGCAACCCAGGCATGTGCCCTGACTGGGAATCGAACCAGCCACCCTTTAGTTTGCAAGCGGGCGGTCAACCCACTGAGCCACAGCAGCCAGGTCAGAATAAAGTTACTTCTACGGCTACTCCCTGTAGGCCATGCTCACTCACACAGGGTGAGGGAGTCCTACAAGCAGCATGGTAAAGAATACAGATTTTGTTACCAAAGAGAGTTGAGTTTGACATCTGGCTCTTCTACTTCCTAGCTGTGTGACCTTGGGTAAGTAACATAAGCTCTCTGAGTCTTTTTTCTACTGTGAAATGGGGTTAATGAAGCATATCCTACAGGATTTGGGAGGATTAAATAAGATTTGGAAGAACACTTAAAACTTACTGATTCTCTTCTGTTCTCCCTTTTGTTATACACACAGGGTGTGGTGGGGTGGGTGTGCCAGTGAAGGCTTTCTGAAGATGGCTACTCTTCACACGGTCATCTCCAGAGGACAGAAGAGAAGCAGATTGGCAGAGGGGCATCACAGGGTGCTCTAGACAAAGGTGGGAGGAGACTAGGGTTGGCAGATAAAACTCAGGGTGCCAAATAAGTGTTTAGTATAAAAAATGTGTGGAACCTACGTAGACTACAAAATATCCATTGATTATCTGGAATTCACTCTAAATGAGACGCAGAGTTGGACTGTTCCGCTGTAGTGAAGAGAATAAGCTGAACATCACCTAGTAGGGTAAGTTCCGCATCATACCTATTTTTCTAACAGTTTCATTGAGTTCCAGTTGAGAGGGAATGCAGTACCAAGAGACTCAGTTAGACTCAATGGAGTTGAAATGCCCTCAAGCCACTTACATACAGGGGAAGCAGTTTAGGTGGCTGGGCCCTAGGACAACAGCACCCTGAGCAGGTGGGCACCCTTCTGTGCCTGGAAGCAGAAAATGGATGACTGCAGACAAAGCTCGGAAAGAACTGGAGGCTCAAGGTGCCTCCCAAGTTCTCTCCCAGAGCTTGTGCCTTCTCAGGTCCTTCAGACTCTGGCTCTCCTGTTGTTTAAAGGGATAGCAAAGGACGGGGCAATAAAGATCCCCCAGAAGCAGTTCCTCATGGGGGAGGTAGGTGCTGGCTGAATGCTGACCAGGCCCTTTGTTTTGTACCCGTCCTGTCCTGCTTATTCCCAAACAACAGAAGTGCTGCTCAGCCGCCTGCTAAGCCTCATTATGCTCTTGCCACAAAGTGCTGAGTCCAGGGGCTGCCCTGGCCCCGTGACCTCACCCTCCTGAGCTGGGCCTCATCCTGTGAGGCTCCCCAGGGCCCAGAGGCAAGGCCAGGGCATTTAAGCCATCCATAAAATTCTACTGAGCATTTGCCATGCTTGGCATGTATGTAGTCCTAGTCAGTGGGTCAGGTAGATATTATTGTCCTACCTTGTGCCAGAGAGACAGGGTTGCCCGGAGGAAAGAATATGGGCTTTGAGTCAGATAGACACGCATTCAAGTCCCTGCTCAGTTTGTTTCCTGGCCCAGATCATGACCACTCAGAGCCTCAATTAACTCATCCTTAAAATGGGTGTAGTAATGACCTACTGCGCTTCATGGCATTGTTATGAGGATAAGGGAGCCACAGTGTGGTTCACAGTAAACACGCAGTAAGCTGTAGTTACTGTTATTATGCGTGAACAGGGGAGACCCAAACCCAGCTTGGGAGAGGGGATTACAATGAACTGGTCGTTCCCCTCATTCCCACTCCGGGAGTTGCTGTGTCCTGACTTTCCTGGGAAGAGGTGGTGGTGAGGGCTGGATGTAACCAACATGGAGCAAGTGAAGCACCTGTTCCAGACAGCGTCAGAGCGGGAGTCCTCTAGAACTTGGTTAAGAACCATATTGAGGTAATACCTGAGAAGCATGATGGTTCGCACTGGAGATCTGGTCATCTTTTTTCAACTTCCACAGACTTAAGGCAATTGAGGAAAGTGGAGGAAAGACAAGCTGGGGCTGCTTATGACTCCGAGCGTATTTGATGGATATTGGTAGATTGTTTGCACAATAACACTGACCACCACCTCCCATAAAGACACAATAGTTTTGTGCATGTGTGTTTGGGCTTTGCAATCAAACATAGAAAAGCTTTACTTTTCTGCAAAAGTTAAAAACGGGCTCAATCGGTCTTCACTGTACTAACTCTCCAGTGGGGTACAGAGCCCCCAAACTAAAATGCTGAGGTGTAAGAAGCACAGACAACACAAGCAGATCAGTGTGGCTAGGGTAAGGAAGGACTACATCACGTGCCCACAGAGCCACAAAACCCCATCATAGGGTGTCATTAATTTACTCAAAACATATTTATTGAGCCAGGAGTTATGCTCAGAGCTGAAGATAAAATGATGAACAAGACAGATGAAGCCCCTCCCCTCACAGCATGGAGTTTATCGAAAGAAGCAGATAATTAAGCAATCAGTTTCTTTATTTTCAAAAATATTTCTATTTTGATATAAAATGTTTACGTCATTCAAAACTCAAAGCATACAGAAAAATATACAGTGAAAAATGTTATTCAACTCCTGAACCCCAACTGCCTCAATTCCCCTCCTTGGGACCCAATATTTCTAGTTTCTAAAGTAATTTCTGCAGCATGATCCATGCAATAACTGGAGAAGTACAGGGTTCCAAGAGAGCTCACTGCAGGGAAACCTAAGCCAGTCTGGGGGTTAGGGAGTGAGTGAATGAATCAACAAATGACCAGCTAAGTATTTCCCGCAGACCCCAGTTTCTAAGTGGAGGAAGAGAACAGATGAGGAAGAACACCAGCTGTGGACAGCTGACGCCTTGAGCCCTTGCACGGCCACCAGCCTGCCTAGAGCCTGTCATGATCATCCCCAAGGCGACTCTGTCCCTTGCCAGCCATTGACCCAGACATCACCAATTTATTAAGCTGCAGAATTGTCCTGGGGTGGTTCACTGTGCTTAGCATCAGACCTGTGCATTTGGAATATTCTGCCCAAATCTATGAATACTTGTGTACATACCAGAACTTGCCCCCTGAATTTTGGTTCTGAGAAGAGGGGGCTCTGGCAAACTTTGAATCACAGGCTAGAGAGCTTGGCAGAGGGATTAGGAGAATTTTACTGGGGAAAGTTTCTTCTCTCTGGCTACTATCAGGTTTCCTATAGTATCTGTCACCAGAAGTAGAGTAGGATAACAAGTAATAATAAGCCAACAATGTGTCAGACAGACATTATCTTCTTTCTCGGAGTTGAGAGAGGTTGAGCGGTTTTCTCAAAGTCACCCAGAAAGGGGAGCTGGGATTTGAACTTACACCTCCCAGGCTCAAAGCTCCCCCCAGCCCCCACCCCACCCACTGCGTCCCACCCCTGCCTCTCACACCAGCTGTGATGCTTAAAGAGTATATCCTCCTTTTTGGGACTCCTGGGAAAGCCCATGAATCCCCTACAGTATCTTCACCAAGGATATCCTCACCAAGTGCCCTGGACTTCCAGAGAGAAATCTTTCTACCCATTTTAAGGTACTATATAGGTACAGTACCTTCGGCCTGTAAGACTGCCAAGGGCCTAAAGCAAGTATGTTAAAAACCTAAAAAGATTTACTGACTCCAAATTTTTTAAAGAAAATTGCAAAATGAAAATAAATATTTAATGAAATAGCTATAGGGAGAGTCATGTCTTCTAGTCAACCATAACTCATTTAACTTTTACATGTTTATATGTAAATACAGTATGACAAAGATTCCCAAGAACAGACTGAACTATTATTTTCTTTAGAATTTAAAAGAAATTATTTATTTAGAATAGCCATGGGGATGTAAAGTACAGTACAGGAAATGGAGTAGCCAAAAAGCCCACACATGACCATGGACATGACCAATGGTGGAGGAACTGCCTGAGGGACTGGGGGCTGCCGGGTGGAGGGGGCAAGGGGGGACAGTTGGGACAACTGTAATAGCACAATCAATAAAATATAATTTCAAATAAAATAAAATTTATTTATTTTTAAAGATAGGGAAAGGGAGGGAGAAAGAAAGGAAAGAGACGTCGATGTGAGAAAGAAACATCATTCAGTTGGGGAGGTCACCAAACCTGCAACCCAGGCGTGTGCCCTGACAGGGAATCAAACCAGCGACCTTTCATTTTGTGAGGCAATGCCCAGCCAACTTAGCCACACCAATCGGGGCCCATTTTTTTCTTAATGAAGTTCAGAATTGTAATAATCCTTCATATTTTTTAACAGCAAAGACAAGCGCTGTTTCCTATAGGGAAAGTGAGGTGCATTTTCATGTGTTTGATATGACATGGGGTCTTAGGAAGGGCCCGGGTGGCATGAGGAATCTGGAGAGGAACAGGGGACAAGCTCTCGTGCAGAGACCTGTCCTCACCTCCCAGCTGCTCTGAGATGAAGACCACAGCCGCCGAGGCCTGCAGCCACCAGTCTTGCCCACAGTTCCCACAGCAGTGGGGCTTCTCTGGATTTCTGTTTCCCCAGTTTAAACAAAGGCCTGAGGGATGCCTGCCCAGCAGGCTGAGCCACCAAAGAAAGCTCTGGGGATCAAGGAGAACAAAAGCAGAGGGAAAGAAGAGTGCTGACAGGGCCAGAGGCCATGAGCCTGCAGGGCTATAAAGAGCAGGGCCACAGAGAAAGTGGCACCAGATGGAGACCCAGACTGTGCAGCGGGAGCTGGGTGAGTAAGGTCCTGAAGGGTGCTCTGGCCCTTCCTCTCTTTCCCCTGCAGAGTTGGGCCCAGGAGAGGACTTAGTTTTCATACCTTGTGGTCAGAGCCTCCTAGGATGGCTGGAGATGAGTGGGGAACTCTGCATGGAGGCAGCTGTCTCTTGTCACCCCAGGAGTAGTCAGCAATATGACAATGAACCACTACCCTAGCCATCGTGGCTAAGTGGAGGCGTGCAGCCCCAATAAATGACAGGCTCCTGGAGCAGAGGGAGAAAGTATGGGGGGGGACAGGAAATGAGAAATGCTTATTCAGAGGTTCAGAATGAAAGGATATATCACAGAATTCACATGCTTTAGTCCTTGGGCCTGATACCAGTCAGAGGGAAGAGCCATGAATAGCTATTCCACCTGCCTGTCTTCTTTCTTTCCTCCCTCCCCCCTTATCTTTCTCTTCTTTATTCTTCCCACCAGTTTTTCTATCTACCTAATCTCTATGAGCCTCAGTACCCTCATCTGTAAAATGGGGATAATGATAGTACTTACCCCACAGGCTGGTTGTGGAAACTAGACGTATTAATGCTTGTAGAGCATTTAGGACAGGGCCTGGCCCAGACTGAGCCATTGTTAAGTGTTAGCTTTTATTATCCTCTTTTCTTTCTCTTCCTCACTCTCCTTCAATAAGTCTTTTTCAACTGCACCTCTACCAACCTCCTAGTGAACTAACTCAGCTTGGTGCTACGACACTCAATCAGGAGACCCAGGCCCTGCCGTTGAGATTTTCACCAGGACATAGTCAATAGGGACACAGAGCCATACTGTGACAGGTGCTAGAAATCAGGAAAGAATGTAAGTCATTGCAGGATGGGACGAGCAGCAAAGCCCCCGAGGAGCTGGGTAAGTTGAGAAGACAGAGAAGTAGGGAGGGGATGGTAGCATGGCCGTGTACAGCCAGTCAGTTTGAGGGCTGTGAAGAGCTAGGTGAGGGTGAGACCACACACTGAGGGGTCTGGGCTAGATGGTTGCCAAGGACTTCCTACTGGGGTATATAAGATTGGGGAAATGCTGCCACCTGTAGGGGGTACCTGGAGGCAGGCAAGTGAATGAGAGTTATATTTATCAAGAGATCACCATGCACATGCAGGGCTTTGCCTGCTTTATTGCTTTTCATCCTTATAATAACTCTGCATGTAGAAGCTTCACTGATGGACGACAACAGAGATTCAGCTAGTGAGAGGCAGAGCCAGGCTCCCAACCAAAGTCTGTCTACCGGACTTCAAGACTCCTTTTTCCCCCTGTGCTCTGTCACCGCATTTCCCACCCCAGAAGCCACATCACTGGTGTGTGTTCTGTCTTCCAGAAACACTTCCAACCACCAAGATGGCTCAAACCAACCCCATGCCAGGCTCTGTGGGGCCATGGAAGGTAAGCCCAGCCCCATCACATGCAAAATTGAGGAACCAAACAGGTTAAGATGTGAGATGTTGCCACAGCTCAGGCCATGCTTTTCCATGGGATAGTGACTGACCAATAAAACATCAGTTCCGTGGGGAAAAGGCCCAATCAAGGTCCATATGCTCCCTCAGGAAGGATCTCTCAGGATGTCCCATTTGGACAGAAGGATGCCCTTGGGACCCCATGATTGATGGGAGATGATACCAACTTTTCCAGTTCAACTCTCTTCTGCACTGCTAAAATGATCTTAAAATTGAGAGCCCAGCGTGGATTATACCATTAAGAAACTAAGAGCCCAGACATGAAGAGAGATTTGCCACCAGATCCCAGATAAGTAACAGGACCCAGGTCTTCTACTTCCTGTCCTGAACTTGGCTGTAACTACTACCTGAAGTGGCTGATTCTCGGGTTTCCCTCAACAGCTCTCCCCTCTTCAATGGGTCAACCCTGAGGCCAGTTCACAGCTTTGGGAGTTGTCCCGTAGCCAGGTTTAAGATCCCTAATTCAAGGCATAGAAGGGGGTTATTACAACTCTCTGTCTACACCTTAGGGTCCTAAAGAAGATGAGGCCAGAGAAGTTAAGTAATAATCCACAGGGAGCCCCTGGGACTCCCAGAATCCTGGCCCCTGGATTGCAGGAAGCTTGGTGAATAAAAGTCCTTGAGTTCCCGGTCTGTCCACTGGACCACCTCTCTTTCCTAGTGGACCATTCCTATCATAAACCAATCTCCCAGACCTCTTGCGTAGCCTGGGCATGTGAACACCACCAACCAACCAGTGGTATGAATTCAAACCCTTCCTACCCTACCTATATTGGAAGAGACATCGGGCATCCTGGGCTGCAGCTAGTGATGGAAAACACAGGGTCAGAAACAAGCTAAGCTGTTAACCAGGGACTTTGTTCTTCCTGAGGTACCACATTCTAGCTCTCTTTTCCCATTCATTCTCACTTCAGATAACCGTCTACGACCAGGAGAACTTTCAGGGCAAGAGGATGGAGTTCACTAGTGCCTGCCCAAATGTCTCTGAGCGCAGTTTTGATAATGTCCGATCTCTCAAAGTGGAATGTGGCGCGTGAGTATGGACTTCAGCAGAACCTCAGGCCCCTATTTCTAGTCCCCTCAGACATGGGACCATAAAGGTGGGGGTTGGGAGAGAAAGATGTTCCCCCAGACTCTAATCATTTCTGGGAGAGAGGCTTCACTACTGATGTAACCTCCAAAGAAATAATCACACATGCAATTTAGTAAATCAAAGGGCTAGAAGGAACATGAGGTCCTTAGTGACTTGGTACTAGATTTGGGGGGTATTAAAGAAATATTTGTATCATGGGTTGGGGCAGGGACAGGAATCAGATCTGTGCTTCTGGAACCCATAGGTTGCTACTTAGGATTCCCCTTAGAACAGCCACAGGACCCTTGAGTTTTCCTTGCCTGCAGAAAATAGAGGAAACAGTCAAGATAGAACCTCTTTCCGACTACTCCCCTCCTGTGTGTCCCAGAGCAGACGCCACTAGCTAATTCCTCTGTGTAAAAAGGAGCTCAACCACAGGACTTGAGAGTCATGCTGGTTCACATTCAGTCTTCCAGGAATTTCTTGTTGGTGAGGAAGACCTTCTTTCTTTGTCTTCTGACTATTGGCAGCATAGTTGAGGTCTTTATCATCTGCCTGAAAAAACTTCTTTTGACCTAAGCAGTTGCTCACCACCAAAAGTCTGTTCTTTAACCTTTTAAAAGGAATACTGTAGGCGTTGTCAGTAAGTGAGCTCTGGTTGTGAAAAATGGACCTGAGGGGCTTTATAAATAAGATACGGGTATGTGACAGGAGGAAAAGGAATTCACAAAGTGACAAGAAAACAAGAGACTGGTAATCCATCAGCTGCCTATTCAACCCTTTGCTTCCTTATGTTTGGCTGGAGCCAAAGCAATAGTCAGTCACTTTATCTTGAACCTGGAGCTCCAAGTAGAGAATAAGGTAACTTGGAGAGAAAGGAAATTTAACTTTAGACTGACTTTGGTAGTACAAATTACTCAAGTCAGTGAAGTAGACCCTTTCAGTGGATAATCCCAAAACAAATTAACACATTTATAAACTTGCTTAGTGCAGCTGCCAGCTCATTTCCTACCTCACGTGATAGGTGTATTGCTTCGTATGGCTCTGTTGGGATTGGCTTGGTATTTTACCCCACTATTAACATCTAAAACCAAAGGTGCCTTCTCCCTGAAGCCAGGTAGACCCTGAACCTCACAAACACACACCACTAACTGTCTTTGGCAGCTGGATTGGTTATGAGCATACCAGCTTCTGTGGGCAGCAGTTTATCCTGGAGAGAGGAGAATACCCTCGCTGGGATGCCTGGAGCGGTAGTAATGCCTACCACATTGAACGTCTCATGTCCTTCCGCCCCATCTGTTCGGCTGTGAGTCTCTGAAATTTTCACTTCTGTGCACGTGGGGAATGTGGTAGAAAGAAAAGCAAAGGGAAAAAAAAAAAAGAAAAACACTGGTCTAAGTTTGCCATTTGGTTTTCCTCTACTAGATGGTAGTTTCATTAAGCTCAAAGTAAAGGCCTTCCTATTTATAGGTGGCAGGAGGTGGATATTCAAGAGCCCAGATCTTCAAAAGTGCATTTAGTGAGAACCTTGTAAAACACTAAATCATTGGCCGGTTAAAACTCAATCTGTGTAACATTTTACTCAGAAACAGAGAAGTACTGAAGTAACCCTTCAATAAGTGGGATAACTGAAGAAATAGGCAAGCCTTCCAGTATCTCTGACTTTAAAAAGAATTTATTTATCTTTAGAGGGGAAGGGAAGGAGAGAGGGAGAGAAATATCAATGTATGGTTGCCTCTTGTGTGTTCCCCGCTAGAAACTGGCCTGCAACCCAGGCATGTGCCCTAACTGGGAATTGAACCTCAGTCCTTTGGTTCGCAGGCCTGTGCTCAATCTCCTGAGCTACACCAGCCAGGGCAATTTATTTTCTTTACAGTTAGAAGAAGAGATGGAAAGAAACATCAGTCAGTTGTCTCTTATGCATCCCCAGCTGGGGTCTTGGCCCGCAACCCAGGCATGTGCCCTGACTGGGGATCAAACCGTGGTTGTTTCACAGGCCGGCGCTCAATCCACTGAGCCACACCAGCCAGGGCTGTCCCTTACTTTTGATTTGTAATAAACTTCTGGATTCTAATGCTGAGCATTATCCATTTCTGCATCAGACTAGGATGCTTCTAAAGACTTTGGAGAGCTCAAGCAGAAGTAGGGTGGTCAGATTTGTTAAAAACGACCCCTACATTGGGAGAGTGAGGTTGAGCTACAACCTTTCCAAATATTCCTCTATATCACGTGATTTTCTCATGATTTTAGTTAATGAACTCGTTAGTTTGAAATCCTACCAAAATTCAAGTACTAAAGAAAGTAATCTAAAGTTATAGGTCTAAAGCATACTGCTTTATCTGGGTATACTTGCACCTCACTTTAAGTCTGCATTTTTCCTAGTACACCCAGTAACCCATACTCTACTCAGATACAGAACAATTGCAACACCCCGTAAAGTTCCCCGATGTCCTTTTCCAATCAATTGCTCTTCCCCACATTCTATCAAGAGGGCTAGTTCTGTTTTTGTACTTCATACAGATTAGTTTCTGCCTTAATGCTCATGTATTGTTGATATTCACTACTTTAGGTTATTTTCAACACCGTGCAACCTTTCCTTATTAATTTGTGGGGTCTTTTCCCACATTAGAGAATTCCTTGGTTGGCTGTGTGTTGCAAGCAGTTTTTTCCTTCTGCTAGTTTCATTAGTCTTTTGTTGCTCCACAGTACTCTATTAAGCTATTTGTTTGTTTTAAATGCTATTAAATTGTATTAAACAGGATTATGGGTAAATGTTTCTTATAAATCTCCATATTACCTGAAATATTTTTACATCAACAATCATGTAGTTCCTTCTGTAACTCAGGAGTGTTTTGACTTTGAAAAATATAATTACAAAATTAAGTACTAAACTTAAAAAACTTCTGGATTACAGAATCATAAGGAGTCCAAGATTACCATCTTTGAGAAAGAAAACTTTATTGGGCGCCAGTGGGAGATCTGTGACGACTACCCCTCCTTGCAAGCCATGGGCTGGTTCAACAACGAAGTCGGCTCCATGAAGATACAATCTGGGGCGTAAGTGCACAAACAGGGTTGGATCACATTTCAAAGTAACTCTTGTAAGTGTAAACCTTGTAGATACTAATGTATCAATGGTCATCTTACCAAATTTCGTATCTCAACATCATATTGGTATGGCTGTTACAATCTAGTTATTAGTAAATTTGAATCTCAAATTCTTACAAACTTAAGGTCAGTGGTTTTTCCTCCCCCAGAATCTATGGAACCATGTTGACTATACTTACACCTTTTTTCATAAGCAAGATTACTTTTCAACTACTTATACCCATATTATACTCACAAATGGTGCCTGTTGTATTTTCTAAGCCTAAAAGCATACCATACCAATTGTATTGAACGGCTGTTTTGGGGTGTTGACCAGTTCCTAATTTAATAGTCCAATGTGCTTTAAATTTTCTAGGTGGGTTTGCTACCAGTATCCTGGATACCGTGGCTATCAGTATATCTTGGAATGTGACCATCATGGAGGAGACTATAAACACTGGAGAGAGTGGGGTTCTCATGCCCAGACTTCCATGATTCAATCGATTCGCCGTATCCAACAGTAGTGGATTAAAAGCTCCTAGAGAATTCAAGCATGAGACCTTGCTAAGCAACCCAGAATGACTTTTATGTTCCTCTCACAGACACTGCTTCCAAATGTTAGCTGAAATCCACAATAAATGTCATTTAAAAAAAGTTGTAGACTGAATTAACTAGCATGGTTTATATAAATCACTTAGGTGGCTGAGAATTTTTAGAAATGAGTTTCAATAAAGCCCCAAATTCCCCTTTGTGATTTGGCAAGTCACTTACCAGCCCAAGCTCAATTACTCCCTATCTCAAATAACATTAACACAACAACTGAAATGTATCAGTCTATGCAGTGACAGACACAATTTTGGTCAATGTTTCTGCCAATTAAAAAAAAACAACTTGGTGATAAATCAATGCTAATCAAATTTAGGAAGTTTCTCAAATATGCATTACCACATATTTCTAAATAAAGTTATGAATAAATTCAGAATCTTGGCAACTTATTTTGGTTGCTTAGCTCAATTTTTTAAAATTTTAATTGGAAGAACATAAGGCTCAATGCCACGTAAAAAGGCAAGAATAGTTGTTCTCACAGCTGATTTTTCAATAAACATGCCATTTCTAAGCACCTGAAATAGCGTGGATGATTTTTTAAAAAACCATGACATATGACCACGGCATATTTAAGACTTGAATTTATGTATTTCCCCCTTTGGAAACATATCGTTATCAATGTCACAATGTTTGCTGTAATTTTTGTTAAAGCACACAAAAAGATAACACAAACACTTCAGAAACTTTAAAATTTTTTATTCAACAATGTACACTTATTGTCTCTTAATTGGATCTACAAAGTTCTCAAGTTTATTTTTCTGATAAAATAAGTAAATCTTGGTATGGATGTAGAATGTTTGTAATTTATATTTTTAAAACACTGACCGTGAAGTAAGACATCAATAAAGGAAGATCATCACATAACTGACACTTCCTCAGAATCCGTATCAGAAACAGCTATGGCAAATACCTAAACATTTAGCAAAAGGGTAAATTTCTGGCCACTATTCTTTTATCTACAAAAAAAACCTATCTTTTTAAACTGGGCAAAACAAACACTGAAAAAAACCTTTTTAATTGGGACAGAGAAGGAGAAACATCCTCTAACTTAATTGTAGCCCACTAATTAACCTTTCCCCAGATTAAGAGGTAACTCAGCTCTTAAATGCTGACACACAACATAGAAATTTTGCTCCTCCAGTATGATCTAAGACTGAACAGAAGTGAACTACTGACAGATACTGAGAAGCCAGAGCCATCTAAGATAATGCTACACTCCTGCATTTATGCCTTTTAAGGCCATGCATGCATTATTGGCCACCTTTCGAGTCTTGACTAGGAGACTTAGTTTTTAACGGCCACTTTTAGTGCGTGAAGATACAGAAGGAACGGTTTTGCTGTGTTTTCAAAGTCAACAACATACACCAAGAGCACACCTGATGACAAAGAAGCAACACTCTCCTATACACAAAAAAAGCTGTAAAACAAGGATTTCTTATATCTAGAAGCATGGGGGAAATACCATTAGTATTATCTTCTACTTAAACTTATTAGCCTCTTCTACAAAGGTCCTGCAAAGATTATAAAACAATCTTTTAAAAGATGATTGACAAAACCTGGCCAGTACATCTACACAATCTTTGAAGTACACATATATATGAAGTAAAGCTATTTAATACATGCAGATTGCAGCAATTTAACCAAATCTGCCCAAATTCTATACTTGTTCTACTCAGCTTGGGCAAATTTTAAGACAGACATTATCTTTAAAACAATCTGTGCTTAGATTATTTAAGCAAGATGATTCTAATTAGGTCAATCATTCATTCCTTAAACCAAATTCACGATACAGTGATAAATGTAAAAAGGTTGTCCTACCTTTAAACCAGGTTTAAGTCATAAAACTGTCATAGAACTCCACGTGGCAAAGGTCCTTCCTTCATTTCAGTTAGAATTACTTCCCATTTTTACTCAAACAAAAAAATTTCATTGAGTAAGAGCATCCAGTAGTTTGTAAAACTGATAAAAATGCCCTGTTTCAAGAGAAGCCCTTTAGTAGATACAAGTCAAACTCTCATTTAACACTGAAGTTTACTAAGAGGTGCCAGTTTTCCTCTTCTGCTTTCACGGATGAGCTAGCCCAGTACTGTCATTTTGAGCCATGTTTCTAAAGATGGTGAAGCGAAGAACAGCAACGAAATAAGGATAGGTCACTTTGGTAATGACACACAAATTAACTTTCAAAACATGTGCATAGCTTTATTCATCTACTTTGATCTAACCTTTTCATGGAGCTTCAGCAAAATTCGTGTGCAAAATGCATTTCTAAAACGTAATGCAAGCAAAGCTTTTCACATTTACACTGGCAGGAAATACAGAGAAACTAACAAGTCACATCAGGGAGAGTTTTTTTTTAATGACAAGAATTGCACAGTTCGTTACTTTGAGACAATTGTTGCACATGTTAAGTATTTAAATTTTTCTAAGCAAGGTGCTTTAACAGTAAAAAAAAATTTTAGGTTGGAAAGAGCCAATAACTTGGATCATAGCTCACATAGAATTCCAAATTAAAGTGGACTGTTATCTCCCTAGATTTTGCAAACAATGCTTTTAATAACACTTTTTAAAAATAACACTAAAAGGAAACAGCAAGCTGAAACTTTTTTCAAAACACACAAGATATGGTGTCATCACATTATTTGAAGAAGGTGCTAAGGGGGGAGGGTAAGGGAGTGAAGAGTCCTTTACTATTTCCCACTACAGAACAGCCACTAACAGACTAAGAACAAAAAAAATTAAATTAAATCACTTCCCCAGTTTATAAAATAGTTCCAGTTTGTGACAAGATCTATAACTTTAAACAGAGAGCACCAGTTGGGCGATAGAATGAGCATTTCATACTGCATAAAAATTAGTGAGGTGGCAAGAACCATCAACCATCTCAGGCATTACTACATGGCCTTTCCAATTTTCTTTTTAATATACATGCAAGGCACATTGATATAAAAATAGATCTCTGGCCAAGAAACATATTAAATAAGCAACTTAAAATTTTGGCTTTGCAATATTGGCAACATCAAAATATAACCAGATAGCTTTGGACCACATATCTTTCTCATATTCCTCCACCCCATTTGGTGTTTTCTTCCTCCTATTTTGGGTTTAATCTCCTTCAAGTTTGGATATGTGCTTGAAAAATTACTTTTCTCTCATCAAGTGGCATTCCTACTATACTCATTTATCTTTGCTAAGGAAAAATATACCAGAGAAGCAGAATAGTTGGAGTTCTGATTGATTTGATTAAGCTAAGTCTGACTGGCTTAGGGAAGCATTACTTCTCTTCTGTATGTGAACAAAAACAATGAGTACTTAGCTTACATAGTAGACAATTGTTTGCTTTCCAAAAGAGAGATCAACAACAAACCAATGATACTACTCCCTTTAAACCATTCTTCCCAACTCCTCTTTTTCGAAGCAGAGAGAGGAAATAATAGAAAACAGAACCAGAATTAAACCATTTTCAGTAGTAGAAGACATTTTAAGGCCAAAAAGTGTTAACACTAACAGAATTTTTATTTTCCTAAGTTACTGTCCTTCATAGGCCAATAAAGTTATTTGTACTGATTCCCTCCCAAAGAGAATTTTAAAATTCATTCACTTTTGTTAGTGGCTGTGCTACAAGAAAGGTATCAAAGCAACCTATAAAGATATGGTATATCGTAATGTAAAAAGTGCATCACATTTGATTTTCAGTTTCTCAGAGCAGCAGCAGGATTAATCCAAGACATAAAACTGTTGTATTTTCATTCTAAAAACGCAACATACTTAATGAAATGTATTCAAGATCATGAAAGGATCCTCTTCCACAGAGGATAAACGAAATAGACTAGTATTAGACAAATGGGGCAAACTAGAGGCATTCATATTTACATATTAAAACCATTTTTGTTAACATCAAATCTTTACATCTAGCAAAAGAAATATTTAAGAGTAAAGCAGACATTACCAAAGCAGTATCCATTTTTTAGAGCCTTTGTTTAGCACCTGAGGAAAAAAGGATATATGGAAAGCTATGTAATTTACCTCAAGTTGGTGTGTTGGTTTGTAGAGTAAAACTTTCATACACAATGAAAGGGATACTGCACTAGAAAAAAATGTTTGTAGCTATTTTAATAAGGCTGTAGAAAAGGGATACTGCAGTATTATAAAATGGCTTTATTACTCTGAACAAAATTGTATGGTTAAATAGGGAAGTCTGAATCAGCAACCCCACCACATGTGAGACGGCTGTCCCATAGGTTTCTAGACCATAACTGCTATCTGACACTCCCAGTAAAGCAAAACCAACATACCACTTATGCTTCACTGGGTGTTTTTATTATGCACACAACTCAAAACATCGTTTATTCTGAAAACCCTGGAGTAGCAAGACTTTGAAATTTAAGTAGAGCCAATGATTCACTTTTTAAAACCAACCCAGTGTGGTCCTGGTTCTCACATCTGAACAGACTTAAGTACATTTAAAAACATTTTATGATACTCAGAGCAGAAGCCCATCTTTCTTACTATAAAAGAATCCTGGCGCTCTATTAATTACATTAAAAAACAACATCAATATTAAAAACTAATGATAACTTATGTGTCTCTGTAAACTTAGAGCAGCTATTATACTTCTAGTCTTGTCCTCTGCCCCTCCCCTTTAATCAAATATGAACATTTTGGGAAGATGAGCAAATTCTACCCTCTTTTAAAATTCAGCAGGACTACCTAGGACTTACTAAGACATTGCCTGATCATATTCTACCTCAACTGATGCAGGGTCAACAGACCCATCATAAAAACTATTGCCCAAAATATGTACTTGTCCCACTACAGTATCTGTTTTGCAATTAGCATAGGTACAAAAGAGGGATCATGTATTATTTGAAAATATGGTCCAGTGGCAAAACTATACTCATAATCCTTGGAAATGAGACTTTTATCTACTTCTCTAAAGAAGAAAGCCATGAAAGAATGACTCCTTATTTAGCGCAAGGTAAAAATCAAGTGCAGCCCTCTTACAGATTTCTTTGTCTGTGGCCATTTGGTACAAGACATTCAACTTCACAACTAAATGGCTTTTTCATTGTAAAAAAAAGTTTACCGCCAAAGATAAACCATTAGATGCCTCCAATTGGGTTAGCAATAAACCTAATGACTAAGTATGAAACCACCACTGCTTTTGTAATGTTTTGTGAATATATTTTATATTGTGGACAACATTCATAATTGAGGTTTGTCATATTTTCCCTAGAAACTGTTATTTGAAAAAACAATGCAGCACTTTTTTTTCTTTATAAGGTTTTTGCAGATTCTGAGTGATGACTAGGTAAGCAGATTAAGAACAAAATTCTAAAATGGAGAGAATCTTTCCAGCCATTTATTTCAAGAAAAAACTAACGGGCATTAACAAATTCCTAGTTATTTTCTATTGCCTCCTAGAAGGTAGCGGAGGAAGGGCTAATTACAGATACTATAAAATACACTTTATGTGAAAATTCATTACTGGGAGGTAAGAGGAAAGGCTATGCAATTAACTTCAGTTCAGCAAAGTAGGGGTGAATAAAGAGAAAGATAAATACACCCTGTCTTTTGTGGGGAAGGGAAATTATTCAAGACATCTGTAAGAGAGTGGTATGTGACACGGAAGTCTACAATCAAGACAGAATTTAAAAGAAATCTTCACCCATAATTAGTATCTTCATAGCTATTAAAAAAATAGGTCATGATTTCATTCTTAGTGCCATTTTCAAATACTACCCCTTTAAGGATTAAAACCACCTGACTTTATTCTGTGTAATGAAAACAAATGGCACAAAATAAATACAAGTTCAATCTCTGAATACTAATGTCTTACACACATTCATTTACTAATTTTTATATCTCCCTCTTTCCCTCACACACAAGCACACATACGCACGCACACGCGCACACACACACACACACCTTTCAGTCTTTATAATGGAGGGATGTTAAAAATCCCCTCTAGACTGTATTTGGTTTATGCTACAGTACTAATACTCTGAGTTGAAGGAAAATCTTTATAACAAACAGTAAAACACATTAACGTTATTTAAATGTGCTAAATTAATCACAGCTGAAGTTTGTTTAGAAGCTTACACAAAAATAATGAGAAAACAGATCAACTCTTAAGATTTTTTTTTAATAAGTGCTCTGTAAGGAATTGTGTGAGGACCTAAGGAGAAAGATTGCAACAAGTAGAGAGTTAGGTGTTACCAAACAGCACAAAGGATATTTGTCCCAAAGTCCTGCTTGTACCTAGGCAATTAAGTCTATCAACCCAATGCCCCCCAAATACTGACAGTTAATATGATGGGGCTCTAGGGTTCCCAGAAGGTTAAGAGACATTTCTAACTATATACCTCTAGCCATATAATCAAGGAAATTTCAGTGGAGAAATCAAGTGAAATGTTGCATTGTTTCATTTAGAAATGAGACTCTCAAAAAACCTTTGGACAAACAGAAGGGATACATTCTTTTTGGCTTCTCTAAACATGGAGGCCTGAGGGGAGGGGAAGGGAAGTAGGAAAGCAACAACAGCTTTCTGGACATTTTATTAAGTGTTGCTTCTAGATTTAAACGCAAATTCAGATGGGGGCTGTGGTTTCTTTTTTTCCTTTTTAAATTGATATTCATTCAACCTCTGTATGTCACAAACCCAGAAAGTTTCTTGTGAGTTGTGAGACAGAAGAGCTTTAAAATTCTAGGCAAGCAAAACGGACATTTTAAAATAAAAAGGGGGCATGGGAGTGGGGGGTGGGGGTGGAATCTGGCCCTAAGGCGACAAGTGGTTACACAAGGCAATTGAACACACAGCAGAACTTTAAAACCTGTAAAACAAACTGGAGCCTTTTTTCTTCCTTAAATCAACCTTATACCATTTTTAAAAAAAATCTTTTTGAAAAATTTTATTAAAAAAAAAACACAAAAACACAGACTTCTTTCACTTCAGTATGTGGTATGTTGCATTTTCCAGTTTGTTCAATGCTTTAAAGCTCAAGGATGCTTCTGCTTTCAATTGTACATGGGCCTGAAGCATCCTAGCTTTTGGCAAGCAGGCAGGAGACTCAACAAAAATCAAAATAGGAACAAGGCAGACTAAATGCAGGGCACATCTGTAAACATATTATACATTTGAAAATTACAATATCAGTAAAAGTGATACAGTTTACAGGTGAAATGAAACTATCTGGAACTGGCCTACCACAAGTTTCTGAACCTGGACTGATACAATAAGTTATTTTATATTTATATATATATATACACACACACACATATATATATATATATATATAATGTATAAAAGGTTTCGTTTACATCAAGTGGAATTGGCAATCCATGCTTATACTTTTAAAATCTAAGCAGGGCAGATATCCAGACTATAAAGATACTTATTCTATGTTGAATTCAACAGCTTCTTTTAGAAACTACTTGTTAAAAGCCTCAAATAATCAACAAAACAAGGAAACTCATCCATACTATAGCTGCTAAAAACTGGTCATTTTTTAAGCAAAGGGGATCCCGTCTACTTTTATTGGACTATGCCTCTCTATAGAAATGCCCTGCTATTTTAACCTGTATTTGTCATACATGGATATACTAATTTCTGTGTGTGTAATGTGATGCTACGTCAGGCCAGAGAACTTGTTTTTATGCCACTAACATCACCCAATCTTAAATTGGACCCTTCATTTTTGCACACACACAAAAAAACTTATTTTAGCATGCTATATACAAGCTGCAGTGCAACAGGATGGCAATGTGATGATAAGACAGGGCTAATGCTCTTCTCTGCCCAAAAGAAAATTTCCAGAATTTCACATTATTTTCCTTAAAAAACCCATTTTGCTCTAGTAATAAAATATATTTATTAAGATATAATTAGAAGCTAATAAGCTCAGAAGTATAGTTTACATGAAAACACATTTTCTATTGGCAAGGTTTATTACCTTCTCACTGGCTAAAAACATAAAAAGTTTTATAGCTTTCACGGAATACTTTTCTTCCCCTTTTAGATATTTCTGAAATTAAAAGAGAATTTACAAAAAGGTACAGAAGTTTCTCTTAAGATGTTTGATGAAAAACAAGAAAAACAGCACATTTAGTGTTAGTGACAGAGAGCAAGTCTGGAGCACCTACAGTTGAAAAGCAGAATATATTTTTGCTCCCACTTACACAATTACATTAAAAGATGGGCATAGGAGTATTTTTCCATATTAAATATCTAAAGCCAATTGTTTGTTCTGCAACTTTTCCTTAAAAGATACTCATGGATTCTTCACTTGTTAAAGTCCAATATGTAACCAAAGCCAAGTGAACTATGTACCACCAACTATTCCAGAACTGTAGAACTTCAATGCCCTCCCCTAGTCCCACCCCACAAAAAAAAATGAAAGGAAAAAATATTTCCCTAACACCCCACAGAGGTTGCTTAACTTGTGGCAAGACATGCAAATCATATTTGCTAAAAAAATACACCCCTGCAAACTTCAAGGCATGTATCCAGCATTCTCGCAGGGCTCAAATTAAAACCAAAAGATTAAGGGAAGAGTGGAGGAAAATGTTGAATCATTCTGGGTTCCCTGTGATTAGTGTATCACTTTAGTCACAGAACAAGATACAGAGATCTCTTAAGTGTATTGGCCTTTCCAGTGGGTCATTTGTTGCCCAAGTTGATGACAGCAGGAACTTTAGAACCACGCTTGTTAACAAGTCTGTATTCATTAATCACTTGCATTCACACTTAAAAACAAAAACTAACATAAGAAAAAAGAAAAAAACTATTCAGTACCGGAGATTAAATAACCATGTATAGTCTCTTGAAATAAATTTGATTCCTTAAGAAGTCTAATTACTTTCAGTTGCCTTTTTTAAATAACTATATATATATATATATGTATATATATATATTTGTATATATTATCCTGTGATTCTACTTATGGTTCCTCTGCTGCGCTGAAGATCTAGGAGCATAAAAGCCTTGTGTCCCCCATGAACGGTGGCTCTAATGCTGCAGAAAGGTTACAAAGAGGCAGTCTGGTCCTTCATTGATCTGGACTATCCATGGCTTCATTGTAAGTGATTATCCTTTTGGGATCTGGAAGGAAGGTTAAAAATAAATAAACAAACAAACAAATAAAACAAGGCTTGGAATCCTCAAAGGATTGGCATTGGAACATGCCAATGTTCCAATAACAAATCCAAAATAAGCATCATCATTTAAACTGCCCCTCATTTTATTTATTTATTTTTAAAGATTTTATTTATTTATTTATCTTTAGATGGGAAGGAGAGAGGGAGAGAAACATCAATGTATGGTTGCCTTTTGTGCATCCCCTGCTGGTAGTTAGCCTGCAAGGAACCTGATCTGCAACCCAGGCATGTGCCCTGACTGGGAATCAAACTGCGATCATCTGGTTCGCAGGCCCGCGCTCAATCCACTGAGCTACGCCAGGCAGGGCTAAACTGCCCCTCATTTTAATGAAAATATAATTTAAAGACCAGTTCCTCTTGTATTAACACATGTGTGATCCATTTTTTCTGAACCTAATAGTTCAGCACCCTAATGGATTCCCAGCAACAGGGTCCTCTAACCAATGAGTGCCTCAACTCCTACAGATTAGAATCAAATTCAATTAACAAAGGTTTTCTTTATATGTTGTTCCTGATTATAAAAGTAGTACAATACATTTGGAAAAAAAAAAGCAGACAAAGAAAAAGCCCTAAACTGTCAATAATCCAATACTAAAATAAATGGATTTGGGTTTTTTTGTTCTCAGAAAAATGAAGTCAAATTTTATTTTAACCAGTGTAGATTGTCTATAGTAAGACATCATTCAAGTAACACCTAGCACAAAAAATTTCAAGTTAAGTTTGTTTGGCAAAATTACTAGCTAAGTCCCAATCATGACCTAAACTTGTAGATCTGCTGGGCTCAAGGTATAAAACGGTCAGAATGTGTCTGGACAAAGACACCAGTGTTACTTTGAATTCCTATTATTCAGGAATATAGTAACTAGTGATTAATACTAACATTTCTAGTAAGCTAAACATTCTTACCTTGCTTCTGCAAATTCCAAATAGATTCCATTTCTGCAAAGAAAAAAAAAGATTATTTTATACACTAAGTTTTGTACAGCTATAGTTTTGTACAGTTTTGTTCAAAGCTATACTTTTCACTTTAAGTCTAAAATAACTAGATTGATTATTGCTGGACTGGAGGTAGGGTTGGAATAGCATAGCTCTATAAAGCTCAGACAAAACAACTCTTATTTTTCTATAATTCTGAAGCATGTCTTTCAGATTGCCTTAAGTGTTGATCACAGAAAGTCAATTCTTATCTGAAATCCAACTGCCAAGAGAACTATTTGTCTATAAAAATAGCAAAGTTACATAGAATCATGTTTCAGATAAAATGATACTTCTTGTAATAAGTCATAGTTATTTAAAAATCAAGTATTTTCTGGTAACCCATCACCCCTCAACAAGTACCCCAAGTCTTATGAATGAAGCGTTTGTCAAATTTGATTAATTAAGCTTGATGCTTAAAATGCCTTATGAAAACTTTACTTTTGCTATAGGCAAATGGCTCTGTTCTTTAAACATACCATATGAGTTACAGTAACCCATAGGGCTGAAATGCCTACCCATACCCATTTATTAATAGCACACAATCCTTATTTGTTCCAACCCATCCAAACGTGATAATATACAATGTGCTCACTTCGGTATTTTACAATAAGGGAAATATGTAAATGACCAAACAATAGTGACATTCAGAAAGAAGGCAAAGGCTCCACATGGAAACATACTAGAAATCTTCAGAGGGGATATCTGAAATCTTGATAAGTAAAACAGTAAATGACTATTATACAACAAGAAGCTAAGAATAGGACCTTGAAAGCAAATACTCTACTAGGAGATATTAATGTAAACAAAAACTACTTGGAAACAGAAATGAACCATAACTAACACTGGGAATAAGTACTCTCCATGTGCTCATATAACTACCATCTTTAAAAAAAAACTGGTGATTTTACACTGTATAACTGGATTCTGTGTAATTGCTTCCTATATTTATCAGCAACCAATTATTGTTAAACAAAAACAAAACTGGAGTTCACTAAAATAGGATATATCTGGACATGGGTTACAGATGAGATACAACATAATCCTTTTCCCAGGGTTAAGATAAAAAGCACAGTCTCCCTGCCCAACAATCCCCCACACTATCCAACACACTTCTAAAAAACTGCTATTTGAAAATTTGTCATAATTGAATGTTCAGAGAAATAGGTTAATTATCCAAATGATCAAAGTAACTGTCCAGATAAAATCCCATTAAAGGCATCACAGCAATTCTCTCATTAAACAAAAACTAGGAACTAGGATGGGCAGATCCTCATCCACAGATTAGCAGGAAAACACCACTCTCCTAGGAGGCCTAAGAAGGGGAGAGAATTGTAACCAATCTAAATTGGAAAAAGGGAAGATACATCATAAAGGGAATTCTAGTCATGGTGCTTACATTCATCACTCCAAAATAATTTCTAATTCCATTAGTTTCAGACAATCAGGAATAGTTGAAATAGTCATTAAATCTGTTATCTTACAAGTTTCTGCTCTTCAGAGTGGCTTATTTTAAGAAATTCAAAGAAACACCTTTTCTTGGCTGGCCTGACTACAAAAAATAAACAATATAATCAATATTTTTTTTATTTTTGTGAAAAATACAAAAATTTCACATTTTGCAATAATTCCTGAGTTCTGTGATGCTAATTAAGTTTGCTTAATGCAAAGTTAAATGTAGATTTATGACTAAATCTACATTTAGTCATATGTTGAGGGGGAAAAAAGTAACAAACTTTTCATATTATCCCACCACCACAAACCTCAACCTTCCCCTGCCTCTTTTGGGGGCGGTAGGGGTGGGAACAGACTTCACTGAAGAGTCATACTAGCAATTGTACTACTTTAAAGCAAGGCAAACATACCAATTTCAGAATAAAAATAACAGTAACTACTGTTGACCCTTGGAACATGGGATTAGGGATAACAACCCCTAATCTAAGTATAACATTTGACTTTCCCAAAACTTAAGTCTTTCCTCATTACCCACAGGTGATTAGCTCCATGACCCCACCACAGATACCAAAAACCCAGGGATGCTCAAGGCCCCATATAAAATGGCATAGATTTATGCATCTATGCAGTCAGCCCTCTGCATCTGTGGACTTTCTACCGTGAATGGAAAACAGTGCAGTTATTTATTGCAAGAAATCATGTTTAAGTGGACCTATACAGGTCAAACCCATGTTACCCAATAGTCAACTGTTTTGCAAACACCCAATTTCTTTAATGGATTAAAGACATTTGCTTAGCTTACCTAGAACATTACGCTTTAGGTTTTACTCTAATATTATAGAGTGATTTTAAATGATTTCTGGTAACAAAGTTTTTTATCTTCAACTATGAACTCTGGAGTAGTAAATCTGATCATGACTTTTGAGGAGGGAAATGGAAAGTATGACCTAGCTAAAAAAAATTAGCCATGGGCCAGCATTGAATCCTTCTACCCAAGAAATAAATCAGTAAGTTCCCTTCCTGCTATTTAATATTAATTACTTCTATAACTAGTAGCAACTGGGTTACCTTGATTTACCTTGGGTTACCTAGAATTTTAAAGTTCCTGTGAAACTCTAACAAAGATCAAAAAGAAAGGGGAATAAATATCATTTGCACAATTATATGTCATACTTAAATAACACTATTAAGACCAACAAGCTAGGCTACAGAACACATAGAAAGTAGTAAATTATATTTTGCCCTCTTGTAGAGGCTTACAGAAATCTCAATTCAGATGCTAAATATGAAATGAGTTACTTTGTATAATAGTTACTAAGAAATGGCTACAGGGCCAAACCTGCTAACCTAAGCAAAGGGTTCTGTTCTTCAAATACACTAAGGCAGGCAAATTTTAATAAAAATCTGTAATTTAGACCACCATCCAAATCTGAAACTTTACTGTCAAATTTTCAATATTTAGTTATGCCTTTCTCAAATAAAGACAATTTAGCATTCAATTTCAAAAGCAGAGTACTTTTCCACATATTGTGTAGCTCCCCATCACAATGTTTCCTGTAGTAAATGTCTAATTACCTGCAAATTCTTAATTCTAAGTGAATTAAAAAGTATTGTTTAGGGACTAAGGATATAGACCCCCAAACAGAAAGGCTGTGCCTTTGTGAGCTTAGCAGAGCAGGCAAGCTTTTCTAGGTAGATGCAATAGCATGAGTAAAGCTTGGTGGTATTAAAAGTGTGCTTAAGCAGGGGTCAGCAAAGTGGGTTCTAATCACCACCTGTTTTAAAAAAAAGTTTTATTGGAACAGTCACACCCATTGCATATAGTACCTATGGCTGCTTTTATGCACAAAGCAGAATCAAGAATCCCATAATTGCGACTTCCGCCAAGATGGAGACATAGGTGGAAACACTTTGCCTTCTCCCACAACCAAGTTTCAATACAACAAAGGTTTGGAGAACTAGGACACACCCAAAGACCAGAAAACGGAATTATACGGAAGTCCCATAGCTACGAACCGGAAGTCCGACAGCTACGAACCGTTCCACAGGGACGGTAAGAGAGGTGGAGCCAGCAGCGGAGCTGGGTCGGTCAGGACAGATCCCCCAACCTAGGAGCGCAGGCAGCCCGGAACCAGTCGGGGTGCAGGGCAGACTGACCAAGGCCGCACATTTGCGCACAGTGAGACAGACCACGCAGGCCCCAGGGGGCGAACCCAGTGGTGGAGGGCTGACAGCGGTGGCACACTCACGTGCAGTGGAACAAAACGCGTGGGCCTGGTGACCGTGGTGGCTGCGGTGCCGGTGGGGGTCGTGGCAGCGGGAAGCCATTGTCCCTCTTTGGCCCCGACCCCACATACATCACAACCCAGAGACTTAGTTGCCCCGCTCTGGTGAAAACCTAGGGCTCTGATCCTGCTACTTAACAGGCACGAACAGCCCAAAAGATGGCGCAAGAAGAACTCAAAGTCCCAGAGCCAATAACTCTAAGCGACCAAGAAATTGCCAGCCTCTCAGAAGCACAATTCAAGACACTATTTATCAGGATGCTCACAGAACTGGTTGATTATAGTCACAAATTAGAGGAACATATGAAGGCTAAACTAATTGAAATGAAGGGAGATGCACAGGAAACCAATAGTGATGGAAAGGAAACTGGGACTCAAATCAATGGAATGGACCAGAAGGAAGAACAAAACATCCCACCAGAAAGGAATGAAGAAATGAGAATTCAAAAAAATGAGGAGAGGCTTAGGAACCTCCAGGACATCTTTAAACGTTCCAACATCCGGATTATAGGGGTACCAGAAGGGGGAAAGAAACAGCCACGAGTGGAAAACTTATTTGAACAAATAATAAAGGAGAACTTCCCCAGTCTGGCAAAGGAAATAGACTTCCAGGAAATCCAGGAAGCTCAGAGAGTCCCAAAGAAGTTGGACCCAAGAAGGAACACACCAAGGCACATCATAATTACATTAGCCAAGACTAAAATGAAGGAGAGAATCCTAGAAGCAGCAAGGGATAAGGGGACAGTCACCTACAAAGGAGTACCCATCAGACTGTCAGCGGATTTCTCAAAAGAGACCTTACAGGAAAGAAGGGGCTGGAAAGAAGTATTCCAAGTCATGAAATCCAAAGACCTACAGCCAAGATTGCTTTATCCAGCAAAACTTTCATTTAGAATGGAAGGACAGATAAAGTGCTTCTCAGATAAGGTCAAGTTCAAGGAGTTCATCATCACAAAGCCCTTATTATATGAAATACTAAAGGGACTTATCTAAGAAAAAGAAGATGAAAAATATGAACAGTGAAAGGACAGCAAACACACAGTTATTAACAACCACACCTAAAACAAAAGCAAACCAAGAGGACAGCTAGATCAGGAGTGGAACCATAAAAATGAAGAACACATGGAGGGTTAGAAATAGGGGGGTGGGAGGAGGAGAAGGGGGGAGAAGGCACAGAAAATAGCATAGATGGTAGGTAGAAAATAGATAGGGGGGAGGGCGAGAATAGTGGGGGAAATATAGAATCTAAAGAAATTGAGACACGTGGTTATAAACTAAGGGGGGAGAAGGGTGGGGGAGGGAGTGTGCGGGTGGAGGGGAATGAAGGGGGGGAATAGAACAACTGTAATGATATAATCAATAAAATATATTAAAAAAAAAAAGAATCCCATAATTGCAACAGAGACCCTAAGGCTCACAAGCCCAAAATATTTACTATCTGATCCTTCATACATAAAGTTTGCTGACCCATGCTTTAGTAGTCACCAATAATTTATTAAGCCTGAAAGTCATTGCTAAGAGAAAAAGATTTAGAAAAGTGAGAAAAAGATGTAAGACAAATAACACTATTCAGGTAACAGTGCTGACTGTCACCAAGAAAGATTTTAGAGAAAGAAAAATGCTTTCCTACTATCCAGGGGACAGAGCACAAGGCATATATAAAGAAGTTTATTACTTCATCACATAGGTGAAGGGAAGCCACTGAATAAATCTAAATTTATTGTACTAAATATTAGTAATGATTCCAAGGCAACTGAAGAGAATGGATTAAATAACAGTACAAAGAACCCAGTAAATGTTACTGAAAAAGTAAAGAAAGAGGATAGTTGTATTAGAGATGGAAAAGAAAAAAAATGGAAGTGTTAAGGAGTTTTAGTAGCATGAAAAGGGGACTGAAGGAACATTGACATTTGAGGAAAAGAAAATGGTACCAGAAAGGTTATACTGAAGTGTGCAGAATTAAGGAAATGTAAACTGGAGGGAGGAAGTATTAAACAACTGCAATTCTTTAAAATCCTTTGGTTCGCAGGCCTGTGTTCAATCCACTGACCTACACCAGCCAGGGCACAAATGCAATTTTTTTTTTAGTTTTTATTTTTAGAGAGAGGGGAAGAGAAGGAAAAGGAGTGGGAGAAACATCAGTGTGTGGTTGCCTCTCATGTGTCCCCCACTGGGGACCTGGCCTGCAACCCAGGCACGCATCACGACTGGGAATTGAACTGGAGACCCTTTGCTTCACAGGCCTGTGCTCAGTCCACTGAGCTACACCAGCCAGGGCAAACAACTGCAATTCTTAAGCAAAGTTAAGATACTTGTAACTTTTTAGTCACCTATTCCTTTTTCTCTAACCCAATGTCACTGGCCCTGGTTCAAGGACTGGTATCTTATGAACATTTCTAAAGTTCTCTTTTAACTGGCCTCTTTTGCCATTATTGAGCCTCACTTTCTGTCTTCTATACCAAGGCTATCATTTTCTTCCTTCAAAAATAAAAATCTAAAAGTGAGCACAATGTCCAAAACATTTTAGTGTGCCCAGGAAGATTGGATCTATGTGTCTTGTATAAAATTTATTTCTAGCATTTGACACAGTGGCTGGTACATCAATAAACCAGATGACTATGTTAAAAATTTTTAACCTTGCACTATTCACCTTCCTTGAAACAAAATGAATAACCAGCAATCTTCAAACACTATTCATTTCCTCTACCTGAAATATTCTGATTCTCCTCATACAATAAGCCCACTTTCACTTGTTTTTCGAATCCCTCCCTAGGGGATCTCAACCCCACTACTCACCTTAGGGGTTTCTCTATGTTCTAAGTGCATTTTGTATTTTTTCCTACAAAGCTATCATACTAATAGTATCTGTTTCTGTGTACTTCCCTATTAGAGGTCCTTAATGACATGAACCCTTTCTTTTCATCTACTTATCACCATGGCTTTGCATAGTACTTGGTGCAAAAAATATTTATTTGAATGAAATATTACTCATAAATCAGTCAGGAGTACCAAGTGGTATTAGGTAGACCCATTTGAAACTGGTGATATTCATCTGACCTACAAAACCAGCAATTTCATATGGTACAACCAAATAGGTCCAGTCCTTCACAGAAAGACTGTGAAGCTAAGAGCACTAAAGCCAAGCAGAGACTTTAAAATAAAATACAACATTTAAAAAAATTAAACTTTAAAAAAGCCCATAGTGGCTTCCCCCAACACCAAAAAGGAAAATGCATCAAATACAAGGCCAAACAAGCTGACTCTCACAATTCAGAGTCCCCAGATCAATTTACCATGAATCATGCCTTCCAACCCTTCATTAAGCCATTTCTACATCACATTCTGTAAGACTCATCAGGATAGAGACATACATTTAAATTCTACTGCCCCCCTCAATTCAGTTTTGCCCATCTTTTGATGATTACTGGCTATTCCAACATCATGTTTTGCTATTCTGACTTCTTTCTGAATGAGTCTACTGTTCCTGCCTATTCCTTACAAAGTCTGTCAGAAATGTCTCCCCATCCCTTTTCCATTTTGACTATACACATAAAGAAATGCAGTGTGTTTCCAAGCAAATTTGATTAATAGAGTTAGAAGTCACCACCTTTTCAGTAGATGCTTAAACTCTCCAGTGTATCAGTTTCAATCCTATTATTCCCAACTTGGAGCTACTCCAAACCAAACTAAACAGAACTGTCTGAACTACCACTAAATACACTTATAACTCAAGGGTTTATTTATTGATTGGCTGCTAATTTCTACTGTTATGCATAGTCTAATCTGGTTTACTTTTAAAGGCAAAATATCAAATTCAAGTTACCTGAAATGAAACTGCAACCACAATATAGTGATAGACAATTTGTTTTTATAGCATGAGTGGTTTGTCACTTCCCTCACTCTCAGAACTTAAGCTAATGAAATCTGGGGGTTAAACTTTAGCTTCTACAAATTCCTTACAAGCTACCTTTCAGACTAATACGGAAGTAAATTCATTCTTGTGCTCACAAAGCAGACTTAATGAGAATTCAATCACCCAGTACGGATGCTAAAATGGCAATTCATCGTGGGGGAAAAAAGGATCTTATACCATGATAAAAATTACTTGTTACATATAAAGGTGTCTCACAGAGAAGAAAAAAAAAAACCCTCTCCAAATCTAGGAAATTTAAACAGAGCTGAAACCAAAGTCAAACCTGCAGGTAATAAGATTAGAAAAATATTACTGAAACATTAATAATCTCTAATATTATGCAATCTTTAATATTTAGAAATATTAAAGGTATTTTCTAATAAGATTATTAGACAGCTGGAGGAAATCATGGAGCAATTTTTATAAAATGAAGTAAAGGTGAAAATATTTACTAAGCATTGTGTTAAAAGGAGAAAATTTAACATCCAGATGCTCCTGTGAACAAATGTCTAAACTGTATGTATAGTCCCTATCAGTTTTATGGATCAATTAACCATAGCGTGTCCTCTTCATATCCTGTTAACCAACTCCTGCAAGTGTAAAAATATTTACCAGTTCCCTCACAGCCTTATCCAACCCAAACTATTTTTTTTAAAGATTCTATTTATTTTTATTTTTAGAGAGAAGGAAAAAGAAGGAGAAGGGAGAAAGAGGAGAGAAACATGAGCTGGTTGCCTCTTGCAGGCCCCACCTGGGGAACTGGCCCAAAACCTAGGCATGTGCCCTGACCAGTAATCAAACAGGTGACTGAACAGGTGACCTTTCGCAGGGCGGCACTCAATTCACTAGGCTACACCAGTCCAGACCAACATAAAAACTTTATGTTAATATGGTGATAAATAATATGTTCACATGACTGCAAATACAAAGAGAAAACTCTTTATTATTTCTCTGCCTGGTCTGTCCCAAGAGTCCAACTGACCTATTTCTACTCACCAGAAAGTAGGCTTCCAACCTACCCTGCAAAATTGGTGTCACATTCATCTACAAGTCCACTGCCTAATACCAACTCAATTTTTAAATCACTTGAGTATAATCTGATAGGATTTTCAAACACCTGATATATTTATTTGATAAAATCAGGAAACCCAGGCTTGAAATTGACAAATGATTTGCCTAAGTACACAGGAACTGGAAAGAGCAGCATTAAAACCCATCTTCTGTCATTTAAATTACTTCCATTCCACCAGCCTATCTCCCTGATTCAGTGACTTCCTCCAGCCTCCAGACTGAAATGAGAAACCTCCAGGATCTGGCAGCAATTTACCTTCCTTCTCTTTTACAGCCCCTCTGCACATCCAAAGTGGATCCCTTTCAATATTTACATTTACTCACGATTCTCCAACTTCCGTATTATCTCCCTCTTTCCCTGTATTTCCATATGTCAAAAATGTTCCCTATCTATCAAAGCCCAGTTTAAAGGCTGTTGACTCCATGAAAACATATTGTACATTTCCTCTTTTAGTCCATTACATTCTCTCTTCATTGAAATCTCCTAGTTATTTGTATCCTCTTTTGACATTTAAAACTCTTACCTCATAAACTTGTTATTGTTTCCTCCTCTATTTGATTAAGTTCTTTAAAGGAAAAAATCCTATCAAGGTGTTCCATAACTAAGCAAAGTACTTCACCTATGGTAGGTACAACATACGGAAAAGAAAAAAAACATATTTCATGCAACAGCCTAGAGTTATCTCAGGGATATCTATTTTATCCTGGATAGTATTTGTGTTGACTCACCACAACCATAAAGGATTAAATCTTATTCTATTCACATCCCCTGAATCTCTATGTGCTGGGTAAAATATAGCATACCAACTAATTTTTGATAAATATTCCAGAATGTCAGAATTCTAAATGCTTTATATCCTTCAGTGCAATATTAGCTAGGTAAGATATATCAACCCAGTTTAAATTAACACTGACGAAACACACAACTTACACCAATGCACCATATTCAAAAGACTTGGCTTCAAATGACTAAGACCATTTCAAAATCAAAGATTCACCTTACAAAGTTAGGATCCAATGGTATAAGTCTCTGACAAAGAATCAAAGAATTTTACTAAGAATTCTGCCCTGGCTAGTGTAGCTCAGTGGATTGAGTGCGGGCCTGTGAACCACTCGATTGCAGTTTGATTCCCAGTCAGGGCACATGCCTGGGTTGCAGGCCAGTTCCCAGCAGGGGACTCACAAGAGGCAACCATACATTGATATTTCTCTCCTTCTTTCCTTCCCTTTCCCTCTAAAGATAAATTAAAAAGCTTTATTTAAAAAAAAAAGAATTCTACTAAGAATTCTGAGTAACTACTTTGAAAGGCAACAATTGTTCTGCCCTGGGTATGCACACCAAAAAACTATCTAACTCAAAAATATCAACTAGTAAAATGTTATGCCTGAAATCTACTTTTTAAAAATCCTACCAAAAAAAAAGTGTGAAGATCAATAGGTGAAACATGAATGACAATGTCCAAGCTAGATGCTGGGTACATTGTAGTTCATTATATTATTGGCTCCATTTTTGTATAGACTTAAACTTTTTCATAATCAATTTAAAGAGATAACATTTTATTCAAGTTTTGCCTCTTGAGCATCACTTTAGACAAACAGGAAAAGAGGACCTGCCTCTCAATTTAAATATTGGTACATACTGCTATGTAATGGTACTATATGCCCCCAGATAACAGAAAGATTAGTAGTGTTATTTCTTAAGAAAAATTAGTAGCATAATATATATAAAAAGACTTAAAAAAAACTAAAAAAACAAAAACAAAAACAAAAAACAAACCAAAAAACCCCAAACCACAATTCCCATCAATTCCTTTTTCGTGCCTCAATGCATCTCATTTCATATCCTCAATTGTACTAAGCATTCAGACTTTTAAAAATCTACTTGCCCTGACCAAGTAGTTTGTTTGATGGGAGTGTTGTCCCTTAATACCACAAGGTTGCAGGTTCAATGCGGGGGTGGGGTGGGGGGTGGGGCACAGATGGTAGGCAACCAATCAATGTCTCTCTCTAAAATGAGTAAAAAAACATATCCTTGGGTGAAGATTTTTTAAAATGTAGAAATAAATTTTTAAAAATCTTAAGTACTTCTAACTCAGCAAGTAATTAAGGTTTACTGACATAACATAGCCTCCTACCTACTACTTCCAAATAAGTTGTTGAAAGGGCTTATTTTTGAAGTTAGAAGGTATACATAGAACTTGCAGTTCTAACTTTAACACACTTAGTAAGAGATTTGAACACTTGAAGACTACATTAAAGGACAAAGAAAAATACATGTGCTCTTTTAAAGGATATTCCAATACGCCCAACTGATTATTACCTCTTTTGGTGTTTAAGAAAACTTAAAAAAAGAAAAAAGCAAGCCTGCACTTACGAAAAAGATCTTCAGATCTTCAAAAACTTGTGATTCAAAACAAATTAAAAGAAAAAGGAAATCAGTGACCTAACAAGGACAAATCTACATTTGGCAAGAATTCAAAGAATCTGCCACTTTGGGACCTAATTGAGCAGAATATTGCATATCATTCTAGGGAGAAAAATAATCTATACCAACTGAATCTCAATGATGTCCAACTACAAAACTCAAAATGACATACTTTAGTAAAGCAAATCTTTCAGCAACACCAACCAAACTAAACATAACTGTATTCATGTAAGGGCATTTTGTTTATATAAATACCACTGATATCATAATTAGTTAGAATACCTAGAAATAAACAGAAGTTAATCTTCCCACTTTTAAAAGGACTGCAGTTTTCTATAATAAAAATCATACAATGCCACCAACCATTAGGGACAACTTACCCCAAAATTTTTTGCAAGTTGTGGGAGATTACACAACCAGATGCCCTCAGGCTCACAAGACCACCAGGTACAAAATACTAAGGTAGATTTTTCCAAGTAATAGTCTCCAAAAGGCAGATGGCACAGAAAATAACACCAAAAACACCAGGCTCCCTGACAGAATTTAACTTATAATTTACCACGTCTTAAGAAACTAAGCATTTCTCTTTGCCCCAACATTCCTAGAAACATACATATTCTGGTTAACTTGTATTTACTCCTAAAGAGCAGAGTTGAAGTGAAGACAGATAATTTTACCTGCCAAGATTTCTACTTCTCAACTCCTATAAGTCAATTCTACCTCTTTTTTAAAAGAAAAAAAAAAAAACAAAGGAAAATGAACATGTTTATTTCACTAAATGTCTTCCATTATCTTTCCTTAGATAAGGAAAGATATGCAGATCAGGTGATCTGTTTAAAAGTCACATAAATGGCTTTGTTATTCATCTCTGAGGCAGTGGTTCTTCCAGGGAGAATATTGTAATTACCACATCCCCAGTATGTGATATGCTGCCCCTGCCCTGCAGTTGGCAAGTGACTGCCTAAATGAGTCACTGTTAAAAATGGAAATGTGCACAAAACCAACAACCATGCCAACAATAATTGGAAAAAGATCAACTTTTAAAAAATAATTTTTAATGGGACTGGGCAGTATATATTAGGTGTGTGTATGCATGCAGGGGGTATGCATCTGCCGGAGTGAGGCAGGTTAGGGAATAAAGGTAGAAGACTGAAAACCACTGTTCTTAAAAGCACTGAGGTTGTACACTTCATCAAACCTCATTATTAGCTATGTGGATTTAAATAAAACTACTTGTGCTACACTGCAAAATTTCCTGTAAGACATAAATACCATATTCTAAGAAAGATATTAGCAGGGAACTTGAAAGATATCTGGCTCCTTTAAAACATGGGCTTTGAGGCTATGAAAAGTACAGCATCCCAAGAGCCTGGTCCCTACAACATTTAATTGTGATTACCATTATCTTTTGTCTAAGTTATTTTCTAGATGCCATTCAGCACCCATTATTCCTACTCATTAAGTAAATTAGAACTATCAAGTGACCTCACTAATAAACATACATATGATATAAAAAACAAAGAGAAAACATCTAAATTGGAAAAGTGAACATTCCTTCTAAACTTTAACCATACTATTTCTGAAGATCCTAAATTAGTTTATCAGTTGCTTATCCACATTATTATTCTCAACTAAGTTCTAAAGTATATTAAATTGACCAATAAGAATCTTTGTATAAGAAACAAATGAGTTACCTTTAGTGTGATATACAATAGCAGCCTTCAGGTCAAAAGAACCCCAGCTATCATTCCTTTCTAGGCCTCTCTGGTATCTCTGTTCTTTGGCGGAGGCCAACAAAGTGTTCGTAGGAGAAGCCAGAGGATTTTGATTTTCTATCTCGTAGTCCTTTGAGAGAAATACTAAAGCACCTTGACTACTGGTGTCTGCTTTTTGCAGGTCACCTATATGACTGGGTTCCAAGGATAAGGCTCCACTCTCACTAGTAGTCCCAGATTTTAGAAGGCTACCCAGAACTTGAGGACTAGTCCGTTTTTCCAGCTCATAAGCCTTGGGAAACACAGGATGCTCAGTTCCTGAGGGAATTATTTCAGCACCCTGTGAAACCAAAGTGGCAGGATATTCCCCTTGAAATGTCACCTCCATTACTTTATGATCTGATGACTTCCCAATAACAGTCTCAGGGCCAGCACTGGGCTCATTTATAAATGATAAACCCCACTGATTCTGGAAGATATCCCCCAGGTTTTGCTGATCTGTCTGAGAGGGTAGATCCACTTGTGCTGTGCTCAACAGCACAGTTTGCATATTTGAAGGGTAGATAAAAAGGCTAGACTTAATTTGTTCAACAGCTGCTGAAGTCAGACTCTTGTCCTGGAGAACTGAATCAGTCCCAGAAGAGATGGGTGTCAGAGTATTAGCAGCAGTAGTTAGCAGTGGCTGACCCCCTGGAGAATACACGCTTGCATCAGTCCCTGCTAAAACAGGCCCATTAGAAAAGGTGGCCGAAGTAACAGATTTCAGCGCTGACATAGGGACCTGGGATAACCGACTTGAAGACTGGGTCTGAGTTTCCCCAGTAGATGACGATGAAGAGGATGAAGATGGTGACACAGAAGGGTTCTGTACAGTTTTGTTGAGGTTTTCCTTAACTTTGCTTGCATAACTTATTTTAGGAACTATTTTAGCACTGCTATTGTCCACTGGAAAAACTGGGGGTGGTTTAAATAGGGTCCACGAGTCCTCTTTGGAGGCAACAGCAGAAGCATGCTTTCCTTTAGGCCGATCATCAAACTTTTTGCTGCTCATGCCAGGTTTAATATCAGAGCTTTTCCGCAGTATATCACCCACAGCAAGTTTTCCTCGACTTGTTCCTCCAGGCCCAGTTTCATACTTCCAAATGGGCTTCGAACCATCTACTCGATTTCCCTTTTGTTCACTGTAGTCAGGCTTGAAAGTTTCAAGTCCCTGTTTTAAGGTTGGGACACTGGTTTCCTGTTGCATTATTTTGTCCTGCACTAAATTAAGGTTTTCACAACCCTTGGCACTATTGCGCCTAGCTTTCCTTTTTTTAGGAGTGGTATATCCGCTCTCAGATCCACTACCATCATTATCTGCTCCCTTGCCCATGTAACCATTAGTAATATAGCTAGAATTATTTGTTACAACACCATTTGGAATTGCTACAGTATCACTCTTGTCTACAGGCTGGTTCTCTCCAGATTTATTTTCATAAGACTTTCCATTCTTTTTGTCCATACTGTTTTTCTGAATAAAATTCCTGGTTTTAATTCCTGCTTTTCCAAAGGTGCTGGACTTTACAGTCTGCTTCAAATTAGTGTCTAAAACTTGTTGGTTGCCATTGAGAACCCTTGAAATAGGGTTGGTAGCTTCATCAGAACCCAGGTTCTTTAAAGGTATTTCCCTTTCTCCAGCATTACCATTTAGTTCACCATAGCCTAAGGAGGGAAAAAAAAGGTTTTTAAAAATTACAATATGCACATTACAGAAGTACTTGACATTTAAGGAACGTTTATTTTAATGTGTGCTAGACATTACACTATGAGCTTTAGCTTTGTATGTTATAACTTCACAGTTCTTTGAAAAGACACTTGTCAACCCTATTTTGTAGATCAGGAAGTTGACTAACCAAGAGACAGGACTAAGCAGAGATTCAAACCAAAGTCTGAGTTCAGAAAGAATATGACTTCTTAAGCAATCAATATGCCATAACACTGCTCATATAACAGAATCAAATTTCCCATCATTCTCACAAGACCGTTATAAAATTTCCTTTACAATTAAGAGCAGAGCTACCCTCTGGGCAAGATTGTTATACTGATACAATGATTTTAAGTATTATAGGGAAATTAAAGACTCCATTTCTATGAAACAATGACTGGCAGTACCATAAACAGTTTCTATTGCATTCTATCAAATAAAATATAACACCTTTAAACTTTTTCCAAAGCAGTTAAATTCATTTCAGCATTTCCTAGACATTAGATCATCCTTTTAGTCTGAAATAAAAACACATACCAATGTTTCTAAGTCATATAAGATATCCTTTCTTCATTTTATATTTGGGTGAACAAAACAGACTCTCAGAAAAATTAAGTAACTTGCCCAAGTCACAGAAGAACTGCAAATCTGAACCACAGTGTCTGGAACATGGCTTCCTATCACTATGTCATACTGCCTATCTAAATGACACAGTAGGAAATATTTACAAACAAAACTACAATGAAAGGTAACTAATTTAAAAAACTATTATAGTATTCAAGTTTAACTTAAGACATTCAACTGCCATAAACAATTTATTACTATATATGATTCAACTGACTCAACAATACTTCCCATTTCCTAACTAGTAACAGTGATATTAGTTATCTACCTCTCTATGAAATGTTCCCAAATCATCTTGAGGTCAAGTCATTAGAAACAGATACACAACAGAATGATATACACACACATTCATTTGAGGCAGCCTTTCAGGGGGCAGGGGATGGGCCTCTGACAGGAATACCAAGTAGTTTGCCTTTGTCACTTTCATTCATTCTCTTGGGCCTTGAGTCTGTGAAGGTTAAAATGCACAGAGCTTGTGTATTTTTGTTTTGAAATTTTGTTTTAATTTCCAATATGGTAAATATGAATAGATATAACACATTAAAAGCTCTTTGCATATTTTAAGAGTATAAGTATTTCTAAGATAAAAAAAGTTTGGGAACCATTGTTTTAAAAGAGCTTGATGTGGAACAGAACAGTCTGGGAAAATTCACAACAAGGCTTACTTATTATTTTAAGTTACTCTACATCAAAGGAAAAGGTGAGAACACTAAAAGAAGCAAATAATGGCATTTTCTTCTGTATTAACTTTCAGAAAATAACCCAAGAAAACATAAAGGCACAATTATTTCCTAAGAGAGAGGCCCAAAACTTGTACCAACACAATATATTCCATAGACATTCTTAACTTCTGTAGAGTTATATTTTATTTTTTTGGCTGCTGAAAAAACTTGGTGTCAAAATTCTAACTATGAAACAGTAGAGATCACTGCTTAAAGTGTTTTCTAAAATGCTCTTTTTTACTTCTTTAGAAAAGAAAAAACTCCCAACACAGAGGCTCTCAACATTTTTAACAGATTTAGGTTTACCTGTGCACAACTCCAGACCAAAGAGAATCTACATATAGCATTTACCATGCTAACAGGCCAACAAAGGGTTGTACACTTGGGCCCATTAGTCATAACTTTACGGATCTCAAAGGTAAGCAGTTTAAAACATTAATTTTTTGTAAGTGTACTACTATTTAGTGGCTCTGATATTAGAAATAACCAGTTTAAACCAGCTCAGGATCTACTATGCTTCAACCTGAGTTTAAATGACCAAAAAATTTATTTATTTAACTGTATAAAGTTTTCCCCATGGTAACCTTGTTGGTGTGCACAAAGTCAGAGAGGCATTTTCTTTTTAAAATTTAGATTTTAAAAATTGTTTATTTAATTGTTCGAGTACAGTTTTCTGTCTTTTAATCCCATCCCAGCCCACCCCTCCTCATCAGTGCTAAAATTTAGATGTTTAAGGAAAATGTAAACACTAAATTACTGAGAAACTCCCAGTGTCTTTGTTATTTGGGACTGCCATGCTAAAGCATCTAACCCTACTTCAAATGGACTCAGCAAAACTTGAGTCCTGATAAATCTAGCTTTTGGATTAGAAACTGAAATTACTGAGCACATTTGGCTCTCTCTTGCGCCCTCTTCTGGATAAACTGTTCCTCTTTATAGGTTTGTGAGCCATAAAAGCCCACTTCAACATATTGCAGATACATTAAAAAATCCTCATAACTTTTCTTACTAAATTGGTACCATGCACGTTGAAGCAACAGTACTGTGACCAGGCCACGCATGAAAAACTACTCATCCCAAATTTTTCTGTTCCCTCAAAACTGCTAAGCCTAGTTTTTCTTCTTTTATTCCCTCCTGGGATGCCACTTTGAATGACTGAGGCTGCTTATATGTGTAGGGAGAAGTCCTGCAGGGATATAGTAACATCTGAGTGATAAAATACCGCTCAGTAACACTGCCTTATATTCCAAGCAATCACCATTAGGTAATATTTCCTCAAGTCAAAGTTGAAAAAGACTGTAAACGTTAATTAAAAAGACACAGTGTTGTACACTTTCTTAGTTTTTACAGTTTCAAATCCTTTAAGATTAAACACATCCCATTTATATGTTCATTTCTACTGCACACCATCAGTCCCTACCACCCCCCAAATGGAAAATGACATTTCAATTTCAGTCTTCAAGACACATTAAACCTGAAACAGAAAAGCAGTTTTTCACTTGCTCTCAGGTAACTGCCATGTGTCACACTTGACATGCTGGTTTAACATTCATTTCTTACCATTCTTCATTTCTTTTCAATGGCTAAAGAACGCTTATTTTTTAAAAATCGGTGTGGTCATAAACTTTTTAAGTTTATTTCTCCTCAAATGTTTTCTAAAATGACTTTTACCCGCAATTTAATGTTTGTTAAAAATAGGGGTTTTGAGATCAATATCGGTTTGACAGTGGGAAAATACCTCTCCCTTCAACGTGGAAAAAAAAAGCCTCATCCGAGGCAAGATGGTAGGGAAACAACCTCACACATGAGCCACCCAGGTTCACCCCTAAGGACAAAAAACACGGTAAAAAAACTTGCCCTCTGCCCCTATCCAATCTTTTCCAATTCTCGCTCTTCAAAAACACTACCCAAGTCTAGGAGATAAATGGGGGCAGCGGGGGCGGGAAGCGTTGAAGAGGGAATAGAACACGCTTTTCTTGTAAAACGGAGCTGCTAGAAGGAAAAGGCCCAAGCGAAGGCCTGAGAGGCGGAGTCGTGAGCGAACCTGGCAAGAGACGAGGTTCCTGTGGCAGAGAAACTCGTGACCGGGGAGCCCGGTTCCCGCTGGATACCCCACCCGGCCTAAAGGCACCGCCTCTACCCAAAATGTATCCCCCCCCCCACCCCTCCAGCCCGCAGGAGCGTGGCGGACGCCGCCCGGCGTCTGCGGCCTCCTTCTCCCTTTGCTCCGCTTCGAGACCCGTTCCCTGCTTCGAGGCCGGCTCTCCACCCCGACCGCCTGCTCTTCACGTCGCACCGGGGAGCCGGAAACGCGGCGCCCAGCGCAGGCCGCTCCCCTCGTGGCCGTTTCCCTCCCCCACCCCTCACCCCAGGGACCCGCCCGGGGCCGCGCGGCCGCCACCGGGTTACACAACCCGGCCGGCGACGGGGGGAGGGGCGGCCGCGAGCCGGGGGCCGCCGCGCCCCCACAGTGCAAAGGGCAGAGCGACCGCCGCTGGGTATCCCGAGCCACCAGTTCTGCCGCACCGGGCGCCCCTCGGCACCCTCCCCCCTCGGCTCCTCCGTGGGCCGGAGTGTGACAGGAATCGGCTTCCAACATGGCGGACAGGAAGCGGCCCCGCGAGGAGGAGAGAACATTCCAGCCGCGCCGGCTCTGGGGGGGAGCGGGCCCCGGGCGCCGGCCGCGGGAGGAGTCGCGGGGACTGGTTGCGGGGTCCTGTGCCCAAAAGGGGTGTCTAGGGGTGGAAATGACCGGAGACACGAGGGTCCCCAACCGCCGCCCCCCCCCCGACGGGAAACCCCAAGGCCACAGGTGGGCTTGGGGTGGAGGATAAGGGAGGGCACTTCCTCAACTCTGCCCACCTACCCTCTCCTTGCTGCCTGCAATAGGGTCTCGCGACACCACCACAGTCAGGATTCGCTAGGCCTTCCTGAGTTACACCCCGAAGGATTTTGTGGGGGCTAGGTTCACCCCAACTCAGGGCCCCTAAATTAAGGTTCTCCCAGGGCTGCAGGCAGGTAAACAGGAAAATAATAATAATGCCAGACTTGCAAGGCCAACCCCTCCGGGTCTCCCTCCAGCCCGGGCGGGGGCCGGGAAGGTCACACTGGCCTAGTTGGGCCTCTCCCATGCTGAGTAGAAGGGGAAGGCGCTGCAAACCCCGCGGCCCAGCCCGAGCTTTGGGAGAATGAAAGGAAGCTTCCCCAGAGTCGCAAGACAGACAGTCACACACACCCCCACACCCCGACCGGGTCCGCGCTTTCCAGATCCAGCCCCACCCCCATCTCCCCTATCCCCCACCCCCATTCCCCTTCCCCCACTCGTCCTCCTCACAGACCTGTTTTCTTCTTCGGCGTTTCCTGGTGCTGCTGGAGGGCGTGTTTCTGCTCATGTTTCAGCGGCTTTGGCTGGGCCTTAGGGCTGCCCTCCGCTCCATGCTGCAGATATTGATGAGGCTGCTGGTGATGGTGGTGGTGATGGTGGTTGTGGCTGTGATTGTAGAAATAATAATGGTGGTGATGGTGCGGCTGCTGCTGCTGGGGGTGATGGTGCGGATGGTGGTGGCTGTGATGGTGCTGAGGCTGTGACTGGCCGGGCTTCTCCTCCATTGAAAGCGGCTGGGACTCCCTAGCTGAGGCTGCAGGCTGCTGCACCGTCAGGATCTGAGACTGCTTCTCCGGGCTCACTCAGTATATCTGAACGCGTCTCGCCAGCGCACTGGTTAACCGAGTGATTTTGCGAGATTGGCAGCCGCGCTCCAGCAATCAGGAGCCACGCTGCGCCACAGGCCCCGCCCCTAGCCCAAATCCTCTTTCCTTCCCCTTCGCCACAGCCTCCTGGCCAACGCCACTTACCCTGTGCAACCTCACAGGGCCGGGCCTTCAACGTCAGCACTATGGCTCTCTCTTCTGTCGCTTTCTGTCGTGCATCGCGCAGTCTGCGAACAGCACTTTCTACACTCCTCGCCAACGAGTAAGCTCGTGTCGAATGTAGCAGATTCCACGGGCGATTCCACTGGCTCTGGGAACCATCTGTTGGTCTTGCGTCTCCTAGAATCTGTTAGCATTATTATTTTTTTAAATCCTTTTCCGGGTAAGCAAAGGGGAAGCTCAGTTCCCTTAACCCTGAGACCACTGAAGGGGCAACACAATAAGAGGAAATAAATACATTTTTAAGATTACAAGGGCTTCACAATCAGTAGATCATTTTGTATTCTGGATTAATTTTGCTTTGTATTCATATGCTAATCTCTTCTACGAAGGGATTATAAGGTTCCACAATGGGGTATCTGTGTAATTTTCTAAAAGGGCACAAAGGGTTTAAATCACTGTTTCTTTGTAGTTGGAGGCAGTAAGAGCGGGAGGAATGAAAATCTAAAATCTACACAAAATTAGTTGTGTGTGTGTGTGTTGTTTTTTTAACTCTGTAAGTGAGGTCAACTGTAGAACTAAGGTTTTAGAATATAAAGAGTTTCAGGAGCGAAAGAAGAAGGAAAAGAGCACTTTAAAAGTTATTAAATTTTTTATAAAAATTGCGTTTATGGAAAATACTGGATTTTAAATACTCTGTTACATTTTGTAGTGCTGATTTAACTTATCCTGTATTATCACATTACAGCCTGATTTTTAAAAACATGTTAGAGTCAGGATGGTGGTTACTCAGTAAGGATAAAAAGGATTGTGGCGGGGAGGGACAGGGGGTACCCTCTGATAATACTTTATTTGTTGATCTAGGTGGTGATTATACAGGGATGAGCAAATCAGGTTTACAGTTTTATGATTGAAAAGGTTTATTTTTATGTTATTTATTATTATTAACCTACTTTTACCCACCCCTATACATATTTGCTTTATAATTATTTCTTAAACTGTCTGAGTAGGTATAATACACTTTCTTAGTACATGTTATTTTGGGGAGATTTTTCTTTAATTTATGAAAAATAGATAAAATTTACCATTTCAACCATTTTGAGTGCAGTTTTTTGTGTGCAGTTCAATAGCAGTAAGTACATTAATACTATTGTGCAATCATCACTACTGTCTATCTCCAGAAGCTTCTCATCGTTGAAACTGAAACTTTGTACCCATTAAATAACTCCCTTTGCCCACCTCCCCTCAGTCCCCTGGTTCCCTCTACTCTTTTCCGTCTCTGTGATACCTCATATTGTAGAATCACATGATAGTTGTTCTTTTGTGCCTGTCTTATTTCACATAGCATAGTGTCTTCATGGTTCATCCATGTTGTATCAGAACTTCCTTTTTAAGGATGAATAATACTCTATTCCAGGTACACGCCACATTTTGTTTATTCATGCACTCAGAATGGACATACGGATTTTTTCCTCAATGTATATTTTATAATTTTTTTAATATGGCTTGAATTCTTACAGCAGGACATTAAGGGAACAAAGACACTTAAAAGGAAGAGTTTGTGTTCTGAAATCTATGAATGTGAACACAATAGAATAATTAAAAGGTAAAAGCCTATTTCCAACAGCAAATGTCACTGAATCCAGAGAACAATGACCAGATTGTGACCTTTACTATATGTAGAGGATTTGCATTGCCTTGCTAATTTTTTAAGAAAGATCCCTTTGTGGTGAGAGTGTGTTTACCCAATTTTGAGAGCTGAAACCCCAATAATAATGTATCATGACAAATAAATCTTTGCCATTGAATAGTATTCCACCACTTTGCATCTATTAAAGAAGAAATGAGAAAAAACTTCCGCCAAGATGGAGGCATAGGTGGAAACACTGTGCCTTCTCCCACAACCAAGTTTGAATACAACAAAGGTTTGGAGAAACAAAGACACAACCAAAAGACAGAAAATTGAATTATACGGAAGTCCGACTACATCTAACCGTTCAACGGGGACGGTAAGAGGGGCGGAGCCAGCAGCAAGCAGGGTCGGGCAGGACAGGGCCCCCGACCCAGGCGCGAAGGCAGACGGGAACCAGTTGGGGTGCGGGGCAGACCGCGGGCACATATTCGTGCACAGTGAGACGGACCACGCAGGCCCCAGGGGGCGAGGGCTGACAGCGGTGGCACACTCGCGTGCAGTGGGGCAACTGCGGCACCGGTGAGGGCCGTGGCGGCAGGCGGCTGACAGGACGCCATAGTCCCTCTTTGACCCCGCACCCACATACAGCGTCACAACCCAGCGACTTAGTTGCCCTGCAAGACCAGTGAGAGCCATTGTCCCTCTTTGACCCCGCCCCCACCTATAACGTCACAACCCAGCGACTGAGTTGCCCTGTTCTAGTGAACACTTTAGGGCTCTGATCCTGCTATGGAACAGGCACAAACAACCCGAAAGATGGCACAAGAAGAACTCAAAGTCCCAGAGCCAATAACTCTAAGCGACCAAGAAATTGCCAGCCTCTCAGAAGCACAATTCAGGACACTATTTCTCAGGATGCTCACAGAACTGGTTGATTATAGTCACAAATTAGAGGAACAAAGTTACAAATTAGAGGAACGTGTGAGGGCTGGACCGATTGAAATGAAGGGAAATGCACAGGAAACCAATAGTGATGGAAAGGAAACGGGGACTCAAATCAATGGAATGGACCAGAAGGAAGAACAAAACATCCCACCAGAAAGGAATGAAGAAATGAGAATTCAAAACAATGAGGAGAGGCTTAGGAACCTCCAGGACATCTTTAAACGTTCCAACATCCGAATTATAGGGGTACCAGAAGGGGGAAAGAAACAGCCACGAGTGGAAAACGTATTTGAACAAATAATAAAGGAGAACTTCCCCAGTCTGGCAAAGGAAATAGACTTCCAGGAAATCCAGGAAGCTCAGAGAGTGCCAAAGAAGTTGGACCCAAGAAGGAACACACCAAGGCACATCATAATTACATTAGCCAAGACCAAAATGAAGGAGAGAATCCTAGAAGCATCAAGGGATAAGGGGACAGTCACCTACAAAGGAGTACCCATCAGACTGTCAGCGGATTTCTCAAAAGAGACCTTACAGGCAAGAAGGGGCTGGAAAGAAGTATTCCAAGTCATGAAATCCAAAGACCTACAGCCAAGATTGCTTTATCCAGCAAAGCTTTCATTTAGAATGGAAGGACAGATAAAGTGCTTCTCAGATAAGGTCAAGTTCAAGGAGTTCATCATCACCAAGCCCTTATTATATGAAATGCTAAAGGGACTTATATAAGAAAAAGAAGATGAAAAATATTAAGTGAAAGGACAGCAAACACACAGTTATTAACAACCACACCTAAAACAAAAGCAAACCAAGAAGACAGCTAGATCAGGAGTGGAACCATAGAAATGAAGAACACATGGAGGGTTAGAAACAGGAGGGTGGGAGGGGGAGAAGAGGGGAGAAGGCACAGAAAATAGCATAGAGGGTAGGCAGAAAATAGATAGGGGGGAGGGCGAGAATAGTGGGAGAAATATAGAATCCAAAGAACTTGAGACACGTGGTTATAAACTAAGGGGGGGAGAAGGGTGGGGGAGGGAGTGTGCGGGTGGAGGGGAATGAAGGGGAGGAATAGAACAACTGTAATGGTATAATCAATAAAATATATTAAAAAAAAGAAGAAATGAAAGTGTATACAGCATTTAGTATTGTACTGATAATGCTTTATACTCTTTTGCTGATTTAGACTTTTAGCTAGAAGCCAAGAATTCCTGAGTTCTAACTTCTCTTTCTGCATTTTCTACATTATGGTTTCAGGCAGACTGAAAGCACTCACTCTGAGTTTCTGACTTGTCACACCTTAGCCTGCCTTACTTTCTTCACATACAGTTGTATGAAGTTTAGGAAACTAAGCCTTGCTCTCAGATGCCCTAATTACTATGAATGTTGTATATGCAGTAGTATGGAGAAAGGCTTTTAATGTAAGAAAAATGCTATCAAATTCTATGTACACTAGGATCATAACCTTATAAAAATATAAATTTTTTGTAAGTATGGAAATAAAACAGTAGAATTTGTACCTTTTACCTGATTTTTCTGAAATAGTTTTTTAAAAAACATTTTATTTATTTATTTTTAGATAGAGGGGAAGGGAGGAGAGAGAGTGGGAGAGAAACATCAGTGTGTGGTTGCCTCATATGTGTCCCCTACTGGGGACCTGACCTGCAACCCATGCATGTGACCTGACCGGGAATCGAACCAGTGACCCTTTGCTTCACAGGCCCGTGCTCAATCCACTGAGCCACACCAGCCAGGGCTGAAATAGTTTCATATAAAGTATAAACATTTGAGATTTGTCATGCATTTGAAATTAATAATCATGCCATAATATCAAAACTCTGAAAAGAGAATAATTGGGTCTACTTATTTTAAGCATATGTACTGGATTGGCCAAAAACTCCATATGATTTTTTTCCATAAAAGATACATTTTTCATTTTCACCAATAACTTTATTGATTTGGATATTCTGAGTATGTTGACTATCTCCCACATGGTATAACACTGATTGCCCTCAATAAATGTCTCAATTTGATCCCTATCAATTTCAACTGGTCTACCCGACTGTGGAGCATTGTCCAGTGAGATATCTACAGCATGAAACTTCATAAAACACTTGTGACATGTTCAATCACCCACAGCATATTCTCTATACTCTGTACAAATCTTTTTTTACATTTCAGCTGAATTCTTACCTCTCCTTCTTTAAATTTTTTTTTCTGTATTTATTTTTAGAGAGAGGAAAAGGGAAGAAGAGAGGGAGAGAAACATCAATATGTGGTTGCCTCTTGAACGCCCCCTACTGGGGACCCAACCACAACCCAGGCATGTGCCCCGACTTGGGAACCAAACCTGCGACGCTTTGGTTCACAGGCCAGCACTCAGTCCACTGAGCTATACCAGCCAGGTTACCTTTCTTTTTTAAGGATTTTATTTATTTATTTATTTATTTTTAGAAAGGGGAAGGGAGGGAGAAAGAGGGAGAGAAACATCAATATGTGAGAGATACATTGACTGGTTGTCTCCCACACCCCGCAGCCAGGGACCTGGCCCACTACACAGGCATGTGCCCTGACTGAGAACCTAGAGGGTGACACAACCCTCCCCACCTCCCACCCGCCCCACCCCATTCGCAGGCCAGCACTCAATCCACTGAACCACACCAGCCGGGGCATTTTTACCTTTCTTGAAATAGTAAATCATAATATGCCAAATATGTTGCTTATTTCCTTCCATCTTCAATATTAAAATGGCTATACAAAAATTCACCACTTTTGACAAGTTTTTTAAGATGCAGCTGATATAACAGCTATCACAATACAATCTAACAAAATTGTTTCAAATGAAGTTAAAGACAACTAGGCTCTACTACAGCCATCATACAGAAAAACCAAATGAACTTTTTTGCCAATCCAATATATGTATATTTTTATCCTCACCAGAGGACATTTTTTTCTTTCATTAATTTTAGAGAAAGAGAGGAAGGGGGAGAGAGAAACATTGATGCACAAGAGAAGCATTGATCAGTTGCTTGCCATACAGGGGAGCAATACACATTCCAACTGAACCCACAATGTAGGCATGTACAGTGACTAGGAATTGAACCCACAGCCTTTCAATTAAGGGCCAGCACTCTAGCCAGTTGCATAAAGGAAAAAATACATTAAGTCTGGTGAAATTATGGGTGCTTTTAAAAATTTTCTATATTTTCCAAATGTTCTGTTGTAAATATTACTCTTCACAATAACATTACTTTTCAAATTTAAAATAAAAAGTTGAATCTGCACAACCCTTCAAAAATCATTTTATACCACATTTGATCTATATTCAATGTGGGAAGTTAACTGTATAATGGAAAAATAGGAGGTTCCCATATATGGTAACTTAATTTTGTAACTGTAACCATAGCTATGGTTACTGCTGTAACCATAGCTAATATTTATTGAGCATTTACTATTTGTCCAGGACTGTACCAAGTATTTTATCTCTGTCTTTATTTGTAATTCTTTGAGATGGATATTAAGCCCATTCTACAGATAAGGAATATGAGACCAGAAGAAGTTAAGAGGGTTGCTTATGATTTAAAAGCCACCAAGTTTATAATAGTAGAGTCTGAAAAAGATTCCAGGATAGCTGAATACAAAGAATTTCTAACACTATTGAAGTGTGCTGTACTTCTATAAAATTCTAGTAAACCTCTAGAAAGCATTCAAGCTATATGATAACCACCATGAATATGGTATCTGGTTATTAATAGAAGCAGATGTACTGTGAAGCTATTGAAGATTCAGGGCTTCTAAATGCACAGGCTCCTTCAAGGCCCTGGAGGGTCACTGGAAATGGTCATTTGAGAGACCTAGATATTTTATTATTGTGTAAACATTTTTTAAGCACATTTTCATGATTTTTTCCTCAGTGAGGGTCCCCCAAAACCTAGGTTTACCCCTACTGGCAGTCATTTGGGATCTAACTCAGAAGTCACTTCGGACTTGTGAAAGTAGTACCTATTGTACTATTCTGATTTCTAAAGTACCTATTGTAACTTCAATAGGTACTTTAAAAGATTGTAGTCATATTTTATTTATTTTTTATATTTTTAAAGGTTTTATTTATTTATTTTCAGAGGGAGGAGAAGGGAGGGAGAAAAAGAGTGAGAGAAACATCAATGGGAGAGAGAAACTGGAGCTGGGGCAGGGACCAAACTTGCAACCCAGGCATGTGGCCTGACAGGGAATCAAACCGGCGATCTTTTGGTTCACAGGCCAGCGCTCAATCCACTGAGCCATACCAGTCAGGGATATAGTCATATTTTATAACATGGAAAAATGTCACCACAAGTGCCAAAAGTAAATTGTAATGTATACATATGATTGCTTATAAAATATGAAGTCAAGGACTGTGAGAGCTTGAACAATGAAAGCAAGAAAATAACTTTATTCATTTGTTAATTCACAGATATGCATTAGACACTTTTTATGTACTGTATACCTTACTATTTTTTACTTGAGTTTTAAAAATTCATTTATTGATATGGTTTGGGAATTTGGTTAAATGCACATATTTGTAAGGCTGTCTTAATTGTCAAATGAAAATCACTTTCCACACACCTTTAATCTTATACTTGTGTAACTATGAGGTGTTAAGAGATGTAGAAATATTTAACTATTTGGACCTTAGTTTTCTCTTCTCTAAAATATGGAGAATGGGCAAAATGACCTCCAAACTTCTTCCTACCCTAACATTCCATGATAATATTTCTGCTCTTTATTCCTAGGCTACTCCTTTATTTTGTTAAAATAAAACAATACAATAGCAAGAAATTTAGCTAAAAATCTTGTTCTTAACTATGACAATTAATTATAACTTCACAGAAATTATAATCAGAAACAACATTATATAGTTTCATATAGATGGAAATCAGCTCTCTGATGACAATTCCGGGTTCAAAATTAGGCAAATCACTGGTAGCATCCACTGTTTCATTTCAGCAAGAAGTTTATTCATGTATATTTCCTTTAGATCTTAATGTTTTTGCCTAGAGACACTAACTTCAAAAAAGCTTTCAAAGGAATTGAATAGGGATATAGGTAAATTAGATTGGTCTTTTAATAAGCGGCATATTATGACTTTTCTAAATATAAAAGTTTTCAAAGATGACATTTTGCTTTTATGAAAAGTATTGTGGGAAAAATTTGAGGCAGAAACTATAGCTGAGTGGTATAAGTTTCAGTCAGAACTGGGATGGAATCTATTCTGAAACTGCTTAGCTCTGTGACCTTGTTTGGGCAAATTATGTAACCTCTCTAAGCCTTAGTTTACTCATCTGAAACAATGGAAGTAATATTACTTCCTAACTCACAGGTGTAGTGAAATTGTAATAAGATAATGTAAATGAAGCTGTTGAGTATGGTGTTTATAAATCAGTAACTGATACTAAATATTAAATATTAATGATACTAAATTATTACATATTACATATATAAAGCTAAACTTTAGTCCTGGCTGGTGTAGCTCAGTGGATTGAGCGCAGGCCTGCGAACTACACGATCGTGGTTCGATTCCCAGTCTGAGCACATGCCTGGGTTGCAGGCCAGTTCCCAGCAGGGGACTCATGAGAGGCAACCATACATTGATGTTTCTCTCCTTCTTTCCTTCCCTTCCTCTCTGAAGATAAATAAATAAAATCTTTTTTTAAAAAAGCTAAACTTTAAGGTATGATATTTTATTAAGGAAATGCAGTTTTGGGGAAACCAGTTATCAATTAACCAAGAATAGATTGTTTTCCCGATTTAAAAAAATTTTAATATATTTTATGGATTATGCTGTTACAGTTGTCCCCTTTTTTTCTCCTCTTTATTCCCCTCTGCCCTGTACCCCCTCGCACCATTCCCAAACCTTGGCTTATGTCTGTGGGTCATACATATAAATTCTTTGACTTCTCCATTTTCCGTACTTTTCTTAACCTCCCCTCTGTCTATTTTGTACCTACCATTTATGCTACATATTTCCTGTACCTTTTCTCCCATTCTCCCCCCACCCCTTCCCCGCTGATAACCCTCCATGTGATCTCTATTTCTGTGAATCTGTTCTTGTTCTAGTTGTTTGCTTACTTTGTCTTTGGTTTTATTTCTTAGGCTCAATTGTTGATAGTTGTGAGTTTGTTGTTGTTTTACTGTTTGTATTTTTGATCTTCTTTTTCTTAGATCTAAGTCCCTTTAACATTTCATATAATAAGGGCTTGGCGATGATGGACTTCTTTAACTTGACCTTATCTGGGAAGCACTTTATCTGCCCTTCCAAGAGTAATCTTGGATATAGCTCCTTGCCTTTCATGGCTTCGAATACTACTTTCCAGCCCCTTCTTGTTTATAAGGTTTCTTTTGAGAAATCAGCCGATAGCCTTATGGGGACTCCTTTGTAGGTAACTGTCTCCTTTCCTCTTGCTGCTTTTAGGATTCTCTCCTTGTCTTTACTCTTGGGTAACATAATTGTGATGAGCCTTGGTTTGTTCCTCCTTGGGTTCAGCTTCTTTGGGACTCTCTGAGCTTCCTGGGCTTCCTAGAAATCTATTTTCTCTGCCAGACTGGGGAAGTTTCCCTTCATTATTTTTTTCAGATAAGTTTTCAATTTCTTGTTCTTCCTCTAGTTCTGGCACTCCTGTGATTCAGATGTTGAAATGTTTAAAGTTGTCCTGGAGGTTCCTAAGCCTCTCCTCATTTTTCGGGACTCCTGTTTCTTTATTATGTTCCAGATAAATATTTATTTCTTCCTTCTCATTCAAACCATTGATTTGAGACCCGGTTTCCTTCCCTTTACCGTTGATTCTCTATACATTTTCCTTTATTTCACTTTTCATAGCCTTCACTTTTTCCTCTATTTTGCAACCATACTCAACCATTTCTGTGAGCATCCTGATTACCAGTGTTTTGAATTCTGCATCTGATAGGTTGGCTATCTCTTCATCACGTAGTTGTATTTTTTTCTGGAGCTTTGATCTGTTCTTTCATTTGGGCCATTTTTCTGTCTCTATGTGCCTGTTATGTAGTAAGGGGTAGAGCTCTAGGTGTTCACCAGGGTAGGGAAAGCCACTTGGCTGTGTTGTGGCACTGTATATTGGGGAGGGGTCCGAGAGGGAACAAAGCTACTTGCTCAGCTCTCGCTGCCTTCCAGTCACTTCCCTCGCTACCCATGAGCAAATTGGGCCCTTCTGGTGCTGATTCCTGGTTGAGTGGTTTTGTGTATGTTCTAGGACCCTTGTGGGTGTCTCCAGTGAACTGTCCTGTGAGGCTAGGTGTTTCTCCTGCCTCCTCAAACCTCACAGGTGTTTTCAGTCAGAGGTTGAGGCTTTATTTCCTCTGCACTGGAAACCTGGACTTCATGGTATGTGTCACTCCCCAGTTATTTCTCCCGGTTTATCCACACACAAATGTGGGACTGCCCGGTCCACCTGCTGCTGCCTCACCTGCCCTGGTCCTCCAGCCACTGCCTTGCTGCAAGCCCTCTCTGCCCCGATTGCTCATCTCTGCCACTCCTGCTGGTCTGGATGAATGTTTCTTCTTTAGCTCCTTAGTTGTTGGACTTCCATACAGTTCGATTTTCTGGCAGTTCTTGTTATTCTTTGTTTTTAAATTTGTTGTTGTCTTTTTGGTTGTGCAAGGAGGCAAAGTGTATCCACCTATGCCTCCATCTTGGCTAGAAGTCTCTGTTTTCCCAATTTTTAAAAGGATAGGCAAATAGCCTTTTGGCTCTTGAGCAGCACCATGGCAATCAGCAAGAACAAGCACCTTACGAAAGGCAGCAAAAAAGTTGCCAAGGGGAAAGTGTTCAGTCCATATTCTATGAAAGATGGATATGATGTTCAAATACTAGCTATGTTCAATATAAGAAATATCAGAAAAACACTAGTCACTAAAACTCAAGGAATCAAAATTTCATGTGATGACCTCAAGGTTTGTTTTTGAAGTGAAACTTGTTGACCCGAAGAATTAAGTTTGCATTTAGAAAATCCATGTTAATTACTGATACTGTTCAGTGCAAAAACTGCCTGACGAACTTGCATAGCGTGGATCTTACCCATGACAAAACGTGCTCCATGGTAAAAAAACTGGCAGATCATCACTGAAGCTCATGTTGTTGTCACAACTAGCAAAGGCTATTTGGTTTGTCTGGTCTGTGTTGGTTTTACTAAAAACACAATAATCTGATTAGGAAGACCTCCAATGCTAAGTTAAGCACTAACAGATCTACCAAACCTTGAAGAGATGATGGAAACCATTACGTGAGAAGTACAGACAAATGACTTGAGAAAAGTGGTCATTAAATTTGATTGTGAATAAAGTGATTGCAGAAGGCACTTGAAAAGACTTAGAAAAGACTTGCCAATCTGTTTGTCTCCTCCCTTATGTCTTTGTTTAAAACAAAATGCTAAGAAAGCCCAAGTTTGTATTGGGAACACTCAAGGAGCTTTACAAGGGTAAAGGTAGTGGTTCTGGAAAAGCTACTGGGATGAGACAGGTGCTAAATCTGAATGAGCTGATGAATCTGAGCCAGAAGTTCAAAAATCTGTTTAAAATTCAGACTTTTAATGGTGACAAATAAGAAGTGTTACTTATAATGTTTAAAAAATAAAAACAATAGGCAAAGGCTGTCAACTAAAATCAATAGTGCAGTCTCTCAATAGCAGTCTTCTCTGAGGAGCAAGTTCAAAATTGACTTTCACTTTCTTCTTTTTTCCCTCTCTGTGTTCTCTAAATGTTCTACATTGAACATTTATTCCTTTAAAAAGTGTATTGATTTTAAGAGAGAGAAAGAAAGGAAGAGAGAGAAATATCGATCTGTTTTCCACTGATTTATGTGTTCATTGGTTGCTTCTTCAATGTGCTCTGACCGGAGATGGAACCTGCAGCCTTGGCCTGTCAGGATGTATCAACTGAGCTACCAGGCTAGGGCTGGCTTCATTTTTGAGTCTTCAGTAAACAAAATGAGCCTGTGTATGAATGAATCAATAAATATTTAGTTGTTAGTATATAAACACAGTTTGCTGGAGTCCACAGTTAGATGCATCCAGAAGTTGGATGAAAGATTACTCTCTGAGAATCAAACTGGCAAAACTTAACACGAGTGGGATAAAATTAACCACTAAGAGACAATCTAGTCAATATGATTAGAATGCCTAAGAAGTGATAGGAAAATAAATAGTGTAACCGTAAAAACTATGACATATTAATTTTATTTCCCTTTCTTTTCTTTTATTGTTTTTAAATTAGTACAGTATTTCAAAAGTTCTGCAACTGATATTGCATTCATGATGGCTGTGTAAGAATTTATCCCCCAAACTTAGTGCCTTAAAACAACAATCTTTTTTTCTCAATTACTGTTGAAATGTTATTCTGTATTAGTTTCAGGTGTACAACAACAAACATTTATTATATCACAGTTTCTGAGGGTCAGGAATCTGGGTGCTTTGGGTGCTGTTTAGCTGGGTGCCTCTGGCTCAAGGTATCTCAAGGGATTGCTGAGGGCATCTGTTTTCCAGCTCACTCATGGTTGTTGGTCGGATTCAGTTCCTTGTGAGGGGTTGGACTGAGGGCCTTGGTTCCTCACTGGCTGTTCACCAGAGGCCTCCATAGGGCAGTCCACAACATAGCAATGGTCTTTTCTCAGTGTGAGCACCAGAACAATAAGGGAGCACTCGAAATGAAGACTTTTGTAATCTAATCTTGGAAGTGACACCCACTCACTTCTGCTAAATTCTGTTTATTAGAAGTGGGTCCAATCTACAAACAGTGGGAGGGGATCCCAGGAGAGTGTGAATACTGTACATCCACAGAAAGGATCATTAAAGGTCATCTCAGAGGCTGCCTAGTATACAAACATTACTCACACTTATTCTGCTTGCTCTGATGTCATCACCTAGCTATAATCTGAATATAATCTCACATTATATATGACTTGTTTATAAGGAAAGAAAAGTACACTAATCAGCACATACAAATTTCTCATTTAGTAAATTATGATGTATTTTTAAACACTTGAATTTTTTTATCATTTTTCCCCAGTGACTTTATTGATTTGGCTGTTTTGAGGATGTCAGCTGTCTCCCACTATTGGCTTCTAGTGGGTAGAGGCCAGGGCTGCTGCTAACCGTCTTCCAATGCATCAGACAGCCTCACAGCAAAGGGCTACTTGGCTGAAATGTCCCTGGTTCCAAGAATCTTCACAAACCACTTTTGATGCATTCAATTAGTACAGCACTTTCTCCACACAAATCTTTTTTTGTGTGTCAGTTGTGTTTTTACCTTTCTTGAAATAGTAAAGGATAATACACCAAAAATCTGGTATATGTTCGTCCATTTTTGGTATTAAAATGGCTGCACAAAAATTCACCGATTTTTGGTACTTTTGTTGTATTTTTTAAAATATATTTTATTGATTATATCATTACAGTTGTTCTATTCCCCCCCTTCATTCCCCTCCACCCCCACACTCCCTCCCCCACCATTCTCCCCCCCTTAGTTTATAACCACGTGTCTCAAGTTCTTTGGATTCTATATTTCCCCCACTATTCTTGCCCTCCCCCCTTTCTATTTTCTACCTACCCTCTGTGCTATTTTCTGTGCCTTCTCCCCCCTTCTCCNTATCTGTCCTTCCATTCTAAATGAAAGTTTTGCTGGATAAAGCAATCTTGGCTGTAGGTCTTTGGATTTCATGACTTGGAATACTTCTTTCCAGCCCCTTCTTGCCTGTAAGGTCTCTTTTGAGAAATCTGCTGACAGTCTGATGGGTACTCCTTTGTAGGTGACTGTCCCCTTATCTCTTGCTGCTTCTAGGATTCTCTCCTTCATTTTAGTCTTGGCTAATGTAATTATGATGTGCCTTGGTGTGTTCCTTCTTGAGTCCAAGTTCTTTGGGACTCTCTGAGCTTCCTGGATTTCCTAGAAGTCTATTTCCTTTGCCAGACTGGGGAAGTTCTCCTTTATTATTTGTTCAAATAAGTTTTCCACTCGTGGCTGTTTCTTTCCCCCTTCTGGTACCCCTATAATCCGGATGTTGGAATGTTTAAAGATGTCCTGGAGGTTCCTAAGCCTCTCCTCATTTTTTTGAATTCTCATTTCTTCATTCCTTTCTGGTTGAATGTTTTGTTCTTCCTTCTGGTCCATTCCATTGATTTGAGTCCCAGTTTCCTTTCCATCGCTATTGGTTTCCTGGACATCTCCCTTCATTTCAATTAGTTTAGCCTTCATATGTTCCTCTAATCTGTGACTATAATCAACCAGTTCTGTGAGCATCCTGATAAACAGTGTCTTGAATTGTGCTTCTGAGAGGCTGGCAATTTCTTGGTCGCTTTGAGTTATTGGCTCTGGGACTTTGAGTTCTTCTTGCGCCATCTTTTGGGCTGTTCGTGCCTGTTCCATAGCAGGATCGGAGCCCTAAGGTGTCCACTAGAGCAGGGCAACTAAGTCTCTGGGTTGTGACATTGTATGTGGAGGTGGGGTCAAAAAGGAACAATGGTGTCCCATCTGCCGCTGCTGCTGTGGCCCCCACAGGTGTGGCAGCTGCCACCGTCACCGGGTCCAAGTGTTTTGTCCCACTGCACGCGAGTGTGCCACCGCTGTCAGCCCTCGCCCCCTGGGGCCTGCGTGGTCCGTCTCACTGTGCGCGAATGTGCAACCTTGGTCAGTCTGCCCCGCACCCCACTGGTTCCGGGCTGCCTGCACGCCTAGGTTGGGGGATCTGTCCTGCCCCATGCTGCTCACTGCTGGCTCCGCCCCTCTTACCATTCCCGTTGAACGGTTAGATGTAGTTGGACTTCCGTATAATTCAATTTTCTGTCCTTTGGCTGTGTTTTTGTTCTCCAAACCTTAGTTGTATTCAAACTTGGTTGTGGGAGAAGGCACAGTGTTTCCACCTATGCCTCCATCTTGGCCTAAACACTTGAATTTTGTCATTTGTCAAACTTGTGAGTTTGGTTAGTGAGATTCAGTGTCCCTTATGCTGGTAAGTGTCTGAACCTAAACTTGTGAAAGGCTCGCCTGCACTGCAAGAGGCCTCCTCGTACAATAGTAATGGCTCTATAAAATGCCCACGTGGGCCAGATGGGTAACTTAACTTGTCATCAAACTTTCCCAACACAACATCAAATTCCACAGTAATAATTCCATAAAATATGCACATACTTACCTTAACAACTAGGTACTTTGTCAGTCTAATATCTATCTGCCTTCAGCTTACTTAAAGATAATCTGATACACACTCTCAAAACCCTTAATCACATCTTTTCGTGTACGGTAATGTCTACTATATGAGGTTTCAGGGATTGGGATGTGGACATCTGTGTGTGTGTGTGTGTGTGTGTGTGTGTGTGATGGGGTACCAGTTAGCCCATGATGGAGCATTGTCTGTAGAGAAGTTTAGAATAATAGTAAAACTGACTTAACATTACTCTTTTATTATCTCTACGTGCCACCAATTTTAAACAATGCCAGTGATAAAAAAAAAAACTCCCCATGGAGCAGACCATGCTCCCAACACCTTCCATCCCCTCAGTGTGCCACTTCTGAATATTCCAATGTGACCTATTCAGCCTGCCTTAACTTTTCAGGGCCAAGTACTGCATAAAATAATTTGGTGGTTCATCAATGGCCAGCCACACCCTGTAGCTGCAGTATGACTGACTCCTCATTCTTCAGGAATCAGCTTAAGTAAATGTCACCTACTCAAGGAAGATTTCCCTAAATACCTTATCTAGGCAAAGTGTCACCCCCAGTTTATATTCTGCATTTTGTTTGTTTCTTTCACAGTACTTGCTACACTTTACAGTTATTTTATTTGTAGGTTAAATCTTTCTATCTACCTTTTTAGTCTGTAAACTTTGTTTTGCCTGTCTTATTCTCTGAATTAGAGAATAAGTACACTAATCAGCACATAAAATTTCCCAGGGCCTAGCAGGGTACCCGCCTAGCAGGGTACCTACCACATGGTAGATACTCAATATATGTGCAGGATCATTGCATTCTCTTCAACTTGTGTGCTACCAGTAAGATTGCTTGCTCGCCCTGACCAGTTTGGCTCAGTTGGTTGGACATCCCACAAAGTGAGAGGCCACGTTTTGATTCCTGGTCAGGGCACATGTCTTGGTTCTGGGTTTGGTCCTCAGACAGGACACTTATGAGAGGCAACTGAGCCCTCTCTTTCTCCCTCCCTTCCCCTCTCTTTAATAAATAAATAAATAAATAAATAAATAAATAAATATTTTAAAAATGTGTTTGCTCAATTTAGGACAAATTCTTCTTTCTTCATCTCATGTCTATCACAAAAAGAGATAGCGACTTGTTTAAGGCTGGCAACATAGAGAGCCATTTATCTCCATAATTCAGAAACAGCTGTAGCATCATGGATTTTAGTAGGGTTTTCTCTCATTCCAAACTCCAACTCAGGCATGATTAAGAATATTTTATTCTGAACCTGTCTGGTGTAGCTCAGTGGATTGAGCGTGGGCCTGCAAACCAAAGGGGAATCGTGGTTCGATTCCCAGTCAGGGCACATGCCTGGGTTGCAGGCCAGGTCCCCAGTAGGGGACACGTGAGAGGCAACCACACATTGATGTTTCTCTCCCACTCTTTCTCCTTCCCTTCCCCTCTCTCTAAAAATAAGTAAATAAAATATTTAAAAGAAAATAATATTCTGAAAATTCAAAACTATTGTAAAACTGAGTCATATGATAAAATATAAATAGGGTGTCAACAGTATGAAGGGGGACCTATACCTTCTGCCCAGTCACCACTAGAAATTAGAAGAATCTTGTCAGTACCCCAAACTTAACAAGATCCTCTTCAAACCACATACATGCTCCTCTTAATTTTCTAAAGCATTTCTTTTAGTAGCACAACTATTCACAGGGTTAGTTCCTTAGCACATTTTGCTTCTTCTGCTGTAATTGTTCTCTAGCTCTTCCTGAAGCAGGTTCCTTGTCAACCTAAAACCTAGTGTAAATGTTGCTTCAAAGTCTCTTTTCCTCCCTGCTCTATATAAGTAGATCTCTTCTCTTTTACTCTTATTTGCATTTATTATATCCTATACATTTCCTTCATAGCGCCTTATCTCAATTAATATATTTGATTACTCTTCCCCATTAGGTTTGAAGCTACCTAGAAACAGGAATTGTGTCTTGTTTACTGATATATATCTAGCTCCTCAAGCAATGTCTGATGCACAGCAGGTGATTAACTAGTTATAGAACAAATTAAGATGCCCTATTCTGTTTTGACTTATGTGTTACACATGTGATGCATTTGCCAAACATTGTGGAGAAGAGAGAAATTCTTATTCCTCCATTTCATGTCCATTATTTTAGAAAGTCCCTTGTATGAGGCTAATAGTGTAGAGAGCCATTAGTCTCCATAGTGCAGAAACAGCTGCAGTGTCATATGTCTTAGTAAAAACAGTACTCTTCCCCATTATTAGAAAAATGAATCTTACAGGAATTTCATGAAGAAATTGAATGGTAAAATACAGGACAGATGAATAGTATGAAGGGGTAGGACCTGGAAAGTTTTGTCTGGGGCAACAAGATAGTTTCTATAAGCTCCCAAGATAAGCATACAAATTTTTGTTTGCACACTTTAAAAACATCTCACAAAGTTAGACAATATCTGCTGCCTATGCTGGCCAGAAGTACAAAAATGATCTGATATTAAGGCAGGATTCACCCACCCAGAGGCCTTCATTTTCATGAAGAAGAGAGGCCAACCAATTTCAGATAAGCCTGCCGCAGTAATTTGACCTAACAGAGAAGTGGGTCCATATTACCACTCTCTTGGACTTTATGACGGAGTCCAAAGCCATGCCCCTTCATGGTGACCTTCAGGACTGCTTTTCATATCTGGGCTTCCCAGCAACCAGGCCTCATCTGCTAGATGCGTCAAACAGACATACTTCAGGCTAGCTTGAAAGGTCTCATAGCTGTAATAGCATTCAAACAATGACAAAGAGTCTTCAGATTTCCTTAGTGTCTGTCTTTGAACAGTTCAAAGAACTTCCACATTTTTTTTCTGGTGCCCTCCCTGGCATGCTATGATGTAAGAAGATCTGAGATTAGACAACCTGAAGTTCAAATAGTTTGTCCAAAGCCACAGTGAAATTATGTATCACAATCAGCCTTCATTCTCCTTATTCCCATCAGACCATGTAACTTCCCCAGGGGTTTGAAACCCTTAATGAAAAATTTCAAAACTACATATAAGTCTTGAGCATTTTTCTAATCCTCTTCACATAGAGAAAAATCTATTATTTTATGGTTTTTAAATAAAATGTCTTTGTGAGAACAGACTTCTAAATCACCTTTTTCTAAATTCACATAAAAGAGACCAAAGGTATAAACAAAGAGGAAAAACCTTCCACATGCCAGAAACTTTGAGGAGTTTCTGCTGGTTAGAATGTAGAGAGATTTGTTAGAAGGAAAGGCTGGTTCAAGATTACACTTCTGGGAAATATATTATCACCCTGACAGGATTCCACGAACATCCCTGTACTTGAGATTGAAGGCTAGGTCAGGGCAGAAGCAGAGATACATACACTTATGTATCTCTGGACATACACTTAGCCTTTTCAACATCTAATAGAACCCACTGCAATATCTACTTAAGTATTAAACAAAGCTGGACACACATATATCCCTCTACCTTATGATGAACAAAGGAAAAAAAAAAACAGGGGACTGTGAAAAGATGCTGCAGCTCAAAGGATGAGATCCTCTTGAAAAAGCAGAACAGAAGCAGATGCTATATACAGCGGATTCAGAAGATCCAATTAGCAAAAATGTAAGGCTCCAGGGGTGCCCAACCTGTGGCGCATGGGCTGTATGTGTCCCAGGACTGCTTTCAATGCAGCTCAACACAAAAATCATAAATTTACTTAAAATATCATGCAATTTTCTTTGTGATTACCTGTTGCAATATATTTAATGTGTGACCCAAGACAACTCTTCTTCTTCCAGTGTGGCCCAGAGACACCAAAAGGTTAGACACCCCTGATTATGTTTCCCAATTATACATACCTGATACCAAAAATAGTGCCTAGCAGACAATAGTTCCTCAATAGATATTTGTTGAATTATTTGGCTGAGTACAGTAGAATCTCAGAAGAGGAAAACAAACTAGGAATAGAAACAATTATTAAATAATTCCCCCAAGACTTAAGCATACTGGCAAAATGAATGGAAAGAAACCACTATCTACACTAGCCAGGAGACATTTTTTAATATTTTAAGGATAAAGAAAACAGCCTTCAAGGATTCAGACAGAAAAATAACAAAATGAAAACAAAACAGATTATATCCAAAGAAACTTAACTCAAGCTGGCCTCAGAATTATGCTACCCTATAAAATACAAGTCAATAAAGCATATCCTACAAAATTCTGAGGATGTTTATAGCTTAAGAATTCTACACTCAGCCAAGTTGTCATGTGGTCATGAAGGCCTCAGAAATAAGTACTCAGCTATAAATGAGGCAAAAATGACTCCACCCAGGTCATCTGAAATAACTGCTCGTAACTGAACTAATAAGAACTCAGGAATAAAGAAGGAATCATGGCATAAAAAGACTTATGAATAAAAGAACTTTATTTAAATATGTAAAATAACTTTCCTAAGAGACAGTACATAATGTGGAAAAAAATAAACTTCTTTTTCCAAGAGGAATAATCTAGGCTAACAAGGCCAGATTGCATGAAGAAAAACCAAGCTGGGAGGAGTGGGGAGATAAAGAACGAGAGGAAATAAAATTGTGCTAAATACCCTACCTTGCACAGGACAAATCAAGAGCTTTTACTTTATTGTGATATTGAAAATAGATGTTATTCTTTAAAGTAAACACTTTTAGAATAAAAACAAAATGTATAACTTCCAGCCCTGGCTGGCATAGCTCAGTGGATTGAGCGCGGGCCTGCGAACCACACGATCATGGTTCGATTCCCAGTCAGGGCACATGCCTGGGTCGCAGGCCAGTTCCCAGCAGGGGACTCATGAGAGGCAACCATACATTGATACTTCTCTCCTTCTCTCCTTCTCTTCCCCTCTAAAGATAAATAAATAAAATCCTTAAAAAACAAAAACAAACAAACAAACAAACAAAAAACCCAAAATGTATAACTTCTGAAACATTACACACGATTTGACAAGATCCAGTGCATTCAGGGTGGTATGGCCGTAGACCATTACACAAGGTTTGAAAAGCAAAGAATGCATAGTTCATATAGTAAGGCACAAGAAAAAGAGAAAATCATGAAGAATGTGAAGAATAAAGATGAAGAAAGTAAGATGACAGAGTCAAAACCTCATGTGCCAAACCTATCCTTTACCAGAGAAGTGTGTGGTAAACAGTATTTTATTCATTCAGTTACTACTTCAGCTATCTTAAGAAACATCATAAAGCCATTAAGATTATGTTAGTAAAGATATAGAGTGTTATAGAAAATGTAATAAAAGGCTGTGTCAAAATTTCTTCTATGGTAACTCCAATTAGATTTAAGACATGGAAATGAATAGATAGTCCTGTAGCATAATGGTGGAGATTATGTTTTAGAATCGGATCTAGATTTTTATCTCACATCTACCATTTACTAATGACCTTAGGCAAACAAATTATACTCTCAGGCCTCATTTGCTCATCTGTAAAATGAGGATGATAATATTTTCTAATAAAACTATCAAGAGGATTATAAGAGACTATATATATATATATATGTATGAAGAAAATCAAGGTATCTGGGATACTGAGTAAATAACTATCATAGATGTGTGTACTATTTATATATTATATGTATATATTATTCATGTATATACATCTATTGTATACATACAATGTTACATACAATATAAGTGTGTGCCTATGCACACATACACACAGAAATAGGGCCAAGAGAAATTATGCCAAAGTGTTAACAATGGATATATCCAGGTGGTGACATTTTAAGTGATTTTTTTTGTTTTCTCTATACTTTTTGCTTCTCCTTCATGCTTTTCTTCATTTTCCAAAAATTTTACAAAGAATATTCTTCTGTTTACATTTAGGAAAAAAACTTTTAAGGTAAAATTAAAATATATAGTGAAATGTTTGTAAGACATTGATACAAATAGAAAAAATACATTGTAGCCATACAAAAGCAATATCCATTCTCAGATACCTAATACAGCTGTGTCTTTCATATAGCTGGAGTTCAGTTTTAGCAAAACAAAACAAATGTCTTTTCTTCTGAATGGTGAATGCTTTGGACTTATTCCAGAATAATATTGACTCATTCACATTGAATGGTGAATGTCTGGAGTTATTCCAAAACTATGATACAAAATCAAAGTTTACTTCAGTAAGAACTTTTAAACCTAAAGTCCTACAAGTTTAATGAGTCCTGGTAGGTGTCTCTGTTCCAAAAACCAGTGTCCAAATTCACAGAGACTAGGTCTGACACCAGGAGACTGAATGAACTAGACAAACGCTACCTGATGGTGAGGGTGGGGATGGGCGGGGAGTAGAGGATGATGAAACCAAATGCCAGTCATTAAAATATTGTTGGTAAGATCCATTTTCACCCCAAGCTTCACCAGAGTTGTATGTGATAAACAACATTTCACTCATTAACTTATTCTTGCAGTTAACATTTCTTTAAGGGCCCATTATTCCCACGGCACTATGCTAGGCACTGGATTTGTAGAAGAGAACAAAACAGGTGGGGTCCCTGTTTGCGTAGGGCTGAAGGCTAATGGAAAAGACAAATATGAATGCAAAGAGACATTGAATTGCGAATTGTGATGAGCGCTATGGAGGAAAGTAAAGCACGTTATGAAAGAATTGATGGGAATGTTTTAGGGAAAGAGAAGGGAGTGATCAGACATGACCTCTCTGAGAAAATGACATTTTATTTTATATTTATTGATTTTTAGAGAGAGAGGGAGAGAAACATCAATATGAAAGAGAAACATCAACTTGTTGCCTCCTGCACACACCATGACCAGGAACCGAATCTGTAACCCAGGGATGTGCCCTGACCAGAAATGGAACCGGTGACCCTTTATTCTGCTGGACAATGCCCAACCAACTGAGCCACACCAGGGCTCTGAGTGAGTAACATTTTAGCTATGACCCCAAAGATTCTCTAATAAGAATTAGAGAAGGGATGGAGAAGAGTATTCCAGGAAGAGATAAAAAGCTTGGAGCCTTGGTGTAATTAGAAGAAGACCAGTGTAATCTTTTGTGGAAAAGCATGTCTAGGCTCCTCTGTTCCTCATCTCAGTCAGAACAGAAAACAATGCAATGATACAATGCACAGGTGGTGGCAGACACAGGTCTATGCCTTAGCACTGGGGGCCCCAACTTCTGCCAGTGGACCTGTACCAGTCTGTAGCCTCTTAGGAATCTAGTCACACAGCAGGAGGTGAGCTTGAATGTAATGTGCTTGAATCATCCACAAACTATCCACCCTCCCCCTGCCCCATGCGTGCGTCTGAGGAAAAAATTGCCTTCCATGAAACCAGTCCCTGTTGCCAAAAATGTTGAAGACCGCTGCCTTACCTGTTCGACTTTGTTGTTGGGGCTTGTCTTAGTCAAGGTCTTCAAAGGTCTTAGCCTCTTTGAAATGAAAACTATGCATTTCCCCTTTGAACTTCTTGTGAAAATGTATTATATTTCAACTGTAAAATACTTACCCTTTTTATGATGTTACATAAGGATATATGTGTAATGTAATAATCAACAAGATGTAGCATTTTTATTATTAAAACATCCATCCAGAGGAACAGGAATAGGAGCTGCCCATCAGCTTAGGAAAGTGATAAGAGAGAACTATATCACTCACCTGCATTTGTCATTTCATTCCAAAAGGTTAATTGTGATTATGAGCTAGGTCATCTATTTTTGTGAAAGTAAACTGTTACAAACTATTCAAAGCTTTCTCAAGGAGAATCCTTTGGCTTAACCTGATAATTCTTTGTGAAGTTTCTAGATCTTCATGGTTTTCACTAAAATATACTCCTGCTTTGAACCATGTGGTACTTAGTTAAGTGTCAGAATCAAATGGACTAGACTATATCTAGAGTCTCACCTCCAGCCCCACCCTGCACTGGCCCTAACCATCACGTGCAAGGCACAATGCTGAACAGTTGTATGCAATAGTACAGTTAAGCCCCACTATAACAACCTCATGAGATACAGTCAATTCTAACTGTAGTTGTATTCCATAACATGGCACTGATCACAAACCACTGTTCCTAAGTGAAATACATGATTAGGTTCCTAAAGACTTCTGGTCATGATATTTTCATCAACCGATCAATACATAACTTTGCTTTATGTTTTTTTAAAGTTTTATTTATACATTTTTAGAGAGAGGGGGAGGGAGGGAGAAAGAGAGGGAGAGAAACATTGATGTACTAGAGATACATCAGTGGGTTGCCTCTCACATGCCCCCAGTGGGGACCCAGCCTGAAACCCAGGCATGTGCTCTGACTGGGAATTGAACTGGTGACCTTTCAGTTTGCAGGCTGGCATACAATCCACTGAGCCATACCAGCCAGGGAATATTTTTTTTGTTTGTTTAAAGATAACATATGTAATATATATTGTTGATTCTTTAACATTGCACTCATGGTCAGCACCACTACAACTCATGCCAGAATGAAGCCTATCTAACATAATGTATGTTCTCCCTCTTTTATCTGTGGCAGCCTTGCTGTACTCAGGAACAGTAGACAGCATTTTGGCAATATATTTGGGAGCTATTTTAAATAGTGAAATCACAAATGGAAAGCTCAAAATTGAAAAAAAAAACACAAAACAACATGGCACTAAACAGACCACGAAAAGAACTCATGATTACAGTATGAGAGCTGAAACTAAAAGGCAAAATGTTGCTTTATTCAACCTCAACTGAGAAAGTAAGTACAATCTAGGTAACTCAAATTTTTCACTGCTCTGCATGTATGTGTCTGAGAACATGCATGAAAACACCATGAGAGTCAGTCTGGGGATTATAAAGACATTTTAGCAAGTAAACAAATTCATAAAATCAGAAACTGTAAATAATGAAGATCAGTGGTAGATTTGTGATTTTTAAGGTTTTCATTATTTAGATGAAGAAATTGAAGATTAGAGTGGTTAAGTCACTTCCCCAAAGTCATGCATATAAAAAGTGGTAGGGATGGAATTCAAATACCCTTCTGCTCAACTCCAAAATCAAATACACTTAATCACAATTATTTCCTGATCTTCATTAACAGGGAACTAGTTGAACAAGTTATAAAGTGAAATTCTACAGAAAGTTCCAAAAGGTGATATTTCAGTATTTTATTGCATTCCTATTATTTATTTTTTTAAAGATTTTATTTATTTATCTTTAGAGGGGAAGAGAAGGAGAGAAGTATCAATGCCTCTCATGAGTCCCCTGATGGGAACTGGCCTGCAATCCAGGCATGTGCCCTGACTGGGAATCGAACTGCGATCGTGTGGTTCACAGGCCCGCACTCAATCCACTGAACTACGTTAGCCAGGGCCCATTCCGATTATTTAACAAGAGCTACCACATGAGGTCTTGGGTGTTATTCAAACACCTTTTTATTCATGTTCTTATTTAATTCTCACAAGTACCCAGCGAGGAAGGTGCTGTCCAAATCCCCACTTGATTGATTAGAAAATTGAGGCTCAGAGAAGTTATGTAACTTGTTTAAGATCACATGGCAAATAAGAAAATCCTGATCTTAAACTTTTCATCACCACAGTATCCTAAATCCCCAAAATGGGCATGTGATCCAAAGAGCAACAAAAGACAGAAATTGAACATTGGGGAAAATGTGATAAAACATGGGAAGATTATTAAAGATAAGTCAGAAGACAAAGTCTTTTGAAGCACTTCTAGTACGTGACTAGAAAGAGAGGATAAGGAAGAGATGCACTTTTTCAATGAGAATCTGTTTAGTATGCAGTTATCCGAGATTTTCACAGAATTTTTATTCCTGACCCTTATGTTAAATTTTGCTACTAGACAAAGGGGATGAAAAAGAGTAGATGAAATGGCATATATCATTGGTATCATGCTAAAGAGTGAGATGCACCATATACATCTTCAAGGAAAATTTTGTAATCTGTCAAATAGAATAGTCCAGATTGTGGGAAGTATCATGTCAAAGGCTTGTGTTCCAGCCAGCACAACACCGTCAAGTTTTAGAAACCTCACGTCAGGCTTCACGTGCTAGCTAAATAAGTGTCCAGCTCACTGTCTTCTTCCATGAGCACAAAAATCCATCCAAATTCATGAAACTAGGGTAGACATTAGTTTATCTAGTCAGAGGACTATTTCTCTTAGGGGAATTAAAATCTATCTAATTCTAAAAATCTGTGGACTAAAAATTTCTTTTGGGCCCTGGCTGGTGTGGCTCAGTAGATTGAGTGCTGGCCTGAGAACCAAAGAGTCGTGGGTTCGACTCCCAGTCTAGGGCACATGCCTGGATTGCAGGTAAGGTCTCGAGTTGGGGGCATATAAGAGACAACCACACATGGATGTTTCACTCCCTCCCTCCCTCCCTTGTCCTCTCTCTAAAAATAAATAAATAAAATCTTTTAAAAATTATTTTGGTTTTCTTTCTCAATTAGCCTCCTTTGGATGCAAGTAACAGAAAACTCCAGCTCCAATTATTTAAATAAGGAAAATGTATTATATCAGGTAATGGACAGGCGATAGGGTGGTTACTAGTTTGGTTAATACAGTAGCAGACGATATTATCAGGGATATAGGGTGTTTTTTTCTTCTTTCTATTTTTCTGCTCTGTCATCTACAGGTTTCTGTCCTCAGACTTGTCTCCTTATGGCTGCAAGATGGCTGCTGTAGTTCCAGGGTATCTTATTTACTTGCAGAAGATATGTTACAAGACCCTCAGTAGAAGCCCAAAACAGGATAGTACAGAATCCTATATAGTATGTTTTTTCCTATGTGTATATACCTAGGCTAAAGTGTAATTTATAAATTAGGCACAGTAAGAGATTAATGACAATGATAATAAAATAGAACAATTATAACACTATAGGGTAATAAAATTTATGTGAATATGGTCTCTCTCATTCTTATTGCCCTGTACTGACATCTCCTGTGATGATGTGAGATGAAGTGAGGCCAATGACACAGGTATCGTGACGAAGCATTAGGCTTCACTGGCCTTCTGACAGTCCTCAGACAGAGGCTCATCTGCCTCACGTGATCCTAGATCATCAAGCCATGATGAACGGCTAAGTGACTAGTGGGCAGGTAGCATTTACAGCCTGGCTACACTGAACAAAGGGGTAGTTCGCTTCCTGGGGAGGATGGTGCAAACTGGTGTGAGATTTTATTACACTACTCAGAATATCCCTCATTTTAAAACTTATGAATTGTTTATTTCTGGAATTTCCCATTTAATATTTTCAGACTGTGGTTGGCTGTGGGTAACTGAGACAGTGGAAAGTGAAACTGTAGATGAGGGGGGGCTACTATAAAAATGACCCCATCAAGATGAACCATTTTCATTCTGTGTTTTCTTATCCGCAAGGAAAAACCTTTCCCTAAAGTTCCCCGGCTTCATTCCAGCACACCTGCTTTTACATATCATTAGCTAGAATTATATTACATACCCATGCCTAAACCATGATTGGCTTAGGTCAATGAAAATTCACCTCCTGGAGATAGGAAGGACCCAGATATCCACATCTCAACCAAACTGGAATTCTGTGAGCAAGAGAATGGGAGAAGGGAACGACAGTTGAGTAGACAGCACACAGGCTCTCCCACACTGCTAAATAATGACTGTTTGATGCCATCATGCCCATAGGCCAGAGTCAGAAAATACACTGAGAGGATATTAGCATCTTGGGCACATAATAGATGTGATTGGATTGAAAATGGAACTCTTGAATGAGTCACTTTTTCAACATCATAGATTTAATTGGGGGGGGGCAAGAAGAACACAAATAACTCCTTCAAAACCCTCATACATTTGGGTGGAAGTTGCTGTTGTGATGCCCCATTTTCCACACATATTTTAGAAAGCCATTCCTATAAACATAGATATTCTCCTACATAAGCACAACCGCCATCAAAACTGATACATGATTCCCACCTAATATTCAGAATCTGTTCAAGTTTCACCCATTTTCCCAACAGTGTCCTTTTCACCTATACAATTCAATCCAAGATCACATGTTGCATTTAGTTGTGACCTTCAATTTGGAATAGTAGTTCCTCAGTCTTTCCTTGACTTTCAATACCTAAGGTTTTTGAAGACTCCAGGCCATTTTTTTTATCCTCACCCAAGGACATGCTTATTGATTTCAGAGAGAGGGGAAAGGAGATTCAGAGGAGGGACAAGAACACTGATGTGAGAAACACTGATTGGTTGCCTCTGGTATGTGCCCTAACTGGGGACCAAACTCACAACCTAGACATGTGCCCTGAGCGGGAATAGAACTCACGACTTTTGGGTTTACAGGATGAAGTTTTAACCAACTGAGCCACACCAACCAGGGCAACAGGCTATTTATTTTGTAGATTATTCCTTGGTTTTGGTTTGTCTGATGTTTTCTAATGATTAGATTCAGATAATGCATTTTTGGCAGAGTTACCACAGAAGTGATGCTGTTTTTTCTCATTGCATCCTATCAAGTGCTAAAAGATTTCAATTTGTCCCACTACTAGCTGGTAACTTTTATTACTTGAATAATGTGGTATTTGCCAGGTTTCTCCATTTAAAGTTATTCTTTTTCACTTTGTAATCAAATATTTTGTGGGGAGGTATTTTGAAATTATGTAAATATCCTGTTCCTCATCAAATTTTGATCCATTGATTTTAGTATCAACAATATTTCCTGGCTGAATTAACTACTACTGCAATGGTTGCCAAATGGTGATTTCCTTTTTTAAAAAAAATATATTTTATTGATTATGCCATTTACAGTTGTCCCATTCCCCCCCTTCACTCCCCTCCACCCTGCACACCCCTCCCCCACCCTTCCCCCCCTTTGTTTATGACCACGTGTCTCAAGTTCTTTAGATTCTATATTTCCCATAGTATTCCTGCCTTCCCCACTGTCTATTTTCTACCTACCATCTATGCTACTTATTCTCTGTACCTTCTCCCCCCTTCTCCTCCTCCCACTCCCCTGTTGCTAACCTTCCATGTGAACTCCATTTCTATGGTTCCACTCCTGATCTAGCTGTCCCTTAGTTTGCTTTTATTTTAGGTGTGGTTGTTAATAACTGTGAGTTTGCTGTCCTTTCACTATTCATATTTTTCATCATCTTTTTCTTAGATGAGTCCCTTTATCACTTCATATAGTAAGGGCTTGGTGATAATGAACTCCTTGAATTTGACATTATCTGAGAAGCACTTTATCTGTCCTTCCATTCTAAATGAAAGCATTGCTGGATAGAGCAATCTTGGCTGTAGGTCTTTGGATTTCATGACTTGGAATACTTCTTTCCAGCCCCTTCTTGCCTATAAGGTCTCTTTTGAGAAATCAGCTGACAGTCTGATGGGTACTCCTTTGTAGGTGACTGTCCCCTTATCTCTCACTGCTTCTAGAATTCTCTCCTTCATTTTAGTCTTGGCTAATGTAATTATGATGTGCCTTGGTGTGTTCCTTCTTGGGTCCAACTTCTTTGGGACTCTCTGAGCTTCCTGGATTTCCTGGAAGTCTATTTCCTGTCAGATTGGGGAAGTTCTCCTTTATTATTTGTTCAAATAAGTTTCCCACTGGTGGCTGTTCCTCTTCCCCTTCTGGTACCCCTATAATTCGGATGTTGGAACGTTTAAAGATGTCCTGGAGGTTCCTAAACCTCTCCTCATTTTTTTGAATTCTTGTTTCTCCATATTTTTCTGTTTGGTCACTTTTTTCTTCCTTCTGGTCCACTCCCTTGATTTGAGTCTCAGTTCCATCACTGTTGGTTTCCTGTGCGTTTCCTTTCATTTCAATTAGTTTAGCCTTCATTTGTTCCTCTAATTTGTGACTAAAATCAACCAGTTCTGTGAGCATCCTGATCACCAGTATTTTGAACTGTGTATCTGAAAGGTTGGCTATTTCTTGGTCACTTAGAGTTATAGGCTCTGGGGCTTTGAGTCCTTGAGCCATATTTTGGTCTGTTTGTGCTTGTTATGTGTGAGGGGCAGAGCCCTAGGTGTTCACCAGGGTGGGGCAACCCAGTCACTGGGTTGTGATGCTGTATGTGGAGGCGGGGTCAGAGAGGGGAAAAAAATGGTGCTTTGCTCTGCTCTCTCTCAGATTCCCATCCCCTCTGCGGCTTCCCACAAGTAAATTGGGCCCCTCTGGTGCTGGTTCCCAGGTATGTGGGCCTGTGTACCCTCCAGGACCCTGTGGGTCTCTCCAATGAACTCTCTGTGAGCCTGGGAGCCTCTCCCGGCCCGTGGATCCTGAGAAAGTCTTTCCAGTTGGTGCTTTCAGGCTCTAATTCCCGTCGCTGGGGCCCTAGCCTGAGTGGTCTGTCTCACTGTTTGCTCCTTCACTTGGTTTATCTGCATGCAAACATGTGACCGCAGTCATTCAGCCGCCCTGCGCCCTCACTGGGTCCACCCGTTGCCACCCCACACCTAGGATCCACCAACCACCTCTGCCTTTGCTCCTGGGTCGGTCTGACCAAAGGATCTTTCCAGCCCGACCCCACTCCGCCCCTCTTACCGGTCTGGCTGAGTGGTTCGTTGTTGTTGTCGGACTTCCATACAGTTCAATTTTCACTGTTTTGGCTGCGTTTTTGTTTCTAAAACTTAGCTGTCTTTAAATTTAGTTGTGGGAGGGGGCACATTGTTTCTACCTACGCCTCCATCTTGGCCAGAAGACCTCAGATTTTTCTATCTAGTATTCTTTCTGCATTTATTAGTTAGCATTCTAGTATAAAGAAAATCTTTCTATCTTTCTGTGTATTAATTTATTTTTTAATATCAACATGAATTCATGGATTACTATTTTATATAATTCTTATTACTGTTATTTATTTTGAGCTCTAATTGTCTCAGATTTAGCTCCTTTGAGTTGGCTTCTGTGTGTTTTTCACAATTCCCTATCATTTTTAGAGTACTACTTTATTTTTATTTTTGGCACAATAAGATGTTCCAAGAGAGGAAGAAGGGTTGGAGGGAGAAATAAAGGGTAAAAGGGCTCAAATATATGGTGACAGAAGGAGACTAGACGTTGGGTGATGAGCACATAATGCAGCATACAGATGTTATATTATAAATTTATACACCTGAAATGTATGTAATGTTAGTAACCAAGTCTACCTCAATAAATTGAAATTAAAAAGATGTTCCAAACTTATTTTGTACTATCCATATCTCAGCCTTGAAATAACTATTATTCCTAGGATCCTTGATACCTTATAACAGAGAGTAATATTTCAAAACCAAGAGATGGGCACCTGGTGCTGCTCCCAGGCTAGAAGTACACGTACATTTATATCTCTCTCTATATATACACATATACAAATAATACATAGGTACAGAATTTATATCTGGATATATGAAAATATAAAAATTGTGTAGTTTTATATATCTATATATACTCTATATAAATATAGATATAAAATATAAATATATAAGATATAAATAAGAATAAATATATAGATATACAGATCTATATAATTTTTACAGTTTTTCTTTTTAATTATATTTTCTTGATTATGCTATTACAGTTTTCCCACTTTCTCCCTCTTTGCCCCCCTCCACCCAGCATCACCACTCCCTCAGGCAATCTTCACACCATTGTTCATGTCCATGGGTCATGGGTAGGTTCTTCCGTTACTCCATTTTCTATACTATACTTTACATCCCCATGTCTATTCTGTAACTATGTATTTGTATTTCCTAATCCCCTCACATCTTCACCCATCACCACTCCCTCAGGCAATCTTCACACCATTGTTTATGTCCATGGGTCATGGGTAGGTTCTTCAGTTACTCCATTTTCTATACTGTACTTTACATCCCCATGTCTATTCTGTAACTATGTATTTGTATTTCTTAATCCCCTCACCTCTTCACTCATTCCTCCACACCCCCTCTCATCTGGCAACCATCAGACCATTCTCCATATTCATGATTCTGTCTCTGTTCTTGTTTGCTTACTTTGTTTTTTAGATAAAATTGTTGATACATTTGTATTTATTGCCATTTTATTGTTCATATTTTTATCTCCTTTCTCTGAAATAACTCTCATTAACATTTTGTATAAAAATGGTTTGGTGATGATGAACTCCTTTAGTTTTTTCTTGTCTGGGAAGCTCTTTACCTGCCCTTTAATTCTAAAGTACAGCTTTGCTGGGTAGATCAATCTTGGCTGTAGGTCCCTGCTTTTTATGACTTTGAATATTTCTTGCCAATTCTTTCTAGACTGCAAAGGTGCTTATGAGAAATCAGCTGACAGTCTTATGGGAACTCCCCTGTAGACAACTAACTGCTTTTCTCTTGCTGCTTTAACATTTTCTTTATCTTTAACCTTTGGCATTTTAACCATGACACATCTTGGGGTGGGCCTATTTGTGTCCATCTTGCTTGGGACTCTGTGTGCTTCCTGGACTTGCATGTATATTTCTTTCACCAAATTAGGGAAGTTTTCTTTCATTATTTTTTCAAGTAGATTTCTAATTTCTTGCTTTTTCTCTTCTCCTTCCCACACTCCTATGATGTGAATGTTGGACTGCCTGAAGCTGCCCCAGAGGCTACTTATTCTAGCTCATCTTTTTGGACTCTTTTTTTCTTCTTGTTGTTCTTTTTTATTTTTTTATTATTATTTTTTAAATATATTTTATTGATTATACCATTATAGTTGTTCTATTCCCCCCTTCATTCCCCTCCACCCGCACACTCCCTCCCTCACCATTCTCCCCCCCTTAGTTTATAACCACGTGTCTCAAGTTCTTTAGATTCTATATTTCCCCCACTATTCTCGCCCTCCCCCTATCCATTTTCTGCCTACCATCTATGCTATTTTCTGTGCCTTCTCCCCCCTTCTCCTCCCACCCCCCTGTTTATAACCCTCCATGTGTTCTTCATTTCTATGGTTCCACTCCTGATCTAGCTGTCTTCTTGGTTTGCTTTTGTTTTAGGTGTGGTTGTTAATAACTGTGAGTTTGCTGTCCTTTCACTGTTAATATTTTTCATCTTCTTTTTCTTAGATAAGTCCCTTTAGCATTTCATATAATAAGGGCTTGGTGATGATGAACTCCTTGAACTTGACCTTATCTGAGAAGCACTTTATCTGTCCTTCCATTCTAAATGAAAGTTTTGCTGGATAAAGCAATCTTGGCTGTAGGTCTTTGGATTTCATGACTTGGAATACTTCTTTCCAGCCCCTTCTTGCCTGTAAGGTCTCTTTTGAGAAATCCGCTGACAGTCTGATGGGTACTCCTTTGTAGGTGACTGTCCCCTTATCCCTTGCTGCTTCTAGGATTCTCTCCTTCATTTTAGTCTTGGCTAATGTAATTATGATGTGCCTTGGTGTGTTCCTTCTTGGGTCCAACTTCTTTGGGACTCTCTGAGCTTCCTGGATTTCCTGGAAGTCTATTTCCTTTGCCAGACTGGGGAAGTTCTCCTTTATTATTTGTTCAAATAAGTTTTCCACTCGTGGCTGTTTCTTTCCCCCTTCTGGTACCCCTATAATCCGGATGTTGGAACGTTTAAAGATGTCCTGGAGGTTCCTAAGCCTCTCCTCATTTTTTTGAATTCTCATTTCTTCATTCCTTTCTGGTGGGATGTTTTGTTCTTCCTTCTGGTCCATTCCATTGATTTGAGTCCCAGTTTCCTTTCCATCGCTATTGGTTTCCTGGACATCTCCCTTCATTTCAACTAGTTTAGCCTTCATATGTTCCTCTAATTTGTGACTATAATCAACCAGTTCTGTGAGCATCCTGATAAACAGTGTCTTGAATTGTGCTTCTGAGAGGCTGGCAATTTCTTGGTCGCTTAGAGTTATTGGCTCTGGGACTTTGAGTTCTTCTTGTGCCATCTTTTGGGCTGTTCGTGCCTTTTCTGTAGCAGGATCGGAGCCCTAAAGTGTTCACTAGAGCAGGGCAACTAAGTCTCTGGGTTGTGACGTTGTATGTGGGGGCGGGGTCAAAGAGGGACAATGGCTTTCCTCTGCCGCCGGCCCCCACCGGCACCGCAGCCACCACCGTCACCAGGCCCACGAGTTTCATTCCACTGCACGCGAGTGTGCCACCGCCGTCAGCCCTCTGCCACTGGGTTCACCCCCCGGGGGCTGCGTGGTCCATCTCACTGTGCACACATGTGCGACCGTGGTCAGTCTGCCCCACACCCCGACTGGTTCCGGGCTGCCTGCGCTCCTAGGTCGGGGGATCTGTCCTGCCTGACCCTGCTCCACTGCTGGCTCCGCCTCTCTTACCATCCCGTTGGACTTCCGTATAATTCCGTTTTCTGGTCTTTGGGTGTGTCCTATTTCTCCAAACCTTTGTTGTATTCAAACTTGGTTGTGGGAGAAGACACAGTGTTTCCACCTATGCCTCCATCTTGGCAGAAGTTCCCTGTTCTTTTTTATTTTTATTTTTCATTTTTTGGTTTTCATTTTATTTTAGTTATAAAACAATTGACAAAACGCAAAGTGTAAAAAATCACACACAAACACAGTAAGTTTGTATTCTTTCTTTTGTTGCAGAAAATAAATAATGGGCACATAGTCCATATGCTTGTCTATAAAGGCGTTTCCAAAAATGTCATTACCTGGATTCAACAGTATAGATTTATTGGCTTTTCGATTGCAGGTGTTATACAGTGGACCATTTTATTTGATTAAATTTGGTAAGCATTTGGACTCCAACGATTTTGGAAAAAGGCTGTTTATGAGTTGAAAAAATCTCACTCCAAGTTATATTTTAAATAAACTAAAAACAATAAGGTCTTAACTTATTTTATTAAGAGGAGAACATAGGTTTTTGTTTTTAAAAGATTTTATTTATTTATTTTTAGAGAATGCGAAGGGAGGAAGAGAAGGAGAGAAACATCAGTGTGTGGTTGCCTCTTGTACTCCCCAACCAGTGACCTGGCCTGTAACCCAGGCTCATGCACTGAACTGGGAATCAAACCAACGACCCTTTGGTTCACAGGCCAGTGCTCAACCACTGAGCCACACCAGCCAGAGCCATAGTTTTTTTTGTTTGTTTGTTCTTATAAAAATTGCTGCAAAACCTCACAAACATCCTAATCAACATAAAAAATTGCTCTATCTTCATAGTAATTAACAAGAAAGGAACAAAACATACACAGCCCTTGGGAAATACATAAAATCAGGCATGGTCTCTCCCAGTACTCCTTCTCACGTTTCCAGTTTGGCCCTTGGAAGTTTCAGAAAGGACAGCTCTTCCGTCATCTAAGCCTATGTTTCTGAAAAAGTAGGACGTGGAATCACCATTTTGAATCCAACAGATGGCTTCTAAAAGGATCATGCTGATATCCACTGTCTTAATTTTGGGGCACTGGAGCTTGGGATTTCATGTGGAATTGTTTTGGTAGCCACCACCTTCACTGATGAGAGACTCCTCAATCAGTCAGGGAGCATCTGAAGACAGCAAGCTGTGAGTCACCATCACAAAGATCTTGTATGTACCTCTTTCCTTCAGGGTCTCTCCTGCAGCCAGAAAGCTGTCAACACCACTGACGGTGTCATCCACAATGATAGCAATCCTTCCACATTGCCCACCACTGTGACTGGGGGCTTTTCTTTAGGAATCAGCAGGCGGATTTCCAGGCTGGGGTGGATGGCAGCCACACTCCTGACAATGGGCGGGGAATGCCATCCGTCCACCAAGTCCGACTTGGCATCCTAAGGTTCTCCACAAATCACCACAATGCCAGCCTTAGGCACTCCACAAATAACTTTGCTGAGGCTGGAGACTTGGCTAGATCTCTGCATTCCTATAATCCATGATCTCTTCTTCAATATACTGTAACAAGAAAGGAGATGCTCTTACACTATCAACAAGAAATATCAAAGAAGCCCTGAATTCTCTTCTGTGGTAAAGCCATAGTAATGACATGAGTTGGACCAGCTTTGCACATCATTGAAGCCAGCAACTAGAAACAACAGAGCTCTTTTTCTCATCTTGCACTGTTTGCTGTAAGGGAAGTAGGGGATTGCACCAGTAATGCTTTTGGCACAAGAGGTCTTACACGCATACAGCATAACCAAGCACTCATGATGGAGGTGTTCATGTCCTTTGAAACAGTTTGAATGATGAAAACATCTTTTCCCCTCACAGACTCTTGAATTCGTACTCTTGTTTCTGGCCCCGACCTCAGGCCCAGCCTAGCCACAGCTTTGGCTGCCTGCCAAAGGAAGAAAGGAGCCCCCAAGAGGCATCTCTGTGAGCAGAATTCTTGTTGTTCTGATCATTTATTTATTTTTTGCTTCCTTATGTTCCAAATCATTTATTCGATTCTCAGCTTCAACCACTGTACTGTCATTTCCCTGTAAATTATTCTTTATTTTAGTTAGTGTATCCTTTGTTTCTGACTTGATCTTTTTTATGCTGTTGAGGTCCTCACTAAATTTCTTGAGCATCCTTATAACTAGTGTTTTGAACTCTGCATCTAATAGTTTGCCTGCCTTTCTGTCTGGAAGAAAGCTGTCCCCTAGCTCTCACCTTAATGCCAAACACCAGTTTCTCCCTGTTTGCCACTGGTGCCTTTCAAGCTGCTACCGTGGTGCCGGAGCTCAGAGGAAGTGAGTGCAAGTAAGTCCATGTGTGGGTTCTTTAAGAGGAACTGCTTGGAATTCCAGAAAAATTTTTTCCACCAACTCAATCCCTGTTGGTTTTTGTAGCCAGAAGTTGTGGGGACTTATCTTCCTGGCACTGGAACTCTGGGTTGGGGGGCCTGGTGTGGTCTGGGATTCCTTGTTCCTGAGACATCCCTCCTGAATTTTTATCCACCACATGTGGATGTGGGACCAGCCTGTTCCACACCGGTGCCCTTCTACCAGTCTGGATGGATGTGGTTTCTTTAATTCCGCGGTTGTTAGACTTCCATTTGACTTGATTTCTTATAGTTCTGAGTGATGGTTGTAATTTTGATGTTGTTGTGTGAGGAGGCATGCCGTGTTTCCTATGATGCTATCTTGACTGGAAAATAGGAAAGTTTTTTTAATTTTACAGAGCTCTTTGTTTTATGTGGTGTTAAAAAAATATGTTGACCTGTAGCCCAAGGCTGTCATTCAAATGGACCTCCGTCTCTCCAGCTCCAGGCTCTCTCTCTCTCTCTCTCTCTCTCAGGGTCTGGGGAGCACTGCCTGACCACTCCAGGCAGTCATGCAGAGGAAACCCTGTCTGCGAGGAACTCCCCAGCTCATGCCTCCATGTGCTGCTCTCAGAGCAAGAGTGGAAGCAGTCCAGTACCCATGTGTCAGGCTGCCCTGGGTCATAGCATCCCAAGGGTTGGAGTCTGGCAGGGCATGCATCCCAGCGTGGGACCCTGCTTCCGGGGAGCTGGCTTCCCACCATGCCAGGCCTAAGCCCTGAGTGGTCCTGGTGTCTACTCCTCCTGCCCGTGAGGGGGAAAGCAAGAAAGCCCGAGAAGCCAAAAGGCCAAACAGTCAAGAGACCAAGGAACCAAGAGCCAAGAAACCTAGTTTTTAAATTTATATGTGTGTGTGTATGCTATACATATATATGAGAATGTTGTATACAATATATATTATTATGTATATGTGTGTGTGTGTACACACACATATTTCTATCTATTTTCTTTTTATTTCTATCTCTTATTTATTTATTTATTTAATATACTACCTCGTTTATTCTCACAACATACCTATGGTGTAGGGAAGGGTAGGGACTATCCCTGTTTTACAGAGGAGGAAGTTGAGGCACAGAGAGGTCAAGTTACTTGCCCAAGGTCACAGACAGCAGCCAAGCTGAAATGGGACCCCAGAGCTGGCCCTTGGTTCACCCAGGGCCCCCTGCAACAAGTGCCATGCACCAGGCCATCCCCAGTGCTGTCGTTTACACCCAGGAGAGAGCAGCCCTCCTGAACTGAGCTCGCTGCAGGCTGGGCCTCGCCCTCCCATTGCTCTGCTCACCCTGCCTGCCCTGCAGGCCTGGGACATTGCAGTTCAGGGTTCATGGCACCCTGGGAGTAGGGCTGGGGGACAAGGGAGAGAGAAGGATGCTTGAGGTAAAAAAGATGAAGCAGTTTGGCTCAGTTGATTGGAGCATCGTCCCTTACACCAAAAGGTTGTGGATTCAATTCCCCAACAAGGCACATACTTAGGTTTCCAGTTCAATCCCTGGTCAGACGCATCTAGGAGGCAACCAATTCATGTTTCTCTCTCACATCAATGTCTTTCTTTCCTTCTTTCTTTCTTTCTTTCTTTCTTTCTTTCTTTCTTTCTTTCTTTCTTTCTTTCTTTCTCCTCCCCATTTCTCTCTCTCTAAGATCAATAAACATGTCCTGGTGTGAGAATTAAAAATCATAATTTTAAAAATAGAACAGAACAGAAAACTCAGAGGCTGGGCAGGTAAGTCCATGGCCAAGGTTGGGAGAGAGCAGTAGGGGATGGGAGAATAACAAAAAAAAGGGCAGCTTACATACTTGTACACATACTTAGATATGGTATTAATACATGTAAAAATATGTGCTCTTCACACACCCGCCTCCTGCTAAGTGCCCCAAGTGCCAGTGGTGGTGCTGGTGGGCATGGGTGAGCAGGTGGGACTTTGTGAAATATGCACTGTGAGGCCTACGTGCCTATCTACACACACTGCCGACACAGCACAGTCCCCTCAGGTACATACACAAGCTCAGCCAGGAACAGACAAAAGGGGACCCTCTCTAGAGTGTCCCCTCTAGGTCACTCTGAGTCATACTTTTTGCTGAGGAAGAAGGGGCTGGAGAAAAGAAAAAGGCAGGAGTCTGGTGGCTTTTATCTCATTTTGCCCCCAAAGACTTAAACCCAACCCATGTCAGGGAGGCGCATCACTTGCAACTGTGCGTAGGGCTGGTGGATCACAGAGTGAGGGCTGCTTCTGTGGAGAGGAACCTATATCTGTGTGTGTGCACCTGCGGGACTGTGTGTGAGCACTTCCCCAGGTAGGGATGTGTGTCTGTCTCTCTGTCCTCTGAGCTCTCAACCTCAAGGGCAGCTGAGAATCAGACAACTGCCAACCGGGATGGTGACCCCTGTGTGAGCTCTGACGGGAAAAAAGAAAGGAAAGAATGAAAATTCTGAGGTCAGAGCAGGGCTAGCTGGGAAAAGAAGGAAGGAAGTGGCAGGTGCCCAGGGCCCCCTGACAGGCCCCTGGATGGTGGTTGTCTTGTAAACAAGCTAGTTTAAGTTCTCATTAGATAGAACAAGTAAAAGATCAGTTTGGGCGTTCAGCCGGGCAGTTGCCAGTCTATCTAATCTACCACGGCCAGGAACTTTTATAGTTTTGCATAATTGTTGACTTTTTTGTGTGATGTCTGTATTACCCAAACCTGGGAGGGACCCCCAAAAAGCTAAATTGTGAGCTGTTGTATGTGTCAGTTTGAAAACTGGTTCAGGGTCTATAGACAGAATAACCACACTAAAGGTTAAGAAAATTTTTGTTCCATTTGCATTTAGTTTGCATGTATGTGTGTTTAATGACTTAAAATTGTTTGCTTCCTGCTTCCTGCTCTCAGAGCTGGGTCTGGGACTGGGGGACATAAGCCTCGATGCTGTCCACACTCCCTGTGACTGAATCCTGCCTCGCAGAAGCTGCCTGCTTGGCCGCAAGGAGTGTCTTGCAGACTCCCTGATGCTGCTTGTCCCTAGGGTCGGAGGACTTGCAGCGTCTCACTGTTGGCTTGGATTTGGTTGGCTTCTTTGGGACTGGAGGGGGTGGTTTCTTTTCTTTCTTCCTCTTCTCAGGGGTCCCCACTAGGTGCCAGTTATTGGGCTTGAGGTGGTAGAGTTCATCAAACTTCATGTTTGATGGACAGCTGTAGCAGATCCCAGACCCCTGCCAGGTCCTGGGCTGCTGGACTTGGGTTGGCGTCGGGGTTCAAATTTTGCTCACAGAGGTTCTGGAACTGCTGGAATCTCTGGGACACTGCCCACAGCTCTGAGGACATTTCCTAAGACTTCTTCAGAGAGGTTGTTCTCTTTGGTCTCCTTGTCCATCTGGCAGGACCAGTTTTCAGCTGCTTTGTTTCTGCCTGCAGTAGCTCTAAGAACCAGTAGCCATCTGCCCTCAGGCCCCGGCTGTGCTGGCTCTGCTGGGAAGCTGCAGATCTCAATCCAGGGGTCAGGTGGGGACAGCAACAATGTCCCTAGGATAGGGTCACTGTTGTCTCCACAGAAGAGGCAGTGCTTGATCTGGGCAATCGAGGGGGTAGCTGTGCCGATGGAGTTGGAGTGGAGGGTGCAGTCCAAAAGGCTCCTCTTGGATGACTTACAGCTCAGGTCATAGTCATCCTGGGTATCTGAGCTGGTGTCCCATCTGGAGGACATGCTGTGAGAGGGAATGCTATTTCTCCAGTCGTGCTCTACCTGAACCCCAGTGGACTGGAATTTGATGGCGGGACTGGGCTCCTCTTTTGGCACTGGCTGAATGCAGTCAACTTATATTGCTCAGCTGGTGTGCAGCAAGAGTTTTTAAAACATGCAGTCCCTGCCTGTTTAGTCAGGGGCATCTCTTTTCCCTCTGATTGTCAAATTAAAAAAATTACAGCAACCAACACGACAATAGCCGTCTGGTGTAAATGAATCAAAATTACACCTATTTTTGTCAGATTGGCAAAAAATACGTTTTTTGGTGTGCTGCAGAATTTTAGTAATTAGTTTATGTGTGCCGTCAGATGAAAAAGGTTGAAGATTACTGCTATAGCTGACAGTTTCCTTTTAGGGATGCTTCAGGGTGGGCTTTAGAGCTGGTCGGCATCCCTCGTCCACTCTTCAGAGCTGCAGGTTTTGGGAGTGGTTCTGGGTTCTTGGGGGCTGTGATGACTCTGCCCTATGTCACAGTGGGTGGTCAGGCACTATGTCCAGGGTGTCCCACAAGTTGCTCAGGCCCAACTGACTTACCACCTTGCTCTTGTGGTCCTGGCTGTCCAGGTAGGTGTCCTGAGAAGACCTGGTACTGCTCTGGACGGTGACTAAGATGAAGAGCTTTGTGAAGAGCTTTGACGAGGCGTTTGGAGCGGTTGGTGGTGGGGTGTCCTTATATGCCATCAGGCATGATGATCACAGAAGCCTGTGACTGTTGCTGAGAGTACTGGTGCTCAGGGGTGGGGAGAGCTACCTCTATATATTTTAAATCATGAGTTCACACTGATAATTCCACTTTTAGTATGACATTAAATGGCATTAGTGATCTTCTCCCTTCCCCTATGTGTAATTCTCACAGTGAAGATATCCTCAATATTTTCTTTTTTTTTAAAGATTTTATTTATTTATCTTTAGAGGGGAAGGGAAGGAGAGAGGGAGAGAAATATCAATGTATGGTTGCCTCTCGTGTGTCCCCTGCTGGGAACTGACCTGCAACCCAGGCATGTGCCCTGACTGGGAATCGAACCATGATCCTTTGGCTCACAGGCCCACACTCAATCCACTGAGCTACGCCAGCCAGGGCTATTTTCTTGGTGAATCAATTCCTTCCTATTCTCCAAAGTGATTAATTGCCTGTATCCATGATGCCTTCTCCCCAGGCAAACGCTCTCCTCTCCCCACTCACACTCCCACAACCTGCACCCAGTCGACACTGCCCTTCATCCCCTCTTCCCTGTGGATACTTACCTGCTCAGCCCCACCTAATGGTTTCTGGACTGAATTATTCAGAAACAGAGGGAGTCAGGAGGACAGGAAGGTAACCAAGAAGGCAGCAGCCAGGTAGTCAGGCAGGCTCATATATTTACCTCTGAATAAAACTTTCACATAAGGATATTTCAACCCAAAACAGAACTATAAGAGTGAGAAATGTTGGATGTTCTGACAAGCCAGTGGAGTTTATAGTTTAGAGGAAGCAAACCCTCATGACAAATTTTAAATGATAAGGTAAATATAAATACTTAGAATGTGTGAGGCTTTTCTCCTAAATATTTGTGTCCATAATTTTTAAATTAAAATAAACCACTTATTAAACCAACTAGAGCCTTGCTATTCAAGGTGTGATCCACCAGCATCTTCTGGGACCACGAAAGAAATAGTCTCAAGCCCCACCCTAGCCACACTGAATCAAAATCTGCCCTTAACAAGATCCCCCATGTGGTTCATCAGCACTTTTACTTTCAAAAATCACCAAGTTCAAACATTTATCAATTAGTAGCAAAAGTTGTCTTGGTCTCTCCTACAAAACGTAGGCAGTAAAAGTCCGTCTCCTCTAGCTAGCTCCAGAAGCTAGAGTGGAGATAAAAGTAGTATTTACTTTTAATACTTTTATAAATACTACCTCTGTCTCACCTTGTATAGAGTTACTAATATTTATTTACTTCCTTCTTCCCTTCTTGTCTGCCTTTCTCCCCTCCTCCCTTTCTTCTCCCATTTTTAAACATCTAGTTTCCCTAAATAGGTGGTAAACACCTTTAGATTAGAAACTATTTACCCTATAAGTTTACAGTTTAGTAGCCAGATACCAAAATGTCTAGCCAGTGATTTGCAAACTAACTTCTGAGAGAACTATATTTAAAGAGTACGCTGAAGTGAAACCTCAGTTAGATTGCCGTGCTTTGAAAATTAGCGTCAAATGAGAGAATCAAATTACATTCTATTATTTTTCTTACTGCAAACTATCAACAGTTCAGTTCTGAAATCAGAGAGACTTTGGTTAAGACGTCAGTCTATGACTTGCTGGCTGTGTAAACTTGAGGACATCTCTGAATTCCCCCTTCAATTTTGGGAATGGTTAAGCTCATGAGCTTTGGAAATAGAAAGCCTAACTTTGAATCTTGTTTCTTCCTCTTCTTAGCTGTGTAGACGTGGGCAAGCTATTTAACTTTTGATATTCAATGAAATACAGAGCTCCTTCAGAGATTTACCATAGGAAAATGTTTGTCAAGTACTTAACTCAATGCCTGGGCACAAAGTATGTATTTAATAATTGTCAACTCAATGTTCTTGTCTTGATTTTGAAATGAAGATAATTATATACAATAGGGGTTGTTGTGAGAGCTTAGATGAAATAGCACAGGGCCCAGAAAGTGTCTGGCAGAAAGTAAGTGCTCAGTAAATATTAGCTTTGATTGGCTCATAGGGTTGTTGTGAGGATCCAGTGGAATAAAACTGTGTGATACTCATGATCCTTATTTTCCCTGTAATTAGGGGGTAAGTCTCACCTCGGCTTTCAGAGAGTTTTGACTATCCTGTAACCTTCAATTTTTTAAGCCATTCTACATTGTACTTAATTCTTATGCTTATTACTTATTTATACACTAGGATGCTAGACAAGGCAGCAGCTGAGCATTTCCACTTGGATCTGGATGGGTACTGCTCCTCTGATCCTAAGATCCTGCCCCTGAAATGGCCAGCACCATCTGGTACTTTCCAGATGAGTGGCTGGATTTCAACTGCAAAAGGGAAAAAGGAAAGCAGGTGAGAAGAAGTGTTCCAAAATCTTCAAGATAAACAGCAAGGACTATGCCTGCCTAGGAAATAACTTCTTTAAAGACCATGCAAAGGATAAAAGGGAGAACAGTGGGAAGAGTAGCATCCAATTGCTATGGCAACTGGAATTTCGCAAATAAATACATCAACGCAGCTTGTTTCTGAAACAAACTGACCTGTTCTTTCTATTATTTAGTCCCTCTTCTGCTTCCTCATCCTCATTATGGACACCCATTCCTGTCATACTTTGGAATGAAAGGAAAAGTACTCCTTTTTGAGCCATATTATCCACCCCACCAAATAAGATAAAATCTAGCAATGCATTGTTCATACACACCCTGAGACAGGAAAGGTCCCTGTGATATATCAGGAGCTCCATCCCTTCATGTGAATCATCACCCGTGCTCCCAAGAGGTAAGGCAAGCCAGGGACCTCTAAAATCCTGACAGTCAAAGCGATAGATTTCTTGTGAGTCATCAGATTTCTCTAAGCTTTCTTTTCCCAGTGTGCTTGAGGGAAACGCTGCTCTAAATTATAGGGAATGTGGACAAGATTTGGGTCATTTATATTCATATTCAACTGACCCAGTTTGGACCCAGTGTCCCTGTCCAGCCTATGCTGTCACTGGTCTCCTGCACTATAGTCAAACACATCTACTTGTTCCTGGCACACACACTTCTGTGCCTTGGCTCCTGCCGTTCTCTTTGACTGGAATGTCCTCTCCCCTTCCCTCCATTTCCTCCTATTTTATCAAATCCTCATCTGTTTTTTTATATGTCTCAAATAAATAGCACCCCTTCTACAAAGCCTTCTCCGATTTCCACAGCTAGTGGAGATCTTGTTTTTCTTATTTGTGTTCTGGTATTTAGAGCTTTTGTGTGCATCTTTCATTCCCCCATGCCCTCAGAGAAGGGATTAAGTCCTTTGTATGTTCTCCTTGATTCCCCACAGCATTCCAAACTATAATGGCCTTTCAGTTACATGTATCCCTCCCCAACCAACTCATGATTTATAAGCTTTTTGATACTATGGGGTGTGTCTTGTTCCTTGCTACACACCCAGCACCTAGCTCATTGTTTGGCACATAGTTAGTGCTCGAGAAATATTGGTTGAAGTAATGAATGAAGTAGGTGCTTTGTTGGAAATGAAATAGATTAATTTGTATTAGGAAACTTTAAATTAGTGGGAAAAGTATAGTGCTGAGTAGTTATAAGTGCATGGAATTCATTCATTCACTAATCACTAGAGAACCAGGCAAATTAGAATCTTAACTTCATGGAGCTAATGTTTCACTAGGACATGCAGAGAATTAACAAACAAATAAATAAATTCAGATTGAGACAACTTTCATGAAGGAAATAAATAAGACAATAAAATAGAACCATTTAAAATACAAGGGGGACCCAAAAACCCAGAATTTATTTATAAAAAATTGTGTATCTATTCTTTTTTAATATATTCTATTGATAATGCCATTATAGTTGTCCCATTCCCCCACTTCATTCCCCTCCACCCTGCACACCCCCTCCCATCCACATTTGCCCCCTTTAGTTCATGTCCATGTGTCATAAGTTCTTCAGGTTCTACATTTCCCACACTACTCTTGCCTTCCCCCTATTTTCTCCCCACCTCTCCTCCTCCCACTCCCCTGTTGCTAAACTTCCATGTGATCCCCATTTCTGTGTCTCTGCTCCTGATCTAGCTGTCTGCTTAGTTTGCTCTTGTTTTGGGTGTGGTTGTTAATAACTGTGAGTTTGCTGTCCTTTCACTGTTCATATTTTTTATCTTCTTTTTCTTATATAAGTCCCTTTAGCATTTCATATAATAAGGGCTTGGTGATGATGAACTCCTTGATTTTGACCTTATCTGAGAAGAGCTTTATCTGCCCTTCCATTCTAAATGAAAGTTTTGCTGGATAGAGCAATCTTGGCTGTAGGTCTTTGGATTTCATGACTTGGAATACTTCTTTCCAGCCCCTTGTTGCCTACAAGGTCTCTTTTGAGAAATCAGCTGACAGTCTGATGGGTACTCCTTTGTAGGTGACTGTCCCCTTATCTCTTGCTGCTTCTAGGATTCTCTCCTTCATTTTAGACTTGGCTAATGTAATTATGATGTGCCTTGGTGTGTTCCTTCTTGGGTCCAACTTCTTTGGGACTCTCTGAGCTTCCTGGATTTCCTGGAAGTCTATTTCCTTTGCCAGATTGGGGAAGTTCTCCTTTATTATTTGTTCAAATAAGTTTTCCACTCGTGGCTGTTTCTTTCCCCCTTCTGGTACCCCTATAATCCGGATGTTGGAATGTTTAAACATGTCCTGAATGTTCGTAAGCCTCTCTTCATTTTTTGAATTGTTGTTTCTTTCTTCTTTTTTGTTTGGTTGTTTCTTTCTTCCTTCTGGTCCACTCCACTGATTTGAGTCCCAGTTTCTTTTCCATCACTATTGGGTCCCTGTGCATTTTCCTTAATTTCACTTAGTGTAGCCTTTATTTTTTCATCTAATTTGCAACCAAAATCAACCAGTTCTGTGAGCATCCTGATCACCAGTATTTTGAACTATGCATCTGATAGGTTGGCTATCTCTTGGTCACTTAAAAGTATTGGCTCTGGGGCTTTGATTTGTTCTTCTGATTGAGCCATTTTTGGTCAGGCTGTTCCTGTTATGTATGAGTGGCAGAGCCTTAGGTGTTCACCAGGGTGGGGCAACCCACATAGCTGGGTTGTGACGCTGTAGGTGGGGACGGAGTCAGAGAGGGAGCAATGGCGCTTGTTCCACTCTGGGATTTCAGTCCCTTCTGCCACATCCCACAAGCCAGCACCTTTTCAATCAGTCCTTTTAGGCTTCATTTCCCATCACTGGGGCCCTGGATTGTGCAGTCTGTCTTGCTGCCCATTTTTGCCTAGTTTATCTGTGCTCAAATGTGTAACTGCGGTCAGTCCTGCACTACCTGCACTCCCGAGTTGGCTGCCACTGCCTTTTCCTGCTGCCATCCCTTTCTGCTGGCTGCCGATTCCACCCCTCTTACCCATCTGATTGAATGGTTGTCAGATTTCCATACAGTTCAACTTTCTGTCTGTTCTGGTTGTGTTTTTTGTTTCTAAATCTTTGTTGTCCTTAATTTTGGTTGTGCGAGGAGGCACAGTGTTTCCACCTATGCCTCCATCTTGGCCAGAAGTGTGTGTATCTATTCTTACATGTTTAAACTTTAGTCACCTATAGAATATTCTCCATTTGATACAATACACCTATCAAGACATATTTTCCACTGCTCAAAACATTTTTTGAAGTCATCGATTTTGATGCCTTTTAGTGCTCCTGCCATTTTTTTTGTTTCACCTCTTCCACATCAGCAAAACGTTTCCTTTCAAGGACTTTTTTCATTGAGGAAACAAAGAAAAAAGTCATTCCAGGCCAGATCGGATGAATAAGGAGAGTGAGGCACAGGGGTCATTCTGGTTTTGGTCAAAAACTGCTCAATACTCAGCATGGTGTGGGGAGGTGTACTTGTAAATTGTCCATCGTGAAATGGGAAAATTCATTGAGTTTTCTAAAAAAAATTCACTGAAGCCAAACACAACCTCTCACAACAACACCAGCTGGTACACTGACATAGATGGGTTCTTAGAACAGTCACCTAGTGGGGGAAGCCTGTACTACAAGGGACTCTCCCTCCAAAAGATAATTTCGGTTTTCTGGGTCCCCCTTCATAGGTATTATTTCAAGTGTTATTTGTAGGATTTCTCAGTCTCTGTATTCTTGTCATTTTAATTTTTCTTGCAGGAGGTGACCCCGTGCATTATAGGATATTTAATAGCATCTCTGGCCTCTGTCCACTAGATGCTAGTTATACATAACCCCTCTTGTTGTGATGATCAAAAATGTATTTAGACATTACCAACTCTCTTGGTGGGGGCACAAAAGTACTCCCAATTGAGAACCACTGTGTTAAAGTAACAAACATCTCTTTTAGTTGTGACATGAACTGAGACCTGAAAAGCAGTACAAAAAGAAACCTTCAAAACTAGTGAAGTATATTCCAGGTGGGAAAGTAGACTAAAGCACCAAAAACAAACACAAAAATACAAACAAATTCCTTCCCCCCCACCCCAACCCACAAAACTATAGTAGTTGACAATAATGAGTGTGGAGGGAAATGATACATAATGTGATTAAAGAGGAAGTCAAGGGCTCAATATGAAGTTGTCATATAAGGAAGCTTAGATTGCATTTTAAAGCAATTGAGGCCACTAAGGATATTAAGCAGAGATGTAACATGCTCTAATTCAAGTTTCTAAAGATTACTCTGACTATAATGTGGGTTGGGCAAGAGTAGATGCAAAGAGACCAATGAACGGGCTGTTGGAAGAATCCAGGTGAAAAATGATGAGGCTTTAGTCTGGGGTAATAGCAATGGTAATGGAAATAAGTGAACAGATTCATGATATCAAAGAAGTAAAAGACAAATACTACCACATGAAAATAAACACAACCCGCTCAGAACAGAAACCCGCTCAGAACCTATAAAGTGGTAAACTAAGTTTCTTTCTCTGCCTCTCATAGGTCTGCATTGTCTATTGTCTCCATTTTCTATGCAGATGAGTTTCTGTGCATCTACAAATTTTAGCCTGCACATGGTTTTGATTTACTGTGTCCTAGCTTCTATAGACTTTTTTTGTTCAAGCACCTACCATTTACTAATTGCCTCATTCTCTCAGCTTCTCAACTCCAAATTGCTTTGGAAGTAATCTTATTGGTCTAGTTTGTGTAACATTGCCCTCTTTTCTGGGGGGCATGGAAAGAACAAGTTCACTAAAAACGGAAAACGAGTGAGAAGACGGTTGGCACATCTACTGGAGATAGCAGGTTTTTAAAAAAAATCTGTGCTAATTTTTAGAGGTATACTTTTAAAAGATTTTATTTATTTATTTTTAGAGAGGAGAAGGGAGGGAGAGAGAGGGAGAAAAACATCAATGGGTGGTTGCCTCTAGAGCGCCCCCTACTGGGACCTGGCCTGCAACCCAGGCATGTGCCTCGACTGGGAATTGAACCGCTAACCCTTCGTTCGCAGTCCAGCAGTCAATCTACTGAGCAATACCAGCCAGAGCTAAAGATATTTTTAAATTGTAGTAAAATACATATAGCAAAAATACATATAATACATATGTAGTAAAATACATACATACACATATACATATAACACAAATTTTCCCGTTTAACCATTTTTAGGTGTAAAATTCATTGTAATTAAGCATATTCACAATGTTATGCAGCCATCACTGACATGCATTTCCAGAACTTTTTCATCATCCCAAACTGGGCCTCTGTAGCCATTAAATGATAATACCTCTTTCTCCCCTTCCCTCCGCCCCTAGTAACCTTTAGTATACTTTCTGTCTCTTTACACACCCTACGTGCCTCATATGAGTGGAATCATGTAGTATATCTGTTCTGTAGTGGCTGGTTTATTTCATTTAGCATCATGTCCTCAAGTTCATTCATGTTGCAGCATGTATCAGAATTTCACTCTTTTTTTCAAGCTAAAGGTTTCATAGTATGTCATATTACATTTTATTTATCTCNTAGTCAATCTACTGAGCAATACCAGCCAGAGCTAAAGATATTTTTAAATTGTAGTAAAATACATATAGCAAAAATACATATAATACATATGTAGTAAAATACATACATACACATATACATATAACACAAATTTTCCCGTTTAACCATTTTTAGGTGTAAAATTCATTGTAATTAAGCATATTCGCAATGTTATGCAGCCATCACTGACATGCATTTCCAGAACTTTTTCATCATCCCAAACTGGACCTCTGTAGCCATTAAATGATAATACCTCTTTCTCCCCTTCCCTCCGCCCCTAGTAACCTTTAGTATACTTTCTGTCTCTTTACACACCCTACTTGCCTCATATGAGTGGAATCATGTAGTATATCTGTTCTGTAGTGGCTGGTTTATTTCATTTAGCATCATGTCCTCAAGTTCATTCATGTTGCAGCAGGTATCAGAATTTCACTCTTTTTTTCAAGCTAAAGGTTTCATAGTATGTCATATTACATTTTATTTATCTCTTCATCTTTTAGTGGAATTTGGATTGTTTCCAATTTTTGGCTATTTTGAATACTGCTGCTATGAACATGGGTGTACAAATACCTGTTAGAGTCCTTGTTTTAAATTCTTTTTGGGTACACACCTAAAAGTGGAACTGTTGCACCATCTGATAATTCTAAGTTTAATTTTTTAAGGAACTGCCAAACTTTTCCATGGTGGTTATACTATATTTTATTCTCACAAGTAATGCACTAATAATTATTGTTTTCTTTTTTCTTTCTTTTTATAATAGCCATTCTGGGGGTGAAATGGGACATTGTGCCTATGTTTTTTTTAAGAAATAGACATTTCTTAAAAAAATAGGTAGGAAGGTAGAAAATCTAAGCTGCCATAGGTCTGTCACTAGTAAGGAAGTTTAGAGTCCTTCAAAAGATGAGAGGGAGAAAAAGGTCTTAGAAACTTAGGTGTCTGAGCCAAGAAAGTAATTTAAACTGCGAAAAAAATGAGGACTAAAGTCATTGTAAAGAAACTATTAGGATTAGTAAAAATATAATTTCCAGAAGGATATTAAGACTATTGATAACCATGTTTTAACTAGAAGTAAGTTTGAAGAGAAGAAGAAGTTAAGTTCAATTTAGAACAAGGGACCAGAAATCATAAAATACTTGGAATAACCACTTAGTGGAGAGAACGGGATGGCAAATGGGCAAATATTTTTGATTTCTAAATTCATGAAGAAGATCTTAGTTGTATTTTTGGAATATGATTTTGCCTGCTTTTTATTGAGATACTTGTCATATGACATTATATTAGTTTCAGGTGTACAGCATAATGATTCAATATTTGTATATATTGAAAATAATGACCACAATATGTCTGATTAACATCCAATACCACGGAATTACATTTTTTTCTTGTGATGAGAACTTTTAGGATTTATTCTTTTAGCTACATACAAAACAATATTATTAACTATAGTCACCATGTTTCATATTACATGCCAGGACTTACTTATTTTGGAACTATGAGTCAGTTCTTTGTGGGGGGGATTTGTTTTGTTTTTGCTTTTTTATAGAGTCTGCATGTAAGTGAGATGATGCAGTATTTGTCTTTCTCTGTCTCACCTATTTCACTTAAGACCCAAGGGCTATCCATTTTGTTGCAAATGGCAACATTTCCTGCCATTTTTTATAACTGAATAATATTTTATTGTGTGTGTATGTATACAAATACACACACACCTATGTACATACAGAGTCTGGCACAAATAATGCCCCCTTTTTATTACAAAATTTTTTATTACAAAATTATAAGCAGGTAATTCTATAACATAACAATATCATACTCAAGCACACCAGATGACATTTTAGGTAAGCTGTTCCCATTGCTGTCCATCTCATGCGAGACATTCACATACCCCACCAATCACACTCAAGCAGGCATTACTTCTGCCGGATGCCGTATATATATAATACAGGTGGAGCTAAAGTAGGTTTACAATTGTGAGTACGTGAAACAAGAGTTTATTCTCATATTATTTATTAATAATTTTATTATTTTTCATACACATAACTGTAAACTTACTTTTGCCCCACCCTGTATGTGCATGTACTCCTTTTCATTTATCCATCTATCCATCAGCAGATAGTTAGTTTGCTTCCGTGTCTTGACTATGGTAAATAACGCCACAATAAACAAGGGGACACAGATATCTTTTGATTTAGTGGTTTTGTTTTCTTCTGATAAATATTCAAAAGTGGATTTGCTGGATCATATGGTTCTATTTTTAATTTTCTGGAGATCCTCCATACTGTTTTCCACAGCGGCTGCACCAGTCTGCATTCCCACCCACAGAGCCCTAGGGCTCCCTTTTCCTCACATCCTCTCCAACACTTGTTCTTTTTTTTTCTTTTTGATGACAGCCATTCTAATGGGAGTGAGGTGATAGCTCACTGTGGTTTTGATTTTCATTTCCCTGATGATTAATGATGTTGAGCACTTTTTCGTGTACCTGTTGGCCATCTGTATGTCTTTGGAAAATGTGTATTTAGATCCTTCGCTCATTTTAAAATTAAATTGGTTTTTTGCTCTTTAATTGTATGAGTGCTTTATATATTTTGGATATTAACCCTTTATCCGATATATGATTTGCAAATATTCTCTCCTATTCCTTAGGTAGTTTTTTGATATTGTTGATGGTTGCCTTCACTGTGCAAAGGTTTTTTTAAAATTTGATGTAGTTCTACTTATTTATTTTTTGCCTTTATTTTTAGTATGAAATCCAAAACTCAATGCCATCACTGATGTCAAGAAGCTTATCACCTATATTTTATTATAGCAGTTTTACGTTTTGAATATGTCTTATATTCAAATCTTTAATCTGTTTTGAGTTAATTTTTTGTATGTGGTCTACGATATCAGTCCAGGTTTATTCTTTTGTATGTGTTTGTCCAGTTTTCCCAGCACTATTTGTTGAACAGACTGTCCTTTTCCCCTTGTGCATTCTTGGCTCCTTTGTCATTAATTAATTAATCATATATGCAGAGCTTATTTCTGGGCTCTTTATACTGTCCCACTGATTTATGTTTCTATTTTAATGCCAATGCAGTGTGACTTTTATTACTAAATCTATAAATATAGCTTGAAATGAGGAAGTGTGATATCTCCACCTTTTTTCTTTTTTTCTTCAAGATTGCTTTGGCTATTTGTAATTCCCTACAAATTTTAGGATTATTGGTTCTGGTTCTGTGAAAAAGAAAATGCCATTGATATCTGTTAGGGATTGCATTGAATCTGTAGATTGCTTTGGGTAGTATGGATACTTTAATGGTATTAATTCTTTTAATCTATGAACATTGAATATCTTTCCATTTATTTGTGTCCTATTCAATTTATTTCATCAATGTCTTATAGTTTTCAGTGTACAGGTCTTTAACCTCCTTGGTTAAGTTTATTCACAGGTATTTTATTCTTTTTTGATGTAGCTATAAATGGGGTTGTTTTCTTAATTTCTTTTTGATAGTCTATTATTAGTGTATAGAAATGCAACTGATTTTTGTATAATTGATTTTGTATTCTGCAAATTTATTAATTTGTTTATTCATTTTAACAGTTTTTTGGTGGAGTCTTTAAGGTTTTCTATATATAATACACAAGGTCTGTGCAGAAAAAGTCCAGCCATTGTTAAGATAATGAGAATGTTTTGTGCCACATTGATGTAACCAGGCAGCCAAGAAGAGTGGACTAGAATGCATATACTTGAACAATGACAACTTCACTGTACTAGTAAGTGGGGGGCAGTAGACACCACTGAGTGAGCATACATACTGTTTGGCCATCACATTCAAAATGACTGAGCAAGTAGAGCAACCGATCTGCATCAGATTTCATGTTAAGCTTGAACATTCCGCTGCAGAAACTATTAGGATGATTTAGAAGGCTGCAGCTATGAACAACTGGTGATTGGCAGCTTCTTCACGACAATGTGCCTGCTCATGCGTCATGTCTCCTGCAGAGTGTTTTGGTGAAACATCAAATCACCCAGGTTTCTCAGCCCCCCTGCAGCCCAGATTTGGTGCCCTGTGACTTCTGGCTTTTCCCAAAACTAAAATCACCTTTGAAAAGAAAGAGATTTCAGGCTGTCAATGAGATTCAGGAAAATATGACAGGGCAGCTGATGGTGACTGGGAGAACTGTGTGAGGTCCCAAGGTGCCTACTTTGAAAGGGAATATCATTATCTTATGTACAATGTTTCTTGTATCTTATATCTTCTTCAATAAATGTCTCAGGGGGGTGGGCGGGCTGGGATGGAAATAAAAGGCAGAAAACTGTACAACAATTGAAAAAACAATTGAACTTGAACAACAATTGAAAAAAAAAACAGCCCTGACTGGTGTAGCTCAGTGGACTGAGCGCAGGCCTGTGAACCAGACAAACAATTAAAAAAAAAAACAAAGTTCAATAATTTTTGAGAGTTTAAAGGGTGCCTGAAACCAAAAATTTGAGAACCACTGTTCCAGTAGAATTACTATTAAAATTTTGTTTATTATTAAAATGGAAAAAATAAATAAATCTCCATTTTTCCATATTACATGGCCAGGTACCTTCCGGACAGACCTATTGAGGTATAATTTGATACCAACTAACTGATGAAAAGAGAAAATCCAAAGTCTTGATTTATGAGCTTTGAAAATTTTGCAAATGTCCAGAAAGCCATTGAAGATATGAATAGAAAAGTACTTGATGGAAATAAGTTTATGTTGGTACAGCACAGAACAAAGTAGACAGACAATCTGAATTAAAACACAAATTTGAGCAAATAAAACAGGGTAAACTGTAAGGATGCTAATTTTTGTGTGAAACAACCTTGAAGATAGGATTGATTGTAAGTGACTGAGGAGAGAATTCTACCTCTTTGGCACAATAATTAGTGTCAGGGTGATGATGGGGCCTGGCCATGGCAAAGGCTTTGTCTTTGCCTTACATCTACTGAGGAAGCTAATAAAGCTCTCATGACATTTAATGGAAGAACTGTGGTCAGCAAACTGCTGTATATGTGGCTATTGCACAAAGCAAGGTGGAGCATCAGGCTCTTCTCACCAAGAACTTTATGTTGAGAATGGCAGCTATGAGAGTTGGAGGCAATCCTATACTCAACTCTCAAAAAGCAGCAGCATCAGCAAGTAACTTTATATCAATTCTTCTTCAGCTTCAACATGGAAGTACACATCTTGACAAGCCCGTGGTCAGGGCCAAACCTCATCTATCTCAGAATACACATGGTGCTACCCCCTCAGCTGTAGCAACATCTAAGCCATAATTTAACACCTGCAGACCACTGCAAGTTTCAGGAGTCAAATCAGCCTATCAGATCATCAGTACAACTCCCCAGGCTATTTATCCTCAAACTTATGCCCCAGGAACATGCCCACATGAAAAAATTAAAAAAAGTTACAGGTGTTGCAGGGGTCACAGCCTTCTAAAATTTAAGGTAGGAAGACCAGCACCACCCAGAAGTCCCAGTTTATATGCAGTCATGCATGGTATGTCAAATGTATGTGTGATGGCATCAGCTCCTACTCAGAAAAAGATCATGGGTAAAAAAACTGGTTCCTCTGGTTCCACATCTGGTTGGAGAAATTTCTGGCATATTTTTGAAGATGGATGACACTGAAATTCTTTATACACCCAGATGTCCTGAGTTTCTCCATGCCAAGACTAAGGAAGCCATGCTTAGTCTACAGTTCAACGGAGCTCAAGATACTGCCCTGAAATCTACTAACAGCACTCCCAGTATCCCACCTGTGTAAGATAAAATTCCCACTTGTAGACGTGAAATTTCCGAACAATAGAAAACTTAAACATTGAAGGAAAATGTGAATATTTTAAATTTTTAAAAACAAAATAAATTTGTACTTTACTAGGAAACATCAAGACAATTACTATCTCTTTTTTTCTTAATAAATTTTCTTGTAGTAAGCAAGTAGAGGCAATAAAATCAATCTAATGGCCTTTGAGCTGTTTCTAAAATTAGGAACTGCATAAAAATTGTGGTTGATGATTCTGGCATTTTTCCTATGGAAAGCGTATTTTTTAAAAATGGCTGATTCAATATTTCTTCCACTTTTACTTTCTTCTTTCTCTGCATATACAACTCTTAATAACAACTCAAATCAATTACCATATCTTATACACCTTAACTTCCTCTAACCTCCACTGGTTCAGGAATGGGCATATGGCCCTGCCTGATGTAGCTCAGTGGATTGAGCATGGACTGTGAAGCAAAGGGCCGCCAGTTCGATTCCCAGTCAGGTTACATGCCTGGGTTGTGGGCCAGGTCCCTGGTGGGGGCCATGTGAGAGGCAACCACACATTGATGTTTCTCTCCCTCTCTATCTCCCTCCCTTTCCATCTCTCTAAAAATAAATAAATAGCCCTGGCTGATGTAGCTCAGTGGATTGAGCGAGGGCCTGCAAACAAATAAAAATAAATAAATAAAATCTTTTTTAAAAAAAGGAATGGGCATATGACTCAAGACAGGATACCCACGGTTAATAAGATCAAGTTTTGAGACCTTTGTTTCAGCTATCAGGGAAATCTTTTCTATTTGGAAGCATATAACTCTTTATAAAGCATATGTATTTTTTTTTCTATTTGGAAGCATATGAATCTTTTCTAGTTGGAAGCATGTAACTCTAGGACTTGTCAGCAGCCAGCTTGGCACCAAAAAAAAAGAGAGCCTGCCTAAAAATGGAGTCATTACCAAGGAAATAGACATCCTTTGAGTTCTGGATCAAGCTCCATCAAAACCAAGAAACTGTTTACCTGGTATGTGAGCCAACAAACTGGTGGGAGGGGTGTTTAGCCAGCTCTAATTGGGTTTTCTACCATTTGCAAGATAGAGCCCTAACTGATACAGGTGAGTTCTAACACAAAGCTTCTTTTTACAAAAGTCCACACTGCATCTCAGTAAAGAAAGACAATTTGTAATTCGTAGAATGCTTGATAACCTTTTGGTATCTTATCACTCCGTACTAATTGGAAAACTATCTCCTAAAATTTGCATGTCATATATATAGATTTTTAAAATCTGTTCAAAAATAATTTTGTCTTAATAAAACTAAATAGCTGTATTCTAAGATCAATTAAGTGGTTTCAGAGAGTAAGGGATTTTTTCCATTTTCTATGTTTTGCTTTCATCTAAACTTAATTCAAGTATAAACATAGCCTTGGCTGGTGTGGCTCAGTGGATTGAGTGCCAGCCTGCAAGCCAAAATGTTATCGGTTCAATTCCAGGTCAGGGCAGCTGGGTGGTGAGCCAGGGCCCCAGTCGGGGGTATGTGAGAGGCAACCAGTTGATGTATCTCTCACACATCAATGTTTCTCTCTGTCTCTCTCTCCTTCCCTTCCCCTCTCTCTAAAAATAAATAAATAACGTATTTAAAATATGTATATAAACAAACATTAGATGTATTAAGTGGCACGTTAAAAATATTTACTTGATATTTGCTAAGATTGGTATAAAGTGGATACCCTTTATGCAAAAACTGGAAATGAAGTAAAAGATAATTTTAAAAGTCAGATGTATAGCCCTGGCTGGTGTAGCTCAGTGGATTGAGCGCAGGCCTGCGACTCAGACGATCACGGTTCGATTCTCAGTCAGGGCACATGTCTAGGTTGCAGGCCAGTTCCCTGCAGGCCAACTCCCAGCAAGGGACGCACGAAAGGCAACCATACATTGATGTTTCTCTCCCTCTCTTCTTCCCTTCCCCTCTAAAGACAAATAAATAAAATCTTTAAAAAATAAATAAATAAATAAAAAATAAAAGTCAGATGTAGAAAAGTCATTAACATTATTAAGTTGGGTAATAAAATATAGAAAGTGTCATAAAAGAGGTATATGCAAAATGCTTTTGGAAGCACAGAGAAAGGTGGAGTAATTCTGGTAGAGCCAGAGAGGAAGTGACTTTGATCTTTGTTAAAAGATAAGATGGAATTTGCCAGGCAGAGAATAAAAAAGTCATACTATGCATAAGAAAAGGCATGGCATTTTCAGTCTGCTGTATGTCTTAGAAGCAAACAGCAGAAAATTGGCCTATAATCATTATTATTTGGGTCCAGGGTTGGTGACTATGAAGGCAATATAGAAGATGGGCTGGAAGAGGGAGATTCTAAAATCCTGGAGATCTGTGTGATACTGTGGTTGCCTAGGTAAGAGGCACAAAGAATCTGGTATGTTATAGAAGAGAAAACCAAGAGCTATGGAAAAGGTTGCCTGTTGGCTGCAGCAGTGAGAGATGGGGGCCGGTTGAAGATAACTCTCAAGTTCCTGGCACTGCCATTCTCCAAGCTGGAGAACATAAGAGAAGTGAGTGAGTCTGTGGGCGATGAAGAGAAGATATCCATTTCTCTAATTTTTCTGTCTGAAGCTAGGAGAAAGAGGATTTCCCTACAAGTATTACCTAGAGTTTAGAAAGTTGACTTTCATCTGTGATATAAAATTTAAAAATTGCCTCCTCTTTTATAAAATTGTTAATTGCTGCATGATATTCCACTGTACAGATGTTCCATAATTTATTTCACAATTTCCTTATTCATGGTCATTTATACTATTGTTTGTAGATAATTTTAAATTAAAAAAAAAAGGTTGCTTGTCCACATTTTCTGCAATTGGAATGTGGACTAAATAAACCATTTAGTAAACTAAATAAACTATTAATTTACTTGTTAAAAATAAAAGAAAAAAGCTATGATGCTGGCATTTTGAATAAGGGTAACTAGAATCATGGTGTTTTCATTTACCAGGAAAAGGAAAATCAGAAGGATGAACTTTTACTTGGGACAGTGTTGGAGGTACTGATGAGGAACCAGTGTCTTCAGTTTGGAATGGGTTAAGTCTGATACACTCAGGAAAATGAAAACATAAGACAAGAATTCAGGTGTGACTTAAAGGAAATATATGGATTTGGGGTCCTGCACAGAGGGAAAGTTGAAATGGTAGCAAGAAGAGAGTATATGGGGAAATAAGAGAAAGTAAAGGAAAAAAGGAAAGACAGAGATGAGAGAGAGAGAGAGAGAGAAATAAGGGTTTTGTTGCTAGTTTAAAATTTTTGTTGCTAGTTCAAATTTTGATTCCATAAATTACCATCTGTTCCAAAAATTACTAGCTAAGATTCTTTGGGAAAAAATCACAATATTTTTCTAACCTTAGTTCTCTCTCTAGTAAAATGAGTATAAATAATACCACTTACACCCTGACCCAGTAGGTCAGCTGGTCAGAGCATCATCCCAATGTATCAAGGTTGCAAGTTCGATTGCCAATCAAGGCACATGCAAAAACAACCAATGAATGCATACATAGGTGGAACAACAAATCGATGTTTCTCTCTCTAAGTGTCCCTTCTGCTCTCTCTAAAATCAATAAATAATTTTTTAAAATAATAATAATGCCATTTACTTGGAATACTGTAGAAATATGGAAAATGTAAGAAAAGTATTTTATCAGTTATTTTTTGTTGTACGAGAAATTACCCCCAAATTTAGCAGTTGAAAACGACAATCATTTATTATTTCACAGTTTCCAAATGAATATGGAATATGAAAGTGAATTGCTTAACTGGCTCAGGGTCTCTCACGAAGTTGAGATTGAGATGTTTGTAAGGGCTGTAGTCCTGTGAAGGCTCATTCATATGGCTGATAGCAGTCACAGGCCTCGGTTCCTTGACATTGGGCTGTGGTGAGTGTGTGCTACCTCACAGCGTGGCAGCTGCTTCCTCAGACTGAGGGGTCTGAGAGAGAACAGGGAAGAAGCTGTAATGCCTTTTATGACCTTGTCTCTGTAGTCAAAGGTCAACACCTCACTATATTCTATTTATTAGAAGTAAGTCATTAAGTCCAGCTCACACTCAAGGAGAATGTTTTTAAGATGAATCACTTGGAGGGAGCAGTATCAAAGATTTTGTGAATATTAACATATGCATAGCCATGGACACAGACAGCAGTGTGGTGAAGGCCAGGGGAGGGAAGGGGGAGCTGGGTAGAGGTGGGCAAAGAGGAAGGAAAATGGGAGATATCTGTAATAATGTCAACAATAAAACAAAGTTAAAAAAAGGTTTTGAGGATATATTTTTAATTCACAACAAATACCTAACACACTGTCATTTCTCAAGACTTGGTCCTGGACTCTCTCTTTTTTCTCCATCAATCTTGATTTTCCTCCAATCCTTGTCTTACTTTAGCTTTCCTCTTATTAGCAAATGACACTATCATCCACTTAGTTACCAAAAGCCTGAGTCACTCCTGATTCTTTTCTTCCTTTGATAGTCCATCCCCATCAGCAAGTATTGCTGGTTCTACTTCTAAGATGATGCATATGTGAGAGGTGGGAAATGGAAGTGGTAGGAATCTACAACACTTGGAGGGGGGGGCAGAGATTGTGTATGGTTCTCCTGCCTTCCCACAGGTCTCTGTTAAGTGTAACTATGGAGGACTGGGGAGAGATCAGCATTGCATTTTTTTTGATTGTTTGTTTGATAGCTATGGCTAGGACTTCCCATACTATGACCAATAAGAGTGGTGAAATGGATATTCCTGTCTTGTTCTTGATTTTATGGAACTTTTATTTTTGCCCAATGAGTATAATGTTGGCTGTGGGTTTGTCATATATGGCTTATATTATGTTGTGGTTTGTTACCTTGCCAAGACTTCTTTTTTCTTTTTAAAAAATTACTTTATGGTTTTTAATTAGAGTTGTCTGATTTTTCCCCCACCACTACTCCCCACCCCAGCCAAACCCACTTCCCTTCCTTGCTTGCACCTTCCCCCTTGGTTTTGTCCATGTGTCCTTTACAGTAGTTCCTGAAAATCCTTGCTCCCACTGTCCCCTTCCTGTACCCCTCTGGCTATTGTTAGACTGTTCTTAATTTCAATGTCTCTGGTTATATTTTATTTGCTTTTTTCTTTTGTTGATTATGTTAAAGTTAAAGGTGAGATCACAGGGTATTTGTCCCTCAAGACCTGGTTTATTTCACTTAGCATAGTGCTCTCCAGTTCCACCCATGCTGTCACAAAAGGTAGGAGCTCCTTTCTCTCTCCTGCATAGTATTCCATTTTGCAAATGTACAATAGTTTTTATGATCCACTCATTTGCTGATGGCACTTAGGTTGCTTCCAGCACTTGGCTATTGTAAATTGTGCTCCTATGAATATTGGGGTACATAGGTTCTTTTTGGTTTAGTGTTTCAGTGTCCTTTTTTTAAAAAAAAAATTCTTGTTCAAGTAAATAAATAAATAAATTAATTAAATAAATATAAAGTATAATAAATAAAATAAATAAAATAAATAAAATAAATATAAGTATAAATAAATAAAATCTTNTTCCACCCATGCTGTCACAAAAGGTAGGAGCTCCTTTCTCTCTCCTGCATAGTATTCCATTTTGCAAATGTACAATAGTTTTTATGATCCACTCATTTGCTGATGGCACTTAGGTTGCTTCCAGCACTTGGCTATTGTAAATTGTGCTCCTATGAATATTGGGGTACATAGGTTCTTTTTGGTTTAGTGTTTCAGTGTCCTTTTTTTAAAAAAAATAATTCTTGTTCAAGTACAGTTTTCTGTACTTATCATAAAGGGGTGCTATATTTTTATCAAATGCTTTTTCTAAATTTATTGTCATAATCATATGATTTTATCCTTAATTTCATTTATATGGTATATCACAGTTACTGATTTGCAAATATTGTACCCACTTTGCATCCCTGGAATATATTCCACTTGATGGTGGTGTATGGTCTTTTAAACATATTGTTGGATCAGGTTTGCTAATACTTCATTGAGAATTTTAGCATCTATGTTCATCATGGATATTGGCTTATACTTTCCTTTCTTTGTAATGTCTTTATCTGACTTTGGAATTAGGATAATGCCAGCGTCATAAAATGAGCTTGGGAGTCTTCCCTCTTCTTGAATTTTTGGACTAGTTTGAGAAGGATAGGTGTTATTTCTTCAAATGTTTGGTAAAATTCACCTATGAAGTCTTCTTACACCATACACAAACATAAACTTAAAGCAGACTAAAGAATTAAATGTAAGACATGAAACCATAAGAATCCTAGAAGAAAACATACCCAGCAAAATTTAAGACATTTGTAGCAATATTTCTTCTGCTAGATCTCCTCAGACAAGAGAAACAAAAGAAAAAATAAACAAATGGAACTACATCAAACTAAAAACTTTTTTCACAGTGAAGGAAACCATCAACAACGTGAAAATACAACCCACTGAATGAGAGAATATAGTTGCCAAGGATACACCTAAGGGGTTAATACCCAAAATTTATGAAAAACTTGTACAACTTGACAACAAACAAACAAACCCCACTCCAGTTAAAAAGTGGTCAAAGATCTCACCTTTAACAGGAAGCTAAACAACAAAACAAACAAGCAAGCAAAATATAACAAAAGACACTGAAATAGAGAACAAGCTGACAGCGACCAGAGGGGAGAGGGGAGGGAATTCCAGGGGAAATAGGGGAGGGATTTAGAGGGACACATATAAAGGATAGATGGACAACAACTGAGAAGGGTGGAAATGTGAGGGGGGGGAGCACAGGGGGTGAGATGGGATGGAAGTAATAGACAGAAAACTGTACTTGAAAAATAATTAAATAAATTTTAAAAAAATGGTCAAAGGACCTAAATAGACACTTCTCCAAAGAGGGCATACAGATGGCCAATAGACATATGAAATGCTGCTCATTGTCACTAATCATCAGAGAAATGCAAATTAAAACTACAATGAAGGCCCTGGCTGGTGTAGCTCAGTGGACTGAGCGCGGGCCTGCGAACCAAAGGATTGCAGTTTGATTCCAGGTCAGGGCACAAGCCTGGGTTGTAGGCCAGTTCCCAGCAGGGGATGCATGAGAGGCGACCATACATTGATTGATATTTCTCTCCTTCCCTTCCCTTCTAAATATAAATAAATAAAATCTTTTAAAAACTACAATGAGATATTCACACCTGTCAAAATGGCTAGCATCAAAAACCAACAAACAAGTGTTGACAGGATGTGGAGAAAAGGGAACCATTGTCTACTGTTGGGGGGAATGCAGATTGGGCAGTCACTGTGGAAAACAGTGTGGAGTTTCCTCAAAAAATTAAAAGTCGAACTGCCTTATGACCCAGCAATTAAATTTCTGGGAATTTATCCAACAAATCCTAAAACACTAACTCAAAAGAATTTGCCCTGGCTGAGTAGCTCAGTTGGTTAGAGCATGGACCACATATGCCAACGTTGTGGGTTCAATCCCCAGTCAGGGCACATACGAGAATCAACCAATAAATACCTAAATATGTGGAAAATGCAGTATCTCTCTCTCTCTCTCTCTCTCAAATAAGTTTTTTTTAAAAAAAGAGTGTATGCACCTCTATGTTCATTGAACAGGTATTTATAATAGCCAAGATTTGGAAGCAGCCCAAATGCCCAGAAGTGGGTGAGTGGATAAAAAAATCTGTAGTATATTTATACAATGAATACAACTCAGCCATAAAAAAGAGGGAAATCTTACCTTTTTAACAGCATGAATGTGTGGCAAGATAGTAAAAAGCTAGGAAAATTCACGGGCAAGTGGAATAGGGAAACCAAGACAAGAAAATTAAACAAAGCCAAATAATTTGAAAAACTTATAACCAGTTAGTGGTGAGTCGTAAGAACTTATCTTCCCTGATCAAGGACACTGGAGAGCAAATGGTTTATACCTGTCCTCCCTAACCAGAGAATACATAGCTTAAATGACCCTTGGTCTGGGAAATAGAAAACAAAGACCCAATTAATGCCAGTTGTGCCAGCTAAACCCAAGGACAGATAGTCAGGGGAACAAATAACAAAAACCTGATTAGAGCCAGACAGACTCAAGATAAAAATAGAACCATAAAGCAGACCAAAAAATAATCCCAACCCGGCCTCCCATACATATGCTCATTTTGGTGCATCCGCATATTAAAAACATACCTGGAAAGCTAATGAATATTCTGCTGAAACTCTCCCCTAAGATTCTCACTGAACAGAGATAAAAACCCTTAAGACAAAGACCCAGGCTGAGCTCACTCTAGAGAGGGAGGAAGGGAAGGAGAAAGGAGGGAGAGAAACATCAATGTGAGAGAGAAACAGTCATTGATTGCCTCTTGCACACGCCCCGACTGGGGACCAAACCCATATCCCGAGCATGTGCCCTAACCGGGAATCAAACTGGTGACTCTTTGCTTTGTGATATGACATCCAACCAACTGAGCCATACTGGTCAGAGAAGGCATGAACTTTTTACTTCCTCCTAAACTCAGGTGAAAACTCTTTACACCTTCCTAAACTCTAAGAATCCAGGGGAGCACCAGGTAGCAGCAGCTTGTCTTGGGCTAACCTCCTGATCCTGTCTCCAAGGCCCCCTTTTCTCTGACTTCCTAGTGAGCTATAAGCAGCCTTGCCTTGGCTCACTTCTGTCACTGTGACCTTCACTTCCCAGCTAGCTAACGGCAGCCCCGCTTTGGTTCACTTCTTTCCCACAAAGGTTTTAGGGAGCCAAAGCAGAGCCTTGCCTAGGCTCTTTCCTGTTGCGTTTTCTACCTTAAGTCTTTCCTTTGTTTCACTGTCCCCAGCTTTAATCAACGTACTCTCAAAGTTACCAGGACTTGTGTTGTAAAATCTTTCCAACATGAAATCAAGAACCCACACACTACAGGCCAGCCTGAGCCAGACCTGCTCTGGGCCTGGGTCCAGGCCTCATCTAGTAACAGATGGACCTGGAGAGTATTATGCTAAGTGAAATAAGCCAGTCAGAGAAAGACAAGTACTATGTGATTTCACTTATATGTAGAATCTAATGAACAAAATAAACTAATAAACAAAAAAGAAACAGACTCATAGATATAGAGAATAGACTGTAATCTGTCAGAGGGGAGGGAAGTTGGGGGACTGGGTGAAAAGGGTGAAGGGATTAAGCAAAAAGAAAACCTCACAAACACAGACAACAATATGGTTGGTGATTACCAGAGGGAGAGGGAGGTGGGGGGAAGTAGAAGAGGATAAAAGGGGAATAAATGGTGACAGAAGGAGACTTTATTTTTAAACATCAATCAGTTGCCTCTCCCGTACCCCCAACTAGGGTCCTGGCCTGCAACCCAGGCACGTGACCTGACTGAGAATTGAACTGGAAACCTTTCGGTTCACAGACCGGTGCTCAATCCACTGAGCCACACCAACCAGGGCAGACCAGTGGATTTTAATAAAACAGAACAAAAAAAGTTTATTGGTATGACTTCAGATTCAATATTGCAACTAACCTTTAAGAGATTACCACTTGTTTCCATACAGTATCAAAAACAACCACAATTATCTCAAAAAGGCTATTAAAATACTTCTCATTTCTCCAACTACATAATCTGTGTGAGGCCACTTTTTTTCACATACTTCAACTGAAACAACATTGCATTAGACTGTGTGCAGAGGCATATGTGAGAATCTAGCTAAAGCAGACTTTAGTGAAATTTGTAAAAATGTAAAGGATTGATGGTCTTATTGCATTTTATTGTTTTAGAAAATATAGCTACTTTTCATAAAAATATTATTTATGTTAGTATGTAAGTTTACTGTTATTTCAAATGAAATAATTCTTTCTTTATTTTAATTTCTAGTAGCATAATTATTGATAAACAAAAGCTCGTTCATTATTAAGAATTTTTGTTTTGAGAGCTGATGCTCTAGAACTTTCATTAAATTCCAAAGAGGCCTGTGGCCTCAAAATGTTTAAGAACCACAGACCTTTAAAAAGGAATGGATGAACTGGTTGTATATGTCCCACAAATACTATATTTCTCAAGTAAGCTTCTGAAAAGTATGTGGTAGCAGTGAGGTCTAGATTATATGTCTGACAACAATTCTGAGCTGCCAGTTAGCTACTAAGTCTTCATATTAATGGGCTGAAAACGACTCTTAGATGCTCAAATCTAATTCCCTAATACGATATACAAAGCACTTCTGTGAATTGCGCTTTACAAGAATTAACCGGTTTAACTTGTGACTGCTCTATGTGGTAGGTACTCTTATCAGCTCTGACCTCTATATTTTGTTGAATGAATAAATCAATAAATATGTAAGTAAATAAAATTAAACATTTTTTTACCTATATACAAATCCAATTTAGAAAAGAGAAGGCTCTCAGTAAAGCTTTATTCATTTAATTAGTGATAACTTCCTATAACGTTTTTCCCCATTATTTATCTATCTGCAGTTTTGTTATTATTATTATTATTATTATTATTATTATTTTGCTACCTGCCTTTTATCTCCTTAAAAGTCCTACAGTTAACTTCTTTCCTTTCCTTTGAGATCTTCTCTTTTCTTTAAATTTCCCTGCACCTTTTGAAAATAAATACAGACACCACAGTCTCTACTCACTAGATCCTCCTCACTAATTGTCCCTCAGAGCTCATGCTCCCAACCTGGGCCATATGCTCATCCTGTCAGGCAGATCTCCTCCTTGTCTCCTGGTAACACTGACGTAACAAGGACTAACATTCACTGAGAAATTACTAGGTGCTATGTGCTTTACTGTGTGACCTTCCTTAGTCTTCATTAGGTAGCTACAGTACTGTTTTCATCACTCCTATTTTATAGATGGCAAAATAGAGCTTGATGGAGCTAAAATTTGGCCAAGTCTCATAGTTAGATAGTAGTAGAGCCAGGATTTGATTTAAACCTGTATTCCCTTTTCCCCCACACAGCTTTTTTTAGGTATAATTGACATCATAAAATTGACCTATTTTAAGTGGATTGTACCATTCAATGATTCTTAGTAAATTTGTAGAGTTGTGCAACCACGGCTACAATTCAGTTTTAGAATATTTTTCTCACACTAAAAATTCTCCTGTGCTCATTTGCAGTTAATATCCACTCCTACTCCTAGCCTCGGATGACTACTAATCAGCTTTCTGTCTCTACAGAGTTGCTTTTTGTGGAACACGTAAGTGGAATCCCATATTGCATATACATGGAATTTTTTGTGTCTGGCTTTTTTCACTTAGCATGATGTTTTTGAATTCTCCATGTCATACAGTGTGTCAGTAGTTCATTTCCTCTTATTGCTGAACAGTATCTGTTATACGGATATACCACGTTCTGTTTATCCACTCACCAGCTGACACACTGTTCCTCATCCTCATCAACACTTGGCATTGTCAGTCTTTGTAGATATAACTATTCCAATGGGTGTGAAGTGGTATCTCCTTGTGGTTTTAATTGGCATTTCCTGAATGGCTAATGATGTTGAGGATCTTGTCCTGTACTTGTTAGTTATTTATGTATCTTTTTTGGTAAGAATCCATGACTACAAAATTAGTGCCACCCAACCAAATCCTCCCAAATATGCTATACTCATTCTTGCCTCTCTGTTTTTGACTATACTCTTCTTATAAACCAAAACACCATGTTATTTTATGATCCCAAATTGACAATTAAAAAAATACAGTTCCAGATTGGCCTCCCCATAAGACTAATCCTGGCCCAATCTTTTCTTCTTATACATCTTGTCTCCCATTATATTCTGCATATAACAAGAATCCAAGAAATGTCACATTTATGGATGGACTTTGCCCCAGTTAAAATATATAAGTTTTATTTAATTTCTGAGCAGTCAGATGCTCAACATATATTTCTTGAAGACTGATGCTGTGGAAGGTACAAAGATGAATAGAGCAAAATAAAGTTTATCATCTAGTTAATCGTTTAGTACACAGGTGTCAAACACAAGGCCCATGGGCCAAATCCCGTCCTCTACCTTGTTTTATCTAGCTCAGCACCTTGTTTCTACCTGGTGGCAGTGCCAGGCTTTTGATTAACTGTTAAGGAGTAGTTACGTTTATACAGTCCTAAAGTTACATTCGGCCCTTTGAAGGCAACCACAAGACTGTTGTGGCCCCTGGTGAAAATGAGTTTGACACCCCCAATGATGCACAAATACAGGCCCAAATAATGCAAAAGCATATTCTCTGCCATTGTATTATCACTTCAGGCTAAATGAGACCCAAAGCCTAGTACTTATTCATGCATATCTTCAGCATCTCCTATGTATCAGTCACTGTGTAATTACTATTGTTAGAGGAATAATATACATTATACGCTCCTTTTATTTGTTCACTGCAAGATGAAGAGAAGTGATAAGTGATCAAGTAATTCTAATAACATGATAAGTGCTATAATAAAGGTAGTTCCAATGTGGGGCCACAGAGGAAAATGTTATCATGATGTCAGAAAAGGGAAGACTTTGATTTGGTCCTTTAAGAAACACTATTAGCCAAGTGAAAATGTAGGGCTTCCTGGTAGGAATCTGGCTCATCTCTGAGTTTTTCTCTCATCTCAAGGAAGTCAAAAACATGATCTATTTTGGACTCACTAAAATAATCAGGGCACACACAAAAAATGTCCTAGACTGACCTGGGTTCCTGGGGATATTGAATAATGTCAGCATAGCATGTCTCCTCATCTTTTCCCTCTTCTGGACTCATTTCTAGGCATTATCCTCCGAGTTTTTAGGATGTGAACAATAGTAGAAATGAACAAGGGTAGAAGGGCATGAGGACTAGATAAGAAGTGAGCCTCTAGGCTAGGGAAAGGCTGCCTTTAGCAATCTGATCTCTTCAAACCTGGAGGATAATCCAAGTGCTGGGAGCTTGGTTGTTCCCAGGTGAAATTATTAGGTTTTTAAGTCCAAAAGTTCTGCCCACCAGTACTTGGTTTTAGCCTCAAATGACTTTTGTTTAAGCCTTTCTTGAAGGGTTTAATCTGGAAAATAAAAGTGGGTGGTGGCTGAGGAAACAAGGTAAGCATAAATAGTAATATTTGTCTGGGGAATTGTTATTCTGAGCTGTTATTCTGAGAAATAGGACACTGTTTCTCTTGCCATTTAACAGATGTAATAAAAGATGTTCTTCATTTCAGTCATAATTTCAATCCTAAAACCTTGGTCAAACCAGTTAATTCTTCCTAAAGCTTAATCTCTGTATCAGAAAAACAATCTGCCTTTAGTTCTTTATTGAAAATTGAAGGAAGTAAAGTATGTTACAACCTCTGATTCTCTGCTTGGTGATGGTGATAATAATGGTAGTAGTGCTACTGTTAATAACAGTTAACATTTATTGAGAATGTTCTACGTGCCAGGCAGAGTTCCGAGGTGCTCTGTAAGTTAACAGCCATTTGCTGAATCTCTGTTCACCATTACATCCATATGAAAGATCAGTGAATTGTCAAATGTCTTACATCCTCTTAGGCTGTTATGACAATGTATTGGGTTGCCAAAAAGTCTGTTTAGTTTTTTCCATAAAATAAAAGATACGTTTTTCATTTTCACCGATAACTTTATTAACTTGGATATTTTCAGTATGTCAGCTATCTCCTGCTATTGGTTTCTAGTGAGTAGAGGCCAGGGGTGCTGCTAAACATCTTCTAATGCATAAGACAACCCCACAGCAAAAAATTATTTGGCCAAAATGTCAAAAGTACCAAGAAACTTCACAAACCACTTCTGACACATTCAGTCACAGCACCTTCTCCATATACTGTACAAATGTTTATTTGATTTTCAGTTGCATTTTTATCTTTCTTGAAATAATAAAGCATAATATGCCAAAATGTTGCATATTTTCTTCCATCTTCAATATTAAAATGGCTACATAAAAATTCACGAGTTTTGATGGGGGTTTTTTTAGTGCATGCTCATATGACAACTGTCACAATACAATCTAACAAGATTGTTTTGAATGAAGTTAAAGACAACTAAGCACTCCTAGAGCCATTATATGGAAAAAACTAAACAAACTATTTGGCCAACCCAGCATATACACTGGGTGGCTTAAACAACAGACATCAGCTCATCACATTTCCAGAGGCTGGGCAGTCTAAGATCAGGGTGCCAGCATGGACAGGTTCTTGGTGAGGGCTCTCTTCCTGGCTTGCAGGTGACAGTCTTCTTACTGTATTCTCACATAGGAGAGGGGAGAAAACTCTGGTTTCTTCCTCTTCTTATAAAAACATGAATTCCACCATGGGGGCCCCACCCTCGTGACTTTATCTAAACCATCACATCGAAGGGTAAGGCTTCAATACATGAATTTTCAGGGACATAACTATTCAGTCCATAACACCATTCTAGAAATCAGTTCTCCATCCTGGCTGCACATTAATCATCTGGGGACCTTTTATTTTTATTGTTTTAGGATTTTATTTATTTCTTTTCAGAGAGATGGGAAGTGAAGGAGCTAGAGAAAAAGAGAAAAATCAGTTGGTTGCCTCTCACAGGTAACCTAACTTGGATGGAATCCACAGTCTAGGTATGTGATCTGCCCGGGAATCGAACTGGTGACCTTTAGGTTATGGGACTCACACATTGATTAGGGCAGCACCCAATTTTCTTTACATGCAGTTATGCCTGTAAAGTCCTACCAGTCAGCCTAGTGATCTCTGAGTTCACCCAATTTTCACTTCGTTCCTGGGTTACTATTTTTCCATATGGAAAAAAATCAAAATGGAAACTTCTCTGAAGATTTCTCTGGCTTTGGAAGAAAAGATCTGGGGCATGGTTAACACAGCACTTGCCTTGTCCCTGAGTCCTATCAGGGCTCTTATTAGTAGTTTCTGGGACAAACTCTCAACTTCTTTTAGAAATGTTCTCTAGGATTTTTAATTTGATTATTACATATATATCAGCATATCAGTGTATATCACTGCATTAAGGGCTGTGCTTGGTGGTGGGGTTTTAAAGAAGAAAACAAATCCTTCATTCCTAAAGTATTCACTCTCCAGGGTCAGAGACCCACATAAATAACACAGATAAAATGTGGAAACTTTTATATAGAAGTATTGTGAAAGGCTTTGGGAATGCTTATAAGGGAGCAACTAATTATAAGTTATTAGGGAAGCTCTGGCTGGTGTGGCTCAGTGGACTGAGCAACGGCCTGCAAACCAAAAGGTCGCTGGTTCAATTCCCAGCTGGGGCATATTTCTGGGTTTCGGGCCAAGTGCCCAATTGGGGGCATGTGAGAGGCAACCAACAGATGTTTCTCTCCCTCTCTTTCTTCCTCCTTTCCCCCTCTCTAAAAACAAATAAATAAAATCTTCAGCCCTACTGGTGTGGCTCAGTGGATTGAGTGCTGACCTACAAACCAACGGTTGCTGGTTCAATCAGTCAGGACACATGCCCGGGTTGCAGGCCAGGTCCCTGGTTGGGGGGGTGCAAGAAACAACCAATTGATGTATGTCTCACACACTGATGTTTCTCTCCCTCTCGTTCTCCCTCCCTTTCTCCCTCCCCTCGCCTCCCCTCTCTCTAATGTCTCCCCTCTTTCTCTAGTGTCACTGAAATATAGGGCATTTAAGGAAATTACAGAGAATGGGCATAGGATGGCAATTTCTGGTCAGATTTTAAGAAGGTAGAGATTAGAGGAGATAATTTAAAGAAAGTGGTAAAGCTTTGAAACAGCCACTTCACAGAATGAGTGAGTTTGCTGGAAATGATGATATCAGCTACCATTTATGAGCACTTACTATGTGCTAGGCACTCTGCTAAATGCAGAATATACATTGATGAACTAAGCAGCTGTGGTTCCTGCCTTCATGGAACCTCTAGTCTAGTAGGAAAGACAGATGACTGGTATATTTTAAAAATATATAACATCATCTTTGGGATACAAGCCATGAAGAAACAAATGCTACTGGGAGAAAGAATAATGATTAGGGATGAAGCCCAGGCTGGAAAAGAGGGATAGCCTCAGACCAAGACTTGAAAGATGAGAAGTAGATCTTGACAAGAGCAGAGAGAGGAAACCTTTTGCTAAAGAATTATGTCAAGAGAGAGTTATGCATGTTCCAGGAATTACAAGGAGGCCAGTGTGGCTGGAGCCCAGCGGGTGAGATTGGCATGAGATGAGAGTAGATGTGGGTAGAGGGTAACATCATTCAGGGCATCTTCTAGGCCCCTGTAAGGAATCTGAATTATGTTCTTAGAACAATGGGAAGTTGTGGGCTGGTTTTAAGCAGGGGAATAACATGACTGAATTGTGTTTTAACATCACTTTAGTTACTAAATGGGGAGTGGGTTTTGTAGGGCAATCAGGAGGTATATGGAGATTTTTAAAGGAGTAGTGTGCTTCTGTCAAATGAAATACTGAAGGAAAGTAAGAGCAGAGTGTTTGGGTGAAGAGAACGGTGAGGTCGGTTCAGGTTTTGTTGACTTTGAGGGTGCTAACACTAGTTATTTCTCCCATGGCTCCAAGTTGGACTGAGATAAGTAGATCTGTAGAGTCAGCATAGAGAATTAGAGAGAATATGAATAGCTAATTTGAGGATAACGAAGGTCAGAGAAGTAATAACAAGACTGGAGTCCAGAGAAACCAAGATACTTTCTCGGCCAGAGCTACTTTTATAGGGTTGTCAGACACCTTACATCATCCTGTCAGAGATATTGCACCCACATCTGGACTGGAGCTTAGGACGGGTGTCTAACCAGCCCATTGAGACTCAGTTTGCAGCCCATAGCAGGGAGTTAATTAGTGTTCATTGAATGAATAAGATAGCAGGGATAGTTGAAAGTATGGGAATGGATGGACTCACTAAGGGAGAAAATAGAGAGAGAAGGAAAAGGGAACTGTTATGAACAGTTAACTTCTGATTGAAATGATCTGATATAAACTGAATAATGTGACCACAAAGGAAATTTGGGTTAAACTTTGGACAGTTCTAAAACTGGTATTTTTAAAAAATATTTTTGTTTTTTTCACCATTTATTTATTTTATTTATTTTTATTTTTTTTAAGATTTTATTTATTTATCTTTAGAGGGGAAGGGAAGGAGAGAGGGAGAGAAACATCAATGTATGGTTGCCTTTCGGGCATCCCCTGCTGGGAGTTGGCCTGCAGGGAACTGGCCTGCAACCCAGACATGTGCCCTGACTGGCTAAAACTGGTATTTTTAATAAGAATGAGAGAATAGCTATTTCAGAATATGTTTAGCCCTGACTGGTGTGGTTCAGTGGGTTGGGCATCATCCTGCAGACGAAAGGTCACTGATTGGATTCCAGTCAGGGCGCAGGCCTGGGCTGTGGGCCAGGTCCCTGGTTGGGGATGTGAGAGGCAACCACACATTGATGTTTCTCTCTCACATCGATGTTTCTCTCCATCTCCTTGTTCCTTCCTCTTTCTCTAAAAATAAGTAAAAAGAAAATATTTTTAAATATATGGTTAATTTCTGCCTCTATGCCAGAAGAGATTTTAAAGAATAGATAGAGAGCCTACTAGGTAAATAGGATCCCAAACACTTAGTGACATAATTTCACTTAGATTGATATTTTACACACAGGTCTCACCAGAACCAACCAGGAGTTTTGAAACAATAGGATGTTGAATAAAATGGCATTTAGCCATTAGGAAATTTTTTCTTGTACAAAATGGCTAACTAGGGTCTCTATAAAGACTGTAATTAAAAGGAAGTAAAAACAAATTCTTGGCCCTGGCTGGTATAGCTCAGTGGATTGAGCATGGACCTGCGAAGCAAAGGGTCACCAGTTTGATTCCCAGTCAGGGCACACGCCTGGGTTACAGGCCAGGTCCCCAGTAGGGGACACATGAGAGGCAACCACACATTGATATTTCTCTCCCACTCTTTCTCTTTCCTTTCCCTCTCTCTAAAAATAAATAAATAAAATATTTAAAAAAAAACAAATTGTTGGAGGACTTCTGGTTAAGATGATGGCAGAGGCAGACATGTCTTGCATCTTCAAACAACCACATCAAAATTATAACTAAAATATAAAACACCCATCACTCAGAACCATCAGAAATTGAGTTGAATGGAAGTCTGACAACTACAGAATTAAAGAAACCATATCCATTCAGACTGGTAGGAGGGGCTGATCCCCACCCACATGTGGTGGATAAAAATTCGGAAGGGATATCTCAGGAGTGAGGAGTCTCAACCCCACAACAGGCTCCCCAGCCCAGGGTTCCAAGGCCAGGAAGATAAGTCCCCAAAACTTCCTGCTGAAAAAACCAGTGTGGATTGAGTTGGTGGGAGAAATTTCTGGAGCCCCAAGCAGTTCCTCTTAAAGATCCCATACAGACTCACCTACTCAGATGCACTCTCTCTGAGCTGTAGCACCAGGGAGGACTTAAAAGGCACCAGCGACATAGTGGAGGAAAATGAAGTGTCTGGCATAAGAGGAGTAGAGGCCATTGTCCCTTTTCTAAGCTCTACCCCCCTCCCCTCACCCTGTCCACCTCTGCCCCAACCACAGAGCTGGCAAGCTACTGCCATATTTGAGACTCCATCAATCTGGCTACACTGTTTGACCTGCCTTAGAGATCCCCAGAGACTCCACCCCACCCAATTTACAGGCCCACCCAAGCTGCTTTTCCGTATGAAGGGCTGGTGTACAAGTCCTAAGTCCTCTCAAACAAGCAATAGCTGGCTTCAGTGAGCTCCAGGTCCAGCACTAGCAGCAACCAGCCTAGATTCACAGCTTGGCTGCCTGGGAATCTTCAAACCCAGCACAAGTAGCAGCCATCTCACATTGCTTTATACCTCAAGAAGCATGGCCCCGGGGAAAACACTGGTGGAAGCTGACCTTGGCCTGCACCACTCAGGAAACCCCAGGGCCAGCACACCCAGTGGACAGCTACGGACCAGGTCAGAGCACCACCATCCTGCCCTTGCACAGCTGATCCTCCACGGAGGGCGGAGATTGATGATCAGTGGTTACAGCCAGTCCTCACAGCTGACTGGCCTGGGTAAATCCCTCTCATTGATCTGCCAACAGCAACCAAGGCTCTACTACAAAAAGAGAGTGTACTCAGTCCACACAAAGGGTGCATCTCAAGTACCCAGCTTGGGTGGTAAGGGAGGCTGTGCCACCAAACCCTACAGGACACCTACTACATTAGGCCATACTACCAAGACAAGGAGTCAAAGCAACTCTACCTAATATATAGAAACAAGCATAGGGAGACAAAGAAATATGGCCCAAATGAAAGGACATATCAAAACTTCAGAAAAAGAGCTAAGCAAAATGAAGATAAGCAATCTATCAGATACAGAGTTCAAAACACTGTTTATAAGGATGCTCATGGAACTTAGTGAGGATCTCAGCAGCATAGAGAAGAAAACAAAGGATACACTAATGCAAATAAAGAACAATTTACAGGAAAACAACAGTAGAGTGGATGAAGCTGAGAATCAAATCAATGATTTGGAACATAAGGAAGCAAAAACCAACCAATCAAGAACTACAAAAAGAAAAAAGTATAAAAAAATGAAGATAGTATAAGCAGCCTCTGGGACAACTTCAATAGGTCCAACATTTTCATCATAGACGTGCCAGAAGGAGAAGAGAAAGAGCAAGGAACTAGAAACCTATTTGGAAAACATAATAAAACTTCTCTAAATTGGTGAAGGAAATAATCATGCAAGACCAGGAAGCACACAGGGTCCCAAACACAATGGATGCAAAGAGACCCACTCTAAGACACATCATAACTAAAATGCCAAAGGTTAAAGATAAAAAGAGAGTCTTAAAAACAGCAAAAGAGCCTTGGCTGATGTGGGTCAGTGGGTTGAGCACCAGACCACAAAGCAAAGGGTTACTGGTTCAACTCCCAGTGAGGGCATGTGCCTGGGTTTCGGGCCAGGTCCCCAGTGCAGGGCATGTGAGAGGCAGCCACACATTGATGTTTCTCTCCCTCTCTTTCTCTCTCCCTTTCCCTCTCTCCAAAAATAAATAAATCTTTAAAAAAGCAAAAGGGGAGTTTCCACAAGAAGCTTTGCAGGCTAGGAGGGATTGGCAATATTCAAAGTCATGAAAGCAGGAACCTACAGCCAAGATTGCTCTACCTAGCAAAACTATCATTTAGAATCGAAGGGCAGCCTGGCTGGTGTAGCTCAGTGGACTGAATGCTGGCCTGTAAACCACAGCATCACTGATTTGATTCCTGGTCTGGGCACAGGTTGATTCAATTCCCAGGTCGGGTTCACGGCCAGGTCCCCAGTAGGGGGTGCGTAAGAGGCAACCATGCATTGATGTTTCTCTCCCTCTCTTCCCTCTCTCTAAAAATAAATAAATGTTTTTTTAAATTTTTAAATAAAAAAAAGAATTGAAGGGCAGGTAAAGAGCTTCCCAGACAAGAAAAAACTAAAGGAGTTCATCATCACCAAACCATTATTATATAAAATGTTAAAGGGACTTACTTAAGAGAAAGAAGACCAAAACTATGAACAATAAAATGGCAAAAATACATATCTATCAACAGTTGACTCTAAAAACTAAGAAGCAAACAAGAAGAACAGAGACAGAATCATGGATACAGAGAGCATTTCGATGGTTGCCAGATGGGAAAGGGGATGTGAGGAAATGGGTGAAGAGGGGATTAAGAAGTACAAATAGTTAAGGAACAATTATAGAGGACACATGGACAAAAACTAAGGAGGGTGGAAATGGGAGGGAGGTGGGGAGCACTGGGGGGGCTGGGATGGGAGTAAAAGACAGAAAACTGTACTTGAACAACAATTAAAATAAAATTAAAAAAGATAACTAATATTAAAGAAAAAAAGAAGTGCAAATGGGTAGTCACAGAATAGCCATGGGGATGTAAAGTACAGTATAGGAAATGGAGTAGCCAAAGAACTTATATGCATACATGCCCATGGACAGGAATAAGGTGTGGGGGTTGCCTGAGAGAGTGGAGGATTCGTGGTGGAGGGAGATAAGGGGAAAAGATCAGGACAACTGTAATAGCATAATAAAAATATTTTTAAAAACCAAATTATTTGCTTATAGTTTCAGTGGGTTTAATTATTTTTTAAAAGACTTTATTTATTTATCCCCAGAGAGCAGGGAAGAGGGAGAAAGTGCAGGAGAGAAACATTGATGTGCAGGAGATACATCAATAGGTTGTCTCTCCCCCACACCCACTGGGAATACAGCCCACAACCCAGATGTGTACCCTGACTGGAAATCAAACCAGCAACCCTTCGTTTCACAGGCTGGTCCTCAATCCACTGAGCCACACCAGCCAGGGCCAATGAGTTTAATTAAAATGCATTTATATGGATGAACCAGCCCATTCCATGTGTAATATGTATCTAGTGAATTTGTATTTAGAGTTCTAGCAAACAAATTCAAAGATACTAGATATTTTTCTGCCTTTCTATAGGAGAAACAGTATAACCTAATTATTAAGATCAAGGACCTTAACATTAGACCTGATTTTGTTTGATTCTTGCTCAGGCACTTCCTAGCCTTGTGCAAATTACTCAAGCTCTCTAGGCCTAGTTTTCTTGTCAGTGCTACATAGAATATGAAAAAACTTACTTTAGAGGATTATCATTAAAGTTAAATGAAAAATTAAGGCATTTAGGCTAGTGCCTTCTAGGCAATGTCTGACACATTCCACTGCAGAAAGACACAATAGAAACAGCATATCCAGCACTTACTATTTGCCAGCTACTGTGCTTAAGTACTGTAAGTAGATTATCTCATTGAATCCTTTCAGACAGGTACTATCTCTTATCCTAATTTTGCTCCTGAGGAAAATGAGGTTAAAGAAATCCCAGTAATCAAGAGCCATACAAATGCCTCGTTAGCATAACCAGCCACTGGTGTGCACATGTAATTTGATGCAAACATATGCATACATACAAATGCAAGGATATTCACAAGCCCATTGTTGCCAGTACCACATTTCCTAGCACTTTGATCTGGAATTAGTGGTGCTGGAATTAGTGGCATTAGTGGAAATGGCTGGAGTATCATCCAATCAACCAGCGTTCACCCTTTAATGAAAAGGGTGTGTTTTGCAAAGTGCGTAACTGTCTCTAACTTGCCCTAGGACTTTGAATAAGTCATTTAACTAAGTCTCTGGGCCTCAATTTCCTCATCTGCGAAATGAGGGGGCTGGTTCTGTTCTCGAATCCTGTGAATCTAAGCAGCCCTCATGCCTTGTATAGGCAGTTCTATACAAACACTCTCACCCCCATGGCAACGGCCACTCTGCCCTCGGCAGCACTGGTATGCTGCTCCACTCCAGCCAGCAGTACTATTTCCATCGCAACAAATTCCTGAGTGAATAGAGGTTTTGAATGGGGGAGGGGTCTGTCGGTCAGAAATCTTACAGCCCCCCCGCCTTAAAAGAAATTCTGGAATAAATGTCTGTGGGTGATGTGTATGTGCTAAATCAGAAAAAAAAAAAAACCCACGCTTTTAGCAGGTAGAAGAGTCGTGTTAGCTGAGATGAAATTCAAAGGGTGTTTGTGCCACTAGTGCTGAGTCAATGGAGGAGACTGTGGTCCAAGTTCATTAGCATTGGTGAGGATGCCTAAGGAACATCGCCAGAGGGTGTTTAAATCAACCTGGAATTTTGAGAAGGGAATCCACTATTTACTTCCAACTACACAGACTAACAAGACACTCTTATTACGATGGACATTACCAGAGCTCCATGTTAGAAGCACAAGGACTCTTGGGCAAAGCGACAAGGATGAAGGCAAGAGAGAAAGAGGACATCTCTTTCCAAGGAAAGCAGGAGATGTTCTTGAAAAGGCTCCCCAATATATGCCCTACTCTCAGTATTCAAGCCTTGGAAAAGCTGTTTTCTTAGTCTGTTGCTGGCAATGATATAATGGCAACGCTGAATTCACTGAGACGAGAACCTACTGCTTTTTCTCCTTCGTGTTGCTTCCTTATACTTGAACCAAGTAGTAGGAAGGCGCACTATTGTTTTATAACTCAGATGTAAATGAAGAGGATGCTCAATAAGATACCAAGTTTAAAAAGAATTGACTTTGTGAGAGGAAGTAGTTCCAAAAAAAATGCAACGTGCACTTCGCTAGATTCCCACCTGAGGGCAGCAGTGCTAGCACCCTGAGAGATCGGCATTGCGAGGGCCCTGGAAAGAGTGTGGGAGAATGGGAACTAGGCTGCTGAGAGTTCTCAGAAGAGGGTCCTCTACAGCCGGAGACAGGGCTGAGTCCTTGGAGCTGAGGGACTCTCAGAATGAATGGGTAGTCTCCGCTGAAGGCCGAGTAACAGAACTAGCTGAGAAATCGAGGAGTTGTAACATTCAGAGCAAATCAAAGCCTTGCAAACCGGAGGAGTAGGAACTCGTTGTTCTTCCTCTTGCCACTAGAGGGTAGAGTATGAAAAGAAGATTGAGCATTCTCAGCCTTTCAAATGGGCTATTCAGCCCCGGAGGAATTCTGAGTTTTAGAGGGATAAATCGTGACCTTGCTAGTATGTGTATCTGGTTAAGCCATTTCCTTGCTTACACATTTTCACTGGCTCCCTAAAGACTCCAGAATAAAGTCTAAGCTGATGAGAACGTCATACAAAGTTCTTTCCGATTTGTCCCTGGTCTTTCTTCCCTCTGCTGGCTACCTGAGCACCTACAAGCCTAGGGGAAGTAGTGAGGTGGAAAGGGCAAGGGTACTGGAGCCAACCACAGGCCAGTCAATCCTCCTAGACTTCCCCTTTCCCATCCTTCCACACTCAGCTCCCCTAACTCCTGTCTATTCTGCCTCGTGGAAGGACTCTGTAACAGGAGGGACCTTGTTCATCTGTATGTATATCCTTAGTGTCAAGCATTCTTAGTGGGAGCTCATTAGATATTTATGGATCAAAGTAACAAATAAATGACACATTCATGTCACTGTCATGCGGAGTCCACCTTGCGACCATGTCTCACCTCGTCTTCAATCGGAACCCAAGGGGTCTCCCTATGTCCCCTCTTTGCTCCCCCTAGCTTCTGTTTTATACTCTACAGCAAGAGTGATCTTTCTGAAATACAAATATACATAAAACCCTTCAATGGTTTCCTGGTGCTCTTAAAACATCCTTCATATGACAGACAAGGTATAAATAACTTAGCAGTTTTCTCACTTGCTAGTTATATCATCATAAGAAAGTTACGAAATCTCATTGTCTTAGTTTCCTCATCTAAAAAATGTGAACAATAATTATTCCTACTTCACAGGTTTGTTGGGAGGATTAAATAAGGTAATTAGTATAACATGCTTAACATAGTGTCCAGGTCTCTGTTAAATAAATGGTACCTCTATGATTATTAGGACCTGAGTTATGTAGCTCCTGCCTGCCTCATGCTATTCCCTCTCATTTTCTGGCATCCTCATTAAGCTATTTTTGGATCCTGGAATGTGCCCTGTTTCTTACTAATTCTACTCCCCTTTCTGGTCCCCATGTAGAGTTTATGTCCTCTAAGAAGCCTTTTTTTTTTTTGACATTCCATGTCTAGCAATGGATACCCAGAGTAGCCTATATAATATCATGACATTGGTCATGCTCTCCTGGCATAGTGACTGGCATTTAGCAGTGCCTCAAAAAACATCCATTTACATACCATAGAATTTCACTTATATGTAGAATCTAAAGAGCAAAATAAACAAACAAAATAGAAACAGACTTAAAGATAAGGGATCAGATTGATGGTCCCCAGAGGGGAGGAGGGCTGGGGAACTGGGTGAAAAAGGTGAATGGACTAAGAACTACAAATTGGTAGTCACAAAATAGTCATGGGGATGTAAAGTACACCCTAGGGAATATAGTCAATAATATTATAATAACTATGTACTGTGCCAGGTGGGTACTTGAAGTACTCGGGGCCCTTTTGGCTCTCTGAGCAGTGCCATGACCTTTGGTAAGAACAAGCACCTTATGAAAGGCAGCAGAAAGGGAGCCAAGCATAAGGTAATTGATCCATTTTCTAAAAAAGATTGGTATGATATGAAAGCATCAGCTATGTTCAATATAAAAAATATTGGGAAAACACTAGTTACAGGAATTCAAGGAACCAAAATCATGTCCAATGCTCTCATGAGTCATGTTTTTGAAGTGAGCCTAGTTGGTCTTCAGAATGATGAAGTTGCACTTAGAAAATTCAGGCTAATTACTGAGGCTATTCAGGGCAAACCCTGACTAACATTCATGGCATGAATATTATCCATCATGGAGGCAAATGTGCTCCTTGGTCAAAAAATGGTAGACTATGGTTGAAGCTCACGGTGATGTCAAGACTACTGAGGGTTATTCACTTTATCTACTTTGTGTTGGTTTCACTAAAAAGTGCAGTGATGGATTAGGAAGATCTCTTATGCTTCGCACCAACGGGCCCGCCAAATCCAGAAAAAAGATGACGGAAATCATGACCCGAGAGGTGCGGACAAGTGGCTTAGAAGAAGTCGTCAGTAAACTGTTTCCAAATAGCATTGGAGAAGACATAGGAAAGCCTTGCCGTTGTATTTACCCACCCCGTAATGTCTTTGTCAGAAGAGTTAAAATGCTGAAGAAGCCCAAGTCTGAACTGAGAAAACTCACGGAGCTTCACGGTGAAGGGAGGGGCCCTGCAAACGTTGCTGGGGGCGAGACAGATGCTGCTGTGGAACAAACTGACGGATGAGAGCCCCCAGTCCAAGAATGTGTTTAAAATTCAAACTTAATGGTGACAAATAAAAAACCCTATTTGTGGGAAAAAATAGAAAAAAAGATAGAGGAGACCACTCTGTAAAGTACATGATTGTCTAACCGCCATGCTGTACCCCTGAAACAACTATAAATAATATTGTAGATAAACTTTGATGGAAAAGGAAAACTAAAATAAAGAATAAACACATATATGCATGTATTGCTGTTGAATCAACTCTAGACCCACTGTACTTCCTTTTCCTCATTCTTTTCTTTCTTTTTAAGATTTTGTTTACTTATTTTCAGAGAGAGGGAAAGGGAGGGAGCAAGAAGAGGAGAGAACATTGATGTGTGAGAGAAACATCGATTGGTTGTCTCTTGCACCCCCCCAACCAGGGACCTGGCCCACAGCCCAGGCATGTGGCCTGACTGGGAATCGAACGAGCAACTTTTTGGTTTGCAGGATGACATCCAACCCATTGAGCCATACCAGTCAGGGCTCCATGCTCTTTGTATATGTTATTTCTTATTTCTGTTCTAAACAGAACATCACAACCACTATATTCATATTGCCTTTCCAAGGGAAATTTTCCCACCTAAAGCTTCTGTTGAAGAGGAGGCCTAGGCAGCCACAGTGCATAGAGGTACTTCTGCTTTAGCTGACTGAACCAGAATTGGCATCAGATGCAATGATGGACAATCCAGAACCTGAGCACCAACTTACAACATACCTGTCACCAAAAAAAAGAGTAGGTCAATCAGATCCCCTCTCACTCTCCAAAATTTAAGTTAGAAAAGGAGAGAATATGGCTATAAATGGCAAGAACAAGAGCTAAAATGATATAGAAAGAAAGGCCATGAGATAAGCTCAGGGTCCTGGGGGGGGGGGGGGGTCAAGGCGATAGCTATGAAGAAATAGAAACTATGAGGTAGAGAACATCCATACCCAGTGAAGGCTTTGTGAGTTATATAAATGTCTAACCACTATGCTGTATATCTGAAACTAATAGAATACTGAATGTCAACTGTAATTTTTACAAAATGCAAAGAACAAGGAAACAGTTGGTGATGGCGAAAGAGGCCTTGCCAGGAGGAGAATAGCTAAGTCATGCTAATGATTGAGCACCGGGATGAAAATACCGAAAATGCTGTCACTGCCTCTGCTGGACTGTTAGTTTTTCTGGGTTTCTGTGACATGTATCTTTAAAATAAAACTGCCGAGCTAAATGGAGTGAGTTGTCCTTTGCTACCCAAAGTGCCTAACTGATAAAGCTTTCTCTGTTTTGGGAAAACCCAGGCATCTTTCAAAGCTGAATTTCTGGCCCTTCTTCTGTTCTCTCTCGGTTTAGAGAAGCACCTGACACATTACCTATGATTATTGGTTTGTCTATCTCTGCTATGTGAATATCTGGCTGTGAACTCTTTGAGAACAGGGTATCTTGCCTGTGTTTCTCAGCAGCATACGTCTTCTAGAGGCGTACTTGATATATAAAACTAGGTACTGTTCTAAGTACTTTACATATTTTAATTTATTTAAGCCTCATGAAAGCCCTCTGAAGTTAATATTATTATTTTCCTCATTTCACAGATACAGAAAATGAAGCACAGAAAGCACTGGCTAAAGTGCAAAGTGAAGAGTGGAGAAGGGATTCAAACCAGGAAGTTTGGCTCAGAGTCCATGAGCTTAATTCTAATGCAACATGACCTTGAACTAAAGGGAAATGAGGAAAGGGAATAGGAATCAATATGAATACTTGAACACTCCTATACAAGGTACAAAGTACTTTCACACACATGTGAGGACATTAGGAAACCCCTCACCCTCTGTGGGAAACTAGCCAACAGCTCTAGCTCTGAAATACCAAATACCCAGTTTGTTCCTACATGCACAGAAAAATGAAGTACTCGTATAAGTAGAGGCACATACAGACATATTTTTACACTCCATGACCCTTAGAGATGCTAATACCTGGTAAGTTGGTCAGATTTCTAGGCTAGTATCTAAAGAATCCTTAGAAAACGTATTAGAAAACCTTTCATCTGAGCAAAATAGCCACATTCTCCGCTATTCTAAGGACTAGATCTTTCCATAAAACTGACAATTGAGGGTGTGTGTGTGGTGTGGCAGGGAAGATGGGTAAAGTGAGTGGTGACTCCACTTTGTACTATTGTTTTGAAAGGAGTCTGTGTTTAGGGAGCTCTTGCAGATGCCTTTATTGGCAGCTTCAACGGATTCTTTTGAGTTGCCATGGCAATGGGAAGCCAAACTCTGGGGGCTATTTATTAGTGAGTGATAAGAAGCCAAGTGAAAGGAAAGCTCTGTGAGGAAACCTAGGGTTATGGGGAGGGGGTTGTGGTAGATCAGGGTCTCTATGTATTGGCATAGGGTAAATCCAGACGTCTCCTGGCACACTGTAGCAGCAGCTTACCCCTGATTGCCTATATCACAGAGAGCTGAGTGAGTCACCAGGGGAGAGGTCTGAAGGTAGCAACTGTTCAGCATGGGAACGTTCTTTAGTATTAATGCTGCCATGTAAAGACAGAACGACTCTTAGGGTTTCTTGGAAAAATGACAGAATAGCAGGAGATGCCTCTACCTGAGTAAAATTTACCAGGGAAGTGAGTGAGATTTGTGTTTGGGCTGAATTCCTGGTGACACAGCCATATGGCTTTTGCTGGCTGCCGTCCTCCAGAGGGCATATTCCTTTTGTAGAGCACCTCCCTTTCCCCATCATTAGCAAGAACTCTTAAGTATAAGACTCAAGGTGCCCCTGCCCATCCTTCCAGCCTAAGATCACAGATCTTGATAATTTCACTAAAACACTCAGCACAGCTCTGATTTTCCCCCTAGAGTAGGAGGCTCCAGGGGACCACAGCTGACTCTGCCAGGCACAGAGGGTTGAGTCATCCTGCAGGCGTCAGAGCTGTTAGCAACAGCTCTGCTGATCTGTATGCAGCTCCAACTCCCTCTCCAGTTCAGAGTTTTGGAGCTGTCTTGTTCAAAAGTAAAGAACAGAACACAGATGGCTGGTAACAGGAGCCCAAAAGGGCCTCTTTTCCCACTGAGCCCGTCCTGCTAATCCTTTTACAGGAGAAGAGAAAATTAATGGCGAGTGGAGCAAAAAAGGAGTATCAGCTTCTGCACTGTTCTCTGGGTCTTGGTGGAAAGTGCCTGAGAACAACTGCTAGTTATGCCTTACACTTTCCAGGCGTATTCCCCTCCTGGCCCTTCTTTCTCTTTATTCACGTCTTTTTCCTTCCTTCCTCCAATTTTCCACCCTAGTTCCCTCTTCTCGGTCATATCTTTTAATCCAATGGAGTATTTCGCGGAAATCCTTCTATGTAACCAGGCAATTCTAATCCATACATGTATAAGAAAATTGAATCACTGGAAGCTCAGAGTGGTGGATTTTGTCTGTCATTTCGTGGGAGTCCCTCTAGTTTCTTCTCTCCTACTGAGGTAGCATAATGCGTTGCAAAGAACACAGACTTTGGAGCCAGAAAGGAGTGGGTTCCAAGTCCTGTTCTAAAAAGTAAATAAACAAATACATAATAAAAAAATTCTGCTCTGTCATTTAGTAACTGCGTCATCTTGGGCAACTTATCTAACCTCTCTGAGCTCCAGCTATGGCATGTGAAGATATGTATGATTGTATCTACTCTGCCAGTTGGTTTATAGAATGAATTAGACAGCGGTAAAACGTAGTATCTGGAACATGTAATAGATATGTGCAGTAAATATTAACTCTTTTTCTTTCCTCCCATGTTCCATTGCTCTAAGTACCAAGTCCCTGATTTTTAAGAATCTGAAAAAATTTTCCCCATTGAGAAAGTTAGCATCCACGCGCAGGAGCTGGGGATGCAACTGAAGAAAGGTGAGTGGGAAGTGTGTGTGAATGTTTTGCGAGACTAGAGGACCCAAACTTTGGAAAAAAACCAGCATGTGAATATGCTAATGTTGCTTTTCACCAATTTAGGGATTCTTGGTGAAGGTTGCTGATTTCTTTTTTTTTAAATATTTTATTTATTTATTTTCAGAGAGAGGGGAAGAGAAGGAGAGAGGGAGAGAAATATCAATGTGTGGTTGCCTCTCATGTGTCCCCCACTGGGAACTGGCCTGCAACCCAGGCATGTGCCCTGACTGGGAATCGAACCGCGATCCTTTGCTTCACAGGCCCGCGCTCAATCCACTGAGCTACACCAGCCAGGGCAAGGTTGCTGGTTTCTTCATGTTGCCGCTCAGCATGGTTGATACTAATTTATTTTCCTTGGAAGATAAGATGCTGGGTTGCTGACTGACTGTGTAAATCACCTAAATTTACCTAAATACTTTAGGTAAATTATTATCCCTTGCTAGGCTTCACCAGAAAAAAGGATCACGGCTCCTCTTCAATCCAGGAAAGGAGAATTGGTTGAAGTTTATGTATATTCCAGGAGAAAAGTTAGGTATGGCTTGGTATCATCCTTGGCACTGAAAATACCGGAAGTATTTGTACAATCAGGTCAAATGCCACTATTCAATTTAAGTGATTACTAAAGACTCAGCTGACATAGGGCTGTGGTTTGACATGGTTCCTTTGTTCCAGATAATAAACATGTGTAGTGACAATTATACTAATGTGTTTTGCTCTAGTTGAAACAAGAAGGAGGCTGATGACGGGGCCAGGACACTGTACCTCATCATTCTCTCTGACCAGGCTCACTCTGACAACACGTTTTTCCTGTCTCTCTTTGTAACTGGTAATTAGGTTCTTAGCTGAGCTGTCAGGAATCTTGACAGGTTTCACAGGCAGTCACCATCCGACAATTTACAACTCTGGGCTTCTCACCGCTGGCATGTTCCCTCCCAGGAAACCAAATTTTTTCAATCCTAAGCTCCTCCTATTACTCAGAGTCTGATCTGGGAAGAAAGCTAGCTTTCCCAGCGCATTATCCAACTCTAAAGCATACCGTTGGGTCCAAGCACTGGGGGAAACCTCTTTATTCATGTATGTCTTCAGCACTAAGAGCCGCCTGTGTGATGTGGAAATCATCCAAGGCAGAGAAGTAGCATGGGAGCATGGAAATTTAACAAAGTCTTTCAAAAAGAGAGAAAAATAGTTAACAAAGTTGCTTTTTCTTTTGTTCTTAAAAGGCTTAACTCCTCAGGAGTTTTTTGGGGTTAACACCCCAAAAATTGAAAGCAGGGACTCAGACAGATATTTGCACACCCATGTTCATAGCAGCAATGTTCACAACAGCCAAAAGGTGTAAGCAGCCCAAATGTCCATTGATATATGAATGGATAAAAAAAATGTGACATAGATATACAATGGAATACTATTCAGCCTTAAAAAGCAGTGAAATTGTGATACATGCTACAACTTTGATCAACCTTGAAGACACTATGGTAAGTGAAATAAGCCAGTCACAAAAGGGCACACTTTGTCATTCTGCTTCTATGAAGTGCCTAGAGAGTCAAATTTATAGAAATAGACAGTGGAATAGTGGTCATCCAGGGGCTGGGAAGGAGCAGATGTGGGATGGGGAGCGGTTTTTTAAATAGATACAGAGTTTCAGTTTTTGAAGATGAAAAAGGTCTGGTTCTCTGCCGCTTGCAAATGATAAATGACTTAGCTGTTTATTTGTTGGCCTTTCCCACTATGCTGTGATCGCAAGTATAGGAATGATATCTTATTTCTCTATCCACAGAGCCTAGCAAAATGCACATAATTGACATTCAATAAATTTTTGCTATTTATCAATTTAAGTATCCTATAAACATTTATTGCCAGTTGTTCAATTTGACAGAAATTGGGTTAGGATTGGGAGACGGAAATGAGAATGAGTGAATAAAAGCTGTTAGCCTAGAGTGTATGGAAGAATAGCAACTGCAAAGGTTAGTGTGATAGAGAGTTCTAGGAAAAGACGCACATACATGCCTCAGTTTCCAGGAAGTTGCTGTCACCCTGGCACTATGTGCCTGGATGATGAGCATTTCCTGAGTTCCTGTACATGCCAGAAATTTTTCAGGATTGTTTAAGGTTCTAGGACTATCTGGAAGGTACCTGCTTCCCAAACTGATGTACATACCAGATTTACATTTGGCCATGAACTATATGTTTTCTGCTGTGCTTCTCTATGTTGCTTGAGTCTCAAAAATATATTCTGTGAAAGGAGTACACCCTGCCCATTTCTCAGAGTTATGGTGAAAATCAAAAGAGGTCATAGATATTAAATTTCTATTGTAGCCAGGTGGTAGTTGCTTGCTTTTACCTGAGCACAGCAAGTGCTAATATAGTCTACTCTGGGTAGCATCCCCACAAAACCATATTATCTGGCCTCACCAGCAGTTCTCTTCTACTTGCAGTGAACATCTGTTGTTTTTGTCTGTTCAGAATTTCTCCCTCTTCTTCTTGCAAAGAGTACCCTACATCCCTTGGGGAATCCCTCTCCACCAGTCTGTGTAGTTCTTGTGGGACTGTTGCTCCAAGCCTTTTATCAGAGGGTGGACACACAACTCCAGCTAAGGCAATGAAAATGTCTCACCCCTTGGGGAAGCAACTAGACCACAGAAGGGCACAGGAAATACAGCCCAAGCTGGGCCACTACGAGATGTTCCTTTGGATTTTATATATTGTTACGTGACAGCGAGAAGCTTTCTTTTGCCTTTGGGGTGTCTAAACTGAGATGACGTGAATCTGGATTTCTGTGGCCATTCTTCCCACTCCACATTGTCTCCCCAACCCAAGTCTAGCCACCCTCTGCTGTACAAAATAAACTACTAAGGTAGACGTTTTCCTCAAGTGTGTTCTATGGAAACATGTCTATAATCTACCAGCCTCAAATTCTGATCTGCTCATCCTTGCAACATCCCACATGCCTTCACTGTCTGTAACACTGTAACACTTCTGTGTTGAGGATATTTGCGAAGAGGGGAAGTAAAGGATGAGTTTCACGTTAACCATTTATATAGTGCCATTTGATAACGACAATAGACCTCTGTCCTCTGCTCAGAGGTTTGGGGCAGCAGGTGGGAGAGAGCTGGTTATGTAGGAAAGGTCACATAGGAGGCAAACTTAAGTGGCTGTATAAACTGAACTTTGGAACAAGGGCTCCTGTCACTACTGGTCATAATACAATGTATCAGTAAAGGAAGTATCTGGTTAAATGCAATATTTAAAAGTTTCCTTGATTCATTCCCCGTGTGCAGACAGTACCGATGGCAGCAGTCAGTGTTCGGATGTATCAAACTAGACGGCAGCAGTGGGAAGCACCTAGGCCCCCAGTTGCACCTCCCAGTACAAACCTTATAACGAAATCCATTCTATGCAGAAAAATAGCCAAGTGTCATAGAAATGAAAGTTCTATTGTAGCCAGGAACTTTCATATCTATGACCTCTTAGATAAATATTCTCAACACAGACAGAAAAGGGGGAGCCAGAAGGAGACAAACACCCAACAAAATTCTTCATCAATTTTTTAATCCTGGCCAGAGGACATTTTTTCATTGCCGAGACTGAGAGAGAGAGAGAGATGGGGAGAAACATCAATGAGAGAGAGAAACATTTATCAGCTGCCTTCTTGTAGCTGCCTTGACTGGGGACAAAACCCACAACCTAGGTATATGCCCTGATGGGGAATTGAACCAGTGACACTTTAGTCTATGGAACAGTGCTCCAACCAACTGAAACACTCTGGCCAGGGCCAAAATTCCTTTAACTCCTAAATGACAAGACTTTTCAGTTACAAGGTCTAATACATTTCCTTTTTAAAAAAAAATTAATCTGATTTGGATTGTCACTTTTAACCAAAAGACTTCTCATTAGCATAGTATTACTACCTAGTAAAGAGGTAGCCCAAAGACAACCCCAGGCCAGTAAAATATTAACTTATTTTAATGCTTTGATTGCCAGCTGTTTCTGTTTCATACCCTATGTGGCCCAATTCTAGTAGGAATTTGTGTAGGTTTTTGTTTTTTTTAAATCCTGGCAGATGTCAGCCAAAGAGAAGGGCATGACAGAATCACCCACTGGTCCCAAAGATACATTCCAAAATCCTCTCAGGCCACAAACACTCTGCCCAACCCTTCCCACATTCGCAGATGTCCCAGACAATCATGAGGCACTTGGACCATGGCGTGCCTGCCAGAGGCCAGTGTCAGAGCAGTGGGGTGAATATTTACCTCCTTACACATACAAACTAAGAGCTAGCCCTTTAAAACATTTTCCATGGGCCAGGCACTTCACATATTATCTTATTTAATCCTCACACAATCATCCGCAGGAGGTAATATTAACCCCATTTTACAGATAAGGAAAGAACACTCAGCCTGGCTATGAAATTGGCAAAGTAACTTAGTCACTCACACTAGTAAGTGATGGAGGTGAGACTCTACACTCAATGTTTTTAACTACGGCTGTGCTACTCTCATATCCACTTCTTGGTATCTTCAGGGTCGGATGTCTTTTAGACTCCGGTGCAGCTGCTTTAACTTATTCATGGGTTGCTGCAGATACTTATCTGATGGATACCTGAGACTGAAAGGTTTTCAGGTCAGGACTTTCGTGAACTGAATTGTATTCTGCCATCCTTAGGGTACCTTGGCCCAATATCTATCTATTCCTGTGGGTTAAAATGGGAGAATCTACTGCCTCCACATGCGGCATTTATTGTTGTTTGCTTTTTTTAAGATTGCCATTTTTTAAATGGATCCAATTATATGGGAATGCAGATCTCAAGAAACAACTCTGTTCATGATGAGTGTTATTTTCCAGCCTGTGAAGCCATCCTTACATATCAGGGCAATTTCTGTAGACATACCTGAGTGAGGTTTGACAGCCAGACTGTAAGCCACCTTGGTTGGTCCTGGGACCTGAAGACACAAATCTATGGATACACTGGCAACAGCCCAGAATGCACTGGATGGACTTCCACTTTCACAACGGGAGATTTTAGGATGTGTCCTTTTCACCAACTACCATCTCATTCACTCAGCTTTATTGGTTTTTGCCTTCCATGAAGAAATAGAGATTTCATTTGTAATCATAATGTTACTGCAAAAAAAAATTCACTAGCTAATTCTGGTTAAAGATATCATCATGACCGAGGAAGATTCTGGTAAGTCTGGTAGAATACCCAAAGACAAGTTTTCTCTTTCTGATTCTAAATATGCATGCATGTACACACACGTGGACACACACACACACACTTCAGAATTCAAGTTGTCTTTCCATATTATTTGCATCATTACTGCAATTATAGATTTTTGAACCAAAAGTACTCTAGAGCTCATTTAGTCTATTGCAGTGAGACAGGAAACTAAGGCTCAGAAAAGTCAAACTAAAGTCTCTCTGGTTCAGTGCATTATTTGTTTATAGGTTGTTCTACATTGTTATTTGAATGTTTCATGTATGCAGATTTTATCTCTCTAATGAGATTTTGAGTTCTTAATATGGAGAGGGGTTTGAGGAAGGGCACTAGAAGGTAATGAAAAAAAAAACCAGGGGCTTAAAATACATATTGAACCTGCACTCTAATAGATCTCTATTTACTAGCCATGTGATGTATAGTTATTTAACGTTTCCAAGCTTTCCTCCTCTGTAATGGGAATCATCTTCTTTCAGGGTTGTTGGGAAGGTTAAGGAGATAATGAATGTAAAGCACTTGCTTATAAAGTTCTTGGCACAGTGTAACTGTATAAACTTTAGTTTCATTTGCCCTCTTCTGTATTTTACTTAAGTCTAACATGTAGTATGAATTCAACAAGTATTTGTTACATGGAGTTGAGCATGGCTTGATATTTCACTGAGTGACAATACCGAAAAGATGGTCTCATTGGATAGATATCCTATCAGTCAGTGCACACACCCACACATTGACCAGCTCTCTTTTCACAAAGAAACACGTTTGACAACAAATACAATGACGTTACATGTGGTCATGTGTCTCTTACACACACTGGAAATGTAGATATAGTATCAAGCTGTCCTTGGTTGGTGATGCCAGGAGTCCAATATGATGGAGAGACAGTGTGCTTTGGATTCAGTCACAACTGGGTTCAAATTCTAGTTCGACACACACTTACTAGATGATGATCTTGGGCAAGTGACATAAGTTCTCTGAACCCTGGTCTCCTTACCTATAAAATGGAGGTACTAATAATAGTACCCACCACACAAATTTGTTGTAGGGACTAAATAAGACAATGTACAGAAAGAGCTTATTCTTAGTTTTGTCTCTGGTTGGGTAACTTTTCTATCAAGGTAAAACAGGATTAGTACCTATTCTTCAGTGCACAGTTTTGGGCCCCAATGTACAGGTTTAAGAGATACCAAATTGAGATATGAGAAGGCCTGACAGGGAGGTGACACTTCAGCTGAATTTGAAGCGAATTAACCAACTAGGTAAGGCATTTCAGGCAAAAGAACGCAGTGTTACATCCCAGAGACAACATATTAGCAGTTAGCAGAAGAGCGTACTATAGTTCAAGATGGTGGGAATATCCGGAATAAGGATAGAGAGGTACATGGGGGGTTTGTTTGGATTCTATTTGGGGAACTTTGGAGTGGTATGAAAGAGTTTTAAGCAGAGAAATCACACATTCAGCTTTTAGAAATTACGTTTAAGGAAGATTAGAATCATTCATCCAGTATAGAGAATAGGGCACCCTGGGGAGCAAGGAGAATAGCTGGAACACAGTAACCATACCCCAGGTGAGAAACTGAGGTTTGAGCCACCATAGCAGAGACAGTGGGGAATGGAGAATGGGACAAATCAGAGAAATATTCAGAAGTTCAATCCACAGAAAGTGCAATATCTGCAACTGTTCTAAACATTGACATTTTTCTTATCATCATGGGTGTAATTTTCTTTTTTTTGATGTAATTTAAAAATTAAATAACTGATATCTTTTGCAGTATCTACTAATGATGTTTTTCTGTTGAACAATTTTGATGTTGCAATAAGCCCCTGCATGTACCTCTGTATGTGTGAAATGTAAGGAATTTGAGGAGGGAGGAAGGCCTATTGGCTTCAAATCATAGACACAGATCTGGAGTAATAATAATAATAAAATACAGCAGCATCTGCTAAGATGCCCTTTGTGTTAGAGAAACAGGGCAGGGACCTGGAGTGGGAGTGGGAAGCTGCAATTTATGGTAGAGATGGAGGTAAGTGTGAGAATGAGGTAATAGCAGATACAACATATTATACAAACACCACTTATACAACATCAAACCTTTAGGTTTAGCTGCCAGTGTATAAGGAATATGGGCATTGAAGCAAATGTGAAATTACATTGTAAGGGTGCAATTGACTAAGTCCAGGATGAGGAAAATTATACTGCATATATAACCTAATTCTTCAACAAATAAACTGCATAAAAAAAGGAAGAAGAAAGACAGGAAAAAAGAAGAGGAACTGTTAAGCATGAGAAGAGACTTAAGAGGCATATTTATCAATTAAATGTAAAGTGTGGAACTTGTTCAGATCCTGATTTAGATGAATGGACTGTGAAAAGATACTTTGGAGACTACTGGAAGAAACTAAACATGGACTGGATATTTAATGACATTAAAGAATTATTGTAGCCCTGGCTGGTATAGCTCAGTGGATTGAACGTGGATTTGCGAACCAGAGGATGGTGGTTCGATTCCCCGTCAGGGCACATGCCTGGGTTGCAGGCCAGTTCCCAGCAGGGGACGCATGAGAGGCAACCATACATTGATATTTCTCTCCCTCTTTCCTTCCCTTACCCTCTAAAGATAAGTAAATAAAATTAAAAAAGAAGAATTATTGTAAAGGTGTGATAATAGTGTGGCTATATTACCACAAAAATCTTTGCTAGAAATATACATGATGTATTTACAGGTGAAATGTTATGATAGTTTACTAGAGATTTACTTAAAAATACAACAGAAAGGAAAAATGTTGTAAGAGAATAGGTGGAACAAGAATGATGAAGTGCGAATAATAGTTGAAGCTGGGGGGTGGACACATGGAGGTTTATTATTCTATCTTACTTCTTTTGTATATACTTGAAATTTTCCATAAAAAATTAAGAATGAATACTATGGGAAGACCTGAATCTCTCTCCATTCCCTAATGTATGAATTAACTAGAAGAGAACATTCTTGCTGTAACACTTTCAGAAGAAGGATAAGGATTAGAGGGGAATCATTTAAGGGGTGGGTGGTGGAAGAGAGGCCCTGAGGACAGGAATGTTGAAGGAAAACTGGTGTTGAAAAAGCCAAGGAGGAACACAATTTCAAGATAAAAGGAGTATTAGCTACGTCAAATATTGCAGATGTCAAGAAGGAAAGGATTAAAATGACTCCATTACACATAGCAACTAGGAGGTTTTTCTTGAACTTTGCAAGATCAGTTCTGGTGCAGGTGGAAAGATAACTTTTCTAAGAAGCTTGGCTGTGAAGGGGAGGAGATGTGAATGTAGTCTTCCTTTACCCCTCTAAAGAAGAACTAGGGCACGTTTTTTATGCTGAGGGGCAGTTACAATTTGAGAATGTTTGATAATGTAAGTGAAAAGAGGAATGACTGACTGACTCAGAACAAGAACCCTTACTAAGAGAGAATATTTAAAACAAATTACGTGCATATCCCACTGAAGCAGATAGCTTGTTTTTCTGACCACAGCCAGTTTACTGTATTTTCCTATAACTATTTTGGAGTACATTTTTACTTCCAAAAAGATGTTACTTATTTATTTTTAGAGAGTGAGGGATGGAGGAAAAGAAACATTGGCTTGCAACCCAGGCATGAGTCCTAACTGGGAACTGAACCTTCGACCTTTGGGCTTGTAGGCCAGTACTCATTCCACTGAGCCACACCAACCAGGGCCCAAGACTTTTTTTTTTGAGACTGCATTTTAGTTCTTTTAGTTCTTCTTCTGCATTTTAGGTACATCTTTCAGTTCTTGAATAAAATTGCTTTCTTTTTAGTCCACTGACGGTTTTTCCCTAAAAAACAAAGTTTTTATCACAAAAAAATGAGAAGCGCTACGGCTTCCCTGAATTAAGACCTTTAGGACTCTGTTTACTGCATTTGTGTAAAAAAACTTCTCATCACTCAACCTACTAAAAAAATTTCACCAAAACTTTTCAAGAATTTGTCTCTTTCCTACCATCACCAACATGCAGGGCGACTTAGATCTGTATTTCCAGCTCTTATTACCGTTCCAAAAATTATTATAAACTATAGACTCTTAAAAATTCAATTACATAATGATTACGCTGACCAGTTTACCTCTAAATTCCACAGAGGGGTTGAGCTAAGGTGTGTAAGAATGGGATACTCTACATGTCAGGGCAAACTTCTGAATCGCAAGGTTAGTGGGGGACGGAAGGTTTGGGAATGGAACAGGAAAGGGGGAGAGCAGATAAAGCTTTTCTTTCTCAAATTTTAGGATGAAATGAATGCATCCGACGTCGGCGTGGCACAAAAGATCTGCCAGCTCAGTGAAACTGGGCTGGACAGAGTCCGAGGTTCAGTGTCACTCTGGAGACTCCGCCCAATGCAAGTATTTGCGCGCTCCCGTGAAGCCGTGCACGCGTACGCAATCGTGTCTCGTGCAGGGTCGGGCCTGTCAGGCGGGAACTCTCGCGAGATCGGAGACTGGGAAGGCTGTCGGGAGGAGGGGAGTGGTGTCGGGGAAGGGGGGGGTACTTGGGCAGCGGCTGGGCTGTGTCGCTTCAGGGCTCGGAAAGAGAGAGGGAGGGTGGCCAAGAGAGTGTTGGTTCCGCCGCCTGCTTGCACGGAGAAAAGGGGTCCCGCTTGCCTGCGCCCTTCGCGGGCCGAGAGCGCTAGGCACCCGCGAACCTCTGAGGCCTCCTGGCCCCTGGGGACCCCGCCCCGCCGCCGGCCGGCTGGCCTGCGGCCTCTCTTCCCTTTGTGAGCGCCCCCTTCCCAGGGGTGGTGGTGGTGGTAGCGGAGGACTGTGCGGGGGCCCGCCCGCCGAGGGGCCGCGGCGGGGGACCGACGGGGCCTCGGCTGTGTGAGGACAGGAGGCGGCCGAGGCCCAGGCCGGTTCCCCCGAAGCGGCGGCGGCTCCTGGCACTTCCCGCGCCATCTTAACTAAGCCCAAGCGCTTAGGGCGCCTTCTCGACCCCTGTTGTCCCCTCGCCCCCCCCCCCCCGCCCCTTGTCGCAGAGCTTGGGCTGGGCAGCTCGCAGGGGCGCCCGGGGGGGGGGCGGCGGTGTGTCGCCAGGCCCCCTCCTCCTCACTACTCGCCTTCCAGCGTTGCAGCTACCCCAGAGCTGTAGGGGGCTGCGCCTGTGTATTCCGCCCAGACCTGTCGGCGAAAGGGTAAGGGCACCTCTGGCTTTGGGTAAGGGAGACTTGGAGGGGGCGGGGAAATTCGGCCCACTCTGGCCTCTGCGCGGCAGAGGGATGTGGGGGTGGGGTGGGGGAGGGAGACAAGGAGGGTCTTTGATTCTGTGGGTGGGGTGAAGAAGCTGGTGAGGTGGACGCCCTCCGGTTTTGAGGGGCAGGAGCAATTACTTTGCTCTTTCCTGAGGGTCACCGGAAGGGGTGGTGGAAGGGGATGCCTCGAGGAAGGTGTGGCCCTCAGACGGAGACCGGGTTAATGTGCACCCCGATTTAAAAGGCGCGAGGTCCCTTTCCCTTCTGGTCCCTCTGCTCCTCCTTCTCCTTTGTAGTGTCTGTGTGTTCTCGGGAGGGGAGACTGTTCTGGGTAGCTTGTTGGATGGATTCCATTCACCCCCACCCACCCCGCAGGAAATTTATACACCTCTTCTGTAGGTGTGATGGGAGCGTTTTCTCCCCCTACCCTTCCCCCTACCCTATCCTTTAGTCTGCTGCAATGCTGCAGAAGTCCAAGGCAGTTTCTTCATACACAGGCCCGTGTATACACTGAAGGGAGGGGGAGCAGGAGAGGAAAGTAATGGCGCTTCCCTTGGAAAGGTTACTTTTCCTTTGGTTTTAAATTGATAACAGTACGGGTTTATATACTTTCCCCCTGAGATCCACCCCTGGGAAGTATATCTGTCCCTCTCGAGAGGGACCCCTGCCATGTTCAGTTTTAATGTCTCTTTCAAACACGGGGTTGACATTTTTTTTGTGGGCATATTGGGTTTTCGTCAGGATTCAAATAAGATAACTTTGTACCCCCATCCCCTAATTTACTTTTTTTTCTTCCTATGACTTTCGTAGTTCTTGAAGAATTGTTAAAGAGCATTGCATATAGACAGGCCGTCTGATGGACATTCCTTCTCCCTGGGCTGTGAATTTTTAGGGTTAATGCTATTTTGTATAACGTCGAAATTGGAAAATTTTGAAAATGATTAGTTTACAAGTCTTTCTTTAGCAAGTGCTTTGTTTCTTAAGGAAATGAAAAACTAGTAAACACTGTAATTTGCTTAATTATGCTGTGTTAGAATCTATTCTGTAGTCAAAAAGTCGTTTTCCATTTCTTTTGCTTCATGTCACATTTGTTTAAGACAGGTCCTCTTGTCTGGTTTACAGAAGTACTTGTTGGTTTTGTCCTTTAGTAGAGTAGAAATAAGTAAAATAAAAAATTTGACATTTTGGAAGTTTATTGCCCAGTGTATTTTGTTACTAAAGTAGTCTTGAAGTCTACTGTTGTTACATTTTTCTTCAGTATTTAAACTTACTGAAGTGATTGCAAAATGTTCCATATATGAATATTCATAGAATTCAGTACTTTTTTCACAAAGCAATGAAAGTAATTAAAATATGTATGTACAGATATGAGTTGTCTTGATATTTTACTAACAAGTTGTATTTGGTGTTTAAGCCTCACTTAGTGAGTGACTTATTTTTAAATGCTTTCAAATGCCATCTATATTTAAAGTTGTCTATGAGAGCTTTTCTGTTTTTTTTTTTTCCTTTTGCATTTTAAAACCTGTTTTCAGACAGGGATTAAAAGATGTTGGTAGTAGGAGTGTGAGGCACTAATTTAGTTTCAGTCATGTTATTTCATGATTTTGATATAGGGAGACACATTAATGGTATGTTAAATTAGTTTATTATTTTTCCTCAGAAAATGGAATTCTTGCTTTCTTTATTTTGATTTTTACCTGGATTTATTTTCACTTTTAACAGCATTTCTCATTTAAATCTTTATTTCACAAAGCTGCATGTTGTGGTGTAGCTTCCCCCCAGGGCAAATTGTCCCATAACGTCTAATTTTCTGTGTTATGGTTTGTTGTTGATAATTCATGTGTGTTAGCATGTATAAACCCATGCTAATCCAAGCATACTGACTAGTAAAGAATAACTTTTTATCTTGGAAAGATGCAGGCAGAGAGGATCTATCAATAAAGGCTACAAACCTTAAAGTACACAGGATATAGGTAAACTACTTGCTACATTCATCATGTTAGAACTAAAAGAGGTACTCTTTGGGGCAACTAAAAAGGAACCCTGTTTTCTGTAGCTAGGAGGAATTCTGCTAAAAGTGGTAAATGTATGTTCATGATCAATTAGATAAATTCATTATTAAGGAAAAATTGCCAGAGGGTTATTTCAGCCGACCTCTGATGCCACAGTCAGAAAGAGAATACTGAGAGCTCTTAGTCTGGGCTGGTTGATTTCAGATTAGAATGGTACTTCTTCTGTTACTAAGTAGTTCATCTACAAAATGGCAGTATACATCACTTCCTGTTCTTTCACAACTGGCCCTTTCTCTGGATTCCCTTTTAATGACTTAATTTTTGGCATTCTGATTCTGATTTGTTAATTTGGTTATAATTCTCATGTTTCATAAATGGAGGAATGGTTTAACATCAAGTTGATTTAAAGGCTTTGAATAGTCTTTGATTATCTTGACAGTGACTAAACTTCCTTCCAAACAGATTGTTTCTTAAAACAGATTTAAACTTTTGAGAGGTTTTTAAGAAATATAACAGTGTTACGGGACCAAAAGTATGAGTGAACTAAATAGAAAATAATTATTGTATTTTCTATAATATAGATTTTGGGGGGAACTGTGGATATGGCAATTAATTCAATGTGTGTTAAATATAAAATATGCTTTCTGTAAGTCAAGGCACATATATGATATTTGGTCCCATGTTATGATCCCATCCCTCTAATAAAAAAGAAACTGATAAGTTACAGAGTACCAGAAAGACTGTATGCTCTTCATTAACCATAAAGAGTATAGTTTGTTTTAAGAATTTGCTGGTACTTAATAGGTATGAATACTTAGTAAATCCAAAAGTCATGTAGGGGCCAACTCCTGGCATTGAAATTAGAGTTGAGATCAATCTGTTATTCAGTTACCTGTATATAAATTTGTTTTTCTCCCTTGGCTGATATGTGTATTAAAGTCAGTTAATTTTTCCATTGTGTGTCCTTTTGGTTTTCAGTAGTCTCTATTACTTATAATAATTACACTCATACTAATTTAACCTTTTTGAAATTAAGAGCTTTTTTGGTATATATTAGTTAAGGGCTGGTGTTCAGTTCAGGATGATATATGAATGAATCTCTTCTAAAAAATGTTATTGCTTAAAATTGGGATTGTTTCATTAAACAGAATGTCAGCATGTGTTCATCTGCCTTTACATTTCTGTACTTGTTTTGGCTGTGTTACTTTTTAGTTTCAAATTCTAAAATGTAAGCGAAAAAGATACAAATCTGTATTATTTCATTCCATTGTATTCCATTGTTGGATTAAAGTATTTTAGATTTTAGTGAGAAAAATTAATACTTCATTTCATTAAGGATGTCTCATTTCTACTAAAAAAACAACATGATTTAAGAAGTACAGTTATTTTGAATTGGGATGTGTCTGTCATTATTTGGTTAACAATTACAGCAGTCTCATCCATTTGTGCTAGAAGGAGACTTTTGTTCTGCCATATAGTCGAAGGCTGAATCTTCTTACTATTGACAAAATAAGTGGCCCATAAAAGGTGGAAAGGTTTTTTCAAAATATAAGTACCTGACATGTCAATAAGATAAATAAAAGTATTACTTTGCATATAGCCAGCGTCTGTGATACTGTCACTTACAAATAACTACAATTAATTGGCCTCTAGCTTATCTTTTTTTATTTTTATTTTTTAGATTTATTTATTTATTTATTTATCTTTAGAGAGGAAGGAGAGAGGGAGAGGAACATCAATGTGTGGTTGCCTCTCATGCGCCTCCTGCTGGGAACCTGGCCTGCAACCCAGGCATGTGCCCTGACTGGGAATTGAACCTTGGTTATTTGGTTCGCAGGCCCCGCTCAATCCACTGAGCTAAACAAGCCGGGGATCTAACTTATCTTTAAAGCTGGGAAGAGGCTTTTACTTTGTTTAAAGGGGTTTTATTTATTTATTTTTAGAGAGAGAAGAAGGGAGGGAAAGAGAAACATCAATAGGTTGCCTCTTGCCCACACCCAGCTGGGGACCTGGCCACAACCAGGTATGTGCCCTGAAAGTTGAACCAGCAACCTTTCAGTTTGCAGGCTGGCACTGAATCCACTGAGCCACACCAGCCCAGGCTAATTTTTCCTTTTGTTAAAATTATTCAATATGATAGTGTTTTACAGATTTAGAAGTAGATGAATCACTTCATTCAGAAAGATATACAAAGTTTAGTTTCTGAGAAAGCACTAACAAATAATGGAATGGAACAAAATACTGATTTGCAGCCACCAATAATAATAAATCCGGCACTTAATATATCTTAACTCCACCACTTATTAGCTGTGTAACTTGTTTATGTAACTTTTAAGCCTTATTTTCTCCATCTATAAAATGAAGGTAGTATCCACTTTACAAGGTTGTTAGGTTTAAATGGTATAACCCTTGTTAAGTACTTAACATATTGCTTGACACATAGTAAGCACTCATTAAGTTTTTGGCTATCACAGGGGGTTTAATATTTAAGAATGAATTCCATTCCATAATTTTTATTTGAAGTTGGATTTATGCATTTGGAGTTCACCATATGTGTTTGAAAGAAATGGTTAGACTTTCTCACCAAATGTAGCTTATAGATTCTTCTTTTACCTCTTTTTTAAAAAAAATATTCACTTGAGGATATGCCTACTGATTGTGGAGAGAAGGGAAGGGGAGGGAGAGAAGCCTCCATGTGAGAGAGACACATGGATAGGGTGCCTCCTGGTCACACCCGGACCGAGCACCCTGACCAAGGGGACAGAACTTGCAACCCAGGCATATACCTGGACCTGGAATCAAACCCACCACCTTTTGGTCTACCGGTAGCTGCTCCAGGCAACTTAGCTGCACTGATCAGGGCGCTTACAAACTTTTTGAACCTGTAATGGACTACTATGTAGTTCTACGAGAGATTTTCTTTTTGCTGTGCTGGGTATAAAGCCTGTCCTAAAGAACGTATTTCCTTTTCCTTTGGTCCTTCATTTGTTTATTCATGGGCCATTTAATCCCAGTTTTGAAGGCATGCAAAGTATTCATGCTTTCCTAAGCATTTGTTTATTTTCTTAAGGTATCTTTTGTAGGTGTGTCTTCACTTTGAAAGTGCTTTATATTCCACATTGTATTAATTCAACACACATTAAATGTTGATTATATACCAGTAATACAGGATTCCTGCCCTGGAGGAATTTTGCCTTCTCATTCTTTCCACTTCCTGATTGTTTTTCTCAAACTAGATATTCATAGGAAAGCGAGGACCTTACTATGGTATGGTTGTCAGTTCCTTTAAACCAGTGCTTTTCAGATTTTAGGTTGTGACCCATTAGTGGCTTGTGAATTCAATTTATTGGGTCACAGTAATTTTAAAAATGGAAAGTATCAGTGTGGTGTGGAAGTAGGGGTAACCATTGTAGAGAAAACTTTTTTCCCTATATTTTGTGTTCTGGGTACCCATTTAAATATTTTGAAATTTCTTTTTCGCTTCATCCTTTTTGCTTCTAATCTATGTCTTTGAAATATGAATATGCTTGTTTGTTTTTTCTTTAACAACTCTGCTTTCAGGCTCTCCTGATTCTAGTTGCTAGTCTGTTTCATAGTGATGTTATATGCATTTTTTTTTTTCCGTGCTTGTAGGGTACTGAGGACTTTGTCTAAAAGATCCTGGGCAGGCTACCAGCAGTTTTGAGTATCATGGTAACTTCTGAGATTTTATATCGGGGAACATGTGTTATCATATATGTAGTATCACATTTTATGTATACGAGTGCAGTTTCTCCAGAATTGCCGAGTTTATTTAAAAAAGAAAACTATTTGGAACATATTAAGGAACTTTTTAATTTTATTTTTACAGATTTTAAAAATTATTCTTAGAGTGGGGGGAAGAGAGGGAGAGAAACATCAATGTTGGAAGAGAAACGTTGATCTTTTGCCTCTTGCACATGCTGCCCTGACTGGGGACTAGGCCCACAACCCAGGCACGTGCCCTGACAGGGATTGAATGTTGACCTTTCACTTTGCAGGATGACAGCCAACTGAGCCACATTGGTCAGGGCAATATTTTTTATTTTTATTCTGTAGGTTTAATTTAAAAACATTAATTGTAGTATATGTTTTAATAAGATTTATGTGCCTTTTTAAACAAACTAAATAAATATATTAATTATATAGCTGATCTTTGAATGATATGAAAGTTAGGGATGCTGAGCTCTTGCATAGTGGGAAATTCTCATATGACTTTTGACTCCCCCAAAACTTAAGTTGTCCCTTGGTATCTGCAGGGGATTGGTTCCAGGATCCCCTCAGGGTACCAAAATCCACAGATGCTCAAGTGCCCCATATAAAATGATGTACATCAGTAGTACAGTTTGCCCTTTGCATCTATGGACACTCCCAACCACAGACTGAAAACAGAAAAGGTATTTATTGAAAAAAATTCATGTGTAAATGGACCCTCACAATTCAAATCTGTGTTGTTGAAGGGTCAGCTGTACTTTTAAAATTTCAGTTTGCTTCAATGCATTCCATCTAACCCCATATCCTTATGTTTTAGTTGATGTTTTTAATCTACTCACGGTAGTAGTTAGGAGTCTCTAGTTTGTATTTTGGATTGATTTCTAATCTCACTGAGACTGAGAAAGAGATTTCAGAAAAAGTCGATGAACAGCGTCTCTAAACAAGGTCAAGGTTTTCCTTTTTTTACTCTTGGGAATTTAGTGTCACTCAAAATTGGAAAGGCTTTGTCTGTCTGCTAAAAGCATACATATCCTTGATTGTAAAGACTAAAATCACTAATTAACCTATATTGTACTTGATAAGGAAACTTTACTCTTCACTGTGGCACAGAACTCTGTATGGCATGTGTTATATGTAGTATTTAATACATGGTATTTAAGTAATGTGTAAATGGTAGCTGATGACTGATGTTTTATAGGGACAGTTATATTACAGGAGTATAATATTTCAGTAGGTTTTGTTTCAAGGATTCTGTGTTATAGTATTTAATATGTAGTTTTTAACTACATGCTGTGTACATGATTATGATTGTGATTTTTATCAGGACCATCACATTATAGAAATACTGTATTTTAGTTAATTTGTTTCAAAAGCTTCTGAGTCCCAGAGGGACAATATAATGTGCCCCACTTTCAGATTCTTTACTTTGAGATAGGATAATTTTTCTGTTATCTAGAAAAACACAAATAATTTGAAAATAGAGTAATGAAAAGATCCTTTTATCATTTTAGGTACAGACAAAATATTTTCGTGCATTTTGTTTTTTTTTTTAAATTAATTAATTAATTTATTTATTTATTTTTAGAGGGGAAGGAGAGAGGGAGAGAAACATCAATGTATGGTTGCCTTTTGTGCTTCCCCTGCTGGTAGTTAGCCTTCAAGGAACCGGTTTGCAACCCAGGCATGTGCCCTGACTGGGAATCGAACCGCGATCGTCTGGTTCGCAGGCCCGCGCTCAATCCACTGAGCTACGCCAGCCAGGGCTCGTGCATTTTGTTTGAATGTTCAATTCTATAAGTAATGCCATAAAACTTTAATCAAGAGCAAAAGGATTTTAAGAAGAAAAAAGATGTGAAAATTTTCTATTTGGGAAAGAAATGTTCTATAGTAGAGGAATTTGATTGCTAGCAATAGAAAGTGTAGAATATGGATATTTCTTTGTTTATGTGACATTTTGATTGAAATGATTATACATACGTAAACATTCTAATCTTTAGTTAATTGGTTGGTGAGAACTACATTCTAGAATAGCATGGTTTCAGAGAATATTTAAAATATTGGTACATAAATTTTGTTTGTTTAATATGTATTAGGTGATTTGGTAAGCTAGAAGAGTAAGTTTCACTAGAGAGTTTACTACTGTGGTAAAAGATAAATAATGAATTGCTACCAAATGAAATTTTTCTTTTTCTAGTCGAATACATATGAAGTAAATGCCAGTCATTATTTAATAATACAATAAATTATGAGTGGTGGATGTTGTTAATTTTTTATTTAGTAGCTTTAGTATTAGAATTGAGTTGGATTTGGGGCCTATAAGGAGGGCCAAATGTGATTTTTGAAAAAAAATTTTAATCAACAAGAATGGACTTTGGAAATTGTATGTAAAACTTACCTTTAGTTGGAGAATTAGCCTCCGGATATTTTATAGTCTTATCTACTCTAAATGACTCAACTTAACAGGGCATCTGGTTAATTTAAGAGGCTTGTAATTACAGAATTTCAGTCAACCTTCCAGGCGATGGCTTGGAATATATTAGGTTAAGAATGGTGAAATAGATATAATGTGCCAGCATCTAAATGTGTTTTATGACTCTCTTAGAGATGGTAAATCAAGTCATAAACAACAAAATGACTCTGTTGAGATATGAAATGTTTGTTAAATAATGCAAAAACTAATTGTTTATGACCATTAATAAGTTATACCACCATTCTGTTTAACATAAATTATATTGGAATTAAACTTAGATGAAATGGTATCCCAGGTTTTAATATCCATTATTTTACTTTATTGTACTCTGGTGACATTGTAATGTGAGATTAAAACATTATTTTTGAAAGTGTTCTTTTAAAAACCTTTTGAAGCAGGGTCTTTGAGCTGTTTGGTTTATTCATGTTTAATATAGAAATTAATTTCAATTTAACACTTTTTAAAGTTATTTACATAGGTTATAATTTATGATTTGGCAAAACCCCCAAATAATCCAGTTAAAAATGGGCAAAGGACTTGAATAGACATTTTTCCAAAGAAGATACCTGAATGGCTAACAGGTATATGAAAAGTTGCTCAACAGCACTAGTTATTAGGGAAATGAAAATGAAAATTGCAATGAAACCTTGGCTGGCGTGGCTCAGTGGATTGAGTGCTGGCCTGTGAGCCAAAGGGTCATGGGTTTGATTCCCTGTCAGGGTACATGCTTGGGTTGTAGGCTAGGTCCCCAGTAAGGGGCATGTGAGAAGCAACCACACATTAATGTTTGTCTCCCTCTCTTTCTCCCTCCCTTCCTCTCTCTCTAAAAATAAATGAATAAAATCTTTAAAAATAAAAAAGAAAAGAAATCACAATGAAGTATCACCTCATGCCTCTTAGACTGGTAACCATCAAAAAGACAAGAGAAAATAAATGGCTGTTGTGGATATGCAGAAAAAGGAAACCCTGTGCATTGTTGGTGGGATTGGAAATTGGTATAGTCAGTATGGAAAACGGTATGGAGGTTCCTCAAAAAATAAAAAATAGAACTACCATGTGATGTAACAATTCTTTCTCTTGAAATACATACAAAGAAATTAAAAACACTGACTTGAAAAGGTATCTGCACTCCCCTCCTCCCTCCATGTTCATAGTAGCCAAGACAAGGATACAACTTAAGTGTTCACTGATGAATGAGTGGCTAAAGAAGTTGTGGTGTGTATTTATATATATATGATGTTATATTATTTAGCCATAAACAAAGAAATCCTGCCATTTGTGACAATGTGGATGGAACTTGAAGGCATTATACTAAAGTCAGACAAAAAAGACAAATACTATATGATTTCACTTATATGTGAAATCTAATATAAAAACAAAATCCTACCAAATTCACAGAAAAAGGATCCATAATTGTGATTAACTGAGGAGAAGGTTAAGGGGTGGGGGACTTGAAGGAAGGTGATTAAAAGGTACAGACTTCCAGTTACAAGATAAGATGATAAATACTAGGGACATAATGTATAATGTGATGGCTATAGTTAACACTGCTGTACAATGTGTAGGAAAATTGTTAGGAGAGTATATCCTAACAGTTCTATCACAAGGAGAAATATTCTTTCCTTTTTATTGTGTCTGTTTTATTGAGATAATGGATGTTAACTAAATCTATTGTGATAGTCATCTCACAATACATGTAACCATCATGCTGTAATATCTTAAATGTATATGGTGGTGTATGTCAGTTATTTCTCAGTAAAATTGGAAATTTAATTTGTATCAAGAAAAACTTATGATTTGTTGGTATGCACTATGAAAACACCAAATCAAAATAGTTACTGATGGAATTTGAATTTATAGACTTCCAATTTAGCCAGAAAGCTATGTAGCTTTAGTATCAAAATAAGATTTAGTAATAACACATATATTTATTACATTATATTTTGAGTGCTATATTAAGCACTGTGCTTATCAAAATAGGTTCAGTAATGACATATTTATTACACATTTTTGAGTGTTCTTTGCTAGGGTAATGTGCCAGTATACAGAAATGAGTAAGACCCGATCCCTTCCATTTTCCAGTTTAGTAGGATACATACTTGCAAACAAATATATACAATAGTGCAGTGCAAGTTTTTCTCAACCTAGGCACTGTTGACATTTTAGGTAGGATAATTCATTGTTATGGAGATCTGTGTTGTGTATTATGGATATTTTTCAGCATTAGATACTAGTAGTACTGCCCGCAGTTGTGATGATCAAAAATATCTGCAGACATTGCTAAAAGTCTCCTGGGGACAAAACTATCTCTCATTGAGACCCACTGGTGTAGTGAATGCTAAGGTTACAGTAAGTGGAATGTACAGCACAAATGAAGTAGAGTTAAGGGATAAACGATCCCTGAGGGAGTGAGGTTTTATATGGGACTGGGAGAAAAGTAGGATCGGTAAGGGTATCATATAGTATATACCTGAGAGTATGAAAGACCAATATCTATCTAAGTAGGTGAAAACTAATAGTTTGTGGCTTTAAGCTTATTTATGTGATTTGGGTTGGATATTTGGTAAAGTGGAGCTGAAAAGGTACTTTGGGGCCATATCTTTTTCCTTTTTATTTGAGGCATAATTAAGGAAGCAGAGTACCTACTTGTAAATAATAAATGTTTAATTTTTGCAGATTTATATACTTATGTAAATGCCATACATAATAAGATATGGAACATCTGGCTTATCTTACAGTTATTTCTTGAAGGGCCATTTTTTATTGTGTTGCTAATTGACATGAGTTTGTATAAAAGCAGGAGTGTGACATGATCAGATTTGTGTTTTTAAAAGATTCTTCTGGATGTACTGTGGAGAATAGATGGGCAGAAGTTACATGTAGGGAGATTGGTTAAGAAATTATTGCAGAAGTCTAAAGTAGTAGCACTGATGTGATGAATTTGAGAGATTAAGGCAGAAAAATTGATGGAATTAGGGCCTTACTAGAGGTAGGAGAAAGGATATGTTGTGAATGGCTTTATTTTGCAAGGGAACAAGGAAAAGTAATGATTTTTACTTTGGTTGTATGTGAAGAGTGACTAAGTCGTATTAGTGTAACAACTCAAAAATTTCAATGATTCTTAATAGGACAAGTGTTTTTTTCTTCACATGTGTATAGTGTGAGTGGTGGGTGGATTCTGCTTGTTCTCAGACCTTCTGCAAGGTCTCACTGATAGAGGCTCCATCTCAACACATGGATACCATGGATCTTCATGGCAAAGGGAAGAAGACTGTTGCTAATAACTCACTGGCTCTCTAGTGTCTACCTAGAAGATGGTCATATCTTTTTGGCTTATGTAAGGTGTATGACCTTAGAGATTTTACAGAGGGTAAGGAAGTGCAGTTCTTCTGTGTGTCCTGGAGAGAATTGAAATCTATCAACCATGGTAAATGTTTGTCATGTGTTGAGTTATAGCTTAGTCTTTTAAAATTTAAATTATGTTGAAACCTTATGTAAGAAGCTTAGTAGTAAGAGCCACCACTTACTTAGTGTTTACCATGTACCAGGTCCTTTAAGACATTTTTTTAAAATATTTTATTTATCTTTAGAGGGGAAGGGAAGGAGAGAAGGAGAGAAATATCAATGTATGGTTGCCTCTCGTGAGTCCCCTGCTGGGAACTGGCCTGCAACCCAGGCATGTGCCCTGACTGGGAATCGAACCGCGATTGTGTGGTTCGCAGGCCTGTGCTCAATCCACTGAGCTACACCAGCCAGGGCCCTTTAAGACATTTTTATTTTAATTTTTTGCAAACTGATGTTCTTGGGTTAAATGACTTAAGATCACATAGCCAGCCAGTAAGTGATGGAGCTAGGAGTGTGTAAAGCCTGAGCTAGTTGTACTATACTTGGTTGAGTGGCACCTACTTGGCAGTAGGGTGGAGGGAGGAAAAAACTTCTTGATTGACTTATCAATCAAATATTGTTAGACTTAAATGAATTAGCAGTGGCGTTCTTCCTGTAAATAACATTTTTCTCTAAGATTTTTTCCTGAAATTTCACAAGTTTAAGACTATTTCATTGCATTTTAATGATTCACAGATCATTAAAAACTGCTGTTTCTTAACCATTAATTTTGTTCTTTAACACCTTCTGTTTGATTTCTGCCTATATCACTCTACTGAACCTGTTCTCTAAGGCTACCTACTTATTATAGTGTTGGAGTCTGAGAATCTTTCACCAGTTCTTTGTACATGCAATACCAATGTATGTGATTTACTTCTCTGTTAGAATTTCATTTCAGGTTTGTGAATTACTAGTCATGGTGGTGTTGGTAATCAGAGTAATAGAGAGTCTGGCTGGTAGCGACAGAAAGTCAAATAGGAGGCTGAGTTAGGAGTAGGGATTTTTGTAAGAAAACCCAGGAAAGATAAAAGGAAACAAGTAAATCTTACCTATCTATACAACTGTCTTCTTACTTGTCTGGGAAGGAAAGGACTTACCTTTGAGAGGCTGACAGTACTTTAATGGTTGGGCAGAGCTAAGGCTTTCTATAATAGGGAAGGTCAGTGAGTTATATGTGAGAAGAAAGTTAAACAAAGTATTTCCATCATCTCTATTCTTGTATCTTGGGGCCATGATTTGGTCTTTGGAAAATCAGCAGCTTTTGTCTTAAAAATCAGAAAAGCCTTAAATAACAGAAAGAAATTAAATTACTTAGAATAAGATAACTTATAGCTGGTATAAAATTCAAAAGGCACAAAAAGTTATAACATGAAAAGTAAGTTATCCACCCTGACCGGTGTGGCTCAGTGGATTGAGCACTGGCCTGTGAACCAAAGGGCTGCTGGTTTGATTCCTAGTGAGGGCACATGCCTGGGTTGCAGGCCAAGTCCCCAGTTGGGGGTGTGTGAAAGGCAACCACACACTGATGTTTCTCTTCCTCTGTTTCTCCTTCCCTTTCTCTAAAAATAAATAAATACAATCTTAAAAAAAATAAAGTCACCCTGTCTGTCCTCTGCCTACCCTTGACCCCTCCCTATTAGCAACCACATTTCTTTTGTATCCTTTCAAAGATAGTTGGCATTAAATATCTGAATGATGGGATTAGGTATGGGTGGGTAGAACCCACTTACTATGCATATCTCCAGAAGAACAGTAAACATTTATAAGCCCTTCATCAAAACTTTGAGGAGGAGAGACAGGAGAAGCTCATCATTAGTAAATTAACTGTGTGGTACACATGGCTGATTTAGGATATGTAATTGTTACCGGCATTTTCTTTACTTAGAATTCAGTGTATGTTAAAAATCCTGAGAGCATATATCTACTTTCGTTCTTAAGCTTCCTGACCTTATTTTCTTTTTAATATCTTTTTTAAAGAATTTATTTATTTATCTTTAGAGGGTAAGGGAAGGGAGAGGGAGAGAAGTATCAATGTATGGTTGCTTCTCATGTGTCCCCTGCTGGGAACTGGCCTACAACCCAGGCATGTGCCCTGACTGGGAATCGAACCCTGATCCTCTGGTTCGCAGGCCCGCATTTAGTCCACTGAGCTACACCAGCCAGGCTCTTTTTAATATCTTGGTGCCTAAATATCTTAAGTGCCTAAAATACTAGTTTGTTTATTAGTAGATTTTCAGGAAACAGGACTTTGAGTTTAGAGAGAAACTCTCTCCCTGTTTGCAAAATACTGTATTAAATGCTGGGGGGAAATGGTGTTCATGAAAGACAGGTTTAGAATCCACAAGGAGAATAAGTTCATGTGTGGTCTTTTATGTCTTCTATTCCTTATAGTGTTTAACACTATTTACAATCTCTTCCTTGTTAAAAATTTTATATTACTGGTTCTTTCTGACTTCTCCTAACCGAATGTCTCAGACACTTGATACTTTTTTGTTTGTTTCTGAACAGGTCCGTTTTTTTCGTCTTCTCTTTCCACTGCCTTTCCCCATCCCATATTTTTATGGCTGCCTGAGATGTCTTGCATTTTGTGGATATCCATAGGCACATTAGGTTCAACACACATAGAATAAATTCATCTTTTTCTTCTCTTGCAAAAAGTTACCTGTATTTACCTACCTGTTTCAGTGTTAATAACATTTTAAAGTCAACTTTACCAAGGTATAGTTTACTTGAAGTGAAAAGTGTGAAATGTGAAAAGTGTGAAATGTGTGAAATCACACATTTTTAGTGAACAGAGCAGTGGCTGTAACCATCACTATAATGGAGATGTAGAACATTTTTATGTCTGCAGAAAGTCCCTCAGGTCTCTTTGCCATCAGTCTCACCCCAGTTTCATTCCTAGTCAGCCACTGATGTGATTTCTGTTACTAATAATTAGAGTTGCCGCCCTGGCTGGCGTAGCTCAGTGGATTGAGCGCGGGCCTGTGAACCAGACGATCGCGGTTTGATTCCCAGTCAGGGCACATGCCTGGGTTGCAAACCGGTTCCTTGCAGGCTAACTACCAGCAGGGGATGCACAAAAAGGCAACCATACATTGATGTTTCTCTCCCTCTCTCCTTCCCCTCTAAAGATAAATAAATAAATAAAATCTTTAAAAAAATAATTAGAGTTGCCTTTTCTAGAGTTTCATTTTGCGTTTAATTTCTTTCTTGTGATATAATATCTATGATAATTATCCATATTGTTGTATGTATCAGTAGTTCAGTTCTTGTATTGCTTAGTAATATTCTAGTGTTTGAATTTATCATTATTTATCCATTCATTTGTTGATTTATTTCGAGTCATTTCTAGTTTTTGGCTATTAGTGAGTAAAGCTGCTGTGAACATTTGTGTATAAGCTTTGTATGAACATAAAGTTTCATTTCTGTTAATCTTTCTAAGGTCTAGAAACTTAAGGTTCTTTTCATCTCTTTCCTCACATGTATCCATCCAGTAGATTATGAAGTCATGGGGTTTCTGCCTTTGAAATGTTTCATCTTTTCTCTTTTCCATGGATATTTAAATACATGGATATTTAATACTTTTGTGAGAAGCTACTTTTTATTTTGTGAAAACTTATTTTAGAAATAGGGGATGTAAGGGTGATGTTGCAAATCCAGTCCTTGCTGAGTGAGGTTCTAATCAGTTGGGAAATGCTGACTAAAATTGGTGAGAGGATGGTGCTGACATTGAAGGTACAGGGTGGGGAAAAGGGATGTTGCTGCTGGATGCACTCTGCTGCTGATTTCATTCCATCCCTATAGGCACCATTTAGTTCCTATTTTAGTTGGTAAGTTAAGATTGCCACTTTCAGTTTTTTGTTGTTTTTTTTTTAGTTTGTTTTGTTGTATATTCATGGCCATATATATGGTATAGAATGGTGAAAAACAAAGTTTATCATCTTGGATCTCTCATTGCTGTGTGAACTTGAGCAAATTACATAATCTCTGGGTCTCAGTTTCATCATCTATAAAATAGGATGATAATAATAATACCTGTCACATAGGATTGTTAAGAGGATTAGATGCATTATTATATATATCTCTTAGAATAGTACCTGGCATATTGTATTATATAAATATTAACTAGTATTATTACCCTAATTTAAAATTACTTAAAAAGGCTATCTTTTCCGCTCTCATTTTAGTTCCTCTTATATATTGCTGTAAGATTTATCTCCTAACACACATCACTCTCGTTACCTGTTTAAATTTACAAAGGTGCAGTATCATCTGGCAACTATTTGTGTCTTTTTATTTCAATTGTGGTAAAATATACAAACAATAAACTGCACGAATGAAGTTTAACAGTTATATTCACTACTCAAATTAAGCTGTAGAAAGTTTCTGACATTCCACATTTCCCCCATGTCCCTCCTCCCCCAATAACCATCCCTTTTCATCTGTTGTGACTTCTTTACTCTAGGTTATTTTTGCAAATAAATCTTCACCTAAGGATATGTTTATTGATTTTTGTAAGAGAGAGAGAAATATTGATGTGAGAGAGAAACATCAGTTGTTGCCTCCCATATGGGCCCTGACTGGGAACCTCAACCTAGGTATATGCACAGACTGGGGATTGAACCCTCAACCTTTTGGTGTATAGGACAACACTCAAAAGCCACTGAGCCACCTGGCCAGGGCCCAATCAATCTTTTTTTAAATTGAAATGTAGTTGACATATAACATTATATTCCTTTCAGGTATACACCATAATAATTAATATTTGTATGTATTGCAAAATTACCATGGTAGGTGTGGTGTGGTTTGGTTAACATCTGTCACCATGCATTGTTACAATTCTTTTCTTTATATGAGAACTTTTAAGTTCTATTCTCCAAGCCACTTTTAAAAGTACTATACATATGGTACATTTACACAATGGAATTCTATGCAGCAGAAAGAAAGAAGGAGCTCCTACCCTTTGCAGCAGCATGGATGGAACTGGAAAGCATTACACTGAGTGAAATAAGCCAGGCGATGAAAGACAAATACCATATGATCTCACCTTTAACAGGAAGCTAAACAACAAAACAAACAAGCAAGCAAAATATAACCAAAGACTGAAGTAGAGAACAGGCAATGACCAGAGGGAAGAGGGGAGGGAATTTCAGGGGAAAAGGGGAAGGATTTACAGGAACTAGTATAAAGGACACATGGACAACAACTAAGGGGCGTAGAAATGGGAGGGAGGTGGGGAGCACTGGGGGTGGGGGACTGGGATGAGAGTAAAAGACAAAACTGTACTTGAACAACAAATAAATTAAAAAAAATAAAAGTACCACACAGTATTATTAACTGTAGTCATCATGCTGTACATTATATCCTTAAAAAATTTATTTTCTAATTCAAATTTTACCTTTTGACCCTCTTCACCCCATTTTACCCCGCCATCCCCAAACCCCGCCTCTGGCAGCTAGCTGTCAATCTGTTTTCTCTATCTATGACATGAGCTTGTTCGTGTTTTTAGATTCCATATATAAGTGAGATTATATAGTTTTGTTTTTGTCTTTTTCTCTCTGACTTATTTCACTTAGCATAATTCCCTCAAGATCAATCTATATGATTGCAAGTAGTGAGATTTCATTTTTTTTTCAGCTGAATAATAATACTCCATGTCTTGATAGATAAACGCATGTATTTGTATACAGCCTATGTGTTATATTAATAGACTATAAATATTATGTTTACATATACAATTTCTAGCCCACATTTTCTTTATCCATTCATCCATTGAAGAACACTTATTTCTCTGTATTTTGCTATTATAAGTAATACTTCAATGAATATCGGGGGTACAGATATCTTTTCAAGTTAGTGTTTCCTTTTTTTTTTTTTTGATAACTACCCAGAAGTAGAATTGCTGGATCATGTGATAGTTTTATTTTTGATTTTTTGAGTGACCTCCATACTGTTTTTCAGAGTGGCTGTACCATTTTTCAATCCCATCAGCAATGTATGAGGATTCCCTTTTCTTCACATCCTTGCCAATGCTTGTTATTTCTTGTCTTTTTTATAACAGCCATTCTAACAAGTGTAAGGTAATACCTCATTTGTGTTTTTGATTTGCATTTCTCTGATAATTAGGGATGGTGAACACTGTATGTTTTGTTTGGAAAAATGTCTACTCTCATCCTCTGCCCATTTTTAAATCAGATTGTTTGGATTTTTTTTTTTTTTGCTCTCCGGTTATATAGTTCTGTAAGTTTTTTATATACTTTAGATATTAACCTTTTATCAGATATATGACTCACAAATATTTTTCCCATTCTGAAGGTTGTCTTTCATTTGTTGATGGTGCAAATAATTTTTTTGTTTAATTTTTAAGGTTATCTATGTTGGTCCTTTCATGTTGCTGCAGCCTATTTTCCATTACTGCCCAACACACAGACTTTATTATACCTGCTCTGCCTATGTTTATGATGTCCTCTTAGTGCCCTTTTTATCTTGTCTGTCCTGTTCTCTCTGTCCATTCAAGTCTTCCATGAAATTGTCCCTAACTGCTTCAGCTTATACTTTCCTTGTTCTTCTCTTTTTTGACCCATTATCAATATTTTAGTATTCAATGAGGTATTTTCCCGTTTTTGTAATTACTTAATCATCTTAACTTTAGTAGGACTATGGTTATTTTGTATTGCTCCCTTATGCTTAGCATAGGACACATAGTACTGATTATTGAATTTTTAAAATTTAAATTCTCTTAAGTATTAAACAGCAACCAGCAGTTGTATTAGAGAACTTCACAGTGAATGAGGACAATTATTTGCAAAACCACAAGAAATAAAAGGCATAGCTCCATGAACCTATATAGATTTTGAAGCCATACTAGTGTGCTAGACTACAGTGGAATCTAAAATTTAAAACTGGGAAGAGTTGTACAGGTAATCTGATTGGGTATCCTTTCTTCCCCTGAATGTTGAACCCATGAGAATTGCTTGGGTGAGTCATGGTATGTCTATGAACTTCCTGAAGCTATATGCAATTTGCCAGGTAGATACACATGTAGATACACATTTTTCTGGAGTAAGAATCTGTAACTTAATTGGATTTTCAAAGGTCTGTGATTCAAAAAACTTTCAGATTCTCTGACCCAGCCAAAATATGACATTTTTCAGATGAGACAACTGAGGCTCAGACATAAATCAAGACACAAGAGGGATGACTTACACAGTCATTGTTACTCACAATGATGATCCTTGAGTCAGAAGGAAAATAGTATTAGTTCAGTGTGTATCTAATACAATTGAAATATTTCTATCCCAAATGGTTAAAACAAACTTCTTAAAAATTGAGGTCAAATCCACATAGTAGCCCTGGCTGGTGTAGCTCAGTGAATTGAGCGCGGGTCTGCAAACCCAGAGTATTGCGGTTCGATTCCCAGTCGGGGCATATGCCTGGGTTGCAGACCAGTTCCCAGCAGGGGACACACGAGAGGCAACCATATATTGATATTTCTCTCCCTCTCTCCTTCCCTTCCCCTCTAAAGATAAATAAATAAAATATTTTTAAAAAATCCACATAGTATTAAGTTAATAATTAAAAAATGAATACTTTAGTGCCATTTAGTACATACACAGTATTGTGTGACCATCATCTCTATTCTAGGATAAGTAAATTTTACCTACTGTACATAGAAGCAGACCCTTTCTTTACCCATTAAGCCATTGTTCCGCCTTCACCCCTTCCCCCTTCCCCTGATAACCACCAATCTGCATTCTCTCTCTGTAAATTTGCATATTCTGCATATTTCAGATAAATGGAATCTCGTATTGAGTTGGCTAAAAAGTCTGTGTTTTTTCCGTAAAATAAGACACATTTTCTCATTTTCACCAATAACTTTATCGATTTGGATATTTTGAGAATGTCTGCTATCTTCTGTGTGGTATAATACTGATTTTTCTCAATTGCTGTCTTGATTTGATCACTATCAACTTCAACTGATCTACCTGACCATGGAGCATCATTCAGAGAGAAATCTCCAGCCTGAAACTTCGCAAAGCACTTTTGACACGTTTGATCAGTCACAGCACCTTCCCCATACACTGCACAAATCTTTTTTTGTTTCAGTAATGTTTTTACCTTTCTTTAAATAATAAAGCATAATATGCTAAAAATGTTGCTTATTAGAAGAAAATAGCCAATATTAAATGGCTACACAAAAATTTACCAATTTTGATAAGTTTTTTTAAGCGCACGCTGATAAGGCAGCTGTCACAATACAATCTAACAAAATTGCTTCAAATGATGTTAAAGACAACTAAGTGCTACTAGAGCCATCTTACAGGAAAAAAAACAAAATAAATTTTTGGCCAGCCTAGTATAACCATTTATGCCTGGCTTACATTTAGCATAATTCTGTGGAGCTTCATCTACCTTGTACTATGTATTAGCATTTCATTCCTTTTTTGGCTGGATAATATTCTATTTATGTCTATATTACAGTTTGTATATCCATCTATGGATGGACATTTGGGCTGATTTTACCTTTTGGTTATTGTAAATATGTACTTCTTTGATTACCTGTTTTCAGTTTTGTGGGTATATACCTATGTCTAAAATTGCTTGGTCATATGGTAATTCTATATTTAGCTTTGAGGACCTGCCTGCCAGTTGTTTTCCACAGAAACAGAACCACTTTACATTGCCACCAGCAGTGCACAAGGGTTCCGGTTTCTCCACATCTATTATAACAGTTAATTTTTGTTAAAAACTTTAAAAACATTTAATTTATTTATTTTTAAATAAATAAATTTTAGAGTGGAAGGGAGGAAGAAAGGGAGAGAAACATCCATGTACAAGAGAAACATGGATCAGTTGCCTCTTTCACACCCCCAATTGGGTACCTGGCCTGCAACCCAGGCATGTGCCCTGACTGGGAATCAAACCAGTGCCCTTTCAGTTAATAGGCCAGAGCTCAGTCCACCGAGACACACCAGCCAGGCCTTCTGTTAATTTTTTTTTTAATTATGAGGCATCCTTGTGGGTGTGAAGTGCTACCTCCTTGTGGGTTTGATATGCATCTCCCTAATACTGTTGAGCATGTTTTCAATTTGCTTATTGGTCATTTATATATCTTCTTTAGAAAAATACAAACTTGATTTTCAGAGAGATATGCTTAAGTTATCAAGAAAAAATTTTCAAAATGTGAGATATTTGCTGTTACTATATAATTAAGTACCAGACTATTTGGTACAAATACAGAGTACTTTGGGTAATTAAAAAGAAGAGAGCCCTGGCCAGGTAGCTCAGTTGGTTAGAGCATCATTGTAGTAAGCCAAGGTTGTGAGTTTGATCCCCAGTCAGAACACATACAAGAATCTCTCTCCCTCTCCTCCACTTCCTTTCACTCTCTCCCTGTCTCTGTCTAAAATCAAGAAATGAAAAAAGGGGGGGGGGGGCGGAGATGGTGAGACTAAATTTTGAGAGTTTGAGACCCCTTTTAACATTCTGTACAATTAAAAATTTTATTGCAGATAAAGTAATTTTGGGGTGTTTTTCACCTTCAAATAGTTGAATAATGTCCTTTGACTTGGCTTTGAAAGATCTCCATTTAATTTTATGCATAGAAAAGTACAATTAAAAATATCCTCACCCAAGGATATGTTTATTGATTTTAGAGAAAGAGGAAGGAAGAGAGAGAAAGGCATTGTTGTGAGAGAGAAACATTGATTGGTTGCCTCCTGTTTGTGCCCCAGCCGGAACCGCCAAACCCAAGGTATGTACCTTAACAGTAATCAAACCTGCAACTTTTGTGTTTATGGGACAACATTCCAACCAACTGAGCTAGGCCAAAAGAAGAAAAAGCCAGGGCAAAAGAAGAAAAAGCACAATTTTTGAAGGTATACATATTAAATTACTTGATTTCAGGTAAGTAATATAAGACATAATATATTAAACAGACAAAGATGAGCAGGTAAAAATATAGATAGGAAAACAAGATGTTACTCTGAAACTATTAATGATATTTAGCATATTAAGCTTCATTGAAGTGTCATTCATATACAAATAATTGTACAATTTAGTATATTCGTTTTGATGCCACAATCAAGGAAAAAAATACCATTACCTCCAAAAATACTCTCGTTCTTTTTTTGGTTATTGTTGTTTTTTTACTTTTGTGCTAAGAATATTTAACATGAGAACTATTCTCTTTAACTATCTTTATGATATTCACTGTTGAAAGAAATGGACTGAGAATTTGTTTCATGTTTTTTTTTCTAAGTAAGGAGAGAAATAGTCACATATAAGATTTAGTGCCCATTATATATAAAAGGGGGAAAACCCCATTTATTCCATGAGAAAGTAATTGGAATAATTAAAGGGGTGGTTATATATTAAAATTAATAAACAGAACATACTGAGTGGCTTCTTCCATTAATGTAAGCTAAAAGTATGTATTTGACATTTTTAAAAATTTGGTTTAATCCTCAAACTATGTTGAGGAAAAGGTTTGGACTGACTTGAGATTTTGATTTCCCTCCTTGGAATTATATTTAGTGCCATATGGTACTTTAGAAAGGCAAATTTTGAACTCATTAATATTCTAAAAGGGATAAACTTCATGGCAGATACTATCTTTTAATCATTTTTTAATTTAATAAATTCTTGTTAAATAAGCTTGTAATTGTTTTTATATTTGCTTATACTACTTTATAATTTCTGAATCTCCAGTACCTAGGACAGTACCTGGGACTTGGTAAAGGCCTAGTAGATGTTGCATGAATTATGCTTATTTTGGTTTACTGGTTGGTTTCGATGTTGTGTAGTTACATCAAATGGAAGCAAGTTAGTTCAAGCTTGATAGCCATAAGAATGCTTGATCTTTTTATAGTCCCTTTCCCCTCATGAGTTATTGTATATATTTCAATATTGGAACACAGAGCATTGTTAAACCTAAATATTAATGATTTGCTATGATAATTGTATTTTTTAACATATGGTCAAAACTGGTATTTTTCCCCCTAAAATTTTACATTTTTAAAGGATGTTATAGTAATTGCTTAAATAAAATGCATTTCTTGATTTGCTAATATTCCAGTATATCATATAAATTTATTAACTGCAAAGGAATAATAAGAATTTAATATTTCTTTAATAGACTTACAGAAATCAAAGTAGATGCTAAAATATTGTTATAATACATAGCTCTCAGTAGTTAAGGGTTTATAACTGGAGATTTCACTTGAGAGTCGGACATTCTTTTTTGTATCTTTTCCAGCTTTATTGAGATATAATCGACATATAATGTATGTTTAAAATTTTTGAGGTAGTTAATCTTACGGAAAAATTGCAGTTAGTAAAGTGTTCAAGTGTGCCCTTCATTCAGCTTCCCCTAAGCCTACATAATCATAGGATAATTACCAAATTAGAAAATCAGCATTGGTATAATATTATGAACTTAATCTCAGCCCTTATTTGAGGTTTACCAGTTTTTCCAGTAGTAATCCTTTCTCTTCCAAGATCTCACACTACAGTTTATTCTGTGTCCTTGGTCTCTTCCTGGCTGTGATGGTACTTCAGTCTTTCCTTGTCTTTCATGACCTTGACACTTTTGATGAGTATTGGTCAGTTATTTTTAAAATGTCTCTCACTTAGGAATTATTTGTTTTCTCATAATTATATTGAGGATGTGTAAAAAAGATTTTACTTATTTTTAGAGGGGAAGGGAGGGAGAAAGAGAGGGAGAGAAACATCAGTATGTGGTTGCCTCTTGTGTACCCCCTACTGGGGACCTGGCATGCAACCGGGGCATGTGCCCTGACTGGGAATCAAACCAGTGACCCTTTGATTTGCAGGCAGGCATTCAGCTCACTCAGCCACATGAGCCAGGGCTAAGGACATATGTTTTTGTTAAGAATGTACTGCAAAGTGGTATTGTGACCTCAGGCATATAACCTGATGTTGATATGTCTTATTACTGTTATTAACTTGGTTCATTTGCGTAAGGTGGTTATCTGCTGCATTCTCCACTTTAATTATTACATTCGATTTGTAATTAATTAATATCCTGAGACTTTATGTTTCCTGGTACTTTTATCAAAATTAAGAAACTGACATGAGTGTATTATTACTTATTAACTAAACTCCTGACTTTATTTGGATATTACCAGTTTCTCCATTAATGTTTTCTTTCTGTCACAGTCTGCTCTGAAATGTGTCAATTTCTCAGTTCCTCCTGTCTTTGTTTTTTATGATCTTGGCAGTCTTAAGATGTATTGGCCAACTATCCTGAAGAATGTTTCCCATTTAGGTTTGTTTGATATTTTTCTTATGATTAGAGGTGTGATGGATTTTGTGGAAGAATACCACAGAAATGTAGTGCCTTCTCCATTACCTCATGTCAGGAGGTACATGATATCCTCATGATGCTGATGATGTTAGCCTTTCTCACTTGGTTAGTGTAGTGTTTACAGTTTCACCCATGTAAAGTTACAATTTTCCTTTTACCTACTCTATTCTTTGGAAGTGAGTCATTAAGTCTAGTCCCTGCCTTACGTGGGGAGGAGACTCTTGTAATTTTGATTTGTACTTGCTTGATGTCTCTTCATGGTGATTATTTGCTATGTATCTCTCTTCTTTAGCTAAGTTATTTGCCCCCCCCCCATCCATTTTAAAATTGGGCTGTGTTATTATTTAGTTATGAATTTTTTAAAAATTTTATTTATTTGTCTTTAGAGGGGAAGGGAAGGAGAGAAGTATCAATGTATGGTTGCCTCTTCTGAGTCCCCTGCCGGGAGCTGGCCTGCAACCCAGGCATGCCCTGACTGGGAATCGAACCGCGCGCTTTCATGTGGTTCGCAGGCCCGCGCTCAATCCACTGAGCTACGCCAACCAGGGCTATTTAGTTATGAATTTTATATACACTCAGGATATAAGCCCTTTTATTAGATAAATGTTTTTACAAATATTTTCTCTCAGTCTCTGACTTGTCTTATTTTTTTAACACTATCTTTCAAAGAACAGTTTTCAGTTTTGATGAGGTCTAGTTTATATGTTTTTTCTTTTTTTAATGGGTTGTGCTTTTGGTTTTATATCGAGGAAGTTTTTGCATAAATGAAGGTCATGAAAAAATTTTGTCCTTATAGAGGTTTTAAATTTTTTGGTTTTACATTTAGGTCTCTTATTTATTTTGAATGAGTTTTTGTTTAGGGGTAAGATAAAAGGTTTTTTTAAAAAAATGTATTTCATACTATTTATTAGAAAGACTATCCTTTCCCCATTGAATTATCTTTGCACCTTTGTCAAACAGCAATTCATCGTATATGTGTATGTCATCCTCTGGTCTCTGTTACGTTAATCTATGTTTTTATCCCTACACCAGCATCACACTCTTTTGATGACTGTAATTTCATCCTGTCTTGAGTTCAGTTAGAGTGTGTCCTCCCTTGATTCTATTCTGAATTGTTTTGGTTATCCTAGGTGCTTTGCTTTTTTATGTAAGTTTTAGAATCACCTTGTTAGCTCCTACAAATTGACTACTGATGTTTTGAGATTGGATTGAATTTTTGGATGATTTAGAGGAAAATTGACTTCAATATGGAGTCTCCTAATCTACAAGTAGGGCACAGCTCTCCGTGTCTTTGCATCATCTTTGATTTCTATCATCAATGTTTTATAGTTATCAGCATATAAATCCTGCACATATTTGTTATATTTATCCCTAAGTATTTAATGATTTTTGATGTTAGTGTAGATGTTACTTTTTTTCTCCTAAGTTTTAGTTTCATTACTAGTGTATAAAAATACAATTGATTTTTGTATATTGATTTTGTATTCTGCAACCTTGATAAATTTACTAATTCTAGTAGCTATTTATAGATTATTTGGGATTTTCTCTGTGGACAGTTATGTTTATGAATAAAGAATTCTGTTTCTTTTCAATCTGAATGTCTTTTATTTCTTGAATAGGTATGATGAATGGATATCCTTGCCTTGTTCCCTATATTATGGTGAAAGTATTTAATCTTTCATCATTACATGTGATATTAATTGTAGGGTTCTTATATAGATATTCTTTATCAGGTTAAGGAAACTTCTGTTTTCAGTTTACTGAAAGTTTTTGTCATGAGAATTAAATTTTGTCAAATGCTTTTTAAAAAATCTACTAAAGTATCATGCTTTTTTAGTTTAATATAGTGAATTATATTGATTGATTTTCAATTCTGTGATATACTCCACTTGCTCATGATATATTATTATTTTCATAAACTGCTGGATTCTGTTTACTAATATTTTATTCAGAAGTTTGCACTTACTTCCATGTAGGATATTGGTCATTTTCTTCTTCATATCTTTTTCTGGTATCATGTTATTTTGACTTAGTAAAATAAGTTGATAAGTGTTTGTATGTTGGAAGAGTTTATGTAGAACAGGTGTTATTTCTTTTTTAAATATTTGGTAGAATTTGCTAGTAAAACTATCTGGGCCTAGAGTTTTCTTTGTGAGAAAGCTTTAGCTACAAATCAGTTTAATGGAAACAGACTGTTTTCGGTTATTTATTTATTCTTGAGTAACTTCAATAGTTACTGTTTTCTAAGGACTTTGTGCATTTTACCTGTTATCAGATTAACTGGTAAAATTATCCATAATATTTCCTTACTCTTTTCATGTCTATAGGGTCTTAGTGATAAATCCTGTCTTTAAATCCTGATATGATAATTTGTATATTTTCTCTCTTTTCCTGTATCAGTTTGGCCAATGTTTTATCTATTTTATCTTTTTAAAGAACTAGCTTTTCTCCTGGCCTTGTAGCTCAGTTGGCTGGAGGGTCATCCAATGTACCAGGTTTGCTGGTTGGAGCATATACAAGAGGCAACCAAAGGATGCATAAATAGGTGGAACTGTCTGTCTGTCTGTCTGTCTGTCTCTCTCTCTCTGTAAAAATCAACCAAGAAAAAATAAAATCTAAAAACTTTTAAAAAACCCTAGATTTTGTTTAAATTGATTTTTTCTATTGGTTTCTTTTGTCCTGTTTTTAATTGCATTGTTTTTTACAATTTATTTCCTTCTTTCCTCCTGTGTTGTGTTTCATTTGCACTTTTTGTTTCTTTCTTAAATTATTGATTTCAAGTCTTATTTTCTAATATAAGGGTTTAATGATATAAAATTTCTCTTTAAAGTACTTTCTTAGCAGTGAACCACAAGCTTTAATATGTCATGTTTTCACTTATTCAAATTAAAAATATTTCCAATTTTCTTTGTGTCCTCTTCTTTGACCAACTATGTGTTAAGAAATGTGTTGTTTAATTCCAAATATTTAGGGAGGGTTCTGACTTAATTTCTAATTTAATTCTGTGATCAGGGAACACGCTCTGAATGAATTTAATTCTTTTATATTTATTGATATCTGTTCTATGACCCAGTACATGGTCTGTTTTGGTAAATGTTCCATGAGTGCTTGAGAAGAATGTACATTCTGCATTTGTTGGATGAAGTGCCTTATAAATGTGAATTAGATCAAGTTATTGTGAGTGTTGTTTAAGTTTCTATATGCCTACTGATTTTCTGTTCTCTTAGTTATAGGAAGGAATGTTGAAGTATCAACTATAATTATTAATTTGTTTATTTTTTTCAGTTTTGTCAGTTTTGCTTCATGTATTTTGAAGCTTTGCTATTAGGTGCATATACATTTAGGGTTGTTGTGTATTTTTTTAAAGAATTTATTTATTTATTTTTAGACAGGTGAGAGAAAGAAGGAGAAAAACATCAATATGTGGTTGCCTTTGGAGAGCCCCCCACTGGGGACCTGGTCTGTAACCCTGCAACAAGTCAGGACCTGTCCTGACTGGGAATTGAACTGGCAGCCCTTAGGTTCACAGGCTAGTGCTCAATCCACTGAGCCACACCAACCAGGACTGTTGTGTATTCTTGATGAATGGTCTTTTTCTCATTATGAAACATCCCTTTTTAACTTGGGCAATATTTCTTGTTCTGAACTGTTTTTGTAATACAGTCATACCTTGGTACTCGTCAGCTTCAGAATTCATCAAACCCTGTACTTGTCACATTTTGATGAGAAAAAAATGTTTCAGCACTTGGTGCTTGCTCAGAACTTGTTGCACTTGCTAGAACTTGTATAAGTTATGTCACTGCCCTGCAAGAGGAAATGCTTCATCATTAGATACTCACTGGTTTTGGGACTTGTCATGAGTTCTGGAAAGAATTGACGAGTACTGAGGTACCACTGTACAGCCACTTCAGCATTCATTAGACATTTTTAAAAAATTGTGGTAAGATATACATAACATACATTAAATAAAATGTACCATTTTAAGTATACAATTTAGTGGCATTAAGTGCATTCAGTGTTTTGCAACCATTGCCACTGCTCATTTCCAGAACTTTTTTTATCATCCCAACAGAAACTATGCATCTATTAAAGAGTAACTCCCATTTGCCCCTTCCCTCAGCCTGTCTGAATCTCCGTTCTACTTTCTGTCTGAATTTGCCTGTTCTAGGTACCTTATTTAAGTGGAATCATATAGTACAGAGTAGGGCAAAAGTAGTAGGTTTACAGTTGTGCATGCAGGAAACAGAGTTTATTCTTAGCACAGAGTTAATAGTATTATGTGTTAAATAGTGTATCATTTTTCATATGAATAACTGCCTTCTTTTCCTCCACCCTGTATTTGTTCTTTTGTGACTGGCTTATTTCACTTAACATAATGTTTTCATGTCTCATTTGTGTTGTTGCATGTCTCAAGATATCCATTCCTTTTTAAAAGGCTGAATAAAATATTCCATTGTATGTATGTATCACATGTGGCTTATCCATTCATTTGTTGATACACATTTGAGTTATACCTTTTGGCTGTTGTGAATAATGCTGCTATGGACATCGGTGTACAATGTACAGATTCTTTGATCTCTTATGTTTAAATCTTTTGGGTATATCCAAGGGTTACTCCAATATTCTTAACCTTAGTGTTTGTATGATGTATCTTTCTTACTTTTAATCTGTTTTTGTCTTTATATTTAAAGTGAGTTTCATGTCAACAGGTTTTTTAAATTCTCTTTTTAAATACATCTATCTGTCTTTTATTTGGAATATTCTTTTTTTTTAAACAGCACCTATCTCACAGTTTTTTTCCCAAGAATCTTTTTTTAATTTTTATTTATTTATCTTTAGAAGGGAAGGGAAAGAGAGAAGGAGAGAAATATCAATGTATGGTTGTTTTTGGTGCATCCCCTGCTGGGAACCAGCCTGCAACCCAGGCATGTGCCCTGACGGGGAATCAAACCGCGATCTTCTGGTTCGCAGGCCCGTGCTCAGTCCACTGAGCTACACCAGCCAGGGCTATTTGGAATATTCTTAAAGTAACCATATGGTTGGTTTTAAGTATTTGTTCTTGCTATTCATTTTCTATTTGTCTTATCTTTTGGCTGTTCCTTTGTCCTTCTTCACTGCCTTTTTTTGCATTTGGTGAGTTTATTTATTCAATTTTGTCTCCACTGTAGCTTAATAGGCCATGATTTTTATTTGATTTTATTTATTTAGAGAGAAGGGAAGAAGGGAGAAAACATCCATGTGAGAAAGAAACATTGATCTGTTGCCTCTCCCATGTGCCCCACCCTGGGCTGTCTCTCCCAGGTGCCCCAACCAGGGACGAGGCCCACAACCCAGGCATGTGCCCTGACCAGGAATCTAACCAGTGACCTTTTGCTTTGCGGAACGATGCCCAACCAACTGAGCCATGCCAGCCATGGCCAGACTGTAATTTTTTTAAGTGGTATTCTACAGTTACAATAGGCCTCTGTAACTTGCCAGATTCCACCTTCAAATGATATACCGTTTCACATGAAATGTAGGAAACTTCCAAGGGCATTCTTCTATTTTCTCCTCCAATCCTCTGTGCCATTGTTGTGTATGTATATGTTAAGAATTCTAGATTATACTGTTGTGATTTTTGCTTTAAACAATTTATTGTACTTTAAAGATAACTAAGTTATTTTTAAAGCTTTTTATATTTATACCATTTAATTTATTATTTCCATTAATCCTCTTTCCTTTGTGTAGATCCTAGTTTCTATTCATATGTGAACTTTTTATATGTGCTCGAGGAACTTACTTTAATGTATTTTCACAGATTTTGTCAGAAAAAGTCTTTATTTTACCTTAATTAAAATTTTTAGAGGGTATAAGTATAGGTTCAATGCAATTATGAGACGTAATACTGGCAAATCCTGTATACTCCTCACTCAGTTTCCCACAGTAGTAACATCTTGCGTAACTAGTATAATATTTCAACAGGAAATGGATGTTGATACCACTTGACTTGATGTTATTCAGACTTCACCAATTTTTCCTTTATTCCTTTTTGTATGATCTCATTATGTGTATTTAATGCTTTGTAGTTTTATCACATGTGTAGAATTAGTATGACATATTGCAGTCAAGATACAGAATAGTTCCGTCACAAGGAGCAGTTGTGCTACCCATTATTGTCACAGCCACCTCTCCTCTCCTTTATCCACCCAACCCTTGGAAACTACTCACTCTGTTCATCTTTATAATTTTGGTGTTTTTGGAATGTATGTAATTATGCAGGGTACAACTTTTTGAAATAGGTTTCTTTTTTTTTTTTTCACTTAACCATGATTCGTGTGAGCTTTATACAATTTGCTTCATGTACCAATAGTTGGTTCTTTCTTGTTGCTAAGTAGTATTCCATATATTTAATACCATTTAAATTATTATTAGGATGTGCCACATTTTGTTTAACCATCATTTGTTGAAGGATATTTGGGTGTTCTCCTAGCTTTTTGCTGTTAAAAATAAAGTATACCAGGTCCTTAAATGGTGTCATTTCATTCAACTTTTTGTTATAACATTGATGAGAAAAAAACAATTCCTGGACAGGCTACCACATGTGGAGTTGGCATGGTCTCCCCATGTATGTATGGATTTTCTGTGTGTATTCCAGTTCTGACTCATGTCCCAAAGATGTGCACATTAGGTTAATTGGTGTATCTAAATTGTCCTAGTATGAATGAGTGTGTACCCTGTGGTGGAATAGCATCCTGTCTAGGGTTGATTTTTTTTCCTTGTGCCCTGAGCTGCAAGATAGGATCTGGCTACCCATGACCCTGGACTGGAATAAGTGAGTTGGAAAAGAATTATGCTTATTTTTCTTTTTAAAAAATATTTTATTTATTTATCTTTAGAGGGGAAGGGAAGGAGAGAGGAAGAGAAACATCAATGTATGGTTGCTTCTCGTGCATCCCCTGCTGGGAACTGGCCCCTGCTGGGAACTGGCCCCTGCTGGGAACTGGCCTGCAACTCAGGAATGTGCCCTGACTGGGAATCGAACCGCGATTGTCTGGTTCACAGGCCCGCGCTCAAGCCACTGACCTACACCAGCCAGGGCTATCATGCTTGTTTTTTTATTAATCTTTCCTAAATACATTTATAGCTCACATTTATTGCAATGTTTAATATTAGAAGTGTTTTGGGGTCTTTATTTAGAAGTTTAGTGAAGTTTTTGTGACCAGAAATATGCTATCGGAACTTAACTCTTGTTTATGCCAATTAGCTTGTGAGAAAATTGGTTTCATTATACATCCTTTTTTCTTAAAGTTGTAGTTTCCAAGAACCTGTTGATGATATTAAGTGAGGACTCACTGAAGAAACATGCAAAAGGTGTACATGTTTTAGTGTGAAAATAAGTTTTGTTGGTCTGGGATAAATGACCCAATTGTAGGTCATTACAGTAAACTTGTGTTTAGTTTTATACGGAACTGCCCTATTTTTCTAGAGTGCCTATGACTGTTCGTATTTTTTCACATCTTTACTAGTATTTTTTTTAATTGTGGAAAATATGCATAATAACAAGATGGTGGAATAGGTCATTGTGGTACTCACATCTTCCCATAATCACATCAAGATTTACAACTAAATTACAGAAAAACTATCACTCAGAACCACCTGCAGTCTAGCTGAACGCAAGTGCTACAACTAAATATAGAAAGACGTGTAGAAAGAAGAAAATAATGTTAAAGTTGAGACTACATTAACATTAGCTAGGAAAGCCCATTTTTGTCCTGCTATTTCTTCTTCTAGGATGTACAGTTGTAGCTCCCAACAGCTGTCTTGAATTATGATGTGACTTTGAGGAAGCCATACTCTGAAGGCTGCATAGCAAAAAACAGGAGCCTGAATCCCTGATAGTACCAAGGGGCCATTGTACCAATCTTGGACTACTGAACTTCTGGCTAATATATGGAAGTGAAATAAAGTCCTATCTTGTTTAAACTATCAAAATAAATATATATGAATGACACCATTTCAGCCATTTTTAAGTGAATGCATTTGTGGCATTAAGTACAATCACATTGTTTGCAATGCTTCCCACCGTCTATTTCCAGAATTTTTCATTTTCTTCTATTGGAATTCTGTACCAGTTAAACACTGACTCATCATTCCCTGTCTCCCATGCCCTGGCAACCACCATTCTACTTTCTGTCTTTATGAATTTACTATTCTAGGAACCTCATATGAAAGGGATCATATCATTGGTTTTTATCATTGGTGTTTCAGCAAGTTGATTATAATATTTCTTTGTCTTGATTTGAGGTTACCCTGGTGTTGCTTATTGAGCTTCTTGCATCTCTGTGGGCTTATGGCTTACATCAAAATTACGAAATTTTGGTTATTATTCTAATATTTTTAGTCTACCCTTTCTTTTAGTAATCCAATTACACATATGTTAGACCTTTTGATATTGTCCCACAGTAACTGAGATCCTACGTGTTTTTTTTATTGTGCTATTACTTGGTTCTTGTTTTCGTGTTTCCATATGAGTAGATTTTTAAAAAGATTTTATTTATTTATCTTTAGAGGGAAAGGGAAGGAGAGAGGGAGAGAAATATCAATGTATGGTTGCCTCTTGTGTGCCCCCTGCTGGGAACTGGCCTGCAACCCAGGCATGTGCCCTGGCTGGGACTTGAACTGCTATCCTTTGGTTCACAGGCCCATGCTTAGTCCACTGAGCTACACCAGCCAAGGAGGAGGATCTTTTTAAAATTCATGGCTCATTTCTTCTACAGTGGTATATGTGCTGTTAGTCCCATTTATTAACATTTTTTTATTTCTGAATTTTATTGTTCATTTTTTAAAGTTCTGTTTTGTTCCTTTTTTCTCTCAAGCATATGTTCTTATGTAAATATTTGAAGATACTTACAATAAATAATTTAATACCCTTTTCCTTCTCATTTCTCTTTCATTATGAGGTCTTTTTATTGACCAGTGTTTCTGCTAGTTATGGCTAACCTTTGCTATTTTTTGAATGTCCTTCTTTTTTAAATTTATTTATTTATTTTTAGGGAGAGGGAAAGGGAGTAAGAAAGAGAGAAACATCGATGTGCAGTGTGTGGGAGAAACACCAATTGGTTGCCTGTTGCACGATCCCAACCAGGGATCGGGCCTGTGACCCATGCATATGTCCTAAATGGGAATCGAACTGGCAACCTTTCAGTTTGCAGGCTGGCATTCAATCTATTGAACCGTACCAACCAGAGCATGTCCTTTAATTTTTGATTGATTGTAATATGTGGTCAACTTTATTTTTTATATGCTGACAATTTTTTTTCTATCTCTGAATAATGTTACACTTTGTTTTGATTGGTAGTTACTTATGAATCAGCTTGATCCTTTCAAGGCTGTTTTTAAGCTTTATTAAGATGAATTTAGAGAGGTCTTTATGCTAGGTCTAATGAAGGTTAATGACCCCTTTGGGGTCTCTGTGGAATGCTTCAAGTCTTCAATAAGGAATCTCCACTGTGGTTGAGTTGAAACTCAGACATCCCCCAGCCTTGTGTGACCTCTGGGAAGTTAGCTTTCTAACAGTTGTTCTCTGCCAGACCTTTTGGAGTTCCACACTTTGTGTGCGTAACTTAGTATTGAGTCAGATACTGAAGGCATCCCCTAAATAGTTCTTGAATTCTTTCCGTAAAAAGCTGCTTTCTCTATTTCTGTTGCTTGGCCTAACTGAACTCTGATCTCTCTTTTCAGTTCACAGGGACTGCTATGCTTTACTTGGAATCCTTTTCACTGTACTGCATTCTGGAAAGTGCTTCCAGGTAGAAAGCCAGTAACCATATAACCTACCTTTTTTGTTTCACTCCTCTCAGAGCTTGCAGTCACATATTGCCTCTTGTCTAGTATCTAAAAATGGATTTTATATTTTTTCCAGTTTTTCAGGTGTCTGGGACAGGAAGGTAAATCCTGTCTCAGTTATTCTATCATTGCTCCGAAGTCGAAGTTGATCCCAAATTTGCACCAAGTTTACAAAAACAGTTTGGTTTAAATTTTGTCATAGTATTATGGCCAATATTGTGACATCATTATGATTTTAATTTTTATTAAAGTATAGTTGATATATAATATGTAAGCTTTAGGTATACAACATAGTGACTCTATATTTGTATACCTTTTTTAAATAATAATTTTTTTAATCCTCATCCTAGGATATGTTTATTGATTTTAGAGAGAGAGGAAGGGGGAGAGAGAAAGAAACATCGATGTGAGAGAGAAACATCGATCGATTGGTTGCCTCCTATACATGCCCGACTGGGGATCGAACCCTCAACCTAGGTATGTGTCCTGACCAGGAATTGAACCCGCAATCTTTCAGTGTATGAGCCAATGCTCCAACCAACTGAGTCACCCAGCCAGGGCTCCCTGGTCTTTTATTGTCTTCCATGATATTTTAAAGAATTCAGGTTAGTCGTTTTGTATCTAATTTCTGTTTTGACAGAAAAATCATCTATGTGAGTCTGGTGTGGAGTTGCAGATAACTTTGTCTATATAAGTAGCGTGGAGTTGTAAATATCGAACTATTTTGAGTCTCTTCTTTGCCCGCCCCCNCTCTTATTTCCCCGCCCCCCCCCCCCCCGCCCCCAATTTTTGAACCATAATGTTTTGGAAGAATGTTTTTCAGATTATGTATGAAATTTTGAAAAATTTAAACAAAAAAATTTTTCTCTTTGCAAAGTTGCAAATTTGTAGATTTTGGGTTATGATATTAAAGTTAAAAAAATTACTGCTTTATTTGTACCTTGTATTTAAATTTCTGACATTTTCAACAGTTGCAATTCTGTTTTTTTAATTTGCATTTACAAAATTCACATGAACTTTTATTGAAGCAAATAAAGTAGAAATACTTATAAGAAAAATGAAAATAATTCTATAAATTCTAACATTCACAAAAAGCAATTGTCAAAATTTTGGTCTTTACGCTTCCAAACTTGAGGTAATAAAAGTATATGTGTCAGAGAAACATTAAAAGAATTTTGTATCACTATAACACTCTTGTTGCTTGCTTTTCCCTCCTGTTATAGTGGTTACATTATTAAACAATGAGCGAATGGAAAAGTAAAGGTGCCATATGATCTTTTTAAAGGGAAACAACTGGAAAGAGGCTCTTGTCTTACCAGTTAGCGTTTAAATAGTTACCAAGTACTATAAATAACTCTTAGTGATCATATCAGTTACTTTTCTAGTTCTCGGAATCTGAGTTCTCTGAGAATTAGAATTTGATGGGGTTAAGGTCTTGAGGACGAGAGAGGAGTGCTTGTGGAAAGTTGAAAATTAGGAAAATTCTAAACTTTGTTTATTTGGTACTGTGTTTCATGTAAATATTATGGCCACAAAATTAATTTTTCTTACTTAAATTTTAACATTTGCTTTTTAAATAGGTAGAACATTTCACCATTGAAGAGTACAAAATAGACAGTAAAAAGTCTCCCTCCCAGTTTTGTGTCCTAGGCTCTTGAGTTCCTTCATCAGAGGTCATCAGTGCTCTCAGTTTCCAAGTATCTTTCCAGAGATATGTAAGAGAAAATTTGTATACATCACAGAACACGTTGGAAATTACCTGACTCTTTTAATCTAATTCCCTTTAATAGTATTACATTCGTATAGGGTTTCACAATTTTGCATTGTACTTTCACACACAGTCTACCTTGTCCTTGTAACTGTTTTGGAAAGGAGTGAATAAAAGCTCGAAAGTACAAAGAATTAAAATTACTACTTAAGACATGCAGAAAGAATAAGATCAGAAAAGATTCTTTTTATTATTTCTAAAATACCTGATTTAGGTCATTAGGTGAAAGGTGTAAATTGTATCCCCTTCCTGTCAAAAATGCTACAGTGCAATTCTGATGCTAACCACCTGTAGATCAGATTATGGGTTTAAGGACATGGTCCTCAACTTCAGGTGTCAGCTGCAAATTCTTGGGATCCCCAGACCTACATTTTTGACCAGCTGGCTACAAATTGAAGGGGTTCCCGTGATTCCCCTCAGATTTGATGATTTACTAGAATGAATCAAAGAACCCAGGAAACTGCTATACTGTCACAGTTTTATTGTAAAGAATTCAAATTAGGACCAGCTAAATGAAGAGACACAAGGGGCCAAGCTTGGGAGGGTCGCAGGTGCAGAGCATCCAACTTCTTCTCTCTGTAAAGTCAGGAAGTATCACCCCCAGCAGCCAGGAAACTCACTTGTCTAGAGTATTAATTGAGATTTCAATATGTGGGGTGTGGTCGATTGAAACATTGGCAGCAGAATGGCCTCCTGAATAACAAAGATACTCTTATTACGTAGGGTAAATTCTAGGATTTGAAAGTTTCCCCTCCCAGGAAAGTTTCCCCCATGTATAGGGGGAAAGCTAGTCAAATTCTTTTCTATACAATGCTGTCATAGGCTCCCAATATCTATCCTTAGAAAAAGTTCCTGTACCAGTTTTTAAAATTATCTTCCCAAATATAGTGTATTGTATGTAAGTATATATACATTTGTATATATATAGTTTTGTATCTGTGATATTAATATTATTTTCTAGATAATCTTTCTCTTTTTCCATCTGGACTTTTATGCTTTTTCTCCTTGTGGGATGCCAGTCCATTTGGAGGAGGAGGGTATGTCTTAAAAATTCTTGTGTTTTTCCAAGTTCTATATTGTTCCAGCCATGTAGCCTTTCTTGCCCAGCCCTCATCTAGGCAGTCTCTTTTCTGAACTGTTATAGTTCTGTGTGTCTCCAAGGCATAAGTCACTTAAATAATGATTTATCATAATTGCCTATACTCTTGCCCATTTCTCATTTACAAATTTAGGGTTTATAAGGGAATGGGTTTTGTGAGTCTTACTTTACTCTCCTTTATATTCCTCCTCCCTCTAATATTTTGCTCACAGTGGATACTTAAATATCTCTAGTTTTAAAAATTATGTTTTTGCATAATTTATTGTCTACACTATTATCATTTGTTGTAGCAAACTGCAGTAGGAAGATTTTCTATAGGATTGATTAAATTCATTCAGAGATATTATTTATTCTACATTAAATTATATAGTTATATATATTACTACAGTTTACAGATGTGAGCAGTTTCCCCTGCACTCTACTTGAGTGAAAAAAACAGGCATACTGCTAACAAGGATTTATTTAAGTTTTTGGATTTAATATGTAGGGTGTAAACAAATGGGATTTTTCAGAAACTGCAGGTTCTGTTAAACAGAAGACTTATGTGTTTTTTCTAGAATATGATTCCTAATAATTCAGAAAATCTTATACTGTTGTAATTCAACTTGGCAATAATAGACTGGACCCACGTGGGGACTGTCTCCTTTAGGAGAGTCATATATACTCCTAATGTGTTTCTGACCCTTTTAACTATTTTGCTAATTTATGTTATCTTCCTAGCTTCTTTAGAGACTTCAATTTAAGACCTTTGATCAATTCTTCAATAATAAGATATCTTATAGGCTATTTCAAATTTGTTTTTATAGGTTGTGAAGTGTAGATTATTTTAAGAAACTAAGGCATCATTTAGTACTTTACTGGACAGATTTTCAAAACTGCCTACAAAATTTTAAATATATGTCTAAAGTCTAAAAAAGTAGAAAAATATTTAGTGTTTTCATTACAAATTTTATGCTGTAGATTGTTATTTTATATTTTAAGTGGCCCATTTATGTCAGGGCAGTTTTTTTTTTGTTGTTGTTTGTTTTTGTTTTGTGAGGATACCATATCTAATGAGAACATAGCTAGAGAAACCTAGAATCCTCATTTTCTGTAGAAAAGTTGATGGTTAAGAGTAAGGACTGGAACCCGGGATTGAACTGTGATTCCACAACTTACAGACTGTAATTTTGGTAAATTAACCTTTGTATCTCAGTCTCCCTATCTATCAAATGGGCACATTAATGATATTGCTATGAGAATTTATTGTTATTGTTGAGTCCAGTAATTTTCCTTTTTGTCTTTGTTTCTTAAGATCAAAGTATAGGATTTACTCCATGGTTTCTTCAGTTCCAAATTCTATTTCTGTAATTTTGGAGCAAGTTAAGTTTTAAAGTATTATAGCTTGATTAATTTTTCCATCTTTGATGACATTTTAGTAGGCTTTGACATCTAATTAACTTTAGTAGTTTATTATATTAAGTATCAGGAAAAGTAGAGAATGTTTAATTTAATTGAAATTTTAAGTATAATTTATTGATTATGCTGTTACTGTTGTCTCATTTTTTCTCCCCTTTCTCCCTCCACCCTGCATGCCCCACCCCCCATCAGCTTTCCACTCTGCCTTCAGTTCCTGTCCATGGCTTGTACATACAAGTTTTTTGGCTTCTAAATTTCTTGTACTTTTCTTAACTCCACCCTACCTATTTTGTACCTTCCAATTATGCTTCTTAATTTGTACCTTTTCCCCCATTCTCCCTGTCCTCTTCTCCCCTGATAACCCTCCATGTGATATCCATTTCTGTGTTTTTGTTTATGTTCTAGTTGTTTGCTTAGTTAGTTTTTGTTTTTGTTTTTTAGGTTCAGTTCATTGATACTTGGGAATTCCTTGTCATTTTACTGTTTACAGTTTTGATCTACTTTTTCTTAGATAAGCCCCTTTAACATTTCATATAATAGGGCTTGGCGATGGTGAACTCCTTTAACTTGACCTCCTCTGGGAACCACTTTATCTGCCCTTCCATTCTGAATGATAGCTTTACTGTATAGAGTAATCTTGGATGTACGTCCTTACCTTTCATGACCGAATACTTCTTTCTTGCCCTCCTTGACTATAAGGTTTCTTTTGAGAAATCAGCTGATAGCTGTATGAGAACTCTTTTGTAGGTAATTGTCTCCTTTTTTCTTGCTGTTATTAAGATTCTCTTCTTATCTTTAATCTTGGGTAACTTTTAATTATGATGTGCCTTGGTATGTTCCTTCTTGGGTTCAATTTCTCTGGGACAGTCTGAACTTCCTAGGCATCCTGGAAGTCTGTTTCCTTTGCCAGATTGGGGAAATTTTCCTTCATTTTTTTAAAGATTTCTTTTTAGAGAGGGGAAGGGGGGGAAAGAGGGAGAGAAATACCAATGTGTGGTTGTCTCTCACATGCCCCCTACTGGCCCACAACCCAGACATGTGCCCTGACTGGGAATCAAACTGCTACTCTTTGTTTCATAGGCCGGCATTCAAACCACTGAGCCACACCAGCCAGGGCTCCTTTGTTATTTTTTCAAATAAAATTTCAATTTCTTGCTCTTCCTCTTCTCCCCCTATGATTTGGATGTTGAGACGTTTAAAGTTGTCCCAGAGGTTCCTAAGCCTCTCCTCAATTTTTGAATTCTTGTTTCTTCATTCTGTTGAATGTTTATTTCTTCCTTCTGTTCCAGATTGGTTTTTTGAGTCCTGGTTTCCTTCCCTTCACTGTTGGTTCCCTGTATATGTTCCTTTATTTTACTTTGCATAGTCCACTTCTTCCTCTATTTTGCGTCCATACTCAATTATTTCTGTCAGCATCCTGATTACCAGTGTTTTGAACTCTGTATATCTGATAGGTTGGCTCTCTCTTTGTTGCCTAGTTCTTTTTCTGCAGTTTTGATCTGTTCTTTCATTTGAGCCATATTTCTTTGTCTCAGCAAGCTGTTAACATTGTAAGAGGCAGAGCCTTAGGTATTCACCAGGATCGGGCAACCAGGGTTGCTGCATTGCTGCACTGTATGTGGGAAAAGGGTCAGAGAGGGAACAATGCTGCTTTCTGAGCTCTCACTCCACTTTCAGTCACTTCCTCCAGTACCCACAAGAAAATTGGGCCCTTCTGGTGCTGATTCCCAGGTGGGTGGGTTGGTGTACATTATAGGATCTTGTGGGTCCCTCCACTGAGCTCCCCTGTGAGACTGGGACTTTCTCCTGTTGCCATAACCCTCATAGATTTTTACAGCCAGGGGTTTTGAGGCTTTATCTCCTGGCGCTTGAACCCTGGGTTGCATAGTCTGTCTCGCTCCCCAGGTGTTCCTTCTGGTTTATCCACATGCAAATGTGGGACTGCCTGGTCCACCAGCTGCCTCACCTGCCCAGTCTGCCACCTTCCCATGCATCCTCTCCACTCCTGCTGCCCAACTCTGCCCCTCCTACTAGTCTGGATGAATGTTTCTTCTTTAACTCCTTGGTTGTTGGTCTTTCATACAGGTAGATTTTTTTGGCAGTTCTGGTTGTTTTTTGTTTTTAAGTTTGTTGCTGTCCTTCTTGGCTGTATGAGGAAGCCAAGTGTATCTACCTACATCTCCATCTTGGCTGGAAGTCTCTCTAATTTTAAAATGATAAAAAGCTGGCCAACAGATTTCAGGTGTTGTGGAACAGATATCGCTGGTGGGAAACCAAAGTGTTGGAGCCAATGGGACTATTTAGAAAGTTAAATGTACATGTATCAGCAATCCCACTGCTCGAATTTACCTAAGATAAATGAAAACACATGTTCTCACAAAAGACTTAAATATAAATAAATACTCATAATAGCTTTATTCATAAATTAGCCAAAAAGTGGGAACAACTCAAATATCAACTGATGAATTGGTAAACAAATGTATGTTATTGCTAAATATGTAGTTAAAACTTAAGGGCTTTGGGGGGAAATGGGGTTAGCACTCAAAAACTTTATCACTGACACATAAAAAAAGATAGGAATCTAATAAAAACAGTAGTGTGGTTTTATACATGTTAAATGATTAATAAAAACATAAATAGTCTAATACAGTAAATATGGCACTCTACCTTGAAAGAGACCTTAAATTTGTGGAAGTGGGATGAGGAAGGGTTGCAGCTTGGGAGTTATTGTAAGACAATGAAAGACAGATTATCTGAATTCAGGCTGACAATATTAACACCAGATATATTTTATATTAATATGTGTGGACAGGTGTCCATAACGCATGCAGTGAACTGAAGTAGCTAACATATGTGTAAGGTGTTTTGTGTGTTCTTGGTGTTTATGATGTAGGTTTTATTATTATTCAGGTGTGATAAGGTCCCCACAGTTCAGGAGACAACTGCCATTGAAAAGACAGGTTTTATTTTTTGTTTGTTTTTAAAGATAGTTTGTTATAGTTCCCAAGAGGAGGGTCACACCATGCCATGCAGGGCCACAAAGGGAATCATCAGGTTGGTCAGGAGGGAGAGGGAACCTGAAGAAAAAATGGTTAAGAGCTTTTATTGTCATTTCTGTGGAAAAAATAGGTGAGGCAAGTTAAGCAGGTTTAGGATTGGCTACTTTGAACTATTCAGTTCAGTGGACTGCACTGAATTGTTGGGGACCCACAGTGATCAAGGGAGGGGAATATGAGCTTGGAGTGTAAGAGCTAGATAAAGGAGATAGTTGGGAGGATGCATTTTGGATTGGTTTGCATATGAAAATATGCTCTCTGGTTAGTTGTTTACTGTCTCTAAGAATTGGCTAGCCCTTCGGGTGCCAGAACCTACAGAATACAGAAATATAGTTAATGTATTTGGTTCAGCTGGGTGCAGTTTTCTGAATTCATTTGTTGTTCTCAGGGATAAAATTGCACATAAGTAAATGCGTAATTGGCATTATCCTAATTGTTTTCAAAATAAATGTTGGAGCAAAACTGACTGTATGTACAAATGGTGTATAATATTTGAATCAACATTTCCTTTGCAAAGTTAATGACACAAATCCTATTCCATAGATTTTAGTTTTATGTTAATACAAATTTCTTGGAACACAGCCATATTTGTAACAAGCAAAACAATTTAATAAGAGTAGTCTTGATCTTGGGAAAATAATCACAAATTTAAATTTTAGAGAAAAACTGAGAAAAATTTTATCTTAGTGTACATGCTCAGTGTAATTCAAGCAATTAAGATAGGTAATTATGTAGAAAGCCAATTGTTAGATTTGAAGTTCTTTAAAAATTACCTGAAAGTAATTGTATGCTTATTAAAATGGTTTTTTATTTGTAAAAAATAAATCATGTCTCCTTTTATAATTGGAGTGAATTTAAAAAATACCTGCTCTTGTGATTGTTCTGTAGCTACCAATTTGTACCTCTTAATTTACTTACTTTTTTCATCCACCCACAGAGATGTAAAATACAGCATAGGCAATACAGACAGTAATATTATAACTATGTGTGGGGCCAGTTGGGTACTTGAAATATTGAGGGGCCACACTGTGAAGTACATAATTGTCTAACTGCTGTGCTATGCATCTGAAACTAATACAGAATAATATTATATGTATACTGTAATTGAAACATAAAAAAGAAACAAAAAAAACCTACCCTTACCTAAACATGTGTAAGGAGACTTAAGAAGTAAATTAAACAATAGGATGTTTAAGTAGTCATTCAACATACATATGAGACACTATCAGGTTCTGTGGAGGAGTTCCAGGACCTTATGATCTATATAGCCTGGGGGCATAGGGCATGCAAACAACTAGAATACATAGAAAAATAAATTTTGAAATAGAGATGCAAAATTAAAATATATGAAGAGAAAGGAATTACTAATTCTAAATGAAGTTTCATGAAAATTTTATGGGTTCAAGATTTGAAGTCAGATTTAAAAAGAATAATTTAGCTAAGAAAGTGGCAAGGAGAGTATTTCAGGTGGCATGGAGGCCTTGATGAATATTACTGTGGTTAAGGAATGATACACTAGAAGAAAAGACTAGAAAGGAAGGTTCTAGCCAGATTGTGGAGTTTTTGAAGACCTTATCTACTGATAGGAACTTCATTCTGTAGGTATTATGTATTATTTGAGTTTTTAAAAGTGAGCAGTAATTCTGTGACCTCTCTTAAAAGAATTTCCTGCCTTACTCTGTACTTCATAAATATTAAAGGAAAAATTAAAGAAACTATATGAAAGATGAGTTGGAGAGGATGACTCTAAAAACAATCCAGATAGAACAGACACTTCTCCAAGGAGGACATACAGAGGATCCAGAGACACATGAAAAGATGCTCAATATCGCTGGCTATCAGAGAGATGCAAATTAAAACTACAATGAGATACCGCTTTACACCAATCAGAATGGCCATCATAAACAAAACAACAGACAAGTGCTGGAGAGGTTGTGGGGAAAAGGGGACCCTAGTGGGCTGTTGGTGGGATTGCAGACTGGTACAACCACTATGGAAAACAGTATGGAATTTTCTCAGAAAACTAAATTTGAACCTGCCTTTTGACCCAACAATTCCACTGCTAGGATTATATCCTAAGAACCCTGAAACACCAATCCAAAAGGACCTATGCACCCCAATGTTCATAGCAGCACAATTTATGATATCAAGAGTTGGAGGCAACCTAGGTGCCCATCAGTAAATGAATGGATCAAAAAACTGGTACATTTATACAATGGAATTCTATGCAGCAGAAAGAAAGAAGGAGCTCCTACCTGCAACAGCATGGATGGAACTGGAAAGCATTATGCTGAGTGAAATAAGCCAGGTGATGAAAGACAAATACCATATGATCTCACCTTTAACAGGAAGCTAAACAACAAAACAAAGAAACAAGCAAGCAAAATATAACCAAAGACCATGAAATAGGGAACAGACTGACAGGGACCAAAGGGGAGAGGGGAATTTCAGGGGAAAAGGGGAAGGATTTATAGGAACCTAGTATAAAGGACACAAGAACAACAACTAAGGGGGGTAGAAATGGGAGGAAGGTGGGGAGCACTGGGGGGGTGGGCTGGGATTGGGAGAAAAAGAAAACTGTACTTGAACAATAAGTAAATAGATAGATAGATAGATAGACAGATAGATAGATGGATGGATAGATAGCAGTCCAGATAGGAGGTTAATGCATTATTTTAAGTAAGATATGCCTTAGGCCCGAACTAAGCTATCATCAGCAATGGATAAGGGAGGAGATTCTAGTCTGTTGGATTTACCATTTTATTAGATTAATGTTAGAGGTGGAAAAGAGGAAGGGAAAAAAATTCAAAGGTCATATTTAGTCTTCTCCTTAGAGACAAAGAATAGTGGTGCCATTATCCCAGGTGGGAAATGCAGGGTAGATTTGGCTGAGTAGAATTGCTGAGTCACATGGTAATTCTATGTTTAGCTTTTTGAGGAACTGCCAAACTGTTTTCCACAGCAGCTATACCATTTTACATTCTCACCAACAGTGCACGAGGGTTCCAATTTCTCCAGTTCCTTGCCAGTACCTGTTATTTGACCCTGCTTATAGTTATCCTGATGGGTATAAAGTGATATCTCATTGTAGTTTTGATTTGCATTTCCTTAATGAGTAATGATGTTGAGGGGTTTTTTCATTACGTATTGACCACTTGTATATCTTCTTCAGAGAAACGGCTATTGAAATATTTTGCCCATTAAAAAATTTAAACATTTTATTTTATTTACCAATTACCTTTTGCCCATTTTTTAAAAAAAAGGTATTTATTAATTTTTAGAGAGAGGGGAAGGGAGGGAGAAAAGATGGAGAGAAACATCAGTGTGAGAGAGAAACATTCATCAGTTGCCTCTCATATTTGCCTTGTCTGGGGACTAAATCTATAACCCAGGCATGTGACCTGACCAGGAATCAAACAAACCCTTGACCTTTTGCTTTGTGGCATAGTGTGCAACAAACTGAGCCACACTGGTCAGGGCATCTTTGCACATTTTTAATTGTCTATTAATTGGGTTAACTCGATTAATCATTCTTTATATATTCTGGATACTAGGCCCTTATCAAATAAACAACTTGCAAATGTTTTCTTCCATTCTGTAGGTTGTCTTTTCACCTTTTTAATGAAAATGTTAATGGAAAAATTAGAGAAAAATAATGTTTAAGTTTGATGAAGTCCAATTTTTCTTTAATTATATGTGCTTTCAGTGTCTTATCTGAAAAAGTGTTGCCTAATCCAGAGTCATGCAGATTTTTACCTGTGTATTCTTCCAAGAGGGTTTTTCATCCATTTTTGACTTAAATTTTATATGTGGTATGAAGTAGAGGTCCAAATTTATTCTTTTGCATGTAGATATCCAGTTGTCTCACCAATATTTTTTGAAAAGACTTTATTTTCCTATTAAATGATTTTGACTCCTTTGCTGAAATTTGACCATATAGGTATGGATTCTGAATTTTCTTCTCTTGGTCTCTGTGGCTATCTTGATGACAGAAACACTCAGTTGCTGTAGTTACATGAATACTATAGCTTTATGTAGTATGCTTTGAAATTAGGCCAGGTGAGTCTTCCAATATATTCTTTTTTTTAGGATTGCTTTGTTTATTGTGTGTCCCTTGCTGTTAATTTCATTTCAGAATGTTAATTACTAAAGTATAAAAGTACAACTGATACTTGTGTAGTCTTAACAGTTTTTTGTGAATTCTTTAAGGTTTTCTTTATATAAAATTACATCATCTGTGAGTAGAGATAATTTTACTTCTTCCTTTCCAATTCAAATGCCTTTATTTCTTTTCTTGTGTAATTGTCCTGGCTTGAACTTCCAATACAATGTTGAGTCAAAGCGTTGAGAGTGACATTCTTGTCCTTGTTTCTCATTTTAAGGGAAAGTTTTTTTGTGTTTCACTATTAAATATGATGACACTTGAGGGTTTTTCAAAGATGACTTCTTTCAGGTTGAGGAAATTCCATTTTTTCCTAGTTTGTTGAGCATTTGTATCATGAAAGGGTGTTGGATTTTGTTAAATGCCTTTTCTGCTTCTACCAAGATGATTATGTATTTTTTCTTCCATTTTATTAGTATGGTATATTGATTGATTTTCATGTGTTGTGCCACCCTTCCTAGAGTAAATCTTATTTGGTCATGGTATGTTTTGTTGAGAATTTTTCCATGTATATTCATAAGAGATATTGATCTGCGCTTTTCTTTTCTTGGGATGTCATCTCCTGGCTTTATATGAGAGTATACTGGCCCGATAAAAATGAGTTGGTGTTAATTCTTGAAGTATTTAGTAGAAGTCAACCGTGAAATCATCTCATCCTGGGCATTTTGTGGTTGAAAGCTTTTTAATTATTGATTTAGTCTCTCTTTGTAATAAGGCTGGTGAGATTTTGTATTTACTTGAGTCAGTTTGGTAGTTTTTTAATTTGAAGAATTTGATCATTTTGACTAGACTAATTTGTTGGTCATATTATTCCTATGTAATTCTTTTTATTTCTGTAAGATTGGTAGTGGTATGACTGTTTTCATGTCAGATTCTAGTAGTTTGGGCCTTCTCATTTTCCTCTAGCCCAAAAAAATCTGTTAGCCCTGGCTGGTGTAGCTCAGTGGATTGAGTACAGGCCTGTGAACCAAAAGGTCGTGGTTCAATTCCCCGTCAGGGTACATGCCTGGGTTGCAGGCCAGTTCCCAGCAGGGGATGCACGAGAAGCAACCATACATTGATATTTCTCTCCCTTGCTCCTTCCCTTCTACAGATAAATAAATAAAATTTTTTAAAAATCTGTTAATTTTGTTATATTTTCAAATAACTGACTTTTGGTTTTATCTACTTTCTTTATTGTGTTTTTTTAAAATTTATTTTTAGAGGGGAAGGGAAGGAGAGAGGGAGAGAAACATCAATGTATGGTTGCCTCTCATGAGTCCCCTGCCAGGAACTGGCCTGCAGCCCAGGCATGTGCCCTGACTGGGAATCGCCTTTATTGTTTTTATATTCCACATTTTATTTCTCTCTGCTTTACTAGCATATTTTATGTTTTAATAGCCATTTGTAATCTGTGAATTTTTTATTCATGAAATTTGTTTACTTTTTGTTGTTTTTATTGGTTTGTAGGAATACTTTATGTATTATGGTATATGTTAACAAAGCTAAGACCTTTAGAATAATGTTGAATAATAGAAAGTAGGAGACATTCTTACCTTTTTATTTTATTTTTTTTACTGTAGTAGCAATGTATTTCACAATTAAATAGAATAATAAGGTTAATAAAATTTCATTGTTCAGGTTTGCCCAGGGGTCAATAATAATGATGTGTATTTCCTAGAAAAGCACTCATGTAGTAGTATATCTATACAATAGAATACTACTTAGCAGTAAAAATATAACAACTCTAAGAGTAGGACCATGTTATAGCTAAGAAAACTGAGTCAGAGAGAGGTTAAGTGGCATCCCACATCATACAGCTAGTAAGCAAGGGAGGTAGAATTCTATCTCAGGTATTTTGGCTTCAGAGGTTGTGTACTTCACTATAGTGTAAAATCAACCCTTGTTCCTCAGAGGCCCAGTCTAATACCTTGAGGCCAATAATACTGTACTACATATCTGTGGAATATCATTCCAGAGACAGTCTGTGCATGTACAAATACATACACGTACAGATACATACTCCCATATATTCCCCCCCCTTTTTTTAAAGAAATGATTAACATAGTATTGTTTATATAGTATTCTGTACCTTATTTTTTTAAACTAAACATGTCTGTCATACTGTTTTCAACCTTTGTTTTATTTATTTTGGATGGGTCTGTCTTTTTTTTTTTTTTAAGACTTATTTATTTGTTTTTAGAGTTGGGAAGGAAGGGAGAGAGAGGGAGAGGGAGAGAAACATCATGGTGTGGTTGCCTCTCCTGTGCCCTCTACTGGGGGCGTGGCCCACAACCTAGGCATATGCCCTGGTTAGGAATTGTTCAGTTTGCAGGTCGTTGCTCAGTTCACTGAGCCACACCAGCCAGGGCTGGGTGTGTCTCTTAAATGAATGTGTTTGGGTTATTTTTTTTTTTAACCCAAAATGAGGATTTTATGCAGAATAATTTAGTCATTCCAATTTATTTTTATCAAGGTGTTTAAGGCTTATATTTGTCAAATTGCTTTATTTTTAATTCTTATCTAGTCTTTTTTTTCTTTTCTATATTATGTTAAAGTACATTGAGTTTTCTTTGTTTCCTGTATATTTACTCTGGTTATTTGATAGTTCTTTATCCTGTTTCTGTTCTGCTATTGGTCATTCTTCTGGAACAAAAAAGCCCTTCAGATTTATTAATTTAGTTTCTTTTCGTTGTCCTTTGTTTTCATCTTCTCATTCTGATTTATATATTTATATGAAATGATTAATAAAAATGACATTAAGTAACTTAGTATGTTAAAACACTATATTTGTGCTATTAAACATGAAGGGGTTGATTTCAGTTGTGTTATTAAATCACAACTTAGTTATGCTGAAATTTCTCATTTTATAATCTGATTTGTCATTTTCAAATTTAATAGCCAAACAAATCACCCCCACCCTGGAAGGCCCAGGAGTAAGGTATATGAATAGCACATTTCTTACCTCTTGGCATGGTGGGGAATTTGGGATTTAGCAGAAAAGGTGATCTTTTTTTTCTAGGTGTTCTTCTAATGAAAAAGAAGCTCTTGTCACTTTGCAGTGGTTTTCTAGTCCTTGGTCAAGTTGTATAAACAGTGAAGTTCATTCTTTGTTATTTTTCATCTCTTCACCTGCAAAAGTCCTATAAAATAGATTATTTTATGCAAATATTGAATAAACACCAAGGTACGGTTTGGTATTTTGTACTAAACATTAGAAAACATTAACAGTCCTATTTCTAATCTTTATTACATAGATGTTATTAAGTGCTTGTTATACATGTAAGACATTGTGAAAGGTGCATAAAAGTTTCAAATGATTATACTCTAATTGTATCAAGAACATACATAAAATGGTAACTAGTGGGGTTGTATAATTAAGGTCTGTTGTTTAAAAGAATATTGCCTATATTTCTTTTTTAATAATTTTTTATTTAATTCTTGTTCAAATACAGCTTTCTGTCTTATATTCCCAACCCTGCCCACCCCCCGCCCCATGCTCCCCGCCTCCCTCCCATTTCCACCCCCCACCCTTAGTTATTGTCCATGTGTCCTTTGTACTTGTTCATGTGAGTCCATCCCCTTTTCCCCTGTGATTCTCTCCCCTCTCCCCTCTGGACCCTGTCAGCCTGTTCCATATTTGAGTGTCATTGGTCATCTTTTGCTTGCTTGTTTGTTTTGTTTAGATTCCTATTAACGGTGAGATCATATGGTATTTGTCTTTCACCGCCTGGCTTATTTCGCTCAGCATAATGCTTTCCAGTTCCATCCATGATGTTGCAAAGGGTAGTAGTTCCTTCTTCCTTTCTGCAGCATAGAGTTCCATTGTGTAAATGTACCATAGTTTTTTGATCCAGTCATTTACCAAGCCTATATTTCTTTCAAGTTAAAAAACTGAGAGCCCTGGCTGATGTAGCTCAGTGGATTGAGCGCGGGCCTGCGAACCACATGATCGCAGTTCGATTCCCAGTCAGGGCACATGCTTGGGTTGCAGGTCAGTTCCCAGCAAGGGACGCACAAGAGGCAACCACACATTGGTATTTCTCTCCCTCTCTCCTTCCCTTCCCCTCTAAGGATACATAAATGAAATCTTTAAAAAATTAAAAATTAAAAAAACATGAAAAGTATTTCATACATTTGGGGAACAAGAATTTGAAAGATAGAAAGGATCCATGGGGGGAAGTCCCAAACACCCCATTTCTAAGGTGTCCTTTTATGGATTGATTACCTGTGTATGTGTAGATACGTGCTTTATTTTTATGTAAATGGTTACATATTTTATATTCTATGTCTTATTTTATAATGAAAATGAATCTTCATATCTTTCTCAATGCTCCAAACTAAACCATTCAGAATACTGCCCCTGTGCACATTCTCTTACCCAACAACCCACTGAAATCCTTAACAGTATTACCCTTGCTTTTCATGTTTCTCTTTCGTTTCCTTTTTGAGTGCTAGAAGGTGGTTCAGGGTATTGATTCTGTATTTCCCACCATTAACTGGTGGTGTGATTTTGAGAACAGAAACATGACCTTTTGGAACCAAATCGTCTATTAGTTTCTTCCAACTCTAAATTTTTGTAATTTAGGCGGCAAATCGGTTCTGTGTAAATGTGAATTCCTATAATGTCAAGTTTATTGGTGATATTTCTCAGTTGTATTTATCATCCTAGTTATTGGTATAGTGACGTGTGTGTCTGTTAAGGGAAATATAGTAGTGTAATCTCTCTCTGATGGTCCTATGTAAAGAGACTTTTTCTTCTCTAAAGGGATTGAATGTTTGACTAAATTGGCTGTTTCCTAAGCCTGAAACCTCTGATGAACAGATACAGGAAGAAGGGCTTTATGGTACTAAAGTGGTTGCTTAATACAACAATGTCCTTTTTGTGAAAATCTGAAGATTCTTAAAAGATGGAATACTGGGATGTCATGACCATTCACCCAAGTAACATTTCTAAAGTAATACTAAATATGTTGTGATTATCAGTACCCTTTCTCCATCTTCTTTTTGTTGCTTTGACTGATATTATTATCGATTATTTGTCTGTTTTGCAAATGTGGAATGGTTACTTGATTCTGAAAACCACACTTTGGTGAAATTGAAAAATAAATTATATTGGATTATTTATTCTAGTTTCATTAGTTTTCTCAGAGGTGTATATTTTAGGATTCAGTGAGATGTTACTACCCATAAAAATTGTGTATGCCTTTTACATTGAACCCTGAATAGCCTAATAAATGATCAATTTCTCTAGTCTACTTTTGTGGAACCAGAAATAAATTAGATGTCCTTTCCTATTTATAGGATAGTTCATTTCTTTTTACTGTTCTTTTTTAGTAGAAAGGATACAATAAATTATTGTAGTATTTTCCTCTAAGAACAGATGAGATATTTAAAAAATGTAACCTAACAGCCTGTTTTTTTTTGTTTGTTTTGTTTTTAAAGATGATTGTATGTGCCCTTGCAGGACATTTGGTCCTGTCCAAAATGTCAGTGGAAACTCTTCTGTTCATGCCAAAAGCTTACTGTTTGGTTCTAAGTGTCCACGGAGACATTTGCTTCATGCCAACTCATCTACCTCACTTCACTCTATGTGCCATTAACAGCTAGGCTAGGCTACCAAGGCAAGAAGGGTTAATATTGGAAGTTCATCCACACATAATTATTGAGCCAATAAAACAAGATATTATGTTTATGTATTAACCCTGTAAACCAAAAGTATAAATAAATATTATGAACTATTTGAACCCAGGATTGTTTTCTAAGTCTGGATGTTTTGGATGGGACCAAATTTCAAGTATCTTTGGGCTGGGACCAGATGTCTCCATGGACATTTTGGATAGGACCAAGCATCAGCAAATCATATGTGCAGTTCCATAGTACCTTTAAGAACTTGTTGCAAATGTTTATAGATATCTATATATATGTTTATATATGTGTTTACATATAACTTTTTTTTAAAAAATATTTTATTTATTTATCTTTAGAGGAGAGAGGAAGGAAACATCAATGTATGGTTGCTTCTCGTGCATCCCCTGCAGGGAACTGGCCCCTGCCGGAAACTGGCCTGCAACCCAAGCATGTGCCCTGACTGGGAATCGAACCGCGATCGTGTGGTTCACAGGCCCGTGCTCAATCCACTGAGCTACACCAGCCAGGGCTCTACATATAACTTTTTAATCCTCAAGGATGTATTTGTTGGTTTTTAGAGAGAAACATGATGTGAGAAACATTCATAGATTGCCTCCTGTTTGCACCCTGTCTGGGGATTGGCCCCATAACCTTTTGGTGTGCGAGATGATACTCCAACCAAATGAGCCACCCAGCCAGTGCACAAATGGGTGTGGTTTTTTAAAAATAATTTTTTATTGTTATGCTATTACAGATCCCAATGTTTTCCCTTTGGCCCTCCTCCACCTATCCTAAATGTGTGTATATTTTTAAGCCTGACCTGTAGTTTATCAAGCTATACTAGTTCTGTATTTTGGGGGTTGGTGTACCTAATAGTCATGTTCAGCGAGCTAGAGAAATTACAGAGTTTATGATTAGGGTTGCTTGAAAATCTCTGTGCTATTTATTTCCCTATAGTTTTTTGTGATAACATTATAAAATGGTTTAAGACTGAAGTCAAGTGCCTCTGTCATTTTTGTATTCATGACTCTGTTGTAGTGATATTCTGAACAGGTGTAGGGCAACCAAGATGGCATGAATTTTTTATTTATTGTACTTGACCTCTGGGAATCTGAAGATCTCTAGAAAAGAAGTAATTATGCAATGGATACTATAAACTCCAGTATAACAGTGTAGTGAAATATTTCAGAGGTTTCTAACTTTATTGGAGTTTTCATATTTTTATATATGTTATTTTTCATCTTTTATGTCTTCTAACAGTCTGGAGCATATGCACAAATATCGTTGAATCTTTAAATCTTTTTTCCTTATTGTAGAAATCGAACATACTATTATTGTTGAAAATTAGGAACATATGGAACATATAGACTTGTGAATATTGTTCCATAATACCAGTCTTAACTACATGAAAATAATCCATACTACTTTGTCATATTGCCCTCTTTGAAAACTGTATTATGTATATAATTTTTGTTTTTATTCTTTATAAAATCAGATACAGAAAATTCACAAAACAAAAATGTAGCTTAATGAATTATTATAAATAAAACTCCCTTGTAACCACTAAGACAAGAAATATATAAAACTTCACTAGCCACTCCTGAAGTTCTTCCACATGTCTCAATTATACCTCCTTTTCCCTAAAGTAACCACTATCATGTTTTATAGTAATAACTTCTGGGAATTTCTTTATAGTTTTATTATCCAAGTATACATCACTGTATTTCATTTTTTAGTTTTTGGGAGGTTTTTTTTTTTTTAAGATTTTATTTATTTATTTATTTTTAGAGGGGAAGGAGAGAGGGAGAGAAACATCAATGTATGGTTGCCTTTTTGTGCATCCCCTGCTGGTAGTTAGCCTGCAAGGAACCGGTTTGCAACCCAGGCATGTGCCCTGACTGGGAATTGAACCGCGATCGTCTGGTTCGCGGGCCCGCGCTCAATCCACTGAGCTACGCCAGCCAGGTGGGAGTTTTGAAATATACTTTGAATACAAATCCTTTTTCAGATACATAATTTGAAAGTAATTTTACCAGTCTTTGGCTTGACTTCATTTTTTTCTTTTAAAAGTGTCCTTTGTAAGAGTAAAAGATTTTAATTTTAATGAAGTCCAAATTATCAACATTGCCTTTTATAGTAGATTCTGCTTTTGACATTGTATTTAAGAAATCTTTGACTAACTTAAGCTTATAAAAATTTTTACCTGTGTTTTCTTCTAAATGTTTTATAGTGTTAATTTTACATTGAGATAAATAAAACATTTTGAGTTAATTTTTCCATCAGATGTGAGGTATGAGTCAGAGTTCATTTTCATACATATGGATATCCAGTTGCTGTGACGCTATTTTCAGAAAAGATTGTCTTTTCCTTTCATCATTACCATGCCATCTTGATTATTGTAGCCTATATTGTCTTGAAATCTGATAGAGACCCCCAACTTCATTGTGTTTTATAAAATTTCTTTTGGCTGATTTGGATCCTTTGACTTTTCATATACATTTTAGAATCAGTTGACATTTATAAGAAATTATGTTGGATTTTGATATATGTAAATATTTCATTTTCTTCCCTTGCTAATTTGTACATTTGGGGGGATTTTTTTCATGGACACAATATGTCAGCCTCTAGTGATAGTTTTATTTCTTCCTTTTTGTTATATATTCCTTTTCTTCTTTCATATTGCATGATCTAAAACTTCTTAGTAGAATGTTGAATAGGAATGATTAGAGTGGACATCTTTAGGGGAAAGCTTTCAGTCTTTAATTATTAGACTGTGGCAGGCTTTTGTAGATAACCTTACCCAGGTTAATGATGTTCCCTTCTATTCCTAGTTTTTTTATTATGAATGGATGTTGAATATGTCAAATTCTTTTTCTGCTTCTGTTGATATGATTATGTGTTTTTTATTCTTTAATCTGTTTAGAATGGTGAGTTTATTTTGATTTTTGAATGTTGAACTAGCCTTTCATTTCTGGGATAAATCCTACTTGGTATCTAGTATATAGTATCATTTTTATATATTGCTAGATTTGATTTGCTAATATTTTGTTGAGGATTTTTGCTATCATGTTCATGAGGGATGTTGGGCAGAAATTTTCATTTTCTGTAACTGTTCTTGTCTGGTTTTGATAGGGTAATGATGGCCTCATAATGAATTAGAAGTATTCTCCCTTTTATGAGCTTGAAGTTATGAGAATTGGTATTATTTGTTTCTTTAATATTTGAATTTGACAGCAAAACTATGTAGTATCACTGGACTATAGTTTTTCATGTGGAAATGATTTAAACTATTAATTTAACTTCTTCAATATACATAATGACTATTCATCATCAATTCTTGAGTGAGTTTTGGTAGTTTCTGTCAAATACAGGTGATTTGTCTTTTTTATCGTTACTGTCAGTTATTAGCTTAGAGCTGTTCATTGTATTTCCTCCTCCTTTTAATGTCTCAGGGCCTATAGAATATTCACCTTTAATTTCTGTTTTTGTTCTCTAATTGCACTGATTTCTACTCTGTCTTTTAGTGTTTTCTTTCATATATTTATTTTTTGATTTTAAACCTTTTATCTTTCTAGGTTCTTAAGATGGAAGCTTTTATAATTGATTTGAGATCTTTTTTTTTCTAATAGAACATTTGGTGCTTTAAATTTCTGTGTGTGCACTGCATTAGCTGTATTCTACAAATTTTATGTTGTCTTTTTATTTTCACTCAAAACATTATTTTCTAATGTCCCTTGAAATTTTTTTTATTGATCCATGGGTTGCTTAGAAGTATGTTGTTTAATTTCTTCTGTGGGTTTTTTTAAAGTTATCTTTCTGTTACCGATTTTAAGTTTAATCACACTGTGGCCAGATAACATATTTTGTATGAACTGAAATTTTTTACGCTTGTCAAGATTTGTTTTATGGCCAAGAATATGATCGTTCTTGGTATGAATCTTATGTGCATTTGAAAAAATATATATTCTGTTGTTGCCAGTGGGGTGTTCTAGAAATGTCATTAGGTCAAGTTGGTTGGCAGTGTCGTTCCATAGTGTTACTCTATGAATTTTCAGACTACTTTTTAAAAAAAGTTTCTGAGAGAGGTGTTTTGGAATCTCCCAGTATAATTATAGACTTGTCTTATTTCTCTTCTCAGTTGTATCAATTTTTGCTTCATGTAATTTAAAGTTCTTTTGTCAGGTTAATGCAAATTTCAGATTTGATTAATGGAATCTGTTATCATATAATGTATTTCTTTATCCCTTGTGATTTTCCCAGCTCTGAAATCTATTTGTCTGCTATTAAAATAGGCACTCAGCTTTCTTTTGTTTAATGTTTTGCACTTAATTTAGAGTAGGTCTGCTGGCAACAGATTCTCTTAGTTTTTATCTAAGAGTCGGTCAGTCTCTTCCTCACTTTCTCCTGTCCCCCTCACCACCATGTCCTTTATTCCTGAGAACTTGGGCTAGCAAAAGGATTCTGTTTTGGATTGACAGTTCTTTTCTTTCATCACCTTGAAGGATATTATAGCAGTTCCTGTGGATTCCATTGTTTTATATGAGAAATCTATGGTCATTCAGATTTTACTCTATCTTTGTTTTTAAGCATTTTGATTATGACATGTGAGGCCTGTGTTTTTCTTTTGTTTTGTTTTTGCATTTGTCCTGTTTGGGCTTTGCTGAGTTTCTTGAATATCTATCTTTATGATTTTTTGGTCAAATTCTGCCATTACGAAAAAGATTTTATTCTCTACCAATTTATTTTCCCCTCATTATATAGTACCGCTGTGGTGAAACTTAGATAATTTATACAAATCCCAAAAGTCACTAAAGTATATTCATTTTTTCAGTCTTTTTTCTTCTTTATTCTTCAATTTGTATAATTTATCTGGCTCTATCTTCAAGTTTACTGTTTTCCTCTATCATGCCTATTCTGCAGTTGAGCCCATGCAATATTTTACGTTTCTGACACTATTTTCCAGTTCTAAATTTTCCATGTGTTTTTCTTTTTATAATTTCAGTTTTTCTAAGAATCTGTGTCTTTCCAGTTGTTTCATGACTGTTAACCATTATCTCATTTATTATATTTACAATAGCTGCTTTAAACTTTTATGTGAGAATTGTAACATGAGTCATCTCAAAATAGTCAGCTGTTGGTCTTCTTTTTCCCTTGATAATTTGTCTCATTTTTCCAGTTTGTGTGTGTGTGTATGTGTGGTTATTTATTTTGCATGTAGAGTAATTTTGGATTTTATCCTGGACACTTCAGATATTGGCATTTCAGAGTCCTGTTAATGTCCTCAGGAGAATGTTGATTTGTGGTTAGTTTCTTTTTTGTTTGTTTGTGTGGATTTTTTTTGTTTTGTTTAGCAGATGCTAACTGTTTTAGATGGCTAGTTCTGTCTCACTTTCTGTGGCTGGGGTTCTAGTTATCAGTTCTATTTAGACCTTCCTTTTCTCTCTGTGCTCTTGGTATTTTCCTGGCACCCTGCCTCTCAGTACCAGTCTGGGGCTTGGACAGTGGTTTATATGATAGATTAGTTCTGTTTAGTGTACTTTTGAGTCTGTTCCACCCAGCCACAAATCAGTATTTGTGTTGGTTTATACACAGAATTGGGGCATCTCTTTTCTACCTCTCTCCTCTCCTGATTTCCCCCATACTCTTCTGTTTCCATTGGCCTTTTACCACTTCCTCTGACCAGGAAACAGGTTTCTCTCAGAATTTTAGACTTTGTCATTTTACAATTCACCATAACTAGAGCTGTCCTTAGGTGAAGTGGGGAAAGGAAAGGAGGAAAAAAACCCCAAAGAATTCGCCTTCACACTTTTTGAATGACATGGGCCCTGTTTCCCAGTTACTCTGTCAGAGAGGTTTTCTCACGTAATTTTTCTGCTGCTGGGGCATTGCAGTCCTAAAAGCAGGGCGGGAGGAAGACATTTCCCCCCACAATCTCCAGATCACAGCATCCCTCTTTCCTGGTTCTTTGGATAGAAAACGGGGATTTATATAAGGGTTTTCTTTTAAGCACCCTAGGCATATTCTTTGCTCAGGCCACTCTTAGGTCAAAGCTGGAAGATAAAAGAGGAAAATGGAATCAGAAAACTCATGGTCATACTCATTATACTTCAAGTTTAGACTTCTTCCCCCAGTCATTTATGTTACTTGTTTATAGAATATTGATATATATCTTTTGGCCACATATGTGTTGGTGGATCAGGTACTTTTTAAGTGATTTCAATGATACCTATTGATTTAAGGAATATTGACCCTTAATTGTGTTTGCTTTGGATGTTCAGGTTTTTTAAAAAGATTTTATTTAGTTTTTTTTTTTTTTAAGAGGGGAAGGGAGGGAGGAAGAGAGGAGGAGAAGCACTGATTGGTTGCCTCTCACATGCTGCTTGGTCCACAACCCAGGCATGTTTCCTGACCAGGAATTGAACTGGTGACCCTTTGGTTTTGCAGGGTGATGCTCAACGCACTGACCCACTCCAGTCAGGGATGTTCATTTTTTTTGTTTGACTCTAATTTTTTTTTTAGTTTAAATTTTTTTATTGTTCAATTACAGTTGTTTGTATTTTCTCTCTACCCCTTCCACCCACCCCCTCCAAACCCACCTCCCTCCCCTTGCTCTCACTCTCCCTCTTGGTTTTGTCCATGTGTCCTTTGTAGTAGTTCCTGAAAACCCTTCTCCCCACTGTCCCCTCCCACTCTCCTCTGGCTGTTGTTAGATTGTTCTTAATTTCACTGTCTCCGGTTATATTTTGTTTACTTTTTTCTTTAGATTATATTCCAGTTAAAGGTGTTTGACTCTAATTTTTGACATAAATTTTTAAATGCATGAGTCTTTTTGTGAGTTAATAAATGTTAATAACCTTTGATAATAACCATCATTTTTCTAATGTAAAAATATTTTTCTCAAATTTAAAATAAAACGTATTAAAATTATAAAAGTTTCTAAAAAAATTCAGATGATAGGTGTATAGGCTAACAAGTAATGCTCTTCACAGCCTTACTTGATCAGAGAAAAATGTTAGTATTCCAATACATACCCTTTCATATCTTGTTTATAAATTTGCAGTACATATAAAGTATATATTTTAAGCCATTTATTTAAATTTTTTAAAGTTTAATTGAGTTATATTTTACATACAGTATTTTAAGTGTGCAGTTGGAGTTTTGACACGTATATACACTTGTATAATTCACTCCCTTATCAGGTTATAGAATTCTGTCACCCCAAAAACTTTCCTTGGGCCTCTTTGTAGCTAATTTCCCTATTTGTCCCCCTTCCAGCATCAGGCCACCATGATCCATCACTTTAGATGAGTTTTGCATGTTTGAGAATTTATCTGAGGAATCGTACAGTATGTGCTCTTTTGTTCCAGGCTTGTTTTACTGAGCATAATGCCTTGATATTAATCTGTGTTGCTGCATGAATCAGTAGTTTATTCCTTTTTATTGCTGGGAATAATATTTCATTGTGTGACTATACCATAATTTTATTATATACGTACTTGTTGGTAGACATTTGTATTACTTGCAGTTTGGGGCTATTATGAAATAAAGCTGCTGTATAGAAGTCTTTCTGTGTGCCTGTGCTTTCATTTCTTATGAGTAAATGATAGCTATTTAAGGAATTGTTCCATCATATAGTAAATATTTATTTAACCTAATAAGCTTCTGTTAAACTGTTTTCCAAAAAGGTCGTTCCATTTTACACTTGCATCAGCAATATAATGAGTTCCCTTCCTCACATGCATTTATCAAATTATTTTAAAAAAACAACTTTATACAGGATGGAGAAAAGTAGGTTTACAGTTTTTGTGCAAAAAGTAATATAGTAATTAGTAAACAATAATACTGTTTTGTGTACTCACAAGATGCACATATATGGATTTTTTTCTGAACTCCTTTAGATTATTGATTTATTTGTCCTATTTTTAAAAATCTGGCAATGATGATAATGTGTTTTGTAGACCAAAACACATTTGGTAGACCAAATGTTCCAGTTGCCTCATTCTTTCTTGTTTCTTTGATGTTTTGGATGGTGTTATCCTTATAAATTTACTGTTTTCCTACTATCAACTTTAATATTTTGCAGTCATAGCCTTAATGTGTACTATCTGTTTCTTAAATATTTGTGGAAGTTAGATCATTGTTAGGAGTGATAGAGAATAATTAAGTATTCCTAAAGTTTGAAAAATATATATGTAATATTAACTGTAGGAGACCGGGTGTAGGGTGGAGAGAGTGATACAAAAGTGGATGACACACATTGTGTCTACCTGTCTGGGAGAGAGTTAAATAATTACACTGTAATACAGTCAATACTGCAGGGACTTTTGGAGCATGGAGGGAGAATGATCAGCTTTTTCTATGAGAGTTAAGATTGTACAAGCAGTATTTTTATCTAAGTCTTGAAGAATTTTGAATGCAAATTTGTTAAGCAGGTAAGAAAGAAGATGCAAATCCTGGAACTCGCTAGAAATTTTTGATGCAAAATCATTTATTCATAGTTCTTCAAGATCCCACGTAACACTGAAGTTTTTTTCTAGATAGATTAATTACACTTTATATGGAATCTAGTTCAGTCTCCTTAGTTTAGGAGTGAGAAGTTAAGTGATTTTTCCAATGGTCATATATTCTTTTTTGTTGTTGTTGTTTTAAGATTTTATTTATTTTTAGAGAGGGGAAGGGAGGGAGAAAGAGAAGGAGAGAAACACTGTGCTAGAGACATCGTTGATCAGTTGTCTCTCATAGGCTTCCTTCCCATCAGGGACCTAGTCTGCAACCTAGGCATGTGCCCTGACTGGAATCAAACCAGCAACCCTTTGGTTCACAGGGCAGCACTCAGTCCACTGAGCCACACCAGCTAGTACAATGGTCTATATTATTGAAAGAACTGTAATTGAAGCACTTTGTTCCAGAGAAGCTCCAGAGTAGGGAAATCAGTAAAAGTATATGGGGCAAACTTGACAATATGTTAGAAATGGAATACAAATAACAATTAACAAATAATGTTTATATTGCAGTGCAGTGTTAATTTAGGGAGGTACAAAATATGTGTGTGTTTTATTTAGTTGTAAAGAAATTTTCTAGCAAGGATTAAAATTGGTTCAGTGGCTTCACTAAAAATGAGAGTTAGTTGCTTTAAAGTTATATAGGGACATGGGGAGAATTGGCTAGAAATTTTAGGTTACTTTAGAAATCTATTTAAATTAATTTTAGAGCTTTTCTCCCTTTAATTGGTGAATTTAAGCAGGTTAAACGATAACTAATGTAGTGGTTACTGTGTCAGAAGTATTAGTCTGTGCTTACATTTAATAATTTACTTAACCCTCACAACCACTCCGTGAGGTAGGTTATTATTTTCATTTTAAAGATTAGGGAAATGAGACTATGTAAGTTACAGCTTACAAATAGTTAGTGTTGCCAGGATCTGTATCTTGGCAGTGTCATTCCAGAGCCCAGCCTTTCCATTATGAGAGGCATTAAAATTGGGTAAAATGGCCCTCATTTGTGTGGCTCACTTGCTTGGGGTGTTGTCCCTCAAAGGTCACCAGTTTGATTTCTGGTCAGGGCCACATACCTGGGTTGCAGGTTTGGTCCCTGGTTGGGGGGCATTCGAGAGACAACCACATTTCGTGTTTCTCTCTGTCTCTTTCTCCTTCCCCTCTGTCTAAAAATAAATAGTCTTTTAAAAATAAATAAAATTGGGTAAAATGATACAAAGGAATTGGTAGCAGAACTACCAGAGAATTTACTGGTTATCTATAGTGTCTACTTATCTAATGAAGCAGTTTAGATAAGGGCCATATTTTGTGTGAATCAGGTTTATGGGGGAAGTGGCTGTCTGCATTAAATTCAGTACTTTCTCCCATTGCATTTTTTCTTTGGAATGTCTGTATTAGAGTTGACTAAAACACTGGCATATAGATCTGAAAGGAAAAGTAAGGAAGAGCTTACTAAATTAAATCTTTTGTGTATATTCTTATGTTTGAAAATCATTAATGGGACTCTGTTTTTAGGAATAAACTGTGGGTACATCTTGAGTTGTGCTTGTTTTTAATTGTGTCTTATATTATCTATTGCTGATGGATTAGATATTTAAGTACTGATACAAGAAATCTTCTAAGGAAAAAAACTTATTTAATTTTAGAAGTGTAAGCATAGTATATATTTATATTTTACATATAGTAAGAATTTTTTAAAGATGATTCTGATAACCAGGTTTAGGAACTACAGTACTGAATAGAACATACTTCCTTCTCAGTGAATTTCTAGACTTGAGATAATTTTGTATGGGATGTTAGGAAATGATCTTACATTAATTATTCTTAGCAGCTTTTGCTTTTTTCTGACTTCTTTCTTTTCTTATATCTCTACAGTAGTTCATGCCAGCGTGGCTTCATTCATACAGATGAACCAAGGACTGGGATAGCAAGTATAAAATTAGAATCAAACAGCTGATTGCCCAGCAGGATGCCATCAACTAACCGTGCAGGCAGCCTGAAGGACCCTGAAATTGCAGAACTGTTTTTCAAAGAAGATCCAGAGAAGCTCTTCACAGATCTCAGAGAAATTGGCCATGGAAGCTTTGGAGCAGTGTATTTTGTAAGTGTTAAAAGCTTAATGTCCGTGACCAGCATTTACTTAATATCTAGTCCTGGCAGAGCAAAAATCAATGATATAAAGAGATATAGGCCATAGTCCATTTCATAGTAACTTGCATAGGTGTGTGTATAATATGAAAATAGATAGTTTTATTTATTGGGCTTTATAGGTTATTGAAAAATGGAAAGGAATATTATTTTGCTTTAACTTACATGTTTAGAATTTTTAGTTTTTAGGAGTTGTATCACTTGTACTGCTATAGAATTAAACATTGCAGAACACTGACTTCTGTAAAGTCCCATACAGAGTCAATCTTAGTGTTGTGAAAATCTAGGATTATTGTTTGGCGGAAGCATATGAACCATAGTCTTTTTTCTTATGTGTGTACTTGTATGCTAATGCATGTACTTTATGCTAAAAACTCAAATTCGCCATTTTAACCAATTTTAAGTGTATAGTTTGTGGCATTCATTATACTCACAGTGTTATATAACCATTACCACTATCTATTTTCAAAACTTTTTCATCACTCCAAATAGAAACTGTGTCCATTAGCAATAACTCCAAATTTTCCCCTCTACCTCCCTCTGGTAACCTCTGATCTACTTTTTGTGTCTATAATTTGCTATTCTAATATTTTATATAAATGGAATCATATAATACAGGTACTTTCATGTATAGCTTATATCACTTAAACTGTTTAATATCACTTCACAGGTCATCCATGTTCATTCCTTTCTATAGCTGAATGATATTCCATTGTATGTATATACCATGGTTTGTTTATTCATCTGTTGATGGACAGTAAATCTAGTGTCTATCTTTTGGCTATTGTGAGTAAATACTACAGTGAACATTGGCATACAAGTATTTCTTTCAGTCCCTGTATTCAAATTTGACTATGTACCTATAAATGAGAACACCAGATCACATGGTAATAATACGTTTAACTTTTTGAGGAAATGCCAAACTGCACCATAGTGTCTGTACTGTTTCCATTACTACCAGCAATATACCAGAGTTCCAGTTACTCCATATCCTCCCAAATGTGTGTTATTTTCTGTTATTTTTATTGTAGCCATCCTAGTAGGTACAAGGTGGTATCTCATGGTTTCTATCTGAATTTTCGTAATGACTAATAATGTTGAGCATCTTTTCATGTGCTTATTGGCCATTCATATATCTTCTTTGGAGAAAGGTTTATTCAAGTCCTTTTCCCATTTTAAAGTTCGGGATGTCTGTTGTTGAGACAGGAGGGATCTTAATGTATTCTTAATGTTAAATTACAGTCAAGTTTATGATTTGCAGATATTTTCTCCCATTCTGTAGTTTTTCCACCTTCTTGATAATGTCCTTTCATATGCAAAAGTTTTAAATTTGGATGAATTCCAATTTATCTGTTTTTTCTTTTTGTTGCCTGTGCTTTCGGTGTCGTGTCTAAGAATCTATTGCCAAATCCAAGATCATGAAGATTTACCCCATTTGTTCCTAAGAGTTTATGGTCTTAGCTCTTATATTTAGGTAATCATCAGTGCATTTTGAGTTAATTTTTGTATGTGTTGTGAGGTAGAGGTCCAACTTCATTCTATGCATGTGAAAATCCAGTTATCATTTTGAGTTAATTTTTGTATGTATTGTGAGGTAGAGGTCCAACTTCACTCTTTGCATGTGAAAATCCAGTTATCCTAGTACCATCTGTTGAAGAGATTATTTTTCCCCATTGAGTTTGCTAGACTTCTTGTCAAATCAATTTGCCATATTGTATAGGTTTATTTCTTTTTTTTAAATCTTTTTTTAAGAAGATTTTATTTATCTTTAGAAGGGAAGGGAAGGAGAGAGGAAGAGAAATATCAGTGTATGGTTGCCTCTCATGCGTCCCCTGCTGGGAACTTGGCCTACAACCCAGGCATGTGCCCTGACTGGGAATCGAACTGCGATCGTCTGGTTCACAGGCCCATGCTCAATCCACTGGCTACACCAGCCAGGGCGTATATAGGTTTATTTCTGAACTCTTTGTCATATTACATTTTTCTGTATATCCATCCTTTTGCCTCTGTATCACTGTTTTGATTAATGTGTATTTGTAGTAAATTGGAGATGACAGTTAACTTTGTTTTTCTTTATAAAGTATAGTTTTAGCTATTTAGGGCCCCTTGTGATTCCATATGAATTTCAGGATTGGTTTTTCCATTTCTGTTTAAAAATCTGTTGGAATTTTGGTAAGGATTGCTTTAATCTGTAAATCATGTATTGGCATCTAAACTCTATTAAGGTTTCCAATTTATGGACACAGGAAGTCTTTCTAAACATTTGTTTAGGTCTTCTTTAGGTTTGTTCAGCAATGTTTCAATGTACCAGTGTTACACTTCATTGCATAAATGTATTTATTGGTCTGGTATTCTTTTAGATACTGTTGTAATTTGAATTACTTTCTTAATTGCCTTTTCAGATTGTTCATTGCTGAAGTATAGAAATATAGCTGATTTATGTGTGTTGATCTTTTTTTCCAGTTACAGTTGACATACAATATTATATTAGTTTCAGGTGTACAACATAGTGATTAGACATTTATATACCTTACAGAGTGGTCACCCCATAAGTCTGATACCCATCTGATACCATAATTATTAAAATATTAATGATATATTAATTAAATTAATATAACTAATTAAATACTATTAACTGTGTTGTACTTCATGTCCTGTGACTGTGTTTACAATTAGCAATTTATGTATTTTAATCCTTTTAACCTTTTCCACCTGTTCCTCCCCTGCCCCCCCACTCTGGAAACTGTCATTTTATTCTGTGTATCTATGAGTTTGTTTCTGTTGGTTTGTTTTGTTTTTAAGATTCTACATATAAGAGAAATCATATGGTATTTGTCTTTCTCTGTCTGATTTATTTCACCTATTATAAATACCCTCTAGGTCTATGCATGTTGTTGCAAGTGCCAAGATTTCTTTCTTTTTATTGCTAAGTAATATTCCAATGTATATATGTACTCCATCTTCTTTATCCATTTGCCTGTTGATGGACACTGAAGTGGCTTCCGTATGTTGGCTATTGTAAATAATGCTGCAATGAACATAAGGGTGTATATATCTTTTCAAAACAGTGTTTTTATTTTCTTTGGATAAATACCCAGAAGTAGAATTGCTGGGATATATGGTAGTTTCGCTTTCAATTTTTTGAGGAAACTCTATTGTTTTGCGTAGTGGTTGCCTCAATTTATAGACCTACCAAGAGTACACAAGGGTTCCCTTTTCTCCACATCCCCACCAACACTTGTTATTTGTGGATTTATTGATGATAGCCATTCTGGCAGGTGGGAAGTAATATTTCATTGCGATTTTAATTTGCGTTTCCCTGAGAGCTAGGAATATAAGCATGTTTTCGCAAGTCTTTTGGCTATCTGTGTGTCTTCTTTGGAGAAATGTCTATTTAGGTCCTCTGCCCATTTTTTAATCGGATTGTTTGGTGGGTTTTTTTTTTTTTTTGGTGTTACATATATGGGTTTCTTATGTATTTGGCGTATTAACCTCTGTCATACATATCATTGGCAAATGTCTTCTCTCCTTTAGTTTCTTCATTTTGTTGATGGTTTCCTTCACTGTGCTAAAACTTTTTAGTTTCATGTAGTCTCATTTGTTTATTTTTTTCTTTTGCTTCCCTTTCCTGAGGAGATACATACAAAAGAAATTGCCCTGGCTGGTGTGGGTCAGTGATTGAGTGCTGGCCTGCTAACCAAAGGGTCACTGGTTTGATTCTCAGTCGGGGCACATGCATGGGTTAGGAGCCAGTTCCCTAGAAGGGGGAGTGCAAGAGGCAACCACACATTAGTGTTTCTCTCCATCTCTTCCTCCCTTCCTCTCTCTCTAAAAATAAAATAAATAAATAAAAAAGCTTGTAAAAATATATAAGGGCGATATCAGAGAGTTTACTGCCTATGTTTCCTTCTAGGAGTTTTATAGTTTGAGGTCTTACGTGTAAGTTTTGAACTTATTTATTATTTTTATGTGGTAAAGGAAAGTGGTTTAGTTTCTTTTTTTGGCATGTGTCTGTCCCATTATCCCAATGCCATCTATTGAAAACTGTCTTGGGCCATTGTATATTTTTGCCTCCTTTATTATAGATTTACTGATCATATGAAGTGTGAGGTTATTTCTGCTCTTTCTCTTCTGCTTCATTGATCTATATGCTTGTTTTTATGCCAGTACCATACTGGTTTGATTACTGTAACCTTGTAATATAGTTTGGTATCAGGTAGTGTGATGCCTCCAACTTTGTTCTTTCTCAAGATTGCTTTGCTTTGACTGTTTGGAGTATTTTATGGTTCCATAGAAATTTTAGTATTATTTGTTCTAGTTCTGTGAAAAATGCCATTGGTATTTAGATATGGGTTGCATTGAATCTTTAGATTACTTTAGATAGTATGGACACTTTAACAATGTTAATTCTTCTTATCCATAAGTATGGTCTATCTGTCCATTTATTTGTATCTTCTTCAATTTCTTAAGTGTCTTGTAGTTTTCTAAGAATGGGTCTTTTATCTTAATGGTTAGATTTGTTCCTAGATTTTTATTCTTTTTAAAGCAGCTGTAAGTTTGGTTGTTTTCTTAATTTCTCTTATAGTTTATTATTGATGTATTAAAATGCAACTGGTTTCTGAATATTCATTTTGTATCCTGCTACTTTACTAAATTCACTTACTAGTTCTAGTAGTTTTATGGTGGAATCTTTAGGATTTTTTATATTTAGTATCATGTCACCTGCAAATAATGACAGTTTCACTTCTTCCTTTCCCATTGCGATGCCTCTTATTTCTTTTCATTGTCTAATTGCTGTGCCTAGGCCTTCTAATACTGTGCTGAAAGTGTTGAGAATGTACATTATTGTCTTGCTCGTGATCTTAGGGAAAAAACTTCCAGCTTTCAGCTTTTCACTGAGTTTCATATTAGCTTTTGGTTTATCGTCTATGGCTGTTATTATGTTGGACTTTGTCCCTTCTATCCCCTCTTTGCTGACAGTTTTGATCATAAGTGGATATTGCATTTTGTCAAATGTTTTTTTCTGGGTTTCAGCCATGATGGAGGCATAGGCAGAAACACTTCACTTCCTCACACAACCAAAAGAAGAGTAACAAATAATTAAACAAAGAACGACCAGAACTTCCATAAAATCATTTGCATGGAAGTCTAACTACTAAGGAGTTAAAAAAGAAATATTCATACAGTCGGGTAGGAGGGATGGAGATGGCAGCCTGCGGGGAAAAGACATGCAGCAAGGCAGCAGACTACGAGGGCGATCCTACATTCGCCTACAGATAAGCCAGAAGGAACCATGAGGGAGTGAAACAGACTGTGAAACCCAGGATTTCAGCACTGGAAGCTAAAGACTCAGATTCTTGGCTGTCAAAAATCTGGCAGGGGGGATGGTGGATGGAGAAACTCCCAGTCTCACACAAGAGTCCTAAAATGTACACAAACCCACCCACCTGCAAATCGTCACCAGAAAGGGCACAGTCCGCTTGTGGGAAGCAAGGGAAGTGATGGAAAGAGGGACAAGAGCTGAGCAGGTGGCATTGTTCCCTCTCTGACCCTTCCACCACAGACAGCGCCCCAACACAGCCAAGCGGGTTGCCTCACCCTGGCAAATACCTAAGGCTTGACCCTTACCACATAACAGGCGTGCCAGGACAAAGAAATGTGGCCCAAAAGAAAGAACAAATCAAAGCTCAAGAAAAAGAGCTAAGCAACGAGAAGGTAGACAACCTGTCTGATGCAGAGTTCAAAACACTAGTAATCAGGATGCTCACAGAATAGACTGAGCTCAGTTGCAAAATAAAGGAAGAAACGAAGGCTACACAAAATGAAATAAAAGAAAATATACAGGGAGCCAACAGTTGAAGGGAAGGAAACCAGGACCCAAATCAACTATTTGGAACAAAAAGGAAGAAATAAACATCCAACTGGAACAGAATTCAAAACAAGAATTCTGTTCTAGAACTAGAAGAAACAAGAATTTTTTAAAAATGAGGAGAAGCTTAGGAACCTCTGGGACTTCAAATGCTCCCAACATCTGAATTATAGGGGTGCCAGAACCAGAGTAAGAGCAAGAAATTGAAAACTTATTTGAACAAATAATGAAGGAGAACTTCCCCAATCTGGCAAAGGATATAGACTTCCAGGAAGTTGAGGAAGCTCAAAGAAATTGAGCTTGTGTGTCCCAAAGAAATTGGACCCAAGGAGGACCACACTAAGACACACCATAATTAAGTTATCCAAGATTAAAGATAAGAAGAGAATCTTAAAAGCAGCAACAGGAAAGGAGAGAGTTACTTACAAAGGAGTTCCCATAAGGCTGTCAGCTGATTTTTTTTAAAAGATTTTATTTATTTATCTTTAGAGGGGAAGGGAAGGAGAGAGGGAGAGAAATACCAATGTATGGTTGCCTCTTGTGTGTCTCCTGCTGTGAACTGGCCTGCAACCAGGCATGTGCCCTGCCTGGGAATCGAACTACGATTCTTTGGTTTGCAGGCCTGTGCTCAATCCACCGAGCTACACCAGCCAGGGCCTGTCGGCTGATTTTTCAAAAGAAACCTTGCAGGCAAGAGGAGGCTGGAAAGAAGTATTCAAAGTCATGAAAAGCAAAGACCTCCATCCAAGATTACTCTATCCAGCAAAGCTATCATTTAGAATGGAAGGACAGATAAAGTACTTCCCAGATAAGGTCAAGTTAAAAGAGTTCATCATCATCAAGCCCTTACTATATGACATGTTAAAAGGACTTACTAAGAAATAAAAGATCAAAAACTATGAACAGTAAATTGACAACAAACTCACAACTACCAACAACTGAACCTAAAAAACAAAAACTAAGCAAACAGTGGGAACAGAAATAGAATTACAGAAATGGAGATCACATGAAGCGTTAATAGCGTGGTGGGGGAAGGTATAGGTAAGCACAAAATTGACAGGGGGAGGTTAAGAATAGCATAGGGAATGGAGAAGCTAAAGAACTTACATGTATGACCTATGGACCCAGGGGGATTGCTGAGATGGTGGGGGCAGTGCAGGAAGGAAGATAAAGGGGAGGAAAAAGTTGAGACACTGTAACATAATAAAATATACTTAAAAACAAAGAAAATGTTTTTTCTGCAACTAGATATCATAAGGTTTCTATTCTTCATTTTCTTGATATTATGTAGCACATTAGTTGATTTGTGGATATTGAACCAACTTTACATCCTGGGACTAAATGCTACTTGATTGAACAAGGGCATATGAACTTGTTAATGTGTTGCTGAATTTGGTTTGCTTATATTTTGTTGAAGTTTTGTATCTGTGTTTCTGTGTTTTTCAGGGATATTGAAATAGATTTATTTATTTAATTATTTAATTATGTCTTTGTCCAGTTTTAGTATCAGGGCAATGCTAGTGTCATAAAATGAGTTTTTGAGAGTCTTCCCTTCAGTTTTTTGGAATAGTTTGAAAAAGATAGGTATTAATCAATTCTTCTTTGAATATTTGGTAAAATTTACCTATGAACCCTCAGGTCCAGGGCTTTTGGTTTTTGGGAGGGATTTTTTTTTATTATTACTGATCCAGTTTTCTTTAGTAGTTCTGGGTCTGTTCAGATTCTCTGTTTCTTCCTGATTTAGTGTTGGAAGATGGCATGTTTCTAAGAATGTATCCATCTCTTCTAGACTGTCCAGTTTGTTAACATGTAATTGTAGTATTTCTTTATAATAGTATTTTTGTAGCATTGGTTGTGACTTCATTTTCATTTGTGATTTTATTTGGACCTTCTGTTTTTTTCTTGATGATTTGAAAATATTTTCTCCCCTTTCATAGATTGTCTTTTCATTTTGTTAATTGTTTCTTTTGCTCTTTAGAAGCTTTCTAATTTGATGTAGTCCCTCTTACTATTTCTGCTTTTGTTGCTTGTGCTATGGGTGTCATATCCAGAAAATTGCTGCCAAGAGCAGTGCCAAGGAGCTTTTTTCTCTCTCTTACCTTTGTTTTCACTGGAGTGTTTTGCATATTTGATGCAATTACTAATATAATTTGGTAGAAGTTTATTGTTTTTATTTGAGTTCTGTTTATTCTTTATACTTCATTCTTGTCATCTTTTGAGTTAGTCAAATGTTCATTATTTTTATTTTAAAATGTTTTTTTATTATTCAGGTATGGGGATGCCAACAGGTCAAGTAACAACTGCCACTGAAAAGAAAGTTTGTGGAATATACTCACAGGTCCCAAGAGGAGGGGGCACGCCGTGCCATAGTGGGGGGCCACAAGGGGGAAGTACTGGTTCAGTTGAGGAAGCAGAAGAATCGAGAGAGGTACATGGCAGGAACCATTATTCTAGTTTCTGTGGGAAGGAACAGGAGTGGCAGGGTAAGGAAGTTTTAAATAATTTCAGCATACTCTGGAGTATCAGGCCTGTCCCTGGTTGTCTAGTGCTTGGTCCTGTGGTGATTAGACCAGGGTACAGAGAGCCCAAAGTGTGAAGTCATTGGAGATATGGGCTCTGGATTGGTGATCTGTATATGTAAAATGTGCTTGTTTGCTGTCTCTAGGGATAAACTAAATCTGGGAATAGCAGGGGTTTTTTGTTAGCAAGGCCCCAGATGTCAGAGCATCAAGTTATAATACACAAAAGACATGAGTAATATATATTTTAACTCTATCTTTTGATAATGTATTTTTATTTTTCTTTGGTTACCCTAGAGATTATAATATATATTCTTGATTTATTATAGTTAAATTAGAACTTTTACTGCTTCTTAAACTATGTAAAACACTGTATTGTATTTCAGCTGTTTTTTTCCTTTGTACAATTTTTATATCTTTTCTAAAATATCTATTTGATTCCCATTTTGTTTGTCCATTTACAAGTCTCTGATAATCCTCATTGAGTCTCTTCGTATTTCTAGTTTCTTTCTTTTCAGTGTTTGGTCCATTTTTTATCATGACATAATTTTTCATTGGTTATTCATAATTGTGCTGGAAAATTTATAGCTGGAATGATTTTTTTCAAAGACAGTTACTACTACTGCTGCTGCTGCTGCTGCTGCTGCTGCTTATTATTATTATTATAATGTAAGCTGATAGAATACTGGGGAATCACCTTGAGGCTTGGTTTTAAGCTTTGTTAGGGCTAGTTGACATCAGTTTTGCCCTTGACCCTTATTCTTAAAGCATGTATCTTCTGGAATTCCAACTGAATTTCTAGGTTGTTTATCAAGCCTGTCATCTTGGTGCCTTTGAATTCCCACCTTTCTCTCTCCAGCACTTCTTGTCTTCTGAAAGCTCTGCTGTCTCTTTACTTTTCCAGCTACTCGTTTTTTACTGAGTTTCTGGGAGTCTTATGCAGATAGATACTAAGAGTTGATTATTTACTTGAGGAGAATTTGCAGATTTTTGAGCTGTTTTTTAGCTCTCTCTTTTAAGATTGGGGCTTTTAAGTCCCAGACGTTTGGAAGCTCCTGCCTCTGGCCTCTTTCCACAGCCTATCTGCCTTCTTGGGCTCTTACTTTTCCTGTTTATTCAAATTTAGGAGTGAAGCTAGAGTAAATTTATAGCTCACTTTGTACACTGTTCTTTTCTGAAGGATTTGTGCCTGCATGTGTTGCTCTGTGATAGTTTCATGCAATTGTTTTACATATATGCCTACATGATACTTTATTTGGGCTTCAGGTATAGTCTTAACACAAGCATGGTGTCAAGAATTAGTATTGAAATTTCCCTTGGTTAATATTATTTGCACTGATTAGAAAGCTTTTGTAATAATTTAGAAGAGAAATGCTGAGAGATGAAACTAGATTGACAGTGAAGCTGCATTTTAAAGTTTAAATTGGTAGAATCAAGAGAACTAATTTTATGACAGGTAAGGTGCACATTGTATTTCCTCACTTGTGGACTAGAATTACGGGGGGGAAGGGATGTGATTCTCTAGTACTTGGACCTCTTTAGGTATTAGTTTCTGGGATTGTCCTGTACAGGCTGGATTATTTCTGAGAGCTGTGGTTGAGAGAAAGTTTTGTAATTTCAGAAGTAAGACTCTAGTAGGGTCAACAAAAGCAAATTAGTGGGAGCTAGTTATCAGGAGCTGGCTCTGGAAAGATCTGGTGATTAAACATAATGTTCATGAACTTGGATTGGAAAAAAATTCCTCTAAAGGATATTACTGAGATGGTTGGTGAAATTTGAATATGGACTATACATGCACTGGGTAATAGTATTATTTCAATGTCAAATTTCCTAAATTTGATAATTGTGCTGTGGTTATTCAAGAGAATGTTCTTTCTTTCTCATGATGTATATGAGGAAATACTTTGGAACCAAGAGTGAGGATGTTTATTCTCATATCCTCTTCACTAATAAAGTAATGATAATGTAATGATAACATTATGTATGTTTAGATAGAGAATTTAAAAGCAAATGTGGCACAATGTTAACCAAGGATTTCTCTGTAGCAGGGGCTAAAAACTATAGAGCCCCTGGACCAAATCCAGCCTGTGAATGGTCTTTGCTCAGTTTTCAAACTATGAAAGGTTTTTATACTGGAAAAAAAAGAATAAAAATATGCAACAGAAAAAGACCACATATTTGGCTCACAAAACCTAAAATATTTAGTATCTTGCTCTTTTGTCTGACTTAGTGAGAGGAGTAAAGGTTTACTGTCCTATACCAATTTTACTGTATGCTTGACAGATTTGTAAAATAAAATTTTACAAATTGTTTTGATTGTTTGATTTAAATTGTTTTGATGTTTGGGAAACGTGCACCATGGGGATGAGTATAGTTTGAATGTAGCTTATAATTGAATATTTTTGCTGTAATTCCATTTCTGAGTCACCAGCCTTCGTATTTTGTGGTGTCAGGTTAAACCTGTGTGGGGGTGTGTTTATGTGTTGCATATGTGAGTATACATGCATGAATGTGTGCTTCTGTTTTTATGTTTCCTCTCACCTTGACTGGGTAGATGTGCAGTGTCTGTCTATAGAATATATAGAGGAAGGACCCTTTTGTCAAATTTTTTTAGATGATTAAAAATAATTCTTACATCTCTGAGTTTTCATTAATTGGCAGTAGTGATCACATTAAATTTAAAGATACTCTTAATTGAGCCAGCTCTGCTGGCTGTCTCATCAACCAAGATAATCAAGGACTGGTATCATAAGTATTTGAAACCAAAGAGCTGGGTGTTTAAAAGGACCCCTATCTCTAGATTGGCAGGAAGATAAATATTCTCTTTTATTTTTCAATATCTTAAAGAGAACCAACATGATGTCAATAAATGGGGCACAGAACACTGGCCCTGGGAATCAAGTAGCTTGCCAACAAATATGACAGACCATGTATAATTCCAACATGAAGTCATTTGCATATTACTTTACAAAAGATTTTCATTTTTATATTTCCTACTTTTAAGATTTTACTAACCTGTATTCTTTTGGGGACTTGGTAAGTTTTATTTATTTAAAAGTTTTATTGATTTGAGAGAGAGAGTAACATCAATTAGTTGTTCCACTTATTTATGCATTCATTGGTTGATTCTTGTGTGTGCCCTGACTAGGAATGGAACCCTCAACCTTGGCATGTCGGGACAATGCTCTAACCATCTGAGCTGTCTGACCAGGGAGAGCTTGGCAAGTTTTATATTTTTCATGGTTATAGCAAATTTTTTAGTGTTAAAAGAAAAAGGCAATACATAAACAAAAGGAATATAGAAAGACTATTTACATATAATGAATTGATACAGTGATTTCAGATCATTCTTATTAGTTAATTAAAATAGTTCTCAAATGGATCTTCACAGAGAGAGCCCTGGATTGAAACAAAGTGATTGATTGTGTATATTTTCACTCCTTTTTTTCTCTTAACAGCATCAAGTTTTGTCTTTACGCCTATAGCCAATTTCGTCTTTACTCTTTTATTCCTAGACAGTGAGTATAGATGATATATAGTATTGTTCTCTTCTTTAATTACTTACAGCTCATTTAATTCTGTTCTACATTGTATTTTTATGTAGTCAAACACTTTTTAAAACTTTTTTTCTCTCCTCACTGTTAATCTTACTTATTCTTTTAGAACAATATCCCATTCCCTTCAGTTCATTTGTTAATATTAATCACTTCAAGGAAAACATGGAAATCATAGTTCTTCTGTATATTCTTTATACTAGCCTTGTTTTATGTGTTTAATCTACATAATTATAAGCTCACCATTCAGTATCATAATTTCACTTTAAGCAGTAGTTTGTATTTTAAAGAATCTAAAAGCAAGAATAGTTTTAAAATTTATGTATGTGTTTACCCAGTTTACTCAGTGTAATTTTTACTTTGAAAAATCCCAAACGATCTGCAAAAGGACTCCCAGAACTAATAGATAAGTTTAGCAAGGTTGCAGGATAAAAGAGCAATACATAAAAATTCATTGTATTTCTATGTCAGTAGTTAACAACTAGAATTTCTTATATTCTAAAAGTACTATGTATAGAACCCCCAAAGTGAAATACTGGAGTATAAATTCAACAAAAAGATGCAAGATCTATATGCTGAAAACCATAAAACACTGATAAAAAATAAAAGAAAACCCAAATAAGTGAAGAGCTATTTGCTATGTTGATGGATTGGTAGACTAAATACTGTTTTGCTGTCAATTATCTTCAAATTGATATAAATTAAATGCAATACCAATGAAAAACTCAACAGGCTTTTAAAATTAGATATTGCTAAGCATATTCTTACACTTTATGGAAAGGCAGAAGAACTAAAGTAGCTAAAACATTTTTGAGAAACACAGTTATGGAACTCAGTATCTGACTACAAAAACTTACTATAAATCTACAGCAATTAAGATAGTATGATGTTGTTGAAAGGATAAATACATAAATAAATGAACAAAATAGAGCAGACATATACCCACACAAACATGGTAACTGATTTTTGACAAAAGTGCAAAGATAATACAATGAAGAAAGGATAGTATTTTAAAGAAATAGTACCTGAGCAACTACCATATGCATAAAAATAAGCTTTGAGCCCTGGCTGGTGTAGCTCAGTGGATTGAGCACAGGCCTGCGAACCAGAGGATCGCGGTTCGGTTCCCAGTCAGGGCACATGCCTGGGTTGCAGGCCGGATCCCTGCAGGCCAACTCCCAGCAGGGGACGCACAAAAGGCAACCATACATTGATGTTTCTCTCCCTCTCTCCTTTCCCCTCTAAAGATAAATAAATAAATAAAATCTTTAAAAAAAAATAAGCTTTGACCCACATGTTATATAAAAACTAATGCAAAGTGGATCATAATTCTGAATGTAAATAAAGCATAGTATTGTAAACAGTGTGGGATAAAATATTGGAGAAATTTTTTTACTCTAGATTATGCAACGTAGAATAGAACACCAAAAGCATTATCCATAAAAGACAGTTTATAAATTGAACTTCATCAAATTTAAAAACTTTTGCTCTCTGAAAGATACTGTTAAGAGAAGGAAAAGGAAAGCCACAGACTGGCAGAAAATATTTGCAAGTCATGTATCCAGAGCATATAAAGAACTCTGAAAACTCAATGTTAAGAAAGTAACCCAATAAAAATTGAGCAAAAGGTCTAAACGGACACATCACAAAAAATACAGTTTGTCAATAAAAATAAGAAAAGATGGTCAACATCATTAGTCCCTAGGGAAATAGAAATTAAGACCACAATGAGATACCACCACATGGATATTAGAATGGCTTAAAAATAAAGATAAGAAGAAAGGAATAGAGGCGGTATCTAGTGCTCGTGACATGTGGAGTAATTGCAAATATTCATTGCTGCCAGGAATGCAAAATGGTCTGGCCACTGTGGAAACTGTTGGCAGTTTTTAAATAAAGTTAAACATGCCACTAACATATGACTCAGCATTGCCACTGCCAGAAGTAATTCAAGTGAAATTAAAACTCATACTCACACAAAAACCTGTATCTGAATATTTATGGTAGTTTTATGCATAGTTGCCAGAAATGTGATCTACTTCAGTGTGTGAATTACAAAAAGTGAATTTTACCAAAGTTCCTTTAAATGTTCATTCAAAAATAAAAGTTATGCTATAGGGGAAACCCAAATGTAATACATACTGAAACAAATGAACCTAACTGTATTATAACATAAGCACACAGAAATGGGTGGGAATCCATAATCTTATTTTGGAAACATTATTTTGGCTCACTACTCCTAAGGCTAAAGACAAAAGAAACTCCAGTTAATTTGTTCCTCCCAGGGATACGGTTTGGCAGTTCTGAAACTGCTGTATATGTATAGTAGGTTTGAATAAACAAGTAAATATATTGTAGAGAACTAGTTTTCTTACTGCCCAAGAAAGAAGTAAATTCTTTATTGTAAGTAAAGAAAGGGGAAAGGCTAGAAATAACCCTATGGTGTTGGATTGAAATTAGAAGTATTAGTAAGGAACATTTCTCTCTTTTTTTAAATATGTTTCATCGATTATCCCATTACAGTTGTCCCATTTCCCCCCTTCATTCCCCTCCACCCTGCACACCCACTGCCCCCATTCCCCCCTTTAGTTCATGTCCATGCGTCACAAGTTCTTTAGATTGTATATTTCCCATACTATTCTTGTCCTCCCCCCTGTCTATTTTCTACCTACCATCTATGCTACTTAAGGGGGGGAGGGGGGAGCTCTCTGTACCTGCTCCCCCCTCTCCTCCCATTCCCCTGTTGCTAACCCTTCATGTGATTTCCATTTCTGTGGTTCAACTCCAGATCTAGCTGTCCACTTAGTTTGCTTTTGTTTTAGGTATGGTTGCTAATGACTGTGAGTTTGCTGTCCTTTCACTGTTCCTATTTTTCATCTTCTTTTTCTTAGATAAGTCCCTTTAACATTTAATATAATAAGGGCTTGGTGATGATGAACTCCTTGAACTTGACCTTATCTGAGAAGTACTTTATCTTCCCTTTTATTCTAAATTAAAGCTTTGCTAGATAGAGCAATCTTGGATGTAGGTCTTTGAATTTCATGACTTGGAATACTTCTTTCCAGCCCCTTCTTGCCTGTAAAGTCTCTTTTGAGAAATCAGCTGACAGTCTGATGGGAGCTCCTTTGTAGGTGACTCTCATGCTGCTTCTAGAATTTTCTCCTTCATTTTAATCTTGGCTAATGTAATTATGGTGTGCCTTGGTGTGTTCCTTCTTGGGTCCAATTTCTTTGGGACTCTCTGAGCTCCCTGGATTTCCTGGAAGTCTATTTCCTTTGCCAGACTGGGGAAGTTCTCCTTTATTATTTGTTCAGATAAGTTTTCCACTTCTTATCTGTGGAAAAGAAGTTTTCCTCTTCCCCTTTTGGTACCCCTATAATTCGGATGTTGGAATGTTTAAAGATGTCCTGGAGGTTCCTAAGCCTCTCCTCATTTTTTTTTTGAATTCTTGTTTCTTCATTCTTTTGTTTGGTCATTTTTTTTCTTCCTTCTGGTCCACCCGATTGATTTGAGTCCCAGTTTTCTTTTCTTCACTATTGGTTCCCTGTGCATTTTGCTTCATTTCACTTAGTGAAGCCTTCATTTGTTCATCTAATTTGTGACTAAAATCAACCAGTTCTGTGAGCATTCTGATCACCAGTGTTTTGAACTGTGCATCTGATAGGTTGGCTATCTCTTGGTCGCTTAGAAGTATTGGCTCTGGGTCTTTGAGCTGTTCTTCTTGAGCCATAATGTTTTGGTCTGTTTGCACTTATTACGTATGAAGTGCAGAGCCTTAGGTATTCACCAGGGCAGGGCAACACAGTTGCTGGGTTGTGATGCTGCATGTGGGGGCAGCGTTTGTTCCTCTCTCTCTCTCGGATTTTGGTCCCCTCTGCTGCTTCCCTCAAGCAAATTTGGCCCTTCTGGTGCTGGTTCCTGTATGGGCTTGTGCACCCTCCAGGACGCTGTGCCTTCCTCCAACAAAAACTCTCTGTGAGCCTGGGAGCCTCTCCAGCAACTCGACCCCTTAAGTTTTTCCAATTGGTGCTTTTAGGCTTTATTTCCCAGCGCTGGGGCCCTGGGTTGAGCGGTGTATTTCACTGCTAGCTCCTTTGTCTGGTTTGTCTGCATGTGAATGTGTGACCGCAGTTAGCCAGCCTCCTTGCACCCTCACTGGGTCCACCCGCCACCACCCCCACACCTGGGATCTGCCAACTGCCGCCTGCACACCTGAGTCGGTCTGGCTGCTTTTTCCTGCATGACCCTTCTCCACCAGCTGCTGACTTTGCCTTTCTTACCAGTCTGGATGAATGGTTTGTTGTTGTTGGACTTCAGTACAGTTTAATTTTCTCTCTGTTTTGGTTGCATTCTGGTTTTTAAATATTTGTTGTTCATAAACTTGGTTGTGCAGGAGGTACAGGGTTTCCACCTACACCTCCATCTTGGCCAGAAGTTGTCACATTTCTCTTTCTTCCTCTATTTCTCACACACACACACACACACACACACAGAGAGAAAGAGAGATACACATATATAACAGTAATACCACTTCCTTTTATTAAATGTTGAGGGACTAAAGAAAATAATTGTTGAAGCTGAAGTCCTCTGATAGAAATATGGAATCAGGAAAGGTAACAAAGAACTCTGTGGGATCAGATAGGAATTAGAGATGTTAATATGAACTAATTAATTATTTCCATCTGCTGTAAGATGCTGGTTACACTGACACCCCACTTAACACTCAGATCTTGAATTCCTCTCTAGAAGGAACAAGAGCTCCTTGGAAGAATGGCTCATTCTCTTGAGGGGGCAGGGAACATACAAGATTAGCCTTAGAACATCTTGTGATAGAAAGTTAAAAAGTGCTTAAAAGAAAAGAAATGGTATCTGTCAAATGGACACTGGAACCATCGTGAAGAGGCTCCCACTGGCTACATCTGGAAGAATCTGAGCATCAGTCTAGAGAGAGTAATGGATTATAACCCATCAAATAAAATGGGAATTTATAATTTGCATGACAGATGAGGGCTAGATAGCTGAAAAAAAGTCTTTTCCTTATAACAATGCTGACTGGTAAATATGAAGAGAATGATAGATTTGGAAATACTTGCATTTTATAATCATCATGGCAGAATGTTTTGGGCTCAAATCTTCATTGGTTGCCAAATCTAGGAGGAGAAATTGATGAGAATGATGTTTACGTTGTTTTTTTTTTTTTAATTTTATTTATTTACTTATCTTTAGAGGGGAAGGAGAGAGGGAGAGAAACATCAATGTATGGTTGCCTTTCGTGCATCCCCTGCTGGGACTTGGCCTGCAGGGAACCTGCCTGCAACCCAGACATGTGCCCTGACTGGGAATCGAACTGCGATCCTCTGGTTCGCAGGTCTGTGCTCAGTCCACTGAGCTACACCAGCCAGGGCAATGTTTACGTTTAAAAGTATCTCTCCACAGCCCTGGCTGGTGTAGCTCAGTGGATTGAGCATGGGCCTTTGAAGCAAAGGGTCGCTGGTTCGATTCCCAGTCAGGGCACATGCCTGGGTTGCAGGCCAGGTCCTCAGTAGGGGACACATGGGAGGCAACCACACATTGATGTTTCTCTCCCACTCTTTCTCCTTCCCTTCCCCTCTCTGTAAAAATAAATAAATTTAAAACATTTTTTTAAAAAAGTATCTCTCCACAGATGCCTTCTTAGATACAAGGTAGGAAACAGTACCTATAACTACGTACATTGGGGGAAAGAAGCCATAAAATAACACCCTGAGTGGGTGATGAAAATTAGTGACAACAATGACAATAGACAGACTTTTTATATCTCCAGGTGATACCCTGAAAAGGATACAATACCACACTTGTAGTATTTTGGCTGGATATATTACCAGAATCTACTGTATTTTGCCATGTATTATACATGAGATTATTATTCATGTATAATGCTCATCCTTGTTTTCCCCTAAAAATTTTGGGCAAAAAAGCGTGTGTTATACATGGCAAAATACAGTAATCTTGGAGAAATGTCAGACAAGCAGAAATTTAGTAGCATCCTATAAAATTCCACAATATAGTCTTCAAAAATGCCAGTGTAATGAAAGACAAAAAAAGGTCGAGGAGCTGTTCTAGATTAGATGAGACTAATATGGCATGATAAGTAAGCATAGTAAGTGGTCCTGAGGGAGAGAAAAAGATGTTTGTTGATACTGAATATATTTATTTTTTATTTTTTAGATGTGATTGGCAAAAGTCATATTTATTGTTTTAATTTAATCACTTAATCTTAATTAATAATTATTACTAATAAGTTTGGATTTTAATAAATTATAGTCACTTTAAAAATACACTTAATATTTTTTTAGAGAAAAGGGAAAGGAAGGAGAAAGGTAATTTGATAAATTTGATTATAGTTATAATTTTTAATGTTCTTTAAAAAAGTGTTTATGTTATTTTGACATGGTAGTTTATAAATGCTTTTATTCTCAGAGAAAGGATTGCCCAGATTTAATGTTAATTTTTATAGTGTTTCTTTTTTTTGTTAGGCACGAGATGTACGTACCAATGAAGTGGTGGCTATCAAGAAAATGTCTTACAGTGGAAAGCAGTCTACTGAGGTAGGTGGTCAAGTGTATGCATTCTCGCTGGTATGCTGAGAAAGATACTATTTTTAATTGAGGGTAGGTAGAAAATTGTTCCAAGAATTATACATGAAGGAAATTACAGGAATATTAAGTGTATATCTCAGTGAATTTTTCTTCATATACTGAATGTACCCATTTAACTTATATCTAGAGCCATAAATAGTATTACTGGTATCCCAAAGCTTCCCAGTTTGTGTTTCCTGCTTTTATTTTTTAAAGCATGATTTAATATGTTACTCTATCTGTATCATAGAGGGGTTATCAATTTCTAAAATAATAAACTAAAATAAGATATTTGACAGTAAATATATATAATTTTTTAATGGCTTAGAGATTATTTAAATGTTGTTTTAAGCAAACTTTAAACTATAGGCAGTATATATCTAGTACGAAAAACAGGCAGTGTAATCTGAAAAAACAAAATGTAAGATTATTGATACTACCTTTATACATTAATTTGCTAATATTCTGAGTAGTTCTTTTGATATTATATTTAATTGTATAAATGTAGTTTATAAAATGTAGTCTACTTTCTAAATCTATATAGGATTTGTCTGTCTTTAATTTAAAAAAATTTTTAATCGTGGCAAAATACACAAAATTTACCATCTAAACCATTTTTAAGTGTATGGTTCAGTGGCATTAAGGACGTTCATATTGCTGCTGTACAGCCATCACTACTAGTCATCTTCAGAAATGTGTTCATCTCATCTTGCAAAATTGAAGCTCTACATCAGCAGTCCCCAATCTTTTGGCATCAGGGACCAGTTTCGTGGAAGACAATTTTTCCATGGACTGGGGCAGAGGCTGGGCAGATGGTTTTAAAGACTGCCAGCAGGTGCAGCTTAATTGTCACTTGCCATTTTCATTCACTGATAGGTTTTGATATGAGTCTGCAGATAATTGATTTATTATGGTCTCTGTGCAGTCAAACCTCCCTGCCAATGATAATCTGTATTTGCAGCCGCTCCCCAACGCTAGCATCACCTCAGCTCCACCTCAGACCATCAGGCATCAGATTCTCTTAAGGAATGTGCGACTGAGATCACTTGCATGGGCAGTTCACAGTAGGGTTCGCACTCCTGTGAGAATTTAATGCTGCAGGAGGTAATGTGAGTGATAAGGAGCTAATAGGGAGCCACAGTAAATACAGATGAAACCTGGCTGGCCTGCCTGCTGCTCAACTTCTGCTGTGCATCCAGGTTCCCAACAGGCCAGGGACTGTAGCCTGGGAGGTTGCACCCCTACTCTATACCCATTAAATAATAACTTCTTATTCCCCCTTTCCTACAGCCCCTGGAAATCACGATTCTACTATCTCATTCTATGAATTTGACTACTTTAGGTTAATTCATATAAGTGAAATCATGCCATATTTGTACTTTTGTGATGGGTTTATTTCACTTTACATAGTGCCCTCAAAGCTCATCCATGTGTCAGAATTTCATTCCTTTTTGAGGCTAAATAATATTTGAAAATATGTGTGTGTAGGTCTGTATGTGTTTATATAAAACAGCACATTTTGTTTATCCATTCATCTGTCGGTAGACACTTGGATTTCTTCATCCCTTGGTTATTATAAATCGGGGGTGTCAAACTCATATTCACTGGGGGCCATATTAGCCTCATGATTACCTTCAAAGGGCAAAAATAATTTTAGGACTGTATAGTGTAACTACTTCTTAATGGTTAATGAGTTGAAATTACATTCGGCCCTTTGAAAGCAACCACGAGGCTGATGTGGCCCCTGGTAAAAATGAGTTTGACACCCCTGTTCAAAGATTCTGCTATGAATTTGGATATACATATATTTCTTTGAGTTCCTGCTTTCAGTGCTTTGGAGAGTGTGCCCAGAGGTAGAATTTTTGTATCAGTCTATAATTTTTAAAGGTTTTTGTTTTCTACCTATTTAAAATCTCTTTATTTTATGGTAAATCTTGTTTTTGTGATCATACTATGGGTATGATGACATTACTATGATTGTATCGATGTTCCATCATTTTGATAACTAAAAGGTCCTAAAAATTTCTAAAACGCCAAAAAAACCCTCCATTTTTTACAAGTTTACTCTAATTTTATTCACCATTCTATAGTAGAACTTTAGAAGTAGCTTTCACAGGAAGACTTGTGCTATGTTGGAGTCTCATTAGTCACACATAGAACAAAAAGTCTCATGTAGGGCATTACCTTTTTTACATCTAATATTAGTGTCCTTCATGAAAGTTCTTTTACTTTAAAAAATACAGTTTTTTGTTTGGTTTGAGAGCTTGCCTCCCAGAGCATTCAGATTTGAAATTTAAAGCCCATGAAACATTTTCTGAATTTAGCACCTTATTTCTTACACATTTTGTATAAAACACTGTATACCTATTTTGCTGTATTTTGTTGAAGTTTCGTTAAAAACAATAGAAGATATATGCTATTAAATTCTAGCACAAGATATTTCATAAAGTTTTCTATTGTACTAGTTTCTCTGACTTTAGAAATGTGGCCCACATCAGTGGTAAAGTTTTAAAAAATTAAAACATGAACAAAAAACAAATTCCTGCTTCCCATCCCATGCCCATGAAGCTCATAGACCAAGGAGACATGGTTGGGTCCTTTTTATTTATTTATTTGTTTGTTTGTTTGTTTGTTTGTTTACTTATTTTTACTTTTTAGTTATTGATTTGGCAGGGAGTGGGGAGAAACATTGATTTGATGTTCCATCTATTTATGCACCCATTGGTTACCTTCTATATGTGCTCTGACTGGAGATCAAACCTGCAGCCTTGACTTACTGGGTTGGTTCTCTAACCAGTAAACAGATCAACCCGGCCAGGGATCTGATTGGGTCCCTTAAGTTCCCTGCTTGCTTCTTAAGAGTAACTTTTTTTACGATATGGCCTGAGTATATTGTATATTGCCAGTGGTTTGTCTGTAATGTTTGGTAGGTGTCAGTGAAGAAAGCCCTTAGTAAAATATGTAGGAAAATGTTTTCACACTGCCTGTTTTTTCTGTGAACTTCCCTGTGTGATAACTATTACTAGCATTTTAGAAATTTATGTCTTACAAATTTATGTCTTAGTAATTACTTCATTTGAGTTTTAAAAACAAACAAACTTTAATATTTGGTAGAAGATAGAAGCCAAAAACAAAATAGGTGAACTTTACGGTATGTAAATTATGTCAATAAAGCTGCAAATAAGAAAGGGGAAATTGAATTTTGAAGAAAAATTTCTAAATATGGTATATAGTTTTCACCAACATGTGTTGTATGGTTGTAAAATTTTAATAAGACTTATTGATAATAAATTTTATCAAACAAATTTATCCTACTTTGAATGAAATAATTTTATAAATTATGTAATTGAGTTGTGAGTGATAGGAATGTAATTCCTTTTAAATTTATTATTTTGACATTTAAATATTATAAATAAAGCAAAGTTGTATATTGATCATTAACCATTAATCTAGTAATTTCTCTTTTCTTATATAAATTTCTAAGGAAAAGTAGCTGTTCATGATTCTTACCTTTATTTTTTTTACTCCCCACAGAAATGGCAAGATATTATTAAGGAAGTCAAATTTCTACAAAGAATAAAACATCCCAACAGTATAGAATATAAAGGCTGCTATTTACGTGAGCACACAGCATGGGTAGGTATCTGCTCTCTCCTTGCTATAATTTTAGTGGGTTTAGACATCGAATTGATTAAATTAAGAATGTCTCAAAATAGTGGTGGGCAGGGTTGGGAATATAAGACAGAAAGCTGTACTTGAACAAGAATTAAATTAAAAAATATTTTAAAAAATAAATAAATAAAATTTACGAACAAAAAAAATAAAATAAATTGACATATCAAAAAAAAGAATGTCTCAAAATAGTTATGTGAAGCTTGCAAAAAACACCTTGAAATGTTATTTCATGCTAAAAAAGGAAGAGCAGCTTTTTCTAGAACTCATACACCTAGGCAATAAGAACTTTTGCAAGTTTACTGTAGAGTTTTAGCTGACCTTTATGTGCATGGTAAATGTTCTCTGACATTTTTAATAGTTTACCAAACTACTAAATATTTTCCCAAACATTGTGAAAGCAATTTCATTACTTGAGGATGAAAGTGACAACATCTTTTTGACATAAATATATTATATTCTCTTTTACCACACAAAGTTCTTGGTGAATTCTGGTGAAATTTAAATTGATTGTGATTCTGTAGCTGAGTAATAGTACTAAAGGTATAGAACTGAGACACTTTATTACAAGAAGTAGAGATTAATTTTACCCTATTACCACTGAGGTGATAGGGTGATAATCCTACAATGGTATAGGGATAATGACTGTATCTTAGGAGAAAGGGTAAATTTTCTTTAATCATCAATGACCCTTTATTTTGAATAATTAAGAAGCCATAGCTAATTATCATTTTAGTGTACTAAAGTTGGATTTAGATTTGTAATGTTTGTTGCATTTTTATCTAGTTTGATTTTGGTGGTGGTTGTGGTGATACTTCTAGGCTGTGGTTAAAGAAAAAGCAGTGATATTGGACTGATTACTTCTCTGTCTCTCAAGGTTTTCTATCTGCAAAACAAAGAAATAATAAGGCCTACCCCATAAAGTAGTTGTGAGGATTAAATTAGTTAATATATATAAAACACCTGGCATGTGGGAGGTACCCTGTGTTTGCTCTAAATGAAACTTGAAACTCTAAATAACCTAAGTTGTGTGGATATAGTCCCAGAGGACAGTTTTTTGCTTCTTAACAATCAGTATTGCTACTCTAGGTTAATAGCAACAAAACATGTATATTCCTTCATAACTTTAGTGATTATATATGAAATACAGATCTTGTACAAGCGATTATATATTGGCATTATCAAAGATTAATGTGTCATTGCCTTAACTTCATATATGCATTTAACAAATTGCTAACTACATAAATATTTGTTTTTTAAGGTAAAAAATGACTAGAGTTTGTTTTACTTCAAACTGTCTTCTTGATCTCCTTGGTGAATTTATATGATCTCAAGTAAAATCTTTTCAATAATATATTTTAATGCTTTTGTAATATTTCTTCCCATATAGCTTGTAATGGAATATTGTTTAGGATCTGCTTCAGATTTACTGGAAGGTAGGTTTCCTTTAATTATTAAAGGGGAAAAAAGTATTAGCGAAATGAGAATTCAGTAAGAGATTTCTTGGATAATGTAAAGACCTTCCAAAAGAGTGCAACCTTAACCTTTTCTATGATAGATTCTCAGCGTGGTGTGCACTCTCTTCACTTAATGTTATGTAGTAGCATAACAAGTGCATTTTTTCTCATAATGAGGAAAGAATGCCTTTTCTCCTTAACAAGCATCATTCTGCATTCTTTGCATTCAGCTTGATCTGTTCCTTTAGTTCAGAATGAAAATATGTGAAGATAAAGGGAAAACTTCTCTTTTGTTACTTTTGTTTTTATTACCATCAAATAATTGTTAAACGTTATTATCTTGGAGGAATATTGGCTGTAACCTCTACTTCAACAGCAAGGCACAAGTGATACTAGTTATAACATTCAGTAGCTTTTTTTAATATCTTGGGAGGCAAATCCCTTGTTACTTAATGTAGTGTTTAAAAATTGCCCCTTATATCAGATATGTATATTTATTACTTTAAACAAAATGTTCTATGTAGTAATGATTTTCAAATAAATTCTTATTTTAAGTTCACAAAAAACCATTACAAGAATTGGAAATAGCAGCAATTACACATGGTGCTCTCCAGGGATTAGCCTACTTACATTCTCATACTATGATTCATAGGTAAGTAAGTTGAAAATTATCATTTATTAACAGGCAAATGGTTTGTTGCATTTATCAACCCTGGAACGCATTAACCCTGAAATTTGTCTTGATTATACCCAAACAAAAGTATTTCAGAATCTTATGAACTCATCTTTTTTAGATTGTCCATGCTTTAAAAAGAACATACTAATACATTGATCTCTTTGTTTAGTATAATTTTTATCTTTGTCTACACGTGCTGCTGGGCTTTTTGAAGTATATGCACTTTATACATTTGGGGTAGAAATTTAATTACAGAACTATTTAATTTGCAAACTGGAGAGGACATTAGAAATTATGTAATCTTTTTTTTTTAATAGGTGAGAAGCTAGTACCCAAATTTGAGACTAAATTTCCCTAAGCTTATAAAGCCAGATAGATTAAACTGGACTAATCCTAGATCTTTTGTCTTCCTGGTAACTGATAATGTCAGATTTGTTCCATTGATTCCATAACATGGACATATAAAGGTCCCTTAACACTTTTAATCCTTTTGAATATTAACCCATGATAATCTATGATAACAGTAACTTTAAGATTGAACCATTTTATAATGCGTATTTAGCATTGGTATTGGTTTTGCCTGTGTTAGAAGGAAATTAACAGTTTTTTGATTATGTATGTGAACCAGGCAATACATATTAAACTATGTAATAGAGTCATTTTGAGTTCATGAATTACCATTTTTTTAGGTGAGGATAGAAGGTCCAAGAGAAATCCACATGGTGGTAAGCATATGGAAAAGATGGAATTAGAACCTAAGATATTCTCAACTTCAAATTATCTCTCTATTAAAAAAAATGGAGGGACAATAGATTCAGTATTATATCTATTACAGTACTATAGTAAGAATTGACAAGTGCTTGGAAATAAAGTTTTTCTTTTTTGAAAGTTTAAGTGTATATTATGGTACCTATTGGACATACAGTCTTGTATAAATATCCATCATTTTCTTGGTTTGTGTGTATGGTATGTTTGCCGATTTAGAAAGCTTGAAAGTAAATTTGGGATCATTGATATTACATTATCCTTATATATCAGTTTTCATATCATATTATGTTAGGTGAATTATGCCAAGCTTTGGAAATGGTATGAATAATTCTTTTTTAGAAATCAGGGACATACTTGCAACAACATGGATGGGTCAGAGGGTATTATGCTAAGTGAAATAAGTCAGGCAGAAAGATAAATACTGTATAGTTTCACTTACATGTGGAATCTAAAACAAAACAAAACAGACACAGCAACCAAAGAGATGCTTACCAGAAAGGAGGAGGTGGGAGGATGGATGAAAAGAAGAAGAGGAATATAATCAATAATATTGTGATAAGTTTGCACAGTGACAGATGATTACTAGAATTAGCTGGGTGATCACACTTTAAGTTATAAAAATGTTGAGTCACTATATTATACACCTGAAACTAATAAACCAATATAAGATTGCATAACAACGATACTTAAATTTCAAATTTTTTAAAATAACACAATGAGAATTTGGGCGTGAGGTTTTTATATTTTTCTTTACATTAAGTGAGGTGCTCAGAAGTTTTGCATTTATGCAGAAGTGGTCAGCTACTTAAATCCTATTTTTAAAGCCATTATTTTACCAGTAAACAAGAACTCAAATATAGGCTAAATGCTCCAGTTGCCTGATAGTCTGTCTTTTGTTTTGACTGCTATTTTGTCTTCTCTTTTAGAAAATTATGCCTATGTATTTACATGTATTTTTTTGTTTTCTAAACAAAAAAATGGATCTTAATTCTTACTGTCCCAATTGAGAGATTATACAAGAACTTCATTGTTTTGATTTCTCCCTGCCTACTTTACAAAATTTTATTTGATTTTTATCATTTTCAACACAATCTAATGGAAGAAAAAGAAATAATTTTCTGTGTTCCTTAAACCCAGAGATATCAAAGCAGGAAATATTCTTCTGACAGAACCAGGCCAGGTGAAACTTGCTGACTTTGGATCTGCATCCATGGCATCTCCTGCCAATTCTTTTGTGGGAACGCCATATTGGTAAGTATAATCCTGTCTGGTGATGATCCTCAGAATTGAAATAGGTGATGTGTGGTTGTACTTTTTCGGATGCCTTTTCCCTAGAAATAACAGTGCTATTTTAGACATTTTTAACTTTAAGCATTATAGTTAATTTCAAGTATAGATTTGGAGTGTTGCCCTTGCATCCCCTATTTTTTCATTCCTTCCCCCCTGGGCCTTCACATTTTCTTTCTTATTATTATCTGCATTATATATTGGCTGTGGGATTGAAAAAATTCAATAAAAATTGAAGTAGGGAATAGACAGAAATGCTAAGTGGAAATTGGTGTTTTCTTTAGGTTTATTCTATATATAAATGATCTTCATACTAAGAGTACCTCAAGACTGATAGCTAATTTGGAGTTTTGAGGATTTTTCTGTTATTATGGAGAACTTCAAATACACATAAAAGTCAACAAGAGTATAAAAAGCCTCACATACCAATCATTCACCCCAATACCATTATTCCATGGCCATTTCCGTAGAATGGCCATTCCCAAACCCTATGCACTTACTCCTGTCCACTTCTTCTCCATCCCTCAGTTATTTTGAAGCAAATTCTAGACATCATGTAATTTTAACCATAAATAATTTAGTATTAATGTCAGCAAATTTGAAGGGAATAATTTTCCAGATCTTCAACTTCTATCCATATGTGCCCTTTTTCTCTGTGTAGTGAGGGTGTTCTTAGATCCACTACATCTTTTTTCCCCGTGGACCTTTTAAATCTCCTCCTGCTTTATAAAAGAAAGGCTTTTTACCCATCCACAAAATTACCATGTTACATTGCTCTGGGATATAAAGGCTCAAAGCAACACCAGAGGGACAATTTCAGAAAATAGAGCATCTAGGAGAAGTATTGAAGAGTCAGGATGCACACTCTTGGTAAGGCTTTGTGCCTTTCCTGTCATCTCCCTTCCAGTTCCTTTTATTCCTTGCTCTTTTTTATCCCCAATTATCTTCCCTCCCTTCTATTTTTCTAAAGGAGAATTCATAACTGCAATAGTTGTCATGGAGACATGTTAACATGTTATTTATATTGGGAAGTGAAATCAGACCTTTTCTGGCAGAAATTATTCTGATTTGACTGATTGATATGACCATGAAGATTGGTTTTGCCGATTAAGCTACATAGCAGTTTTTGATAAATTGAGCTAACTCTGTATCTCTATGTTTTAAATATCTTTAGAGCACACATACAATATGATGTGTGTGCTGTGCATATATCTTTTGCAGCTATTAAATTTATAAAATTTAGATGTAAACTCAAAAATGTTCAAGGGAGAAACATAGTTTTTATAATTTCATTGGAGGTAAATTAATAAAAACATATTGAAGACGACTGCTCTAGAAGAGCAAACGTTTTTTATGGGGACCTTAGTTTAGATAGAGTCTCCCTCCCCTCTATACAAAATGGGTTCTGTGAGCAAATAATATTTCTTAATGGTTCTCCTCTTTAGAAATTAATGATGAATATTAGATATTTAAAAGGCCCTGGAACGTTCTACAATAAAAAAGTTTAACTTTGTGATTTTCTAAACTTAGTTCAACATCTTAAAGAACACATTGGAAACACCCTATTATTAACATTTGAAAGTATATTTTAATTACATAACTGTTAATTTGTATGTGGTGTATTTGGAACATAATAAATAGGCACATATTTGTATGTCTTTGCCTATGTGCACACACACACGGGGTGGGGGGGCCTGGTAACAATCTTACTGAAAAAGTCAGCAGGTGTTTTAAGTGTCTATCTGTGCTTAACTCTAAATGAAAATGAAGTATAAGATTAAAATACCATTAAAAATGTTAGACTCTAGTTGAAGATATGAATTGTTTCATTTTATAGCCAAGACATGTAAGGTTGATTATTGTTTGATTGTTTTATTCATGACCTTCCCTAACCACCTTTATCACAAAACACGATTTTTTAATTGAAAGAAAGACTGATAAACTATGGTTCTTTAGTGCTGGTTATTGTGGCAAATATTTTCTGAAAGAGATGGATTTTGTAACTTCAAGGAAAATAACCACTGATATTCACTGCCAGTGATGGAATTTGATATTTCTAATAAAAATCAGACATTTGTAAAGGGCTCCAGAGATCACCACTGGCATAGAGGAGATACAATATTAGAATCTTCAAATTTGAAGTGCAGAATATAACCCTGCTCTATGGCATTATTCCTTTAGGATGGACGTTATATGATCATGACAGATAGTGAGAATGAGTCTTACACTATCTGTGCAGTGGTAAATATTTACCTCACAATGTAATGCATTTATTTCTCATTATAAATGCATTATATTTTAATGAATGGTATACATTATTTTTACTTTGATTTAAGTGATATTTTATGTTTTAGGATGGCCCCAGAAGTAATTTTAGCCATGGATGAAGGACAGTATGATGGCAAAGTAGATGTATGGTCTCTTGGAATAACATGTATTGAACTAGGTAAGCATTTTTAAAAATATATATATTTATGTATTTTTAGAGAGAGGGGAAGGGGAGAAGAAAGAGTGGGAGAAAAACATCAATGTGTGGTTACCTGTCATTTGTCTCCTACTGGGGACCTGGCCTGCAACCCAGGCATGTGCCCTGACTAGGAATCGAACCAGTGACCCTTTGCTTCACAGGCCCACGCTCAATCCACTGAGCTACACCAGCCAGGGCAGCATTCTTTTTTATTACTAAGTAAGATGTAATCAGTGTCTTACCTCAATTTCTGTGTGAAATTATAGATTTTTGTGTGTGTGTGTCAGTTACTAAGGGAAACAGTACATTTATTTAAGTTTTCATACATATTAGGTCAGGTATATTGTATTTGCTCCATTAAATTAGGTCTAAAATAATTTTCTTTCTTTTTTTTTTCCAATTTTTTTTTATTTAATTATTTTTCAAGTACAGTTTTTCTGTCTATTACTCTCATCCCATCCCACCCCCCATCCTCCCCCCTCTAAAATAATTTTCCACTTTGGTATTATGTTTGATTTGTTAAACACTTAGAATATATATATAATTACTAGACTTACCATCTGTGGAAGGTCTCTAAAACATTGATGAATTATTTACCTCTATCTAGGATGCTTATGACCTTAAATTGGGTATGAGCATTAGATGCCAGGCTGCATATCATATTGTATATAGTGTGTTGATTTTATATACACATTTTATTTTGTTGCCCATAAATGGAATAATGCTTAAGGCAATGAATGGGTCATCATAACTTGACTAACATTCCCACTTTAAGGGAGCCAGGTGGGTAATTGAACTGTCACTGTAATTAAAGATGATAAACATCTTGCTTTTGATTCCCCACCCCTCCCATCAGCCCAATATTCTTTCCTTGTTTTCTTCTTATAAGAATTTTCCAGTCCTGGCTGGTATAGCTCAGTGGATTGAGCACGGACCTGTGAACCAAAGGGCCACCAGTTCAATTCCCAGTCAGGGCACATGCCTGGGTTGCAGGCCAGGTCCCCAGTAAGGAGTGTGCGAGAGGCAACCTCACATTAATGTTTCTCTCCCTCTCTTCCTCCCTTCCTCTCCCCAAATAAATAAATAAATAGGTAAATAAATAAATTTAAGAGCAAGTATAATCCATGTGTTATTTTAATAAATCATTATCAACCTGGGTTTGTTAGTAGTTTTCTAAAACAAGTGAATAAAGAAATTGAGGTAAAAATAAAAAGTAAACTTGCTTATCACTAATAGTAGATGAATACCATAATTTCCATTACAACTGGACTGTTTCTATCTTTCAGTCTAATATTTTTCCAAAATAATCTTTAAATATTTTTGCTTTTCTTGGAAGTTCTACATTAACCATTGCCCTCAGGCTCTTTATCATATTTATTTTAAATTTGACAACATCAGAAAATGGGTTTGGAGACTATCACAGTGTCATTCTCTTCAATCTCTTGGTCTCAATTTGTGGTTTATAATGTGTTTCTTCCATTTGAATATATCTTTAAGTGCTATAAGCTTTATTCCTGTACCCTTGATTCTTCTTCTTACTGGTAGGTACTCATTAATTAAATGTAGAGATGCCAATTAATATATTCTGCCCATGGAATATTTTTACATACTCTACCCCTTGGTGATAGTGAAATGGCATTAATGGTCTTGTCAGAGATCATTAACATATTTTAGTATTTACTTAATAGAAAGCATTAATTAGCTCATTGTGCTGCTCAGAAAGAAATCTATCTATACAGTTTCTGTGAAATGGCTTTCTTTTTCTAGCTTTTTATTATAGTTCATAAAATAGACTTATCACAAAGTAACTTCAGAAGATGTGACTGACTACAATTCATTTACAATTCATTTAAATTGTAAATGAATGAGACTAGAGTTTTAGGCATACATTTGTCATCTTTTTAAATAATCTGTCATAAATCCTTTTTAAGATTTTACTTATAAATGTTTTGAATAATGAAGTACTAAGTCAGGAACTATATTTTAAAACTGATTCTGGTTTAAGGGGGAGGGTTTAGGGGTAGCACAGGCTAATAAAACTTCCTGCAGTGATAGAATACGTTCTGTGTCTGCATGGTTTTTGAGCACTGGAAATGTTAGTGCAACTGAGGAACTACATTTTAAATTATATTTCATTTTAAAAAGTTAGTTTTTAAATGGTCACATGTGACTAGTGGCTGCCCTATTAGACAATACAGATCAGAGGCATGATTTTCATTGCAAATTAGATTTACAGTCTGAGAAATGTATCTGTTATATGGTTTTTTTTTACTTTAAATCAGATATAATGAATAAAGCATATTATTTTCTTATAGGTGAAAGAACAAACTTAAATCAACTATACTGTCCTTGGTTTTTATAAATATAGACCTAAATAAATATGACTTACTCATACTTTGTTATCATAAAGGTTGAAATAATTTGGTTATGTCTTACAACCAAGAAATCTTAAAGTGCAGGATTTTTCATAGGCTAGTTTATATATTTGTTTATAATTTGATGAAATTTGTTGAAGGTTTTTTTTCAGGTTATATGCATGATTTTACAATTTTTATAAAAATAAAATTTAGCCCTGGCTGGTGTAGCTCAGTGGATTGAGCACGGGCTGCAAACCAAGGGGTTGCCAGTTCAATTCCCAGTCAGGGAACATGCTTGGGTTGCAGGCCAGGTCCCCAGTGGGGGCCACGTGAGAGGCAACCATACACTGATGTTTCTCTCTCTCTCTTTCTCCCTCCCTTTCTTCTCTCTAAAAATAAATAAAATTTTTTAAAAAATAAAAATAAAATTTAACTTTTTTTATTATAAAAGTATACAGGATGGGGCAAAAGTAGGTTTATAGTTGGAAGTATGCAAAGCACATATTTTTGTATTATTATTTATTGATTATTTTATTATTTTCTGTATCAACAACTGTAAACCTAATTTTGTCCCACCCTATATGTTTAGGGTATTTCAGAGGTATATAAGGAAAATAAGTGAAAATAACTATAACAATGTTTTAATGGATACAAAGAGTATAAAAATATAAATTGTGAGAACAAAAACAAGGGAGGTTGTGGGGAGTAAATATGTAAGCTTTAAATTTTGTTCTGCTCTAGTTGTTATGCATTTAAAAGACAATTAGAATAGCCCTGGCTAGTGTGGCTCAGTGGATTGAGTGCCACCTGCAAACCATAAGATCATCTGTTCGATTCCCGGTCAGGGAACATGCCTGGGTTGTGGGCCAGGTCCCAAATAGGGAGAGTGCGAATGGCAACTGTTTCTCTCCAACACAACAGTGTTTCTCTCCCTCTTGGTCCCCTTCCCTTCCTCTCCAAAAATAAATAAATAAAATCTTCTTTTAAAAAAGACTATTAAAATACAAGTTGTTTTATATAAACAAAAACCTATAGTCAATACACAAAAGAGAAAGAGAATCTGAGCATACCACTCTACAGAAAATCATCAAATTGCAAAGGAATAGAGCCAAAGAAAGAAACAACAAAGGAATTAGAAATCAGTCAACAAAATAGCAATAAGTACATGCCTATTAATTACTTTATTTGTAAGTGGACTAAATTCTTTAATCAGAAGACATAGAGTAGCTGAATGGATTTTTTAAAAAATAAGGCCAATCTATATGAGGCCTATAAGAGACTCGCTTCAGATGTAAAAATACACACAGACTGAAAAGTGAAGGAATGGAAAAAGATACTCCATGCAAATGGAATCCCCCCAAAAAAAGCTAGGGCAGCTATATTTATATCAGGCAAATGGACTTAAAAACAAAGACCAATAAGAGACAAAGAAGGGCATTATATAATAATGAGGTAAATCCAACAAGAAGATAATAATTTGTTAATGTTTGTGCATCCAACATAGGAGCACTTAAACATATAAAGCAATATTAACAAACCTAAAGGGAGAAATAGACAGCAACATAATAATAATAATAATGGACCTTAATACCTTGCATTCATCAATCAGTAGATCATCTAGAAAATCAGTATGAAAACATTGGCCTTGGCCCCCCGGTGCTTACCACAGGCTGTGTTCTTACACTGCCTGTACAGGAAGAGGAGGCAGAGTAAACCCACCCCATATACACCTCAGCCAAGGCCCTTTGCCTGGTCTGTGTTGTGAATGGGGGGACATGGAGAAAAGGAAAAAAAAAAACAACATTGGCCTTAAATGCCATGTTAGACCTGATTGACATTGATAGACATGCAGGATAATTCAGCTAAAAGCAATAGAATACACATTCTTCTGGAATGTACTTGGAACATTCTCTAAGGTATGTTAAGCCACAAAAGAAATCTTAATAAATTTAAGAAGACTGAAATCACATCAAGCATCTTTTATGACCATGGTGGTACAAAAGTTGAAATTAATCACAAGAGGAAAACTGGGTAATTCACACATAAATGCAGGTTAAAACAACATGCTACTGAGAGGAGGAAGCCAGGAGAAATAGGGGTGAACATATCAGTAGGGGAGAGTGGAGGGGAGGGAGTGAAATTTTAGGAAGGGTGTCCCAGAGTCCAGAGTCTCAATGAGCCCAAGGAGAGGGGGATCCCTCTAGGTTCCTAAGTATAAGACCTGTAGATGACCCTGAGACCTGAAAGTGGAGGGTAACTAGTCATCATCCATGCTGGTGAAGGAAGCATGGTTCCTTCTCACTTACCTTGGTTTCACTTGTCACCTCATCCTTGGCTGCAGTCAGTAACAGAACACAGAGTCCCAAAGAAGTACAGACAGATCCCTGGGTGGATGGAGACCTAGGACGTAGGCTCAGACTGCCTCAGCTTCTCCAGCTAGCTCCAGGGTCCCCTCTCTTACCTTAACACTGGGACCATGTGGCCCAGGATTAATGGCAACGATTTTCAGCCTCCAGCTGCTTCTAGAGAGGCACTGGCTGTAGAAAACATTTCCTGCGTGTGTTATGTATGGGAGGGACATGTGGGGGTATTGTGTTGTATGGGGGGGTGTTGCAAGGTGTCGTAATGTTGGTGGTTGTTGTGGGATGTTGTTTCAACAGCAGTAGCCCAGCCCTGAGCTTGGGGACTAGACGGTGGGATCTGGGGCAGGAAGTGGTGTCTGGGGGCTGTAGGGAGAGTCTTGAAGCCCTTGTTCCCTGAGGCCATGACAAGTGTATGGGGACCTATGAGGCCCCTGTGCAAGTCGAGACATGGTGGGCAGAGGCAGGGCCACCTGGAGGAGAGGGGCTCTACCTGTTGAGAGGCCCAGGGTCAAGACATTGAGCCCAGATCCCTAGGCTCATGCTGGGCAGGCAGGTCCCCTGTTTGGAGCTGAGTGGAAGTTGAGGGCCAAGTCTCAGAGCCTTTGGGCCAGGTCACAGGATTGTCAGCCATTGCTACCACCACTGTACCGGGAGCCAGCAGGTATGGAAAATGGGATGGTGACGGGGACCTCTAAAGGATTCTTCAAACAAGGAGAGGAATTGGTGATGGGTCCATGAGGGGAGGAAGGGGTTTCAAAAAAACCACCCCATGTTGTTGACCAACCAACGAGTGGATCAAAGGACACAGGGAAATAAAAACATCTCTGAAGATGTGAAAATGGGAATACAACATCCAGAGTTCATGAGATGTACCAAAGCAAATCTAACAGGGAAGTCCATTGTGATAAGTGCCTACATTAAGAAATAAAAAGATCAAAGGACCTAGTTTTACACCTCAAGGAACTAGGAAAAGAAGAATTAAGCCCAAAGTTGGTAGATGAGAGGAAATAACAAAGATAACAATGGAAATAATTGAAATGCAAAGTAAAGTGATTACAAAAGATCAGTGAAATTAAGAACTGGTGTTTTGAAAAAATAAAACTGAAAAACCTTTAGCTAGATTCATTAAAGAAAAAAGAGGAGTAATGGCTGAAGTAAATATAATCGCAAATAAAAGAGGTTGCAACTGATACCACAGAAATACAAGGGATCATAAAAGACTACAGTTGACCCCTTGAACAATGGGGGGTTTACGAGAACTGAGCACTGCATAGTCAAATGCATGTATAGCTTTAGACCCCCTCAAACTTAATTAGTAATAGCTTATTGGTGACTGTAAGCCTTACCAATAATGTAAACAGTCAACACATTTTGTATGTTATATGTATTATATATTGGATTTTTATAATAAAGTAAGCTAGAGAAAGGAAAATGTTTTTCAAATTGTAAGAGAAAATACATTCACAGTACTGTACTGCGTACTTTAGGTTTATGTTGTCTGTTTAAAGGTGAATTGTCTATCAGTACATATATCAATATTGTCTAATATGATACAGAACACCATTCATGTTCTATATGTTAATATTGGGCATCAAAAATGGGAAGATAATGTGAAAAATTCCTATGTAATGTTTCATGCATCAGTAACAAGGAATGAGCAATATAATTGCTTTATGTTAGCCTAGTGTGATTGATATAATTGTTTCACAGTAGTAAGAACATTTCCAAAAATTTTTCTAATATGTTTATTGAAAAAAGTTGGTGTTTAAGTGGACCCACACTGTTTAAACCCATGCTGTCCCAGAGTCAGCTGTACTATAAACAATTATAGAAACATACTGCTAGACTGAATATCTACCAAGACTGAACCATGAAGAAATAGAAAATCTGAACAGACCAATTGCTAGTAAGGAGATTGAATTAGTAATGAAAAACCTCCCAACAAACACAAGTCCAGGACCAGATGGCTTCATTTGTGAACTCTACCAACATTTAAATAATTAATATTAACCCTTCTCAAACTCTCCCAAAAAATAGAAGAAGAGGGAACACTTGCAATCTCGTTTTACATTGCCAGCATTACCCTGATGCCAAAGGCAGTACAAGAAAAGAAAATAATAGGCCAGTATATCTGATGAACATAAGTGCAGAAATCCTCAACAAAACATTTGCAAATTGAATTTAACAACACATTAGAAGGATCGTACAACGTGATGAAGTGGGATTTATTCAGGGATGGAAAGTTGATGGTCCAGCATTTGCAAGTGAGTCAGTGTGATATATCACTAACAAAATGAATGATAAAAATCTTACCTTACTATATGCAGAACAAGTATTTGACAAAATTCAGCATCAATTTATGATAAAAATATCAACAAACTGGCTATAGAGGAAATGTATGTAAACATAATAAAAGCTGTATATGACAAGCCCACAGCAAAGATCTTAATGGTGAAAAGCTAAAAGGTTTTCTTCTAAGATCAGGAACAAGACAAGGATGTTCACTCTTGATATTTTTACTGAACATAGTATTAGAAGTTCTAGCTGGTTAATAGACAAAAACCAGTTGGATTTTTATACACTAAGAACAAACTACCACATAGAAAAAATAAGAAAACAATCCCATTTATAGTCACATCAAATAGAATTAAATGCATAGGAGTAAATTTAACCAAGGAGGTCAAAGATCTGTACTCAAACTATAAGACTTCAGTGAAAGAAATTGAGGGAGACACAAATAAATGGAAAGATATTCTGTGCTCATAAAGTGGAGGAATTGATACTGTTAAAATGTCCATACTATCCAAAGCAATCTACAGATTCAGTGCCCTTTCTATCAAGATTCCTATGGCATTTTTAACAGAAATAGAATGAATAATCCTAAAGTTTCTGTGGAACCACAAAATGTCCATAATAGCCAGAGCAATCTTGAGAAGGAAGTACAAAGCTAGAGTTATCATGTTTCTGGTTATAAAACTACATTTGAAAACTGTAGTAATCAAAACAGCATGATATTGGCATTAAAACAGAAACGTAGATCAATGGAACAGAATAGAGAACCTGACAATAAACCCACAAATGTATGGTCAATTCATGACCAAAGGAGCTAAGTAAAGATCCACAATGGGGAAAGGATTGCATCTTCAATAAATAGTAATGGGAAAACTGGATCATTGTTTTACAGCAAAAAATCAACTCAAAATTTAGTTTTACAAAAGCAGTCCACACTTATAGATACATTGAGAGACATGTACAAGATAATGAGTGGGATCTCTGACTTTTAAAAAAATTTAGTTTGAATCATGTTGGTATATGATTCAACTCAATTAGCAAAACCTACAAGTGTTCCCCTTAAAATCAGGAACAAGACAGGGATATCCACTTTCACTTCTATCATTCAGCATATAGTACTGGAAGTCCTCTCCACAGCAGTCAGACAAGAAGAAGAAATAATAGGCATCCAATTTGGAAAGGAAGAAGTAAAACTGTCATTATTTACACATTATGACATTATACTGTCCATAGAGAACCCCAAGGATTCCACCAAAAAACTACTTTAACTGATAAATGAATTCAGCAAAGTAGCAGGATACAAAGTTAATATCCAGAAATCAGTTGCATTTTTATATACCAATAATGAACCATCAGAAAGGGAAACAGTAAACAATCCCATTCACAATTGCTACAGAAAGAATAAAATACCTAGAAATAAACTTAGCCAAGTATATAAAAGATCTGTACTCAGAAAATTGTAAGACACTGAAGGAAAAAAAATGGAAGAAGATACAAGTAAGTGGAAGCACATACCATGCTCATGGATAGGGAGAATTAACATAATTAAAATGTCCATACTACCCAAAGCTATCTGTAGATTCAATGCAATTACTATCAAGCTTCCAATGATGTATTTTGCAGAACTAGAACAAATATTTCAAAAATTTATATAAAACCATAAAAGGGTACTCGTAGCAACAGTCACCCTAAGAAAGAAGAATGAAGTTGGAAGAATCACGTTATCTAATATGAAAATACACAGTAAGGACATAGTAATCAAAACAGCCTGGTACTGGCATAAAAACAGACACATGGGTCAATGGAACAAAATAAAGAGCCCAGAAGTAAACCCGTACCTTTATAGTCAATTAATATTCAGGGGAAAGAAGCACATACAATGGGCTAAAAATAATTTATTCAATAAATGGTGTTGGGAAAATTGGTCAGATACATGCAGAAAAATGAAACTGGACCACCTTCTTACACCACACACAAGAATAAATTCAAAATGGACCAAAGACTTAAATTTTAGACCTGAAACTATAAAAATTGTATAAGAAAACATAGGCAACAAAATCTTGGACATTGTTTGTAGCAATATTTTATTGGCTATATGTCCCCAGGCAAGGGAAACAAAAGAAAAAATAATCAAGTGGCAGCATATCAAACTGAAAAGTTTATGCACAGCAAAAGAAATCAACAAAATAAAAAGACAACCCCCACAGAATGGGAGAACATATTCTCTGGTATATCCAATAAGGGCTTAATACCCAAAATGTATAAAGAACTTACAAAACTCAACACCAAAAAACTGCCCAATTAAAAAATGGGCAATGGACCTGAATAGACACTTCTCCAAACAGGACACACAGATGGCCAATAGACATGAAAAGATACTCAATGTGACTAATCCTCAGAGAGATGCAGATTAAAACCACAAGGAGATATTATCTCCCACCTGTCAGAATGGCTACTATCATCAATATATCAACGAACAACAAATTCTGGCAAGTATGTGGAGAAAGGGGAACCTTTTTGCATTGTTGGTGGGAATGCAGACTGGTGCAGCCACTACGGAAAGCAGTATGGATCTGCGAAAAGTTAAAAATGGATCTGCATTTTGACCAGCAGTCTCACTTCTAGGAATATATCTGAAGGAACCAAAACACTAATTTGAAAGAACATAAGCACCCCTATGTTCATTGCAGTGTTATTTACAATCACCAAGATACATATGTAGGCAGCCCAAGTATCCATCAGTAATGAATGGTTAAAACAACTATGGGACATTTACATAATGGAATACTGCTCGACCTTAGAAAAAAAGAAAATTTTGCCCCTTGTGACAGTATGTACACCATGGAAAACAGTATACTAAGTGAAATAGGCTAGTCAGAGAAAGACAAATACCATATAATTTCACTCATGTAGAATTTAATGAACAAACTGAATTAACAAGGAAAATGGGGACAGACTCAGATTGAAAGCAGGATGACAACCAGTAGGGTGGGGCAGGAGAAGGAGTGAAGAGATTGAACATAAAGGAAAAATGACTCATGGACAACAGTGTGGTGATTGCTGGGGAGTGGGAGATTCAAGGAGACTTAATAGTAATGGGGAAAAAATACAATAAAGATTAAATTTTTAAAAAGACAGGAACCAGAATGTAAGCATTCTCATTGCTCATATATGAGGCATTTTGAACATCAAAATAAATGGTAGTAGCAGTTTATTAGCTTGTTAAATAAAATAAAAACCTGTAGGCCCTGGCTGGGTTGCTCAGTTGGTTAGAACATCATCTTGGTACAACAATATTGCAGGTTTGATCCCCAGTCAGGGCTCATACAGTAATCAACCAATGAATGCACAAGTAAGTGGAACAACAAAATTGATGTTTTCTTTCTCTGTTTCCCTTTCTCTGTCTAAAACCAATAAATAAAAAATTTTAAAAATAAAAATCTGTATGTTCATATAAATAAAAGAATAAAATGAAAGCTTTATGAAAACTATATATATCATTTGAAAGTACCTTCTCACAAAATGCTTATTAATTACAAGAGAAAAAAAGAAAATTTACCATGAAGAAGCCTGTTAGACGTGGCCCTGAGTGGTCAAAGGGAACACCATTAAAAGAGGACCATTTGAAATTATGCACTGCCTCCTAGAATACGATGAGAAAAATACAAAATTTAGTTCTGTGATGTTCCTGTCAAAGATGTATAACCTAAATTTAATCATAAGCCAAAATCACATTAAAATATTCAAAGGTCTTGTATCCTCAGAATTGTCAAGATCGTGACTTCAACTTTTACTTTAGGGCAGTAGAAAAAGAAGAGCAAATTCAACCCAAAATAAGGAGAGAAAAAAGAATTTAAAGAGCAAAGCAGAAATCAACTAATTTAAAAAATGGAGAAAATCAGTAAAATAAAAAACTTATTACTTCAAGGAAATTGATAAAATTGGTAAACTAGCCAGATTGATCAGGAAGAAAAGAAAGAATACACATGATAAATGTGATATCACTGCATACTTTACAGGTATTAAAAAGATTATAGTGATGTAGTATGAATAATTTTATGTTAATTTAACAACTTAGATAAAATGGACAATTTACTTGAAGGGCACAAATGATCAAAGCTCATTTTTTCTGCAAAGGACATTATTTGACATTTGAGTGAAACTTGAATGGGGTTTGAGGATTAGATGAGAGTCATTTATTAGCATTAATGGCTTGATTTAATGGAGATGATATTGTTCTTTAGTAGAATATTCTTGTTTTAAAGTATTTAGGAATGGTGGTGCATCAAGTAAATAATTTACTCTAAATCAATTTACTTGAAAATGTTCTTTGAACTCAGTATTTGTTTGCTAAGTTTGTGATTATTATTTTTTTTAACTTCATTGGTATTTGTGTGCTCCTTTATAACAGACATGTATTTTAACATGGAAGTTTTCTTTGTCTTATAGCGGAAAGGAAGCCTCCTTTATTTAATATGAATGCAATGAGTGCCTTATATCATATAGCCCAAAATGAATCCCCTACACTACAGTCTAATGAATGGTGAGTATTTCTAACAGATATATTACTCAACATTGTATAAATTAAGTGCTTTTTCATAATGTTATCAGAATTATTTCATGTCAACTAGGTAAAATGAGTTAATATCTGAAGTGATATTAAAATAGGCTTAGCCTTGGCTAGTGTTGCTCAGTGGATTGAGCACCAGCCTACAAACCGAAAGGTCACTAGTTTGATTTCCTGTTGGGGCTCATGCCCAGGTTGCAGGCCAGGTCCCAGGTTGGTGACATGTGAGAGTCAACGGATTGATGCACATCAGTGTTTCTCTCCCTCTCTTCCTCCCTCCCTTCCCTGCTTTCTTAAAGTAAATAAATAAATGTTTTTTAAAAAGTAGGTTTAGTCCTCTGACAATAGTGTAATTAATCCATCATTGCTTTGGGGTATGTTATTTTTTATTGGCTTATTAAGAGGCACTGTTCTGTATAATATTGGCTTGTGAAATTCCCTCAGTGAACCCATGTTAAAGAAACTATTAGGAAAGATAAATAAAATAAAATAGATTTAGTTTACCCTTATATTATGTTTATTAAGTCTGCTTTTCGTAGCGTCAGTATCTAAATAATGTCACATGGAAGCAAAAGTATTGCTTTTCACAAAAATATATAATTATATTTTATTTGAATTTTTAGGATAGCTAAAAATTATACTACAATTTTAATATAATATTGTAATAATATAATATAATATATTACAATATAATATATTATAATTTTTATAATTATATTATAATTTATTATAAATATCACAATTTAAACATTAAATTTTGTGATTAAAATACGTAGATTGCCATACCTGTAGTGATATTTTTAAGAGAATGGTATTTAATTTATATGGTATAAAGCATAGGTAAAATGACTTGATTTATCAGGATCACCAGATTTATAACTTTGGATCATTCTAATAGTTATTATGTTATTTATTATTCAGAATGCTCTGATGTTCCTTTTTCTAATGCTCCCTTGATTTGATCAAGAAGTTTATGTAGAACAGATTGATGGTTTTAGAAAGCTAGAATTTTTATCAGAAATTTTTAGTGAGAGATTCTTCAGCTGTATCTAGCATTTGAAAAATTCTAGGGGAAATTCTAATATATTTAATAAATAATTTAAAATTCACAAGTAGATGCATAAATTAGTGGTACTTTTTTAACGATTATATAATTAAGGCACATATAAAGGTCTTTGCTACTTACGTAGAGATATAGAAGGAATCTTTTGGCATAGTTTAGTGTTATGGTATATCACGTAATAAATACAGTGAATACAGACTGGTTTTATACTGTGATACTTTGGGGAGTCAAAAAAGAAATCTTACCACAAGGAATGTAAAATGCCGTTTGACTGTTTAAAGTCAGACATTGATGGAGTAATTATTACTTACTGCCTTGCTCACTGAATGCTTATCAAGCACATTCTAATAATATGTTGCAGACTTCTAATGTTTTTAAAAATATCTTAATTGGTTTTCTGGGGTTAATGGAAGTTCTGCCCATTTATTCAGGGACACCAAATGCCCCAGGTATAAAAAAATTCTCCCTCCAAAACTAGTAGAGTGATGTTCTGAAACATGCTAAACAGAAGACAATCCAAGGAGTAATCAAGAGAGAAAACAAATCGAGAAAAATGTTACCTTAGATTTGAATGCAAAGAAGAAAAAGACTGACTTCCCTAATTTTGCCTCAGTTTATAATGAGTTGTGATATTTAAATATGTAGACAGGATTTTAAATAACTTGTGTAAGTTTGTCCTTGAAAAACAGTACAGTTTCACTGGTTGATTTAGAAGGTTTTTGTAGACTTATATGAAATATATTATGTCCACTTTTCTTTTTATAATTTCTTCTCCATCCCCCTCCCACCTATAGGCACATATGTTGATTTGTGGATCTGTTTTTAAAGGAAATAGCAATATGTTCACTTGATACTTTCCTTTACAATAGGTCTGATTATTTTCGCAACTTTGTAGATTCTTGTCTCCAGAAAATCCCTCAAGATCGCCCTACATCAGAGGAACTTTTAAAGGTCAGTTTTATTATACTTTGTTTTCTACCTCTAAGAAATTATTTTAAGGAATGTGTTTTATTCCTCTTTGATTCTGAACAGTATTAAGGTTGCTCTACTAATTTTTACTAAAACAATAATTTTATATATTGTTTTTTCTTGGAACTTTTCTCATGATGCTAGGTTTTTCTTTTTTTTTTTTCCAAAATTGATTAGTTGCTTTTACCATGGCTGAATAGAATGTATAGTTCAATATTTAAAATGGTACCAAATGTCTAAATTGTTATGTATACAAAGAAGAATATTTATGAGTTATAATTATAAAATTTAATTTATGTGGCATAATGTTATATTTCAAAGTTGGCAAAACATAGTGCAGCTTTGAATTTTATTTTTATATTTATAATACTTTATGTATTGATCTTTTCTATATTAAAATAATATGAAAGAAAGAAGTAACTGGTATACATATTTATGTAAATACTGTGGGCGAAAAGAGATTTCAAAAGAAACTTAAAAAGGTATATTCTCAAGAGAGCAGCATGGGCAGATATGGCTGGCCTCTTCTCACAGTGACATCAAAATTACAACTAAAATCTAGAACAACCATTACTCAGGACCATTAGAAATTGAGTTGAATGGAAGTGTGACAACTATGGAATTAAAGAAACTACATCCATCCAGACTGGTAGGAAAGGTGCGGATGCATAATGGGTAGGTCCCACACCCACATCTAATGAATAAAAATTCAAGAAGGATATCTCAGGAGTGAGGAGTCCCAGCCCCTCACTAGGACCCTCAGCCTACGGAAACAGTACCAGGAAGATAAGTCCCCAAAACTTCTGGCTATAAAAACCAGTGGGGATTCAGTCAGTGGAGGAAACTTCTTGAGCCCCAAGCAGGTGGTCTTAAAGAACCCACACAGGGACTCACCTACTCAGAATCACTCCCTCTGACCTCTAGCGCTGGGGTGGCAGCTTAAAGGGCACCAGTGGTAAACTGGGAGAGGCAGAAATGTCTGGCATCTGGGTGAGTAGGGGCCAATGTCCCTTTTCTGACCCTCCCCCTGCGGAGCCACAGAACTAGCAGGCTGGTGCCATATCGGAGACTTCATCAACCTCCTTGACATTATTTGACCCACCTTGGAAATCCACAGAGACTCTACCCCATCCAGCTTACAGACCCACCCAAGCTGCTTTTCAATATGAATGGCTGGTCCCTGCTCATGCTGCACATCTTCCTAAATCCTCTTAAACAAGCAATAGTTGGCTTCAGTGAGCTCCAGGCCCAGCATTAGCAGCAGCCATCCTAGATTCACAGCTTGACTTTGCCTGGGAATCTTGAAGAGATACCAAGATTCCCAGGCAAAGGAGAGGGATGAGCTAGATGCATGTAGCATCCATCTCAGATTGCTCTATAGCTCAGAAAGGGTGGCCCCAGGCAAAACACAGGTGGGGGCTGACCTTGGCCTGCACCACCTGGGAAACCCCAGAGCCAGTGCACCCAGTGGACAGCTACAGACCACGTCAGAAAGCACTACCAGCCTGCCCCTGCACTGCTGATTATCTACAGAGGATGGAGGTTGGTGGTCAGTGGTCATACCAATCTTACAGCTGACTGGCCTGGGTAAATCCCTCCCATTGATCTGACAACAGCAACCAAGGCTCAACTACAAGAGGAGGGTGTACTTAGCCCACACAAAGGGCACACTCTAAGTACCTAGCTTGGGTGATATGGGAGGCTGTGCCAGTAGACCCTACAGGACACCTACTACATTAGGCCACACTGCCAAGACAGAGAGTCAGAGCAGCTCTACATAATACATAGGAATACGCACAGGGAGGCTGCCAAAACCAGGAGACATAGAAACATGGTTCAAATGGAAGAAAAGATGAAAACCTCAGAAAAAGAGCCAAGTGAAATGGATAAGCAGTCTATCAGATGCAGAGTTCAAAACACTGTTTATGAGGATGTTTAGGAACTTAGTGAGAACCTCAGCAGCATGAAAAAGATCCAGTCAGAAATGAAGGATACACTGATTGAAATAAAGAACAATTTACAGGGATACAGCAGTTGAGTGAATTAAGCCAAGAATCAGATCAATGATTTGGAACATAAGGAAGCAAAAAACAATCAGTCAAGAACAACAAAAAGAAAAAAGAATCCAAAAAATGAGAATAGTATAAGCAGACTCTGGGACCTCAATTGCAAGAGGTCAAGAAGGGGAAGAGAAAGAACAAGAAATTGGAAATCTGCCCTGGCTAGTGTAGCTCTGTGGATTGAGCATGCGCTGCAAACCAAAGGGTCACCAGTATGATTCCCAGTAAGGGTGCATACCTGGCGCATGCGGGCCAGGTCCCCAGTGGGGACCAAGTGAGAGGCAACCACACATTGATGTTTCTCTCTCTTAAAAAAAAAAAAGGAAAGAAAAAGAAACTGGAAATCTATTTGAAAAATTAATGAAAGAAAATTGCCCTAATTTGGTGAAGGAAATAGACATGCAAGTCTAGGAAGCATACTGAGTCTCAGACAAGATGGATGCAAAGAGGCCCACTCCAAGACACATCATAATTAAGCCAAAGGTTCAAGATAAAGAGAGAATCTTAAAAGCAGCAAGAGGAAAGCAGTTAGTTTAGTTACCTACATGGAAGTTTCCATAAGACTGTCAGCTGATTTCTGATTTCTCAAAAGAAACTTTGCAGGCTAGAGGGATGGGCAAGAAATACTCAGTCATGAAATGCAGGCCCCTACAGACAAGGTTGTTCTACCCAGCAAAGCTATCATTTAGAATCAAAGGGCAGATAAAGTGCTTCCCAGACAAGGAAAAACTAAAGGAATTCATCATCACCAAACCATTATTACATGAAATGTTAAAGGGTCTTATTTAAGAACAAAATGAAGATCAAGTTACAGAATAGCCATGGCAATGAAAAGTGCAATACAGGAAATGGAATAGCCAAAAAACTTAACACATGACCCGTGAAAGCTTGCCAGAATGGCACTTGCCTGAGGGAGTCAGAGGTGGCTGGGTGGAGGTAAACAACAGGGGCAAAATCAGGACAACTGTAATAGCATGATTAAATAAATAAAAAATTTAAAAAATGGTGTTTTTTTTTGTCTGTTTGCTTTTTTGCCCTGGCTGGTGTGGCTCAGTGGATTGAGCACGGGCCCGCAAACCAAAAGGTTGCAGTTTCAATTCCCAGTCAGGGTGCATGCCTGGGTTGCAGGCCAGGTCCCCAGTGGGGGGCTCATGAGAGGCAACCACACATTGATTTTTCTCCCTCTCTTTCTCCTTCCCTTCTCTCTAAAAATAAATAAATAAAATCTTTTAAAAAGTAAAATAAAAATAAAAACCGGATATTTTTGTTTCTCCTGGAAATGCATTTTTCTAACTTAATGAAAATATTTTTAAAATCATGTAAGTTCTATTTAATTTTCATTATATTTGGTTGTCCCAGTACATGCTCGGTATATCCTTTATATTCTCAAAAAAGTTATTATTTAGAGGTTCTCCCTCCTGTTAATAACAATAAAAGTGTTATTGAAATTTATATACTTCTTAAAACATATGGATAAGACATTAGTAAGTAGGATTTGACTCTATTTGTGACCCTAAGGAATTATGCTGATTTTTTTACTACAGGGTATAGGTAGACTATTATTATATGAAAATTTTAAAATCTCAAAGAGAGTCAGTTTACTTTCACTGACACACAGCACTTAAAGATACAAAGAAAGTCTTGAGATATATATATTCAATAGTATAATTTGCTACCATAGTATGTTAAACAGCAATATAAAGTTTCAGTAATGGTTGGGGAATTCTAGACAGTAATCTCACTCATAGTCTCAGAAATGAAAGCCTGAATAAATAAGTACTTAAAATAGTATCAACAAAAACTTTAGTATACCAGGAATTATTTTACTGAAAAATAAGATCTAATTGTAGAAAGTTATCAGACTTAGAAATACACATTTTTTAATAAGCAGACTGAATATAAGTAGTGGTACATACAAAAAAGCTTAAGCTCAGGAAAAAGGAAGACTGTGACTGCCTTCTTACACTTGCCTAAGCATAAACTCTTTTGATAATAATTCAACCCACCATGGCCAGGTTTTGGTATTTGGAAACTAAATCTCAAGCATGCATGTTGTATTCATTTACCTGTATTGAAAACTTGAGTGTATTGGCACAGCCTTATTGGAAACGAATGAGAGTATCTATCAAGTACTTCTTTTCCTTTAGCCTAATTACATTTTTGTCACAGTCCATTGTAAAGAAAAAAATGTAATAGGAAAAAGTTTTTTTTAATGTATGAAGCTGTTTATCTCAAATAAAAATCGGAAATAACCACCCAGAATTAAGGTAATGGTTAAATAATTTTGGCATAAACATTTGATGAAATATTCTGTAGGTGTTATGTTTATGAGTTGAAATAACATAATACAACAGTGCAGTATAATAAAATATATTGCCTTGGCTGGTGTAGCTCAGTGGATTGAGCTTGGGCGGTGAATCAAAGGGTCGCTGGTTCAATTCCCAGTTGGAGCACATGCCTGGGTTGCAGGCCAGGTCCCCAGTGGGGGCCATGTGAAAGGCAACCACACATTGATGTTTCTCTCCCTCTCTTTCTCCTTCCCTTCTCCTCTCTCTAAAAAAAAATAAGTAAATTTAAAAAATAGAAATAAAAGTGTACACTATAAAAAATGTATATAGTATAACTTTGCATAGTGAATAGATAAATTTAAAATAACAAAGAAGGTTGAAGTGTAATAAGAATTCAAGGGTATCTCATAAACTCAAGGTAGACGGTATCTTTCTGCAGTCTCTGTGCTATCTATCTACAAGTCAAAATTTGTACTTAGAAAATTTCTGAAAAGAAATATATCATCATGGGGCTGTAACGTACAGCATAGGGAATGTAATCAATAATATTGTAACAACTGTGAATGGTATCAAGTTGGTACTAGACTTATTACAGGGATCACTTCCTAAGTTATTCAAATATCTAACCATTATGCTGTACATCTAAAACTAATATAATGTTGAATGTCAACTATAATTTTAAAAAAGAAAGAAGAGAAAAGAAAATAGAAAAGAAATATACCAAAATGTAACAGTGGTAATCTTAACAGTGAAATCGTTCTTTCTGCTTTTCTGTATTTGATAGGTTAAGCTTTATTAAATATTCATGGTAAAAATCACTAATAATATAATGGCTTATAATTAACTGCTAGTGTTTATTTATAAAGTGTTTCTTATGCAACATATAAAGGAGCCTATAACACCCAAGTTTATGTAATACAAAGCCACCATCAGTAAATATATTCTGTTGAAACCTAACTCAGAACTGAACATACCTTATCTATGAAATCAGCAGTTCTGTAATATATAAACCTTTATTTAGCCTTTATCTAGGGCTCTAATTTAAGAATTGAACTTACGCTGTCTCCCTCCCAGGAGCACACACTCCTTTTTCCCTCCCCCTTATCTGTCTTTCCCCCCACCACAGGCACGCATCCTAAACCCTAAGGGGCCCCAATAGGCTTACAACCAGGGAGCAATGGGCAGTGGCTGCAGCTCTTCCCATGCTAACTCCCTGATCCTGTCCCCAAGACCCGCTTTATTCTGACTTCTTCGTGAGCCAAAGCTGCCCCTCCTAGGCTCATTTCCCCATTTAATCCTTCTCCAGTTGCTTCTTCTATCCGAGGTCCTTACTTGTTTCACTGTCCCCAGCTTTAAAAAGAAAAGAATTGAGCTTAAATGTTAGTGTTTATTTAGACGTTTTGATTATTTTAACTCAACATTTTCAGTTGGCTGACAAAGGTATCATGTTCAAAGTTTTTATAAAATGTGCAGGGGTAATTATGTAGGCATAGAATGTATATGTGTAAATGACAACTTTGTAAGTGTAAGAAGACAAAGTATAAAAATTAGATAGCTATAAATTATATGCATTAGCTATCATAATTCTTTAGGATAGTAATTCTAGGATCTGAGAAAGGGTACAATTGAAAAAATATATAGGTTTCACTCTGACTTTTACCTTTTCTTATGCAGCACATGTTTGTTCTTCGGGAGCGCCCTGAAACAGTGTTAATAGATCTCATTCAAAGGACAAAAGATGCAGTAAGAGAGCTGGACAATCTGCAGTATCGAAAGATGAAGAAACTCCTTTTCCAGGAGGCACATAATGGACCAGCAGTAGAAGCACAGGAAGAAGAAGAGGTAGAAACTTAGAAATTACTCAAATATTGAGCTCTCTTTATTACCAGCTTTCCTAATGCAATTTGTCTTGCCATGAATCATTTAGATCAGTGGTTCCTAAATTGTGTTTTTTTAACATGGGTCTTGTAAGATCCCAAGTGCAAGACTCTGAATTATTTAAACCCAACCCTTTCATAGTGTTCATTAGCATAGAAAAGCTCTGCAAAGTCTTTTATTAAAGAAACATGTCCACCGTTATTTAATCTAGTCCCTTTTAAAGCTCTTGGCTAGTCAGTCTTTTTTTTAACTTTTGTAAGAATTTGAAATTATAAACCATTGACCATTTATTCTTTTCAGTTCTGCATAGTTCTATTCCATTTACATAGTTCTAAAATACTCATTTTACAGATGAGTAAAGTGAGGCTCAGAGTGATTAACTGACTCACCTCAGGTAGAGGCATGTGGGTTCAAATTCATATATCACTCACTCTCAAGGCCACATTCTTTCCATATTGCCTTTTAGGGGAAAACGGAAGTACAAATTTGCAATAGAAATGCTAAAGAACTTCTTCACAGGGACATATATAGCTTATTTGTAGATCTGTCACTCTAAATATTTTCAGTTTTCATCTTTGCTCCTGTCTGAATTCCAAAGCTTTCATTCTTTTGTATTGGTTACCAGTGAAAGAGATCACGTTGCATTCTGACACCAGAAGCATTAGTTACTTTTTTTAATAGCACTGTATAATTAATGAATTATAAAATACAGTACTTTCTCACTATAGTTTTGGGGTTTGTGTTTATTTTGTTTTAGTCTTATAATAATCATTAGAAAATCGTTGGACTATTTTAAATATAGGAAATTTTTTAGCAAAGTTGTGAAATTAATAAAACTGATGTAGTTAAATCTGTAGTTCTAATGTAGTGTCTCTGATAGGCTAGGGATATAAGTTCATACATATGTGTATATACAAATGTTTATATATATATATATACTGGTATGTATACCTATGTATAGAGTGAGATACACACCATGTGTCTATATATTAATTAAATTCTGCATATCTTACAGAATTTTGATATAATAAGACTGCTATGTTGGTGCCCAGATACCATTTCTTAACCTGGTAACTTCAGAAAAGCAATTTCATGATTGTGATTAAATATATAAGTAATATGTAATTTACAATTCACACAAAAATAGATATGAATTAGCCCTGGCTGGTATAGCTCAGTGGATTGAGCACAGGCCTGCGAACCACACAATCGCAATTCGATTCCCAGTCAGGGTACATACCTGGGTTGCAGGCCAGTTCCCAGCAGGGGACTCACAAGAGGCAACCATACATTGATACTTCTCTCCTTCCCTTCCCCTCTAAAAGATAAATAAATAAAATCTTAAAAAAAATAGATAGGAATTAATGTTAATTATTTGGTGATAGAGGATAGGCTAGAGACTATATTATGAGGAAGAAAGAAAAATAAACTTATAAAAGACTTCAATAAAAAAATAACTAAAAGGGGTTGTTTACAGGATTTTTTAAAAAGTTCGGACTTGTTTTATCCATGGGAATCACCGAGGAATGAGCAGAATCTCTATAGATAGCCCATGAGATATGCAGTAAAAATGGATTTCAAAATATGCTATACAACCCCTGGCTGGTGTAGCTCAATGGATTGAGTGCGGGCCTGCGAACCACACAAAAAATGCTATACATTGGAAATAACCCAGAACTGATGACCATCCTTTTTTGCATGGTTGTTTTTTGTTATTAACTTATTGGTCATTTTTATGTGTTTATTGCCAAATAACAGTTGGTAAACTTCATGGTCTTGATAAATAAAGAGAATTTCTCATGATAGACCTCTGACTTTCTAAAGACTGTGTGCCAAACAATGTACCAGGTACTTGTACTCAGGAATTCAAAAGAAATACAGATATTTGAACCTCGCACTCTTTTCCCTTAGGAACAAGATCATGGTGTTGGACGGACAGGAACAGTGAATAGTGTTGGAAGTAATCAATCTATTCCCAGTATGTCCATTAGTGCCAGTAGCCAAAGCAGTAGTGTTAACAGTCTTCCAGATGCCTCAGATGACAAGAGTGAGCTAGATATGATGGAGGGAGATCACACTGTGATGTCCAATAGTTCTGTCATCCACTTAAAACCTGTGAGTATTTGGGTTTCAGTGAAAAATTTGAACTTTGGTAAATAATTTTATCTGTTTAGTTTAAGAGGGGTTTTTTGTTATTTGGGTTTGTGTGTTTGTTTTTGTTTGTTTGGTTGGTTGTAGGGTTTGGTGTTTTGTTTTGTTTTTGATGTTTCAGAAGTTTGGAACAATAGGCTTGTTAATTCCCAATTTAAGACCTGCATTTAAGAAACTAATGTTTTGAGAACTCCAAAAGAATATTTTTAAAATCTTAGAAGAAAGAAATATAACATGTATTATTTGAAGTTACTAAGATGGACAATAAGATAATTTAAAGTATATACATGAAATTAAGTATACACATGAAATGTGTATAAGTAAGTAAATATACTTATACACTTAGTAAATAAGTATATACATGGAATTAATGATAATAGTTGCCTTCTGGGAGCAAGAGAAATGGTTAAGAGGATCAAAAATAGCTTTTGTATTATCCACATTTACATCTTTAAAATAAAACTGAGTGTAGTTGCAGAAAATGATAAATTCTGGGTGTCACAAATTTAGGGGTGTTTGCTACATTATTCTTTGTATTTTCAAGTTTGTAATTTTAAGTTTTTTTGCAAATATTTGAAGGTCAATAGTTCCTTTTAGCAATGAATAAGAATGATTCCTTTTTAACTTTATAGTTTTCTGTAGGTATTACCTAAAATGTTACTAGGCATGTTAGCCAAAAATTGGAACCAACACAGTTGTCCAGCAATGAGTGAATGGATAAACAAAATGTGGTATATACATCTAATTATTCAGCTATGAAAAGGAATGAAATTCTGATACATGCTACCTCAAGTGAATCTTGAAAACATTATGTCAAATGATACAACCCAGATGCAAAAAGATAAATACTGTGTAATTCCACTTATGTGAAATAGCTAGACTAGGCAAATTCATAGTGATAGAAAGTAGATTAGAGGTTACCAGAGATGGAATAGAGGATGAAATTGAGAATTTTTGTTAATGGATACAGAGTTTCCAGTTGGGGTAATAAAAAAGTTTTGAATATAGTGGCAGTGGTTGCACAACATTGAGAGTGTAATTAATGCCACTGAATTGTTTACTTAAAAATTGTTTACTTCCAGTGAGCCCTGGCTGGTGTAGCTCAGTGGATTGAGCGTGGGCCTGCGAACCACATGATTGCGGTTCGATTCCCAGTCAGGGCACATGCCTGGGTTGCAGGCTAGTTCCCAGCAGGGGACTCACGAGAAGCAACCATACATTGATATTTCTCTCTCCTTCCCTTCCCCTCTAAAGATAAATAAATAAAATCTTTTTTAAAAAAAGTTAAAATGGGAAATTGTGTTAAGTTTTTCAAAAATTTAGAAAGTTCTTAAGAATTATTAGATAAGTAGAAGTGCTATTCAGAGCAAAATCATGTTTAATTTTTATATTCTTAGTAATAGAATCAGTGATATAAAAGATTAGTCCCACAATTAGTTTGTTCCTATTTCAGTTCATTTCTCTTTAGTTAATGAACCAAAGTAATATATATTTACATATATTACTTAGAACTATTTACAACTCTTTTTCAATTTACAACTATTTTTCTATTACTTATCTTGGACATGTGACAAAAGTTAATATAAAGATATTTTAAGCTATATTTTTCCTTCTAAAACCTAAGAGCATTAGAGTAATTAATTTTATTACCGTTGTGTTAAATTACTGCCTGTTGCATGTTTCATTTTCTTTATTTTCAAGCCATATTAAAACTTTTCAGTTTCTCGTATAATGAGTAGGATATAAATAAATCTAGCCTTATACATTTCTTTATTGTGACTCTATGTGCTATTTCATACACTGAAGAAATAGTGTCTCCTGATTCTAATTATATTGAAAATAGAATATGAGCATTCCACATTTTTGTTTTTGCTTTTAAAATGATGACTTTTGAGATTTGTTGGTCAAGTTGTCTTTAAACTAATTTTCTTGAAAAGTTCAAACTGGTTCACCTCAGATAGTGTTGTCTCTTTCTTTGTCTAGGAGGAAGAAAATTACAGAGAAGAGGGAGATCCTAGAACAAGAGCATCAGATCCCCAGTCTCCCCCACAAGTATCCCGTCATAAATCACACTATCGTAATCGAGAACACTTTGCTACTATACGGACAGCATCACTGGTAGGTACTTCCCCAGAAATAGAAGTATATTTTTCATTTTGGACCTTGGCATCTATACTCAAATATAACTTTTTGTATTTGAGGTGTATTTTGCAAAAAATTCATTCACTTTTTCAGTGTTTGCTATGAGAAAGATTATACAAACACTCAGACTTTAACATTATCTTCAAACATGTACATAAATAACTAGTATGTTAGAATATATTAAATGCTTAAGAGAGCTAAAAGATACTAAATAGGAATTCAAATTACTTTTAATTCAGGGCACAAAGGAAGTATTTATAAAGCAAATTGTTTGAGCCTTAGTGATTGGTTCTAGGCTCAAGGGAAAGGAGAAATGTTATTTCCACATAAGAATTAACAGTAGGCCCTGAGTGCTGTGACTCAGTGGGTTGGGTGTCATCCTTTGGACTGAAAGAAAGTGGTTTGATTCCTGATCAGGGTGCATACATGGGTTGTATGTCTATCCTGGTTTGGGGCATGATAAAGGCAGCCAATCAATGTTTCTCTCTTTCTCCTGCTGTCTAAAAATAACTGTATTTTTTTATTTGAAAAGAAAGCATTAAGAACAGGAAATACTGAGGCTAACCAAAATGAAGGGGAATGTTTGTGAAATGTCAGGCAATTCAATTTGATGTACCCAAAATGTAATTCTTCTGATTTCCCAAATAACAAAAAAATTGGTTGTTTGTTTATTTCAGGAACATTTATGTATTTATTTATTTGCCAACTGATTATTATATTTTTCAGGCCTTAAGACATTTTGCTTATTTTTAACTATGCTTTTCATTTCTCTAATTAGTTTATAGCCTTTATTTCCTTTTTTATTATATTTATTAGGTTGACACTGGTTAACAAAATTATACAGATTTCAGATGCACAATTCTACAACATACCATCTGTACAGTGTATTGTGTGTTTACCACCTTGTGTCAGGTCTTTTTTCATCAGCAGCATTTATTCCCCCTATACCCTCCTCCAACTTCCCCACTTCCCCCACCTCCCTGCCAATTGCTCACCCACTGTAGTCACCACACTGTTGTTCAGGTCCAGGAGTTCTCTCTCTCTCTCTCTCTCTCTCTCTCTCTCTCTCTTTGCTTAATCCCCTCCTATCCCCAACAGCTGTCAGCCTGCTTTCTGTCTATGGGTGTGTCCTCCATTTTGCTTATGAATTCATTTTGTTCATTAGATTCCATATAGGAGTGAAATCATATGGTACTTGTCTTTCTCTGACTGGTTTATTTCACGTAGCATAATGCTGTGTAGGTCATCTATGTTGTTGTGAAGGGTAAGATTTACTTCTTTTTAATATAGCTGTGTAGTATTCCTTTGTGTAAATGTGCCATCGCTTTTTTTTTAATCTACTCATTGACTGTTGGACACTTGGGCTTTTTTAGTGGAATACCTATAATCCTAATCAGTCAGATAATGAGAACCAAAACATAATAAAAGATGCTAAGGATAGAAATAAATTATATTAAAATATCATAGGAAGCCCTGGCTGGCGTAGCTCAGTGGATTGAGCACAGGCCTGTGAACCAGAGGATCACGGTTCAATTCCCAGTCAGGGCACATGCCTGGGTTGCAGGCTAGTTCCTTGCAGGCCAACTCCCAGCAGGGGATGCACGAAAGGCAACCATACATTGATGTTTCCCTCCCTCTCTCCTTCCCCTCTAAAGATAAATAAATAAATAAAATCTTTAAAAAAAAATAAAATAAAATATCATAGGAAATGTAGGCTATTGGAACATATGACAGAAAGAAAAAAGATATGGGAGTTATCTGAATTATCAATTACATAGGCAGATTTTATAAATTCCATGCTGTGACCCTTGAATCTGTATAGCATATGGGTCAAGAACACTATCTCCCATCATAATTCAGGTCATTCCTATTATTCTGTAACATCCAAATAACTCTTTGAACAGAGCAAGTGGCAAAGTTGCTTCACTTTTTTTCATGACTATTATAGTAAATACCTTGAGTGGGGCCAGTTTGTGGGGAAACATCTTTGTGACTTGGCATATACTAAGTGTTTCTCAGGAAAGTCTCCTGTCTCCAAATTTGGCTCCCTCAAATTAATTTTAAAAACTTAAGTTATGGATTTAGAAAACTTAAGATCCAGAGTATATAGATTAATGTAGAAAGAAAGTTCCCTTTATATCTCTCTTTAGTCAATTCCCCATTTTAATGACCACCACTTTCTGTTTCTTCACTATTGTCAGGTTTAACTGTTTTTGGAATGTCTATAAATGAAATCACACAGAACTTACTGTTTTATGTTGTCCTTATTTTGCTCAGCTTAATGTTTTTAAGCTTCATCTATGTTGTTGTGTCCAGTCTTTCCTATTACTATAAATAGTTTTCCATTGTATGGATATACTACTATTTGGTTATTCATCCCTTTTGTTGATGAGAATTTGGTTTGAATCTCATTTTGAGCTATTACACATAGGTTGCTGTAAGTATTCTTGCACAAGTCTTTATGTTATATGACTGTGATGTTTTCATTTCTATTTTGGTAAATACCTAATTGTAAAACTGCAGACTCATAAGATATATAGATATGTTTTATTTTATACGACAATGCCAAACAGTTTTTCCAAATGGTTGTACCATTTCACTTGTCCGTTAGTGATGTCTAAGAGTACTAGTTGGTTCGCATCCTCTTCAGCATTTGGCACTGCCAGTCTTTTTTATTTTTACTATTCTAGTGGGTGTCAAATGGAATCTTATACGGGTCTTCTTTTTTCTTTCATTTATCTGTGACTAAAGATATTGCCAAAATCAGCCTTTCACATGCTTATTGTTGGTTCATGTACTTTCTTTTTGTTAAAATATATTTTATTGATTATGCCATTACTGTTGTCCCATTTCCCCCCTTCATTCCCCTCCACCCTGCACACACCCCCTCCCCACAATTCCTCCTCCCTTTAGATTATGTCCATGTGTCACAAGTTCTTTAGATTCTATATTTTCCGCACTGTCCTTGCCCTTCCCCTGTCTGTTTTCTACCTACCATCTATGCTACTTATTATCTGTACCTTCTCCCCCCTTCTCCTCCTCCCACCCCCATTTCTGACCCTCCATGCGTTCTTCATTTCTATGGTTCCACTCCTGATCTAGCTGTCCTCTTGGTTTGCTTTTGTTTTAGGTGTGGTTGTTAATAACTGTGTGTTTGCTGTCCTTTCACTGTTCATATTTTTTATCTTCTTTTTCTTAGATAAGTCCCTTTAACATTTCATATAATAAGGGCTTGGTGATGATGAACTCCTTGAACTTGATCTTATCTGAGAAGCACTTTATCTGCCCTTCCATTCTAAATGAAAGCTTTGCTGGATAGAGTAACCTTGGATGTAGGTCTTTGGATTTCATGACTTGGAATACTTCTTTCCAGCCCCTTCTTGCCTGTAAGGTCTCTTTTGAGAAATCAGCTGACAGTCTGATGGGAACTCCTTTGTAGGTGACTGTCCCCTTATCTCTTGCTGCTTCTAGGATTCTCTCCTTCATTTTAATCTTGGCTAATGTAATGATGATGTCCCTTGGTGTGTTCCTTCTTGGGTCCAACTTCCTTGGGACTCTCTGAGCTTCGTGGATTTCCTGGAAGTCTATTTCCTTTGCCAGATTGAGGAAGTTCTCCTTTATTATTTGTTCAGATACGTTTTCCACATGTTGCTGTTTCTCTTCCCCTTCTGGTACCCCTATAATCCGGATGTTGGAACATTTAAAGATGTCCTGGAGGTTCCTAAGCCTCTCCTCATTTTTTAAAATTCTTGTTTCTTCATTCTTTTCTGTTTTTTCACTTTTTTCTTCCTTCTGGTCCACCCGATTGATTTGAGTCCCAGTTTTCTTTCCATCACTATTGGTTTCCTGTGCATATTTCTTCATTTCAATTAGTTTAGCCGTCATATGTTCCTCTAATTTTTGGCTATAATCAACCAGTTCTGTGAGCATCCTGATCACTAGTGTTTTGAACTGTGCATCTGAGGGGTTCGCTATTTCTTTTTTGCTTAGAGTTATCGGCTCTGGGGCTTTGAGTTGTTCTTGAGCCATGTTTTGGACTGTTTGTGCCTGTTACGTATGAGGAGCGGAGCCCTAGGTGTTCACCAGGGCGGGGCAACTCAGCCGCTGGGTTGTGACGCTGTGTGTTGTGACGCTGTGTGACGCAGGGTCAAGGAAAGCAATGGTGGTCCCCTGTGCCGCCCCCCGAGTGGTCCTTTCCACTGTGTGTGAATGTTCGACCTTGGTCAGCCTGCCGCCTTGCACACTCACCGGGTTTGCCGGCTGGGGCCTGCTCAGTCTGTCTCACTGCTCACTCCTCTGCTGGTTTATCTGCATGGGAATGTGTGACCACGGCCAGCCCACTGCCCTACGCCTTCACTGGGTCCACCCAATGCTACCCCAGCTGCCTGCACACCTGGGTCGGGGGATCTTTCCTGCCCGACCTTGCTCTGCTGCTGACTCCGCCCCTCTTACCGTGCCGGTTGAATGATTCGTTGTTGTTGGACTTACATATAGTTCAATTTTTCTGTTCTTTGGCTGCATCTTTGTTTACTAAACCTTGGTTATATTCAAACTTGGTTGTGGGAGAAGGCACAGTGTTTCCACCTATGCCTCCATCTTGGCAGAAGTCCTCTTGTTTTGTTTTTTAATGCAGAGAATCATTTGTTTTAGCAGGATTTGTTTAAAAATGCTTTTCTTTCCTCTTTGAATTACCTTGGTTATTTGGTAAAAATCAATTGAATATGTATGGGTCTCTTTCTAGATTTTATTCTGTTCCTTTGATCTAGTGAACCTATTCTTAAAGCCACACTATTTTTATTACAGAAGTGTATGTCTTCCAACTTGTTTGCCCCTCAAGATTCTTTTGGCTATTCTAGGTCCTTTGCATTCCCATATAAATTTTAGAACCAGCTTGTCTGTTAGTTTAGAACACCTGCTGGATCTTTAACTGGAAAGTGCTAGCTGAGATCTGGTATATTAATTGTCTACTTTATTGTTGAGTGGTCTAAAATGTCTTTAAAAGACGAACATTTTATGTTATTTTATTCTCCTAGGTTACAAGGCAAATGCAAGAACATGAACAGGACTCCGAGCTTAGAGAACAGATGTCTGGCTATAAGAGAATGAGGCGGCAACATCAAAAGCAGCTGATGACTTTGGAAAATAAGCTAAAGGCTGAGATGGATGAACATCGCCTCAGATTAGACAAAGATCTTGAAACTCAGCGTAATAATTTTGCTGCAGAAATGGAGAAGCTTATCAAGAAACACCAGGCTGCTATGGAAAAAGAGGTGGCTGATTCAGTATTGTTATTTATTCTAGCTTTTGATACCTCAGAATTAACCAAGGTAGCATTTTGGTGTTAGGACATCTGTTACCCAGAACCAAACAAACCAACTGGGAAAAGGAAGAAATATTTATATAACGTGAATAAAATCGAGTTCTTAAGGATTGCTAGTTCCATTCCCAGTCAGGGACACATAAGAGGCAACCAAACATTGATGTTTCTCTTCTCTCTCTCTCTTTCTCCCTCCCTTCCTCTCTCTCTAAAAATAAATAAATAAAATGTTGTGGGGTTTTAAAAAATTTTTTAAAGATTTTTAAAATTTATCTTATAGGGGAAGGGAAGGAAAGAGAGAGAAAGAAATATCAATGTATGGTTGCCTCTCGTATGTCCCCTGCCGGGTACCGGGAACTGGCCTGCAATCCAGGCATGTGCCCTGACTGGGAATCGAACCGCGATCGTGTGGTTCGCAGGCCCGCGCTCAATCCACTGAGCTACACCAGCCAGGGCATAAATAAATAAAATGTTTTTAAAAATTTAAAAAGTGCTGAGTCTGGGAACCAATGAAGATGGGATCATTTCCTGACATTTGGTAGTTTTATAGTGTCACAGTAGTAAGTCCTTCAATATTCTAGGTCTTGCATCCCCTGGTTACTGAGTTTGGGGAAATCAACCATCAATAGGAGATTCAGGTCTGAAAACAATCATTCATGATTCTCTGTGTATTTTTTAAAAACTTCTAAAAATTTATAGCAGGATTTTTATGTCAGAATAGTTAAAGATTGTTATACAGGGAACTTGTTAGAGGTTATAAATTAAGATAAAGATTTAGTCTATTTGTTTATTTATAAATATCATTCTACCATATGATAGTGGTATACTTTTAATGAGTCTTATCATGTGAAATTTTTTCTTCTGTGTTTAGTATCCCATCTGTTTTGTTTTATTTTGAGAGTCACGTTTTTCAAGTGAAAACCTCTCAGTAAATTCACACAAAATCATCAAATATGTCTGGCTACTTCACACTGAGGCATTATCATAGTTACCCTCTTCACCTTTTCCCTCCAAAAAAGAAAAGCCATTCTCTCACAGTAGTAGAGAAGTTAGCAAATAATGTATGGCGTAAATAAATAGTTGATTTTGAAATAATTTGATGAAAGAATGTAGAGATGTTTAGAATTCTTTTGGGCTTTGGGTAGTATTTTTAATAACTTGAGAAGAGGTAGAAACTAATCTGTTGCCCTGGCCTGATAGCTCAGTTAGTTAGAGCAGCATCCTGATACCCCAGAGTTGTCAGTTTGGTCCCCAGTCAGGGCACATGTAGGAATCAACCAATGAATGCATGAATGGGTAGAACAGCAAATGGTCTCTCGTTCTCTTTCTCTCTCTCTCAAATCAATAAATAAAATAAAAACACATTTAGGAAAACAATTCATAAAACAAAATGTACAATATGATTAGAAATTTGTTTAAGCTATATAGATACATGAAAAAATTAGGAAGGGTTTGCACTGAAATATTTATATTGGGTATTTCTGGGTGCTGAAATCATGTAAAATATTTCTTCTTTGTGTTTTTCTGTATTTCCCAAATATTCTACAATGGATATATATTACATATATAAGCAGAAGTAAATTAGTGTGATATATATAACATTCATATATAATAATATATATAACATTCCCGTATTTAATATACAAATTGAAGGTCAGTGTTTCATTTGAAGATGAATATATATATTGCTTAATATACAAATAAATCTAGATAAAAGGTCATGATTTAGTTATATTTTTAGATAAATATATATTTGTTTTGTTTCAGTGTGGGATGGGCATACTCTATGTTAAATGAAAAAATAGTGGGAACTTTTGACTCTAATAGACCAGTATTTTAAAGGTGAATTTTATTTTACTGGTTCTCTATAATTCCTATAATAAAAGATCTGAGTCGTTCTTATTAATAATTATTTGGGAGTTTTTATTTTGGTAAGGCTTATACTGATTTTATGTTTTTGAGGGAACAGAGGTATCTGGTGATGTGTTTTAAACTGCTACTTTGAATCTACTTAATTAATTTGATCCATTTTTTAAAATTCCTTACAGGCTAAAGTGATGGCCAATGAGGAGAAAAAATTTCAGCAACATATTCAGGCCCAACAGAAGAAAGAACTGAATAGCTTTTTGGAGTCCCAGAAAAGAGAATATAAACTTCGAAAAGAACAACTTAAGGAGGTACTTATTTTATTAAAATTTTCATGCCAGTTATCTGATTATTAATACCCAGTGCTAATTAGGATAAATTTTTATTTTAGTTTTTTTCTTCAATTTCATTTGACATTGAATATTATTAGTTTCAGATATACAGCATAGTGGTTAGTAAATAACTTATGATCTTGCTCTGGCTGGTATAGCTCAGTGGATTGAGCACAGGCCTGCGAACCAGAGTATCGTGGTTTGATTCCCAGTCAGGGCACATGCCTGGGGTGCAGGCCAGTTCCCAGCAGGGGACTCACGAGAGTCAACCATACATTGATATTTCTCTCCCTCTCTTCTTCCCTTCCCCTCTAAAGATAAATAAGTAAAATCTTTTTAAAAAATTAAAAAATAACTTGTCTCCCCAGTCTCGTACCTACCTGATACCATATATAGTTATTAAAATGTTATTGACTATATTCCATATACATTTTTCTTTTTTTGTTTATAGTCATTAAATGTATATTAGTTTGAATGAAAACATTGATTGTGATCAGTTATTTGTCAGTGGACTAAGAATCCTCAGTTCAGTAGAATATAAAAGGAATCATCTCCTGAAAACATAAATTATTTTATTTCTAATAGCTTTCCTATTCACTTATTAAGTTCTGACTCACTAGAAATAAAAATATTCGAGATGTAAAAAATGTTATATTATCTTCAAAATAAACCATACCTTATTTTTTCTTACTTTTGGCTCAGAAGATTACAATAATTTGTTCTTATTCTGATTTTAACATAGTGTAAGGCTAAGGGCCTATTTGCTTATCACATTTTCTTTCATAGCAGAACATGTTGATTATTTCTTTCTGGCTACATGATTTCATATTCATTTGCCCTTTATGAGCTACTCTTTGGAGCTTCTTTTAAAAGCAGATATAGTCTAACTTTGAAAAGCCTTAATTGTTCCAAGGCAATTTCTGAAAAGGTATAATTACTTAGGATTGTGGTCAGGACAACAATGATATATCTCAGTTCATAACCCACTCTCACAGACTGATTGAAATTTTTAGCTTATGAAATCCGTTATTAGCACACTGATAAGTTAATTGATCTCGACAAAATAACAGTAATCTCTTTGATATTAATACTTTTGTGTGTGTAGGAATTTGCTTTATAATCACATATATGTCTTACTATGTACATATTGGTGGCACAAAGACTTGCTGTATAAACCTGGCGAAGTGAACTTGGACAAGATTTAGAGGGTATAATCTACAGCATGCTCCCATGACTATAATGCCATAGTCAAACTATATACTGGAACATTGGGTTTGAAAAGATTGTAAATAGGGTTCACAACTTTAATAAATATCCAGCAAAATGTGGTTATACAGTTTTGCTTCCCCGTGAAGTGAAATTTTACTTTTATGGATGCACTGGTATAGATAATTCTTTAATATATCTTATAGTCCTACTAATAACTTCATTTTGTTTAGGAAGTCAGATTTGTATGTTTACTTAGAATAATACTTCTCTGTTTAGAGGAAGGGACGTAGAGTCTTGGTAGGGAAGTTCCCTGACAGATTTTTTAACAGCTCCCAGGTGATTCTGCCTGTGTTTGCCTGTGTTAGCTCTCTCTCCTCCCACAGCGTGCGTACGCATACACCCTGTGCTGAGAGCTCCTAATGTGTGTGCTTTTTATTTTTATGTGTTTGAGTAACTTATGAACTTAAGTTATAAAGAATTGGGTTGGTTTTTTTTAATAAGAGGGAAAGACCATAAGGTTAGTAGTCTCTGAAAAATCATTTTATGCCTAGGAAAGGTGGTTGATTTATCATTTATATTCCTCACAGTGGTAATGCTTTCTAGGTTGAAAATGTACCAGTATTAATTAGCATTCTAGGGTGCGCTTCATTGAGTGCGTTGTCAGTGCTCTCATCTTGTCCAATAAAATGCATTGTCATTTAGGTAGTTTGTGAGGTGCCATTTAAAATGCTGTAGAAAAACATTGGCTTTTTTGCTCAGTAGTTATTAATGCTGAATATTAAATGCCATTCATAAGGAAAATCTCTATTGTCCCATAGTTTTATTGATTTTCTGTTTAATTACCAATTCTCTTACATCGAGTCCATCTATAATTTTGCCGAAAACTTAGTATTTATATTGTCAAAGACCAAGAAATGAAACATAACTACATTTTAACCCTAATTTTAGATAGCATATGATTTTTACCTGAAAGTACTTCTTCTGTCTCAGGAAGGATTTAAAGAAAGGTATGTCTAACTTCATTTACCAGTTTTTTTGTGCTTTTTGAAGCTAGAAACCATCATAAATGTAGCCGTGCCAAGTTAAAAGGATATACATCCTTTCTAGTGTATGTTTCTCTTTTCCTGTCCTACTTCTTGGGTAACTCAAGGAAGAGAAGAATATGACCTACCTCCTCATTACCTTGCCTGAGCATTAGAGAGGACACAGATAAAATACTTTTTTATATGGTAAATTTACCATATACCAAATGGTATATTCATATAGTTAATTTTTATTTTTTCTTAACTTAGTCATTTTTTATGTTGCTAGGAGCTGAATGAAAACCAGAGCACTCCCAAAAAAGAAAAACAGGAGTGGCTTTCAAAGCAGAAGGAGAATATCCAGCATTTCCAAGCAGAAGAAGAGGCTAATCTTCTTCGACGGCAGAGACAGTACCTAGAGCTGGAGTGCCGTCGCTTCAAGAGAAGAATGTTACTTGGACGCCATAACTTAGAACAAGATCTTGTCAGGGAGGTATGTTTGAATGATGTGAAATCAGGATCTTTCCTGAAAATTCATCAGTTATATCCCACCCTCAGGACCTTTGTATTTGTATATGTCCCCCTGCCCAAATCCCTCTTCTCCTGGTATTCATGTGACTTGCTTTCTCCCTTCCTTCAAATCTCTCTTCAAATGTCTCCTCAGAAATGCCTTCCCTGATCACAAAATTCTTCTCTTTCCTTTAAATATTCTTTGAATTTCTTTCTCTTACATACATGTAATTTTTTGAAGGAAGTCTCTCCAACTAGAATGGAAATTATATGAAGTCACAGATTTTGTTCAGGCCTTTATGTGCTTAGTGTCTGGCCCATAGTAGACATTTAATAAATATGAAATCCATGAATGAAAGAAGTATTAATTTTTAAATATGAGAAAATTGGATAAGTTAAGCCTTTTGATCTGCAATGGATGCCCTGAAATATGTATTACCATTTAACTTTATTTTCACATAAAAGTTCTTAGTTTATTAATCCTCTCGTGAAAATCTGTACAGTCACCACAGATAAAGTCACTAAATAATCTCTGCTTCTTCTGTTGCCAATCTCCAGCTCGCATTTTGCCAACACCAACATTGATTGGCCTTTACAGTCCCCCTGACTTGCTTCATTCTGTCTTTGCGTTGCTTTCTCTTTTTTTCTGAGGTCATCTTCTCAGGCCATATCTTACAAGTCTATGGTCTAAGTTCATTTTTCTTAGTGTAATCCAAGGAATCATCATTAAATTATAAATCATGCCCAAGCCAAAATGGGTTCTGAATCCAAACACAAAGATGATGTCTGGTGTGGTCTTACACATTTTGGCTAGTTTTTCCCGAATATCTGTCTTAGGTGTTGTTGCCTTCTCAGGGTAAAGGACGTCAATGAACATTTGTTTCTGCTGAAGTAGTCTGTTGATCGACTAACTGTCATTACTGTTCATAATGGCAGCTGGTCTTCAAGCAGCCACCGAGGAAAAAAACCAGTACATTTAATAATCATGTAAATTTTAATTAGGCAAATGTTAAAACTTTTATACCAATGAAAACAATTGTTCTCATTATCTGGGGTACTTGTAAGAATGGATTAATTTATTTCCAAAAGTGGCTTAAAATGAACTTAAAATATAGCATAATTGTTTGTTCAAATTCACTAATAATTAAATAAAAGCATATTAAAACAGTGGCATCAATTAGATAAGCACATCTTAAAAGATTGATAACATTGAGTCTGAGTAATGGCATGGGGAAATGGGCAGCTTGGTAAAAGTTTCAATTGATAACTATCCTGTTGGAATGTAATTTGAAAAAAGCTTTCAAAATATAATACATATATAAGAGGGGGACCCCCCCAAAATGGAATTATCTTCTGGAGGATGGGCTTCTTGTATAGGATTCCCTTGCTTAGGTCCGTGTTCTAGGAACCCATCTGTATCAGTGCACCAGCTGGCATTGTTGTGAGAGGCTGTATTTGGCTTCAGTGAACTTTTTTTTGAAGACTTCAGTACCTTTGCCCACTTCATGATGGGTGATTTATGAGTGTACCTGCCCACACTGTGCTTCTTGTTCAATAGTTTTTGACCAAAAATGGCATGACCCTTGTGTGCCACCCTCCCTATTCACCAGATCTTGCCCCATGGGACATTTTTTGTTGTTTCCATGAATGAAAGAAGTCCTCAAGGGAAACTTTTTACTGATATGGAAGTGGTGAAACAAAAAACAGCAGAAACACTAAAAAGCATCAATATTGACAAGTTCAAAAACTGTTCTGAGCAGTGGGGGAAAAGTCTCCATAGGTGTATTGCATCAAATGAAGAGTACTTTGAAGGTGACTGAAATTTAAACATGTAAGAATAAATACACAGTTTTTTATAAATACTGGGTTTTTTGGGCCTCCCCTCGTACTTTTATGCATCAAATCCATTTCTAGAAATCTATCCTATAAATAAATAACAACATGGTTATCTGATGCATCATGCATATATATTCATTGAAAATTTGTTTATAAAGCAAAAAATAGAAAATTTATGGTATTGTAAAACAAGCTTACAATGAAACTTCTAAAAAAACAGCAGTATGTAGTGATCTGATCTGGATATATGTCCATTTATATTGTTAGACGAAGAAAGCCCATTACATGCCTATAGTGTATATTCTTACTCAATTTTTAAAACTATATTTTTCTATAATAAATACGTCACGATAATGGGCAAGTTTGGGAAACATTTGCAACAAACTGTTGGCCTCTGGAAAAAATGTACAGCGGCAAAAGGGACAGTTTGTTTCTGTATTGCATGTGTGTTGTACTCGTGTTCTTTTTAACCTGAAAGAAAGAATAATAACATTTATTGAGCATCGTACTAGATATTATTTTGAGAACTTTCCACTTACAAGCTCATTTCATCCTCATAGCTATGAAATAGGTATATATTATTTCTATCTTGAGAAGCAATGAAACTGAAGCACAGAGAGTCTAAATAACTAACCTAAGGACTGGGAGCCCTCTTGAAATATAAAGTTAAGAAACAATTAATGAAGGAAAGACGTTAAGCCTCTTCAGCTAGGTTTGATATGTCTTAAGCTTATTGCATAAAATAGTATTAATGAATAAAAAATGAATAGAATAAGGAAATTCATGTTACTAATTACCCATCTACTACAGTAAAAAAAAGATATGTACGTGCTGATCTGAACTGCAAATATGTCCATTATATTGTTAGGTGAAGAAAGCATATACCTATAGTGTATATTGCTATTCAGTTTTTAAAACTATATGTTTTTCTTTAATAGACATGTCATGATAAGCATGGGGAGAAAGGTTGGGAAACATTTGCAGCAAACTGTTGGCCTCTGGAGAAGGGGTTTGCAGAGGCAAAAGGGACAAGTTGGACTTTTACATTGTGTGTGTGCGTGTGTGTGTGTGTGTTCCTATGCAGCCATTATTGAACCAGATTTTTGCATCTCTTTCCTGGTTATTCTGTTTTTTAGGATGTTTTTCTGGTATTACATAGCAGTAAATTATACTTTTTGTCTTTGCTTTATGGATTAGGAGTTAAATAAAAGGCAGACCCAAAAGGACTTAGAGCACGCCATGCTACTGCGACAGCACGAGTCCATGCAAGAACTGGAGTTCCGCCACCTCAACACGATTCAGAAGATGCGCTGTGAGTTGATCAGATTGCAGCATCAAACTGAGCTCACTAACCAGCTGGAATATAATAAGCGAAGAGAAAGAGAACTAAGGCGCAAGCATGTCATGGAGGTTCGACAACAGCCTAAGAGCCTAAAGGTACCATTAGCCTAAGCTTCTTGACAGGGAAAAGAGATAAAAGGCATCCACGTAAACAGTAACAGTCTAAGACAGATGTCTGTCATAAAGAAATTGAATAATCTTTTCATTTTGAGCATGTTTGGTTTTAATTTGGAGTGTGTGTAGCTGCATGTAGCTACATACTTTTGTTTATGTATTTCTCACTGAGTACCAAAAAATAGCCAAAACTTTTAACTGTTAAGTTCCATAAATAAGAATCAAAATTCTTATTTTAAATGTACCCAAATGTTCATTTCTGATATTACCTGTCAACGTGTTAACCTGTGGGGTTCTGTCTGTCAGTTTTGAAATCTTATTTGCTCTAAATGGGATTTGTATACAAAAAAGACAGTAAGTTCCTAATCAGTACAGGTGCCAGTGAATGAGAAATGCCTCTGCCTTCACTGTCTATATTTATCTGAAGAGGAATAGTGGAATCGTCACAGAACTTTACAGTTTGTACTCAGATTTGCTTTGAATAGAGGAATTCATTTGCATGGTAGGAAATTTGAAAGATACCAAAAGTGTACTGTACTACATAAAGTTAATTTCCCCCCCTTGTCTCTCCAGCTACCTGACCCACCAAACCCCTTCTCCAAAATCAGCCAGACTTAACAATTCCAAGAAATTTTCAAGTTTTATAACTTGTAATAAATATTTGAAGGAGTACATTCACATGAATCTTAATAAACTGAAACCACCCACTTTATAGGCTGGCATCTATATTAGTACCTCAGTTAGTCTGTACATATCTGCACACTTCAAACTTTTATTTACATCTAGTAAGGTCCAGGTCCCACAATATGTTTTTAAAGACCTTACTTCTTTTTAAAACTATTTGATAATTAAACTATAACCTGTTCCTTGGTCTTAACTGAATAATTTTCCTGGAGTGCAATTCATTCATGGAGGTCATTTGTGTCAAAATCTTGAAGCTACGCCATACCCAGTGGTATCCCCAGTTCCCACTCAATTCCATTTAAACAAGCTGTCTTGAACAAAAAATAGAAGCAAAGCTGTTTTTGCCCTTTCCCGTGAACCAAAGCAAAGATTGTACTTTGCTGTGTCTTTAAAACAGCTAATTATAACATCATTAACAATGTAGCTTATGTTGACTTTTGTAGTCATTGCTTAGAAAAATTGGAATTCCTAATGATTTTTCAGATTTATTTTGTTTCTACTGGAGAGGCATATACTCTTTGGCTATAGATTTTTAAAACAACATTTCTGTGAAATTAATTATAATTTTAAAGTTAGCAGTGCCCAGAAGTAAACCACTGAAAGCTTACTAGTTTTTTTTTTTAATATATTTTATTGATTATACCATTACAGTTGTTCTATTCCCCCCTTCAATCCCCTCCACCCACACCCTCCCTCCCCCACCATTCTCCCCCCCTTAGTTTATAACCACGTGTCTCAAGTTCTTTGGATTCTATATTTCTCCCACTATTCTCGCCCTTCCCCCTATCTATTTTCTGCCTACCATCTATGCTATTTTCTGTGCCTTCTCCCCTCTTCTCCCCCTCCCACCCCCCTGTTTCTAACCCTCCATGTGTTCTTCATTTCTATGGTTCCACTCCTGATCTAGCTGTCCTCTTGGTTTGCTTTTGTTTTAGGTGTGGTTGTTAATAACTGTGTGTTTGCTGTCCTTTCACTGTTAATATTTTTCATCTTCTTTTTCTTATATAAGTCCCTTTAGCATTTCATATAATAAGGGCTTGGTGATGATGAACTCCTTGAACTTGACCTTATCTGAGAAGCACTTTATCTGTCCTTCCATTCTAAATGAAAGTTTTGCTGGATAAAGCAATCTTGGCTGTAGGTCTTTGGATTTCATGACTTGGAATACTTCTTTCCAGCCCCTTCTTGCCTGTAAGGTCTCTTTTGAGAAATCCGCTGACAGTCTGATGGGTACTCCTTTGTAGGTGACTGTCCCCTTATCCCTTGCTGCTTCTAGGATTCTCTCCTTCATTTTGGTCTTGGCTAATGTAATTATGATGTGCCTTGGTGTGTTCCTTCTTGGGTCCAACTTCTTTGGCACTCTCTGAGCTTCCTGGATTTCCTGGAAGTCTATTTCCTTTGCCAGACTGGGGAAGTTCTCCTTTATTATTTGTTCAAATAAGTTTTCCACTCGTGGCTGTTTCTTTCCCCCTTCTGGTACCCCTATAATCCGGATGTTGGAACGTTTAAAGATGTCCTGGAGGTTCCTAAGCCTCTCCTCATTTTTTTGAATTCTCATTTCTTCATTCCTTTCTGGTGGGATGTTTTTTTCTTCCTTCTGGTCCATTCCATTGATTTGAGTCCCAGTTTCCTTTCCATCACTATTGGTTTCCTGTGCATCTCCCTTCATTTCAATCAGTCCAGCCCTCACACGTTCCACTAATTTGTAACTTTGTTCCTCTAATTTGTGACTATAATCAACCAGTTCTGTGAGCATCCTGAGAAATAGTGTCCTGAATTGTGCTTCTGAGAGGCTGGCAATTTCTCGGTCGCTTAGAGTTATTGGCTCTGGGACTTTGAGTTCTTCTTGCGCCATCTTTTGGGCTGTTCGTGCCTGTTCCATAGCAGGATCAGAGCCCTAAAGTGTTCACTAGAACAGGGCAGCTTACTAGTTTTTATAGTCATAACATAAATTTTATATGACAGCATTTCTCTGGGATAGAGAATATTTCTCTGTTCAGTATTTAACCCTTCCTGTTTCCTGTTGCTGCAGCCTTGAAGTTTGAAAGCTTGTAAACACTAGGCTGATTTTCAGATACTGAACAGAAATTAAGAAAATAATATTTATATTCACAGTCAGACTTTGAATAAAATGCCTCCTTCTGGTGACACATGAGCTCAAGAATTTCCCATAAAGAGCCCTGGCTGGTGTAGCTCAGTGGATTGAGCGCGGGCCTGCGAACCACATGATCGTGGTTCTATTCCCAGTCGGGGCACATGCCTGGGTTGCAGGCCGGTTCCCAGCAGCAGATTCATGAGAGGCAACCATACATTGATATTTCTCTCCTTCTCTCCTTCCCTTCCCCTCTAAAGATAAATAAATAAATAAGGTTTTTAGAAAAAGAATTCCCATAAATTATTCTGCTAGTTTAGTAGGAGAGAAAAATCACCAAGTTCCTCTTAGTTTTGTATATCTATCTACTTGTTCAAAACAGACTATATTTTAATGCCAATTAGCTTGTTTTTCTTTGTCTAAGTATTTAGTTGCCTTTTTCAACTTTTTCTAAGACTTTCTCAATTTATTTTTTTTAAGATTTTATTTAGTTTTAGAGAATGGGAAAGGAAGGGAGAAAGAGAGGGAGAGAAACATCAGTGATCGAGAGAAATATCTACTGGTTGCCTCTCACACACCCTAACCAGGACTCACCTGCAATCCAGGCATGTGCCCTGACCTGGAATTAGGAATCAAATTGGCAACCTTTCAGTTAGTGGGACAATGCCCAACCCACTGAGCCACACCACTCAGGGCTCCAAGATTTACAAAAGGGCTAGGATGCCTTTACCTTGAACACTTCCGTGAGTTGACCAGGATTTATGGGGGTTGGGGTATTGTCTGTAGAATGGTTTGGGTAAACACCTACTGCCCGTTCTGCTGTTTTTTCACCTGCCATCAAAATGGTGCTTTGTCAGTATTACATGAATAGAAACCACTTTAACTTATGTTCATCTTGTTTTCACTGAGTCAGACATTGAGGGATATAGTTTATTCTTGGTATAGGTATTACCATTCTTATTGAAAATGTATCTATGTGAGATGTATGAGGTCTGTCCAGAAGGTGTACAGCCATGGAGTATGAAAAATTAGAGATATTTATTGAAGAATTTACAAGAAACAGTGTACATAAGATGATGGAACCTCAGTCCCCTTCAAAACAGGCACCTTAGTGCCCTTCAAAATAGGTACCTTGGGGCCTGACATAGTTCTCCCAATCACCATCAGCTGTCCTGTCCTATTTTCCTGAATTTCATTGATGGTCTGAAATCTCTTCCCTTTCAAAGCTGGTTTTAGTTTGGGGAAAATCCAGAAGTCATGGGGTGCCAAATCTGGGCTGTAGTGGGGGCTGAGTCACCTGGGTGATTTAATGTTCCACAGAAAAACTCTGCATGAGACATGATGCATTAGCAGGCACATTTTCAAGCTGCCAATCCCAGTTGCCCATAGCAGTGCCCTTCGGAATCATCCATATAGTTTCTACAGAGGAATGTTCAAGCTTAATACAAACTTTAATGCAGATTTGTTGCTCTACTCACCCAGTCATTTTGAATGTGATGGCCACACAGTACACAGGCTCACTCAATGGCATCTACAGCCCCCACTGACTAGTACAGTGAAGTCGTCATTGTTCACACATGCACATTCCACTCCACTCTCCTGGGCTGCCAGGTCACACTGATGTTGAGCAAACCATTCTCGTTATATTAACAAAATGGCTGGACTTTTCCCAGACAGACCTCATATGTAACCTGTTGTAACCATTTTGCAATATATATAAATCAAACCATCACCCCCTATGCCTTAAATTTGTTCAGTGATATATGTCAGTTATTTTTCATTTTTTTCAAGGAATTATTTTTCTCATTAGGTTAGTGATACACAGTTTTCTTGGTACAATATTTAAAAAATAAAAACTTAAAAGAGTAGAGGCTGTTAAACAGAGGCAGAAAGGAATGTCTAAATTTCATTGTTCCATTCCTGGCTAACTTGAAAGAATTTTTTAACCAAGGACAGTATTTAAGAGCAATGCTATTAAGCATAGCTAAACCAAGATTTTCTCTTTGTAGCTAGACATTTCTTCACCCTTCATAGAATAAAGGTATATGAGTATGACCTAGTGCCTCAGTTAGAGTAAAATATGGCAAGGTTATATTTGATGTTGTAGTATAGGGGAAGGCAAAAACTACTTCTTGGCAAGGTTACTACTTTGGTCATATATGCATTTCTTGTACATTGTATCAGACAATTAATATGTGGCAGTATTTGTATTAGGTAAAATAATTTCACCTATAGATTTTTGCCTTATTGTACTAAATGAATATTTTCTCACTTGTGGGCTTGATCAATAGTATACCTTATAGAAGTATATTTCACCATATTAAATTTTGTTAAAACCTGAATTTATAGAATGCCTAACCTGTGGTTAACCAAAAACTAAAGGCAAAACTCCTACATCTCTGAACTTAGATTATTTTATCTCAGAGATGTTTATGTAATTCCTGTTTATCATCACCCTGAGAATGCTTTCTCCTCCTTTGCCTCATAATTTTTTTTGACCTTTGAAAGATGAGTTAACTGACTTTCAAGTTTTGCTTGTGGTGTTAAAGAGTGAACTGTTATATGATGTGTATCTACCTAGTTTGTTCCCTTAAGGAAAAAAACAATTATAATAACAATATTAGTTATTAATACCCTGTTTTGATGGGGTCCGTCATAGAGTGTGTAGTTAGAATTGAGATTGTCTTTAAAAGAAATTGGAGCAAAGTGTCTCAGATAAGAACAGCATACATATGCTTACATTCAACCCTAGAGATCTGATCAAATATTGTCTGTGTTTTTATGTCTGCTACACTTACTGCATGAAAAGAAATGTAATTTTCTGTCATCAGTATACACAGTAATCAAAACTAAATTTGGGACTTCCGCCAAGATGGAGGCGTAGGTAGAAACACTGTGCCTCCTCGCAAAACCAAGTTTAAAGTCAACAAAGTTTCAGTAACAGAAATGCAGCCAAAACACAGAAAATTGAACTATATGGAAGTCCAACAACAACGAACCATTCAACCGGCATGTTAAGAGGGGTGGAGCCAGCAGCAGAGCGGAGCGGGTCAGGCAGGAAAGATCTCCTGACCCAGGAGCACAGGCAGCTGTGGGTGGATCCCAGGTGTGGGGTAGCAACAGGCGGACCCAGTGAGGGCACAAGGCGACAGGCTGGCCGCAGTCACACATTCGCGCACAGATAAACCAGCAAAGGAGCGAGCAGTGAGACAGACCTCGCAGGCTCCAGCAGTGGGAAGCAGCAGAGGGGACTGCCATTGCCTCTCTTTGACCCCGCCCCCACATACAGTATCACAACCCAGCAGCTAAGTTGCCCTGCCCTGGTGAACACCTAGGGCTCCACTCCTCATATGTAACAGGTGTGAACAGACCAAAATATGGCTGAAGAACAACTCAAAGCCCCAGAGCCAATAACTCTAAGCTACCAAGAAATAGCCAACCTCTCAGGTGCACACTTCAAAACACTGGTGATCAGGATGCTCACAGAACTGGTTGATTTTAGTCACAAATTAGAGGAACAAGTGAAGGCTAAACTAATTGAAATGTAGGGAAATGCACAGGAAACCAATAGTGGTGGAAAGGAAACTGGGACTCAAATCAATCGAGTGGACCACAAGAAAGAAAAAAATGACCAAACAGAAAAGAATGAGGAAGCAAGAATTCAAAAAAATGAGGAGAGGCTTAGGAATCTCCCGGACATCTTTAAATGCTCCAACATTCGAATTATAGGAGTACCAGAAGGGGAAGAGGAAGAGCGACAAGTAGAAAACTTATTTGAACAAATAATGAAGGAGAACTTCCTCAATCTGGCAAAGGAAATAGACTTCCAGGAAATCCAGGAAGCTCAGAGAGTCCCAAAGAAGTTGGACCCAAGAAGGAACACACCAAGGCACATCATCATTACATTAGCCAAGACGAAAATGAAGGAGAGAATCCTAGAAGCAGCAAGAGATAAGGGGACAGTTACCTACAAAGGAGTTTCCATAAGACTGTCAGCTGATTTCTCAAAAGAGACTTTACAGGCAAGAAGGGGCCGGAAAGATGCATTCCAAGCCATGAAATCCAGAGACCTACAACCAAGATTGCTCTATCCAGCAAAGCTTTCATTTAGAATGGGAGGACAGATATAAATGCTTCTCAGATAAGATCAAATTCAAGGAGTTCATCATCACCAAGCCCTTATTATATGAAATGTTAAAGGGACTTAATCTAAGAAAAAGAAGATGAAAAATATGAACAGTGAAAGGACAGCAAACTCACAGTTATTAACAGCCACACCTAAAACAAAAGCAAACCAAGAGGACAGCTAGATCAGGAGTGGAACCATAGAAATGGAGATCACATGGAGGGTTAGCAACAGGGGAATGGGAGAGGAGAATGGGAGGAGAAGTTACAGAAAATAAGTAGCATAGACGGTAGGTAGAAAGTAGACGGGGGAGGACAAGAATAGTATGGGAAATACAGAATCTAAAGAACTTGTGACACGTGGACATAAACTAAAGGGGGGATGGTGGGGGAGGGGTGTGCAGGGTGGAGGGGAATGAAGGGGGGGAATTAGAACAACTGTAATGGCATAATCAATAAAATATATTTTTCAAAAACTTATTTTAATGTTTGCTCCAGTTGCTAAACTTACTAGTAAGGTAATAAGTAGTAAAAAGCAAAAGATTTATACAATCTGAAGAGAAACCAGAGTATATAAGGTAATAAGTAATATTGCTTGAAGTCCTGTGATAAATGAGGTTGTTGGCATTATAATGATTTAAATTAGAGTTTTTGTTATTAAAATGTATAGATTTCAATGATTTGACCCATTAGCCAAGTGCAAAAGTACCTGCAACCTGATGGTCTCGTCTCCCTTTTATTTCTTCTTCCTTTCTTCTAGTAGCCTTTGTTTTCATGGAAGCATAAGGTATTCCAAATGCCATGTGCTAAAAATTGTATACACTTATTTTTGCTTTTCCAGTCTAAAGAACTCCAAATAAAAAAGCAGTTTCAGGACACCTGCAAAATCCAAACCAGACAGTACAAAGCATTAAGAAATCACCTACTGGAGACTACACCAAAGAGTGAGCACAAAGCTGTTCTGAAACGGCTCAAGGAAGAGCAGACCCGGAAGTTAGCCATCTTGGCTGAGCAGTATGACCACAGCATTAATGAAATGCTGTCCACACAAGCTGTGAGTTTGTTTTATTTAGGCACAACAATTTAGTAGCCCCATCCTTTTACCACCTGAATAAAATCCCAGCAATTAAAATATTAGTTGGAAGTGATAGCTCTCTTGCATCTTGGAAAATGGTGGTGCTCCATATTCTTCTGGCTCTCAACATTTCTAGGAAGCCGGCATGATGTATACAGAATTCTCATTGGTCCATTTATACATGAAGTTCTAAATAGGCTCTTTGTTGATACCTCTTAGGCAAATGTTTAGTGCATTTCCCACAAGTTTATCAAGATATAGAGCAGCAGCTTTATTAAGGAGTGGGCAAAAAAGTAGTACTGTATTGGGAATGCAGATGGTTACATTTTAAAAATATTTATTTATTTTTAGAGAGAGGGGAAGGGAAGGAGAAAGAGTGGGAGAGAAACATCAGTGTGTGGTTGCCTCTGATGTGACTCCCACTGAGGACCTGGCCTACAACCCAGGCATGTGCCCTAAGAATTGAACCGGCAACCCTTTGTTTCACAGGCCCGTGGTCAATCCACTGAGCTACACCAGCCAGGGCCAGATGGTCACATTTGGGTGCTAATATAAAATATTTTTAATATAAGTTTAGTAAACTAGTTTTTTAAAAGAGCCAGGTAGTAGATATTTTAGGTTTTGTGGGCCAGGAGGCAAAATTGAGGATGTTATATGGGTACTTAAGTATATAGCCATTTAAAATGTAACTTTTTCAAAATATAAAGACCATTCTTAACTAGTAGACTTAAACACGCACGCATGCACACACACACTTTTTGGCCCATCGGCTATAGTTGGCTTTGTCCCTGTTCTGCAGTTATTTCCATTTGAGAGAAGAAATTTAGAGTCTTTCTGTTTTAGAGTCTTTTTAAAAAAATTCTATTGATTTGAGAAAGAGATAGAGACAGACATCGATTTGTTTTTTTACTTACTTGTGCATTCATTATTCATTGGTTTATTCTTGTATGTGCCCTGACCAGGGTCAGACTTTCACATATCAGGACAACGCTCTCATGGTTATTTTTGAAGTAGCTTATGATAGTTTTATCTTCATAATGCTATCATTGGTTACTGTGCCTTTTTCAGAGATGTTTAAGATAGAAGAGAAAACAATTCTGTATCCTACAGAAGAATAGGCTTCTTCTTTCACACTTCTTTCCACAAGTCGTGAACAGATAGCTCACAGTAGAATATATCTGTTTTCTTTCTCTCAGCTACGCTTGGATGAAGCACAGGAAGCAGAGTGCCAGGTTTTGAAGATGCAGCTGCAGCAGGAACTGGAGCTGCTAAATGCATATCAAAGCAAAATCAAGATGCAAGCTGAGGCACAACATGATCGAGAGCTTCGGGAGCTTGAACAGAGGGTCTCCCTCCGCAGGGCACTCTTAGAACAAAAGGTATAAGTAATAGAAGGAAGGTAATTGTGCTAGTATTTGCTTTCTTCTTGAAGCATTTTATAAAGATATTGACAGAGGTGGCATTAGACTATTTTTATAATATCACATTTCCTTTTTAATTTGGTCATTTTTTCTTTTTTAAAAAAGTATTGATTCAATAATGAACCTTATAATTAATGAGTTCTAAACATTAAGGGACTATAATTAAGTATAACTGCTAGAAGAAAGATAGGAATTATGTGAAGACAATTGAATTCTGAGAGAATAGCTCTGGCTTCATGTTCTCACTTCTTCTTTGTATGTAGCCCTCCCTAAAGAGATTGCAGAAAAATGTGTAGAGTGAAGAAAAATAATTTTAGCAATTGCATGGAAGAGGCAGGGACAAAGGATCAGGAATATATACTTTACTCAAACATCCTGGGCCTAGAACTGTACAGATTGGTGGAAGATTACTAGGGAACAGAAGATAAAATCAGTTCCACACTGGTGAAAAGTCAGGCTGAAAATGTTACATTTAGATGTACCTTTATTTATTGTTTTTTACTTATTCTTTGTCAAATATATTAGAAAATAGAACTAGAATCACAAAATTCATTTCTGTCCTTTACGGAACTTAAGCTGTGTGTGTGTGGCCGGGGGATAAGGGCACTGGGCAAAAGATTTTGAGTGATAAAAAGAGGAAAGGAATTTATTATGAGAAGTAGTAGATTATCAATTGTATCCATAATTCAGAGGTATGTTCTAGAATTCCTGAGCCATAAGTTCCCAGTAGTTGACATAGTCTTAAGTCCATTAGTCCATTATGTTAATGATCTTGCCTATTAAAAGTTGTCAGTGATTATCAGCTCATAGATTTTCTGTTGTTTCCTGCAGTTCTTCTGATAAGAATATATTCTTTAAAACGTCCACCTAAGTAACATGTTACTGTTTCTCTGGTACATCCGTCTTTAATACTGGCTTCTTGAGAGGTACTTTCCTCTAAAAATTACCTCAATCAATGTTTTTCATTCAGGTTGGAAAGATAAAAAACATAAATTTTGAGAAAAATCTAATTTGTCTAATGTACAGATTTTATAAATCTCATTTCAACTTTCATATTTAAAATACAGTACAAAGTTCTGTTTCTTAATGCTTCAAAATTACCACCAAGAAGAAAACTCCCTGTAGTATTTGAGGAATAGTGTTGTGGAAATATTAGTACTATTATATTTATATTTTTAGCTCCACCTAGTGGTTCAGAATTAAACAGTGCTAATTAATCATTTCAATATATGAAGCGAAGCCTAGGTGTTCTACAAAGTCTAGTAAAATGTACGTATAAAACTGATACAGTTCTGGCCAAGATGGAAGCGTAAGTAGGTAATACTTTGCATCCTTGCACACACAAAAGAAGAACAACAACAAAAACAAAAAGCAACCAGACTGCCAGAAAATTGAACTGTATGGAAATCTGACAACCAAAGAGTTAAAGGAGAAACATTCATCCAGACTGGTAGCAGGGGTGGAGACAGGCAGCTGGGCAGAGAGGACACATAGCACGGGTGGACAAAGTGTTGGCTGGAGGACTGGGTTGTCCCACATTTGCATGTGAACAAACCAGAAGTAACAGCTGGGGAACGAGATAGACTTTGCAACCCAGGGTTCCAGTGTGGGTAAAGAAAGCCTCAAAAACCTCTTGAGTGTAAAAGCCTGTGAGGGTTGAGGCAGCGGAAGAAACTCCCAGCCTCACAGGAGAGTTCGTTGGGGAGACCCGCAGGGTCCTAGAACATACACAAACACACCCACCAGAAGGGCCCAGTTTGCTTGTGGGTAGTGGAGGAAGTGACTGAAAGCCAGCTGAGAGCCCTGCAAGGGGCATTGTTCCCTGTCTGTGGACTCCTCTTCCACATACATCTCCATAATGCAGCAACATGGGTTGCCCAGCTCTGGTGAATTCCTAAGGCTTCTCTTATGATGTAACAGGTATGCTGAGACAGAAATATGGACCAAATGAAAGAACAGATCAAAACTCCAGAAGAAGAACTAAGCAACGAAGAGATACCCATTTTATCAGATGCAGAGTTCAAAATACTAGTAATCTGTATGCCTACAGAAATGGTTGAGTATGGTCACAAAATACAGGAAGAAGTGAAGGCTATGTAAAGTGAAATAAAGGAGAATGTACAGGGAGCCAGTGGTGAAGAGAAGGAAACTGGGGCTCAAATCAACGGTTTGGAGCAGAAGAAAGAAATAAACATTCAACCAGAACAGAATGAAGAAACCAGAATTTTGAAAAATGAGGATAGGCTTAGGAACATCTGGGACAACTGTAAATGTTCTAACATCCAAATCATAGGGAGACATTTAATTTTTATAAAGGTTTTATTTACTTTTAGAGAGAAGGGAAGGGAGGGAGGGAGAGAGAGAGAGAAGCATCGATGTATGAGAGATACTTGGATCAGTTGCCTCTCCCGCTCCCCCACTGGGGACCTGGTTCTCAACCCAGGCACGTTCCCTGACTGGGAATTGAACTCTTAGTTCACAGCCAGTGCTCAGTCTACTGAGCCACACCAGCCAGGGCTTTTACTCCTTTTTTAAACTATACATTGGATCATTTGCTCTTTAGGTATCTCACATTTAGATATGGCTGATTATATTCTCATGTTGTTATTTATATATTCCTCTCTCCTTCATATTTATTATGAACTGGTAAGTAGATTTAGAGGCATGGTCATGTTTAGATTAAATTTTTGTAAGGGTTACTATATATTTTCTTCTGCATCATATTGAGAGATACATAGTATCTAGTTGTCCCTCTTTTAAGTGATGTTATATTGATCAGTGGGTTCAGGCATTATCAATGTGATCATAAAAAGTTTCTTCAACTATTTTTATTGTCTGTTGACTTTAATGGGTTTTTTTTACATTTATAAAAATTATATATAGTCACCTATATTTATTTGTAATACCTCCTAGTTTTCTGGAACTGATTAAGTGGCTACCCAACCATTGATTTCTAAGTACATAGTGCCTTGTAACTTTTTAAGAAATATTTATTTATTTTTAGAGAGAGGGGAAGGGAAGGAGAAAGAGTGGGAGAGAAACATCAATGTGTAGTTGCCTCTCATGTGTCCTCTACTGGGGACCTGGCCTGCAACCCAGGCATGTGCCCTGACCGGGAATCAAACTGGCGACCCTTTATTTCACAGGCCAGTACTCAGGCCACTGAGCTACACCAGCCAGGGCAGGGCGTCTTCTAATTTTTTAATGAAAACTTTAAAGTTTGTGGTTTTGGCTTTCACTTTGGTCCATCTGGAACATGGTATGTGATGGAGTTCCACTTTTATTTCCTTGCAGATAGATGGCCAATTGTGCCTGTGTTATTTGTTGAGAATCTTTTTCCCATTGAATTAATTGCTGCTTTTGTCCTGCATTAAAAGCATACAAACTTTGATCTTCATTCTATTTTTAATTTACCAGTTTTCTATTCCTATACCATTGCTATATTTATCTTATTAAATAACATTATGGTATGTCTACTAAGGCTGGTTTCTCCTCACTCATTTTTTTTCCATTTAACTTTATACCTAATGGATTTAGTAGCCATTGATGATAATACTTTAATTTATTATTTTAATAGAGGTTATTACCTTTGCTTTTAAGGACTTGATTTTACATATTTTAGAAATATAAATTAGAGGACTCTGGTCAAGATGGTGGTGTAGGCATACATGGCTCACCTCTTTGCCCAACCACATCAAAACTACAACTAAAATATAGACCAACCATTGCTCAGAACCAACAGAAATCAAGTTAAATGGAGGTCTGACAACTATGAAAGTAGAGAAACCACATATATCTAGACTGGTTGGAGGGTAGAGACCTGGAACGGGCCGGTCCCCATCCACTTATGCTGGATAGAAAAATGTGAGCCATGTCTTGAGGAGTCCCAGCCCAGACCTCCAATGCCAGGAAGATAAGTCTGCACAACTTCAGGCTGCAAAAACTAGCTGGGATTGAGTCAGCAGAAGAAACTGCTGGAGAGCCTCCTGTAGTTCCTCTAAAGAAACCACACAGGACTCATCTACTCAGACTCACTCTGGCGCCAGGAAAGCACCTTGAGGAACACCAGTGGTATACAGGAGGAGGCTGAGGTGTCTGGCATCAAGGCAAGCAGAGGTGATTGCCCTTTTCTGGCCCTCTCCCCACAACAGACTGGAGCCAGATCTAAGATTCTATCAACCTGGTTAACACTGTTTGACCATCCTTGGAGATCCCCAGAGACTCTGCGCCTATCAATTTAGGGGCCCACCCAAGCTGCTTTTCCATATGAATGGCTGGTCTTGGCTCCTGCTGCACAGCTTCCTAAATCCTCTCAAGCAGGCCCTGCCTGGTGTGGCTTAGTGGACTGAGTGCTGGCCTACGAACAAAAGGATCACTGGTTCAGTTACCAGTGAGGGCACATTCCTTGGTTGTAGGCCAGGTCCCCAGTGGGGGCCACATGAGAGGCAACCACACATTGATGTTTCTCTCCCTATCTTTCTCCTTGCCCTCTCCTCTCTCTAAAAATAAATAAATATCTTATAAAACAAACAAATCTCAAGCAAGCAGCTGCTGGCCTCAGTGAGCCCCAGGCCCTGAACTAGTAGCCTAGATTCACAGGTTGGCCTTGCCTAGAAATCTCCAGGCCCAGCACACATAGCAGCCATCTCTTGATTGCTTTGTAGCTCAGAAAGGGTGGCCCTGGGCAAAACACTGGTGGGGGCTGACCTTGGCCTGTACCACCACTGTGACCCTGCATAGCTGATTCTCCACAGAGTTTGGAGGTTGGTGGTATGTGGTCACAGCCGTTCTGACTGGCCTAGGTGAAGCCCTCTCATGGATCTGCAAATAGCAACCAAGACTCAACTACAAGAGTAGGGTGTACTCAGCCCATATGTAGGGTGCACCTTGAGTACCCAGCTTGGGTGATAAGTGAAGCTGTGTCTCTGGACCCTACAGAACAGCTACTGCATTAGGCCATACTACCAAGTCAGAGCAGCTCTGCCTAATACATAGAAATACAGGGAGCCTGCCAAAACCAGGAGACAGAGAAACATGGCCCAACTGAAAGGATAGATCAGAACTAGAAAAAGAGCTAAGTGAAATGGAGATAAGCAATCTATCAGGTGCACAGTTTAAAACACAGGTTATAAGTATGCTCAAGGAATTCTGTGAGGACCTTAACAGCATAAAAAATGTCCAGTCAGAAGTGAAGGATACACTGGTTGAAACAAAAAACAGTTTACAGGGAAACAATGGTTGAAGTAAAGTGGATGAAGCCGAGAGTCAAATCAATGATTTGGAACATAAGGAAACAAAAGCCGTGCAAAAGAGCAAGAAGAAAGAAAAATAGAAAAAAACAAGGATAGTATAAGCAGCCTGTGGGACAACTTTAAGCAGTCCAACATTCACCTCATAGGGGTGCCAGAAGGAAAAGAAACTGGAAATCTATTTGAAAAAAATAATGAAAGAAAAATTTCCTAATATGGTGAAGGAAATAGACATGCACATTTAGGAAGCAAAGTTCCAAGCAATATGGCCACAGAGACACATAATTAAAATGCCAAAGGTTAAAGATAAAGAGATGAGGGGTGTGGGAGAATAGATGGAAAGTGAGGGGATCAAGAAGTACAAGTAGAGCCCTGGCTGGTGTGTCTTAGTGGATTGAGCAGAGGCCTGTGAACCAAAGGAATTCCCAGTCTGGGCACAGGCCTGGGTTGTGGGCCAGGTCAGGTCCCCAGTAGGGGGTGCAGGAGAGGCAACCACATATTGATGTTTCCTTCCTTCCCTTCCCCTGTCAAAAAATAAATAAAATATTTTTTTATAAGTACAAGTAGTTAAGTTACTGAATAGCCATGGGGTTATAAAGTTCATTATAGGAAAGAATAGCCAAAGAAATTTACTGAATGACCTGTGGACAGGAACAAGAATGGGAGCATTGCCTGAGGAAGTGGGGGATGCTGGGTGAAGGCGGGCACAGGGAGGAAATCAGCACAACTGTAATAGTACAATCAATAAAATACAATTTAAAAAATTATATGAGATTCCCACAGTACATCTCTTTGGTTTTTAAATACAAATCCATAAAATAGCCAGAGTGAATTTCTTTATGATTCACTTCAAAGCTGAGTAATTACTGCTTTCTTAGTTTTTATTTTATTTATTTAATTTTTTTAAAGATTTATTTATTTATCTTTAGAGGGGAAGGGAAGGAGAGAAGGAGAGAAATATCAATGTATGGTTGCCTCTCATGAGTCCCCTGCTGGGAACTGGCCTGCAACCCAGGCATGTGCCCTGACTGGGAATCGAACTGCAATCGTGCTTTCTTAGTTTTTAGATTTTAAAAAATAAATCAGCTTTCATTTTGCTTCCTTCCTCTAACCCAACAGATTGAAGAAGAGATGTTGGCTTTGCAGAATGAACGCACAGAACGAATAAGAAGCTTACTGGAGCGTCAAGCCAGAGAGATTGAAGCTTTTGACTCTGAAAGTATGAGACTAGGTTTTAGTAACATGGTCCTTTCTAATCTCTCCCCTGAGGCATTTAGCCACAGCTACCCAGGAGCTTCTGGTTGGTCTCACAACCCTACTGGGGGTCCAGCACCTCACTGGGGTCATCCCATGGGTGGCCCACCACAAGCTTGGGGTCATCCAATGCAAGGTGGACCCCAGCCATGGGGTCACCCCTCAGGGCCAATACAAGGGGTACCCCGAGGTAGCAGTATGGGAGTCCGCAATAGCCCTCAGGCTCTGAGGCGGACAGCTTCTGGGGGACGGACGGAGCAGGGCATGAGCAGAAGCACTAGTGTCACTTCACAAATATCCAATGGGTCACACATGTCTTACACATAACTTAGTCATTGAAAGTGGCAATTCCGCTGGAGCTGTCTGCCAAAAGAAACTGCCTACAGACATCATCATAGCAGCCTCCTCACTTTGTTACTACAGTGTGGAAGCTTGAGTGCATATGGTATATTTTATTCATTTTTGTAAAGCGTTCTATTTTGTGTTTACTAATTGGGATGTCATAGTATTTGGCTGCCGGGTTTTTTGTTGTTTGTTTTTAACTTTTGGAGAGATTTTGAAAAGAAATCATGTGCGCACACATATACATCATGTGTGCAGTAAAAAGAAATTGGCTAGATGGGTATTTTCTGAACACTGTAAAAATAAAATACAGCAAAGTGGCTTGACTCATCACTTTGGGGCAACTGTATCCTAGGAAGTTTGTGAAAAGATCTAAAGCCTTCTCCATACCCCCGATTCTTATGAGCCACTCAGCAGGAGACATATGCTGGAACAAGTTATGGAAACACACTTGTATTCCCTCACCAGTATTTTTTTTTTTTTTATTAAATTGGTCTGACTTCTCAGCCTCATTTGGAGTAAAAGAGTTGAAAGCCATGAACACTAAAGGGTTACATTATTTTTTTCAGAGAGTAGGAAACAACTTAGTTCTTTTTCCGAATGCTGCATAGGCTTGTCAGTGAATTTTACTTTTTCCATTCAACTGTGCCTTCTTCGTGGCATGTGACGTGGAGGTGCTTAAGGGGATCACAGTGGTGTGGGAATTGCATCAACAAACCTGTAAGCCTTTAAAGGAAAGCAGAAGGGTGAGAGAGAGGCCCCTGAAAGTTCGTATTGTGGGTATGTTCAGCAGCAGAGTGAGGAGGTGAAGCCTGTATATCCTAATGTTTTATTGCTTATACTGTGATATTTCATACTAGCTAAGCTCTATAGCTCTCAAAACCCCAAACAGTACTTTTACTTTGTACAAAAACAAAGAATTATAGCCAATATTCATCAAATGCCAGAGGTATTTGAATGATGCCATGTTCGTAAACTGCCATTAACGGAATTGTCATCACACTACAAAGACATTAATTTGATTACCCCCTTATGGCTTATGGGATTTCCTGTTTACACGTAGAATAGCCAATTGTTTAAAGTTTAGTTGCCATAGTGAACCAGGAGTCACTGAGCCAATGTCTTTACCAGCTGCTGACTAACCCTCACTACCACTGTAGATTTTGCTGCATGTGCAGGTCCTCTCTTTTTTTAAATTGCTGTTTTTGTTGCTGCAATACTTTACAAACTTCTAGTTCCTTGAGACTTAGTGACCATTTGGCATTATTTAACATCATACAGTAGGAAACACCACTTCCTGAAGTCTCTAGTCTCAGTGCTAAATTACTACTGAAGAGGAACTAGCAAGTTTGGCAGATTTAAAAAAAAAAAGAGTAAGTTGTAGTGGTCAAGGAGTCTTGACAAAAGCTAACCATTTTCTTTTTTTCCAGAGAGGGGCATGTGTTAATTTGTTTCATTTCGTTTTGCAATGAAGGATCAATCCAATGCTGAAAGTCAGATGTTGCTTGGTATTTCGTTGACAGTGTGGAAATTTAGTTGAAGGTGGATAGGGAGCTGTGAGTATTACTTGAAGAAAAAACAAATGTCCTTTCCAATGACATATCAGATTTTCTTACAGGTTACTGTCCTGCTTCCTCCCCAGTTGTCTTGAAGAACCCTTGCTGCTAACTGTGGATCCTGCTTTTCATATAGTTAAAGGGCTCCAAGTTAGAATTCTAATTTCCTCTAAAAGATGCTTGTCACCTAGACCAGACTAATGACCAAGTGGGAATCTATGGTTGTAGAAATCTTCGTTTTCTCTATTAAATTTAAGTCTTCCATAGGCATATCAGTTCACTCTCCATGAATCATCCCCTTAGGAGTTTCTGGCATTTAGTTAAAGGTAATTGGAAGAAAAATGTTTTAATGTAAATATTTTAAAAACCAATATCACCATAGAATTTCACACAATTGTAGGCAGTGTTTCAGGCAGCACTCTGATACATTGTCCTCTTGGCCATGCTCAAGGTCACCAGTTTTTAGGTGAGCGTGACATGTACCTGTCATATCTAATGAAAGGGGCTTTTGATTTTCTCAGTATATCTTTTGCATTCAAATATCATAGTATTTCAAACAAATTGAAATATCTACCTATTTGGAGGAAAATGATAGAAGAGAGCTTTAGAATTAATAAAATGTCCAAAAATATAATGGAATTTTATACCTTTTTAAAAGTTCTTATTAGCCCCTCTGTACTGCTAGAGGGGTGGGATAGGGAAGCAGATCAGTTTTATACACAAAACTCTTTAAAATCCAAAAGACTGCCGGTAATACATGTTCAAGTCCACTTGTGGGCTTCAATTAGTCAGATGGAGTTCCTGGGTTCACACAGGCCACGTGTACTTATAAAATTGTGATTGAATACTGATTCCAAATGTCTATCCAGTAGGGCTGTGTCCAGTTTTGAGGTCATGAGTATACCTGGATTATTCCATGGAGTTAATTCTAATTTAAAAATACATAGTTTAAAAATGATATATATTAATTGGTTTGTGTGTATTTATAAGATTTGACTAATGAGAAATCTCATGCAAGTAGGAATCACTAAAGGGTGAAGCTTGTACCAGGAAAATTTGAAAGGTAGAAATCTTACAGAAGCAGGCACTTTCTGAATCAGTGTACAGCTGTCAGCATTGGATCAAAGTACTACCTCCTCCCAGCGTTGGTGTTCACTCAGTACATATGTATTTGAGAAAATGAAAAGTATGAGAAATTTGCCCAGCATATCAGAAAGTCATAAATGCTATATCTGGTATCCAGAGCTTGGCAGTAAAAAATTTGTGTTCACTGTCTCTCCCTTTCTTTAGTTAGCATTTAAAAAAATGTAAAGCTTCATACCTTGAAATATGTTATTTCTAATTGGGTTACCTTGCTTTTGAACATATTTTTTCTCCTGTTATTAAAGTCAGTTCTAACCCCAAATTATAACTTCTTCATTATATAGTAATGTTATCTGGAAACTGTCTACATTACTTTTATCCAGAGCTGCCCTTCTTTTTGGGCAATTTTATGCCTAGAGATGAATAGTCTCGCATTTGATGCCAGACCCACAGGTATAATATGCTTGGTACTCTATACCAAGGATTTATTGGTGAATTAAGCTTTTTAGTATAGTCATGACTTTAAGCCACCCAGACATCAGGTGAACATCATTCAGAACACTAAAGAAACTGTCCTTGACACCCCTCCCACTCCCACCGAATTTTCCTTATCCCCTTTTCAAAAATCAAAAACTCTATGAGTGTCTTTTTCAGACCATAAGGCAGACTTTAGTACTTTCTACTTCTTTAAGTACTAAATGTCTGGCATTTTAAACTTTTATAAAATACATTATGTTGGACACTGGAATAATACTGTTTATTTTCACCTGTGAAAAATGACCTTATTGTACTTGAAACACCTCCTTTGCATTTCTCCATTTGTGCCATTCACTAGTGGAAATAAATTGTATTATACCATGATCTACTGGCTTTTTAAAACTGTGTTAAATATGCACATTTTTGGTATAGCTATTATCATGTGTATGTATATATTGTATATACATATGAGTGTCTATATGTATGTATAGATAGATGGATGTAACTCATACTGTACACTTCCATCAGGGCACTTAAGGTTCTGTTATTTTGTTCTGTTATCTCAGATCCTCAGTTTAGGCAAGAATGCACGTGTTTAAGAATGAGCACTCTGGGGTGATGTTTATGAGAAGGTGGTCATTAGATGCAGTCTCTTTTTTAATCCCCTTTTAGCACTTGTTTGGATGGAAAGAAAATTAAGTAAAATGTGGAAACCTAAGTTGCAGGTGCAGTAAAATAGTGCTGGGGAAGGAGCCAGTTAGTGTTTCTATGAGTTTTTGTCATGATGCAGAGAGAAGTGAACCGTGGCGATGCAAAACACTGGTGGTGGTTCCTCTGCGAAGATGATCAGAGAAACAGTGAATCTTCATATGCACTCTTGAGTATTAGTGATACCACTGATGCTCGTCCTCTTTTTACTCCACTAGCACCAATAATTACAAATTTTTCTAAGGACCAAAACAACCAGGAAAAGAATGACTGCTAAAAGCATCCAAGGTTCTCCTAAACTATAAAGTCAACAGGAAATGGCCACTGGGAGAGAAGGGTATGGTATTGGCAGAGGGCTGTCTCCCTTGAGCTGCCTCTTCTTGCTCGTAGTAAGTTCTCTGTGCACCTTCCACCCCTTCTGAGCCACTACTAGTGAAGCAAACTTGGCTCAACGCAGCAACCCTTTCCTAGGAGGTTTATGTGGTCTCTTGTTTTGTCTCGTGCTGACAATGTGAAATGTCTAGTTATATTCAAGTCAGAGAATAATACATTTAAGGTGTAGAATATGAATCTCCTATAATGATGGAAGAAGAGGTTTTTGTTTCTTAGATAGAAAACTACCTTCTCCAAGGAACAAAGGCAAAACTTGGGCTGTCATCTTTGAGCTGTTTATCAAAATACAGATCATTTATAAAAGAGAAACAGGTTCTCTTTTGTTTTCCCTCATCTAACATGATAGTGCCCCAACCAGGTTGTAGCATTGCCTTTGAAAAAGTACTCACTCTTTCTTGCTAAGAACTGGAAATTTCCCATCAGATTCCTATGAGAATGAAGTGTGCGCTGTACACTTAGCAGACTTGCCTCTTGTACGCAAGGACTACTGATTGAAGTCTGTTTTGCTGTGTGTCTGGTTATGTTGTCTGCACTTTTGTGAGATCACTACAGTAGACTACATTGGAAATGACTTTTTGTAAAGAAGTTTTATTAAACAGTTATCTAGAAAAAGAAAGTGAAGCTGAGAACTCTTTATTGTATATTTTTATTTTCTACTGAATTCTGGGAGCCCCCTTTAAAGTCACATTAACTAATTTTTCCCTCATTTATATTCAGACTCTGAAAATTTCACTCAAACAAGGGAAGAGAACCCACTTGGCCTAATGGTAGCCTTCACATCATAAGTAATATATAAATTAGATTGCACCTTATCTGTCTATTGTGGGGTTTTTTAAACTTGCACTTCCCACCTACCCCAAAAATAGATATTCTTTGGAGAAAATAAATGCAGAGAAGGAAACGAGGGAGCCATTTACTATGTCACCACCACTGTTTGCTGTCTCCCAACAATCCTAACTGAAGTTTCAGAGAGAGAGAGAGACAGAGTGTGTGTGTGTGTGTGTGTGAGAGAGAGAGAGAGAGAGAGAGAGAGAGAATGAATGAATGAATGAATGAATGTGCCTGTGTTGGGTTTGTTCTGTTTTTAAATATACAAGAGATTCTCCTTTAGATAGAGAAAAATGTTAATCCTCTCTAAAACAAGATACCCACTGGATATACTAATCTGAACATCTGTAGGTAGTTTGCCATGAAAAAAGCGGAGAGAATACAAGACTTCTGAATGAGTGAAAAGGGTATCTTGATGCCCAAGAATTTCCCCCAAAGTACGGGTAATTACAACCTGCACAGTTTCCTTTTCACTCATAGTTTTTAGCAATTGTGAGTGAAAAGTCATGTAATTTTCTGTAAATATGTAGCTAACAAATTGACCTAGTTTCTGTATTTTTTTGTTTGTTTTTGTACTAAAGTTTGTAAGTCTGTGCCAGCTAGAGAGGAGTCGCTGTCATTGCTGATTATGGTTCTAGCATCTAACCGTGAAACCATCCTAGGTGACATTTTTAGAATTAATGCTTAAATGTTGTTAAATGGGGAAATGAAGCTTAATCATTGGTCAGGTTTAAAATCTGAAGTGAAGTTGTTTTATTCAGTATAATGATTACATGTTCTCAATCATGAGTGAGGTAGGCAGCCTCCCTCCCCCAGTGGCCATGTTTACAGAAGTGTGTTTTTGTCTATAAAGTGCAAGAGTTTTATTGTTTATGTAAATTGTGCAGGTAACATTATGGCTTGGAATTGTTTATTGGATTCTCTAGCTGAATTTTCAAATGAAATGAACTGGCACATTGATCCCATTTCAGAGCATTTTTCCTATTTCCAGAATTATATATGTTCCTTTTTCATGATCCCCACTTAACCTTTCTTCGATATACCTTGTAGCCCCACAGTATTTAAGTCTGGAGAACATAGACAAGAGAAATGCATTTTTTAAAAATCTATCAACTTTTATTTGTATTCTTGCAGTACTCATATGTTTCTATGGCAACTCTGAGGTCAGTGGAGTTTAGAAATGAGATAGGAATGTGAATGAAAAGTGTGTGCTCTTTGCTTTTGCATGGCTTGGCTTAGCATCACAGGTATATTAGGGCCACTTGAAAGCATGAAGACCAGTTGTATGGGAACAGATTTCTCTCAGTGGCACATTTTGCTTTTTCTGAGCCCTCAAATATATTGCCTCCGCATGAACATTATTGTTACTATAAATTGTCCATGATCATGGAGTGAATTGTGTGATTTAAAAAAATGTAACTGCTTAATATTTGCAGCTCCTGGCTGATCCGTGTGACTATTTGGTACCTTTGAAACAAATGAAGGGAGGGGTATTGGGACCCTTCTAAACCCCTTTTATTTGTCATTGACAAGTATATTTAGTTTAAGACGTGGGCTGCCCCTGCTGTGTTGTCAGCTCTTTTTTTGGTGTGAATGTGAAGCACATTCCACATGTGCTTCCTTGCATTCATAACATCACAGAAACTACCACCCTTTCTCCCTACTAGCATTTAATGTTATAACTTTTATTCCACATTAAATGGGACTTGTGCCTACTTAGAGTGCCCCTCCAGTTAATTACATACACATGCCTAAAATAATCCATGCAGAGTCACAAGGTGAGAAGTTTTTTAAAAATCCACTTGAGGCCAGTAAATTATCTGACTATTTTACCACATTATCTTGACACTCGATATATGAGCCTATTAGGAATTGCAGGTGATTTCATAGAGCAAAATCCAAGGGGAGAGGAATATGTGGGGTTTCTGTTAAGAGATAACTTTGTTCTTATTTTACCTTTCCTTTCATGATCCTTCTCTGCAAGGTTAGAATAGGTTAATTATCCAAATTTATTTTATTTTTTATCTTTTAGGGAAACTTTTACAAAAGTGATGGCCTGATGTAAATAACATTTTAAAATATAGTGCACATAACTCCCCCAGACTATTTCAACCTGATAATTTGTAAATGCTTTAGAGTTTTTTAAATTAACACTTATGTTGCTAAATCCTATTTATGTAAGTCTGCTAAATTTTTTAACCCATTTAAAACTTAAGACAAACATTTAAATAATGGATGGGTTACTCTGAGCAGTTTAGCTTCCAGAACCCCCTTGTTTTAGTATATGAGAAAGACAGCCTGATGCGCATTAGTGAGGCTGGAGAGACTATGAGAAATATGTATAGTGTATATTTTAAAACAGCTTTGCTTGTATTGTGAAGATTTAAAAACAAACTTGAGATTTTTAACGTAACTATTAACACAGTTTTAACATAAGTTATCCCACTGGGTTTAAGAGCATCTTGAATGTATAATCCTTTTTGTAACCCAGGTTGGTTTCTGCTTTTACCAGTCATCCAAACATATTATTTATGTTTTTAATTTTATATATTCATTTTCCTTTGTTTTCCTCAACCAGCATGATTTTTTTGCACATGTATTGTAGAAATTTTTAAAAAGAAAATTAATACATCATTTTCTCTGGGTTTTCTTCACTTCTTTCTTCCTTTCTACTAACTCCTTACCTTAAAGGCCATATCGCTCCATTTGCATTATTTGTGCAAATGCCAGGGTTGGTTTTTTATTTTTATTTTTGCTATTTACCTAAAAAAGAAAAATGCTTCAGTCAGTTGCTTTTTTTATTTAAAAAAGAAAAAAGAAAAGAAAAAAAAAGCTGTAACCTTATCATTTCTGAGTAGACCATTGAGAGATGAATGCACACCTGTAATAGCCCAGGACCAGCTTTGGTGGCTAAAGGGAATATTTTAACTAAGCAGGATGTTTTTTTCTAAAAGTGGTGTATATTATTCACAATCTCTTTCAGTTATTCCCACAAATCGGGTCCAGACAAAATGAGGGTTATCAGCAAACTGATGTTATCATTGAGGTTCATCAATGAATTTGTACATTTCTAGTTCCCTTTGGTGAAGGGAAAAATGATGATTTTGCAAGACCTAGATTTTGACTTGGTTTCTTGCCTCCTTTTTTGGCAGCCTACATCTTCTCATCTCCTAAAGCCCTTGAGCCTGTAGGGTTTTTGTAGTGGACGAAGGACTTGTGGTCTTTTAAAACTAGGACTGGTTTTTTGGTTTTTGGTTTGTTTTTTTCTTTTTTCTTTTTTTTTTTTTTGTGAAAGATTATCATCTTGAAAGTGACGTTCTGCCACTTTACAGATGACTAATTTTAAATATACACAGTCCTCTCAATTTTCGGACCAAACAGACGCCCACAGTGGAGGCTTACCAAGGGTTGCAATGGGGAAGAAGCCTCTCCCTCACTGTCAGCACCAGCTGGTAAAGGTGACTGTACAGATGTGCATTTTCCTTTTGATAGAAATGGTCCACAGCACTAACTGGTAAGGCTTATTGTACAGTATATTGTCAGTATTCTTCTGGTTCAACATACCTTATAGTTCTTATATAACCTGTATTAATTGTATAGATTGTGCATTTAAAGCTGTTACCAAGTTGTCAGAACATAAGAGCGAAAACAAGGTCATATGTAATATTTTGTTTGTAAGTATCCTTTGTATAATAGCAAAGGAAATGTTTAAAAAATCAACTGTAATAAAGTAATTTTAGTACACAGTGTCTGCTCAGTTCTTTTTAAAATAGTTTCAGCCTGCCCTGACTTCTGTGGCTTAGTAGGTTGGGTGTCATTCCTCAAACTGAAAGGTCACCTATTGGATTCCTGGTCAGAGCGCATTCCTGGGTTGCAGGTTAGGTCCCTGGTGAGAGGCAAATGATAAATGTTTCTCCTTCTCCCTTCCCTTCTCTCAAAAAATAAATAAAATCTTTTTTTAAATAACTTTACCCCAATAAAGTATATTCAATTCAAAGACTATTGGATAATTACTGAATCTCAGTCACTGTGCTGAATGTTGAGGTATAAAAATAAGTAAGACAGGGGTAAGGGTGAAACTCCCTGATACAGATAGAAGCCCTCTAGTCTAGTTACCTCAAATTCTGTTTGCCAGACAGTGAAGTGGCCTATTGTGTTATGGGTGTCAGGTGATTTTTGAGGATCTAATAGTTTGATGCAGGCCATTAAATTTAATATAGACCTATTTGTGGTCTATATAATTACAGCTCCCACACAAAGATGTATGCAGTTCTTGGACATTGTACAAAACAAAAAGGTGGCTTCATCTGGGCTTATCTTCCCAGATGTGAAAAATCAAATAGCAGCCCTATATATGGAGCAGAATATCTAATCTGGTTCTGTTTAAAACACCGTTAAAGTGACATTTTTTGTCAGAAGGCTAATTTGGGGTGGAGGGGATTTATGGGCTGGGGTTTACATGTTTTTAATTAGAAAATGGTTTTGAGTGTCTTTTTTTTAAAGATTATTTTTAGAGGGGAAAGGAGCAAGAAAGAGATACATCCATCAGTTGTTTCCTGCACACCCCCAACTGGGGACCTGGCCTGCAACCCAGGCATATGTCCTGGAAATTGAACTGGTGACTTTTTGATTCACAGGCCAGTGCTCAATCCACTGAGCCACATCAGCTAAGGCCAGACCTTAATGGATAGAGGTAGACAAGGTTGCTGAGGTGCTAAGGCTATGCAAGCTCTACAATAAATTTAAGATGGTCACTTATGTGTATAGCTCTCCCATGGAATTGTACATTCCAGCAGCTCAGACACATCTTTCCCCTCGTGTTCCTATCCTTTACATTATGAAGTCTAAAATGAGCATTTTTTACTGTCACCTCAGCCAGTGATTGACTAGGAAAAGGCAGTGGCTTGGGTTCTGGTCTTCAGCCCCGCTAAACTGATTGTGAGATCTTGAAAGTCTCTTCATCTCTGAGAAATATGAAAACAGATGGTTTGGGGCCGTAACAAATGAACCAAGGCAAAAACCTGTTAGCCAATGTGACATGGTCATCAGAGTACACGTGTGTGTTTGGGCGGGTGGTACAGAGACTTTGCCCTCACTTGGGCAACCCAGGACCCAGCCTCTGAACCTCAAAAGGTGCTGCTCTTCCAGGCCCTTCCCAGCTTTGCAATGGAATTAATAACTGGAACATCTTGGCCTTGTAAGAATTAGAGAACAGTCAGGCCTGAAAGCAATGCCATTCACTAGAGAGGTCTTTGAGCTCCAGTCAAGGAATTCATAGACATACAGAAGGGGATCTACCTGCTTTTACTATCTCATCCTAACAGACCTAAGTTAAGGCCTGTTCACAGTCTCAGTCTTTTCATATGGAACAACTCAAAGTAACTTCTAAGGACATAGGAGTCACTGAATGAAGTACAAACTAGAACCCCCCCCCCCAACCCCAAACTACTTACTCTGAATCTCGCCAATGCACAAATTACTGATGGTCCACTAATTAGGAAAATTATGTAGGTACTTTTGAGAATCAGGGAATTTTGAGCCTGCTGGGAAATTATTAGCCCAGAGCAGGAGGCCTGGTTTTTGATTAAACAGCTGCCACTGGTTAGTGTTAGGGACACAAGGCTACATCTACAGCACTGAAGCAACCACCAGCACACAGAGAATGTACAGGGAGGCGCTCTTAATGCCACAGGTAGGTAAGCGTGGCTCGTTTACACAGAGGGCTTCAAATAGCACATTTGTTTCTGGAGATTTGAAAAATAATGACATTCCATTGTTGCAGGGAGACTGCAATTTACTTACTGTCAGAGGCAAACAAGATGGAGAAATTTCTGTTCAACCACACTAGTGATAGATAACACTGTGGCAAGGTAGTGCTTTATTGACTGGAAGGGCTAGAGAGATTTATTTTTGATGTGTTAGTATCTTTTATTGTTTTAATGAATTTCTACTTTCCCTTCAACTTAACAGCTCTTCCTGGACACTTTGAATCTTACAGACACCTGTTCACTTTGGCAGGGTTGTCATTAAAATCTTTGTCATCTCCCAACTCCCAGAATCCTGGTCAGGTCTGTGATCTGATCCTCAAGCCCATAAATCAACCAGAAGTCTTTACAACTCACTGAGCTCATTAGCATTGTTTTAACTCACCAACGTTCAGATGAGAAGCGAGCTTATTTCTTGGCACATGTGCTCTCCGTGATGTGGGCCAAGTTGCAGTGCAGCCTGCCCATCCCACAAATGATGCGGAACTTCCTGCTTCCTGAGGCATCCATGCCATATCCAGGCCCTTGGATGATACCTAGGTGTAACTCCTCAGTCTCATCTCTGCCAATTGCGGTAACTAGTGAAAACAACTTCTGATGCCATCTTTGGGCTTGGCTGTAGAATTATAAATACTCTTATTGGCGTTGTTACCAAGCTATACCAAAGTGGCCCGTGTATCTATCTGCTTGTTTAAACAAGAAGAATTCATGCTAAAGTTCATTTGTAAAGGAAGAGATGTTGGCATTACTAAGGGTGACTGACACAAAGGATCCTGTGGTCTGGATGGAAGGTGAGTACAGAGGAGCTTCTGACGCGGGGGTGGTTTTGAGGTTACATATAAAGACAAGATAATACTTCCTGTGTCAAAACCTCGTTTCAGAAAAGATACCTTCTTTTCAAGCAGAGGTGGTGTCTTCTTGAAGGATCTGAGGCTTTGTTTCTCATACTGTTGACTCCAGCCAAGCCACCCCAGAAACCTATATATACATTCATAAAACACTGAATCTTTAAAGGAATGAAGCTATAGCTTAGTGTAGGCTTGGGTATCAGAGGTCAGAACTTAGCAGAACTCGAAGCTTCAGAGGCAGTTGGCTGCTTCCTGCACTTTGATGCAATGAGTGGAGACAGAGGACTCAGTCTCTACTTCTGAGATAATGCCTTAAATCAGTGGCAGTGTGTGTGTGTGTTTAAAAGGTGTTCATTTGAAGGTGTTCATAAACAATGAAAAGACCAAAAAGGTTTCAAGCAAGTGAATGGGGCCTCACAGGATTGGTGAAGCCTTGCTACCAAAAAACTCCAAGTCAGTTGTGCTTCTTAGGGTTTTGTTTTGTTTCTTGCTTCCTCAAACTCGTAACTTGTCATTTTGTTCAAGGAAGGGCCACCACACATTCTCTCAGAATAGTGTGTCTGGTGCTGCTCAAGCTGATTTCATATAATTAGCTATTAACCAAAGCGGAGCCATTTGGGTGATTCCCTCATCGTTAGATGGAAGGATAGGGTCGCCCAGATCCTTTGGTACAGGAACTATACTTTCTCGACAAAAATAAGCTGCAAAACAGGGATGTTGTCAAGCAATGAGGGCAAGATGGGAGAGAAGTAGCTTCTTGAGATAGGCTATGAGCACATCTCTGGCACACGGGGCATGGAGGAGAAATACAGGGTTAGGTCAGTGATTTTCAACGAGTGTGCTGCAAGAATTTTTAAAACATGCAATCCTTGTCTATGTAGTTAGGGGCACTGACTTCTCTTCCCTTAGATTGTCCAAAAAATGACAACAGCTAACACAACAATAGGTGTCTGGTATGAATGCCCTGTCTTGAACATAAGTGCACAGGTCATACAATAGAGTTGAATCTTATTGGTCACGTCGCAGTATAAGGTTGTGTCTGGTTAATTCTTGGTACCAGAAATTCTTTTTTAAATATTTTATTGATTTTTAGAGAGAGGAGAAGGGTGGGAGAAAGAGAGGGAAAGACACATCAATGTGTGGTTGCCTCTAGCATGCCCCCGTCAGGGGACCTAGCCTGCAATGCAGGCATATGCCTTGACCAGGAATTGAACCGGCAATGTGTTGGTTCACAGGCCGGCACTCAATCCCTGACTGAGCCACACCAGTCTGGGCCAAAAATTCTTATACATAAATATAGGCATCTAATTTTTTAAAAAGACACTTTGAAGCAAAAAAAAGGTAATTACTGTTATTATTTTTGGTGTGCCACAGAATTTTAGTAATTAGTTCATGTGTACCATGAGATAGAAAAGTTTGAAAATCGCTGATTTAGGTCATCAGGATTGTGGGTCCAAGGTAATTCATGGCGTCTGGACTAGGGCCGTCATGCCTATTGAAGGGTTTTTGGATGATAACTCAGTGCAGATAGATGACAGAGAGAGACACACACACACATCCCACCCTGCAGGCTTTCTTTCCTGTAAAAGGAAAGGGACATCAACCACAATTTCTCAAAAAGCCATTGTCTTCAAGAACCAAAGTCGCAGGGTACCTGGCCTAGAGAAACAATATAGAGTTAGCCTTTGGGGGACATTTAAGTCAGAAATGGAGCTGAAAAACCAGTGGCTGCTTCTCATTTTGTAGTCAGCTCAGCATGACCTGCATATGGGTCTTGTAGACCTACTGAACCTGCACCTGATGCTGCAGAAAGGGGGGCTCATGTCAGTGACTCTCCCTCGCCAAGTCTCACGCAGAGGTGGCTAACCAGCAGTGGAGTGGCTTCTTTAGGTTTCAGTTCCTTGTTACTTCTGCTCAGAAATGGTGAAAGACCTTTAGATGAGGAGGTGGGTGGGGGGGAGGAAGAGCAAGAAGAGGGGAAGGAGGGATTTCATTTTTCCATGACAGGAGAATGAATGTACCTTAGACAATTGAATGTTGTCTGCATTTTCAGTTTAGATTCTTGGATAGTTCAGAATTTCTTATTTGCTCTAGAAGAACAAAGAAGAAGATTATCCAAATCTGAACTCATGGCCCCAGGAAGTCCTCGTACGAAGCTTTAGGACACGGCTTCAGTAAACATCTGTCCTCTTTAAAATTGCTATGCTGTTTGTGAGGCTAGGACGGGGCTTCCAGTCAAAACAGGTACCCTCTTTCTCAAAGAAAAATGAAAACTTCAGGGCAAAGCTCTCAGCAGCACATGGAAGCAGATGTCCCATTGTATTATCTGATGGACTAATCCAAACCAGGACATGTGCATCAGTGTACACAATGTTTTGTTTTATGCTGGTCTTCAGCATTATTCCTCAGAAAACCGAACACCCCCTCAGTCACTGAGTGACCAGATCCAGGAAGAAGCTTTATCTGCATCTACATGAATGGCCTTTTGAATAATTGAGCAGAAGCATAGTAATGTGAAATATTCATCCATTACTGAGTCAGTTCTAGCCAACCTCTTGGAACTTTTTGTTCTGCCGGTCCCAGATGTCTCTCCAGGTCCTGGAGAGACAGAGTCTAGAAGTAGTGTCAGAAGATAGGGAAGCTAACTGGAAAACACCTAAGACATGGGGTTCATACTTTTTACCACTTAGAGAAAGTCCACATTGCAGGAGAAAAGCAGCTCCGGCCAGAGCTCTCTGGAGTAACGACCCCCAGAAATGGTACCAGAGGGAGCAGCCACAGTGCCTGAAAGTCTGGCTCCTTGAGCCACGGTCTAGCAAACTGTTCAAGGACTTCCTGTTCCTAAAATCATCCTTGGGATCCGTCCAGTGAGGCTTGAGGTCCTAGGCTGAAGCCACAGATCAGCCCCATTCCCAACAGAGACCTGCAGAAATGTCTGAAAGGCTGGACCTTAGTGTTCTAGACAGGGGTTCACAATCTCTACCTTGGGGCTCACCGACTCCGTCTCTGCCGCCTTTCCCATACCCATGCGGGACAGCACAGCCACACGGTTCTCCAGCCCCCTTTCACTGCTGCCACCGCATGCAGTCAGCAGAGTGGCACCACTGCAGAATGAAATGAGGGAAGTGGGACCCAGACACAAACATCCTGTCCTCACTACATGGAGTGGCTCCAACTTGAGAGGCAGGGTCACAGAGCTGCCCAACGACACACAGAAACTCATCTTCTCTGTAGTCACTGCTAGGGAGAGAGCATTTTATCCGAGTCCATGGGCTCCAATGGCGCTAATCTTTGGCTTGTGAGGTTGGTCATAGGAGACAGTGATGTTCAGCTGCTGACCAGGATGAACGAGAATGTATTGAGGAAAGCCTGGGCAGGGCTTCTGCTCGGGTAAGCTAGCTGGAAGTTCTGTCTCTTTCCGCAAACTGGAACAGAAGGGGCGGAATCAGTGGCAAACAGCTGGAGCTGCTTGCTCCGTTCAGTCCCCACCACATTTCCAGGACTCTGCCAAGCCCAGCCCTGTTCTTCTTTGCAGAATGGGGGCCAGTGGGGAGGCTTCTCTGGCCAGGTTTCACCTTGTGTATGATCGCTTCCAGCTAAAGATCTCCTCCAGACTGGCAGAGGGAGAAACCTCCCGCTTCTGCAGGGCTCCCCAGCGACGCCGGCCCCCTAGCAATGAAGCTCGGTGCCGGCTCAGCCCTTTCATCCTCTCTTCTGTTCGGAAAAAGTCAGTCAAGGCCCGGAAGTACTCCAAGATGACCTCGTGGCTCCATGCTGGCAAGGGCTCATGGCGCAGGAAACCACAGTGGCCTCCGTGGCGACTGAGCAGGAGGAAGAAGTAGGGGTTGCTGTGAAAGAGTTCAGTGGGCAGAAAGAGGTCTGGGGGCCCACACACAGGGTCATCAGTACTACAGATGCACAGCACAGGTACGGCCGCCTCGTCCACATCCCGGAGGGGGTCATTGTGGTCCCAGTAGGTGTCCCAGCTGATGGGGAAGTTCTTGGTGTGGCAGAAGAGGGTCTCCTCAAACTCTCGCAGGGAGCAGCTTCTGAACAGTTTGTGGATGTCCACTGTGTCCTCCAAGGCTGTGGCGTATCTGGCAGCAAGAAGTTGAACAAGGAAGGTAGGAAAGTGAGGGAAGAATCAGAAAACAAACTGACAGCAGTAGTTACAGAGTGCAGCCCACAGGCCAGATTCAGGCCACAGAGGCTTGCTTTGGCCATATGTTTTTAAAAATTTCATTTCATGGTCATCATTTAAAATGCAGTTATCTGTCTTCTCTAGACAAATGACAACCTGGGCTGCATTCCTCAGAGCAACAATCAAAGCATTTCCTCCCTCTTTCCTGTGTCACAGTTCCTGCCAGGCCCGTCATGCCCGTCATTCTCGGCACTACCTGCCCAGCCCTGGGGCAGCAATTGACTTGGCAGCTGATGAGCTCCAGTGGCAGCTGTCCTCCTGACCTCGACTCCTGACCCTCCGTGGGGAACTTGCCATGCACTACACCTCCTGAGTCCCTCCTAGAACAATTCACTGGCTCAGACTGTCCAAACCAGCAGGTGTCACCCCTCCATGATTAACCTTTTACTTTAGGATGTATTAGTTTGTTTGCATTTTAGAAGCCAATATGCTATCCAGATAATGACAAATGAGGGCTAAATTGCAGAGGAAGTGACTAATTAATTTATTAGGTGAGTTACCAAACAGCCTGAAAGCAACTCTTCTGGGAATGAGAGACAGACATCTTTGCTGTTGCCATTTCCCTGGAGAGGGCCTGGGACCTGATGAGGAGGCCCAGATGGGCAGCTCAGACCTCTGGATGGAGCCGTCCAGCATTGGCCCGCTGGGTTTGGGTGTGTCACCTGCAAACATTCAAAGATGCTTGCCCCGAGTTTTTCATCCCAAAGTGCTATGGGCAGGGCAGTTGCTTAAAAGGCTCAGGTTTCCTTTCCACTTCCCTCACCTTAACCTCCGGGCGGTACCCAGGGTCAGTGCTAGTGGGGTCATTGGGGATGGAAGCTGGCACTGAAGCCACAGGAGAGCGCCGTGCCCGGGTTGCTCGGGCGGCTTGGGTTTCCACGGCAGAGCACTGTTGTTGAGCTCAGGGTTTGATTTCAGAACAGGAGGCAAAGTGGGGCAAGAAAAGAAAGGGAAATCACAATCGCCACCACTTATTGAGCATATACGCTGAGACTTCACTTCCGTTATCTCATTTCATGCTTATAACTACCTACCTTGGGAGGTACTTAACTCCATTAACTGAAGAGAAAAGTGAGGCTCCAAGGAGCATGCTAACTTGCTGGAAATTCAGAATTTGAACCCTAGCTGCCTGACTCCACGTCACAGGGCTTCCTGCCACACCACACTGTTGCCATAATGGCCTTGACCTCTCTCTGCCATCTCCTAGAAAAGAGCCAGTGCAAGCTGAGGCCTGGTCCTGTGCTGGGGGAATGTCACTCAGGCTTCTCAGTGGAAAGTCTCACCGGCCTCCCGGGGGGCAAGGTAGAATGTTCTCTTTTGGGAGATTTTATTAAGATGTATTTAAATATTTTTCATTAAATGAAAAATGAGTACATACCTAGGAATGAGCAAAAGATTTGTCAGGTCTAAAAAATTTTAATAATCAAATACCTGCAAATTTTTTATTTCTGTCACCTCCAGGCTCAAAAGGCTATTAGGTAATATTCTGGACACATCATCAGTTGCAATTACTTCCAGAGCCTTCTTTGCTGATTCGGCAAGCTACAGACTAAGTGGTAAATGTCAGGCACTGCCTCTGCTGTGGGTGGGACAGGTGCTCGGGTTGCTAGGACACCGTGGGGCTGAAGTGAGGCCAGGGGCCCCAGGGCAGGAGGCCCTGCTTAGCATAAAGATGCTGACTGAGTCGTCCATGGATTTTAAACAGGCTTCCCTGGTTCTGTCTATACTAGAGGGTTTGGACGGTTTCAGCTAGTGCCTGAGGAGAACTTTGCCCAAATTGCCCTAGTCCTGTTCGAGTCAATACCAGGCAGAGCTGTGTCTCTGCTGGCCCAAGACCCCGATTCTCCCCTTACCGGTGTGCGGGCTCGGTTACCCACCTGCTGAGTGCGATCTTCTGATGGAGCAGAAAGCCACGCTCGTAGGGCCAGGGCAGGCCAGTCTCGAACCACTCGCGGCAGCGCAGCACCGGCGAGATGCAGGCGGCTCCCGTCACGTAGCTAGAGGAGCCGCACTCGCCCAGGTAGGACAGCAGCAGCCCCGAGCCCGAGCCTTCGCTCACCGCGAACAGTGGGGCCGCGGGGTGTCGGAAGCGGATGTAAGTTACCGCCTCCTTGAGATCGGACGGGTCCCCGAAAGGCTGCAGCCGGGGGCTGGCCAGAGGGCAGCCGTGGTGGCCGCGGCGGTGGAAGATGACCGGGTAGTAGCCGCGCTCCAGGGCGAGCAGACAGAGGCCGAGCACGTTGCGGGTGAGGCGCCCCCACGCATTGGGGATCACTAGCAGCACCGCCGGGAGGCTCCCGGCGCTGGTGACTCGGCGGCCCCGCGCGCAAGGTCCCACGACCCAGTCCAGGGCCACCAGCCCGTCGTCCGCTAACTGCAGGTACTCCCGGGCCAGCTCAGGCCCGGGCCCCACCGGCATCACGAAATGGCAGAGGGTCTGCAGGTGGGGCCCAGAGAGCCAGGAGCGCGGGCCCGGCTCCAGGGCTGCGGAGCGTCGCAGGGCGCGCAGCAGGCACTGCGCCAGCGCCGACGGCTTACAGATGAGCCTGCAGCCGCCGGGCAGCGGCTCGCGCTCGTTACTGAACTGGTCTGCCGGGCCTCCGCTGTCCGCCTCCTCGTCGTCGCCCGGGTCCCGAGCCCCCAGCAGGGTCCTGGCTCCGACGGAGCGCCTTCCGAGGCGTCGCAGACGCAGGGCGAGCAGGCCCAGCAGGGCGAGCGCGGCCAGGAGCAGGGCGAGGGCGGCGCCCCACGGCGGCATGGCGAGGCCGGAGAGCCCCCGGCGGGCGGCGGGCGGCGGACAGAAGGCGGCAAGCGATGGGGCAGTCGCCTCAGCTGGTTCCCCGCTCTGCCCGCGGCTCCGCCCGGCGGCGGGCGGCTGCCCAGGGCCCTCCCGCGCGGGGGGGCGCTCTCCGGATTGGCCGCGGCACCACAGAGGCAGCCAGTTCGGGCCCGGCTCCCCTCGTCCGCCCCCGACTCCCGCCCCCGGCCCTTTGTACAGCGATTGCGACAAGCAGGAGCAGAGGGTGAAAGGAACCGAGGCCACAGAGGGGGAGCGAGGACGCGCCGGCGAGCCGGAAGGAGTGGGGAGGGCAGCGAAACGAAGAGGGGGGTGTTGGCAGCAGAGAAGTGGGGAGACCCCGAGACCGAGGCTTGGGGGACGGGGATGAGCGTGAGTCCCGTCCCCTCTCCGCCCTGCACGGTGTGTAGCGACCGGTGAGACCCTGCGTCTCCGAGCCCTCAGGGGCCGCTGTGGAAAAATAGCAAAAGGGAGAAGTGAATAAACCACAGCTCCCAGCGCGGGATCTCCGGTTCTCCGAACTGCACCCGAAGCCACCAGTCGCGCCTCTGTCCCCGGGCTCGGCCGTGCTCTACGACCCTGGCGTTTCTCTCGGCCCTGCGGGCACCAGCAACTGCGCAACACCCGCGCCGGGCGGGGGTCGAGCTCGGGGCCTGCGAGGACCAGAGCGGGCGGGTTTGCGGCGGGAGGGAAGAGCGCCGGGGCGCTGCACCTTCCCTTCCCTGCATCAGTGCGCTGTCTCCCTGCCCCCCCCCCCCGAGTCTGGCTTCAGATAGAGGAAATCTTTAAAACCGCTCTCCAGGAAGGACTTCCCCAGATGAAAAAGCCCCAGGCCTCCGAGAAAACGCTGGGGGAAAAGATGCACCCAGGTGCTGGGCGAGGGAGATGCTTGCTAGCCAGGGATGGGGTTGTGGCAGGGAGTAGGTTGGAGTCCACCAACTCAATGGCTGGCAATTTCTAGGGTGACGGGGAAAGGGTTAGGGACCCCTTTGTGAGTCACAAGTATGTGAGAGATGACTGAAGTCACACGTTCTTGCTCTATTTGGAGGTTTGGACTAGATATCTCAACCCTCACCCTCCACCCACGTTTCCGTCTTTCCTCAAAAATCCTGAGCAGCGCCAAGGAGAAGGGGACCAGGGAGCGGGCGGCAAGGCGGCGCCCTGCTGCTGGGGGAAAGGCCTGTGGTTTCGCCACCTCACTGTGGCAGCCAATGTCTCCTGGGGCACGCGCTGGCCAAGGAACGACAGCGGAGGTGGGGGAACCAAGCGGCACCGGGTCCGACTCCGGCCTCCCAGAGCTTCTGGGTGTGAGGAGGGGGGAGGTCTGAGACCTTCTCCCGCCGAGGCTCTTCTGGGTTCGGGCCCTATTTGCCAGGGCAGAAGTGGGACGGGCTGAAGGTGAGACTCTTGAGCGGGAAACTTTCTTCCGCAGCTCGGACTTGGTGATTCTGCCCTTCTGCGCATTGATGGGTCTGAAGCGAGTTTGTCGGAGAACACCGGTTTTCCCCCCTGGGCCATCTGGGATGTCCACAGGGATTCCATTCGCGCCCCTCGCCCCGCTCCAGGACCCCACCCAGGCCGCTGCGCTCTGCAGGCCAAGGAGACCCGCTGCGACGAAAACCGAGCAGAGGAGGTGCTCGGCGTCTGCCCCGCAGCGCGCGGTGCCCGGGCCCGACTCCTACACAAAACTTTTCCCGGCTGGGATTCGGGACGCGTGCGCTCACCGTCCGCAGCAGTGGGCGGGCATTGGGGGCGGGGCATTTGGGGCGGGGCGGGGGCGGGCGCGGGGGCGGGCGCGGGGCGGGGCGGGCGCGGGGCCGCGCGGAGCTGTGGGGCCGGGGCGGGGCGAGGCGGGGGTTTTGCGGGCCTGCGGTGTCCCGGCGCGCGGGCTCGGGCGGGCGGCCGAACGGCGCGGGCCGGGGGTCTACGTGGGCGCGTGGGGCCCGGGGAGGGCAGGCGAGGCGCGCGCTCAGTCCCTCCGGCTCCAGCTGGGGCGGCGGGCTCGGCTCGGGATGGCGCCTCCTCAGGCTTCGCCCCAGCTGTTTCTGCTGGCAGCGCTGGCGGCGCTCCTGAGTCCCACTGAGGTAAGGCGGCCCGCCCCCGAGGTGGCTTCGGCCGGGAGCCTCAGAGCGCTTTGCCGAGAGTTCGTCCGGGAAGGAGGGGCCCGCTGAGAGGGGGCTGGGACCCCTCCCCTGGCGGGCTGGGCCTGCCCGGACTGGGAGAAGGCAGGGCCCTGGCCGAGACCAGCGCCCGAGCCCTTCTGCGCCTTGGACCCGCAGGTGATGGCTGAGTCGGGGGAGGAGGCGGGAGCCCATTGTCCGGAGGGCCTGTGGCCCCTTCCCCAACAGGTAGGAGCCTGGAGGGCGGTGTGAGAAGGGGTGCGAAGGGGTAGCCCGTTCCGTCCTGGCTTCTCTGCTCCCGCCACAGTCACCCTCTGAGGACTTCTGCCGGTTCTCCGCCCCTCAGTCGCCGACGTCTCCCGTCTTCGTCCCACCTGGGGGCGTGGGGCCTGCTCCCCCTTCCCCACGGCCCACGGAGTCTCCCAGTTGCTTTAAGCTTTCTTCTTTCCCCATGTATAGGTGTCACCAAGAGTGACCTACACACGGAGGAGCCCACGGCAGGTAAGTACCACAGGAGCCATTCTTGGTGTCTGCATTTGCAGTTTTCCTCTGTCTTTTCTACTCATCTGCTCCATTCTTTACCACTTCCCGTAGGAAGAGGCGATGTTCTTAGTCCCCACGGTGAGCCAGAGGCCTCTGTCCTCTGCAGTGCCGTGTCGGGAAGGCCGTTGTTGAGTAGCTGGCTGGCCGTGTGGGCAGAAGGCTGAAAGGAACTCCGGGGATAGTAGGGGGAAACAACTCGTATCCCCGCTCTGCTGTGTGCTTGTGGGGAGTTTCCCCGACTTCTCTGGGCGCCAGTTTTCCGTGGTACTCTTACCCATGAGGAGTAAGTGAAGAGTGTGTGACAGCACTTCGAAAAGTACAAAGCTGTATTGTGTAAGGAGTGTGCCTCGGGTTACTGGGCTCCAAGCTGTGAGTTCACCTTACATGGCTGCCTCTCTGTTTTTGCTGGTGTCCTGATAGCTGCCATGTTCCTTTGGTTTTCCTTTTGAAAAATCTCACTTTTTTTGATCTTGGTGACAGTTTCAGGTCTCTTGAATCATTCCAGGCCAAGAGACCTCATTCCACCTCAAACAGCCCTTTCATTAAGTCGTTTTACTGTTCAGAAGCATTCGATGGCTCCTTATTTCCCACCTTATCATGGCCATACTCCCTTGTGTGGTTTTTCAGGCACTGCCTAGTTAAATAAGCCTTGTCTGACCTTTTGAAATCTGTGGTTTCTCTCCACCCCTGTTGGTCTGCTCCCCCACCAAACATGTGAATGACAGTCTTAACTCCCACTGCTGTACCTTTGCTCCTGCATATTCTCCACACCTGTCCTATCTTGACCTGAAGCTGAAGGAGGTAGCTCCCTGGCCAGCTGCCATCCATATCTATCCATCTTCAAAGCCCAGTGCAGGAGTCGGCTCTCCCATGAGACCTTGCCTGATCACATCAGCCCTTACTCATCACCTTCTCCAAATTTGTGTAAAACTTATAACTTATTTCATAACTTAACTAATCAATTTGAGTTTTATTAGTTTGTTCTTTCATTTGCATTAGTTCTGTTTCCCTGAGTTTTTCTTTACATTCCCTGCAAGCAGAGTCCAGGAGTTCTCTTTTGGCATCTCCTATAGCAGCTGGCACAGTGCTGAGCATCGGGTCAGCTTAATCAAAGAATTAATAATTGAAGTGCTTCCCTCTTGGGATTGTGCACCTGTTGCCTGTGTGCCCTGTATTTGGATGCTTTTGGAGACTGACTATTTAGATAGGATCGGTGACAAGAAGACCTGGTCTCTGTGTAGGGGATACCTGCAGTCTAGTCTGGGGCCCTGTAGAGCCATCATTGCAGGTACACAGCTAACGGGTGTGGTGGGAGTGTGACAGGGACAACCTGGCATGCTGTTATGGAAGCTGTGAGCTCTGAGGGGTGGCACTTGATAGAGAAGGGATGAAAAGAATGCTATGACACGAGGGAGTACATGCTAGGACCCAGGGTCCTTTGTCCTTTCCTGAGCCCTGATGATGCAAGGATCACGTGGCCATCCTGGGAGTCCCTTTAACCTGGCCCCCAAGATGGGAGAACTTGGGATTCTCAGGGAAGGCCTGGGCCTGGCTTGATGTCTCCATGCCTTTTCTCCAGGGTGAGGATGTCAGTTTCCTCTACCACCCCTGTGCCCACCCCTGGCTGAAGCTCCAGCTTTCCCTCCTGGCCCACGTTTATATGGCCCAGCCCTCACTCGCTTCTGACTCTAGCCTCACTCAGGATCGGGTAAGTGGTTGGTGATATTCAGTTGTCTGGCACTGACTGGCAAAGGCTGCAGCCCCATGTACAGGGAAAGGAAAATTCAGGGGCTTCCTCCAGCTCTTTTTTCACCCTCATCTTAGCTCTAACAATTACCTCATTTCTTTCATAGCCACTGGTATTGGAAGCATGGGGGGTGGTACTGGAGATGTCATGGGTGGAGCCAGCCTGGGTTGCCTACTGGCTGAAGAGAAGGCGGCGGAAGAAGCAGAGAAAGAAGGTATGGTTCCTCTCTGGCAGCCTTTCGGGGTCCTCTCTCTTGGTGCCAACATTGAGTAGAGTGAGGCTGTGCCCATGAGGGTGTGTGTAGGTAAGGGGTGCTGGGCCCAGGCTTAGTTGGTGGTATGGTCGTTGGGTTATCCAGGCAGAGAAAGGACGAGCGTTGTCTCTTCTTCCCTTAGGCCCGGGCTTTGGCCTTTACCCTGCGGAGCTGGCAGCCCCTGGGCACAGAGGTGCTATCTAGAGGCCCCAAGCAACACTCTCCTAGTGGTGCCAGGAGGCGTGGGCTGCGGGCTGCCCTTGGTCACCAGCCCACTCCCTCAGCCCTGAGGCTCCCCTCTTCCTCCCCATGTAGTAGCTTGGAGACCAGGCAGCCCATGTTGGGAACCTCAGGTGAGGGAGGTAATGCCCCGTTTGTGCCCACTGCCCCCCTGCTTCCTGGGGGGCCTGGAGGCAGTGCCAGTTCCAGGTTAGAGGCTCAGGTGCCCAAAGGGCAAAGCAGCCCAGGTGGCTGTGCCTGTCCAAGCCAGGCTTCCCCGGTCCCTCGGGCAGCGGTGCCTCCACGGGCAGCCCGGGGTCCCACCCCACGCACGGAGGAGGCTGCCTGGGCAGCCATGGCCTTAACCTTCCTGTTGGTGCTGCTCACCCTGGCCACACTCTGCACTCGGCTGCACAGAAACTTCCGACGTGGGGAGAGCATCTACTGGGGACCCATAACAGACAGCCAGGATACAGTGGCTGGTGAGAAGTTCCCTTCCTTACCCAGCTGCCCCACCCACCATGGCTTCCCTGCCCCTGACTGCTTCCCACCCTGTCCATAGCTGTGCTGAAGAGGAGGCTGCTGATGCTCCCACGTCGGGTCAAGCGCTCTCGCCGGAGACCCCTCCTACCACCCACTCCAGACAGTGGCACGGGTGGGGACAGCTCCGACTGACCTGCCCCAGCCCTGCCACTGTGGCAGGTTCTGCTCCTCCTATCCTGGCGAGGCCGACTTCTGCCACTTGGACTGCGTGCAGGTTGCCCCCTGGTGGCCTGATGGGGCAGTACTGCCTAAACATTTCTAAAGGGGTTGGCCCATAATGTGTTTGAGGGCAGGGGTAACCAAGGGGAGAAAAAGGAGCTATTTAGTTTCCCTTGCCAAAACTGTATTTTTAATTAAATTATTTTAGTAGAACCTGGCGTTAAATCTGTACACCTGCCATATGGACACACCCACCCAGGACACTGCCCTAGGCCACTTAGGTTGTGTGTGAGGCAGGAGTTTACAAAATCAAGTTGGGCTCTGCCAACCTGGCAGGAAAGGTAGGGTTTTAGGAGTGTGGGGGAACCCCTCCCACCACTGTGGGGAGTGGAGTGGGTGGTGGTACTACTCCAAGCTCCTCTCCGAGACAACGGGAGGGCTTCCCATCCGCAGTATGTAGACTGGAACAGTTGTACTCATTGGCTTCATGCTGCCAATGAGTACAACAGATCTGTTTTCCCTTTCACGTTTGCCCCCTTCCCAGACTCCCTACCCTCAATTCTTTAAGTACCAGAAACAGCACATGGTCACTTATTTATTTTTGATACAAATGTACATGATACACATCCTGACAGTCAGCCCACCCACCACACAGGTAGAACCTGGCCCCTGGGGACAGAGGCAGGATAGGGAGAAGAGCTGGTGGGCCCTGCCATCTGCCTCTCCAGCCTTCGCAGGCTGCAGCCCAGGTTCCAGGTACCCAGACACTGCAGGCACAGGTGCTAGCCTCTCAGAGGTTATAGGGAGGGGCCTCAGCTGAGTCAGGGACCCCGGGGAGCCAGCCCCAGGCTCAGGTGCTCAGTTCCCTGCCCGAGCCAGCACACTCCCGCTCCACAAGGGAGGGGGAGGAGAGATGGAGGGAAGTGGTTTCCATTTTAAGTTCATAAAGAAGGGGAACAAATGGTGGGAGTAATGAGGGGAGGCAGTGGGCAGGACCCCAGCTGGTTACTCTGGCAGTCCCTGGACCCTAGGATGGGTGAGGGGGGCTGACCCCCAATGCCGGTCCTGCTGCTCTGGTCCCCTCACCCCTCCAACTCCACATTGGCCAGGCCTCTGGAACGGCACTGCCGCCCCGCACACTCGCACGCAGGCACGCAGGGACACTCAGTTACCACGAGGTTAACATTAAGGGGTAAAAGAGAGGGGGAAAAACGGATTTTCCAGTGTTTGCTGCTGGGGACCCCGGGAACACAGGCTGGCACCTATGCCCTAGGCAGGGGCCGTTTGGCATTGAAGGAGAGCAGCATGGGGGCTGGTGGCTACATCCACAGAGATTATGTACAAAGGAGGGGGATGCCCCCACTCAGTCCCCAGTAGGACTGAACTGGCTCATGGGGGGGATGCATGTAGGGAGAACCACCCCACTTGGAGTGTCCCCGCCTGACCCTTTGCTGAGGGTGCCCTGGAGGGCAGAAGGGGCTGGGAGTGATGCCGTACGGGCCCCTGCACGCTAGAAGGGGAGGAGATGCTATGTACAGGGGGAGGTGCATGGAATGTGGGGGACAGAAGCTCCTGCCACCCCACCTCCCCGTCCTTGGGGGCTTGAAGGGGGTGGCACCAGGGCACCTGGCTGCCAGGGGAGAGTGGCAGCACTAAGGGCACTTGTGCCAGCGGCTCTGTTGGGGTGGGGATTAGTGTCGGAGTGGCCCAGCTCCCACAGCCAGTGAGGTCCCAGGGTGTAGGTGAGGGTACAGGGAGAGTGGTCACTGCTTCTTCTCTCGGGTGGTGATGGTGACCAGCTGCTTGGCAGCCTTGGCGATGTCATAGGCGCACTGGATCACCTGCTGAGTCAGCAGCTGGAAGTCCACAGGGGTGCCAGGCTCCGGAGGCACTGTCTTCCGGCACTCACTCTGCAGCCGGTAGGCGCTGGCGTTGAGCAGCCGCAGAGAGCTGCGCACAGGCTCCAGGGCTGGTCTCTGGAGGAAGGAAGGAGGGAGTTGGGCCTCGTAGTTCCAACCGTGAACTTCGGTCAGGGCTGGGTAGGATCCATGTCTCCACCCAGGGAGCAGATTCCCTACACCTGCCCCACCCTTAGGCCCTTCCGATCCTGCTCCTCTCTCTGGCCCCTGTACCTTTGGAAAGAGAGAGGCCATCTCAGTCACAGCCAAATGGATCTTCTCTGAACAGGGCACAAAGCTGTAGGGGGAGGGGAACAAATAAATTAGGGGGCTCTCAGGGAAGGTCCCCAGGACAATGGAGTGGAACACTGGTCCCTCTCTGGCCCTCTGCAAACCCACAGACCACGGGAACATGCATCCCATCCCCATACCTGTCATGCTTGAATTCCTGAGCAGCCCGCAACAGTTCCTGAATGTTCTTGGTGACCTGCTCGGTCTTTAAGATGACATCCTCTGTACTGGGAAGCCCGGGGTCCAAGTCTCCATCCAGGCTTTCCAGTTCTGGGTGGAAGTCCTCTTCCTTGCCCAGCTCTAGAAACCTCTTTCCTTCCAGTCTGAGGCCCAGGGTTAGAGAGACATTTCAGGCATGAGATCGCTCGCCTGTGCCCTCAGATGCCCTCCCACTACCTGTGTGCCTCACCCAAGCAGAGGGTCCCCACTTTGCGTGTTCTCATAGTCACTGTCAGCACCACTGCCGTGGCGGGAAAGCTTGCTCTGGAAGGTACAGGGAAGGACAGTAGGTTAGGTACACACTCTCAGACCCACACGCCCCCCAACACCTGCTTGCACACATCCCATTCAGCCTGTCCCTCAGCACAGGGGATGAGATGTTACCGTGTGGCGGCTTCCTTCCTGGGAGCACGACAGCAGTGGGGAGGGTGGAGTGAAGGGCACCGCTGAGGCTGAAACCCCCTTCCGGATCTGAAACCCAGGAGGGCTGGAGTCGGTCACTCCTCCTCGTCACCCACCTTCCAGCTTCCGCGTACATGGGGAAGAGGGTGGGAACTGTGTACGTCTAGCCACCCCTGTGCACGAAGCCTCCAGCACAAAGCCTGGCACATACTGAGATTTAGAACCTATTTGCAAAAATGAACCCACCTGCGCCAGGAACTGCTTACCCGGTAAAGGCCGGCCGGGACATGCATTGAATAGATGGTGTCATCCTCCAGCTCCTGGGGGTTAGCACAGTGGGTATCACGAAGGGCCATGGGGCAGAGCCAGCTCTGTTTCCCCACCGCCTTGAGTTGGCAACTCACAGTGCTGTGGAAAGGCTGTAGCCGGGTGACAAGCTCATCCCCAGGTGGGCCCCCAAAGGGCTTCAGGGCGGAGCCTGGTTCATACATGGAGAAGGCCTGGCGATCCCTGCGGTGGGCACTCCCACCAGGCCCCATGGATGTGTGTTCTGCCCGATCACTGGGGAGAGGGGGCGTGGGCACTGGCCCAGGAGGCTGTCGGATCTGTAAATTCTCTGCCTGCAGCTTGTGGATCTGAGAGGAAAGTGGTGTCAGAAACTCCAAGAGGTCCGGGCACCAGTCCCATCTCCCCACGGGGGCCCTGGAAGCCCCCTCTCCCACCGAGATTGCAGCCCTCACCTCCCTCTGTAGCCTCCGGAGCTCGTCACTTAAGCTACTGTTGACCTTCATGAGCTGCTGCACCTTTGCCTCGGAGGTAGCCAGGGCCTTCTTCAGCTCCAGGTACTCCTGCAGCGTCACGGCCCCATCAGACAGGTCTGAGGAGTCCATGCTCTGCAGGGTGACACACAAGCCAGTCAGACACCAGGGGCAGGAGACAAATGCCCCCAGAGGGCTGCTCTCAAAGCTGTGACCAGCCCACTTGTCCCCCAGGCTTTGGGCTACAAGAGGAGAGAGCTGGGCCTTGATGGAGGCCTGGGGAGGAACCAGGGAGGGGCAGTGCTCAGACCCGGGCTCGGTTGTTCCGTGTGGCACTGGCGCTGCGCAGGGGCTCCTGGTCTGTGTCCTCGTCTGAGGCCACACTGTCGTAGTCGTGCTGGTCGTCGAGGTCACTCTGGCTCCGCACAGACAGCTCGAGGTTGTCTGAGGGCACAGGCCTGTCACTTACGGCTCAGCCACACAACCCATCTATCATGCTGCTCCAGAAAAGGAGCCATGAAAGGGAATGTCCTGGAACACCGCCCACCACCCGAACCTCCATCCTTACCCTTCCTACCTGTGGGGCTGCTCAGGCTCTTGCCCTGCTGTCTCCGCTTGGCCTCGCTGAGAATGTCAATGATCAAGGTGGCAAACTCTCGGGCATTAAAGCGGGCCAACTTCTGTCGCCCCTGCGAGGAGAAAGGGCCAGACAGGCATGAGGGGCCTCCTGCTGTCCTGCTCTAACCACAGCTAAAACACAGCCCGGCTCACGGGACCAGGACAGAGGTGAGGTCTAGCAAAGACCCAGAAGCCTGGGGTCTGGTTCTCAGAAGAGGCAGGAACCCAACCTCCAGGGGCTGCTCACCAAGTGCTCAAAAGAACAGCCTCTCCCAAATCTCAGTGTCAGCCGGGCCTGGAGGGAAGCCTTGGCCAGGGGGTGGAGAAGAACAGGCTGTTCCGGACAATAGCCAGTAGGGAAGGGCAGGGCCCACTGAGCCGGAGACCCCAGAAAGGAAGGAAGGAAACAGCTCCAGGCCAACCCACCAAGACTCCTCACCTGATTCCGTGTTGCTGAGTATTCAGGGTTAACAGGCAGGAAGGGCACAGCACTGCGCTCTGTCACCAGGGTGCTGTGGTTCTGGGTAGCCAGCCACACTGTGGGGGAGGAGCAGGGAGCAGATTGTCCAGAGTGGCCAGGCCCATAAGTGGACTGGGGGAGCACCGAACACAGCCTTCCTAGCTCCTCCCCATGCCCACTGAGCTTGGTGATCAAAACAGGGGTCCTCAGACAGGTGTTGGGCAAGGCCAGCTAGGGGACTGAGTGACAGAACAAGGTGACTCTGTCAAGCCAGGCCGAGCTGAGTTGGGGCTGGAATCTGGCTGTGGCCAGGAAGGAGCGATGGGAGGAAGGGGCGGGAGCAGGACTGGGAAGAGAGCCAAAATGGGAGGTCCTTAGAGCAGAGATGAGCCCCAGTCTGGGGGTGGGGTGGGGTGGGAGGAGCAGGCCTCAGGCCTCCAGCTCAGCACTCTGCCCAGCTGGGGAAGCCGCCCCGGGAGGGGGTGGTGCACAGCTGGCTTCTAGGCAGGCCTGCTGAGCACACCAACCCCAGGCACGCTCCCTTCTTAGTGTCAGTGAAAGTGCCTGAGAGCCACACCAGGCCCTAGCCCTCCCCTGGCAGGCGGCTGCTCTGTCCCATCGGCCCAAAGCCTCTGGTGCACCCCCAGCTCACCAGCGTCATTTTCTCTTCGATCCACCTCATCATACACGTCCATGGCAAGTTCCTCAAAAAGCCGGTTGCTGAGCTGGAGGCAGAGGTGGGTACAGGCTTTGTCAGAACAAACAGCCCCCACTGCCAACAGGGCTAGTTCACCAGATGTCATATGTGGGAAATGGCTTGTTTCCCTTATGCCACCCAGCCCCCACAGTCTCAGAACTGGAACCTGGGGTAGGGGTCTGCCCAGGTCTTGCCAAGCTCCAAGCTACTGCTGGTCTAGGCAGAGATGGAGCCAAGGCCCTGGGAGCCTTTGAAAGGCAGAGCCAGGGTAAAAGACAAGGAGTGGAGAAGCCGAAAAGAGGAAGCTGGAGAGAACACAGTGAGAGCAGGTCTAAGACTGGAAAACAGCACCACGTCAGAGTAAGGGGGAGCAACGCGGCAGGCGGGGAGGGGGGTTCAAAATGGGAGCAGCTCCAAGCATTAGGGGTCTAAGCAGACTCACCGCCTGCAGCTTCTTCTTGGCAGCTTTGGCCAACTCAGACAGGTCCAGGCTGTGGGCAAGGAGGGAGATGGGAATGGGGAAGAAGGGAGAGGCCAGGCATGAGAGGTGGCCAGGCCCCTGCCAGTGACCTCCCAAACATGCAGGGATCCCAGGGAGACAAGACACAGATGCCACACACCAAGAGCCACCTTGTCCCACCCGACCTCCAGAGCCTGCTCCCATGGCAGACACCAGATACCTCTGAGACATGCACTTTTGCCGAGATCTAAGTCCAGAGGAAGGCAGCAGAGGGAAGAACAGGACAGAGGCAGCAATTACCCAGGAGCAGGGCAGCACATGCCTTCCCACGTCAAGCTTGGACCCATCTATGCATGTGCGCCAGACTCAGAATGTACAAAACTGAACTAATTTCCCCCCTCAGCCTGCTCCTGGTTGGCTCACTCTGACTTTCAGTGACCCACTCACCCAGCACTGACGCAGCTCCTGGAAGTCACCTGAAACCTCCCTCACCCTTTCTCACATTCTTCCATCATTTCTTCTTGCCCCTACGATCATGTTTCCTACCTAGCACCCAGGATGATGTTTTTGATGTGTCTGGCTGCACTACCCTGGCTGTAAAAACATTTTTTTTTTAAGATTTTAAATTTATTTTTAGAGAGAGGAGAAAGGAGAAAGATGGAAACATTAATGTGTGGTTATCTCCTGTGTGCCCCCTACTGGGGACCTGGTCCACAACCTGGGGATGTGCTCTGACTGGGAATTGAACTGGCAAACCTTTGGTTCACAGACTGGTGCTCAATCCACACCAGCCAAGGCAAAACTTCTCAGTAATAGCAGGATGTATGGCACCCTTCAACAAAAAGCTCATTTTAAAAATATGCCAAGTGCTTTGCATGCATCACCTTATTTAATCCTCTCAACAGCCCAGAAAGATAGGTATGGTTGCCCTCATTACCAGAAAAGATGAACTAAGATTCAGAGAGGTTAGGTAGCCTGCCTGAAGTCACACAGCCATTAAGCAGCAGAGCTGGCTCCACACATCCATGCTTAGAACTCCTCTACCCCTGGGATGGTCACAGCTCTTGTCAGGGCTCACAGGACTGGCTACTCTCTCACTCCGTCTCTATGCCAGTCTTGCTCCTGGGATTCCTGGCCTCTCACATATGCTCGTCTCACCAACTGCTTCTAGTTCCCGGAGCAGCATTTCTAAGGTCTACACCTCCGCCTCTCTTGCGGTACTCCCCACACTGAACCACAGCTGTCTGACTAGGATGTCTCCCTTTCTAGACTGTGAGCTCCTTAAAGGCGGGGATCCTGTCTGCATTACCTCTGTGTCCCCGTGCCAAGAACAGCAGCTGACACTGCGAAGGTGCTCAGTTAACACTTCATTGAGTACATGCCCAAATGTGTTTGCCACACTCCCCTGTCACACAGGCACAACACACACAGGCACACACACAGGCAGAATCAGAGCAAAGAAGTAGGGGGGAGTCAGGATTCCAGGACAGAGGAAGTCTGGTTTCAGGAATCTGAGATGCCCGACCAGCCGATCCCCATCTGCCCACACTGGTCTTTGGAGGAGGAGGGAGTCTTTTGTCTCCCCGTCTAGGCCAGCAGGCACAGCTTGGCATGAAGACTTGGCCATCACAGGCGGCCACCAGGTGGCACTAGCACCCATCCTGTAAGTTGGGGTGAGGGCTTCGGGGCTGTCTCCCATAGCTTGGGCACCTGAGGCCTCTCAGATCAGAGGCAGAAACACCTGAATTGTGCCATGCCTTGCTCTCAAGCCCCTGTCCAACTTCTGAGCACACCACAGAGACCAGGGATATGACTAACAAAGTTTGGTGTTAGTCAAATCCCTGGAGCCCACCACCTTTTCACTGAAGTGCAGAGGATTATCTAAAGATTTTAGTAGAAAACAGAACCCAGCGACCCACTGCTCGTTGCACTTCAGTACTATGTTCTGGACAGGAGGCTGTGCTGGCCATGTGCTAAATCAGCACATCTCACCTGCCTTGGGACCCAGAATTAGGGAGGAAGGATCAGATGTTGTGAAACGTTTGTTCTTCCAGCCCCTAAGGGAGTGGGGTGGGAAAGTGGAGGGGTCCCAAGTCCCTAAAGCCTAGAGAAGTGGAGGGCTGGGGGCTCTGGGGGTCAGACATCCACATGGCCTCTAACAGCCTCTGGGAAGGGACATCAGGTGGGCACTCACCTGTCGGCCATCTGTGGGATGATGTAATGCCCATTCTTGTGATCTGAACAAAAATAAAAATGCCAAGTCACTGGTACTGAGTGGGCCTTAGTAGCTGGAAGCCCACCTCACTGCCATGAGCATGGCTTGGCACCCAGATATGTCAGGGGAAAGGGAGGAGAGCAGGCCACCCCCAAAGGCCCTGGGAGCTGGCTGGAAGTTATGCCCACCCCCACTCCTTACCCAATGTGCTGCAGCCCAGAGCCTGCAGCAATTTCACAGGAGCCAGTTGCCTAGCAACACTGTTCCCCAGCCGGCTTTGTCACCATGGCACCTGCTGCTGAGGTGTGTCTGGGTCCCACCTGCCTGGCCCAGCAAGGCCTGCCCCACACTCTGCTCACCAGGCTTTCGTCCACAGAGATAGAAGGCCAACCGGTCAGTGAGCTCATACTGGCACTCAACTAGCCTTTCCGCCAGCTCATGGTGCCCCGCCTGCCTGTGGGGAGGGGGCATGGCTCAGCCTGCAGCAGCAGCCCACTCCCCCCACCCAGCCAAGCATCACCCTTCTGCTGACCCTCACCTGGCATAGTCAATGGGTGTTCGCCCATTAACATCAGGGGAGCCAGGGTCAGCCCCATACACCACAAGAAGCTCGGCCTGCAGCGTCTGTCCCGCCTTGGCAGCCACGTGCAGAGGGGTGGTGCCCTTCTCTGGGTGGAAGAAGTTGGCCTGGGCACCCAGGGACAGCAGGCGTAGACATGTCTCCAAGTTGCCTGTCCGCACGCTTGAGTGCAGTTGCTGCAGGGAGTGGGAGTGTCCAACAGCCGCGTGTACTCGGGCCCTCCCACCCCTGCCTTAAGCTGCACCTAGAACAGGCAGCACCTGAGACGCCTACAGCTCCAAGAGCTCAGTGGAAGTTAGGGTGTCAGGGAAGACGGAGGGGTCCCCCTAGGAGTTAGTACCGATTAATAACAGCTGTTGTCAGTCACTGTCTACCATGTGCTGCGTGCTCCACTTGCAATAGGTGTTGTATCTGTGAGACAGGTGCTGCTACTTCTTTCCCATTGTAGAGATGAGAAAACTGAGGCTCTGAGAGGCTAAGAAACTGCCCGAAGCTTCTCTGACTTTTGGGAGGCAGCTGGGGAATTTTAGCCTTGTGTCCACCTGGGAGCTGGGGGGCCCTGACCACATACAGCCTGATGGAGCAAGTCTGTTGCTCCACCATGCACACTATTCTCGCCTGACCTGGCTGCCTTTGTGGCCTCCAGTTCAGTGGTCTTCGGGGAGAAGGGGAGGCCTTTGGGGCATTTTGGATGAAGAGAGTGGCCCACCGCCCAGTGTAGGGCCCCTCAAACCTTGCTGAGGTCTTTGGCGGTGACCCCGTCATCATCCCGGCAGGGAAGCTTGTGCACAAATGCCAGCATCTGGTACTTGGCCCTGATGAACTCTGACTTGATGGGGCTGCGTGGGGTGCACAGGAGGAAATGAGGAGCAGAGCGGCTAGTCATCCGGCCACCTCCCAGGCCCATGTCCCAGACTGTGCAGCCCCTGCCACCACCCTTCCAGCCCGACTCACTGGACTTTGTCTTGGGGGTTGGCTTTGCGCCGACCGCTCTGCACTTGCGCAGGGTCCAGCAGGGAATGCTCCCAAATGGAGTTGGCCCCGTTGCTGGCGAGCGTGTGCACCATCTGCAGGGAGGAGATGCCAAGTGCGAGAGCCCACTGGGTGCTGGGCACTGGCCACAGCCAGTGTGGCTGCAAGGAGTACCAAAGGACCTACTGTGTGCCTGTCACTGCTGCACCTCCAAGCAGTCAGCCCACCCAAGGATGTGTGTCCCGTTTAGAACTTCAGGTCACAGGGCCAGCATGCCACAGCTTAGAGAGGTTATGCGACCTGCTCAACGCTACAAGCCAGTAAGTGACAGAGCCAAGGCGAGAGCCCGGATCTGTCTGACTCCAGTCTCGGATGCCTCCTCTCTTAGATGAGTGGATGGCTGGAAAGGGTCAAGGTTAGGCTCTGCCTCAGGTGGGTGGGTGCCCCTGGGAGCTGCTGAGTCTAGGCAGGTGTGTAGGTCAGTATGAGGAAAATGTGCCTGGGCTCGGCATGTTCTGTGAGGAAGGAGGAACCACTGACCAGGCCCATACCTGCAGCAGTGTGGGAGGCCAGGCGCTGTGGCGAAGGTGCTTGACGATGGAGATGTGGCGGCCCAGGCTCCGGTGCACACTGCAGCACTCGTCACACACCAGCACGCCCCTGCTGATGGAGGCCCAGCCAGGGTCTGCCAGGGTGGGGGCAAGGGTCAGCTACAGCCAGGCACAGGCAAGACCCCCTAGGCCCCGCTCAGGGCCAGCGCTATGCTTAGTATCCCACACATGTTCACTTCCTGGGCCCCCCAGAGGTCTAGGAGCTGGGGCATCAGCAGGCACAGGTCATGGATGAGGGGGCTGAGCTCAGGCAGTGAGAGGGATTTCCCACAAGGCTCGGAGCTGGTAAATGACACAGCCACGCTCTTTCCTACATGTCGTTGCTCCTCTGGGAAGGTGTGGTCCCCAGGGCCTGCTCAGCAATCATAGTTTTCTGTCCTGCAGTCCACTACAGTCCCACAGCCCTTCCACAGGGAGGCAGGAATGCCCCAGGGGACACAACCCTGATGGTTACACACCACTCAGCCCGAGAAACTCCTCCTGTGTCCAGGTCAGTGCAACATTCTCTCCTGCACCCAGACTTCTGCTGGAGCCACTGGCCCACCTACCTGACCCACTGTGTCCCTTCACGGGCTCCTGACTCTGCCCTTATCCTGCCAGGCAAGAGGCCTTTTCATGCCTGAGCCTCCTGTCACCATCATTGATGGAGTCCCTCTTAAGAGGGAAGGAGAGAGCAAAGGAACTAATGCTGACTGAGCGCCCACAGTTCACCACGGGGTGCTGTGTGCGTGACGCCTCTCACGACTGTCAGGCAAGGCAGGAAACGGTACCCCTGCTGAAAAAGTGGCTCCAGAGAGGTTAGGGCACTTGCTCAAGGTCACACAGCTAATGAGCGAGATGAACACTATGTGGACCCAAGCACTTAGATGCCAGAGACACACCAGGTCCATAAGTGCTGCCCCTGAAGGGGACAGCCCCCACTGGGCGAGGGCTCCGGGAGGCACGCTCAACTCCTTGGAGGAAAGTGAACTTTAGAAACACGAAGGGGGCCAGGGCAGGGGAGATGCCACCCACTCTAGGCCCCTTGGGAGAGGGGGAGGAGACAGCTGCATACAGCTCAGGCTGTGGAAAGGTCACGGGGGAGAAAGCAGCCATTGTGTGCCACTGAAGAGTGGGGGCAGGGAGCCTGTCTCGCAGGGCACTGCGCTCTGTGCAGGCTCCCGCCTGTCTCAGGAAGCCCTGTCCTGGGCAGGGGGGCTGCCTCTCAGCCCTGCCCCATGGCACTCAGGGGTAATGAGAGCCTCTCCAACCAGAAGGTGATTTTCAGACCCCTCCCTGAAACGACCTCCCTCAAAGTTCCCAGGAGAAATGTGAGGAGACCCTCAGCCAGAGTGCTGCAAGGGCTCTGCCCATGGCGAGAGTCCCCTCACAGCGTGGAAACAGGAAATGGAAGAGGGGCTCAGCTTTTTGGGCCAGGGATTTTTTTAGGGATCCCCAAACAAGGCAACAGGAATACACAAGGTGCTCAGCACACACTTTCTTGGGGGACTAATTCCAGGGGCCCAAGGGGAAGAAACTCTATTTGTGCCAAGACGGGGAGGCCTAGGCAGGGGCCCCCAACCTCTGGGTCACAGACCAGTACCAGCCCAGGCCCGTTAGGAACTGGGCTGCAGAGCAGGAGGAGAGCTTGAATGTAATGGGCCTGGATCATCCCCAAACCGTTCCCCCAACACCCTTCCTCCCCTGGTCCATGGAAACATTGTCTTCCATGAAACTGGTCCCTGGTGCCAAAAAGGTCCGGGACTGCTGTCCGAAGGCAGACTTCCCGTGTGGCTCTACCTGAGCAGTGAGGCGCTCCAGGTACGGAGAGCCCCCCACTCCCTCCCAAACACCATTGGGTCAGGGGTCTGCCCTTCAGCCACCTCCTGCAGCCCAGGCAGGAAGCTGGAAATGACGCAGCCTAAATTCCTCTCGTTGAAATGGTGGGGTTTCCTGTAAATGGGGAGCCGCCCAGGCCAGGATCATAAAGGGGCCGCCCGAGGCCTCCACCCCCACCCCAGACCCATGGCCCTTCCAGAGCAGCCAAGCCTAGGACTGGCCAGACAGACATGGCAAGTCCTTGAACATGGCAGTGACCAAGAGACCAGGAACTGGGGGATGTGGGCCAAAGCTTTGCTTGGCACCCCCCAAGGCTAAGGGAGGGGTCCTCCCTCTCCTCCACAGTGACCTGAAATAGGAAGGTTGGGCAGGACACACTGTCCTGATCTGGGGCACACTAGTGCCAGCTCAGTTTTGACACAGAGGAGAAGCCCGAGCTCACCCTACTACCTTCTCCTTCTGCCTAGGGGCCCTGGGCTGTACCTAAACCCAAGCAGGAGCCCCCAAGCCCCACCTAGGCCAGTTTCTAAGCAGAAGGGCCAGGAAGACTTTCTGAAACTCAAATGGCTGCCAAAGTTCAAGGTTAAAGGGACCCTTGTCCCAAAGAAGGTCCCTAGACAAAGCTTGGGGCAGAAGTGACAGCAAACACAAAAGCTAGGCGGTGTGGTGACCTGTCAGTCCTCCTCCAGGACTTCTGCCTCCAGTCAGGGTGGGGGTCTGACCTGTGAGGGCAAGTGAAGTGGCAGGTGGGGTCCCGGGATAAGGTCACCCAGTGCTGACCCACGGAGGCCTCTACCACGGTAAGTACATGTCACCACTTAAAGCCATTAGTGGCCTCTGCTATAACAAGTAGCCTCTCTTGGGCTGGGGACCAGATCCTCATTAGGAAAGAGAGAGAAGCCCACCACCTTGAAAGCGGGTAAGAGTAATCCACAGGGATAGAGGTCAGCAGGGCCGTGACCTTTAGGGGGCGTTGACTGGGAGAGGCCGCAAGAAAACCCCGCAGAGTGACAGAAATGCGCTACCTCTCCACTGGAGTGGTGATCACACAGCTACGTCAAATGCAGAAACTCATCAGCTATGCAGTGAGGAGGGGGCACTTTGTTGTGCATTAAGCAGTATCTTAGTAGAAGAGGAAGAAAGCCCACCAGTCACCTACCCCACGATAATCTACATTATGAAGAGACAAGTGAGCTTGCAGGTCCCCCAGTGTCCTCATCTGGTGGCCGGCCTTGCTCATCCGAGGCACCTGGGCTGCAGTGAGACCCATGGGGCGAGGAGCAGGCCCTTGAGAGCAGGCCAGGTCTGCTGGGTGAGTGAAGGCGAAGGGAGGGGAGAACACGGATTCTCCGGGTTTCCTGACCCCTGGCCCTCCCTGGGACTCCCGAGGCCACCTGACCGGCTGCCCCCAGCAGCCATGCCATGTGCAGCGGCCTCACAACATGCTCGCACTCACCCTGTGTGCCTAGGCCTGGGAGAGAGGGAGGACAGAGGCCTTCAGAGTCAGGCCGCATCTCACCTTTTCTTTTATCCCCACGACCCCCCCAAATTAACCAACTACAAAAAAGCCTCAACCCCATTCCTAGAGCTGGGACTGTAGGGCTCCTATCACAGTGAGAGAAGCCTGTGACTCTGGGTACGAGGCACACACGGGAGGGTGGCTCTGGGTCTGGGCTCTAGATGGCTGGTTCCTTGTAAGCCTTTTACCTCCGGTGCTACGGTCCCCAGACTGAGAATGCTGCACCACGCACTGTCCGGTGGGGTACAGGGTAGACCCAAGGAGCCAGCAGGGTTCTGACAAGCGTCAAAACGCTTGGGGAGTGCCTGCTATGTGCCAGACACCGTGCTAGGTGCTGGGGTGGGGTGATGAGTGAAACTGTCTTCGCCCTGCCCACCTCATCATCCTCACCTTCTCACCATTTGCCTCTTCCTGGCTCGTTTTCAGGATCGGGGAAAGGAGGTGCCCAGGGCACAAGTGCCTCTGTGGAACACGCACTGGGAGGAGCCGGGCCGTCCGACCCATCAGACACCCACCACTCCTCCCCGAGCCCAGGGGGCATTCAGAGGCTTCCGCCAAACAGGCAAATGTAATGGAAAAAAAGACACTGCTTTTCTAATGCTGCCCTATGTCCCTGAAGCCCTTGGGACCACAGATTTGGAGATGGGACACTCCTCAAAAACCATTTCTGTTCCAACCTCTTTGCCTCACAGTTAAGGAAACTTGGGCCCAGAGTGAGCAAAGTTTGCCATGGGTCGCAGAATTGGATGGAAAAAAGGCAACACAAAAATCTAGGCTCCCCTGAAAGACTATCTGCTATGCACCACCACTCCCAGCCCAGGTTGCTCCCCGCTACAACCCATGCAATGACAGCCCAGCAGAGGTGCAGAACAGCCTGGGACAGACACACAGAAGGCAAGCTCTCTTCTCAGCCCTTCTATCCCTAGACCAGCCTGCAGCTGGGGCAAGGGGATGAGTTTCCAGATCATTAGGGGTGGGGACAGGTACCTTAGCCAGGTGCTTCAGAGCCCTCCAGATCATGACATGCCCCTAGAGGAGGCCTCAGGGTGGTAACCACCACAGAGTGCCTCTGCCGGGCACCCACAGCGCCCCAACACTCTAGTTTGGAGCCACCACAGCATCTGTAGGTCCCAACCTCTTTCTTAGGGTCCTGTTCCGCCCAAAGGACGACTGAAGTTAGGGGCCCATGAAACAGCATCCCATATCCTCATGCTTAAGTCTGCCCATGGTTGGCCTGGAATTCACAGACTCCCTGAGCCTACACAGGGAGAAAGCTGCTTTTCTAAAGAAAGAGGGTGGACAAGGGCCAGGGCTTCCTTCCCCGGGCAAGTGGCTGAGCCCCATCACTGGCAGTGTCCTTACACTCCAGAAAGGAGCAGCCTCTTGGGTCACTGCTCCTCACTTCTTTAGCAGGTTAGGGGGTTCATATCAGCCTGGAGCTGACTCTCCTGGGAAGGGAAACACCACAGTAAATGAGGCAGTACAACCAGTACAGCCAAGAGGCAGGCCAGGAAGCCAGCGGTCTCCTGGGGAATCTAGATACCCCTCATCACTTCTAGTCAGGCTGGGTTGGGGGACCGGGAGGGGAGGGGTCTGTGCCCAAGCTGGGGCAATGCCAAGCTCACCTTCCCAAGCCGGCCTTACTGGGGCACAGGAAAAACCGAATCTAGTTGCTCCCAGTCACCAGGCGGCCTGGGGATGCCTCCTGGAAAGATACCTAGGCTCACACTGGCCCTGAACAACAGGCCCTGCAAGGAGCCCCAGCCTTGGGAGCCAGGGGCAGGGAGTTCTAGGAGTAGCCACCCCCTCATCTGCTCCGGAGGAAACAGGATCCAAGACACCCCTCCCCTCGGCCCATCTGCCCAGCTCTCTGCCCCTTGCCCTCCACCACCCCAGCGGGCCAGCAGACCATACGAGCAGCAGGTGCAAGACGCGGGGGTGGCACTAAAATGACACAAAACCACAATTGCCCCCACCTCCTAAATCCTGGCGGCCTCCACCACAGCCCTACAGCCACCCTAGGCTGGCGCTTCCGTTTGGATATTGAGATGGGGGCGGGGGGCAGCTAGCTGCCCGCCTCCCTCTGACTGAGGGGTGGGAGGCGGCGCGGGGAATGTCCTTCCTCGCCTGTCCGCGGATGCGAGGAAATAGGGGCCCCCCAGCCCGGCTCTCCCGCCAAGGACGCGACTCCGCAGTGGCCCGGGTGGGGATCGAGGCTGGAGGCCGCAGCCCCCAGCCCCACCCCGCCCTCTGGCCCCGCAAAGCGCTCCCGCCAGGCCCCGGCGCCCGCCTGGCCAGCGGCGGCCTCGGTACGCGGTCCCGCCCCCGGCCAGGGCCTGCTTACCCGGGGCGCTGCAGTCTGCACACACCTCCGCTCGCGGCCCTTTCCGGGACATCCTCAGCGGCGACGCGGCCCCAGCCCTCTGGGCCAGCGTGGGGGGCGCGGGCGGCGGGCCCGGGCGGCGGCGGTCCCTGCTGCCCGGCTCCGGCGAGGCCCCGGCTAGGCTCCGCGCCCCGGCCAACCGACCGCCCCCTGGGTTGGCCCGGAACCCGCCGTGCCCGCCTGCCCGTTCGCCCTCGGGCGCCCTCCGCCCCGCGCCGCCCCGCGCCACCCCGCGCCGCCCCGCCGCCACTCGCGCTCGCTCTCTCCGCCCCTAGCGCGGCTCCCAGCCGCTCCTGCAGGAAGCAGCACAGGCCCTGCCCACCGGGGGAGGGGCAGCCCGCACACTCGCCTCGCCGGCCGCGCCTCCAGGAGAAAGGAAGCTGGGAGTGCGGGTGGGAGGGGCGGGGGCGCTTAAAGGGGCCGCGGCCACCGCCAGGCTCCAACGTACAGTGTCGCTGCGGCCCTGCCCCTGCTCCCGCGTTTCCCTGACCCGGAGGCAGTGTGAGTCAGCCCTATCCCCTTCACTTGCGAGGTGGGGGGCGGCCGGTTCCTCCGGCTCTAGGACAGTGGTCCCCAGGAATCAGGGACAAGAGTAAGGAGCTGGAGGCCCAAGCACCTTCTCCTGTAAGAGAGCTGTAGTTTGGTGTATCCGCTTATCTCGTTTGAGCGAAGTGTGAGTCCTGGTCCCCCAGGTGTCCACATCTGTGTGTCCAGGTGTGTGTGCACTCACACTTGCTGACTGTGCACACAGCCAACAATATGGACGTCCAGGTGCCAGAGAGGTCATGCAGTGAACTCCCTACTTCCGGCATAAGAATAAGCCTATCCTTCCTCAATGTTTGCCTCCAGAGAGGAAGGAATCTGGGCGGTGTTTTATAGACCTCCCGAGGAGTGACCACTGTGCCTGTGTGCAGTAATGTCCACTTGTCGTCCGTCTGGTATACGTCCACAGTGTTTCCGGGCCACCAGAGGCTTGTGTCCAGGGCATGTGCATATAATACGCAGGGACTTTTATATTTGTGGCAGCCTTTCTTCTTGGACTTCACACAGAGACTGGGCAGGTTGGCGGGGTGCAGACAGGGAGCTGAGACGCAGGCTGCACGTGGGTGCACCCGTGCACTGAGCATGCTCCCCCAAACACGTGTGCCTGGCGTGCACCCAGCCCCCGTACCTGCGGCAGTGAAAAGCCAGAGCACCCTGCTTGGGGCGGGCGCGGGGCGGGGGGTGGGGGTGGAGGGCCGAGCAAGGGTTCCCAGGACCAGGTTTGGGGGGCAGGTCAGTGGTGACACGATTAGGAGAGAGTTCCCAAGCGGCAGGATCCTGCTCAGTAACCAGGGTGAGGGGTGGGGGTAGTCCTTGGGCAGGGGTGCCTGAGCTGGTCGATTTTATCCCAGCGGTGCCAGGGCAGCAGTGACTTGTGGGTGGACAGGCTGCTTCCCAGGGGGAGACAAAGTAATGCTCATGAGTCACACCACCCGAAATACATGCAAAGCTGCCTCCATCGCCTTGCCCTGCAGCCCGGATTGACAAGATTTTTTGAAATAGCGATCCACGGGATATTTTTAAAATCACACCTTGAAAAGAAATCTTGAAGGCCTCCCTTTCCTCCACAGCCAGACGCTGGCTGGCGAGGTTTCTCTAAGCAAGGATACCTCGAGGGGTGGGGTCGGGGGTGGGACACCATTTACCGCCCGGTGCTGCACCCGCACCAAGACTGGTCTTTGGGCTTGGTGACCTCAGCCCGGGCAACGGGAGGGGTAGCCTGGCCACCCAAACCGGGCGCACAGTCGACCGGCGGTGGCCGCCCATTCACCCGATTGACCCCCTGAAGAATGAAGCTATGGAATTTCATTTATTAAATGTCGAGGCGGCTGCCGGCAGCCTCATCGCTTGGTTGTCTTTGTTTCTCTCCTGTGTGGGCGCGTCTCGAGCACGTGGCAGCTGGAGCGCGCAGGCCGAAGAAAAAACGACCTAGGTTTCCTTTATGCATGGCTGCCTGGCAAAAAGACAACCAGCTGCCCAGGGCATAGTTCCCAGTCTAGTCTGAGCTTCCCCCTTCCTTGAGCTCCAGGATTTTTCAGGGGAAAAGGGGTGATTCACTCCGTTTCCCCGCCCTACCTCCCGGTTGGCCCAGGACTACCTGAGAGTGACCCAGACACGGATCCACTCTCCAAACTTTGTCCCAGAAGCCCCCAGCCCTGCCACAGCCTAGGCCTGAACTAGGGAATAAAAGGGTTTTCATGATTTCCCTTTGGAGATGTTGCCAGTTCAGGAAGCAGAGCAGTTAAAGAGAAATCACACACAAGGTTCTAAAAACAATTTAATAAGGAAATGTACTGGCATTCTCCCGGCCACTCCTAGCGGCCCCTTTCCCTCGCCAGCCCCCTCCTCAACTCGAGATGCAACCACGACACTCTGCTGACCCCTCGTGGCAGAGGTAGGCAGAGGTTCCCGGCTGCCAAAGATGCCAGTTGGCTCCTCCCAGGCTGGAGAAAGGGGCGAGGCAGTACACTCATTCCTCATCCTTCCCGGCCCGCCTGGGCCTGGTACCGAGGGTGTGTAGAGGAAAAGAGACCACACAAAGAAGCCTGAAAGGAGCGGAGAGTTTGCAAGCTTTTGCTAGCACTTCCCACACAAACACTTCTTAGATTGTTCCAAGTAGGGCTGGTGTGGAATTCCGTATTCCGATCTTGTAAGGTGGGCTCAATCAAGGCATTATGCCTGGTCCCCACCACCTGTCTCAGTCCACCTAGTTGGCAGAGGGCGGCGCCGTTCCCAGGGTAGTTGCTATCCTTAGCTTGTTCTAGGAAGTAGTTTCCAGTCTCATTTTAGAGGTGAGTGGTCTCAGAAGCCAAAAAATTTAAGCAGTTTGCTTCAAGTTAGGCGATTAATAAGGAGGGATTCTAACTCAGGTCCCACTAACATCCCAGTCCCTTCTCCCTCCATGGGTTGGACCAAGCATCTAGGTCCTTCCCGCCCTTACAATGGTGGTCATAGAGACCAAATCCACTTTTACCACAGCATCTTCAGGGACCCTTCTGGAAGGATCTTTCTGCCCTGGAGTTATTTAGGAAGGAGACAGTCTCTGGTATCAGTCACTTCCCCTCCTAAGGGGACCTCAAGGGGGTGGAGGTTGGTAGCTGCCACCTGCTGCTTTCTCTGCCCAGCCCCACTCTGGTCCTTGCAAAGGGCAGTATATGATGAAAGGCGACTGTCCGCCCAGTCTAAGTGGACATTCTCTTTCCAATGTCAAGTGTGGGAGATGGAGTTTAATTTTATAAAAGGGCAGGGAAAACTCTGTAATAATTCAGGTGCCAGACCCCTGGTTGCTCCAATAACCCTTAGTACTAATGTCCCTCACCTTTCTCAGGAGTCCCCCATCAGTCACTCTTCTGAGAATGCGGATGTCTTCTCTCGTTCCACTGGTACCCAAACTCAATCCTAAAGGCCACACCTTCCCACTCCCCCCCCCCCCGCAGTGCTAAAGCGAGGCCTGTATCCCATCCTTACCCAGCAAAAAGCAAAACGCTACTGGGTGGGGTTGCGCCCCAGTCCACCTGGCATCAGGATGCTGCCTCCGTTTCCGCCAGGCTTGATTCCCTCCCCCACGCTTTCACGGGGCGAGGGAGCTAGTATGGGACGTCCTCCAGCCCCTCGCCACCCCCATTTCCACGAGGTGGACTACAAGCCCCATAATGCCGCGGGGGCCGAGTTCTAACATGCTCTGCCTTGGGCACTCGCGTTCCCCTCCTCTCTTTCCAGCATTCCCGCATCCCTCGCCCGCAGCTCGGGCTGAGGGCCGGGGTATGCGGCTGCGGGAAGCCAGGGGCTGCGGGAGCGAGTCCCTGCGGTACCGGCGGCGTCTCCGGGGCTCCGCGCCCCGTGCGCCCTCGCGCCGGCTGCGGGCGCCTGCTCCTTCAGCCGAGCGTCGTCTTTGTGTGCGGGGGTGTGGGAAGCGAGGCGCGCCACCCAGTGCCCGCTTCCTCTCCGGTCGGGTGGGGGCCTCTACACGACGCCCGCCGTCGCCACCGCCGCCGCCTCGCGAGGACGCCGGCGGCCCGCGCCGCTCCCCTCGCGCCGGGCGCGCCGCCCCCGCCCGCCGGCGCTGCTCGCACATGCCCGGGCTGCAGCCTAGCGAGCAGACAGCGCCGGCTCCCTGCCCCACGGCCTCTGGCCCGGGCTCCGGCGCGGTCCCTCCTCCCGGGCCGGGCGCCGCGGCCCCGGAATGAGGAGCAGGCGATGATCCCCGCCAACGCCACCGCTAGGAAGGGGCCCGAGGGCAAGTACCCGCTGCACTACCTGGTGTGGCACAACCGTCACCGCGAGCTGGAGAAAGAGGTCCGCGCCGGCCAGGTAAGAACGCCGTCGGGGCGCCGCGGGGACCCTACTGCCGGGCACCCGCGCCCGGCGTGGGGAGGGGGCGCGGCACGCGCTGTCCCGCCTCCCCAGCGAGTTTGCAGCTCTTCTTTGTTCGAGCCGCGGCGTTTGTGCTTGTTGACCCGGAGAGGGTGATGGGAGCGGCCCCCGCCCCCTCCCTTCTGCCGGGACGGGCGCCCCACACGTGTGCGGACCCTCTCAGATTGGGGCAGGGGATACTGTGTTTCCCCTCTTCGGGGCTGTGAGGGCTTTGGGAAGGGGCTGCCGGCTCTGTCTGTGTTCTGTGTGGTGGGAGAGTCCACCCCACTCAGCTGAGCGACACCTCCCGGGTGAGTGTGCGGAGGTGGGCAAGGCCTGAGTGGAAAGCGGGGGGGGGGGGTGTCACAAGTCACGGATCAGAGAATAGGCTGTGTGACATTCCCAGGCATCCCAGCCCCACCCAGTGCCCTCTGCCCTCACTGTGAGTGCTTCTATTTTCTCAGGCTGGGCAGAGCCTCAGGATCCCACAGACCCCAGACCGGGTTTGGGAATGGGGAGTGGAGAAAGAGAGACCGTCTTGGGGAAGCCCCGAGGGCCTTGTCCAGGTGCTGAAAGGCGCTCTCCTGTCCTCTGGTGCTAGGGCCTGGCTTCTGGGCTCTGAAGAAGCTAGGAGCCACTGGCCGCAGGAAAGATCTGAGATTCTGCACCCGTAGCAGGCTCCCTGGCTCCTGCTAGTCAGTGAGAATGAATGGGTCAAATAGCTTTGGCTGGATAAGTGGCCTCCAAGAAGATGGGGTCTTCTGGCTACTCTTCAGGACCAAGGCAGGTACAGGTCACAGGTAGTTCCAAACTCTGCCCTTGGCCCCCGGGCCACGGGTAGGCACTTATGGCATGGGCCACTCACTCTCCAGGGTGGAAAAGCAGGAGCCACAGATAGGCCCAGCCTGTCCTGGGTTGCCTCAGGTGAAGGCCTGCAGACTTGGCTGGGGTCTAAGACCTTCACTCAGGATTTGCCCCCTTTGAGGGCCACTTCCTGAGTCACAGGAAGTTTAGTCTGAACAGCTGTCTGCTTCCCAAGGGAAGAGGAGAACATCACCAGACAGTGAATGGGGTGAGGGTCGAGGTGTGTCTCTGAAGTCTATCACTGAGCACCCCAGGCCAGCACAGCGCCATCTTTGCATAGCAGTCCCGGGAAATGTTGGGGTGACGAGCCTCCAAGCCTCTGGTCTGGTTGGGGTGTCCACTTCCATTCTACCTCTGCTTACACGGGATGCTCCACATTGCTTCTCAGACCATGTCTTTATTTGTCCATCATCAAGGAAGCAGGTTTCAATGAGGGAGGCCTGGTACGGGAAGTGAGCTCAGAGTGGTACGTCCTGAGGAACAGCGGTGAACAGCCCCTGCCCTCAAGGATACCCCCGTTGTGGTGATGCGAGAGTGAACGAGGAAGTCCAGTGTGATGTGCAGGGTGCTGAGACGCAGGCAGTGCGGTCTCTTCTGGCTCTTCTCTGCTTTTGTCCCCTGAGGGCAAAAGAAGAAAGTCTCTGGTAGCGGTAACAGTTGGAAGGATTTAAGGCTCACCTGAGAGGGACTTCCTCGTGGGATGGTGGCGGACTGAAGGGTTGTTGAAGGACTAATAGCTGAGTCTCCAGAGTGCTTCCGTCACACTCCTTTGCTGGAGGGTTGGTGGTCTTCTTGAAGAGGTTGGACAGAGGCAAAATACCCTAGAAGAAAAGGCTCTTTCGCCCGGGCCTCTCTGATGCGCCAGGCTCGGGTCAGCAGTCATCCCACTGGGATGAGGTCGAGTGGCGAGCCTGCCGCAGGTGAGGGTGGTTTGGGGCTGCTGAGTGTGCTCCTCTTTTCCTTCCCTCAGGCTGCCACAGAAACCAGCGCCAGGTTCACCCACCCCACTCTCCCCCTGTTCCACCCCCACCTGCCAGGGTGAGTTAGTGTCTCCTTGAAATGGACACCGAGTGCCCTGATCCCGGCCAGGGGGAATATAGGGCACCGGTGGAGGTTAACCCTTGTCCAACCACAGAGGAGTCAGGCCAGTGCTCTCCTTCACTCTGGGCACTCCAGGAAGGGGAGTGCCAGGCAGTCTGGGCAGGAGTGGCCCCTGGCTGTGTCTTCCCTCCAGGACTGACCCAGAATGACATGTTCATCCAGATAGGCACTGCTCAGTCCCCAGGCCTCGGGCTCCCAGGGAGAGCCAAAGGTGCTCGATCCAGGCATGTGCGGCAGGGCATGCACCTGGGGGTAGCCACCTAACTTCGGAAAACCGCACCACAGGAGGGGCCCTGACCTCTGGTTCTCCTGGCATCGACTATCAAAGAAAGCAGCCAGGCTTTCCTCCATCTGGGTTTCCCTGGTCTTCACTTGGCACAGCTGCCTCTTCTTCACTCCAAGAAAACCCCACAGAGGCCCTCCCGTGGGCAAGCTTAGCCGTGCTGCCTGCCCAAGGAGGGGATGGCGTGATGGGCTTCAGAGCAGGTTCATGGGTTCTGCTCAGCCCCCACCCTCAGCTCTTTTAGGGGCTGGAACCTGGGAATGGTAGGGAGATGGGAGGTGCTGAGCAGGTGTTTTTTGGTGAAGGGAAGGGTCCACGACCACTTCTAGCTAGCACCCAGCAGTATGTGCTTGCTGGGTCCTGTCTCCTGCCTTGCATATGCTCTGCCAGGTTGGGAAGGGACTGGGGTTGCAGACCAGTGGATGCGCCAGTTCCCTCTTGGCGGGCAAAGCCCCGAGTTGGCACAGCCAGCCGGCCGTGGCCCCGGTTCTGGAGTCACAAGTCTGTGGTGTTCCCTGGGGGTGAGAGGTAGAGGTTAGATTGTCCGGCTCCCTGTGGGAGGGCCAGGGGAGCAGGATCCTTCCTCTGACCACAGGCACTCTGGAGGGGGCCAGGCTGTGGTCCTAGGGGAACGAACACCCTTCTTCCTGGGGCTGCCTCCACCATGGACTTCCTCCCTGCTTTCCCCAGTTCATCCCTCTGGCCCAGAGGCAGCAAAGTGGGATTTGAGGCCCCTAGATACTCAGACAGAGGCTACGCCACCCAAGGTACCTGTTGTGTTTAAGAGCACCTGTGATTCCAGCCACCCCACCTAAAGTAAGCAGTTCGGGTATAGGCCGTCACCACAGCTGGTGAGTTGGGAAGCTCAGGGGAGGGAGCCACAAACCTCGGAAACCAAAAATCAATGTGTCTACCTTGAGGGGAGGGAGTGCGTGGGACAGGAGGGAGGAGGCAGGGTGGAGGGAGAGTCAGCAGGTGCCACCCCCACCAGCTTAACTCTGCTTGAGGACACATCCTGCCTCCTTCCCCCTTGAATGACTCAGGCATACCTGTCCTTGCACCTCCTGGTCGGTGAGAGGGCTGAGAAGCAGTGACCACGCTGAACTCCCCCTGTCCCCCTGGGGCTGTAGGAGAGATGAGGGCTGAGCCGGCAAGGCCCCGAGCTCTGGGCCCCTCTCCTTTCTTCTCCAGCACCCCTGTTTAGTCTGTACATCTGCCGTGTCCTTGCAAGGTTTCACCTAACAGAAGGGTTCTGCTAATGCTAAAGAAGTTTGAAAACATACTCTGCTAGTGGATGTGGGTGTGAGGGGTGTGCATGTGCAAATGTGCTGGCAACCATCATGTGTGTTACACATGCGCACAGACACCTGCAGAGCCAGAGGGCAGCTGGGCACACAGGTGCTTGCATACTTTGGTTGCACACGCACTGTGAGTGTAGAGATAGCAGGAGTATGCATGTGTATCCTTATGATGTGTATGCACGCGCCTGCAGGTGTGTGCCTGAGTGGAAGCAGGGGGTTGCTCAGGGAACCCCAGCCCTTAAGCTGGAAGGACCCCTGCTTTTGACTCCAGCTGAGGCCTGCTGGGTTGCAGAGTTTCCATTCTCTTGGTGGGGAGGGCTGGGTGTTGGGTTTCATGAGAAACCTTTTCATTCCAGCAATTAAATAGCTGCAAGCCTTTGCTGAGGAAATTAATGAATTCTCCCACCTGGGACCGGGGCAAGGTGCCACTTCCACTGCAGGCCCTGCTTTGGGCAGACCAGGGAGCTTCTTCGGGGCCTGGCTGGGTGTATGCAGGACCCACGTTGGTCCTGGTAAACAGACGTGCCCTGGGGACCCTGAGGAGGGTTGTGGATAGAGCTGTTGATGGATGGAGGTGGGGAGGGGAACCCCTGCCTTTCAGGCAGTGCCAGCCTCTCTCTGCAGCCTGGAGATGAGGCACCTGAGGGGACGGGTGGCAGGCAGCATCCGGCACCCCGGGGCCGGGAAGGGTGCCCTGCCAGCTCTCGAGGGCCTTGTTAGCAGCGGCAGCTGGGGCAGGGCTGGTGGGATGGCTCAGCTGCAGCCCCGTGGGAAGGTCTCCTGCTGGCCCCAGCCAGCTCCGTGTGTGTGGGTCCTTCACCACTCCCACCCAGGGCTCAGGACCTGACCCCGGGCAGGACCCTGAGGGGCCCAGCCCAAACCGAGACAGGTGAAGATAACTAGTGCCCCCCCCTCCTTTGTGGGAGCCCTTGCGGAGGAGCTCAGGGAACCGCAGGGGCCGGGTACACTTTTTTTAAAATTCAAGGCTCGTGGTATATTTAAATGTGAAAAAATGCCAACACAGGGTTATAAAAATTATATAAATAATTTAAATGATTTAAAATGCTTTATTTTTGATAAAGGTATTTATACTCACATTTTAAAATATTTAGCAGTCTCTAGAAGGCTCCAGTGAAGAGCAGCAGTCTTGGCCATACCTCCCCCACTGCTTCACCTTGTGCCCTGGGGGAAACTTCTTCGAATTCTTTAGGCTGCTTTGTTATTACCTCCATAGTATCAGACAGCATACTCCCAGGGCTGTTTTGTGGTTCTTTGGTTTTACACTTTATTGCCTTCCCCTCCCCATGTCCTTTAAATACAGTCATCTATGCATTTGTTTAACAAATGTTTGTTAAGTGCTGGTTAGTGGCAGGTGCTGTCCCGGGGTTGTGGAACCCAGCGCTGCACACAGCAGAGAGGGACCTGCCCCGAGTGGGGCTGGCAGTCCTGGTGAGGGAGGCAATGAAAAAGCAAACAGGTGATTTAATGTCGAATGCAGGGTAGGAGGCCATAGCTAGATAAATAGCGCCTGTCATTTAAGATGGGTTGTCAGGGCGGGCTTCCTAAGACGGTGGCATTTGAGCAGCAGCCTGTGCACAGTGGCTGCCTAGGACGCCCAGGAGGGGACAGACGGCTGCAGGGAAGGCCCGTTGTGTGTGTGTGTGTGTGTGGGGGGGGGTGGCGTTGGGAGGAGAGGTGGGGCAGCACCTGAGCTGGGGAGACATTCAGGGCTTGTGGATGGGAAGCCACGGGCAGGTTTGGAGCCAAAGGACCTGGGGGACAGTTCACAGGATGGTGGCAGCTGCAGGGGCCAGGAGAGGAGTGAAGAGACCACCAGGTGGGAGATGGGGCACCTGGGCCAGGGCTGAAGCCTGAGGTGACCCTGCACCTGTTTTGAAGGTAAAGCCTGTAAGGTCATGTTTTGCTGGTGGATTAGATATGGAAGGTGAAAGAAAAGGAAGCGATAAAGACAGTTCCGAAGCTTTTCCCCTGAAAAGGGAGTGGACTGAGGCGCTGTCCACTTGGGCAGGGGCCGCTGTCCTGGAACAGCGGAGGTGGAGGAAGCAGGTGGAGGAGAAGCGTGAGGTCAGGATGCCCCCTTTGGTTTCATGACTACAGCTATCCTTTTGTGTTTTTCTGAAGATGTAAATGACTGTTTTCCTCCAAAACAGTTTCTTCTGCCTCCTGCATTGACTGAGTTTCCTCTGGGTTTTAGAATCCACCTGCATGTTTTGGTCTCTTTTATGTTGGCAGCTGTCCTCAAACGTCCAGTTGTCCCTGGCCAGGGACTCGTTCAAGAACAGGGCTGCGGAGCTGACAGAGGCGTGGGTGCTGCTGTCGGATGGTTGGGTGGCAAGCAGGCCTGCTCACTGTGGGACTCCCAGCTCTCTGTACCCAGAGGTCTTCAGTGCCTCTCGTTTCTCCAGTCTCCCACTAGGGGTGGATGGGGCCGTCTGGCTGCTGCTGGGCCAGGACCTGAGGCAGGGAAGGGACTGCACTTCCACTGCTCCCCGGTTTCCAGCCCCATGACCTTATCCTCAGGCCAATGCTTCTGAGTCCAGTGCATCTCAGGCTCAGTGTCTACGGAGAATAAACCCCTGGCATCCTGTGGAGGGGAGGGGGGCATCTCCCATCATTACAAGATTGGAGAGGGAGCCAGGGGATTTGAATTTTAACCAGCATCCCAGGAATTCACCTCTGAGCCTCACTCCCACCTCTGCTCTTTCCACTGACCTCATGTTCTGCACCTTGTAAAAGTGCCAGGGGGGTGATCCGGCTTGCCACTCCCTGGGGTTCCCCCTGTGAACGCTTGGCGTGGTACCCTCTGCTTCCCTAAGTCAGTGATGCCCAAGCCGCTTTCCATCTTCAGAAGCTGTGTTGAAATTTCTCACCTGCTGACATCTCTTCTCTTTATTCTTGTGGGTTTTAAATATTTTATTGACCGTCTTATATTCAGTCACAAATTTACTCTTTGGGGCCTACTTCTCATTTCTTTGTGTAGATCTAAGTTTCCATCTGGTATCTTTTCCCTTCTACTGAGTACCTTTCTATAACATTTCTTGAATGTCTTCTGGTGACAAATTCTCTTAGCTTTTGTTTGTCTACGAAACTATTTCCCCTTTATTTTTGAAGGATTTTAAAAAAGATTTGTATTTATTTATTTATTTAGAGAGAGGGGAAGGGAAGGAGAAAGGGAGGGAGAGAAACATTAGTGTGTGGTTGCCTTTCATGGGTCCCCCACCGGGGGCCTAGCCCTCAACCCAGGCGTGTGTCCTGACTGGAAATCCAACCTGCATCCTTTTGGTTCGCAGGCCTGCGCTCAATCTACTGAGCTACACCAGCCAGGTGAAGGATTTCTTTTTACAGGATATCGAATTCTAGTTTGACTCTTTTTTTCCCTAGGACTTTAAAGATTCTATGCTGTTGTCTTCTCGCTCGCGTGGTTTCTGGTGAGAAGTATGTAATGTTCCCTATGTTTATTCTTCCCCATATAGTGTGTCTCGTTTTTCGAAGTGCTTTTAAGGTTTCCTTTTTATCACCAGTTTTCAGCGTTTGATTTTGATGGGCTTTGGTGTAGTTTCTCTCTTCCTTCTTTTCTTTTTTTTTTTTGTGGGGTGTAGTTTTCTTGATGTTTGTTTGGGGGATTCATTCAGTTTCTTGATTCTGTGGATTTAGCATTGTGTTAGTTTCCGCAACAAATTGTCACAGGCTTGTTGGGTTAAAACAAAAATTTATTCTCTCATAATTTCGGGGGTTGGGATTTCAAATTGAAGGTATCAGCCAGGATCCCTCTCCCTCCAAAAGCTCTCTGGGCGGATTCTTCCTCTTCCAGCTTCTTGTAGCTCTAACATCCGTTGGCTTGTGGCTACCTCACTCCAGGCTCAGCTTCTGTCTTCACCCGGGACTTCTCTTCTCTGTGTATCTTCACTCTGTGTGTCTTACGGAGGCACTTCGTTGCATTTAGGGCCCCCCGGGATAATCCAGGCTGATTGTGTCCTGAGATCTTTAACTTAATTATTCGGCAAAGACCCTTTTTCTGAATAAGCTCACATTCATAGGTTGTGGGGGTTAGGGTGTAGATATATATTTTGGGGGGAGTGCACTACCCTTCAACCCACTGTAGTAGTTTTCTAAAAAATTTGGAAAAAAATTGGGGATTATGGACTTCCGCCAAGATGGAGGCATAGGTGGAAACACTGTGCCTTCTCCCACAACCAAGTTTGAATACAACAAAGGTTTGGAGAACAAAGACACAGCCAAAGAACAGGAAATTGAATTATTCGGAAGTCCGACAACAACTAACCGGTCAACTGGGATGGTAAGAGGGGCGGAGCCAGCAGCAGAGCAGGGTCAGGCAGGAAAGATCCTCAGACCCAGGCACGCAAGTGGCCCAGACCTAGTCAGGGTGTAGGGCAGACTGACCGCGGTCGCACATTCTTGCACAGTGAGACAGACCACACAGGCCCCAGGGGGCGAATCCAGTGGAGGGCTAACAGCGGTGGCGCACTCAAGTGCGGTGGGACGAAACATGTAGGCCCAGGTGACAGTGGCAGCTGCAGCACCTGTGGGGGCTGAGGCGGGAGGTGGCAGATGGAACGCCATTGTTACTCTTTGACCCCGCCCCCACATACAGTGTCACAACCCAGCGACTAAGTTGCCCTGCTCTGGTGAACACCAAGGGTTCTGATCCTGCTGCGCAACAGGCACGAACAGCACAAAAGATGCGCAAGAAGAACTCAAAGTCCCAGAGCCGATAACACTCAGCAACCGAGAAATTGCCAGCCTCTCAGAAGCACAATTCAAGACACTGTTTATCAGGATGCTCACAGAACTGGTAGATTATAGTCACAAATTAGAGGAACATATGAAGGCTAAACTAATTGAAATGAAGGGAGATGCACAGGAAACCAATAGTGATGGAAAGGAAACTGGGACTCAAATCAATGGAATGGACCAGAAGGAAGAACAAAACATCCAACCAGAAAGGAATGAAGAAATAAGAATTCAAAAAAATGAGGAGAGGCTTAGGAACCTCCAGGACATCTTTAAATGTTCCAACATCCGGATTATAGGGGTACCAGAAGGGGGAAAGAAACAGCCACGAGTGGAAAACTTATTTGAACAAAATAAAGGAGAACTTCCCCAGTCTGGCAAAGGAAATAGACTTCCAGGAAATCCAGGAAGCTCAGAGAGTGCCAAAGAAGTTGGACCCAAGAAGGAACACACCAAGGCACATNGTGAAAGTACAGCAAACACACAGTTATTAACCACCACACCTAAAACAAAAGCAAACCAAGAAGACAGCTAGATCAGGAGTGGAACCATAGAAATGAAGAACACATGGAGGGTTAGAAACAGAGGGGTGGGAGGAGGAGAAGGGGGGAGAAGGCACAGAAAATAGCATAGACAGTAGGTAGAAAATAGATAGGGTGGAGGGCAAGAATAGTGGGGGAAATATAGAATCTAAAGAACTTGAGACACGTGGTTATAAACTAAGGGTGGGAGAATGGTGGGGGAGGGAGTGTGTGGGTGGAGGGGAATGAAGGGGGGGAATAGAACAACTCTAATGGTATAATCAGAAAATATATTTAAAAAAATTGGGGATTATTTCTTTAAATTTCCCTTATTTACCCCATTTCCTTATCCTATCCTTTGGGACTCCAATTACACGTATGTTAGAATGCCTGATAGTGCCTTGGAGATTGCTGAGGCTCTTGGGATGTTTTCAGTACTTTTTTTCTACTCTGTGCTTCAGTTTGTATTGTTCTGTTGCTGTATCTTCAAGTTCACTGATTTTTTTTATTCTGCAGTATCTAATCTACTATTAATTTTACCCAGTGGATTTTTTCATTTCAGATATTGTACTTGTCTCCCATTTCTTTCCTCAGGTATGTCGTGTTCATGTTTTTCTTTAAATTCTTGAATATAATGAGTAATTAATCATCTTTATTTTTAAAATAAATTTTTTTATTTATTTTTAGAGAGAGGGGAAAGGAGGGAGAAAGAAAGGGAGAGAAACATCAACATGTGGTTGCCTCTCATGCGCCCCCTACTGGGGACCTGGCCTGCAACCCAGGCATGTGTGCTGACAAGGAATCAAACCAGCAACCTTTTGGTTTGCATGGCAGTGCTCAATCCACTGAGCCATACCAGACAGGGCTCATCATCTTTGTTATTTCTGTATATGATTCTGTTAAATGATTTTTCTGTTAATTATGGGTCATATTTTTCTACTTCCTTGCATATCTAGCAATGTTTAACTGGATGCAAGACATTTTAAATACTGTGATGTTAAGCATCTGGATTTTGTGGTCTTCCTGTTAGACTTTCTTCTGGCAGACTAAATTAAGTTACTGGCAAATCACTTTGATCCTTTTCAGCTCATTTTTAATTTTTATTTGATTGGCTGAGCCTTTTCTGCAGGGGTAGTTTAGCCCTCCTACTGAGTAAGGCATACGCCTTCTCAGGTCTCCCTCCCTGGGTAAACAGTAAGGACTCTAGCAGGTTGGTGCTGAATGTCTCCCTGCCCTGGGTGAGCTCTGAGAATTTACCAATGTATTGCTCCCTTTCTGCCTGGTCTTGCAAAGTTTCACTCTCCCCACATGAAGTATTCAGCAAAGACTCAAAGGGACCCCATGCAGATCTCTGGAGCTGTTCTGGGGCAGAGCTTCCTCCTCCTGGGACTCTGTCCCGCAACTGCCAGCTCCACCCCCTTCCCTGGTCGCCTGTCTGTCTCCTTCGCTCCCGAGTGAGGTCACCGAGCTCTGCTGGGGATTCCCTTCCGGGAACTGCAGCCTGGAATGTTTCTCCCGCTAGGAACCCAGATCTCAGGGCCCACCTTATTTATTTCTCTTACTTCAAGGATCACAGTCCCTGTTGTCCAATGGCTGAAAAACAGTTATTTTACATATTTTGAAGAAATGGTTTTCTGTGTAGAGTGGGAGGGTAATTTCGGTCACCTCATCATGGCTGTGGTAGAAGTCTTTTAATGGCATTTTAATGAAGTTTTGGGAAGGAGAGGGGTTACATGCATGTAGTCAGCTCCCTGTGCTTAACTAGAAGTCCCAGACTCCTGAAATACAAATATTTATGTTTAACAAAATATGCTTTTATCACCGAACAAAAATCTCACGCAATATAATTGTGCTATTCACAAAGCAGTAACGGGATTATTTTAAATGTTTTTTAAAAGATTTTACTTATTTATTTATTTATTTTAGAGGGGAAGGGAAGGGGAAAGAGAGGGAGAGAAACATCAGTGTGTGGCTGCCTCTTATGCATTTCCAACTGGGACCTGACCTGGCCCGCAACACAGACATGTGCCCTGACTAGGAATTGAACCTGTGACCCTTTGATTCCTGGCGCTCAATCCACTGAGCCACACCAGCCAGGGTTTATAGAATAGTGTCCCACAGGTACAGGACATGGGTTTGGAGTTGGACCGCGAACATATTTTCATTCCTATAATGCCTTACTGCAGCTGTTTGTTGGATCTCATTGAGGGATAATGTCAATGGTCTAAGCTGGTGGCTCCTGATAAAGGGGGTCCTGGACCCCTAGGACCCTAGGACAGGTCCTTTTCCAGCTGCCCTTCTTGGTCAGTGGCCTCTCTAGACCACCTGCCAGCCCCAGGCTCACTCTTCCAGGCAGCCCGCAGGGCGGTGGCAGAGGAGCCTCAGTCAGGGGACCTAGGTGGACAGGGAGGAGGAAGGACCTCCCTTTCTTAGTCACGTCCTGCCCTGTTCCACAAGCCCCTCTCCACCCACTGGGCCCCAGCTTGTTGTCTGTCCTTTCCGTTGCCCCGTGAGATGGGCAAGGCCGGGCAGTGCAGTGGTTGCCGCCTGCTCAGAGAATAGTTTGGTCAGACGGGCTGCGCAGCAGTGACCAGGGCTGTGTCGTCACCTTCTTCTCCAGGTGGACATCGAGCAGCTGGATCCCCGTGGGCGGACTCCCCTGCACCTGGCCACCACACTGGGGCACCTCGAGTGTGCCCGTGTGCTCCTGGCGCACGGTGCGGACGTGGGCAGGGAGAATCGCAGCGGCTGGACAGGTGAGTACCCCTGCTCACCCCAGCCCCACAGCCAGAGTTTCCCAGCATCTTCTCCTTACCTGCCCTGTGGCATTGCCTCTGCCTCCCCCAGTGCTTCAGGAGGCTGTGAGTACCCGGGACCTGGAGCTGGTACAGCTGGTGCTACGGTACCGGGACTACCAGCGGGTGGTGAAGCGGCTGGCAGGCATCCCCATGCTCCTGGAGAAGCTGCGCAAGGTGAGGGCCAGCCTCTCGGCCTCCCCACCATAGCCCTCGAACCCTGTCTGTGGCGCAGACTTAGCCACTCTCCTTGTCCTCCAGGCCCAGGACTTCTACGTGGAGATGAAATGGGAATTCACTAGCTGGGGTAAGGGGGCTGACCTGGGCCTCTCTGGACCTCGGGGTTTTTGCGCTTGTTGCTCCCCTGCCTGGTGCACTCTCCTCTCCCGTTGCTCTCCCTGTGGCTCCTCCGCGTTCAGTTCTCAGCTCAGTACCACCAGCGAGGCCTTTGCACGCTGCCTCGGACACTGTCTCAGTTCCGTTACTCTTACTTCCTCCACTTTGTAACCGTGTGCTCATTTGTTTGTGAACTGTCACCCCTTGCTCGAGGTAAGCTCCGGGAGGGGAGGGTTCTGTCTTGTCCAGTGTTGTATCCCCAGTGATGGGAATTGTGCCTGGCACATAGTAGGTGTTTAATAAATATTTGTTGGAAGATTGGCTGAGAAGCTGAATGAATTAATGAACAGATGGGGGAGTTGGGGAACCCCTTATCTCCTACCAGTTCCCTTACCCTTTCCTGGCTACACCCCTGACCCCCATGCCCGGGGGCGGCCCAGGTTGGGTGGGTCGGGCAAATCCAAGCCATCGCTGACCTTCCCTTCCACCTAGTGCCCCTGGTGTCCAAGATCTGCCCTAGTGACACCTACAAAGTGTGGAAGAGTGGGCAGAACTTGCGGGTGGATACCACACTCCTGGGCTTTGACCATATGACGTGGCAGCGAGGGAACCGCAGCTTCGTCTTCAGGGGCCAAGGTCAGGCAGGTGGGAGGTGGGGCAGGGTGGGGAGGCGGTAGACAGCTCCATGCCACCCCTGACCTCTGTGCTGTTCCCTGGCTGGCAGATACAAGTGCCGTGGTCATGGAGATTGACCATGACCGCAGGGTAGTGTATACGGAGACCCTGGCACTGGCTGGGCAGGACCGTGAGCTGCTGCTGGCTGCCGCCCAGCCCACTGAAGAGCAGGTGCTGAGCCGGCTCACTGCGCCTGTCGTTACCACGCAGCTTGATACTAAGAACATCTCCTTTGAGAGGTGAGCGGGCATGGCCTTGAGGGCCTTGATGGCCTTGATGGCCTGGAGCAAACCTGGTGGGCTGGCCCCTCACCTGGACCACTCTGCTTCCTCAGGAACAAGACGGGCATCCTGGGCTGGCGCAGTGAGAAGACCGAAATGGTGAATGGGTACGAAGCCAAGGTGAGGCCATAGCTCCTCACATAGCCAGACCCACCACACGCCTGCCTGCAGGGAGCCGGGCCGGGGTTTCCTCTCTCAGCCTTGGAGGTGCAGGGCCCATGCAGCACTGAGGGAAGGGCGCTAGACTAAAAGGCCACTGATGAGAATGGCCAGATTCATCGGGCACTCACTATATTCATGTTCAAGTCACTGGTCTGACATTTTATAGGTACATACATGCCCACATGCATACATGTATATACATGTATACATCACGCACACACATGTGCTCACAACAACTCTTTCAGGTTGGTACTATTATTATTCCCATTTTACAGATGTTTATTGAACGCTTTCTATGGTATCCATTGAACACTCACAGCAACTCTGTGAAGTAGGATGTGGGCCCATTTTAGGAGGAGAAAATGGAGGCTTGGGGTGCTTAAATGACCTACACGAGGTCGCACAACACTAAGTGACTGCTGAGGTTCAGACCCTGGCTGCCTAACCCCACAGCCAGGCCTACACCCTTAAGAAGACTGGGTTGGTTCCTCTGGGGCCCCCCAACCCCCACCAGGTGCCCCTCCTGAATGAAGGGACCACCAGGTGCTGCAGGGTTTGGACTGCTTCCTCCTGAACGCCTTCCCTGCTTCTGCACTTGGCTCAGAAAGTGTGTTTTGTTCCCACAGCCCCATGCTCCCCAAAGCAGAGCATATATCTAGTGAGTTCTGTTATAACTGTCCACTTTCTTATCTCCTCAACTAAGGTGTGAGCCTCAGGAGGTTAGGGACAATGTCTGGACAAGCTTGTTCTCCACTGTGGCCCTGGTGCCTGCCTCAGTGCCTGGCGTGTAAAGGCTGCTCACAGAGTGTTTGTTGAGTGAATAAGAATGAATGACCTCATGTGTTTACTTGCCCAGAGTTCCTGGGGATTTGAGCAAACAGCTTCTCCTCCACTGCCCTGGGCTCTTTCTTATAGGAACTATTCGGAAAGCCCTTGTGGGGGGGCAGGGGTACCAGAGCTGTCTTTGAGCCCATTCTTCATCTTTCCCCAGGTATATGGGGCATCCAATGTGGAACTCATTACCCGGACACGGACAGAGCATCTTTCAGAACAGCACAAGGGCAAGGTCAAAGGTAATAAAGCAGAGGCACATGGGGGGAGGTGTGAGGGACCAGTGTCCACTTGAGCATCTCCAGCAGTGTTGCCTCTGACATCCCAGCAACAATCCAGAGAGTTAATGTGGGCAAGTAGTTTCCCAGTGCCCAGTCCCCAGGGCTGATGGTGGCTGCCCGGCACGCTGCCAAGGTGACTCTAAAGCAGCATTTGGGCTCAATGGGAAGGAGTTGATTACTAATGTCTGCATTGGATTTGGGAAGCAAGCGAAATGCCATGGATGCTTTTTTAAAAAATATTTTATTTATTTTTACAGAGAGGGGAAGGGAAGGAGAAAGTGGGAGAGAAACATCAGTGTGTGGTTGCTTCTTATGTATCCCCAACTGGGGACTTGGCCGGCAATCCAGGCATGTGCCCTGACTGGGAATCGAACCAGCAACCCTTTGCTTCACAGGCCCGCACTCAATCCACTGAGCTACACCAGCCAGGGCCCATGGATGCTTTTTGATGGCCATTTTAGTAAGACATACTCCAGGCAGAAAGCCAGGGGCCCCTGCACTAATTCTCCGTGCCCATTGATACTACACCTGACTTTCTGGGTGTTGTTCAGTCTGTCTGAAGTGGACAGATCTACCTCACAGGAGAACAAATGAATATGGAAGTACCTGAAAGAAAACACACACACACGTGTACCCCCAAACTGCTGAACCTGGAGAGTGACACTTTTGGAAGTTTCTCCTGAGCCCCAGGCCTGTTTTCTTCCAGCTGTACTCCTGATGGCCCTAGCCCTGCCTCTGGGGTCCTCAGTCACTTTCAGATGACAGTGCCTGGATGTGCGGTGTGGATGCACAGTCCCCCTGTCCCCCAGGAACCAGTGTCCTCCCTAGGTCTTGGTTGCTGTCACTTCTGAGGGTTGCAATGTCCTCTGAGATGGCACATGTCTTACAGGTTGCAAGACACCCCTGCAGTCCTTCCTGGGAATTGCTGAGCAGCATGGGGGCCCCCAAAATGGGGTGAGTGTGTGCCAGGGGTGCCCCTCGGTGGAACGGTGTGGCTATGGCTCAGGAGAAGGCCTGGGAGGTGTCCCGCTTAGCATGGCCTGTGGACCTCTTTTCCACAGTGCCCCAGACCATGTTGGCTCCACGGTGGCAGGGGGGACAGCTCTGGGGCTGTAATACCAAGTGGCTGGCCAGGCATCAGGGACTGAGAAGGGCTCACGGGCCCCTCCCCGTGTGGTACAGACCCTGATCACCCAGACTCTGAGCCAAGCCAACCCCACTGCCATCACCGCAGAAGAGTACTTCAACCCCAACTTTGAGCTTGGCAACCGCGACATGGGCCGCCCCATGGAACTGACCACCAAGACACAGAAGTGAGGTCCCTCGCTGGTGCTGGGGAGGGGTGGGCAGGGCAGGGTGGGACAGGGGTTCCAGAAGGCTCTGGGAGGCCATCGCTTCTACAATGTCCCTCATGCCTTGGGATCCTGGGGGGGGCAGGTTCAAGGCCAAGCTGTGGCTGTGTGAGGAGCACCCCCTGTCCCTGTGTGAGCAGGTAGCCCCCATCATTGACCTCATGGCTGTCAGCAATGCGCTTTTTGCCAAGCTCCGGGATTTCATTACCCTGCGCCTGCCTCCTGGCTTCCCTGTCAAGATTGGTGAGACCCCCATCCCCATTTCCCCCTGGCTGCTGTCGTGGTTGTGCAGTAGTTGCCGCCTGCTCAGAGAATGGGGGTAGGGCTTAGATGAGAGCCCAGAGGTGGGGTAGGGCTCAGAGGTGGGGAAGGGCCTAGATGAGCAAAGGAGTGGGCGGGGCTGAGGTGCGAGTTGGGGGGATGGTGCCTGATGGCTTCCTCGTCCTCAGAAATCCCCATCTTCCACATCCTAAACGCCCGCATCACCTTCGGGAACCTCAATGGCTGTGACGAGCCGGTGCCTTCAGTGCGAGGCAGCCCCAGCAGTGAGACCCCTTCCCCAGGCAGCGACTCCTCCAGTGTCAGCAGCTCCAGCTCCACAAGTGAGCCCTGGCCCCCTCTGAAGTCAGCCCTCTCTCCAGCCCATCACTGGAGCCCTCCCTGCCCCTTCCTGGGGAGCCCCTCTGACCGCAGTCTGCCCTCAGCCTCCTGCCGTGGATGTGAGATCTCCCCGACCTTGTTTGAGGCCCCGAGAGGGTACAGTGTGCTGGGTGGCCAGCGGGAGACAGCAACCCGAGAGGACGACGATGACCTTCTGCAGTTTGCCATCCAGCAGAGCCTGCTTGAGGCGGGCAGCGAGTATGATCAGGTACACGCCCCGTGGATGCAACGGGCTGCCTGACTGCAGTGCCGCCATAGCCAACAGGCCCATGCCTTCTCCCTCCAGGTCACCATATGGGAGGCGCTAACCAACAGCAAGCCGGGCACTCACCCCATGTCCTATGAGGGTCGCCCACAGGACAGGTCAGTGTCCTCTAGGATTTGGAGATGCCTACCCGCCCCAAGCACAGAGTACCCCAGTACTGTGTCACAGTGGGTGAGGACACTGCCCCTGTCCAGCAGCCCCTGTTGGCCCAGAGAAACCATAGTACCATCACCAGGAACCCTGCTGGAATCGAGATGGTTTCTGCCATACACTTTCCTGACTCTGGGTGGGTGAGCAGTACTCCAAAAGTGCCTCCCTTATAGGAGCCAGGCCTCATGGCCTCCAGACCCTCACCAGGCAGGATGTCAGGGCCGGGGTTCTACAGGATGCCCACACGCACTGGCTGCTGCCTGCTGGGAGGATAAGCTTTGCGGGGGCTGGGATCTGCCACAACTGAGTGGGAGTCAGCAGGACTGGAGGGTGGTAGGCTTGGTGTGTCCTGGGACCTTCGCCCTGGCTCCCGGCCCACTCCCTGGCAGTTGCGCCCGGAGCCCTAGATGTGTCTTCCTTGTCCCCAGAAGTGCCCCGCCCACGCCACAGCGCCAGCCTGCGACCCCCTTGGCCGTTCCCAGCCCTCGGCCCAGCCCCCGGCCCAGCCCCAGCCCCGGCAGCCGCGTGTTCCGGAGCTACGACGAGCAGCTGCGGCTGGCTATGGAGCTGTCGGCGCAGGAGCAGGAGGAGCGGCGGCGGCGTGCGCGCCAGGAGGAGGAGGAACTGGAACGAATCCTGCGGCTCTCACTGACAGAGCAGTAATGCCACTGCCCGGCCTTCAGCCATGCCATGTGAGCCCCGCCCTGGAGCAGCGAGAGAGCCCTGACCCACGCGCACTGTGGCTGGAGACCAGAGCCACCGCCTCAGCGGCACAGGGGCACACCATGCACCAGACAAGGAGGGGTCCGGCATGGCCGGGGGTATCTTTCCAGGCCAGGGCCCTGGAGGCAGTTGGCATGGCCAGGTATCCCTGCTTTGCTGTGTCCTGACCCTGAGCCCTCCCCGCTGGGCCCAGGCCTGTTGCAGGGCAAAGCCAGACGGTCCTGAGTGGGAGACCGGTCCTTAGAGGAGCAGTGTCCGCATCCTTGCTCCTTGTGGCTCGCCCTACTTTCTGCTCACTGACCCCACTCCAGGACACTGCCCGTGAAGCCTTCGCATTTCCGCTCTTCATCCCTGGAGGGCAGCTGCGCTCCCCACGTGCTGGGTTGCTGCTTTGTTCTAGACACAAACCGGCACGTCCAGGGCCCGGCCCCTCCCCCACCCCGGCATTTCAGCGTCAAGTGCACTTAGCGGGGTGCCTGGCTCCCCCAGCCCTTACACCCCTCCCGGGTCTCAGGGTGGTCGCAGCTTCAATTTGGGCAGCCAGAGGTTGGAGACCCCTTCCCCAGGACATGTTTTTGTGATCAAGGAGGGTGTCCAAGTTAGCCCCCCAGTCCTGGGCAAGGCTTGACTTCCACATGCTGTCTTGGCAAGTGCAGGGGCGGGGAGGGGGGATGTCCGGCTGGGGCCAACACTGGACCCTACACTAGACTGCACAGAGGGGTTGCCCAGTGCTCTGGCGCCACCACCCGCCCCTTCCCACCGGCTGCTGCTAGCCCTCTGTGGTTGTGCCTCCCACTCGCCCCCACCCAGGGGCCGACTCTAAAACCCTTCATCCAATGGTGCTAACCCCCGGCTCCCCCTGCCCCACCCACCCAGAGAAGCACAGACGCCAGGGGCCGGGGCCCACAGCGCACACTTCCCGGTTCTCCCTGGCTGGCCTTCTTGGCTCAGCCAGTGAGGTTCAGAAGGGACACAAAAGGAGTGGAAGAGAAGAACAAAGAGAAACTGTTCCTCTTATCCCCTTCCCTGATGCCAGGGGCACCAGACTGATTCTGAGGCACAAATTAAAGAGGCTTCAAACCTGAGGCTTCTACCTACCTACCTTTACTGGGGAAGAATGCCCACCTTCGTTCTGGGGGTTCCTTCCGACCTTCGGTGTGGGGAGGGCTCTGAGGCAAGAGGACGCCTGATGGGTCCTGGGCCCAGGGCAGTGTTGCGTTTGTCCCCAGGAGCCTAGGGGTAGCATTCCTAGAGACCAGGTCTTGCCCTCCTCACCCCTCATCCATGCGGGAGGCACAGACTGAGCACTTAGTCAACAGTTTCATTCAGTTATGTCTTGTTTTCCTCCTAGAGTCAAGGCCACGGCAGAGGACTGGGGGTGGGGTGGGGTGGGGGTCATGGTGAACCTGCTCCCTCAGGCCAGTTCTGTCAGATGTCCTGCAGAGGTGCCAGGAGGAAGCTGCCCTCTCCCCTGCAGGTGGGAAGAAACCCCTCTGCTGGGCGTGGCCAGTGGGGCCAGCTCTACAGTCACAGGGTTTTATTTGTAGACCTGGGGTGATGCCTGTTCAGTTTGCCACTCCTGTTGGTGCAGTCAAGTGCGCTGACTAGAGGGAGTAGTGCTGTAATTTCCCCCAGCCAGTCTGGGGGACACCCAGCGAATTGTCACCCTTTTGAGATCAAGTCCAAGTTCTCCAAATATCCCTAAGCATCCCGCTAATAACTAAGTACGTCCTCTGTCCTGAACGAGAAACAGAGGGGGACACCGTCTCACCGTGAGCCACCATTGCTGAGGTCCTGTCGCCCCAGCCTCGCAAGGCCAGTTCCTGCTGAGTTCTGGGCGAGGCGCACAGCCCCGCCGATGCACGTCTCTGAGACGTTCCATTTCTCTAGGCCTCCTGGGGTGGGGGTGGGGGGGTTCCATTCCCAGCCCCGTCCCCAGCCCAGAGACGTGGGGTCCCGAGTTCCAGAGCAAAACCCTCGGCCAGCTGAGTCCAGGCAGCCGGCCCAGCCTGGACCTCCCGGCTCAGAGCTGTCCCCAGAGCGCTAGTCCGTGCCATCCACCAGCTCGCACAGCATGTTCTCCAGGGCCGTGATGCGCTGATCCTGGGCCTGCACCTGCTCTCGAAGGGCCTTGATCTCCTCCAGCAGTCTCTCGAGAGTGTGCTGCTGCTGCTGGGGCGCAGAGGACAGAAAGAGGCGGTGTCGGCCTAGGGGGCGCTTGGCACGAGGAGACTGGGTGGAGCCGGGCGGGATCTTACGGTCAAGGAGCTGTCGCTGGCTGACTGGCTGCGGCGGGGGCCTGAGGGCGGCGGGCGCGCGTCCAAGATGTTGGGCTTGGTGACTCGGAGCTCTCGGTGCTTGGGGGGCACGTAACCATCCCTCAGCGAGATGAGCACAGGTTCGGCGTCCTGTCCCGACAGCCACTCGTCTGCTTCTAGGGCCGGCTCGGGGCCCGGAGTATCTGGATATAGGTCGTCCTGGAACAAGTCTGACTGCGGGGGTAGGGGAACGCGAGGACGAGTGTCCGCAGGATGTGCTCCGCTCCCTCCCGCCTCGGAGCCTCGCCCAACCCCTCCTGGCCCCTCACCTTGCGGGGCACAGTCATGACGATGGGTTCACACTTCCTTTCGTGCAACTTGTAGAACCTATAAAGGAGTGTGGGGTTCAGCACCCCCGCAAGCTGCCACTCCCTTAACTTCTACCTGGGACCAACCGCTTTGAGGCCAACACTTGGGGAGCGCCCACCAGGCATTGCACGTTAAACACACTGTTGGCCCAGCTGGTAAAACACCTCTGCTGGGGTGTGTATCATCATTTCACAGATGAGGAAACTGAAGTTCAGACAATGTCAGGCTAGTTAGCGCTGGGACTGGCACCGGAAGCAAGGTTGTTTGACATACTCCTCCCCACTCTTTCCCAAAGATCACACTATTGGGGAAACCCCTGCGTGTTCCCACATGGGAAGTGAGGACAGAGGCAGGCAAGCGGGGAGGGGGAGGGTGCTGACCGGGCGATCTCGCACTTGCTGACATCCAGCCCCCTTTTGGGCATGAAACCCACGCCCCTCTGAGGCTCCTTGCTGCTGAACGTGTTCAGGTAGTGCACAAAAGGCGGCTCGTCGGTAATCTCAAAGTACCGAATGCTGCTGTCGCCCTGCAAAACCAGTTGGTTCGGAAACGCACCCCGGAAGGCGCCCTCCACATCTGTCCTGCCCCCTGTCCTCCCCTCCCAGCCTCGAAGCACCTTGCCACATAGGTAGACGATGCTGGAGTCGGAATCGTAGAAGGGCAGTAGGACCCCGTTGCTAGTGTCCATTTCCTGCAGTGCCACTGGCTCCTCGAAGTTGTTCTGCCCGAGCACAGGGGGTGTGACCAGTCCAGTCCCGTGTTCTGTGCTGCTTCTGGATTCCCTGAAGCCCCATTACGATTCCTGCCCGCCCCAAACCTCATGCGTTTCCACCACAGTTCTGGTGAACCCAGCAGCAGGCCCCACCCCTGGACGCATCACTCCCAGTTCTCCGCACACGTGCCCCTCGCGTCGCGGCATGCAATCACCGCAAACCACCCCCAGGGACTCGGCATCACCAGGTGGGGGCGCCAGCGTGGGCTCCTTCAGGCGGTGCAGCAAAACTGGGCAGAGGGGTGGGTGTGGGGATGGTAGACGCTGCAAAGAGGGCAGCAGTCTTCCATCCCTGTCCAGGTGGGCATGCCCTGCGGGTGGGGGGCGCCTGGCCCCTCTCCCGTGATGCCAGTCCCGGGGCACACACCCCAAGCTTCCAGCTGCGTTACCGGGTCCCACAGGCCCAGCTCTCGCTGGCTCATGCGGGTGAAGCCCGTAGTGAAGATATGACCCTGGCGCGTGAAGATGGCCCGCATGGGCCTCATCCCCTCGTGGGCAGCAAACCTCTCCTGGGGGTAGGGGGGAGACAGGGAGAGGTGTCACCCAGCTGCCTGCTCTGGGGATCCGGGGGGGGCCGAGCAACCAGCTTGCAAACTTAGGTATGGGCGGGGGGCGGAGATAAACGGGAGTCTGGTACTCAGCTTCCGGGGGCCCTGGCTGGCTCCAGGCCTGCGGAGCATCTGGGCCCTGAGAGAGCCGGAGGTGTGCATCTCTCAGCAGATGGTGAGCCCTCCAGCGCCCTCAGAGGCTGACCCCTAGAGCAGGGGATGTCTGCTGGTTTCCCGGGGACGCAGCGAGGCTGTTCCCAGGCGGGCACTTCCCACTCCGCTTCAGCCCTCTTGAGCACTGGCCACCGCCTGGGAGAGCGCTCCAGGCTGACCTAGCGAAGTAGCGAGCGCACGCGCCCGGAGTGGCCTGGCCTACCGGGTCCCAGAGCGCGAGTTGCCGCTCACTCATCCTGCTGAAGCCGGTGCTGAGTAGCTTCCCGTCTGCAGTGAAGACGGCCCGCAGCGGGCGGGCGCCCTCGTGAGGCCGGGCTCGCTCCTGCTCGCGGGGTTAGTGGGTTAGAGGGCCCGTCGGCCGTGCGCATTGGGCGCAGACACACATGCAGATGCCCCGCGCTCCCCGCGTTACACTGAGGCTGAGGAGGCAGGTGCAGCCACCCTCCCAGAGCACCCAGCTGGGACCAGCAATGCTAGAGGGTTGCCGCCTTTTCCCAGCCCAGCGAGTCAACTAGGGAGGAAAGGGCCCGGCCACAAGCCAGTGTCAGGCCCCTGCCCCTGGAAGATAGAGCTGGGTACCGGCTGAGAGAAGGGTCCGGGAGCTCGGGTTTCATGCAGGTTCTAGTGGGAGGATAGTTTGCAGCTTTCCCCTTCTCAATCACAAATCGAGGAGCCCTCCTCTAAGCTCCTGAGATAGGGAGGGGAGGGGAGGGAAGAGGAGTGGGGCAGAGAACTAGGAGCTCCAGGCTTACTCAGGGCGGGGAGCTGTGGTTGCAGACAACGCGGGTGGTGGTGGGTAGGGGCACTGGTCGCAGCGGATGGGGTGGAGGTGAGAGCTGGGACCAGGGGCTCAGAGGATTTCAGATGCAGGGGCCTGACGGTTGGTCCCTGGGGTAAGGGTTGGGGAGTGGGCAGGCCAGGCACTCACCGCCACCACCTGGCCCTTGCGGGGGTCGATAACGCGCAGGGTCTTGTCCTTGCAGGTGGTGGCTAGCAGGCTACCATTGCTGTTCCAGCACACGCTGTGGATGATGTCCGGGTGCATGTCGTCCAGGCTCAGGAGCGCCTCCCCAGTGCCCACGTTCCAGATGATGATCACGTTATCACTGCCTGCCCAGAGTGGCCACGCACCATCACCGGGGCCCATCCCGCATCTACCGTAGGCACCCCTCTCTAGGCCCCAGCCCCAGATCTACGGTAGGCACCCCTCTCTTGGCCCCAGACCTGCGCTGAGCAGGACATTCCGGGCAGTGGGGTGCCAGCAGAGGATGCCCACACGCTTCGAGTGGCCTTCTAGTGTGATGATGGGTTCTGTGATGTTTCGCATAGGGGTATAGTCTGGAATCTGCCACACCTGGGTAGGAGGAAAAGGCAGAGGATGGGTGGGATGAGGAGCCACTTTGTCCCTCTGCGCCTCCCTTACCTCCCCTCCTCAACCCTCCAATCCTACTGGATTTCTTGAGTGGTGCCAAATGCGTGGCAGGATGTGGTGGTGTCTGCCTGGGTCAGACACAGCTGGGAGCCAGGAGGGGGCACTGCTGGCTCTCCAGAGACCTCCCTGCTCAGCCCAGCAAGGCGACTTCAGAACACTACCCTCCTGCTCTTCAGGCCCCAAATTGGCCATGGCTATAATTAGTCCTAAGCAGTGCATGCTGGGAGGGGGTGGCTATGCAGCTAAAAATAGCCTGGGAGCTGGGTAGGGCAGGACCCTGGGACCCAGCACCGGCTTACCACCTTCCCCAGAACAGGTGAAGCAGCCCTCCCTGCTTCCCCCCCGCCCAACTACCCATCAGCTTCCAACTGGCTCCTACCATGATGGTGGTGTCATCTGAGGCACTGGCGATGACATTGTCATTGTGTGGGCACCAGTCAATGTCCAGCACAGGGGCAGTGTGCCCAGTAACCAGTGGGTAGTTCTTATCCACTCGCCCTGTCTGGAGGGGTCAGAGAAGGAGATGTGGGGCCATTCTCCTGTGTGATTTTTGGGAGTAGGCAGTGACCCTGTTTACATCTCAATTCTCTATCATCTATTTTCTCTCTTCAGACCCCTCTGCATTTCCACTCCCACCCAGCCTACTTCCTGTACTTCACTGAAGGTAGGCAGAGCGGAAGTTGTTTAGTTGCAGGGAATCAGACACAGAGACGTCAGATGACTTAACCGAGGACCCACTGCAAGATACTGGTAGAGCCAAGACTTGAACTCTTGGTCCTGTGCTCTTCCAATGCACCTACTTGGAGGAGGCTGTTCTTGAGCCTGTTCCCCCAGTTGGGATGTCAATGGGGAGCCCCTGGTGGAAGAGGTCAAGGTGAGATAATACGCAGTGCAGTACCGGACAGTCCTTTCCTAGCCATTTTTGGCAGATCTCCACCTGTCACTGGTTCACCTTGGAACCACAAGCAGCAGGCAGTCCTGGTGCCTGTGACCCCTCAACCTCATGGGGCCCATCTATTTTTGGTCTTTATGGGCTGTTTGTGGGGGCTTTTTGCAGGGGCTGGCACTGGCCCAGACTGTAGGAGAGAAGGTGGCTGTGTGGCACTGGAATGGCAGTTGTAACTGGGGGAGGAGGCGGCTCCAGCTGAAATTTGAGCCCTGGGGATGGTGTCCTTGGATGGTGTCTGCATTGTCCTGAAGTGAGTCACTGGCTATTGTCAGGCCTCTTCCTGACACCTGTGGGGCCTCCCCTAACAAGGTGTAGGGGTGGAATCCAGGTCAAGGTCATGCTTGGTGTAGGGATGGCCGAGGGGCTTGAGGATACTCAGCAAGAGGGACAGTCATTGCCTGGCCCCCATCCCTGGGGTAGGGATGGCTCTGGCCTTATGTGTCATGTCTCCCTGAACTTTGCTCTCATTCACCCTTACTGTAAGAACCTTGGGGGGAAGGTGGCCACAGACTCTGCACAGATACAGCCTGACGGCCCTCTGTGTGAGGCTGTGTGTTGTGCTTTAATCGAATGGTCATCCTGGGCTAAGGAGAAAGCTTCCCTCAAACATGAGAGGGTGTAGCATTAGGAAAGACTGGAAGAGAATCTGGCCAGACTCTGATTCCACAGCTTCCAAACTGTCTCCAACACCCTTCCTGGTCCCTGCGGGGAACAGGGTGTTGGGCTGCGACGAGTGGGTACAGCCACTGCGATGCTGCTGCTTTGGGAAGGGCGAGGGAGCCTCCCAGTGGGTCTGTGAGGGCTTGGGGAACAGGGAGCAGCCAACCCCAAACACAGCCCTCCTGGCCGAGGAATGGGACTAGGTGAGAACAGAGGCTGCTGCCAGGACTCCCCAGGGCCACGGCCAGTGTTCTCCCACCAGCTTCCTTCCCTCATCCCTCACCTTGGCAAGAGGCAGGACAATGAAGGCACCTCCACCTCCAGCCTCCACAATAATGGCCAGGAATTTGGGGTTGACAGCACAGAAGGAGCTGTCCCACGTGACCTTGGACACACGGATGTCCTCATAGGCCTGGTCAGCCTTTGCCGCCTGCCCAAACACATGGCGAAACTTGCTCTGCCGAACCACACGCCGGCTCATGGCTGGGGGCTGCGATGGAGGATCTCAGTGCCCAGAAATGCCTCTGCTCCTTAGTCCTGTAAACAGTGGGAGGGAGGAAGAGTATGCGTGTGTGGTGGTGGTGGTGGGGGGTGTGGAGAGGGTGGCAAGTGAGAAGGGTTATCTGGTCAAGAGTTGGGTATAAATTGATACAGAATCTGGTACTAGAAGCAGGGAGATCTCTTCAAGATGATTAAAGCACAGGAAAGTTCTTTACCACATATGAAGTGCTGCTTATCGCACAGGGAGCTAGGATTTGGGTGGGGCCTGACTTCTTAGAGACCCAGACTGAGGGGACACTGGGCCCAAAACCTTTCTGGAAGTTGAAATGGTTTGGGGAGGAACCTCAATGCCAGGCTGCCCTCCCACTGCCGGTTTTGGATAAGCATCTTTTCACAGAAGTGGTTTGTCTCCTAGAGGCACCTTGTTCAGATTCCGAGGGCTTGGCCCTCAGATCTTGGCCCAAAGCCGGCTAGAACTGCAGGTGCCCCCCAGACCTGCTTCTCTGGCATAATTCAGGCAGATGAGGTTTTGCCTTTTTCTAAAACTTTGCCAAGAAGTTCCTCTCATCAGCTAACCTGAGTCCTTTCTGCTATTGTTTCCATCAATTTCCTCCCATGTCGTTTTGGGGGCATAGCATAAGGTGGATCATCTCTCTTCTTCCCACTCCTCTCTCTACTGTCTCCTCCGAAAGGCCCTAAGCATGGTCTTCTGGCTTTTGCCTACATACTTTAGGTCCTGCTTCTCTGACTCCTGTATTCTACTAACCCCTCCTGGGGCGGGGTGCTCCACCCGGGGTTGGGGGGGCAGATTTGCCGGAGAGGGGAGGGTGAGGTGCTTTTTCTTCAGCCAGGGCCTGCCCTGTGCTCTTCTTCAGGGGCACAAGGGGCTCTTCCAAAGCCCTAGCCACTGCCTCCTGCCCTCCACCGAGCCCCGGGCACCCCCATGTCCTTCAAGCCTCTTCTGCAGCCCGGGGCCTAAGGCCTGGCCTCCCCGCACCCTCCTCGGGCCTCCTGTCCCAGCACTGTGTTCTTGTGAGACGAGGTGTCTGCACCCTGAGGGCGTGTGGGCCACTGTCCGTCCAAATATAGACACCAAGTCTGCCCCGCCGGGGACCGATTTGGGTGGCCGGGGGGAGGGGGTGCAGACCTGTGCCCCCTCAAGAGACCCCGCCCGCTCCGCTATCGGCGGTGGCGGAAGGGGGTAGGGAGGGTACCTGGTCCTGAGCGGGCAGAGGGGCGCTCGCGCTGCGACAGCTCTGCAGAGGGGGCTGGGGGCGCACCGGGGCCGAAGTAGGCGTCAGGGCGCCGGAACTGCCTCTCCGGGGGTCCGCGGCGTTCTGGGGCCCGGGTGTTCGACCGACTGCGCTCTCCCGCCGCTGCTTGCGGCTCTCCGAGGCCCTGCGCCCCTGCAGTCCCAGCTGCTGCTGCCATCAACCTGCGAAGGCGGCGCCCAGACAGGGGCGGGACCAGGGGTGCCCCGCCTTCTCCCGCGGCGGGAAAGTCGAGCGCTGCGGCGGCCTCCTTAGGGCCAGTGGGCCTCGGAAAACTGTCCCAAGTAATGGCGCGTGTGCGCGCTCCTTCCTGCGATCAGCCCCGCCCAGGTGTGGTGGGGAGGCCCTTGTCCCCACAGGCAGAGCTGGGCGCAGAGGGAAGAGCGGACGAGGAGGGGGCGCGCTCCTCTCAGAGCTGGCAGCCACGCAAGATCAGGTGCCCTCGCGCTGCATTCCTGCTGCATTCGCATTCCTAATTTAGCCTGGTCCGGGCCGAGGCTGTGGGGCTGCACCTCCAGACTCTCTTGGGGAGAGGTCCCGGAAGATGTGCCTTGACTCCCTTGGGAACAACAGTTCAAGGGAAGCAGTTGGCACAGGTCTTTGGCCTATCAAATTTTAGACGCCCAGCCTGACTCCTGAAGTCTTCTGGGCCTTGTTTGAATTGGTGCCAGCCTCTATTCCAGGAAAAACCCCTCCTCGTCCCAATCCTCTCAGGACCCAGGGATCTGAGTATTGACCAAGGTTAAAGAGATGAAAAATCTGGTCAAAAGACGGCCAGTGAAGAACATTTTTTCCCCTGTGTCTGCAGTCTACCCGATGCCCGCCCTCTGCCTGCATCTGTTCCTTTGGGTCATAAGGGGGGGGTGGGTAGGGTGGCAGCAGCGTGGAGCCAGTTATGCCTTCCCACTCTCCAGGGCACAACTGGGAATCAATGGAACACGGCTTTCCAGAGAGGCTTCAGTAAAGGGGGGGGGGGAGGAGGGAAGGTGGTGGGAACCTTGAAGGCTCCTTTGTTTCTTGGGGAGAGTCCAAGTGCTACTGGTGGAAGGTGGAAGTGGAGATGTTGCAGTGTCTAAAGGAAAAGAATTTCCTGAAAACCCTGTGGGAGGGTGTCACTCTGTGGTATGGTTTATGGATGTACTAGTAGGTGGGTTCCCCTCCTGACTTCCCAATGGCCTGTCTCACCATGAAAAAGTCCAATCTCATCTTTGGTAGGGCAAGGATGAAGGCCATGGCCCAGATTTTACGCTCCATATTGAAGTACAGTTCAGTGCAGCTGCAGTCCAAATGCTGGACTCCCTCCCGGAGGCCATGGAGAGAACAGGCGTGTGCACCATGTGAGTGCAGGTCATGAATGAGAGAGAAAGCGCTGTTTTTGTTCCTCGGGGGTTATAACTAGGAGCTTGGGTTTGGGATGGACCAGGTGCTTTCCCAAAAGAACCAATCAACTTTCCAAACTTTCATGGGCTTGGATAGGTTTACACCCCCTAGTTAGACTGACAGTCCTCTATGGTCCAGCACCTCCTCTAGTGCCGGGCAACACTCTGATACTGGAAGGTGGGGGAGGAAGGAGTGTTAATTCTCTTGGTGGAGCATAATGCTGTGGTCCCCTGGGGTGTGAAGCTGTAATTTCCTGGTGAAACAAACAGGCTTCTGCTTCCCATTTTATTAAGTTCAGTGTCTAGTTCTCTGCTCTCTTTCCTTTGTCAATATCTAGTTAAACACCAACAGAAACACAAGTACTCAGTGGCTTGAAGAGGAATCGAATCAGATGTCTCTGATTCCTAGGTGCTCCAGAAATAATTCATGTAATGGGGGGAGGTCATGAGGGTAGATGAGAAGTCTCCCATCTATCTAAAGATTCCAGGCCCTGGCTGGTGTGGCTCACTGGATTGAGCACCAGCTTGTGAACCAAAAGGTCATTGGTTTGATTCCCACTCAGGGCACATGCCTAAGTTACAGGCCAGGTCCCCAGTTGGGGGCGTGCAGGAGGCAACTGATTGATATACCTCACACATTGATGTTTCTCTCCCTTCCCCTCTCTCTTAAAAAAAAAAAAAAAAGATTCCAGGAACGAAATTAGGAGGGAAAGACCTAAGTGACTCAGTTGCTCCTTAGTAACAACAGCTCACACTTACATGCAAGACACTGCCCTAAGGGCTTTCCACATACTAATTCCATTCTAACCATCTTCTAAGATGGGCATTATTAATATCCCTATTTTACAGAGATGAGAAAACTGGGGCACAAAGAGGTTAAATAGATTATCCACTGCTCAACTGCTGGTGATGCTGAGACTCTTACCCAAGTAGTCCGGTATCTAGGTCCGTGTTTTTCAGCACCACGCATTTCGGCTTCTCCTGGAAGGAGTGCCACTTTATCTCACAAGTGAGAGTTACGCTTCGCGGCAGAGCACAGGCTGCTGCATTAGTTAGAAGACTAGAGTTCCAGCCCTGGCGTAGTTGCCCTATTTGTGAGGCCCTCTGGGCTGTGAAACGAAGAGGGGCAAGTCCAGTTCTTTCCAACTCTGCACAACTTGCTGGCAGAGGAGTTCGACACGCTGCCTCCTATCCCGAAAGGGTATCTTTTCTCTCCTCTTTCTTTTCCTCTTGGTTTTTTAATTTCATCTTTTTTAAAAATTGAGGTATAATTGCTTACAAAAAACTGCACATAATTAGTGTACATAATTTTGTAAGTTTGGACATATTATATACACTTGTGAAACCATCACCAAAATCCAGGTAATAAATATATCCATCACTTCCAAAGGTTTTTTTGTCTGTTTTTTGTTTTGGTGAGAAGACTTAACATGAGATCTACCTTCTTCTTTTTTTAAAGACTTTATTTATTTATCTTTAGAGGGGAAGGGAAGGAGAGAGGGAGAGAAACATCAATGTATGGTTGCCTCCTGTGAGTCCCCTGCTGGGAACTGGCCTGCAACCCAGGCATGTGCACTGACTGGGAATCGAACTGCGATCCTTTGGTTCACAGGCCCACGCTCAACCCACTGAGCTACAGCAGCCAGGGCAGATCTACCTTCTTAACAAATTTTAAGTACACGGTACCTTCTTGTGAATGACATGCACTATGCTGTGCAAAAGATTTCTGGAACTTACTCATCTGTGTGACTTTATTGCAGTGAACAGATCCCTGCCACTCTCCCCCCACCCCTGGTTATAATCCTGCTAATCAATGTTTGATTTTATGATAAGACTATTATTTAAAAGACAAAAAAAGAGCAGTAACCTTAGGGAACTATCATCATAATGAGACCAGATATCTTTGTCCCAGGTACCAGCAAGATTAAAAAAAAAGTGATTGTTAGGAAAAGATGTGTGGGAATGACTGAAAAGTCCTATTAAAATTGAGAAGCCATTAACTATGTTAGAAGTAAAAGAGGAAGTCAAAGATGGCTCAAACTCTGAGTTTGAGTTTGGGAGGCAACGAAGGAAATTCAGCAAGAGGAATGAGTGTCAGCGGCAAGATGGTGTTTTGGGAGAGGCTAAGAAATAATAGAAACCATTTTAATAATTAAAAGCACAAAAAAGATGTTTTAAATCTTAAAACTGTGCATGAACAGGGGTTATACATTTGGGCCCAAAGCAGGAGTATATGGCACTCATTAAAACATAATTGACATGAAACACACTTCTGATCTACCGAAACCAAGTGACTTTACACATCTGAACAGTTGGCTTTTAGATTTCCTCTCCCATTCCTCTTAGCTTCTCTTCTCAACCCCCTAAAACCTGACCTCCACTCTTAGCACTTAACTGAAACCGCATGGCAAAGGTTATAAATGGTTTTCTCATTGTAAATCCAAAGAGTACTTAAAATTTTAATTTCCTTTTCTCCTCTTTAAGAGAGCTAGGCACTCCATTCCAGAGGAAAGGTCTGGGACTAGGAAGCAGGAATTCTTCAACCTAACCTTCAGCTCCACCATATGGGAAAGAGGGGTGGTGTGCTCTCCAGGTACAGGAACCAGGATTCATAGGTATTGCTTGGACCTGGTATGGCTCAGCCCTGCCCTCTAGCCTTCTTTCAGCGGCCAAGCCCTGGTGGAGCTGTGGGTGGGCAGAGCCAAGGCACAAAGAACCAATCAGGTGAAGAGGCCATTTGGGTTGGTCCTTTCTCTTCTTGTTGCCCATTTCAACTGTTAGCTGGGCTCTACACTGCAATCTGTAGAAGACATGCATGGATTTCATCTTTCATAAAAGCCATTTTCTGGAAGAGGTGTTCTAGCAACTTAAGACATGATTTGGTCCATATGCTTTGGCTAGAAAGCTGAGACTGAACTTAGATTTTTTGGGACTCTAGGTACTCCTAAAATATCTTGGGAGATAATCTGGCCTTCATCATCATGCAACCAGAGAACAGTGGTACTCCCTTCTCACTTGATATGGAGCAGAATCAGAATGAAGCAGGCTGAAATTTTCATTCAAAGCAGTGTTTTCTCTGGAAATTTCAGTGTATCTTATTAGCAATTTGGTGCGGGAAACTGAGCTTTCCCTGTGTAGCAGTGCTGCCTCGTATGTGAGGAATACACTAAATACCTCATGATGGACCTGGGGAGGGATGGGAGAAGTGGGAACCTCTCCCTCGGCTCCCAGCCTGTTTCAGAGAACGGTCCGTTTGGCCCATCTCCCTTCCTCTACCATTGACATCAAATGCTCCTCTTCTAATGTGGGAGAAAGCTGGTTTTTACCTTGGAGAGTCATACCCCATTTCTAGAAACCTCTGAGCGCGCTGATGTGTTGTGCTAAAAGCTTGTAAGTTCTCTCATCAGTGTCCAGAGGTCATCCACCCGAGAATTCCAGTCTCCGCTAGGGCAGGTCATGGCAGCTGTCCCACAGCAGTCACTGCACCACAGATGGCGAAGGAATTTTGGTCCTTTTGCTTATTCATTCTCCTACCTTCAGGTGGTGGCTTTGGCCAGGCCCTCTTTGACCAGGCAAGTTTCCAGCTTAGTCACTTGATTGGAGCCACAATATCTGAAATAATCTTTAGTGATCCTATTTCCCATGCAGTCTTTATTTTGTGGGAGGTAGAAAGTTTTTTTTTTTTTCTTGGAGCTCAGCTAACTCTTAAGGGTGTGCTTGATGAAGATCAAGCACTGAGAAGTGCTTCACGTTTATCACCAGTGTTCCAATACCTATGCCTTCTCCAGCACCCCCCCTTTGTTGCACTTAATTAAGTACACACATTCATCTTCAAAATAAAAATTTATTCAGTCTGTAACAAGAACATTGAATCTGCACATTTGCGCACAAGTTCACATTTAAAAACAGCGGAGCACATCAGTAATAAAAAAATCTATGATACAAGTGGACATCCCAACCACCATGAAGATTAAGGAAGGAGATGAGACCACTCTATATTCTGCTTCAAATGCCTCTAAAAGGTCCCAGAGATTCCAGGGAGCACCTGCTTTATTTAATAAAATATGAGCATAAAAGTTTGGGGTGGCCTGGGGCAAAGGTAACAGTCTTTTGGACTTGTTTTCCACATTTAGAATGAGTCCTATAAAATAATGTAGAAAGAAATAAAAAGAAAGAAAGAAAAGGCACCTTAAGCTATACCAAGCAAACCAAAATCCAATGAAACATAAAAATTAAACAACTCCCTGTGGGCTTACTGACTGGGAAACATTTCAGGGCCAGTTACCCAGTTTTCAGATTGGGTCATCAGACTGAGTTAAGCCCTGGGCATTAGCTCTGCGTGTGCATCAGGATGCTGTCATCAGTGTTGCAGTGAGGACACAGATGGCAGCCCCTGTCCTATACCCCTCGGGCATCTTCTAGCCCATGAAGGCTGATTCCAGTTTAGAAATCCTGTCCTAGATCTCTGGGGCACTGAGAAAACGAGGCTAGTTCTCTTTTCATAGCAGGAGTCAGGCTGAGTCACCCTCCACTTCCAGGCTGGAAAAGTACAGAAGCACCTTACTTACAACAGCTCTCCATGGCATCAAGGGACCCCCAGGTCTGGGACAGGGGTTAGGAGCGCGCAGCTTCCTGCTTTGGTGGCAGGCTTTTCCCTAATACAGGGATCAGATGAGTTGAGACACCAGATACATTTGTCTAATGCATGCCTTGTTCTTTTACTTTGAAAGGGAGAACCAAGTCCAAGATCCTTTTAAGTTGGATTGGTGTCGAAAGAACTAAAATTTCATCTCATCTACCATCAAAAAGCAAAACAAAATTAAACGAAAATGACAGTAGCCATTCACCAGTACAACCATCACTATAAGACATACCATCACTGAGGAAATGACGACTATTTCCATAGAGTGTTGGATGGGAGTGCAGGGCACAGATGGAAGTCAGCTCCAGGTTTTCCCCACTTACCCACGAGGGCTGACCACAATCGCACCGCTCTGTGCGAAGACTCACAGGACAGCCAGGTCTGGGTCCCTGGAGGAGGAGACTGAGCTGCCAACATGATGCACACTTTAATACTCACACAATGTAAACAAAGTATCCACAAATAGTTGTTCAAAAAAGCCAAAGAATGGCTTTATTTAAAAATGCCCTTAAAAGTGACCCTTTTTGCATAACACTTAAAAAAAAACTCCCATAAAAACATCTTTACCAAACATGCCTAGATAGCTTCAGAACTGAAATCCTTAGATGGAACAGGTGAAGATTTCTGTGAGCGGCCATGTCTCAGAAGCTTCAGGTCTATCCAACAGCATCTGACTGGGGCCCTTTAGCAGGAGGGGACCTCAGAACCTAGGCTGTGATCCTCAGGCTGGCTGTCCTTGGAGCTCTTGGTAATTTCCAAAACGAGAAAGAGGAAATATAGTAGGGATAAAGGTACAGAACCAGGGTAATTCTAGATAAAGAGCCGGAAGAGGCTGAGATGCTAGGAATGATCCCAAACATTCAGAATCTGAAAGGCAACCAAAATGAGAAGAGATGAATATCACTATACTACAGCACTACATGTATACTATAATATACACTACTCCTAAGTGTTTCTAAAATTAAGAAAGGGTAAGGGTTTCTCTCCTTCCTACTGGCCAGATAACCATCCAGATTACAGCTCAAAATCCGTGTGCTGCTGGGGATTTTACCCCATGCACCAAAATGTTACTTTTTACACACACACACTCACACGCATGGTCCTCCATAGTAAACGGGAGCCAGACTATGGCGGTTTTCAAAAATGGTAAAGAGAGGCACTGAGCAAGAGGTCAAAGCCTTTCCTACTCATCTCTGTCAATCTACCAGGCTGTTGTTCCAGGGCCGAGTTTTCCACGAACAGGAAAGGGAAACAGGTCGCCCGAGATTATCAAAGTTTGAAGAGAAGAAAGTCTGAAGTCCTTGATAGCTCATCATATTCTTTTCCTGGACATAGCTCAGCTATGTAAATAACACAAGAACACACAGCTGTGGGAGTTCGAGAGGGCTGGCAAAACCCCCATGGCACTGGTTGAATTATAGACCTTGTGTAGAGGACGTTTATTTAGGCAGGAAAATGAAGTGATAAAAATTATTTTTGAAAATGGAAGGCAGAGCAAGAATGCTGACTCTAGTGATTTTCAACCAGTGTGCCGCAAGACTTTTGAACTTGCAATACCTGACTGTTTAGTCAGGGGCACTGGCCTCTTTTCCCTTCGATTGTCAAATTAAACAATGACAACAGCCAACACAGCAATAGCCACCTGATGTGAATGCCCTGTCTTGAACCATAGATATATAGGTCATATATATTATATAATATTATATTATAATAGAGTTGCACCTTATTGGTCACATCACATAATAAAGTTGTATCTGATTGGTTAATTCTTGGTACCAAAAATCCTTATATGTAAGCATAGGCATCTGATCTTTAAACAAATCATTTGGGGGCAAAAAGGGCAGTTAATTACTATTTTTAAATCAATCAAAATTATGCCTATTTTCTCAGGTTGGCAAAAAATGTTTTTGCTGTGCCACAGAATTTTAGTAATTAGTTTGCGTGCCATGAGATGAAAAATTGTGGCAAATTGCTGCTCTACTCTTTAACAAACTTTTTGTTTTTCTCCACAGAATTACAGGGTTCGCTTCCCATCTTTGTTGTTATTTAATGCAGTGAGAGTGAGCATCAAACACCGTAGGAGTGGGGAGAGAACAACACAACCTTGTTTATCCTACTTGTAGTTCTTAACGTGAAGGATGTTAACATCTCAAGGGATCAACATGACTGAATACCACTCTCTTAACCTCCCAGCAAATCCTCTTCTTCCCAGCCCTGCCAAAATCTGTCTTTTCCTGATCATAATGGTGGTGGAATTGCCTCAGTAACACAGGACAGTTTAGAAGGATGAGCTCCGGAAAGTCGCAGCCCTGTCTTGCAAGCCAACTCACACTGGTATATACCACCTAACAAAACACTTTACAACACAGTCAATATCCAGGAATCACAAAGCTGTGTGCAAGACACGTTTGAAAATTTAAGCAATCTATTTAGGGACACTACAGGTACATACAATCACTATACCATAAACACACATATAGCAGGTTTCTGTCCGATCTGCCTCCTGGTAGTGAGGTCAGATGCAACCACGGCTCCCACAGGGCAACTGGATTCACAGCTCCTGGAGTACTCATGAGTGGCCTCCATCTGCCTTTCCTCTCACCTTCGGGTCACCCTACTACCTGCTCCCCCAAACGCTGGACTCTGATATCACCCTGACAGTCTGTGCGGTGATGAATCAAAAACCTGAATCTCAAGTCTATACTAGGCCAATCTCTCAGCAATGTGGACACCAAACTAAGCCAATGGGAAGCAAATTTTCAAACCTCTTCGGTTTTGATGAGGGTGCTTCATTCCAGGCTAAATATGTTTTCTGTAAGCTGAAATAGGCTTGTTTATGGCAGGTGCTCCTCTGTTACGGATCTCCACAGCAGCAGCAAAGCAACAGCATCCTAAATGGAGTCATTCAGGGCCTGCAGCCTTTCAGCCTAATCCATTAGGAGCTTCCATCCTGGGAAGCAGTTAATACTCCTATACACTCCCTGGCTGAGGTTCAGCTACTGGCAAACAACTCTGGGATTTCAGTCTTAAAGAGGACTCAGCCTTCAGTCAAACTGTGATCTAATGGGAACCTAGGCTTAGGGGTTTCTCTCAGGAGGAAATTACTAACACATAATTTGGCAGGCACTGGCAATTAGAAATCTCCATTTAAACAATTAAAACAACTGTCAATATACTCTGCAGATTCCTACCAACACCCACCAGTTTTATTTCTGTGGTGTCTGTGTTTTCCAGTTGCAGTTTTATTCCTTTTTTAAAAAGAATAAATCAAACAGACCCTATGACGTTAACAATAAAACACTGTAAGAAAGTGACATTATGTACATAAATACTGTGTAAAAACTAGAGAAATGACAGATCTTCCAGGAAGAGAAAGAGAAAAAAACTTATATCAAGTGTTAACAGTGATAATATTAAAAAGAAAACTTTGCATCAATGGAGGTTATACAAATGTAATGTAACGATACAAATATCACCAACGAAATTTAAAAAAAGGAAGTACTGGGAGAAACAGCATGAGGGAACAAAATAAACTGGAGAAAAATATGGCCATTAAACTCAGAGGCCCACAGAATTATTCAAGTAATGGAAGGGTTAAACCCTACATATGTATTCATTTTACAAGAACACAGTGACTTCCAATTGCTGTTTCTCAAACTCGTCCCCGAGGCGCCTCGGTGGGGAGGATGCTGCAGAGCACAGTTCTGGGCAGGGAGGGCTGGAGCCACCACCTGTGTGGAGCCTGTCGCCCCGAAGACAGTGAGCAGCAGCCTCTTCAGTCCCTTATTTCACCAACTCCTTCTCATGCCTTCCTCTACAGAGGACTTTTCTGGTTTCATTTGGGGTTGACTCAATTTAATAGAAAAAAATTTGCTTGACAAGTTTACAAAGCCAGCCATCATCATGCCTTCTGTAATGATCCACTCTGGAATATCAGCAGAAATGGGTTCTAGAACAGCCCCTTTGAGAACCAAGCGGAATCTGCCCACTCCAGGAACTCCAACGGGCTGGGGCTGGAAGCCAAGGCTGAGAGGCCACACTCATGTCCGGCTGCCCTTGAGCCCATCTGATGCACCAGGTCTGGAGAGCAAACCACCATCATGCAGGCCCGAGGGGTGAGGGGAGCTTTTCAATTTCCGGCTTCACCCCACTGCTCATCTGCTTTCTTCCTCTATCAAGCAAACAAGCATGCCTTTCCTCAAGAGGGCAAAATAAGGAGCAGGTGGCAGTTGATTGAAAAACAGCAATTTGCCTTTGATAAAGGTGTTCTTTGAAAATGAGTATATTTTGAGGTTTGAATTTTCTAAAAATAAAAAATGATAAAATGGTCTTGCTGTCCAAATCAATCTCTCTCACACACATACACAAAGGAAAAAAAAAAACCCAAACCCTGCATGCGCCAGGAACAGTAAAATGACCAAAATACTATAAAATTAACCAATAAAGTGCATGTTCCTTACATATTACACCTGTCCCTTTTACAAACATTTCTTTTAGAAAGTCACATGTGTAGGCTCAGAATCACATGGTATTATAGAAGGGGTTGGTTGTCCTTTTTTTATCATTTGCTTTTTTCAGTCTCTTAAGGGGGTGAGTTCTGCTGTGCTGCTGACGGGCAGCCAAAGCCAGCCCTGCGGCGGGGCCTGCACACTGCAGCCCCTGGGTCTGCAGCAAAGCAAGGCCTCCTTCAGCACTAGTCAATGCAGGTCGTGCCTTGGGGAGCAAACACTGCTGACTGTAACCAAATTCTTTGGCATACTGTACAAGGGGCCTCTCCACTGGCTTGCTCTGTGCGATACACTCTGTGGTTTTAAGTTGCTCTATAAAATACTTGGTGGGCTCTGGGTTCTGGGGGCCATCTGGGTTATCTGGAGGCTCCTGGGCCTCCAGGGCATGCATGCCTGAGTCTGTTCTGATGAAGGGCTGAAGCAGTTTGAGATGAGGGGACTCAGAGGAGACAGCCTCCCTCTCCAGTAAACAGTCTTTACACAGATCCAAGTAACCTAACTTGGCGAGGGAAGCTGAACGCCTCATTTGGGATGGTTTGGTGATCCCTACCTGGAAAATCGCTCGGGACTCGATTTCTTCACCGTGCTCCTTCAGCACACCGGGGCTGTGCCTGAGACTCTTTATACTGTCACTACTAGAGCTATATGGGAGTCTATAGGCTACAGGTGATAGGTCCAGTTTCTCTTGTAACTTTCCAATGTTGTCACTAAGTTTGTTAATTAAACTTAAGTCTTCACTACTTAACTGGGAGCCCTCATATGGCACTTCACTGCCACTGGAGAGGGGGCCCCCCTCACTTTCTTCCCAGCTACCCTGCTCCGTGCAGAGCTCACTGTCTGTGGTGCTACTTTGCTCTGTGAAGCCTTCCAGGTGAACCACAGTCTGGGGATGCAGGTAATCCAAGTTGGCAGATGGTACATCGGTTGTGTGACTGACAAAAGGCGCTGCTGTGTCCAGGACTATTGCCAGGCTGCTGTCCCTCTCTTCAGGGCTGCTCAGGGTGGAAGTTGGGTCAGTGGGCCTGTCGTGCTCAGGAGAGGAAGAATGAGGCAGAGGTAGCACTTTGTGGGGCAGAGAGACCTGGCTGGAGCCCAGTGTCCTGTTCAGATTTTCATCCAATGCAGAGAGGACAGTGACGGCCTTCTCCACTGTCACCTCCCTCAGTTCTTGCTCCCTACTCTTTTCTCTGGTGGCCACTTCACCCCCAGGCCTAGTGTGAGCAGGCGATGTAGCTGTGTGGGTACACTCAACGACTTCTATCTGCCTGGGAAGAGGGACTGCCTGTGGCTCGGATCCCTGGCATGAAACCATAGTCCTCTGCTCCCTCAGGACTCCCTGATGCTTGGTTCCAGCCTCTGACTCCTGAGGAGCTGGTGAGGGATGAAAATCCAGTAGCCTGGGTGTGGGAACAATGACATCTGGCTCACAACGCAGTAGTGAGCCAGACTCAGACCCACCGCATTTCCCTTTGCCCTTGTTCATCTCTGGTTCCTTGGGGACAGATGAATGTTCTAGGGTGGCTTCATCACTCTTCCCTTTCGGTGCTAGGTCTGCCACAGAGGAATCATTCTTGGAGTTCTTGCGAGTGGACGATGAGGTACAAGCAGGGGTGGCACTATGGTGCTCTTGCTCCTGCCGCAAGCGCTCCTCAAACTCCAAGGTGGCTCGTCTCACAGACCCAGGGCACCACTTGGTACCTGAGTGCATCCCTGGGCCCCAGAGCTCTTGTTCCCCCTCAGCTGGTTCTTCTTCTTCCAAGTCTGTGATGGATGAGTGTACAGTTAGGCCGCCTTCTGGGTCCCACTTCCCTGAGTCTTTGGCTAGTTCAGGCCGGGCTGAGCAGGAGCCCTCATTCTGCTCCAGATTTCCGGGTTTGTTCTCTGGAGCCTGGGGCCTGTCGAGGGGCATCTCATGGACGGTGTTCTTCTTTGGTGTATGGCATGAGTTAGATAAAATGTCTCCCTTTAGCTGAATCTGTCCAACTCCTTGACTAATAGATTCAATCTCAGTGACAATTTCTTTGACGGAAATTGCATTTTCTGAGTGAGACTGCATGAGAATGTCTGGGCTGACCAGTTCTGAGATTGCCTAAGAAGAGAAAATAGTGAGATGGTTATGGCAAATTGTAGTCAAATTGAAAATGCCAGTTTTTTTGTTTACTGATCCTCTGATCCAGGAGAACCTTCTGGCTACGAGGACATAAATCATGAAGTGGCTGGAACTGTCCTCTGCTGAGGACTGCATGCTGACCATCAGTTCTGTTGAGTGAGAAGAAAGCAACGGGTTCATCAAAGGCAGAGATACAAAATTAGTTACAGGTTGTATCACTGTCCACTGAACTTTCTGTTCTGTTTACTCCACTAGGATGCCAATCTAACATCTTGCTCCAAAAATGAATAGCAAATAGCACTGGAGGCTCCTAATTTTCCTAAGACCATGAGCCTTCAGAACCTAGGTCATACATACTGGGGTAAAGGAAATTCTCTCTGGCCTGTATCAACTGCCAGTTAGATTCTAACCGAGTCTGAAGGGAAGAGTTCCATTCAAGGGCTCAGTGGCCACCTTCAGCACGCCCAGTGTTAGACACGGCAAGGAGGCGATCATCTGATGTCTGATTTGGAGACTCTCTGCTCCCTTCTCGCCTGCCACAGCTTTCCCCCATGGCCTCCCGCTTCTCGTAGCAGCAGTATCCCAGCGTGTGAGGACGCTGGGCATCTGATCACACAATTCCTAAGTTTCACATGGCTCCTTCTGGGAAAGGTTTACTTGGCTCATGTGGCCACGTGCCTGAGCAAAATTTGAAACCATGACTCTGACATTTTACTGTTCTACCAGTTATGAATTCCCAGAGTACTTATTTCAAAATTTAGAAATGGCCCCATGGACACTTCTTAGAGTGACACCATTATGACCACTGATCTATCATAACATTTTCATAAGCCTACAAAAGTACATTTCCCTAGGAATTATTCTGATCTTTCCTCTTCAAAAGAGAATCAGAGCGAGCACAAACTAATAAGGTCAGTTATGCCTTTGGGAGAAATCTGCCAGGACGTCAGATGGAGGCAGACTTGACAGGACCGGAGGAGAAGCCACAGCGGGCCTGGCGTGTGCACGGGCAGTGCAGGGAGTGCTCATATGACCAGGGACTTTGCAAAAAAGCTATTTCTGTCAGAGCTCCTACACCTGCTGATCCAGAGGAGATCTCAGGTATTCAAACTTCCCAGTAGAAATGAAACAGAGGCACAACCTTTGGGGAGAGAAGACAGAAGCAGAGGCAACGACTGCCCTTGGGTAGTTAAAAAGAGGGAATGATGGACCCTGGCAGGTGTGGCTCAGTGGATTGAGTGCTGGCCTGCAAGAAGCAACCAACTGATGTATCTCTTGCACATCCTGTTTCTCTCCCTCTTTTTTTTTCCTCCCTTCCCCTCTCTCTAAAAATAAATAAAATCTTTTTTTTAAAAAAAGAGAGGGAACGATGAGTCATGGGCAAGGTGGTGGATATAAAGAGACAGACATCATGTAATATCAAGAATCTACTCAGTTCCACTGAACTCATTAAATGAAGTCTGGTATGTAAGAGTAACTATGTCACTATTTACTTCTCAACTGCTGTGCTATCTTAATGTATTATATTGATTAAAATGCACCCCAATTTCAGAAGTCTCAAAATGAGTCTTAGAAATATTGATATACAGTAATTCTTTCCCTGGTCTCATGTAAGAGCTCATATGCCACTGAGAAGAATCTTGAGATTCTGTCTGCTCTCAACTCATTTCCCCAAACCATCCCTCAACTCTTGACTACCACAGGGTCTGAGTTGAAGGACAATTCAGAAACATTATTAACAGCAAGAATTCAGTATCAGAAGCAGGTGCTACTCCAACACCTATTTACACATGTCCAGTCTTTGAATCTCCTGAGACAGAGGATTTTTCAAACAAATCCTTCCCCTTAGAGATAACAAGTCTCACTCACGCAGCACGTGAGTCCCTGGGACTTCATTACTGGTGAGATCTGATCTGAACTGCAGAGGGCCAGAAAGGGGACTGCTCTTCATTCAGCCAGGACATTTGTTTTGGCTAACTAACCCCTTCTTTACCTCATCCCCTCTCAGACGTGCTGCCAACGACACCAAAAATAAAAAAGATAAATTCCTCAAAAGGCAACTGATTTAAAAAATATTTAAGCCCTAAGTTTTCAAGAAAAGTCTGAGCTAGACTCTGTCTCCCATACTGCCTTCCCAAATCTTTAGCCACATTAAAAATAAAGTGAACATAGCAGAACCCCAAATATTTTGTCTTCAAAGAGAAGTTCATTAGGTGGAGAACTATAAAGATAGTTTTTACCTTTGACTGTTCCTCATCTATTGAAGATTCTTCCGATGCATGGGGAGTATTACTCAAAGAGCTGCTTCTCTGGTCATCAGCTGTCACTTCAGAAGGGGCTACTTCTACCACCGACAGTCGACAGCTCTCACCCCTTCCTCCACCCAGTTCTTCCATCCGTGAGTGGGAAAAAGATCGTGACCGTGTTTCTTGAGAAAGTTCCACAAACTTCTCTAGGGCGCTAAAAAAATCAATGCGATCTGTACTGAAATCTGTGACTTCAGCTTGGCAACTGGGTTGGGGGCTTGGTGACTCAGGGTCAGGGGACATGGGGAGGTCTTTCAGGCGAGATGTCAATTCTTCCATAGGCAGTAGGTGGACGTTCACGTCTACTTTCAGTGCGTCTGTCTCCAAATCTTCGACTGTTAAGTCTGGAAACTTGTTGGGCATTTCTGGGGCCTGTCCAGGTTGAATTAAGGCTTTGGATGCATGGCAGTTGTCAAGAGGGAATTTTGATTCATTGAGACAACACCCTGATGTGCATCCATTGATGTCATTTAGGTTTAATTCATCTTCAATCTGTCCGGCATGAAATTCCCTAGAAGTGAACTCCAAGCAGATCATTCTTTCTTTGGTACACAGGCCTTTCTGATTTTCATCTTGTGGGACGACATGTTCTACAAAGACAGGAGGTATGGGTGGGTGACCTTCCATGGTCTTCACCTCTGCAATCTGGTCTGCTGAGGTGGTGATCTCCTTCTTGTTGAGTTCTAGCCCTGCTTTGCAGATGGGTTCATGGTGGTCTGAGAGGTCACTATCTGAATGAGATCTCCAGAGCTTGTTATGCCGCTGCTTGCTGTGGAGGACACACACAAGAGACGTCTTAGTCTAGTCTGCGAAAACAATCGACACCCCCCCCCCCCGGAAACTCTTCCAGATAAACTTAAAGTTTAACCTGCAAAATGCTCTGTTAATGCCCAATGAAAGTAAGCAATAACCACTTGAAAAGATGCTCCATTTAACTAACAGCAATAAACAAACCAACACAAAACAAAACAAAACAAAACAAAGGAAACAAATAAATAGGAGATCTGATTTTTTAACCTATGGGGCTGACAAGAGCTAACATGGTTGCTAGCAGCCAATGTTGATGACGGTACTGGCCAAATAAGCCCTCTCATACACCACAGTTAGGAGGAATATGGATTGTAGCATTTAAAAAAATATATTTTATTTATTTATTTTTAGAGAGAGGGGACGAGAAAGAGAAATAGAGGGAGGGAAACATCAGTGTGTGGCTGCTTCTCATGCGTCCCCTACTGGGGTCCTGGCCTGCAACCTGGGCATGTGCCCTGACCAGGAATCAAACCAGCGACCCTTTGCTTCACAGGCCCATGTTCAATCCACTAAGCTACACCAGCCAGGGCTGAACTGTAGCATTTTTAAGAATGAACTCTGGCTAGGGGTGGGCAGGGCAAGGGAGAGCAATGGGAGGAAAATGGGAACAACTATAATTGAACAACAATAGAAAAAAAATAGAACTCTGGAAATAGTTCTCAAAAAAATCACCAAACTGCCCTGGCTGGTGTAGCTCAGTGGATTGGGCACAGGCCTGCGAACCACACGATGGAGGTTCGATTCCCAGTCAGGGCACATGCCTGGGTTTCAGGCCAGTTCCCAGCAGGGGATGCACGAGAAGCAACCATACATTGATATTTCTCTCCCTCTCTCCTTCCCTTTCCCTCTAAAGATAAATAAATAAAACCTTAAAAAAAAAATCACCAAACTAGTAACAGTTCTTTCAAGGAAGGCAAAAATACTTCTGGGGAGGGCTTTACTTTCTACAATTTCTATAATTTTAGAATTTTAAAAATAATGACCGCATTTAAATTAATAACCAGAAAAAAATCATTTGAGTAATACAAAGAGAAATAGTCCATGGAACCTCATTACAAATCCTCATAATTGGGATTAATGACTGACGTGGAAGTGTGAGGAGGGTGGTAATTTTTCTCGAATCAGACAACAAAGATAAGGCTAGTAAATCTGGTGAAAACAATTGGTAACAAATGGAAGAGGATGAGCAAGAAGTACAGGCCCCTTTCATAAGGGTTTTTGGATAAAAACCATCAAGCTAAGGTGATACCTGGAAAAGTAGGTGGGCCAGAGGAAGACCACACACACACACACACACACACACATCCATACTCTGATTTATTTTATGGCGGGAAGGTCCAATGTGGGGATGAGATTTCATTTCAAACCACACTCTCAAACAAAGAAGCACAGTTCCTAAAGCTCTAGCCAAAAAGAGAAAGGTGGCCCCGTGGCTGGTCAGGATCATTTGCCCAGGGAATAGGGCACTAAGTGGTTTATGGGGTATGGTTTCCATGACTTACAAGCTGATGAAGAGTGACCTAACCGCAGGGTAGAAAGGGAAACAGCACAGCTCACCCTGGGCTCAGGGCCACGCCTGCCTCAGAGGCCTGTAAATCTCTGCTGAGTCATGTGCCTGCACTAATGTGAACCCCTGTTTGTTCTCAACACTGCACCTGCTCTCAGCTCCCCCTTTACTACTTGGGTGGGGATCTCTCTGACTCAGGCCTACACAGCAAAAGGATGCTTTTCTGGGTAGGAAACAAACAGGTCAATCTGTTTATGAAGACAAGCTATAATCAATTAGCTGGGTGTAAATTAGGGTCTTCACTCTTTCCAAGCTGCACGAACTCCAGCCACCCCTAGGAGGAGACAACATATCACACATCCCAAATGACTGGCTGGCTGTGAGAGAGGGGCAAGCTGACTGGTTGGATAGGCGAGGTCTAAACACTGTGACCAACCAATGCCAGTGTGTTTCCCTTTAAAGTTTCTTCTTTCACATATAGACACCCTGGTTTCCTGATCTCAATATGACTGTGCTCTCCAAGTTCTATCCCTCACCTATGAGCACGTCCAAACCTGCACCAAGCCCTCTCAGCCACCACAGCAGGACAATTCCTATCATACCAATGACCAGGACGACATCTCTGGGAGTTCTCATCCTTCTAATAATGTAAAAGAACATCTTATCAATCAACAGGTAAATAGGATGTTTTCATAATCCCAAGAACCCTGCAAAGTATGATTTTTAAAACTGCCTGTAAATCACTAACTAATCTTATGCTAATAGGCACAACAGTGCCTGTTTCAGAGGAAGAGGGTGACATCATAGCTGCTTTGCCCAGCAGGAACTTCCTTCTCTTCCTGGAAGAGATAATCATCAGAAAATATTGGCTCAGGGTTCTGGAATTAAACTGACACCTACTTGTAAAGGAGAAATAAAAATCCCAATCTGAAGACAGGTCTGATTCTGCTGCCTTTTTCACCTGCACAGGAAGGACCAGCACTGGCAGAAGCATTACCATGGCCTTTGAAGCACTGTTGCTCCCTGGGCCCTGCCTGATCCCCCCCCTCCTCCTCCCCACTCAGGGGTTATTAACTTCTCTCCTGCTCATCATTCCCTTCCTTTTCTTTACAGAACCATCACATTTTGTTGTTAATAATATACTGCTCAGTTTTTCATGTTTTGAACTTTATATAAATGAAACACTGTATGTATCCTACAACTGTTTTGTTGCCTAACATTATGTTTTTAAGATTCATCGATGTGTGTGTCTGTAATTGCACAGAGTGGAATTTACTAATCTATCCTGTTCATGAACAGTTCTCCTACAAACAACACTGTCATGGCCATTCTTGTGCCTGGTGCACAATTTGGTTTCTCGAAGGTGTTTTATCTACAGGAGCAGAAAAGGTGAGGCATAGAGCATGTTTAAATCATGTGTTAGTCTGTAGATGCTTTCCAGTGAACTCTTCCAGAAGCCAGTTTATTTTAATGCTCCCTCACTGGTTAGAATAGCTAGAAGGCACTGGGTCATACTTATTATTTTAATTCAGCTGACTCCCCCCACCTGGTTCCATATAGGTAGCAGGTAAACAAGTTGCCAAAAAGAACTTCAGAGTTGGTTTATGACCTGGATGATGCAATCACCTCCTGTTCTTCCCCCTTGAGTGGCCTCTGACCTGAACTTGGATTCACACAAACACACTGACACATGTGATGACTGGGCCATGTTGAGTAAGAGTTTGGCCTTTTACTCAGTAAATGAACAAGGAAGTCTAAATAACAGGACACACACAATATCCCATTCTCTCGTCTCAACCTGCTTTCTTTCTGATTGTTATATGTTTGGTAAAGAACTAATTCTGTTTGAGAAAGTTATATAGAGGAAAATAGTGCTAAAAATGGATTATCAGTTATAGCAAAATCAGGTTGTTTATAGTTACTTCTTAGAGCATTAGGCAGCCTGTAGGAAGAAGAAACAGAAAAAGCTTCAATTGAGCATTTTCTGTGTGCTCTGCTTCAAGTTTATTTTTCCAAAGAGCTGTTAAGCCCTTTAAATGTTGATTGTGACTGGCTGCACTTGACCGAGAATCCAGGTCCTCTCATTCTTTGCTTCCCTCCTGCAGGCTGACCACTGCGCACCAGCTAACTAGACTTCAGCGTCTCCATCATCAGCAAGCCCAGGGTAAAACAATTCTGCCTCCTCTGGTCCTGGTCACAAGGATGTTCAAAGAATCAAAGCTGACATCTGCGAGGACATGTGGCACAAACTCTCCCTGGCCACCACCCAGTTTTCTTCATTGCCTTATGCACTGGAACCTAATATCACAGACACATGGTCAGCTTGCAAAAGCCTGAAATCTGAACTTGTCTAATGGAACATAAATCTGCCAGGTACCTGCATGATCAGAGTGCAGAATAACAAACAGGGCTGCTGGCGGTTTAATGAAGGGTTTCAACACACACACACACACACACACACACACACACACACACACACCCTCTAGTCTCACTCCCACCCCCCAGCTATAAAAAAATTAGGTATGAAAATATCAGTGGCTTTATGATATCCTCCTTTTAGTTTTAAGGGAAAATATTAAATATTAGCCTTCCCCAAACTCTCAAAGACACAATGAAACAACTGAAATAGGCAAAAAGTCTCTCACATTTCAGAGGGGCTATCGCTGTTTGGCCCTCAGCCCCACATTCTGATGAAGAGACTATAACTAATTCATAAATCACTACAGAGACCTGATGCCACTTTGCTAAACTTCTTTTCTACTAAGAGGTAAAAGTACCAAGCTGAGACTCAAACAGAGTCTGCCACCTTAAATTAAGTACCCAGTGCCACCCTGGATAACCACGGGGCTAGAGAATGTTAAGATCAAGGCTCTTTCTCTTTAGGAAAACTACCACATGCTTCCTGGGTGAAATTATGAAACCTAAGACCTGAGTACCTGGCTAGGAAAGTTACTTTGCAAACAGAATGAGTGAGATTTTTCTAAGGATGTTCCTCTCCTGGTTACCTGAGCTGCAAAACTAGATGGAGCTTCAGATCATCAAAGGAGTCTGGGGCTTTTCCTTCTTTGCTTTTCTGAGCAGGCAGTTCCTGGAGAAGCCCTTTAGGGTTGAGCCAGAGTATGCGGGGTCCAACGCACTTGGCAGTTAGACTGGACGGGAGCCCGAGAGTGCCCTTTCTTGATCACACATCACAGACTGCAGATCCTAATGGCTGCTCATCCAGCAGGCACTCCCACTCTTTGTCCTCACTGGTAGAGGCCTGATTTGGTTGGGGCTCAGGGAATGTAGCACTTCTGTACCACCATAGGGTGAATGTGAATTTGTTTTAGCCAGTCCAGGAAACTATTTTCCTGGCCAGTGATTAGTTTTAAGCACATGACTCAGTCCTGGCCAATGAGTCCTGGGAGGGGTGGGAGAACTCTATTGGGGAGCTTCTGGGAAAGGTCTTCCTCCCATAATTGAAATGTACATTCATTCAGACAGATGCTGTGGAATTTACAGGTAGATGTCTAGAAATGTGGCAGACGTCTGGCGATCATGAGGAGACAAGTTCAAGAGCTAACCCATTAACCAAGGAAGGTAGAGCAGAAACATGAAGAGCGTGCCAAAACTCTTGATTACATCACTGAGACATTACAGTCTACTTCTGTGCTTCTTGCTACAAGTGATGTTAAATTATAGCTGGGTGCTGAGCCAGGTATTTTCTGTGTGCCCCTGCAGATCTACTCTTCAGCTCTCCCATCCTGTTCTCTGCCCCTGAGGCTGACATGGACCACACCCACAGGCCCCCTTGCCTTCTGACCTCCACAGGGTTGGACTAACAGGCAGCCGCAGTGGAAGACTGTGGGGAGGAGAGTGAAAGCAGACCCCTTACTTCCCAGCTCCCTCCTGCAGATTCACTCCAAGTAGGCTATGTCCTTCAAGTTATGGCTCCTCACTAAACGCGCCTTTCTCTCCTTCTAGGTTCTAGTAACTCTCCCCTCCCTCTTTGGACCTTGAAGCTATTACCAAATAGCTCTGCTGACACAAATCCCTTGATTCCATTTCAATCTCACATCTTTGTAAATAGTCCCTTTATGAAACTCTCCTCAAACAATCCTAATCTTAATATGCAGTTTCTTGTTGAGCTCTTGATTGATGGAGGTATTCTGCTACTTGCAGCTAAAAGCAGCCTAAGTGTCACCCCCAGCATTGGATTCTAGTTCTTAAAATCCAGGAGACATCACAATATAGGAAATTCCAGTACCATTTTCCATTCCAGTTTCTAATGAAGTTGGTGTGTGTGGGTGGTGGGAGGCAGTGGTTGCAAGGAGGAGGAGGTACTAAATGGCATATACCTATGTCAAGGAGGGAGAAATAAATGGCACATGTATATATATGTTTTCTGGAGGAAGGAGATGATGAGAATCCTATCTGAATAACCCTTAACAGTACATACTGTACATTTGCACACATTTTAATTTACAATAACCTTGTGAGAAAGGTCTCTTGATTTTCACTTTACAGATGGGGTCGGGTAAGGAACAGAAATGTGCAGTAACTTCTCAGAGGTGTAGCAAGCGGGTAAACCAGGAATGGAAACCAGATACACCGACTCAAATTCTGTGGTTTTCTCATTCCCGAGGACTTGCCCTTCCCGCCAAGAATCAAGCCCAGGAAGGCAGGGCACCAAAAGGAAAGAGGCAGGTGATTTGTGGATTTATGCTGCCCTGCTTATGCTCATCAAAGATTTTTCTGAAATTCCTTTAACATCTAAGAAAAACCACATATGCTAAAAAGAACCCAACCCAACAGCTTGCAGTAGCCTGCAATTCCAGAATAAATACAGAAATTGGCAGGACACATTGTATCCTTCCTCTCAATGGGCCACGTGAGGACACTGCCTAACATCTGTCCTGTGTGTCTGGGAATATATAGTATTTATGTCTCATCCAACCTTCTGATGCCTCTTTCTTGTACCAAAAAGAACTGCTGTGCCCTACCTTCTGATCTAATCTAAAAATGTCATCGACATCTGGCCCCAAAGACCTAAAAATTCCCTTTAAGAATCTTCCCTGCCTTTCGTATCCTTCCCGCCCCCTAAGAGAACGATTCAGATGAAACCATGCCAAGTACTGAGTAAATGGGAGGGGTTTTTTAGTGGAAACCATAATGCTATGCTGTGACCACATTTTCACAATACTTCGGGGGTGGGAGGGTGGCCCCTCTGCCTGGATAGGCTGGAAGGCTATTTAACATTTTGTTCAGGGTAAACACAGCCCAGATTCAAGAGTCAAGACCAAGTCATAAGACTCACTGCAGTCAAACTCTGGCACCAGCCCCAACTGCTTCTAGGCAGCTGTGCCCTCACCCTAAGAAAACCACCTAGAAAATGCCTCCATGAAAAACACAAAGCAAAATCTAGCATTCTGCAGGACTGCAGTATGTGGCATCTCAGGAAGCTGAGCATTAAATCCAGTTTAAGACCTGAATCTTTTTCCCCAGAGCAACTTAAGGCAGCTTTTACCACCAAGGGGTAATACATAATGTAGTGAAATTAACTGCTCATTTTAAAACCATTACCTTGTTGAAATATCTAGTTCTTATTGATACAGGAAGATGTTCAAGACCTAATACTGGGTAGACAGAGAAAGACAAATACTGTATGATGTCACTCATATGTGGAATCTAAAGAAGACGAACTCAGAAACAAAGAGTAAGAACGCTGGTTACCGGGGTAGGGGTGGTAGAAATGGGAGGTACTGGTGAAAGGTTACGAACTTCTAGTTATAAGATGGCAACAAGTTCTGGGGATATCTAACGTACAGCACGGTGATTGGGGCTAACACTGTGTTATATTCCTGAGTGCTGCTAAGAGAAATATTATATATTATTACCACAAGAAAAGAAACGTGTAAAGGAATGGAGATATTAGCTAAGGCTACGTTGACAGGATGTCTGCAACATATAAATGTATCAAATAAACACATTGTACACATTAAACAGTGATGGTCAAGTGCAGGCTAAGTGCTCAAGAAATGTTGTTACAGTTGAAACAGATAAATCAACTGTTCTCTGTGGGACTGAGTATATAAATAATTTTTTCCTTTGTAGTTTTTTACAGTTTCATAAAGCATATACAGGGTGGGATAGATATGGGTTTATAGTTATTCATATGAAAAACAATACAATGATTAATAATAAAAGAATAAACTTTTGCATACTCACAACTATGAACCTACTTTAGCAACACCCTATATATAAAACTGGATTAAAAGATTTAAAAACAACACCCGCCCCCCCCCCCCCCCCCCCCCCCCCCCCCCCCCCCCCCCCCCCCCCCCCCCCCCCCCCCCCCCCCCCCCCCCCCCCCCCCCCCCCCCCCCCCCCCCCCCCCCCCCCCCCCCCCCCCCCCCCCCCCCCCCCCCCCCCCCCCCGCCCCAAACCAAGACCTGGCCAGGTAGCTCTGTTGGTTAGAGCAACATCCTAAAACACCAAAGCTGCAGGTTCCATTCCCGGTCAGGTCACATACAAGAATCAACTGATGAATGCATAAATCAGTGAAGCAATTAATCAGTAGCCCCGTCCTCTTTCTCTCTCTCAAATCAATTAAAAAAGAAGGAAACCAGAGCACTATTTCTGGGATGCACCTTCACACCTCAGATGGGTTATATATATTCTAATTCTGCTCATTTGTTACATGACCAAATTCCTAGGAGCAGGCTCAGTGAAAGCAAGCACAGAAAAAAAAATTAATGTCCAAAGCAGCAGCAGGTACTTTTCTTTCTTTAAACAAATGGGCCAAAAAATTTCTAAGAATTTCAGCTATGCCTAGAATTACCTCGGGAGCAATCAGTTTTTATTTTGATAAGGCAGCTGCATCTGGCGTTAAAATATGTTGAGGAGTGTTTACTAAAATCTACACATAATTGAAAACTGAAATAAGGGAATAGTATTTTCCAACCTTTACAATTTATTTATTTATTTATTTACTTTTAGAGTGAGGGGAACGGAGGGAGAAGCAGAGGGAGAGAAACATCAGTGTGTGAGAGGTACATCAACTGACTGCCTCTCTCACCCCCAACTGGGGCCCTGGCCCACAACCCAGGCTCGTGCCCTGAGTGGGAATCAAACCAGAAACCTTTCAGTTCATGGGCTGGAGCTCAATCCACTGAGCCATACTAGCCAGGACAATTTTCCACCTTTAAATTAAAGAGTGGAACATACGATTAGTTTTGATTAAATGCCTAATCTTCCATGCTAAGCTCAAATTCTTACACCTATTTTGAAAATAATTGGATAGATTTCAATTTTCAAAACGTATGACACATCCAAGTTAGGCTGAGAACCAACTGCAGAGCAAGATGGTTCACCCTGCCCTCGGAAGCACAAAGGATGGAAAATCTGAGAAAGTCACAAAGTCACAGTTAAGGACTCACCTTGCCAACAGGATCCCCTGGTACTCTTCCAGTTGTCTCATGAAGCTGGGGTTGGGCTTAGTCACTGTTCGTCTTTCCTTCACATAGTCATAGGCTCGGTCCAGGTTCCAGCCATACTCCTTCATTGCATAGGCAATCACAGTGGAGGCTGAGCGACTCACCCCCATTTTGCAGTGCACAAGGCATTTGGATCCGTGTTTCCTAGTTTGGAGGATTGAGGTAAGGAGGAAAATACAATAGCGAGTCCACTTTAAAAGCTGGGTTCTAAATGTTGCCAAGTTTCCTGTTCCGTCCTTCCATTTTCTTCTCTGCAATCCATCCCACCTCAGTGTACGTGTATACATCTATAATCAGCTGTGCAGGGAGGGCAGGCAATTCTCATGTACTCAAAGAATATTCAGTGCTAACATTAAGCCTCTTTAACTCATTCAACAAACATTTACCAGGCATTTATCATGTGTAAGACAATGTGCAAGGCATTGTGAGGCAAAGATCAGTAACAGCTTTTCCCAAAAAGGCAGGATTTTGTGAGAGACGCAGACAATTAAAGTTCAAAATGGTAACTGCAATGACAATTGGTCACAGAGCTTGAGGGGAAAATGTTCAATTTAGAGACTGGACCCCACTTGGAGTGGGGGTGGAGGCCAGTCCCTTCATAGCCTTGGGGGAATGTTTCATGGCTGGCATACTTCTGAATTACAGGTGTGGTAGTGATTTATCTAATTTATTCAAAAGTTCTGAATTGCTTCCAGTTCAAGTTCCAGTAAGGGGTTTTGTTGATGGAGGAGAGTAAGACCCAAACTAACCCTCCTTTTTACTCAGAGGTAGCCCTGGATATTATTTTTCACAACACCACAACCTGTGTTCTGTCTAGGGTCTGACTGTATAATCCACAGAGCTGGATGCGACCATGAGATGTACCACATGGCTTTTTCGGTGAGGAAGGTAGAATGAATGAGTAACTATTTTTTTAATGTGGTGGAAGAACAAGAAAACAAACTTACCATACAGTGATACAAAAACAAAACAAAACCCCTCAGTCTTAACATGCCAGAGTTTATTACCCTGTATAAGCATTACTCGATTGTGCCAATTCTGCTAATAACACAGTGCGTGGCACAGAAAAAGCCTTTAAATATTTGCTAATGTGTGAACAAACTTATGGATCTGCTGATTAGATAGATCTGTCAGCTATGAGTAGAAACAACATTTTTAAATCTGGAAAAAAGAATGGTTGCTCTTATCACCAGTGTACATGGGCTGTAATTCTCCCCATGTGGCTATTCCAATGAATTAAAAAAATGTACACATCAGCCTAAAAGGGGAATTCACTTACTCACTCACTGTATTATAGTAGATAAGCTTCCTTCTGGAAGCTTATAATCTTCCCGCTGATGATGGAGGCACTTGAAAGAGTTAAGTACCAGTGCACGGAGGCATGGGTCTAAGTGCCAAAATGAGTGAGCCAAATAAGCTATAGGAATGCAGAGAATAGTCTGGAACAATTAAAACAGTCTCAAAAGGAAGGTAAAATTAACCTCCTCCTTATCAATTACATGCAAAATTTTGGTGTCCTAAGGTTGGTGTGGTGTGTCTGTGTGCTTAGATGATGCCAAACAGCTAGAAAATACAATGCTTGTTTTGTTTATGGCACCACAGGGTTTTCACTTAAACTACAGTTGGGAGGCCAATGCACAGTGACTCAGATGGAAGTGCAGACCTGTGCTCAATTATTTCCCCATCAAGCTCTGACAACTTTAATGCATAAAATTTCAGGTCTATACCTGCAGGCCCGAAAGGTACTCAAAGTTGGACAATCCTAAGAAAAATACAACTTAACATCCACTCCCATGAAAACACTTCATATTGACCTAGGCTTTTCAATGAATGGCTTCTAACTCACGTGGTGAAGGATCTGAAGGCAGGTCTCACCTAACCCAATTTCACCTTTCAGGTTTAACCCCACTTCTCTACCCTCCACCCCCCAGCCCCTGCCAGTGCTGGATTGTGCAGATTAAGCCTGGTATCACACTAGCAGTCCTAAACCCGCCCATGTGTACACAGAGCCTGGAATTCAGGGCTCTTATTAAGGTAAAAACACATGAGGTGCCCAGTGTGCTGTTTGGGAGGCACTCACTCTCAGATGCCAACCTATACTTGCAGGGACCTGAGAGCGAGTGCTTGCTTAAATGTAACCTAGGCGCCTCGTATATCTCACCCTAATCCCAGCCTTGCTGAAACCAGCCTTTTGAGAGGTTTGAGGCCCCCCCTTCATTGAGACTGGGGCCTCACCTAATTCAAGTCTCTTTAGCTGTGACCCTGACAAACTGCCTAGTCTTTTCCAGTCCCCTTTCCTTAAGGCAGGGGTGTCAAACTCATTTTCGCTGGGGGCCACATCGGCCCCAAGGTTGCCTTCAAAGGGCCGAATGTAATGTTAGAACTGTCTAAATGTAACTACTCCTTAACAGTTAAGTGAGAGATCAGCGCTGCTGCCAGATAAAACAAGGTAGAGGGTTGGATTCAGCCAGCGGGCCTTGTGTTTGCCGCCTGTGCCTTAAGGGATTAGACTATTCCTAGGTATATGATGGACTGTGAAATGTGAAATGATCTGAGGTTCAAGTCCTATTTTTACCACTTGTTACTTAACCTCTCTGGACCTTATCTCCACAGTCTGTCCACCTCTGTAGAGAAGGACAGTAGATGCCTCCTGGGTTCTGGAAAATACGGCATGAGAGAATACACGTGAAGCACCTGGCACACAGTAAGCATGCCGTATGTGGTATTACTGGGAATAACTTAATGAAAGAATATAAAATGATCTTCCAAAATATAAAACACTCTGTTAGGCACCGGCTAGGTACTGTGAGGATGAACTCAAAGCTAGAGTACGGGAATTCAGGTAACTAAAAGGAAGAATTTTCTGATCATGAAGGTCCTTAAGTATGGAATTATTTTTAGCCGAGCACTTTAAAAACAGAAGTGTTTGTCTCCTGCCAGGGATGATTTGAATGTGGTCCCACCTGAAGGGGAAGTGTGGCCAACATGAGTTTTTATGGTTCCTGGTATTGAAGGCAAGGAGATCCCCAGAGACTTAAAAAAAGTGTTGACATATTAATACTAATTAATATTAAACACTACATCAATATCATGAAATAGCTTCACTGAAAGGACCAATCAAAAAAATTTTTAAAGGGTCAATTAATTTAAGGAAGATGACAACAGAAAAGCCAGAGAAAAATTTTACTACTTAGAATTCATAGAAGTACAACTTAAAAAAAAAAAGGAAGACTTCCAAAGCTCATTATGTTTGTCTCCTCGTTTACAGAGAAGAGAACCCAGTGGTCTAACAATATGGAATAATTTCTATTATATAACTTTAAAATATCTCCAGTGGCAATTTAAGCATTTCATTCAGAATTTCTCAATTCTCTCACTTCTATTTCCTTTGCTGCAGCTTAAGTTTATTTACTCTTATTTTGTGCTCAATGGAAAGAGCCAACACGAGGTCATCTTCTTCCAGGGGTTTTATCTACTTAAAGGAAAAGTATTAAGTCGCTAGTCATTTTCCCCTAGGATTAAGAAATCTCAGTCTTCTTTTTTTCTTTACTTCCCTTTTCCTGAGTATCCTTAGTGAGTTATCTTCAGCTTTCAGCCCCCAGCCATGAGTGTACACAAACAACAAGGGTAAGAATGTGTTCAGGACCCATTACTCACTTGGCTTTAGAGATGAATTTGTAAGTGTCATTCCAGTAAGCCAGGAGATCCGTTGCCTCTTCATCATATACCCGAATGTTATGATACTCAAAGACTCCTGGGAAGAAGTTATCTATCTCTCGAGTGACATTCAAAATATACCGCACCCTGCAAGGAAACCAAGGGAGAATATTGGCTCTATTACTTAGGCTAAATCCAATTTCCAGCACTGTTTTTCTTACGTAAAATTTGTTTACTCCCTAAGCTGAAATTAAATACTAAAATACTGAAGAAAGCTAAGAAACTAAGAGTCTATACTTACTTAGCACAGACACTGTTTTACAGGGCTCTGGGCATACCTGGGCATCAGGGAGTTACTGGGAGAAAAGTTATCTACCAAGTTCAACATCTAAATTCCATTTTCAGTTTATGTAGTTACACAATCCCATCTTTCATAGTCTTTTGAAAACGTGTCATATTTTACTCCAAAGGTTCAATCTAAGTTCCATGATGTGATAATTCCTTTTTAGTCACTCAAATTACTGGCAACATAATTTACTCTTTGGAAGTCATTTGTACTTTAATCAAGTATCTCCAGAAAAGGGAAAAATTTCCTCCTGTCTTCCTAAACGCCAGATCGTCAGATTTTGCTCTGCTACTCTCTCTAAACTACAGGAAATGCAAATGAGGCCAGGGCTGGGAGGGTCAGGAAAGTTGGACTTAAAATTCTCTCTTGAACTCTCTAGGCTGCATTCCTGGCTGCTATGGCAGCAGATGTGTCTGAGGGCTCTCCCATCCTGAGAGGCCTGCAGAAAAGGGTTTCTGTATCAACTTTCCCTGCTATCTCTCACTGCACAATCTCAATAAAGGCTTGGATTTAATTTGCTGAAAGCTTATCTTTTCTCAAAGTTGTGTGCACTTAGACATCACTGGAGTTTACTCCATCAAGACAACACGGGCTCATTTCTCTGCAGAAGCTGCTTCCTTCTCAGAACCACATGTAGGATTATACAAACCCAATCTCCAAAGTCAGAGAAGTGAGGACAGAAAGGAAGAGCCATTCCCTAAATGGTGTGGCTCAGTGGGTTGGGCCACATCCTGCAAACCAAAAGGTTACCAGTTCGATTCCTGGTGTGGGCACATGCCTAGGTTGTTGGCCAGGTCCCCAGTTGGGGGTGCAAGAAGCAACTGATCCATGTTTCTCTTGCACATGGATGTTTCTGCTCTTCTCTTTCTCCCTCCCTTCCCTTCTCTCTAAAAATAAGTAAATAAAATCTTAGAAAAAAGAAAAAGAAAGGGAGACCGACAGCTAACCAATTCTGTGGTTAAGGTGAAAAGACCAACATTGTTTCTGGGACCTGATTTGAATCTGTTTTAACATAGCATCAAAGTCCTCTACTAGAAAGGATTTAAAAATAAAATTAAAAAGCAAGCACATGCAACTGAGGAAAAGAGTCTAGCAGCTCCCCTAAAGGCTAAACATAGTTACCATATAACCCAGCAATTTCTCTCCTAGGTAGGAAGTCAAGACAAATCAAAACATAAATCCACCTAAAAATCTGTACATGAATGGTCATAGCAGTGTTCAAAATAGTCAAAACTAGAAACAACCTAAATGTCCGTCAACTGATGAATGGATAAACAAAATGTGGTATATCATTGAATAGTACTTTGCAATAAAAAAGAAATGAAGTACTAATAACACGCTACAACATTAGTAAATCTTGAAATACAATGTTAAGTTAAAAAATCATTCCTAAAAGACCACATATTGAATGATTCCATTTGTAGTATATGAAATTTTCAGAATATGCAAATCTATAGAGATAGACAGTGTATTAGTAGTGTCTAGGGACTAAGGGAAAGAAGGGAACGGGGGAGACTGCTAAAAAGTACAAGCTTTCTTTTCCGGTTGAAAAATGTTTTAAAATGCTTGTTGCACAACTGTGAATGTACTGAAAACAACTAAAGGATACATTTTACTTTTTTTCCCTTTTAAAAACATATTTTATTGATTATGCTATTACAGTTGTCCCATTTCTCCCCTTCAATCCCCCCACCCTGCACACCCCTCCCCCACCATTCCCCACCTTTAGTTCATATCCATGAGTGACAAGTTCTTTAGCTTCCACATTTCCCATACTATTCTTGCCCTCCCCCCTATTTTCTACCTATCGTCTATGCTACTTATTCTCGTGATCTCCATTTCTGTGGCTCTGTTGCTGTTCTAGTTGTTTGCTTAGTTTGTTTTTGTTTTTGGTGTGGTTATTAATAATTGTGAGTTTGCTGTCATATACTTTACCTTTTAAAAATATTTTATTTATTTATTTATTGGTTTATTTATTTATTTAGGGAAGAGAGGGAGAAAGGGGAGAGAGAAACAATGATTGGTTGCCTCTTGTATGTGTCCCAACCACAGACCAAACCTGCAACGCAGGAATGTGCCCTGACTGGGATTAAAACCTGCAGCCTTTCACTTTGTGGGATGATGCCCAACCAAGTGAGCCACACTGGTCTGGGCTGAAGTATACATTTTAAATGGGTGAACTGTATAGTATATGTAGTACATCTCAATTAAACTCAGGGAAAAAAAGGCAAGCACACTTCTCTTATTTTATTTAAAATAAAAACGAACAACCTCTCACCTCCAACTCCATACTTCAGTAATGGATTATAGCAGAACAGAACTTCCCAACCCTTTTTATTACAGAACTCTAGGCAGCCACTTCCAACTGGAATTGGCACTCCTTGAAATTTCTTTGTCATCTCTATATAGATTAGCACTTTACTTGGGATTCTAAAGTCAGTAGACTGGTGAAAATAGCCTTTATGTCAAAATTATACTAAAAAATCCCTTATATGTTTTGGGGTATAGATCCCCGAACTGTAATTCTTCACCCACTCAGGTTTAAGAACTAGTACATTTAAGAAACAAGATCTAAGTTGGTATCTGACTATCCAACTACACTGTCTTTTAAAACAAATATGTATATACACACATACATGTATTTGTGTTCTATATTTAGCCTTATAAGTAGTAAATGAGATGAACAGGCCTCAATGCCAGCTGGGACTGTAAGTCAAAAGCCAAAGTGTATTCTGGAGTCAAAGTGTGCGCATGTATGATGGTATGTAATGCACCTGGCCAGCACCGCTAGATCAAATCCCAGATTTCACATAAATGCTGTACCTAGATGCTACTTTCCCACAAACTTTCCCACAAAGTCTGCCAATTTTTCTGTCATTCTTTCACGTTTACTGAGCACCCTATTAAGCTATGAGCTAGGCAGATGTATATTTTACACAAAACTAAAGTAGTCTCTGCTTTCAAGAAGTCTATCAATTTAAACTTTCCAAGTTCTATTTATTTTGATACATTAAATTAAGTAGCCAGATTTCCTCCCCTGGAACTCTTTTATAATTATTTGGCTTGAGTTCTGCTCCAAGTTCATTTGAACAATTACGACATGCCTTTCTTCTGGGGGAAAAGTAAGGAGTACGCATCTCATCAGGTTAAAGATAACCAGAAAGCTGACTTGTAGCTAAGAAAACCGGCAGCCCACAACCAGCCAGGCAGCCATCTCTCTGAGTCTTAGTAAGTCTCATCTCTGCCTCCAATGAAGAATTAGCACGGCCAACTTCCAGACATGATTTTCTTTTCTCTTGTTGGGATGATCTGACCTCCTAAGGCCAAGTACAATAAAAGGATTTAGGCATTAGCTAGGAAGTTAAAAGGAAAGAATGGCAGATTATTGTTTGCTGAATGTTCACTATGGTCTCAATTGCTATAATAAAACTCAATAACCAGGCTGTTGAGGAGCACATTTCTTAACACAAGGTAGGGCTTCTTGTTCGATTTCAGAAGCTTGTCCATTTTACATTTATAACTTAGTCAGCAAGCATCTTATTGAGACTCATGTATTTTTGGAGCCCTAGCACCTAGCATTATGCTTGGCCACAGAAGATACTCATCTGAATGAACAGCTGTGAAACCAACATATGCAGTTTTGCATATTCTAACATAAAACTAGGAGCCAAAGGCAAAACTATAGTGACAGGAGAAAAATCGCTGGTTGCTGGGGTTGGAAGTCAGGGGACAAATGGATAGAGCATAGAGGGTTTTTCGGGCAGTGAAAATACTCTGTGATGCCATAATGATGGATACATTATACACTTGGCCAAAGCCACAGAATGTACAACACCAAGAATGAATCGTAAGCTATGGACTTTGGGTGATTATAATGTGTCAATGTAGGACCATTAACTACAATAAACGCACCACTCTGGTGGGGGATATTGATAACGGTGTGGGGGGGCTATACATGTGCTGGGGCAGGGGTATATGGCAAATCTCTGCACCTTCCCTTCAATTTTGCTGTGAACACTTAAACTGCTCTAAAAAAGCTGTTTTTTTTTTTTTTATAAAGGAACCAGTAAGTACAATTGGTTTTGTACAGCATGACAGGCTTACACATTTGTTTCTGAAAGCCTTGCCATTGAAACAGCTGCTCTTTCTTGGTAGGTGGGAGGATGAAATGGTGGGAGAACAGCAGTTTTAGTTCTTATTAGATTGCACCTGATTAGAACCAATGGGAAATAACTCTTAAGCTTAGAGTAAGTCACTGACACCTCTTTGACTGGAAACTGGTAGAAGCAAAACAGTGATGCTTACCCTCGGTTCTGTAAGTCTTCTAAGTTGGAGGCATTCCATTCGGAGCCCTGTGGAACCAAAAAGACAAGGTTAGGGAGTATTAGCAAATGAACCAAACACAATACTTGAACGGGAGGCTTGTCGGGGAAGAAGCAGAGTTTCTAAAAAGAACGCTGGTATCATCACTGAATTTCCACTCTATGTGCCAGGTACTTTATATGTATGTTACCATGTCTAGTTTTCACAAATGATAGAGTAAGAAGCTAGCTTCGTTTTACGGATAAGAAAACTGACCCTCATAGAAGTGAGATAATTTCTGTTCAAGATCACATTGCTGGAAATGTGCCTTTGACCATCTTCCAATCTAAGTTAAATGTCTGTTATTCTCGTTTATTAGAGTACTCTGATTTTTTCAAAAGCATGTATCACAATTTTTTTTAAAAGATTTTATTTATTTATTTACCTTTAGAGGGGAAGGGGAGAGGGAGAGAAACATCAATGTGTGGTTGCCTTTTGTGCGTCCCCTGCTGGGAGTTGGCCTGCAGGGAACTGGTCTGCAACCCAAGCATGTGCCCTGACTGGGAATCGAACCGTGATCCTGTGGGTCGCAGGCCTGTGCTCAATCCACTGAGCTACACCAGCCAGGGCCACAATTTTTATTTGTGTATTTATTCATGGGCTTTTTACTACCTTTCTCTCTTCCACTGTAATGTAAGCTTCTCTTGTTCCCTATGGAAACCCCTGCACACTGCCTGACACCTGGCAGGTAGTTAATAAACATTTGTTGAACGAACAAAGTGGCATTATTACAAATTAAACTTAGATTCCATTCTAAAGCCCACACTCTTTCTGTTGGATTATGTTGCATGTAAGGAGTGGGGGAGTAGTGTGTGTGTGTGTGTGTGTGTGTGAAGAGCGAATAGCAGCTTCTGACAAATCTAATCAATGTTTCTACCCTTCAGTTGAGTGTTACTATGCACTCATGAATTCTTTTTGAATTTACTGTTATAATCTATTATCATCGCTTTCTTTTTTGACACTCAAATTGTCCTGAATTTGGCCAGTGAGAATATTTTCAAGCAGGCTTGTTTTGATATGACTCCATTAGCCTTTAGCAATTCCTTATTTCCTGGTACCAAAAAAAAATTACTTTAGATTCACTTTGTGAGTGAAGCCCACCATTTCTCCAAGAAGCCCTGGCTTATTTAGTGAAGAATGGTACTTTCTAATCAAGATCTAGGCATTTAAATTAGGTGCCTTCGTAACTAATGGGTGTCACTATTGCTAAAATTTTTCAGTGGACAGATCTGGCACATATTTCCAAATATATAATCAGTTTATACTGGTACCTCTGATTAAAATTTAACACCGCAAGGTGCTTTCTTTCTTGCCTCTCCCCCCATTATTTTATCATCCTATACCACGGTGAGAACCTTGGTTCCCAACAACTCATTTGCTTTACTTACAAAATAGTTTCAAATATTATTACACCAACACCACAACCAACAACAAACCTGTTAAGTTCAAATTTTCTTTGCAGTTCTCTTTTTTAAATTACACCCTACTAAGGGGTACCATCAGAGTATTATGCTTTAAAGTGATTTAAATCTATCTTTTTCTGTGAGGTTATCAATCTGATATACATTTGGGTTCATTTGTTTCTGTTTGTATTCAATTTTTCCATTCTTTTTAAAAAATATTTTTTATTTTTCAATTCCATTCTTTTTGAGTTTTTATGAATATACGAAATTTTCACATGGTTGGAAACCAAAAGTGTATTTAAAAGTAAACTTGAGCCCTGGCTGGGTGGCTCAGTTGGTTGGAGCATCATCGCATAGACCAAAAGGCTGTGGGGATCCATTCCAGGTCAGGGCACATATCTAGGTTGTGGGTTCGATCCCTGGTTCGAGTGCATACACGAGGCAACCGATCAATGTTTCTCTCACACATTGATGTTTCTCTCCACCCACTTCCTTCCTGTCTCTCTAAAAGCAATAAATATATCCTCAGGTGAGGATTAAAAAGCAATAAGTAAATAAAAGTAAAGCTGAAGTCTCACTCCTACCCCTATCTCTTCAGTCCCCATGGGTAGCCATTTTCATTAGTTTCTGGCTTATTCTACCTATGTTCTATTTTGAAGAAAATATATAAGCAAATATATAACTACTATATCTTATATAAAAATAGTATACTACATATACATTTTTTACTCTTCACTTTAAAATGTTTGATATATGGTAAACCACTCTATATCATAGTTCACAGAGATCTTCCTTATTCTTTCTTACATCTGCACAGTACTTCATTGGGTAGTGATATAATAGTTTATTACACCACCATCCTGTGAATGATGTTTCACATTTGTGGAAGCAAGATTTCTGGGTCAAGGGTAAATGTTATAGTTTTTTTAGAGACATTGCTAAATTTCCCTCCATAGAGTTTAGAACAATTCTGCATTCCCACTAGCAATGTATAAAAGTGCCAATTCTTCCAGAGCCTCGCCAACATAAATGTGTTTAAAACTTTTGAATTTTTGCAAATCTAGTAGGTGTGAAATGTTATCTCAGTGTAATTTCAATTTGTGTTTCTTTTAAAAGTGAGCAAATTTTCAATATTTCAGGTCCATTTCTATCTTTAAGCTATGTGTTCAGGTCATTTGAAAAGACAAACATTTAAAAATGAGAATTTACCTATTTCAGAATTATGCATTCAATGGAATTTAGCATTAGAAGACTCGGTTCAACTCCCGACTCCCCTTCTTATTGTGGGAAGTTGGACAAACCACTTAACCCGTGTTCACTTCCCTTACCTACAAAATGGAACACTTTTCCCACCCTAATCCTACCTATATACTGGGTACCTGCCTCTCAAATTACAACTATAGTTTCTCCCAATTCCTTCTGCTGTGTGAGAATACAAAGAGAACTCCGTGATCTGGGCCCTCACTTGAACATGCAGGCACCCTGATGTCAGACTTTCAGCCACTAGAACTGTGAGAATACATTTCTGCTGTTTACAAGTCAACAAACAAACAAAAAACCCAGTTTCTCTCATATTAAAGTGGAAAAACCCTCTCCATTCTGAATCCTCCTCTACACACTGTCCTTTTTCCCTTCTTCTCATATCCAAGATTCACAGAAACATAATCTAATACTTTCTCCAATTCTTTATTTCCCATGTGTTTCAACCCACAGCACTGTGGCTTATGCCCTCCCTCATCACTCCTGTTAAGGTTCCTAATGACCTCTTTTAATCATCTAATTCAAGGGTCACCTTTGTATCCTTATTCCATTGGTCTTCTTTATGGGAGTACCTATTTGATATGGTTCATTAGTCCCTCCTTATGGAAATGGATCACACTCCACAAATATCTAGCTTCATGCCTGCCATAATAAAAAGGATCAACAAATGTTTGTTGAATGATTAAATGAAATAAGTCAATAAAGGACTTCGAAAATTGTTAGTTGTATGCAAGCACTGTCACAGTATTACAAGTGGAATGTATTTTAGCCACTTAACTGGAAGGTCTCAAGAATACTATACAAAGTTCCAGTAAGTGACTGGTAACTCATCTTTTTTGCAGAGTAGGGCTCAGCTGACTTGCTTTAAAAAAATATGGAGGGTTCTGAAGGTATTATGCTCAACCTTAGAAAACTAGCTCCCACACCAAAGAAAGAGGCAAGAACTACAGGAGACTTCCAGGAGGCAGCAGCCAAGCAATAAAGGGTTGAGTGGTTAAACTGAAGCCAGAGAAATGTGACCACCTAGCTTCTTAATTTAGAAATTTAAATCCTCTGAGGAACTCTGTCCAGCTAGATGGAAATAACCCTGATGTGATGGGGAAAATCCATGGCTTTATCTACTTGTTCAGAGAAAATTCAATCTAATAATCAGAAACGACACGTATTCAGAAACGAAATAAATTAAAAGCCCTGGCTATTGACTCAGTGAAGTCTGTATAAAGTGACTTGGGCTGTGGTTATGGCTGCTTGGAGTTCAACCTGAAAGAACTGGAGTCACTGTGGTGTAATTACTTTTCTGTCCTCAATAGATATGCCATTTATATTAGCCCCCTGGGGTCTTCCACAGACTCAGTCTTTTTTTTCTCTGCTTCAATGACTTAATTCCATGGGGGTTTTTAACTATGTTCTATGTAATTATGCAAATCATTTTCTAATCTTCTTGAAATGTAAAATGAAATCTTGGGATGATAATATACATTTAAATAAATTCATTTCCATCTTTTCACTGTTGTTTCCCTACACTGTACCCTTGCCGAAAGACCCAAGTGACTGATTTATTTTCAGTTGTTATCCCCAGGAAATAGCCCTGTTGTGGTCTGAACATTCCCAGCAACAAAAGAGAGCACATTTATGACAGATAAGAAGTGTACTGGGGTTCTGCTAAAATCAATACAACTTGACATAATCTCCAAGAATTGCTATCCCTGTCCATATCTTCTTCATCATATCTACAGCTTCAACACTGTAAGCCACATTACCGTAGCAACCAGGCACAAGATTTCTTTTAACTGTACCTTATGCATCTAGCAGAAGGACAAAAATCATGAATATAATGAAAATAGCCCATTTGAGTATTGTCTCACCTATTCACATATCTTTCATTTCTCTGTACCTACTTCAAAAAGTAACCATAAATCTGAGGCTTAATTGTCTTTGAAAAATAAACACTATTCTAAAAGGATCTGTAATGTTAAATCTTAAAAAAGGTATCAGCAGTAAAAATTCTGACTACCTTTTTTTCATGAGCAAAATTACTGTATATGTGCTGCTGAAGCAAGTACCACAAACAAAATTATTGGTTGTGTGTCCAATACTCCATGTTTCCCTTGTTTAACTAAGAAAGTTGCCTGCCTTTCTGCAAAGGGTCTATGTTCACATCTAGCTTTTTCTCAGCCAAATCGGACAGCCTCCAGGAGAGCTGCTGATATTGAGATTTGGTTGGTCAAAGGCTTCCAGCTCAGAGAAATAGTACACTCTTAAGGGCGTGGAAAAGCTTTTTCTGGAAATACCCTGGCTTCCAACCAATGAATCCTCTCTTCTTGCTGATTTTCTTTAAACTATGCTCTACACTTTTATTCTCCATACCAGCTGGATACTTTGCCAAATAAACCTCTCTGTGCAGTGCATCACAGAGCTCAGCATTCTTCCACAGGGAGGGGAGAAATCCTGCTGCCTCCCTTCACACAATCTACTTGCGCTCCAGGCATGGCAGCTATGCACAAGATGAAATGACTTTGCAGAAAATTAACACCACCATTCGCAGCTTGGATAAGACCTCTCTTCCCGTGTCAACTGCTGGGAAAGCAAGCAGAGCAGAGACTCACTGGAGAAGATCAGGGTTTGGACACAGGACATGTTGGTACAAACAAAGGGAGGAAGCCATCAAGGAAAGAATATAATAAGATGTTTAGACAACCTGTTTGTCTACTTATCTTGTTAGATGAGAGTTAAATTTCAGGATTCTCCAGTTTTAAAGTTTTTTCTTCTCAAATAAGAAAAATATTCACATGTATAAAGAACATGTCCATTCTCTTGAAAAAAACAGTTGTAACTGAAGGAGAAAAGATTTTCCTTTTTTGAAAAATATTTTTTTAAAACAGATATGTTTAAAAAATTAATAAAGACTGAAAGGCAGTATTATATAATAAAAGATAACAGAAGCTTATGTCTTAGTGACAATTAAATGTTACTGTCTTTTCAAATTTTTCTAAGTTTTCTACTGTGAACATGAATTATTTTTGTAATAAGAAATTTATAGTCAATTAGAAGATATAATTTAGGAAGAATTGAATTGTTCTTTCTGTTTAAAGTATCACTAAAATTTGTTTACATGTCCTTAAAACATACCCTTTGAAGAGATGGGTAAGGAGAAAGTTCTTTAAGGGGTGGTAGCAGAGAAACAGGGAAGTATGACTGACATTAAACAGGGTGACCAGTCAGATACTGACTGTATTTGATATTCACATCTATATACTTCTAGGTATTAAAATCCAAGATCAATGGAAAAGTTAAGTTTACAGCTTTGGTCACTTATAAACATGAGCTATTTGTGGCTATGGTCATTAGCCCTTCATAAAAATGTCATGACACACGAAGACAGTTGGGGGCAGGGTCCATTTGAATGAATGACTCATACGTTTTCTATAGATAACACAAAAATTCTTTCCGACAACGCAAGAGCAAGGAATACCCGAGTCCTTGTGGAAGTATACACAAAAGGCAGCAGAGCCAGGTGCTTCACAAATGGAAAGGTCAACAACAGCTTTGCAGAATGATCCACATCCAGGAGTGGCAACACACATTGGTCAAGTTAAAGTAATGGAAAAGAAGCTCCCCTCCCGGCTCACAGTTTTTCATGAGTAATCTCACAGCTATATACCAGTATGAGTCACTGGTATATAAGCACACATGCTCCAGAGTGTCACAAGTTAATTCAGGGCACAAGCCTTCCATGACACAAAGTCTGACTGCTTGGTGAAATAAAGCTCTTGAATACTCAGGGTGAGACGATGCAGTTTAGTTTCTGCGTGTGCATTCACTCATTCTTCTCTCCTATTTTCCAGCTTCTAATCATTTCACAGTACACACATGTCCTCATAAGAGAAATGATGTGAAATTCAAATAAATCAAATTTAGTTCCTTGTTAGCATTTTTGGTCAAAATATGTGGTAAATGGAAACAAAAACAAGGATCTGGCATCTTCCCACCCTCCACTCTCTGATTTTAATTGTCCCTGTTAACCTTGTTCCCACTATTATGTACAGAACTCTTAACATTTGGGAGAAACATGTGTCTTAGGATTTTAGAAGCTTTCCTAATCCATCCGTCAGAAAGGTCTCCTTGGGCTAATTACAGGTTACTGACTGTTCAAGAACCATGAAGAACAATTTTTAGCTACCCATTTTTTGGTAATCACAAAAGTATTTGGGGGACTCAAAATGTAGCTACAAGGTTTAAAATGCTTAGAAGTCCAATAGCCTCTCAGCTGTAAGTTGTTCCCACTTGGTCTGTTTGGATATATCAGACCTTAAGACACTTGGCAGATGTGAAAGAGTGACCTTAGCAAGGGAGACCAACCTGTGGCCCAGGATGGCTATGAATGTGGCCCAACACAAAATCATAAATTTACTTAAACATTATGAGATTTGTGATTACAAATTGCAATGTGTTTAGTGAGTGGACCAAGACAACTCTTCTTCCAGTGTAGTCCAGAGATGGCAAAAGGTTGGACACCCCTGCAGGATCATGCTATTTGGATACACTGTAGAAAACTATTATGGATTGGTCTGCTTTTGACTTTGACTATTATGAAGAACAGATGAGATATTTAATAACCCATAGAGAAGAAAGACCTAATTTGTAGCATCTGCCAATTTCCTTGGTGTAAATTTTCCCACCATAGTCAATTTTATGTCGTCACTGAATGAGAAATTGGGAACAGAGGAGCAGAAGCTCACCATTATACGACATTTCCACCATACAATAGACATAAATAAACTTAAGAGCATAGAAAATAGCAAAAGAATTAGAAACTGATGAGGTTTGAGTATCTATATTAACTTTGTTTTTAGTGTAAGTTACATTTTATTTAAATATAATAAAAATTAACAGCTGCACCCCCACCCTCCATGAGTTAGGATGGACTAGCTTCAGTACACCACTCAAGGCAACCCCAAACTTACCAAGAATACGTGCTCAAATATCTGTGTAGGGCTGTCCATCTGACCAAGGATCACTATCATTTCATTATCTATAAATTCCTTGAATTCTCTCAGGTTACACACCATCTGCATTTCCAACTCAGTTCGTATCTGAAACGAAGATGACATGTTATACTCTCTGTAAAGTCCCTCTGTACTTTCGATCACTCACCGTTTCTAGCCCAGCCCTTACCCCACTCCTACCTAGCCTTGAAACAACGAGGACTTAAGGTCTCTTACCTCTTTGGATGTGATATTCTCCAAATCCTTCTGCATCATTATCTCCCTTAATTTGGTTTTAATTAGTCTTTCTGTTCGCTCACGTTCCGTTGGTCTGAGAAGAGAGAAATAGTGATTTTTCTTAGGCAGGGATTTAACTTAAGTTAATGAATGTGCCATCTAATTGTGCTTCCAAGTTGGCAGGCTTTGCCTCTATTATCCTCAAATTTGTACTCTGGAGAAATGTACAAAAGAAAACAATGTTTTTTTAAAGTTTCTTTTTAGAATGTATAGAATGTAAACATGTATAAATTATTACTTGAAGAGGTTGTACATGTATAAAAGCCCTTAAAAATATTCACATATGTAGATCCATGAAGTAGTAAAGACAAATAGGCTATACTGAGTGCAATACTTTAATGATGGACCATAATCCCTGGTTTACCATCAAGTACTCCTGAGTACCACTTGCTGAGCTGGATAGGCCAGTGGTATGACCCATTATAGAACTGGGACTTCTGTAACATAAAATACCATTTAATATTCATTATTTATTCATTGCTACGATTCTAGAAAATGGGAAACAGGGAAGAATGATTCTTCCTTTTTCAAGGAGGCAAATTCTCTTCCAAAATAGGTTTTCAGGATTAACTACCTGGAGTGCTTCTATCCAAAATGCTTTCCTTTTCATAAAAGCTCTCACAATATCTTTGTGAAACTGTTATCCCCATTTTACAGATAAAGGAAATAAACAGCTGAAGAGTTCAGTGACGTGCCAATGATCACACACACTGGCAGGAGAACCAGGACTCTCAGCCCAGCCTAACACTCTGCCTGCAGGATTATGGTGCTTCCTTTCATCTTTTGACTCTTTTAAAAATAAAATTACCCTTGGAACGTCAATAGGAAATCAAAATAGGAAGCTGATTTTCTGATTACTAGACAAGTATAGGTTCAATGTAACTGGATGCTTTTCTCTAAAAGCATTATTTCGTATTATGCAAAATTTGAGTGAGGCTGACAGAGAGCACTTTCTGTCTCATCTTACTCCTCCTACCTACTCAAGAAAGGTATCTGCTCTGTACCTCCTTATTTGGAGTCGGACATGGACTAAGCCTTCGGCATTCTGCCTGCCCTTGCTGCCTACAGCCTTATCACTGGCTGCAAAAATAGCTTCAGTAATCTCCAAAGATGGATGTTCTGACCCCACAACCTTGGGGCTCCCTACCACTTTGGCTTTTAGTTTCTCACGGACTCTGCAGAATACAGCTAATACCTGTGCCACTTCCTTGTCAATCGGCCAAGGCCTCCCTTCCCTGACAAGGATTAAAATTCTTAATCGTGCTCCCTACCATTTTTCCTAGACATAGATAATGGTAGAAAGTATACACTTCAGTCTTCTATTAAAGAGAAATATTGATATAAAAATATTTCAGCACATGTATGCATGGCTTAGATTCCTTAGTTTAGCAATCTTTATCCAAATCCTTCACACTTGTTTGAAGCCGAGTAGTTTAGGAGCAGACACATCTAGGTTTTAATCCCAGTCCTACTACTTACTAGTGATGTAAACTTGAACAAATTCCTTTCTTTCTCTGAGCCTCTTCCCTTTCATATAAAATAAGAACAGTAATAACACCTGCCTCATGAGGTTCTCCTGAGGATTAAATGAGATACCCTGTATGAAATGCACAGCATAGCATTAGACATAAACCAGAGGCACCATGTATATATTCCCTTGTTCCCCTTCCTTGGATTTTAAAACATAAATTTTATTCATAGTAGAGCATTTAAGTCCATTGTGGCACACATTTTCTCTGTGTTCTCAGCATACCTTTTAAGGTTTTTCTAGTCCACTTAGGAAGGAAATGGGAATGGAAAAAGCATTACAACACAAATACATTTTCTCTCTCAATCTCACTGAAGAAAAATTTGGGAAATACATAAAAACAAAAGAAACTAAAAATTCTTATCAGAGACAATCATTAATATGGTAACTGACAGCTCAAAGTCTTTTTCTATGAACAGATAAAAATTTGTTTATTAAGTTATCTTAAAACTGGGATTATGGTGCACATACTAAGAACTAACATTTAATGAGTCTCTACCATGTGCCAGGGACTACATTTTTTACATTATTTCTTTTGTTTGGGAATATATAGAGAAATGATGGTCAATTTTATTTTCTTTTTTTGTACTGTAATTTTCAAATTTTCTCTAATAAAAGCATGAAAAATAAGACATGTTTTCTCTCTCTTATTTAAGTCTGGTTCAGGATGTCCATTTTTGAGTCAGATGTGAGATCCATTCCTCTGATACCTACCAATCAGCTGTGAAGCAGGAAATCAGTAACATTTCCCAAGATTCCGAAAGCCAAACTAACCCTTACATTTTTTGTTTCTGTGGGATCTTGCAAGGACTAAGGCTAATGAAGAAGAGGTCCCGGTGCCAGTAACACCCTATGCAAAAAAGCTTCCATTGATTGTCTGACCATTCTGTTCACACAATTCTTGGAAACTACACCTTATCTAGTAAAAAACCACTTATTAATTATCTAAATTAAGCATTTAAAAAATCATGAACTATTTTGGTATCACATTAGGAATCTGCAGATGAGGATTTGTAAGGTCAGATAGTATAAGTAGCTACTTCTTCAGGAGTAGCTTCTGAAGGAGAAAGCCACTTAAAGCTTCTTATTTCCCAGCTAAAGAATATGTTGGAATTGCAGAAAGATCAATTCAGAGCAAAATAAACATCCTGATTAATTTCCAAAGCAGGAACTAGGTGTGAAAAAATTTCTAAAATTGTCACCTAAGTTTCAACACACAGACCTAAAAAGGAAATAAATATGAGCTCCACCTTAGGCCTTTATTTAACTCACAGCACACCAGGGAGATTTGATAAAATCTCACTGAGACAGACTTAACAAGGTAAAGGTGAGCTGAGTAAGACATGTGAAATTATAAAATTAAAAAAATTTCTGAACAGAAATCAGTTTAGAATTAGGGTAACAATCTAGGCATTCTTTTTAAATTGACTAAAAACACCTTTGTAAAAGGTTCTCTTTGTCACTAATTTGCTTACCAAATGTTTCTTTCACAGATAATGCAAAGGCGGACTTCAGCTATTGCAATTCTTATCTATGGACACTGACTGCCCAGGAGTGAGACTCCTAAGGCCTCTGCAGACAACAGAAAGAGCAGGGTTCTTCGTATGGTAGTTGTGTAGTGCAGACAATGACTAATATCGCTGGCTAATCCCCAACTGCAGAGATTAAGGAGGAACATGTTGTTTATGACATCCTAGGCCATAACAGAGAGGACTTCTATGATCCTCAGCAAGCTGACTTACATGTCAGTGAAGAGAGCTGGAGAGTCGGGCCGGTGGGACTGAACATCTTGCATGGCATTCCATTCATTGACTGATGATTGATCTGAGTTGATATGGCTCTCATAATAACTCACCCAGGTGAGAAACAGGCTGCCTGGGTAGTAGTTATGCATTCTGGCCACTTCACAAGCCTTGTGTAAACTCTGTAGTGCAGACCTGAAAGATATGCAGGGAAATGAGCACTGTAGAATTACAGGGTTCCAAAAGGCCAGTAATCCACATGACCCCAAACTGTCTCAATTTTTAAATCCTACAGAATTTGGCCTCTGGAGAATCTATTCCCTGGAATTTAGGATTCTCTGATTCTGATTTTAGTATATTATTTATTCAAAGCAATCAAATAGTTCTTGCTGAAAGAGACGAGGCATTATTAAGGTGGGGGTAGAGGAGAATAGGAACTGACAACCCAAGAGTGAAAAATAGGACCAAGTACCTATTGAACTCACGACTCCACAGCTGGAAGCACACTGTGGATATGCTATATCACCAGAGAACTACAGATCGCAACCATTTACTATATAAAGATTTGTTTCCCTTGGCACAGAATCATGTTATAGCACACATTTCCTATGATTCTTGGAGGCTCCACAAAGATCACATAGACAGATGTCCCTAAGCCTTGAGGACATGTCCTTTAATGTCCAGGAAGTACTGATCTAATGACATTTAAAATTCTTGCTGCCTTAGTCTCCCAGTTTCTTTAAACCATTTATTCATACACTTGAGCCACCTTCTAAGAACAGCTCTGGTTATTCTTATACTAATTAAATGTCTGACTCTCAATTCAGGAACCCAAGAAGGATAAACAAACCTGAAAAGTACCTTTTGGTTATATACTTGGGGAAAGCCAAAGATGAAAATGCTGGAAAGTTAGTTACACAAGAGCAGGGATCTAAAGTCCCTCCTAAGAGAAAAGAACAGTATGAGAGAATTTTGTGGCCAATTCATTTATATCTTTTTCTTAAGAATGCTTTTTTATTTATTTTTTCTCTCATAACAAAAGTAACCCATGCTCACTTTAGAAAATTTAGGGACCTGCGGTAAAAGGCAGAAATTTATGGCTAGTAAGACATTCCACTTAACAAGTACTAACTGTGCTCCCACTATGAACTAGGCATTCTTGTAGGCAATGTAATCCAGCTGCTCAGAAATGACCGGTGGTAAGGTTTTAGTACAGATCTTCAGTCTTTGTCTATGCATAGATCTATAATAAAGATATGACCATATTCTGGATACTATTCTAACATGTTCTTTTCTTTGACACTTCATCATCAGTGTCTTTCCATGTCAATTAATATCCTTAACTAGATAATTTTTTATGGTTATATACTTAGTAACATGAATATATCATAATTTAATTCCTATTTTTCAGACATTTAATTTTTTTCCTATTTTTTGCTATTATTGGAACACTGACAAACATTCTTATAGTTAAAATTTTTGCACACACCTATGACTATTATCTTAGGATAAATTCTTAGAAACAGAATTACTAGGTCAAAGGGCATGAGAAATGATAAGGCATATTGGCAAATCATTCTAGAAAAAGGTTGTGGTAGTTTATTCTCCCATCAATAGTATATAACAATGTCTGTTCCATGAGTCCTTGTCAACCCCGTGTAACGTAAATTAAAAAATAATATCATTATCAATTTGACATGGAAAAACCATGCCAGTCCATTTCTATCAGGGAAACAGAATTTTCCTTAAAAATACTTTGTATGATTCAAAGTAAGTCAGATTCTCAATTAAGTCAAATTCAGAGAATGCTCAGTGAATTTCATTTTATTACATAGAATCAAAGGTAAGGGCCAGCTTAGTGCAATGTGTAGGATATTCAGTGTATGTTTTCTTCATTGGGGAAACGCATGTTTCAAAAGCATATGCCACACACCCTCAAAATATACTCAAGGCTTAGCTGCCTCAGTCAGATACTTCAGCTGCCTGACAGCTGTAGGAGGCTGCAGGAAGTACTGTCCTGTGAAGGAAACGCTGGGTTTAAATGCTGCTTTGGTCCACACACCTGTGACTTGCAGTTCACTTCTCTCCATGTGGTACACCCAAGAAGGTTTATTCTGCAATTAGCTAACAGAGCCAGGACTAGTCAGTCTACTTTAGAACATCAAAGCTTGAACTAAGGTTACTACTGAATCTTCACTGTTTTAAGAATTTAGACTGGTTTATACTTCTCCCTAAAATATAACTGAAAACACTGTCACTTATGGGACCTATGCTGTTTGGGTTTACTTGGTACCTGGGGACAGACAGGTCAGTTGCCTTTAACTGAGCTTGAGTCGAAGGTGGTCATAAGTTTTCTATGAGATATTTATCTATGAAATATGTTCTCAATCTAAAAATTTGGTCTAAACAGATGAACAGAAACTCTATCCTACCTTAATTACTGCATGAAATGTTAAGACTGTTAATTGTTCAGTTGACTCTGTTTTAGAACCCCACCCACTTCATGCCTCTCAATCCTGTTATTCATGGGTAAATTATCTCCCTGGAGTCTTTTTCAGGCTCCTTATTTCTTGTTTGGCTTGTGTTCCTCATGGGGACTTCTACTACAAAACAGGCAACTGAATGAGGATATAAAACTCAAATCCCTGATCAATGCACAAACATCATTCTCTGGTTATATTAGACCATTTTTCTAGATAACCTAGAAAAAAAGAGTAAGAGTCTATTTTGTCTAAATATGAGAGATACTTGAAGACCAGTTACGTAACTTCTCTAAAACCTCAGTTTTCTCATCCATAACAAGGAGCAAATAATACTTGGGGAGTTGGTATAATGATTAGATATAATTCATGTAAATAAAGCATTAGGCACAATACCTGACACACAGAGTAAGTAACCCAAAAGTGTCAATACACCAGCTGATGGTTATTAACAGCTACAGTGTTTTTTTTCTAGACCTTAGTTGTACTACGCAAACTATCTGGCAAATAGTTGCCAGCAATTTAAATGGAAGAATCTATCTATAAAGTAACTTCATCAAAGCCACCTCTGATTATCTGAAGAAATTGAAAGCTAATGCGCAGCAGTAGTGTGATGTTTAGACTTGCCTCTACACTGTTACTAACTTAGTGTATCCCTGTAAAATTCATTTCCAACTGGCTATCTGATCTATTAAGTATCTTCCAGTGTAAGCCCACCTCTGAATTTTACTTGTTCACCAATGCTCAGGGCCTTCTACTGTGATAATATGAAAATTAAACTTCTAAGTCATATTTAACTATGATGGCCACACAAACAGATCACACCTAATCTATACACACAGATCAGCATTTTTGTAGAGAACTGTACTATTTCAAATACTACTTCTGACCAAATATTGCTCCAATAACATATTTAAAAACTTAAAATACTAAAGATATTTAAAAGAGATATTAAAAGTCCTCTTACCACATTGCCTGCACAGATACAGGTTTGAATATGTGAACTCTGTTGTCCGTTGATACGCTGAACCCACTAAGGAAAAAAGAATAAGACAAGAACACACAAATGAGAGTGGGTTATTTCAGTTGTGAGTTTTCAAGGTTCTTTCCCAGGCTAGTGAATACTGGCTCAGGAGAAGGAATCATCAGGCACTTCATGCAGACATTAACTAGAGGATAGGACTTGGCTGAAAATCTCCAACAAATTGTCTGATTTTACCTATTAAGCAAAATGAATGGACTCCCACATTGGAGCTAGGGAATCATAATACATCCAGTTCCCCAGGTGCAGCTACGGACAAGCTGTTCTGCTGTATAATTTCTATTTGGAAGTCTTGTGGGTTCATAGCAAACCTGACCCTGGTTTTATAAACTGGAGCAAACATCTTGGTCTCTTTGGGACACATTCTAAAAACACCAGGGGTGGGGATGGAGGGTCACTAGAAGAAACTGGCACAGAAAAGGGGTTATACTCTAGGCTGACAGCTGGCAGAGGCAGCAAGAGGTTATTTGAAACAGAACATATCATCCTCTGGGAGAGCATTGCAACAGTCCCACATGTTCAGTTTAAAGAGTGAGCCAACAAACTAGTTCCTCTTTGTTTGGATTCTTACCATAGTCGGCCTAGAAGAACAGAAGTGAGAGGCCTTGGCAAGTTGCATGTTCACTCCACTTTACAAAACAGAGTTTAAAAGAACTCATTGAGCTGCTGACACGTTCAGTTGGGCTCAGTGGGCCTCCCATTCAGCTGAATGAATGAGTACTAAGATAGAACCCTACCCCCTGGCTTTCTGTAGGAAGATAAAAAGGGAAACCTCTTACCCATCACCATCCAAATGAATTAGCGTGTCACTCCAGAGAGGCAGGACTAAGCCCATGGTACACGTGCTACTGCAAGACAAGAAACAGTCCCTAAGTTACTTTCTGTCATTCTAGCCGGCAGTTCTCTTTATTAGCTCTTCCAACACAAAGGATAAGCCCTCTAAGCTGATTCTAATCTAAGTGTTAGAGTGGAGAAATTTCTATTATGTTACTATTAATCCAGTGTATGTGCTCAGAAGCTGTTTTAAACAGGTGGTTAGTTAGGTCCTTAAATATTTAAGGACCTAGCTCTCTGTATTGCTGTCTTGCAAATGACCACTGTCTATAAAATCCAGGTGATTTGTTAACTTGAAATTGGCAGGTCTCAGCCCAAAGTCATAGTAACCAACTCAACTTCAAGAATTATTTTTTTATGTATTAAAAATAGACAATACTTTCACATAGTTCAAAAATCCAAATACTGTAAAAAGTATACATTGAGAATCAAGAATTATTTCTAATGACAAAAACCATTACTTGTTGCTGAAGACCTCTGACCATGTGATTCACTCGACTCTAATTCTGAGGTTTACATAGACTTATTGAACTCCAGAATACACTCAATAGTTTAAATGGGAAAAGGAATGAAAATATGAAAAAAAGTAATCAATAATGGCTTGTGATCATGTTAAGGGAGACAAGACACACAACTCAAATACAATGCTGCTTGGTGACTGCACGCTGAACTAGCAGTGCTGAAATGGAGAGTGGATAGGAATGTCAACAATCAACGAAACGGTAGCCCTAGTATGGTGTATTAAAATATTATTTAAATCACACAAGGAGGAAACTAAGTTAATGGGACAGGTAGAAACAGGAAGCTATGGACTCCCCGTTGCACGCTGTATCACATTGCTTCTCTGGGCAGCTGTAATCTACCCCAGACCTCTGCTACTTTTCCTCCTTAAGACTGCCATACACCATTTCCCCTCTATCCAGTCTCCCAAAGGTTCCTGTATCCTCTCTATCCTTCCTATAGCCAATGTATCTAGAAGAGTAGCGTGGTATAGTAGAAAGAACCTTGGAAGTGGGAAGTAGAACAGCAAAGCACAGTTAAGAACACAGTCAGATGGGTTCTGGAACCTGAGATCTTGTACTAACTGTATAAATAATCTTAGGCAAATTATTTAATTGCTCTGTACATCATCTATATTGGGCTGTTTTAAACACTAAATTAGATAACACATTAAAATGTGTCAAAACTACTATTTATGGAGCAGTTATGCCATGCTAAAAGATCTGAATTTGTTCTCCTTCAGTACTTCAATTCCTTCTGACAAGCTTTTTAACCCCTCTCAGCCTTAATTTCTTCATTTTAATATGCAGGTAACAAAACCTACCCTCACAGGATTATCATGAAAATCTAAAATATTTAAAGTGAAACTATGTATTAATGTACTGATATGTAGAACAAAAGTTGACTGTGAATCTGTACTGGGTGCTCTAATATGACTGAAAGTGATTTTGCAGGGAGGGAAATATTGTGAGAATGTATTAAAAAAACATGAGGAATACCAAGTTTTAACTTTAAGAGTCACTGCAGGGCTAAGTGTCTAATGATCTCCACTGCACTTGCTGGCCTGTGTTACTCAACACTCCACCAGTTTTTTCCAGAGTTCAGATGATTCAAATCAAGACCGAAACAGCTTATCCACATTGGAACCCTAGGCCTGAATTCCAGATGCCCATTTGTCATGCCAGAGTTTGGAGGGAAGAAGACAGTTCCACCACTATTTTTGTTGAGTAGAAAAGTACAAGGAAAATTTGTTTTGAAAATCCAATCACTTCCTAAGGTGGAGTGCAATTAGTTTTATTTTTGTTTTATTTTGGCTAAGTGTTTAGCCAGGTTCCTAGCAACAACTGCAATTTGGGTATAAATATGAAGGGTTGATAACCTACTGATAAATCTAGAAATTAAGCAACTACAGAATAAGATATAGAAGGTAAACTTGTGACCAGACACCAGTTAAATTTTGGACAGATGACAGATATGTAGAAACCACACATCACATTTTCAGTTTGTATTTAGGTTGAAATGGTTTTTTTTCTTTTTGAGTAAGAAATAGCTTTTTTATACAACAGGTAAGGGAGGCACACCAATATTTTTATCTAGTTCATTTTGAATCTTACCAGATTTTCTCCATTATAATCACTTATTTTGTTACTCACCCATTTAATAAGTATTTTTTAAAAGATTTTATTTATTTATTTATTTATCTTTAGAGGGGAAGGAGAGAGGGAGAGAAACATCAATGTATGGTTGCCTTTCGTGCGACCCCTGCTGGGGGAGTTGGCCTGCAGGGAACCGGCCTGCAACCCAACTGACTGGGAATTGAACCATGATCCTCTGGTTCGCAGGCCCGCGCTCAATCCACTGAGCTACACCAGCCAGGGCCCCCATTTAATAAGTATTTATTGAGTGCCTACATGTACCAAACATTTCAAGGTTTTGGGGGATACAAAGAAAAATAACAAAACACCACAAAGCCTTATTATTTCATAACTTGAAATACACCCAGTGAAATCTGGAAACCAAGGTTATGCTGTATATTAAAAACTGTATTCTTTAAAATACAATACAACACTCAAAGAACTTGTAAGCGGGTTAAATGAGCTGCTATAACATATTTTGGAAACTACCTGGGAAGAGTATGTCATAAGCAATGTGTTCTACTTTGGTTTAATACTGTTCTAAAACATTAACTTTTTCTATTGTCCAATACAAAATGATACAAATTCCTTCAACATTAACTGAGATAAAAATGATACTGGATTCCCTGAGCACCATTTTATCTCAAGCAGGCAGCATTTCTCTCATTGTCCAAGAAGCTCATACAAACAGAGGATATATGGGAATATATCTTTTTTAAAGTATATTTTATTGATTATGCTATTACAGTTGTCCCATTTTTTCTCCCCTTCATTCCCCTCTGCCCTACACTCCCCTCCCATCAGCATTCTCCCCACCTCTTAGTTCATGTCCATGGATCATACATGTAAGTTCTTTGGCTTCTTCATTTCCCACACTATCCTTAACTCCCCCTATTTTGTACCTACCGATTATGCTTCTTATTCCCTGTACCTTTTCTCCCATTCTCCCCCCTTTCCCTCCCTGCTGATAACCCCCCATATGATCTCCATTTCTGTGATTCTGTTCCTGTTCTAGTTGGTTGCTTAGTTTGTTTTTGTTTTTGGTCCAGTTGTTGATAATTGTGAGTTTGTTATCATTTTACTGTTCAAAGTTTTTACCTTCTTCTTTTTCTTAGATAAATCCCTTTAACATTTCATATAATAAGGGCTTGGTGATGATGAACTCCTTTAGCTTCACACCTTGTCTGGGAAGCACTTTGTCTGCCCTTCCATTCTAAATGAAAGCTCTGCTGGATAGAGCAATCTTGGATGTAGGTCTTTGGATTTCATGACTTGGAATACTTCTTTCCAGCCCCTTCTTGCCTGCAAGGTCTCTTTTCAGAAATCAGCTGACAGTCTGATGGGAACTCTTTTGTAGGTGACTGTGCCCTTATGTCTTGCTGCTTCTAGGATTCTCTCCTTCATTTGAATCTTGGCTAATGTAATTATGATGTGCCTTGGTGTGTTCCTCCTTGGGTCCAACTTCTTTGGGACTCTCTGAGCTTCCTGGATTTCCTGAAAGTCTATTTCCTTAGCCAGATTGGGGGAGTTCTCCTTCATTATTTCTTCAAATAAGCTTTCCATTTCTCACCCTTCCCCTTCTCTTTTTCGCACCCCTATGATTCAGAGGTTGGAACGTTTAAAGTTGCCTCGTAGGTTCCTAAGCCTTTCCTCATTTTTTAAAATTCTTGTGTCTTCACCCCGTTCTGGTTGAATGTTTATTTTCTCCTTCTGGTCAAAATGATTGAGTCCCAGTTTCCTTCCCTTCACTGTTGGTACCCTGTATGTTTTTCTTTATTTCACTTTGCATAGCCTTCATTTCTTCCTCTATTTTACCAACATACTCAACCATTTCTGTGAGCATACAGATTACCAGTGTTTTGAACTGTGCTGCCGCCTCAACACCCACAAGATTTTACAGCCAGAGGTTTTGAGGCTTTTTCCCCTGCTGGAACTCTGGGTTCCCTGGTCTGTCTTGCTCCCCAGTTGTTCCTCCTGGTTTATCCGCATGGAAATGTGGGACTGCCATCCATCGCCTTGCCACGAGTCCTCTCTGCTCCAGCTCCCCATCTCCGCCCCTCCTGCTGGTCTGGATGAATGTTTTTTCTTTAATTCTTTGGTTGTCAGACTTCCATACAATTTGATTTTCTGGCAGTTCTGGTTGTTTTTTGTTTTCAAATTTGTTATCCTTCTTTTGGTTGTGCGAGGAAGCAAAGTGTATCTCAGTCAGGAGATAGGAATGTACCCATTCCTACATTTTGATATATGGGAATTTGTAATATCAAGTTTACCAAACAGAATGAACACTAGTTTCTATAGTTTTTCACATCACATTTTGTCTTCCACAAACAAACGTTTTTGGCTAGGTATGATTCAGGCAGGACTATTACTGAAGATAGATGCAGTTCACTGAGGATGAATTACTGGGTACCCACATTAATAAGCAGTCTTTATGATTTCTGAGAATGTTTAAGACAAATTAAGAGAGACAAGACTAGACATCTGATTGCTCACTCTCTGGGTCAGGAGAGTCTGAAGTTGTTTCCTTCTCTCTCTAGGGGAAGAAGACTCAAGTGAAGTTTCCAAGCTGGCCCAGTTCCTTTTTTATGGGGGTTCCAAAGAAGGAGTTGGGATGAATGAAGCAAATGAAGTAAGATCTAGAGCAGTGCTGTCTCACTGAACTTTCGGCAATGATGGAAATGTTCTACAAGCATAATGTCTAGTACGGTAGCCACATATAGCTGGGGCACTTGAAATGTGGCTAGTTGTAACTGAAGACTAAAATTTTAATTTTATTTAATTTTAATGTATGTAAATAGTTACATATAGTTTAGTGGCCACCACACCAGACAGTACAGACCTAGAGATATAAAAACTCAAATCACAGGTCTTAAAAATACTAATGAATGTAAGCAAGGTAGGTGTTCTTACAGGACACATGTTTACTTACTGAAAGGTTTGTTGCTTAGATACATCAGAGGTTAAAACCATGCAGGAGGAACAGCTTCCTAAATGTGGCTTACAAGCTTGTGTAATTTCAGATCATACAATTAAGGGCTGTAAGTGGTATACAAGGTAACAGCTCTGGCCCTTGTGATCCTTGTGAACCTGCAAATCATTTTCAAGTTGACTGCTGTGTCCAAGCTCAGGTAAATACTAGCTTGGGAAACTTTCCTGTGATGATGTGACTCCCCACCCCACTCCCACATCAGGACAAACAGAATCACTCCCAGTCTCCTCTTCTCTTTGGGGCTAAATTCTCCCAGGCCTGGGTCACACCCCTAGCTCTCTGCTCCACTGTTCCATTCTAGTGCTGAGCCAGGAAGTCAGTGCTTTGAGACATCTGGCAGGATTTCCTGAGGCTTATTATCTACAATGCAGAGATCTGCTTAGCAGCCACATTCCACAGACTTCCCAAGGTTTCCCCTGAAAAAGTGGGAAAATAAAAGGAAAGCAACGAACCTCATGGACAAAATAAAGCCAGGTTTTGTGTGATGTCTGATATCCTTAATAATAGGATGTAAAGTGCCACTAAAGCCAAAGGTACGTGATTATAAAAGTTTGTTTTGAGATTAAAGAAAAGGAAAGCAAGACACTTGATAAAAACAAGGTGTAAGACCATGGATAAATACGAGAGACTGGAGTTAAAGTGGGTTCTCTTTGAATCCAAGACCCACTGGTGCAATATCACAAAGGGCATGAGCCCTAGAATCATCAAAGTGAATCATTACTGCTTAAAATAAAGTTGGCTGCAAAGAACAGACAGCTTTCCCACCCTCCACCCCCCAGAGATATAAGTTTAAACCACATCCTTTATATCATCACCACCTAAAGACGAGCAGAAGGTAAGAAATAGTGTATATCAGAAACACACTACTAAGGATATTTATTAAACATTTTCATCTCTGAACATTGTGTGACTAAGTAAGATATTTTTGTGATCTCTAGTTTTAGGTATTTAGCTTTAAGAGTAGAACTGTATAAGCCCATGGCTGGCGTAGCTCAATGGATTGAACGTGGGCCTGCGAACCACACGACCACGGTTCGATTCCCAGTCAGGGAACATGCCTGGGTTGCAGGCCAGTTCCCAGCAGGGGACTCACAAAAGGCAACCATACACTGATATTTCTCTCTCTCTCTCTCCTTCCCTTCCTTTATAAAGATAAATAAATAAAATCTTTTAAAAAAAGAAAAAAAGAGAGAAGAACTGTATAAGATGTTTTTGTGATAATTCAAAAGGCAACTGGAACAGGTTACTTAAAAAGGAGTCTTCTCATCCTCTCTTTTGTGATAGTGTACCTGTCATTAGAGGAGAAATCCATTCCCAGAACGATGCTTTCTTCAGTGTCTTGTCTGCCGTTAGTTGAGACCACTACCATATAGCGTGTTCGATTCTGATAAGTACTTTCTAGTCTTACAGCCTGGAGGTTAACAGACAACAGAGAAATTAAGAAAATTAAAAGGTCAGTTTTAGATCATTTAATCCTTTTTACATCAGCATCTTAAAGCATACTCAGTGTGACAGTACAGCCAGTAGTTAGGACACCTACATTCAAATCCGAGCTCATGTACTGACTGCGAAAACTATAGAAGTATGCCCTGACTGGTATGGCTCAGTGGGTTGGGCGCCGACCTGTTTGATTCCTGTTTGGGGCATATGCCTGAGTTGTGGGCCAGGCCAGTCTCCCGGTTTGAGGCGTGCAAGAGGCAACTGATTCAAGTTTCTCTCTTATATCAATGTTTCTCTCCCTCTCTTTTCCCCCCTCCCCCTCTCTCTAAAAATAAATAATAAAATCTTTAAAAAAACCTATAAAAGTTGCTAAATTAATTGGAGGGAAGTATAATAATACCTATTCCATTGGGTTGTAAATTCATATAAAATAATGCATGTAGAGCACAGTGCTTGGCATTCAGTAAATAAATGCTTAATAAATGTTTGCGATTAGCACAATAGTTATAATAATAGCAATTACCAGGTCATGTTCTAAAGATCAAAGAGGAGATTGTGAGGTTGTATGAATGGGTGCATTGGATTCACAATCCAAGTCCCATAAACAATTATAATACAAAGCAAACATTACCTAAGAGAAGTTGCTCTACTGAATTCTCACAGATTAAACACTACAAAATTTTCTTTAGTTTTAACTATAAAGAAGAAATAACTTTTTCAGAAGCTTATATTACATCTAGACAATGGAATATTATTCAGCACTAAAAAGAAATGAGCTATCAAGTCATGAAAAGACATGGAGGAACCTGAAATGCATTATTACTAAGTGAAAGAAGCCAATCTGAAGAGGCTAGATACTCTATGAGTCCAACTATATCACCTCTGGAAAAGCAAAATTATAGAGTCAGTAAAATTAGTTGTCAGGTTAAGGGAGCACAGAGGATTTCTAGGTCAGTAGAACTGCTCTGTTTACTACTGAAGAGTTGGATACATGTCATTATTAAAACCCATACGAGGTACAACATCAAGAGTAGACCCTAATGTAAGCTACAGACTTTTAGTTGATAATGATGTGCCAGTGTAGGTCTACCAATTGTAACAAATGTGTAATTCTGGTGGGGGATGGAGATAATGGGGGAGGCGATACCTGAGAGGGGATAGAGAGTATATGGGAAATCTCTGTACAGTAACCCCTCACTTAACATTGACAGGTTCTGCAACTTTAAGCAAAAGAACATATAATGAAACCAATTTTGCCATAGGCTAATTGATAGAAAAAACAGTTATACAAAACAAAGTTGAATAAAACATTATTTGAGGACATGCTGTACCTTCTGCTCAATTCTTCTGTGAACTTAAAATTGCTCTAAAAAATAAAGCTTATATAAAAAATTTTGCTTAGTAGATAGAGCTTATGTCAAGTGTTCTGATCACCATCATCACCATCATCATCATCACCACAGGACAGGATTAGAGGAAACTTTGGGAGGAAATGGATATTCATGGCATAGATTGTGGTAATGGTTTCATGGGTGTCTACTTATCTCCCAGCCCATCAAGTTGTATATATCAAATATGCACAATTTTTTGTATGTCGCTATACATCAATAAAGTAGTTTTAAAAAATGTTCCAACAGTAGTAACAACAAAAAGAGGGGATAGATGGGAAAAATATGGCAAAATGTAGATGGTTATTCAACTATCAAAAAAAAGTGCTGGGTAATGGGTTCATGAGGATATATTTTGTATTGTATATATCTGGGACTTTTCTTAATAAAAAAATTAAAAAGTTTTTAAAAATCCTCACCTGAGAACACTTTTTCACTGCTTTTAAAAAGAGAAAGGGAGGGAAGGAGATAAAGGGAAGAGAGAGAGAAAGGGAAAGGGAAGCTACCAATGTGAGAGAAACACTGACTGGCTGCCTTCCTGTACGTGCCCCAGACTAGGAATTGAACTTGTGACCCTTCTGTCTACTGGAGGACATTCCAACCAACTGAGTCACACTAGCCAGGACAAAAAATTAAGCAAACAAACAAATGAATAAATAAATGAATAAATGTAAAGTAGTATGGTTTCCACTCAACATTCATTCAAATATTTACTGTACAGTTACTGTGTATACAATCAGAGCAGAAGTGCTGAGGATTCAAGAGTGGAAGAGAAATATGGTCCCTGCCCTCACAGAGTGTATAGTTTAGTCCATTCTTCTTTTTCTCTATTAACAAAAAGGCAGGAAAATGTATACTACAGGCAATTTCTTCTGTATAAAACAACCCCCCCCCCACCACCATTCCTTATCTCAGACAAGAAACATTTCCAAATCCATCAACTGGCTCAAGACATTTGTCAGAAATCCAACAGACATTTCTGTTTAGAATTATTATTTTTTAATTTTTAATTTATTTATTTTTAGAGAAGGGAAGGGAGGGAGAAAGAGAGGAAGAGAAACATCAATGTGTTGTTGCCTCTCGTGTGTCCCCTACTGGGGACCTGGCCTGCAACTCAGGCATGTGTCCTGACTGAGAATCGAACCAGCATCCCCTTGGTTCATAGGTCGGTGCTTAATACACCGAGCCATACCAGCCAAGGCTGTTTGAAATTCTTTTAGTATTGCTCCTCCTGGGATCCCCTTCCCCTAATGTGATCCCTATTCTAAAAATGGCCAGGCAGAGAGGAAAAGAGACAAGTTACATAGCTCAAATAATCCATTTATCAAGGCAGAGGTAAGATACCCATGCCTATCTTTCTGTCTCTATTCTGACACTCCTAGGAAAAGCCAGGGAAGCAAAAATAGCAGAAGTGGCTACATTAAAGCTTATTTCTAATAAGAAGTAATATAAGAAGAATGTCATGTCCACATACTGATTCCAAGCACACAAGGTAGAAAGTTGCACTGGCAGTTTCATGTTCCATGAAGTAATAGAGCATTTCCACCTAAATTCACTAAGAGGAACTAATATTCAAGTGGACGAGGGTCTAGCTGTAGTGGGCTCGATCAAGTGAGCATTATACACATAGAGCTATGGATAGGAGTCCATGCACAGGAGGCGGAGGCAGCACTGACCTTCTCATTCCAGAAATGCTCCATGAAATATTAGACTAACCAGAAAGCCCGTGCAGGTAAACCAGAATTTCTTATAAACAAGATCTCAGATAGTATTATGTATCTAAGCTTGGGCTTGCCTTGGCAAATTTTGAGCCAATTATTCAGTTTCCTGAATATGTCAGAGGTTCTTTTATCCTCTGTAAGGGCTCTTGAGAATTTCTGGCAAGGCTCAAATACAAGTGGCATGGGAACAGCTGAACTGTAGGTCTGTAACTTACCCACAGCTTCTACACCAACTAGTGGCAACTGACTGGTTAATTGAAGCTGATAAAAGGAAAGAAAATGACCTCCATAAGTACTACCTTAAGTGTCATGCAAGTTATTAGGTCAAATTAGCAGGCGGGCAACAAGAGTTTCTTTGCAATATTCAGTGCAAACACTACTTGTCACCTTTTTAAAAGGGTGGTGTGTGTATTTAATATGTCTATATCTATCTATAATATCATAAGCATTTAAAAAATTTGGGTCTCTTTTGATTAATTTAATCTCAACAGATCATCTCAAACCTAATGGGAAAGGTCCCAGTTATCTCATACTGACTTAAGATGGAGTAATCAGACATCTCAGATTCAGTGAATTTTAAGCTTCTTAAATGAAAGAATAGCACTTAAAGGTTTGAGACTTGATCATGAACCTCTAGATAGTACCTTTAGTAATTACTAAATTCTTACCAATGGGGAAGTGGAACTTTGATCAGGGAGTAAGGAGCTATAACATTAGTTCAACTCCTACATTAGAAGAATGAATTTATTTTTTACAAAAAATTCTGCAATGCCAGGTGACTGACCTCAAGCTCCAAAATTCCTTTTAAGCATCAAGATTCTAGGCTAAGGAATTAAACAAAATTTTAAGGGCCACAGCATAAAGAAAAACCAAATACTCATTCTGAAGTTTGAGGTTCATTTCACACTCCTCTGTTGGGGAGAAGCTTAACAAAATCTAATAACCTAATTTAATTCATCAAGCCAATCAGAGAAATGTAATTTAAAGTGCTAGTTTGTAATACACAATACTCTAAATATTAGAATTGGCAGGAATTCTAAAGTTCCTAGTCTCCAGAACTTACATGGAATAAGTGACTGGAATAAGGCAAGGATTCAGATGCATTTAACTGAAGTTCTCATTGAAAAAAGATACTGCAGTTTATTTTCATTGTCCATATAAAACTGTATTTTAGATTTTAAAACTTGGCAGCAATAGCAACTCAGAAAATTAATCCAAGAAAGTCCATTTACTGCCTAAACTTGAAATTCTAGGAAAAGTTTTGGGTGAACTGGATCCAGCAATCCTAGGACTGAGGTAGGTCTGAGAAGTTACCTCCTACCTTTGCTTTATTTCTGAGGTTAAGAACCCAACTGTTTCCAAAATTTAAAATATCTACCAAAGAGTGATGTTGAAGTTTCCCTCAGTAACTAATTTAAATGTGTCTGATTGCAAGAGTCCACAAATACCACCTGGTCCAATGACTTCTCTCCTCAGCATCACCCAACATCACCCAACTCCTCTCCAAGCTCACACTGTACCTTTGCCTTTAATTTTTTCCACTGAGAGCCTAACATCACGTGCCTGCATGCAATGTTTATCCGCAGGGAAGCCACAGTATAAAGTCCCAATGTCTAGACAGGCAGCTCACCCAATCCATCAGAGAAAGGTTTCAAAAATACGTAAATAGCCCTGGCTGGTGTAGCTCAGTGGATTGAGTGCGGGCTTTGAACCAAAGGGTTGCCGGTTAAATTCCTAGTCAGGGCTCATGCCTGGGTTGCAGGCCAGGTCCTTAGTGCGGGCCACATAGGAGGAAACCACACATGGATGTTTCTCTCCCTCTCTTTCTCCCTCCCTCCCCTCTAATAAAAAAAGTAAATAAATTTAAATTTTTCTAAAATATGTAAATATTATATTCTAGTTGAAAGAACAAAGCAATGTCAATAATAAAAAATTAAAAGAGACTTCATGTGACATGAATAAACTAAAAACACTATCTTCAAAAAATAAAAAATAAAGGTTGAGGGAGCTTGGATTTTATCTTTTTTATTCTATCTTTATGAAATTCTTGAATAAAAAACCCTGACATATTCTGTGTAGCTATTTAAAGTTTTATTTACTAATATGGAAAAATATCCATGATCAAATGTGAAGAAAGGTTATAAACAGCACTCATATTTTCATCTCATTCTTGTGGAAAAAAGAATCACTCTGACGGGTATTTTTGCTTAGTACTTAGTCTTTTTTTATACATCCTCTCCCCAATCTCATTCATCCATTGATAAGTCCTCAGTTATCCACTGTCACCTTTATAAACACTGTCCCCAGATATAAGCCCTTATTGCTTTAAATTACTTTACACTTTTGCTTCTCAGAACTGAGATCATGTTTTAGGTAGATGGGAAGGTTCTGATGCTCAGACTTGGTTATTTCCACCCCTGTCCACGTAGGTAAGAGCAGATCTCAGAGAACCTGACGCGTACGTTTGCTTACACACATGCGCAACTAGAAGACTACTTATCTCAGTGGCTAAGGGTGTTTTTTTTCAGAGTACAGGACACGACGTGATTTTTACTTTGTTTTTTATGCCTTTCTGTATTGTGTGATTAAAGAAAAACATAACACATGTATACTTAGAAAAAATGAACTCATTTTCTGTTTGGAAAAAATTAATGTATTATAAAAAAACCAAACATTTATTTCATTTTCTTAAACTTTCTGGCAAGGTACTCAAAAACACTTCCTCATACCTTATTAGCACCTCAGTTCTAGTTAAGAACATTAGTTGATATTACTTCAAAGGTCAGGAAAGTCCTTAAACTCCCAGTCTATTTTTTATTAAATAAATGGGTCTTTGATAATGTGCAAGAGTACTATAAAACCACTGTCTTCACTGTACCAGCTATTGTTTTCTTAAGTACTAAAGTTAATGCTTGAGACTATTTTGAACACAGGGTCTCTAAAGAAAAAATTGATTTGGTTCTATTTTGAATGCTGAAGTAAAATGTGAGATTTGGTAACTACTTGTTGTTGAGTTATTAAAAAATCAAAGGCAGGACTTTCAGTTGACTATCAAACTTTTAACCTTATGCACAAGCCCCAGAACGAGAGTTTTAGGATTCCAAATTTAACTCAAAACAAAAGGCTTTGCTTTGAGTCTACAAATGCTCCTTTCAGTTAGAAAAGTGCTAATTTGTCCAAAGCACACAATGTATTCACTCATTTTCTTGAAGATGACTCACACAATAATCTGAAACATAATGACTATGTGTTTGTAACAATTCAAACAACTGTAAAATGGCTTGTCATTTGAGCTCTGAATTAATTCAGAGGCTACATTTGGTTACATTTTCTGAATTTATATTTTATAAATGTAAAGTAGCTGAAACTGTGTATTTTAGCAGGGAAAGAAAAAAATTTAATTGCCAATTCTACCTTCCTAAATGCTTGCATAACACTCTCCCACGTCTGTTATGGTTAAAATTATTTTAACATTTAGAGTTGCAATCCAAACTCCACAGGTTATCAGTAAGAAAAAGATAAAGTGAGTGAGTGACAGACATCAGCTTCAGCTCTAGTAAACCATGCAATTTTTAGAAACTATCAATAATATCTATTGGACATACAGCACGTGCAAGGAACCATTATTACGGGTGTTAGAGGAGTTGTTTTCAAGTGCGACTCCTGGACCAGCTACTGATGATGCTGATGTATCACTTGGAAACTTGCTAAAAATGCAAATTATCACTGCCTCTCCCTCCCCAAATCAAACTCTCCAGGTGGAAGTCCAGCAGGTGGTAGTTTAACAATGCTGTTCAGGCGATTATTTTGAGATATTAATGCTGTAAGAACCACACCTCATTTTGTTCATTTATAAAGAAGTGTTTAAGATAGAAATATGTCAAGACATATAGATAAGATTTATATATATGTGCGTAACACTACTTTAGATTTAGAATATAAAATACTTTTTGAAAGGATTTTTAAATTTTGTAAGTTGCTTAGTGGCAATGTCAAAGTGGTAGAGGTAACAATTTGAAGGGAAAAAATGACATAATGACATAAAAATGACATAAGTGAATGAAGAATCAGTAATTACCAGAGGCCTGATAGAAACTTTCTAATCATTTTTACATTCTACTCACTATTTCTCTTCTCAGAGAAAAAGCAGGGATCAAGTACTTGAATTTAACATGTCTATGGAAACCCAATTTCCAATCTACCCCCACAGCCTAGAAGGGTTCATCACCACACACCAGGATTACTGCAGTAACTACCCAGCAGGCCTCCCTAATTGAAGATGGCTGCCTCCTCTCTATTCTGTATTACCTTCTGAGGAATTTTCCTTAAATACTATTGTTGACTCAGAAACCTGTAATGCTTCCCCACTGCTTACCGAAGAGGGAGAGGTACTAATTCTAGGTATTAATCTAGAAGTTCAGATGCAGGGGTATCCAAGCTTTTCAAGTCTCTGGGTCATACTGGAAGAACAGTTGCCTTGGGCCACACATTAAATAGACAAACACTAACAAAAACAAAACAATTTAAAAATGTTTTAAGTAAATTTTCGATTTTTGTGTTGGGCTGCATTCATAGTCATCTTGGGCCTCCTGTGGCCCGTGGGCTGAGGGTTGGACATCCCTGATAGGGAATATAAATGAGTAAAGTAGGCCACATGAATACTAAGTGTGTAGAAACACCTTTCACTTCCCACAAAGAAACATACTCATCACATTTTTATTTTTCCACTTCTATTAAATGTTCTACTCTAAGAAAAATAAGGGTGAAGGGACGATGACAAATGGTGACACCTGGCTTTAGTGTTCAGGAGAAAACAGGATATGGGGAGATGATGATAAATTATGAACCTGGGCCGCACCAATGCTCGCCCCTCCACCAAGTCTAGCCAAGTCTGGCATGTGAGAACTAGGTCCCAGTGTTGGCAGAACTTCTGATTTTTGAAGAAAAGCACCAAATGTGGATTTTTACGTGAAATCACTCAACTTTAATTTTCTGGCTGAGATTAACCCCCCCCCAAAACAAACAAAAACCAAAACAAAACCAAAAATCACTGTGATCCAAACAAAACACATCTTTAGCCTATGGATTTCAGTTTGAGACCTCTGGTTTGGAGCATGAAGTCCCTATCTGTCTGTCTTGTGTTCTGGTGTCTTATTTTTTTTCTATGGAAACAATAATCACCATATTTAGGTAGCATTTTATAATCAGTATGCTTTCATGTCCATTTGATTCTCTACACTGTGAGAGGCAGAAAGGAGATGAGAAAGCAGGTGCAGACAGGCTAAGTAACTTGTCCCACATCAGGTAAGTGGTAAAACCCAAAGCCCAGGCCTCCCAATTGAGACCCGCCCTTTTAAAGCCTTGGCCCTTTCACTCTCATTTTGTCCCTGCCTATGTATGCTTTTGCTTCAGTGGACGCCTGTTCTAGAATGATGGTTTCCTTCTTTCGGCCAATCTAAATCAAGACCCAGCTCAAGCTCTACCGTTGACATAAACCTTCCTCAATGAGGTCAAGTCTCCAAGCTTCCTCTTTTCTGAACTTCAGTTGCTGTTATGGTCAGTAACTTACAAATGTGCTCACCAACAGTCTTGAACCATCAAGTTATTTCACATCACTTCACAGTAGCTCATATCCTCAACTACATTCTAAGCTCTTTGATAACAGGGCCATGTCGCTGTTCTTTTCTGTTCCACAGAGTTCCTGGTATTGTGTTGGGACATATAAATGACTGCACAAAGTTCGTTGTATTACACAGTCTTTTGAGGAAGACAGAGTTATAAGGATACTACTAACTTACCAGCCTGATGTTGTCTTCTGGGCGGAGTAATATGAACATTGCTTGGAGATGCTGCTGGAGATCACCTGGTGAAATTTATTAAACAAAAAATAGTTATTCTCCATTGTTATACTGACAGAGAGGATTCTTTCTAATGGAATGGCTTGTATAGAAGTAAGTTTTGGTTCACTGAAAGACTCTAATTAGACAGAGAAATTGTCTTAATATGATTATTGACTTCTTTTTAAATGGAAAGACAGAACATATAAGGGAATACCCTGTACACTCATTTTTAGTCTATACTGCAGTCACACTTGCTTTGTGTTTGTCCTACGGAAGGGACACTTGAAACCAATCTCAGTGTTGTGCCAAGACAGTGAGATGTGTTGGGCAGAGGCAGCACCAGCTGTGCTTTCAGGCCCACAGAAGGTACCAAAGGAAGAATCTTGCCTTTCTTATTTCTATAACTGCAATCTTCAGTTGCCTTAACCTAAGAAGATTTTTAGATTCCCTGTAGAATAATGTTAACAGTTTTAAACAATTTCCACATTAGTAGCTGGTATTAAAATAAAAGTACTCATTAAACATTGAAGATCCCAAGGAATATACATTTTACTGAACACATGAGGTGTTTTAAAATGGTCAACCATTATTTGAATCCTCACTTGTTCTTATATATTCTATAAAAACAAAGTTGAAATTTCTTTGCATTAAACTATTATAGATTTCCTCATAATCTCTATTTTGCACTAGAAAATTTGAGGCTTTAGATAGAAGGAGATAATTAATGTGCTATCATAAATGAAAACAATCAAAGACAAAAAGCCTTCATTCCTGCCCACCCAGGTCCAGCCCTTTTTTTAGTCTGAAGTGACGGATATACCCACCTAATCAGGGATGCCAGTGTAACCTATTTTCATATTGGTCTTGGAACCTACACGTGTAATTTCCCTCCAGGTAACTTCATAAGTGTTCATTATAACATAAAATACGAGTATGTGCAAGTGGAGAAAGGCATGAAGAAAAACATGTAGGCTGGCAATCAGATGTGTTTGTCTAAAGAGTTAGCAAGTCTTAAAGCCTTTCTTTTCTTCCCTTTCTTCTCTGAAAAAATAGTCTTCTTGCCTTCCTCCCACCCCATTTCACTGCTGCCTTCTGACCAATTCCATTAAAGCAGAATCTTTAAACTTGCAAAATTAAAAAGGAGAGTCATTATATTTGGCCATGTCCATTCTACTATATTTTAGATCCAGAGACATAACTTATGTCTCATGTGCAAGAACCAGTGTGAGCTCATAGCTATAAAGCCAAGAAAAATTAAAACACAGTTGAACACAAAAACTTGTACACAAATGTTCACAGCAACATTATTTGCGATATCCCCCAAATAAAACAACTCAAATTTCTATCAATTGATGAATAAATAAAATGTGGCATGTAGTCACACACTGGAATATTATTTGGTCATAAAAAGGAATGAAGCACTGATACATACTGTAACACAGATGACTCTTGAAAACATGTTAAGTGAAAGAAGTCTGTCTCAAAGATTGTTTGTTTATATGGTTCCACTTATATACAAAACCCAGAACAGGCAAATCTATAGAGATAAAAGGTAGATTTAGTGGTTGTTTAGGATGGGGAGGAAGAGTAGGGGACACAGGGAAGGATGGCTAATGGGTACTGTGTTTCTTCTGGGGGGGTGATAGAAATGTTCTAAAATTAGATTGTGGTGATGGTTGCACATCTTTCTGTGAATACGCTAAATTCTGTGACTATACTAAATAACTGAATGTATACTTTAAACAGGTAAATTATACGGCATGTAAATTATATCTCAATAAAGCTGTTAAAAATAGTGTGGGGGAAAAGTGTGGGGACACAAAGTATTAGGTAGACACAATGAAGAAGGACTAGAATTGTAAGTTACAATTGAGTTAAGCAGCTGAAGTTCTGTTTTTTTCCTAATTCTCACTCAGTGATGTGTTTATTGATTTTTAGAGAAAGAAGAAGGGAGAGAGGGGGAAGAAGGGGGAAAGACATCGATGTGAGACAGAAACACTGATTGCATGCCTCCCTTACGCACCCCAACCAGGGATTGAACCCACCACTTTTTGGTGCATGAGATAATGCTTTGACTAACTGAGCCATCTGGCCAGGGCAAGCAGCTGAGGGTTTTTAAAAATTAAGTTTCCTTCTGTTCTATCAGAACAAATAATCTGAGGAAAAGATTTTTATGATGAAGAACTTCTGTAGCAAAACCAGTTTTGGGCAAATAGTAGCCCTAAGTCCCCACTGCAAGCACTACTGGCTCAAAGATGCAGCTGCCATCTCTGAAGGACAGACAAACGTCATTAAGCCCTCCACTACAACAGGCCTCTCATGTGAGCTGGTATGTGGAAGCTCAGGTTTGTCGGCTCTGAAAAGAAATACCATGACCAAGTTGAGTATTTTCTACTGGGAAATCATTCTTCACAAAGACTGAGTGAGACAATGAGGCAATATACTGGTACCATAAGATCTCTTCCTTAGATTTTTCAAATATTTCTGTGATAAGAGCAAAATTTAGATTTCAGTTTGACTTTAAAGACTTTTTGCTATTTCCCTTTAAAATGTTAGCAGACATATTCGCCCATATCACGTGTGATTACAAAAATGCATTTGATATTTTAAATGAAGCCCAGATAAGAAATTCTAACTAGTTCAAAAAACGCGCATAAGAAAGTACAATTAGACATAGTAATCTTTTGATCTGTTCCCAATTCTGTCATCATCTTTCAGTCACTGAAAGCTCAGCCAAGGCAGCTACAGCTCATGTGAAGGTCTGGTTTTATAAGCTGCGTTTAGACCCACACTGCCTCATCTGTTCTGGGCCGGATTACAAATCAAGCCCATTCAGTTTGTGCTAAATCTGCTTTTCTTTTTAGTATTGGGAAAGCTAAGTGAACAAGGTCAAGTAGAAACCTGGGTGGCAGTCCAGTGTGGAAGTCTGACCAAAGAAAATGGCCAACCAGGGCCAGGGACTCTGAAAGCCACCAACTCCATTTCCTATTACATGCCACAGAGCAATCTGCCTACCATTTTAGTCAGACAAGCTGGACTTACACCAATAACTTGTCTTCTTTTTAGTGTAAGTGATAAATATCCACACTAAACAGAAATACAAAGCTTAGCTGGTCTACTTCCTCTGTGCATTCAAGTTTTAGGGGGAAGTGCCCCTCCCCTCTGGTAGTGGGCATTGAAGAGGAATGTTTTAGAAAGTTAAGTCTACAGCTAATTTTTCAAAAGAGTTCCCTGCCCCCTTACTCTTTTAAAAATGTTCCATGCTGGAGAATTGTGGTAGAAGGATAGCACGGTCCAATGAGACGAATTAAAAATCTGAGCTGCTACATTTGTAACTAGATGAAGTTCCAGATAAAAAGTAGGACAGCTACTAAAATAGCTCAGATTATCTGGACTGGAGCTAAACTCAACTATTGGCTCAATGGGATACAGTATTTCTGGCTTTCATCTCTGACCTACACACTCAAGGTTTGTAGTCTTCTTTGTTCTTTTCCTAGTAATTCCAGTTTATTCTACTCCTGGAGGTAACACATTAAAGTGGCACATTTATAACAATAAGCAACCATTCTCTGTACAGCACGGATAAGGATTTCTTCAATAATTGTCCTCAGGTTGACTTTTATTCCCCTACCTCCCCCCAAATGACACAAACAAGACTTGTTGTTAGAAGACAGGCATGGGCGGACTATTTTCCTAGACCTAGAAACCACTTTCCCTAGACACACTTTCTGATTCTTTCTCACCTTTATGAGTACAATTGCACCTGTCTTTAGAGAAATACAACATATGGAAATACAAATGTATATACTACCATCAGCAGGTGTGATATTGTGACTTATAAGAAATATGTATTTGGTCTTCTTCCTGTTCTTGGCACAGAGTTCCAAAACCTTTGGAATTTCTGATGTTGAGGAGAGAAATAATGATATCTTATTATGTTTTTTTAAATTTACTTTTAAAATATATTTTGTTGATTATGCTATTACAGATGTCCCAATTTTTCCCCTTTGCCCCCCTCCACCCAGTACCCCCTTCCCTCCAGCAATCCCCCCACTTAGTTCATATCCATGGGTTGTGCATGTGAATTCTTTGGCTTCTCCATTTTCTATACTATTCTTAACGTACCCCGTTCTCCTCCCTTCCCTTTCCCAGCTGATAACCTTCCATGTGATCTCCAGTTCTGTGATTCGGTTCCTGTTTTGGTTACTTGCTTAGCTTGTTTTTTTTCAGATTTGGTTGTTGATAGTTGTGAATTTGTTGTTATTTTAATGTTCATAGTTTTGATACTTTTCTTCTTCTTAAATAAGCCCCTTTAATTTTCATGTAATAATGGCTTGGTGACGATGAATTCTTTTAGCTTTACCTTGTCTGGGAACACTTAATCTGCCCTTCCATTCTAAATGATAATTCTGCTGGATAGAGCAATCCAGGTTGTAGGTCCTTGCTTTACATCACTTTAAATACTTCTTGCCAGTCCCTTCTGCCTGAAAAGTTTCTTTTGAGAATTCAGCTGACAGTCTGATGGGAACTCCTTTGTAGGTAACTGTCTCCTTCTTTCCTCTTGCTGCTTTTAAGATTTCTCCTTATCTTTAATCTTGGCTAATGTAATTATGATGTGCCTTGGTGTGTTCCTCTTTGGGTCCAACTTCTTTGGGACTCTGAGCTTCCTGGATTTCCTGGAAGTCTATTGCCTTTGCCAGATTGGGGAAGTTCTCCTTCATTATTTGTTTAAATACATTTACTATTTCTTGCTCTTTCTTTTCTCCTTTTGGCACTCCTATGGTTGGGATGCTGGTATGTTTAGACGTGTCCCAGAGGGTCCTTATACTATCCGAGTTTTTTTAATTCTTTTTTCTTCTTGCTGTTCTGGCTGAATGCTTCTTTTTCCTTATGTTACAAATTGTTGATTTTAATCCCAGCTTCCTCCCCTCCAGTGATGGTTCCCTGTAGATTTTTCTTTATTTCACTTAGTATAAACTTCATTTCTTCTCACATTGTTGCAGCACTCAATGAGTTCTTTGAGCATCCCGATTACCAGTGTTTTGATCTCTCCATCTGATAGGTTGGTTATCTCAATTTCGTTCAGTTCTTTTTCGGGGGTTTTGTTCTGTTCTTTCATTTGGTCCATATTTCTTTGTCTCCTCAGTTTGGCAGCCTCCCTGTGTTTGTTTCTGTGATCAGGCACAGATGCTTTGACTCTGTCTTAGTAGTGTGACCTATTGTAGAAAAGTTACCTGTAAATTGTGTGGGGAGGAGCCTTAGGTAATCACCAAGGTGTGGCAACTTGGTTCACTGCTTTGTGGCTCTGTGTGTATGAGGGGTGCTTGGAGAGGGGACAATGCCACTATCTGGCTTCTGGAGGTTTTCCAGGAGCTTGCATCATTTCTAGTCACTTTACCCATTTCCCATATATGAACCACACCCTTCCAGCTGTTGCCCTTGTGCTGAATCTCAGACTGGGTGAGTTTGTGTATGTTCCAAGTCTGTGTGGGCCCTATAAACGAAGTCTCTGAATGTCCCACAGTTTCTTCTGCCACTCCAACCTCCACTGATTTTATAGCCAGAAGCTATAGGAATCTATCTTCCTGGCACTGGAACCCTGGGCTGTATGGTCTGGCCTGGGCCTGGGGTCACTCAGTCCCAAGGTAACCCTCCTGATTTTTATCCACTGTATGTGAATGTGGGACCATCTGTTCCACTGCTGCTGTACTGCTTCTCTGCTCCTCCTACCCATCTGGATGAATGTGGCTTCTTTAAATCCTCAGTTGTTGGACTTCTATACAGCTCCATTTTCTGATGGTTCTGGGTATTATTTGTTTTGAGGTCTAGTTGTCATTCTTTCTGTGGTTGTATGAAGAGGCCAAGCGTGTCTGCCTATGCCTTCATCTTGACTGGAAGTCCCTCTTTTCTTATGTTATAACATGACTTTTGTAAAGTACCTAAGGATGGAAGCTGGTTGCCAGGGGACTGAGAAAGGGGGAGGGGCAGGAGGTTGACAAGATCACTAATGGCCAATAATTCAATCAATCATGCCTTTGCAATAAAGCCTCCATAAAAATCCAAAGGACTGGGTTTAGAGAGCTTCCAGGTTGGTGAACACATGGAGATTTGGGGTGAATGGCACATTTAGAGAGAGTTTAGAAGCTTTGTATCCCCTTCCATATACCTTGACGATGAACATCTTCCATCTGGCTATTCCTGAATTATATCCTTTCTGTGAGTTACATAAGCTTCTCTAGCAAATTAAACCCAAGGAGTGGGTCACCAAAAACTCCAGTTCAGACAACCTGGACCTATGATTGACATCTGAAGTGTGGAGTGGGGAGTCTTGGACAACTGAGCCCTTACCTTGTGGGATTTGACAGTATCTCCAGGTACACAGTGTCAGAATTCAGTTGAATTATAGGATACCCACCTGGTATCCAAGAATTGCTTGGATGTGTGTGGGGGGGAACCCTCACATTAAAATAGAATGCAGAATATTATCAGGTTATTCGAAATCAGTGTCTCATATTCATTTCTAGGTGAACTTTATTTGATGACTTCTTGTTTCTATAAAAGTCCTCTGAGTTAAATTTCTAGTCTTTTTAGTGTAAATAGTACTCTGGCACTTTAGTGTAAGAAATCCACTAGCACTTAGGAACTGGTATTTCAAAATGTGATATAACTATTTTCTCTTGTTATCACAACAGTGGCATTGAGTTTATTTTACCTTAATATCTATTCTTTCTGTATATCTATCAATCTATCTATCATCTATCTATCATGTACTTTTCAGTATAACATCACTAGAGAGTAGACAGGAAAAGAAATGTAATCTCTTGTTAGTTGAAATGATTTTGCATAGGATCTGAGGAAACATCTGAATATCTTTTAGCTTTCAAAACCTTAGCTGAGAAGTCACATAAGACTTTTTAAAAAAATATTTTATTTATTTATTTTTAGAGAGAGGGGAAGGGAGGAAGAAAGAGAGGGATACATGTATCAATGTGCGGTTGTCTCTCATGCATCCCCTGCTGGGAACCTGGCTTGCAATACATGTGCCCTGACTGGGAACCAAACTGGTGACCCTTGGGTTCTCAGGCCAGGCCCTATCAATCCACTGAGCCACACCAGCCAGGGTGTACATAAAACTTTATTAAAGTATTTTTGTACCTTATTTTTCCAACAAATACTTATTAAACACCTACTAAATGTCTAAGGCATTCTGCACCAGAAAAAAGTGATTCTAGCACAGTATAATGCTTGCTTTCACTATTACAGACTTGTTGGAGAAAGGGCGATAAGGAAGCCAGACTTTCAGAACAAAAGAATCAACGAAACCAAGAAAGAAATGGAATATGTTGAGCTTTACCTGCATGCTTGTTGCGTCTGTGGCTGATTCTTGGTGCGGAGGAGCCATTTCCCCGCGGCAGAAAAAGGGCAGCACCTTTGACAGTCAGAAAGCTCTCACTGATGCTACAAATAAAAAGTCAAAAGAAAATAAATTATTTAAGAAAGGTAATTAAGAACTAAGTATGGAGACTCACTTTGGGATTATTCTTACTTCTTCCAAAGTCCCAAATTCATGTGATGAAGTAAAAATAAAGTCAAAAGAGACTGTGATTACTCACACAGTCCTGTTTATTCTAGACATTTTTATGAAACAAAACTTAACATATTCTACATGCATTACATGGTAGAAGTTAAGAGTGAAGATTCTGGAAACAAAAATAGGGTAAAGGTTCTGGAACCAGACTGCCAGGGTTTGAATCCTGGCTCTGCTACTTCTTGCCTGAGTGAAGTTTTTTTTTGCCTAAATTCCCTTACGCATAAAACAGGAATAATAAAATGAGGTTGTTGTGAGGAGTCAATAAAAATATAGCTTCTTAGAATGGTGCCTTTAGTAAATATTGGTTACTTTTTAGATTTATGATTACCAATATTAATTATTATTAATGGGTCAGATTTGAGTATGTTACAATACTTAGTTACTAATAACAGATCCAAAATTTGCCAAGAAATATGTTTAAAATGCCCACCACACTACAGTGTTACTCAAACTTTTATTTTCACTAATGTGTAATCCCACATGCACTGAAAAGTAGTGCATGGGAAGTGTGTTTAACCCATGGAGTTTGCCCTCTGTGTTAACTTCGTCTTTCATGTGAATGACAGCTCAGCAGAAGTGGAGAATTTTTCCACTCCTCAGGATAGAGGCTGTTCAAAATGCAATTGCTAGTGGATATCCACAGCAAACAGAAAACATATCTAAATTATTTCATATCAACAGACCAAGCCTTTCGATGTTACCCACAGAATCTGAAAAGGGACTGAACTTTGAAATTAGTAACGGCAAAGTTTTGAAACATATAATGGAGGGTGTTCCAAGTTTGCTGTTAAGTATGTATGCTATTCAGGCTTAGCTAATGTACTGTAAATTATACTGCCTACTCAACCTTTCCGCTAGGAAAACTAACTGGCATCTCAAACTTACATTGCCAAGCTAATCTCCTGAGTGAGTCCCCTGTGAACCTGATCCCCACCCTTATCCATTTAAGTTGTTTGGGTCAAATATGCATGTCATTGGTTTCTCTCTGATCCTACAACAATATATATGTAATCCATACAGAAAAACCTGAGCATTACTTTTAAGTAAACGTTGAATCTGCCCACTTCACTCCATTACCACTCTTACAATGAATGGTCCACGGCACCATCATTTTTTACTTAGACCACTGTAAAAAAGATTTTTTAAAAGCTTTATTACAGAAAATGTCATCCCTATGCAAAAGTAGGTGGAATAATATAACAAACCCCTGTCCTTATACATTTCAGCTTTAATTCATGGCATATCTTGTTTCTTTTATATTCTTCTCCTTGCCCCTGAAGTGAATCTAATCCCAGATATTGTATCAACATGAAGCCTCTTAACTGGTCTGGCCGCAACCACCTCTGCACCGCTACTACCACTTAGCAAAGAGCAACCAGAATGACTTAAAATATATAGATCAGTATGCATATCTACATATTTTAAATTTACAGAAGTATATCGTATAATATAACTTCCCTGCTTACAACCCTGCAATGGCTTCCCTTTGTACATAAATGAAAGCTGAAGTCTTTAGCTTGGACTTCAAGCCCCTGTAACATCCGATTAGTTCCTTCTCTGATGCTGCTCCATCTCCCCTTTTGCTTACACAATGCCTTCTGTTTTTTCTGTATTTCAGGACCCTTTGTAGGGCCTTTGTGCTTTTTTGTTTTCTACTTGGGACATGTTTTTCCTGGCCTGTCACAAGGTCATAGCTCCAGTATCATCTTCGTCCCCCTCCACCCCAATCATACTCTAGCCTGTTCGGTTTTGTTTCCGCCAGGATATTTATCATACACTGAAATTATATTTATTCACTTGTATACTTGACTGATGTTATCTCCCTATAATAGAATATAAGATCCATGAAGAGCAAGAATTTTGGTTTGGACAGCATTGTATCTATCCTCAACACTGGAAATAGGTGCTCATCAGATATTTGATGGGTGAATTCATTCATCCCATGGTTTCTTGCACACTTTTATATCTGTCCCATCTCTGCAGCAGGAATTGTAACTTAAAACAATAGAAATTCTGTAATCTCACATGTAAAAAATAACTGCTACACAACTCAATATATATGGCAGATTAATGGACTATAAAATACAAGTGTTTGATAATAAATCAATTGGCAAATGAAATTAAACCACCTCTGTATGTAAGTTGTCAGTTGTTTCCTCAATTTTATCGTTTAATCAAGTGGCATGAAACTGATAAACCCTTGATGTGACTTGCTAGATACATTGGAACATGTCTTCTAAAAACAAGCATTAATCCATAGCCACCACTTTAAAATTTGCATGGCGGCCGGGAGGGGCTGCCTTTGTTTTGTTTTGTTTTCATCTTTAAATAAAGCATTGCGCTCTTGTGGTCTGTTGCTCAAGTCTTGTCTCTTGTTACATCCGTGGTATGCACATGTCACCCTGCTGTGGGTCACTCTGTTTCACTCATGTTACGGGAACAACCTAAAACAAAATGTCTGAGTGACAGGATGAGCAGGGTACACCACAGACAGGAAATGAAATTCACACTTCTGCCAACACAGCAACTACCTGCTTTACTAAATGAAAATATTTTAAAAATAAAGATTAAATAGTCTACATATCTTCAGGCAAAGTTAGAGCTGTGGGAAACTCTGGTTCCCCATAAACAAAGCAGTCTCTATATCTACAAAAGTAGATCTGTTGTGAGCTTAAAACGACCAGCACACTTCAGTCTTTGTTTTGTGAGACAGAGGTAGTTTCTTTTTGACACACACTAGTTTAAGAACTAACTTCCTGGTTTGGGGAGCTCTGTAATACTGTTCTTAGATACATTTGTTGCTTTGTTTTAAATCATATCTAAATGTATTCTTTAAAATGTATGTAGTGCTTTCACACGGGGATGGTTGGGTAGAGGGACAAAGGCCTTGCTTAACTCAAAGCTACCTGGAAAATTTCTGATTATAAAAGAAAGATCAGAAATCAAACTCATGTATGGTATAAGAAAAAAGATGCCTTTCTATTTACACAAATCTCAATAAACTTCCGATAGAACAAAGTGCACAGCAGATCCAGCTAGGTGCAGGTACGGGCTCCCAGGGTCATGGCAGACATATTCCAGATGGTACAACCATCTTCTTTATTTTGTGGCCCTAGATTATGACTCCCCAGGTATCACAAAAGTGGCACATGTTGGTCACAAGAAAAGACAGTGTGGCTGGTTACAAAAACCCCCTATTATCAGGGGAAAAAAGTTAAAGCTCTAAACATGCTGTCAAAGATGCAATGGCAGCACAGTCCCATGGAAGTAAAAAAATAAAATTTGCAACTACCAGAGTTTAGGTGAATCAAATTCAACTTTCAAATTAAATGCTTTATTTACATATGAAGAAAACTATATGCAAATTTAATCACATGTACTTCAGTGTAAGGTAAAAGCTTAGTGTATCTTGCTAGGACAGCAAGAGATTAATTTATGTAAATATTAGTCTTTCTGAAATAGCTGCATGAAAGTTCAACGGACCTAGAGAGTTGGTCTCTAATTAAAAACTTAGAAAAGTAGGTAAAAAGTTTTGCACCTTTTCTTTCTTCCTGTTTTTTAAAATGACAGTTTTTTTTAAAGACTTTATTTATTCTTAGAGAGGGGAAGGAAGGAAGAAAGAAAGAGAGAGAAACATCAATGTGTGGTTGTCTCTCATGCATCCCCTACTGGGGTCCTGGCCTGCAGCCCAGGCATGTGTCCTGACTGGGAATCAAACTGGTGACCTGTTGGTTCTCTGGCTGGCACTCAATCCTTTGAGCCTCACCAGCCAGGGCCACACCTTTTCTTAATTGACCAGTTCTCTAGAGTCTGGTCCAGACAAAGGAGTTCTCTTGTAATTCTATGGAGCCATCCATATGTGATTGCAGATGTCTTAAGATACGCACAAACTGAAAAGGACTTAAAACCCCTATAATAAAGAAAACACAAGATAAAATGAACTCCACTACTCTCTCGACCTAAAGGCTTGATAACATAATGAATGACACAGGATCATAATTCCTCTTCTTTATCAGAATACAATTGAAGACTATCTATTCCTTTCTTGCCATAAGATCACTTGCTCATCAGGAGACTCATCCATAGTTAGAAATATGAAATGAGTTAATAATAGCTAACTTAATGAGATGCCTATTCTATGCTAGACACTGAACTAAGCACTTCATATTATTTCATTTAATCTTCACAACAATCCTATGAGGCAGGTACTATTTTTTTCTACCCCCAACTGACATATAAGGGGTTGAGGGGCTCAGAGATCATAAGTTATTTGCCTAAGATCATACAGCTAGTAATCCTTAGAGTGAGAATTCAAACCAAGATCTGATTTGAAAGTTCATGCTCTTAATCACTCTCTACTATGCTGTCTAGTTTCATGATATAGTTTTATAGAGGAGAGGGGAGAGAATCACAGGGGAAAAGGGGATGGACTCACATGAACAAGTATAAAGGACATATGGACAATAACTAAGGTGGGGGGCGGAAATGGGAGGGAGGTGGGGAGCACGGTGGGGCAGGGCTGGGAATATAAGACAGAAAACTGTACTTGAACAAGAATTAAATAAAAATAAAAATTAAAAAAAAAAGAAGATGAAATACAATGTCTCCCTACAGGACTTTTCAACAGAATTTAAAAGTACAGTACAGGAATAAGAGAAGAGATCTGAAATCCATCCTGATCCCAATTCTCTTTCATTCTTTTTCTGTTCCCTCTAACAGGACCATGAACAGAAAGACTATATTGCGGGGAATAAAGAACACCTGGATGAATCCTGATGGGCTAGACAGTAGAGAAAAGAACTGTAAATCCTTTTGGGGATGATAGTAGCAATTTCATCTCAAAAATGGAGGATAGAGTACTCTACTTTAAATAAATATAGGGAAGTAAGTAGTCTGTGCCAATCACTCTTAATCAAAATCACTTCCTAAAAGCACAAAATGTGTTAACTGGAAGTTTCTTCTCAGGCAAACAGTAGAGGAGAAGGTCAATTAAGGGAAGAAAATCAATGAACTATTCTGAGGTTGGAATAATCTTTGAGGAATGCGGCCAGAGGATCACCCATGACCAGCAGGCAGGACGAGGAAGCAAAAAAGCAACAACATCCCTGGCCAAACGGCTAAATATTAGTTAAACAGACATTTTCCTGTTTTACATGCAACACACAAGAAATGGATTACTTACTATGGGAAACGAAGTTCCAGAAAATAGATATATTACTTTTGTTTCAACATTAAAATGAAGGAAGTAGATTTTTATGTTTATAATGCCAAACTCTAGAGTTTGTTTGGCATTTCTGCCTGAAGCCAAAATTTATAGGTACATTAGTATGCAATACTGACTGCACAGAATATAACTGTGGAGTCAACTCACAAGGTGAGTTGACTGCCATTCAAATACACTTAACACAAACTGTTACAGTTTTGTTTTGAAGAATATTCATCTAGGGGAAACTTTCAAATTCATTCTACCCTCTTAACATTATTTCTTTTCTGATAAGCTTTCTCTGCTTATTTATTTGTTTAATTTTTAGATTAAAGGCACTAGAGAAGCTTATGTCAATCCCATTAGGTGGAAAAAGTTAATGTCCCCACTTAGTGTGACCACAACACATAAAAAAGGAATTTCATAATAAAAAGCTTCAAATATCAGATCAGAGGCCAAAGGACTACAGAGCTATCAATACTAGTGTCTACTGAAAAAGTTTGGCTAAATCCCCAAAACAGGAAGGAAAAAGTCATTGTGCTTTGAAACATGGCTTCAAAAGTCAAAAGCACACTACCAGATAATAAGAGAAGTTTGATTCTGTAATCCTAAAGAAACTTAGATCACAATCAGAGACAATTTAAACCCAAGTATCATAGGTACTACTATCTGTTATTAAAACAATCCCCAAACCACCCCAATCTGCAAGACACCTGGCTATACTTTCAAGTGAAATATTAGAATGGAAACTGACACCTGGAACGCTCTCCCCCATGGCATAAACTCCCAGACATATGCCTATGAAACCAGGCAGAATTATTTGTCTCTTTACCAGCACACAAGAAGAGGCTGGGGTGCATTAGTAGATCAATGATTGGCAAAGTAGGAAAGAGCTTAGGACTCAGTTCCTACTCATTAACTATAACCACAGACCATTTTAGTTTCAGCTAATCTTCCACTTAAACTGTTGCACAATGCCCAGCACAACTACCCTCAGATGCAGCTGTTTTTCCCCTTTCCTACTTTTCTACAATCTAAGAGAGAGAGGAAAAAAAAAGGTCTGTCTGTTCGAGGCTGAAGGACAAATTCCATCAGGACTAATCTCTCCTGGTCTTTTCCCTATGACTATAAATGGAAGGTGAAAAAAACCCCACCCTCAATTTTTTTTTTGTTCATTTTAAATGTTCTATTACTGATAAGATCTTAAAAACTACATATTCAAACATGTTTTGCCTCAAAATGTACATTTTAGAAATGTCGAGAAACAAGCATAATCTAGGATCATTAATTTTCACCATTGGCCATACACTTCAACTTCATTCTAATTTCTAAAGTAGGACACGTCTCAATTGACATTTACTGCTTTGGGTTGTCCAAAAACAGATCTCTCTTCCTAATCTTCTCTTAGTCTCCTTCTGGGGAATTCCCCAAATGTGCATGATTTTGGTGGCCTCCAACTTTGAAACAAGGGGCCCTGCAGGAAGCTGGCATACGGTTTAGGCCTGGTCAGTTGGTAACTCTCTTCTGAATCTTGGGCCAGTGACCCAAGGGAGTAAGGGAAGTGGGGGATGGTCACATTCACTGTGGGGAGAGTGGCAAGGTATAGAACAGTCCCTACTCCCTGGCTTTCTTTGAATGCCTTTGGCCCTGCCTGTTCTCTGAGTTTGGTGGTTTGGTCTCCCATCTACTAGGTGAGCTCTGACATCCTTCTAACAAATACTTTGCTTAAGATAGTTAAAATTCATTTTTGAGCTTGCAACAGAAAATTTGATACATTAACTGAAGTTCAGAGAATGTAATTACTTTCCCCTAGTTACACAGCTTATAAGGAAGCCTAGACTCAGCCCCATGTCATCTGACACCCACAGTGGCACTTTAACCCTTTATCCTGAGTTAGCTGTTACTATAACAGGACAAACTGTTAATATAATAATTTGAAGCAACCAACAGTTAAAAACACATCTGGTCAGTTCATCTAAAAGAGAACAAAGGCAGGATTTCATTTCAAAGCCTGGTGTGATGTTTGTTTTACTTTTCACAGCATCCTGAAGATGAAATTTAGGTTTGAGTAGGGAAAGATTAAGACATATTCCTATGAGGCAAATCCTCTCGTACTGATTCCTAAAGCTGCTTCTTTTTTTCATTTCTGTTTAGTATCTGTTGTATATTAAACATTGCAGTAACCAGAGGGGAGGGGGGGCAGGGATAACAGGGGGACAAAGGGGAAGGGTAATCAAGTACCATGTACAAAGGACCCATGGACAAAGCCAAAGGGGCGATAGGATTGATGGTGGGAGGGGCAGGCGAAAGTGGTGGTGGGAAAATGGAGACAACTGTACTTGAACAACAATAAAAAAAAGAAAGAAAGAAAAAAGAAGGAAATAAATAAATAAATAGAAATATTCTTCATAAAAAATAAACATTGTTTTTTAAAATACAAAAACTTGTCCTGGCTGTCCAAAAATAGATCTCTCCTTCCTAATCTTATCTTAAGTCTCCTTTTGGGGAATTCCCCACATGTGCATGATTTTGGTGGCCTCCAACTCTGAAACTGCAAGGGGCCTACCTTTCGGGTTTATCCCCCGTTAGGGTGCATACGGGAGGCAACTGATCAATGTTTCTCCCTCAGGTTGACGTTTGTCTCTGTGTGTCTTCCCCCCCCCCCCGGCCCCCGCCAATCAATAAATATATCCTTGGGTAAGGATAAAAAAATAATACTAAAATAAAAACTAGATGCCTAAAACAAGAAGTTAGAAGACCATGGGGCCTAGGCAGCAGGGCAAGAACAACTACATGGGAAAAGAAGTGGATATCTGCCCAGTCCCTGGTTCCTCTTCAATCTTTTCAGAGAGCAAGTCTTTCCTTCTAGATACTGTGTGGTCACACGGCCACTTGACCTCTTTTCAGGGATCTAAAGTTTTCAGCTCTCGGCTTGGAGTTTCAAAAGTATTACCAAACAATAAAGTAATAAAGTGCCAGACTCAGAGGGCTCCAACTGTAGCAGGTGGGCCTAATTCAGCACATTTTGTGAGAACAGCACAGATGTAAAATCATTTTAATTTCTGAATACTTTTGAAAAGAGCACACACACATTCCTGACCCTCCAAGTTGCCATCACTCCTGGACTTGCACTGAGCAGCCTGGACCCCAAACACCTGAGTTTGGGCTAAGTCTCGGAATTCAGGCCTTCTCATGACCTCATTGTTGCCTGTCCCTCTGTCCCTCTGCAGCTGCCCTGGCAAGCCTCAACCTCACAGTAGCCATTTCAAAACACCCTACTCACCTACCTTAAAAAAAACAAAAACAAAAACAAGCAACCCCCTCACACCCCCCAAAAAAAACTAGATGCCCATGAACAGACGTGGTCTGAGGCAACTTCCCAACACAACTGATGGTAGTCTCCTGGTGAATGGCGGTGGTGAAAGTCTCATTTTGAAGAAGGTCCTCCTCCAAGGCGAGGAGAAACTGCCCCAACCCAAAGGAGCCTATTTTCTTCACAGGCTGAATTAACAAAGCTGTGGCCCTAAACTCTAGACTTAAATACTTTTCTTTCAAAGAGGTAAAACATAAGAGTCGTCTAGACCAAAAAAATAAATGACCCGAAAAGTTCTTCCTGAGCATTTAAAATGTTGGATATACTGGTTACCAAGAGACATGACCAACATTATCTGGCACTTAATTTAAAATAGTTAGTAGGAATTAAACTAAAGCAGATTAACTAAAAAAACTGTTTAGCATTTGAAAAATCACTCATTTGCACGATTCAACAACTGCCTTTCCAGGTATTTGAAACACACCTGCGGAAGGAATGCAAGTTGGGCTTTTAAGCACTTGGCCAAAATGTCAAACCCTGCTTTCAGGCCATTTCTCTTCCACTCTTACGCAAAACTTGTGAGGTTCAGGCCAACTCTTACTTGTAAGGTTCAGGCCAACTTCTATTTTTTGTTATGGTCATCTTCTGACATCTGTGTCATTACCTTTTATTTATCCCCTTTTTTTATTCAACCTTCTTTCCTTTCACAATCTACTACAATCTTAAGACTCCATTTAGACTTCTAATTCCCAGAGTTCCTTTGGAGTGATTTTTTCAAGATTTTATTTATTTATTTTTAGAGAGAGGGGAAGGGAGGGAGAATGAGAGGAAGAGAAGCCATCAACCCCTTTTCGGTTTTTCTTCCATCCCTAAGAAGCCTAGTACCTTCATAATAGTTACCTTAGCTTAAAATTATGTGATAATTTGATGAGTTAGTTACTATATCTGTGTGCAACGAGCTCGTTGAACAGGAACAACTACTTTGTCCAATGTTCTCTCTCTAATGTCTAGCACAGGGCCCCCCACTAAGTGGATGTCCAATAAATATTTATTGAACAAATGAAAGGCAGTACAATACTGAAGGAGATTATAAAACCATGCCTCTGGATGCCACAGCATCTTCATGGTCTCAGTGACAAAGGTATCAGAAATGACAGCAACAACACTGAACTGACTCAGCTGGGCCCTTCACACCTCCAGAGAGCCCACATTCCAATACCTTCCCTTTCTACTCCAAAGGCTCTACTCTCAATTCCCGTCACAACTCTTGTTTTCTTCAATTCTCCAGTTAACCTGGTGTTTACAACATCGAGATAATGGAAGCTAGCTGGTATGGTTTCTCCCAATTACTTTCTCTCACCTGCAGACTTATATTCCTTTTCTAATCTGAGAGAGTGATGACCCATCCACCTGTTAAAAGTCGACCCATTCATTTTTGTCCTTGACCCATTCCCTGGTCTCCTAGTTTTATCAGTCAGTGATCCCTCTCTCTAATCACTGCTCTCCTCTGCTAGAAACATGCCCAAGTCTGTTCTTGCACATCCTTAAAACAAAAACCTTACTTGACTCTATGTTTCCTTCTAAATTCTATTCCTTTATTACTGAAATTTCTTCAAAGGAAGTCTATACTTGCTGTTCCCATTTTCGTCCCTTATCAGTCATTTCTACCCACTCCCATCTTGCTTCTGTCCCACCACTCCTTGGAAACTCCTCCCCAATGATTTCCCAAGTGATAGACCCAATGGACAAAGATCCTTCAGTCTTAGCTTAACACCATTTTCTGATCTTCATTTTCCACCTGGAGCTTTGATGTGTACTGGCAAATCTCTTTCTCCTTTTTGAGACTCTCCCCCACTTAGCTTCTAAGACATTGAGTCCAATTGGTACCTCTCTCTACGCATCCCAGTTTGATATCCTTTGCCAGACACTGAGCCCTCCCCTCCCCTACTCACGGCTCTTAAACCAGAGAGAGAATCTGGTCTTCATAGTGCTTTGAAACTCACAACTAATTGTAATTAAAAGTCAAAATTTTTTAGCTTCTCTTTAAAGATGAGAAAATCCGAACACCTAAGTCTCTTGTTCACACTTAGCAACAAATGGCCAGAGCTAAGCAGTAGATGTCCTTTTGGATACCACATGGTGATAAGCGCTGTGGAGAAAAATAGAGTGGAGCAACAAGGTGGGCTGCCCTGTACGTTTGTGTCATAGGGGATGGTCAGGGAAAGTCTGTTTAAGGTGATATGTGAGCAGCAGGAAGTAAGAGAGGAAGCCATGTTATTTCCTTACTGTAAATGGCTGTTTGGGAAAAGAACATTAAAGAGAGAGGAAGCTGCAAATGCAAGGCTTTGAGGTAGATGTGTGCTTTGCTGGTTTAGGAAACAGCAAGTGAATTTTCAATGGCACTAAAGTGTCATGAACCAGCCATATGTGGCAGAAGATCAGAAGGGAGGACAGGAGGTATAGGTTTCAATGTCTCCACTTCCTGATCTGTAATTCACCTTCCAATGCACTACATATCTGGGATTTTCTTCTAGCTGTCAAATCCAATGGCCATTTTTCAATTCTAATCTTTCTTTACCATTTGGTATTGTTGGCAACCTTCTACCTTCTTAGCATTCCTTTTGTATGTCTGACTATTCATTCACATTCTCTTTTGCAGGCTCCTTTTGTCACCCTTTTAAATATGTAAAGCCTGGTGCTTCCCAATCACTACCTCACAACAGCTCTAGGAACAGAAGCCATTCTTTGCCCATTTCATGGATGAGGAAACAAAGGTTTTGCGAATAACCTGCCTAAGCTGACAACCTAAGAGCAGGGGTAAGAGCAGGGATCAAATTTTAGGCCTATTTTCAAGGTTTGGGTATTGTTTCAAAATCTATTCCATGGCTTTTTAACATTCTGGATTCTTTGCCTGTTCTGTACAATGCAGTCCCATTGTAACCTACTTACCAGGGTATCAATAGGGTTCAAAGTGAATTCTCAAATATCAGAAAGTCAACGTTTTCCTTGTTTGTTTTTTAAGTTGTCAGTTCAGCGCAACTTTACTGTAACCTGACAAGTAATTCTCAAAATTATTGTCCACAAAATTTAATCCAGTCTGTAAAATATGAGTCTTTCAATTTTCCTCATTATACCACTTCTTTCATAGCTGTTCACTACCTTATCAGGATTAGGAAATGAAACAATTTGCCAACAGGCACCCTTAAAAATCTCTCAAAGATACTAATTCTCAAATATCAAACAAGAGGAATAGAAAAAGGCATGACAAAAATACACTGAATCTTTGTTTTCATAGCTGTTTTAATTCATATTACAGATCCTCTTGGCCTTGTACTAATGCATAATGAAATTCAGGAGGAACACTTGCCAGTGCTTGAGTTCTGACACTTACAAAAGTAGTTAACTTTTGTTAAATAGTAATAATGCTGCTGTTGCTGATGGTGGAGGAGTAGTAGGAGGAAGAGGATGAGAAGGAAAAGAAAAACTAATATCAAAAGGCAAAGTTCAAAGGACAATTTTATGAGTTGACAAAGATAAGGGAAAAGAGAAGGTAAGTGGCAGTTGCAGGCCTTAACTAGCTCAGTTTTTTAACCAATCCAAAGTCCCTTGCTTCCTACTCTCTTCCCCCTTACACAATCATTTCAGAACTGCACCACTAATACAGATGAAAAATTTCTCCACTGGTTCATTGCAAATTTAATGTACTGAGTATTCTTGATGTCGGATCTAATATTAAAGAGTTAATTTATTTTTCAAATTCAGTAAATGAGCATTCTTAGATAAATTTATGAAGAAACAATAACCCATAGTTCTTCTCCCCTTATTGTCCAGATAGTATTTAAGAAATCAGACAGCTAGAGAAAAAGAGATCACATGTACTATTTTGCAATATTCTCGAGTACAATGTGAAGCAATGAGAGTTCCAAACATTTCAGTTAGGATTTAGAAAAAAAGAGGAAAACATTCAAACCAAAATGATCCAAAAATAAATTTAAATTTCATATGTGTTTTAAATGTGTTAGAGGAAAAAAAGTTAAAGCATCACATATTTGCTTCAGTAAGAACACTGCAGTCTAATTCCAAATCTGCTGCCTGAATTGTTTTAAGGCACTGGTTGAGCTAGGTCCTATGAAATACCCCAGATGGTAACTCAGGACACAGGAAAATATAAGGAACAAAAGGAAATGATTTTAACTGCCAAAGGCAAAGTTTTTGTACAATGATTAGAAGGAACCCTGCAATCCTAAGGAGGGTCTTTCTTTTCCCCACATGGCAATAGATAGCTAGTGAGGCCATACATAAGTCTAACAGACCTCCTTAGTCACCGGGGAACCCAACACACCACAGAGGTACACCCTTTAAATGTCAAACCACAGGAAACCGTGACTTCCAAAAGGAATGTGGCTGAAGATACTCAACATCTAACCATTCTACCAAAACAAGGAAACATGGTCCATTTAGTTCTTCTTTTTTGTATAACAAGAAAGGAAAAACAATGAGAGGCAGGGGTGTGGCCTCATCCACCATTATAAAGAGGACAAAATGTGAGATGTATAGACATCTCCAACAGGCAGACAACCAGTTACAAATGAAGCACTGCTACTCATGTCAGATATTGGCAGAGTTGAGGCTTGCAACACAGAAAGGGCAAAAGAATGTAGACATGTTTTTTTTCTTTTTCTTTTTTGGCTGCATGAATAGATCCAATTATTTATATTTACTATGATGTAATACTAATATATGGACTAATTTGTGTTTTATATTTACCTTGCTTTTATCTTTCTTGTAATTTCTTTTCATCTATTAGAGTAAAGAACATATATTCTATTCCTATTTTACATGCTTATATTAAATCTTAATTAGTATATTTCTTGTGGCAAATCAATAATTCTACTTTGTAGATATTTTTTTTCTAGCTGAGGCTACCCTGGGGGAGGGGATAGTAACATGCTTTGAAAATCAGTGTAATTGAAAACATTTTTAAAATGTTAAGAAAAATTTAAATGCTACACACACATATGTCTTACTTTTAAAAATAAAGGTTGCATCTCAGCCATACTCTAAAAAGTAGAACATGTGGGTATAGTAAAGGAAAAATAAAAACAAGGACTCTGACAAAATGCTGATAAACTGCAGTGCTCTTTCGGTAACTCAAGACCAAAAACCAAAAGATGATGACAGAATCAGGAAAAAAACAGGGAAGCGGCTGTGTGATAAAATATCAGAACTTCTGCTTAAAAAAAAGAACGTAACCAGACAAAAAGCTATGAACATGAAGAATTCGAAAGTAACATGGCAGGGGAGGAAATGGTTATTGGTAAGGAAGGTGGCATTGTGGGTTATTTTTCTCTTTTTGTCAATTTTCAGTGTGTTTTCAATTTTTAAAAAGGACTAAAAAAAAAAAGGCAGTACAGGAAAACACACCGTGGGAACAGAGTCAAGCACACAGATGTTTTGCGTAAGCTGCATTTTCAGAGACATCTGCCTTTGTGCAAGACTTGAAAAAGTAAAGCTGTCGTCAACAAGTTCTCCAAAGTGAGGGGTGGGGCCTGAGAGAAAGTGAGCTATGAAGAAACCAACAATTAGAACTCTTAGGGCCAAGAAATACAGTTTCTTAGATTAAGTTCCTCATTTATGAGCCACCTCTATCCAAAATGCTTTGCCATCAGTAATATCTACTACTCAAACAAGCTGCCTATTTGTCTCCACTCAACTAACTGACTGAGGTTCTTCGTCAGGAGTGCCTCTTAGCTCTTGGCAGAGACGGCCTATCTCTGTGGTAGCTGAGACAGAGCACGACCTACTGTATGAAAATCTGAGTGGGAGGCAAGCTGACCTGCTCCTCCCTTCTTATTCCAATGCTATATAAAAATGCTATCATGCACCAAAAAATTCATGTCAAAGCAAAGATAATACACACATTTGTTTGTTCTATTATCCTGCTTTGGTGTATGTTAAATTTTATTTCTGGAAACTTCTAGGTCTATACTATTTGCTCTTTCGTGTACGGCAACGAAGAAAGTGCATTCATAGTGCTTTATACAATGCCCAGTCTAATGCCATGTATGGAGTGTTTAATAAATGTGATCTGAAAATAACAGGGGATGCTGAAGACTGAAGCACACTTCAGAGGACAGTAAGTATGAAAGTCACTGTAAAATCTATTCTCTGGATTCATGTGCCAGGTGTACAAGCCCATATGTTTGCAACACAAATCATAGTGAGAGGCCGCCTTACTTGGTCTTGTTTGTAGCCTTCAATCACACTTTATACTAGTGGGGAACTTCTACTTGCAAAAAGAACTTTTCAGCTTGCAAAGTTCTCACAAAGTTCTATCTGGTGTCCTGTCTTGAACTTCCTTTTTCTGAGAAGTTGGGTGTATTGTATGGGTTACTGTCCTATAGCTGCCTTCTGTGTAAGTCAAGTACAAACAATTTTAGAAACCTTTTGCTCAGGCATAGTAGCCTCTTCTAGGTCCAATATAAGCTCTCCTTACTGCTAACGTGACAATAGAGCTGATAATCTATATGTTTATATAAATTTCTTAGGTCAAAGCCACACAAATGTAACTGTGAAAGAGTAAAGGAAGGACCAGAGTAAACATAATGAGAGATAAGCACAGTACAGATTGGAAGGGTCTTATATGATTTGCTAAAGAAACTGGACTTTACCCTGAGGATAACAGAAAGCTTGCATTTCCAGAAAGACTGCTCCAACTACAGTACATAGTGTCAACTGGAAAGGGTTAAGAATTAAAAATAGAGAGATAGATGTCATTTTAGTAATCCAGGACAAGAGAAAAGAGTGGTCTAGTCTGAGCTAATGGGAATAAAGAAAAGATCGCTACCTGGGGGTTATTGTCTAGTTTACTTTCTGGTACAGGTGGAAATTTTTCCATAAAGAAATTCAAATTGAAAGAAAAATCTGAGTATGAAAAGCCTTTATACGTGCAAACTCATTGCACTAAAAAATGTCTTTTACTTTGCACCTCCTAATTCTTCAAGTACACCCCTTCCTTTTAACAAATTCCAATACTTTTAAGACTCTCAGGTAGGAGGGCCAAAAGAGTCTATTTACCTGGCTATTAACTTTCATACCACCAGCTTTTGTCCAAACTTCTCTCAAAATAGTTTTTTCCCCACTATCTTAACTTTCTCTTAAATTATACTTTGCTAATCCTTAGATTTGTAGATCGCATCTGCCCTGACCTGTATCTTCCAGCTGACAGCCAACCATCCTGGACAAGCCAGGCAACCTTAAAGGCAATTCGTCCTTGTGTCACTTGTTATCACACACGTCTGTATCATATCCTGTCAGGAACCAAACTGCCAGCATCAAGGAAGAACAGCTGTACAGAATGCTTTTACACAAAAGACTTCCCTCCTTCCTTCCCCCATTCAAAGGATATGACAATACACTGATGATAGAGCCAGAGCTCAAGTTAAGAGAAAGATAATGCAACTAAGTTTTGAAAGCACCATTTTAAACCAGTCACAAAGAAAGCAAACTTAGTTATATGAACATAGTACCTACAGAAACATGAATGGGAAGGCTGAAGCCAATTTCAGTCAAAAGAAGGCAACTGAATTTTACAAATTCATCTGTATTACATTAGAATAGGACATCAGTGAAGAATTAGTAAGCAGGCAACACTAAATCTCTCTAGCTCTCAGATAAATTAAGTTACCCATTATTAAAGAATATCTCTAAGACAGTTCTCGTAGATAATTTTCCCATACCTAAAATCAGTAGTTGTGTAAAACAGCTACTGAGAATTTAAAAAGAATTTAGCCCTGACTAGTGTGGCTCCGTGGTTGAACACCAGCCTGCGAACCAAAGGGTCGCCAGTTCGATTCCCAGTCAAGGCACATGCCTGGCTTGTGGGCCAGGTCCCCAGTGGGGGCGTGTGAGAGGTAACCACACATTGATGTTTCTCTCCCTCTCTTTCTCCCTCCTTCCCCTCTATCTACAAATAAATAAAATCTAAAAAAAAAGAATTTATAGTAAAGATGAAGCACATGCTGTCCACATAGGAAAGGAATGGAGTCAGTCTGGGATATACACACACCTATATATACATGTATACATATATACTTATTATCACAGTAAAGTTACCTGTTATAACAGGCAACTAACTTCGCATTTATTTCTATTCTACAAATGGGATACATTAAACAAGAGGTTAGAGTGAAATACAATGAACAATATAAGGTGGTTTTATCAAACGTTTCCACAAATAGACTGCCAATTCTCAGATCACATTTTCATGAACTTGGGGGAGGCGGTCAACAGTAGGTATAATATATACTTGGCCAGAACTCAAGTGACCAGAATTGAAAATTCAAGAGTTTTCTAATTCTACTGTACCTATGGCTGGGTGACTCTGAGTCAGTTTCGGTACTTTAGATGGATTCTCAATTTACAAAAGAGAAGGTTAGTATCGCACCTGCTGCAGGCAAACATGTGAAGGTAGAGAAGAAAATCCATGGAACTGACAGATGACCTGTAGTTCTTGCTCTGTCACTAATGAATCAGATCTCAATTCCTCATTATAAACTCTTAAGCTTTGTAAAGGAGATTGTTACTAGGAACCTTAAAAGCACTCCATTAGTTTAAGATGAGATCACCACATTTCTGCAGTATTAATCTAAAAATACCAATTAGGTTTTTCATAGCAGAAGAGGTAATTCTCAAAGAAGGCCTCTTAAGGTTATGTCACAATGGGTCTGGCTACTTTGCAAATGTGACTGTTAAACCCTATAGGTTTATGTTCAGTAATCAAATGATTAATTTGTTCTCTGGATTCTGCTGCCACTGGAAATATTTTTCTTAAAAAAAAAAATCCTGCCCTTTCCTCACTCCAGTGTTGGTCAGTTGGAAAATTAATGGGAAGGCTGCTTTGGGTAGTTTTATACTTATCAAAGAGGTAAAGATGGCTGCCTAAACTAAAGGGTGGTGTACTGGAATCACTTGCATTGGCCTTATTACTGATTCATTTAGCTTTCTAGAAAGTTATTTTATTTCTCTTTACCTGAGTTTCTTCACCTGTAAAACAGAATTAGTTATATCTACCTTTCTCACGTGCTTAGGGATAAAATATCCCCTTTTCTTAGTAGTCAAAGTTTGTGGAAGCTTTCTAAAAAGTAGCAAAGTATAGGATTATATAAATGTAAGTTATTATCCTTAAGTACATGAAACTTAGGCTTTACCTTTTGTATTCTGAATAAGTGCTAACTTTTGTTCAATGAAACAGAAAAAGAAACTACCCTCTAGGCATGTTTTTATACGGAATGAACTCCTGGCTTCTTTATGAAGTGATTTGCTTTAGCTTTTAAAACAATTCTTTGGTTTAGTGCAGGTAACTTTTTACCTAAGGAAACTAAGCAGCTGGAAAAAGCATCTCAGGGTATAAGTGAAATTCAAATAGTGTCCCTATTTCTTTAAATAAAGTTGTAACACCAGTAATGAAGACCAGCTAAGGTCACTCTACTGTCTCTCTCCATATTAGCCAAGTCCACACCTTGCTATATTTAGACAAGGTATGCATACCCCATTGAAGATAGGAAACTCAGTCCTAGGCTTAGGATCACAGCACTGAGGTTATTCCCTCAGCTCAGGGGGAAAGACACTGACAATAAGTGTATTGATGCATTCCTTGGCAACCAACAGAATAATCAATGCTCAGTTTTATTTCATTCTGAATAGATGTGTGATTGCTAGTATGCATAGAGCACACATAACTCCCCCCCACACAACTATGTAACGCCAGCACAGTCATGACTAAATCAAAGAAGTGAGTATCTTTTAGGGAACTCATTTGCCAGAACTGCCTGCCGTGACTTATCCAGAGACAAAGAGCTGCCGGGTCAACAGGGTAAAATGTTGAGCAGTTTGGTCTCCTGGAAACTGGAACAAACAGGTTTCAACGCAGAAATCACCACTATAGTAAAAATACCATGTTCTGACTGGGTAGAGCACGTTGGCAGTGGCCAGACCTAGCATCCAGCAAAGGAAGAACCAAGTGGGTACAAAGCAGACTTAGGTATTTAAAAAACAAAACTAAATGAAACATGAATTTTATAAAAAAGACTGGGTTGAACTGAGGTAGGAATATGGTAGCACAGGTAATGGAGGAACCTTCTTGGGGGAACCTATTTCCTAAGTGGTTCTTAAATCTGGAATCGAAATAAATTGTCTTAAAGAAAAATACAGTTGCCTTCAAGAGAAAGCTAAGAAAATCCTAACAACAATTAGGTGTCTTTGGTACTTCCCCAACTGTCATTTATGACATTTAAAGAATTTGGTAAACAGACTTCTGAAACATAAGTATAACAAACACAAATCTGTTTATCTTTGTTCAAAGGGAACCGCACAGCGCAATCTCGAACATTCTCACTGCAGGAAAGATAAGCAGATGTTGGATGTTTTCCCAAAGTCCTTCTAGTGTCACTGAAGAGGCTGATGGGATCTGCTTTACATTTTTTCAGATCAACTTAGTGCTAAAAGGGCAGCATTTTGAATGTTGTTTCTCCTTGTCACAATATATTTTAACATTTCTACACTGGCATATTTAAACAATAGCTATCATAGATAAAACAACATAACAGTTTATACATTATATTTATATATTCATTTTCCAATATTCACTTCTAAACTGAAATCTACATAAATAGTTTAACAGCTTTAAAAGAGTGAATTTTGAAAAAATCCATTTTCTTTTTCCTCTGCATTAAAACCCTACTTATGAAAATGATCTATATCTAAATATTCTCAATTGACACTGAAATAATCCTCTTGGAGGAAAAAACAAGATAAATAAATCAGGTGGATTTTTTTAATAGGGCGTTAATTATTTCTAAGAGAGATAAACTGGTCTGAATTTTCTCAAGGCTTTATAGTAAAATCCAGATTCCCACTTCCCCCTCTCCAGAGAAAAAAAAGACACTGGATTAAGGCCTAAATAAATACTGTGAGATGGCAAGAAAGCAAAAAGGCACATAAAACTTGACTGTTCACACTTCTGAAAATTCATAACTATACATGGTTAGCTACAGAAATTGATCTTAATAAGAATGGTTTAATGAGCTGAAGATTCCCTGACCCTCTGAGTTAAACAGCACACTCATTCGGTTAAATGTCTAAGCCCAGAGCAGTGGTCCCCAAACCTGCCAATAAACTTTAAAATTAATTTAGTAAGTATCTGAATTAATGTAATTAAATATTCTATTAATTCCTCTCATGACCTGTTCTGCAAAGTAACAACTTTAAGTCATTTTCACCCTGCTTGTTCAAAGCACCAGAAATACTTTACCTCAATAGTCTTCTTTTTGCACTGACCCCGCAGGTTCTGACTATTTGCTGAGGACACAAATATTGAGGCTTTACAATAATATTTCAAGTTTCCCTTAAGCAAATACCATTCTTGGAATATCTACTCCAAGATTATTATAAGAAAAAGAATTCAAAAGGCTGCATAATCCTTCTCAATAGAGAGAAAAATGTTAGCTCAAAATCTTTCCACATGAAGAAACCATAAATGATTGTTTAAAAATGGATGAAGGAATCTCAAAAAACTTAAAAGTTTACTTAATTTCTAAGTCAAATGCCTAAAACAGTCTATTCCAGGTAATTCATTTGGGGGTGGGAGGGGAAGGTCTTTATATTTCTTTAAGAATTTGGACTTCCGCCAAGATGGAGGCATAGGTGGAAACACTGTGCCTTCTCCCACAACCAAGTTTGAATAAAACAAAGGTTTGGAGAAACAAAGACACAACCAAAGGACAGAAAATTGAATTATACGGAAGTCCGACTACATCTAACCGTTCAACGGGGACGGTAAGAGGGGCGGAGCCAGCAGCGAGCAGGGTCGGGCAGGACAGGGCCCC